>NC_090400.1:17229060-18585230 GCF_036365525.1 Heterodontus francisci
CTCTCTCTCTCTCTCTCTCCCCCCCCCCCATCACCTCTCTCTCTCTCTCTCTCCCCCCCCCCTCCATCACTCTCTCTCTTCTCTCTCCCCCCCCCCATCACTCTCTCTCTCTCTCTCTCTCTCTCTCTCTCCCCCCCCCCCATACCTCTCTCTCTCTCACTCTCATCTCTCTCCCCCCCCCCCATCACCTCTCTCTCTCTCTCTCTCTCCCCCCCCCCCCATCACCTCTCTCTCTCTCTCTCTCCCCCCCCCCCCATCACCTCTCTCTCTCTCTCTCCCCCCCCCCCCAATACACCTCTCTCTCTCTCTCTCCCCCCCCCCATCACCTCTCTCTCTCTCTCCCCCCCCCCCATCACCTCTCTCTTCTCTCTCCCCCCCCCCATCACCTCTCTCTCTCTCTCTCTCCCCCCCCCCATCACCTCTCTCTCTCTCTCTCTCCCCCCCCCCCATCACCTCTCTCTCTCCTCTCTCCCCCCCCCCAACACCTCTCTCTCTCATCTCTCTCCCCCCCCCCCCAATCACCTCTCTTCTCTCTCTCCCCCCCCCCCATCACCTCTCTCTCTCTCCCCCCCCCCATCACCTCTCTCTCTCTCCCACCCCCAATCACCTCTCTCTCTCTCCCCCCACCAATCACCTCTCTCTCTCTCCCCCCCCCCCAATCACCTCTCTCCTCTCCCCCACCCCCATCACCTCTCTCACTCTCCCCACCCCCATCACTCTCTCTCCCCACCCCCATCACCTCTCTCTCCCCCACCCCCATCACTCTCTCTCCCCACCCCCATCACCTCTCTCTCCCCCACCCCCATCACCTCTCTCTCCCACCCATCACCTCTCTCTCCCACCCCCATCACTCTCTCTCCCACCCCATCACCTCTCTCTCCCCACACCCCATCACCTCTCTCTCCCCCCCCCCATCACCTCTCTCTCCCCCACCCCATCACCTCTCTCTCTCTCTCCCCCACCCCATCACCTCTCTCTCTCTCCCCACCCCCATCACCTCTCTCTCACTCCCCACCCCATCACTCTCTCTCTCTCCCCACCCCCATCACCTCTCTCTCTCTCCCCCACCCCCATCACCTCTCTCTCTCCCCCATCCCATCACCTCTCTCTCTCCCCCCAACCCCACTCTCTCTCCCCCCACCCCATCACCTCTCTCTCTCTCCCCCCACCCCCATCACCTCTCTCTCTCTCTCCCCCCACCCCCATCACCTCTCTCTCTCTCTACCCCCCCACCCCCATCACCTCTCTTCTCTCTCCCCCCCCCCCACCAATCACCTCTCTCTCTCTCCCCCACCCCCACACGCTCTCTCTCTCTCCCACCACACCCCATCACCTCTCTCTCTCTCCCCCCACCCCCATCACCTCTCTCTCCCCCACCCCCCCCCATCACCTCTCTCTCTCTGTCCTCCCCCCCCACCCGCACCATCACCTCTCTCTCTCTCCCCTCCCCCCCCCACCACCCGCCCCATCACCTCTCTCTCTCTCTCTCTCTCATCCCCCCTCCCCTTGCTTTCTCTGTGACAGTTGCTGAGAGTGGAACAGCTCTTTCGAACTCCGGAGAGATTCTGATTTTCCGGCAGAGTTTAAAAAAAAAAAATCGGAACCCGCCAGAAATTCCCGAATCTGTCCAAAGTTGAGAAACGCTGTCTCTGCTTCCGCACCTGTCAGCTGTGAAACTGACACCTGTGATTTTTTTTTTTAAAAAGCCGGTCTATGGAAGCCAATAGGAAATTTCTCATGCCTGAAATTATCAGTCATCCCCAAAATTGTTTACCCCGGACACTGGTGTCAGTGTATGGACACGTTGCCAACCTGATTACTCCTGTAATCATTTTCAGCCTACTGCAGCATTTCACATCTGTGTTGATACAACCTCTTCAATAAAATCCAAGATTTAGCTTTTATTTATATCCTATCAAAACAAGTTGCCTCAATGACAGAATCCATACAAGACAATTTTCCTGCATCTGGTGTATGAGTTCCTTGCTGAGTAATCAGCCGGAAACTACAAGTATTTATACAGATGTAGTTTTCCTTCTGCAGTTATTCAATCATGTTTTAAATCTTCTCCCAGCTGTCGGCTCCTCCACCCCCATTTTTAGTCATGTCTATTTGGCTTTGCCTTTGAATAGTTAGCTGCTTCCCCTCCCCCAGACACAGGACTTTATGTTTAACGATGGCATCTCTATGGCTTAAAACTAAAAACTCTCACCGTTCCTTTTTCAGCAGCTCTTGACTAATGAGAACCAGCTGTCCTGAGGCGTCGTGGGATTTGCGGGTTAGGACCTCCAGCTCCATTTCTAACTTGGCTTTCTCTTTTGTCGTTGCGTCGGCCTTTTTTTTCGGAAGATTTTGATTTGTGTTCCAGAGCTGTGGAAGCAAAAATGTGGTTACTAATCTCACGGAATAAGATTAGAGAGAGTTATATATCCGGGTGAAGTACAGCAACCAATCACATCCATTGTGCAACATTCAGACAAAATAAGCCCTTTGGAATGTCTCTTCCTCAAAGGTGGTGGAAGCAGAGTCTTTGAATATTTTTTAAGGCAGAGGTAGATAGATTCTCGATAAGCAAGGGGGTGAAAGGTTATTGAGGGTAGGCGGGAATGTGGAGTTGAGGTTACAATCAGATCGGAATGGTGGAGCAGGCTCGAGGGGCCAAGTGGCCTACTCCTGCTCCTAATTCGTACGTTCGTATGATATTCGAACAGATGACCCGAACCTTGGTCAAAGAGGTAGGTTTTCAGCAGCGTCTTAAAGGAGGAGAGAGGTGAAGAGGATTGCAGAATGAATTCTGAGCTTAGGGCCTAGAAAGTTGAAGGCATAACCATCAATGATGGACAAAAGAAATGGGGGAAGCACAGGAGGGCAGAGGAACACAGAGATCTCAGAGAATTATAGGGGTGAAGGAGGTTATAGAGATGTGGAGGAGCGAGACCATGCAAGGATTTTAATACCAAAATACTTAAAATTATTCTCCCTTGAGGAACAATCTAGCTGTTTCTACCCAAATGAGTTCAACAAGCATATTCTAGACATTAAGAAGTGGTTAACAACTCCTTAAATCAATATTTTCTTTCTCTTCATTTTCATTAATTACATTGTTGTACTTTATACACAGGAGGAAATATGAAGGAGAGAAGAACAAATTTCTCTGTTTATGAAAACTGTAAGCATCCCTCACAAGTTTACTCACTTTTTATATAATGAAGGAAATACAAGTCTGTATGTATTTTTTCCATTAGTGTGATACAAAATAGTTATTGTCTTCTATTGACTTACCAACAATCTGAGTCTTTAATAACTCAATCTGCGATGACATTGAAGAAACATCCTTTTCTCTTTTACCGAGCTTGTCTAACAAATCTAAAAGGTGACAAAGCAATCAACAGGGAAAATAAAACTTGAGCTCAGTGTAATATGAAATTTCTTCAAATAAAACTTTGTTACTTCAAAAATTACCTTCTATTGATTGCTTCATTTTCATTTTCTCTTTTAAGATGTTATTATTGTCAATGGCCTGTAAACACATCAATGACATTGTCAAGATAAAAGCTCTCTGTTTCCCTCAAGACTCAATAGGCCTGACTATAGGGTGGAAATTACAACTGGTGTTCTCATACACTTAACACATTTGTAGGGAATTCCTCTGCACTATTTTAATGTGGACGTTTATAAGCAGAGAGCAATTTCATTGAGAATTCATTGGAGAACGGCATCAATTATAACTTCTACACTTGGGTCCTTGCAAGAGCAGAACAAGTCATGTTATACGTTCCAATCTCAGACACTTCCAATGCCCTCCTGCATTTTACCCAACAGTACTGGGCAGCACAATATCACCAAATGCTGCTGATAATTTACCCAAAGCAGTTCATGACTGCTGCCAAGAGTGGAGGAAGAGCCATTTTGGCCTTGAAATTACACTGTGGACTACAAGCCACTACAAGACTACAAGGTTTGTGTGGTTCTGACTGTCTGCCAACATTCTCATCAGTGTTCAGCACAAAAGGCAATTTCCATAAATAGGCTTACATTTCTAATGACCTGAAATGTAAATTTATGGACATGACGAGTGGGATGTTATGCACTTGATGTTTTAACAACCTCAATATTTATTGCTGCGTCACATTGGATAGAGTTTGGGATGCCACTGTAAACCCCCAAGAGTAGATTTAGTTCTTCTAGCAAGAGAGTTGCACGCTGAAGGTCAGACGTGGGTCTAAAGACACTGTGGCACCAACTCTACGACCCGTCATCCTTCTGAATGTAAGTGAGTGCGGCAGTGCTGAACTTACACTCTTTCCATTAGTCAGAAAAACGCCATGCTGCCAGACCAGGTATTTCAGGCTAAACTATGAATCGTTTATTGCAAGAAAGAAATTTACATGGGAAGTTAAAGCAGCAATACTGTAACTTGATACTGTAATCATTCCTCTGAAACCAAAATAACACAGCCCACTGAGATTCTTAAGAGTCCTTTAAATGGTATCTTTTTTTATGCATCACGTCTTGGTGCTCAGGGAACTCTGTCTCACCACAGTGACCCAGCAATATGGATAAACTGGGCAAACCGAAGACCTGGAGTTTGCCACTCAGGTGTACCTGCTCCGGCAGCTTCCCACTAAGGAAATTTTTTTTGAAGAAGTCCCAGATCATTTTACAAGTTCTTTCAATCAATGTTATCTTCCAGGGAGATTGACAATGTCCAGCTGTCTCTGCACCTTCCTCCATTTGATTATCAAATCAATCACTCCGGTCTGGTTTTGTAAAATAATGCTTTATCATGGCCTTGTTATTGGGGATATATTTTCCAATGCAGGTAGGTTATATTTGATACCCATTTGATAAGAATCTAGGACATAAAATATCCTCAGTTGTATAAAGGATCCATAAGTTGGGTAGCAGAGCTCTAACACTGCTGTGGGCACAAACTGGACAACATGGGTATCCATGTGCTCCCTTAGCAGATAAAGGCCATCCACAACTGGCACAGGAAGCCTCCCTTTTTATTCACACTGACCACTTCATATACTCCGCAAAGCAGGAGCGTGCCACTTCCACGGGAACACTGCAGAGTCCCTGGTGAAGTGCACAACAAGTCATTCAGTACAGTCAATGAGGGAGGGCACGAGATTCCGTTGTCACTCCTGTGTTATTTAATAGTGAAGACCACTTAGCAGATCCCTTGGCACAGAGGATGCTTCATTGAGAGTAACGTGAATGTCCAGGTGCTGTGCAGAAACGCATGACCCAGCATGCAACAATAGAGGCCAATTGGCTAGCATAATGGAGCACCGGCTGTAACACATGGAGTCCGAGTGCCTGCCCATCTATTCTGGATGCTTTAGCTATCAAATTACAGGAAGCCACCTAGTCTAATTTGAGGGAGAGAATTCCGTTGCAAATGTTTCTGTTGATGCATGCCCAACCATTCCCGAGGCCTCTAATTTACAACGAGTGGATATGTGCAGGAAGTAACATTCCTAACGGCGAGATTCCAGTGCAGCCATCGAGATGATAAGTGGCTTGATGATAGCGCTCTGAATTCTTGCAAGCAGGGGCATCATTCATGGCCAGGACTGTACAAAGCCTTCCGCCTTGTTTGTGCTCATTCATCAAGCAGCTCTCTTCATGTAGTAAATATGACAGATACAGCTTTGGGCTAGGAACCACACTGAGATAAAGGGAAAGCAGTGCCCTTGTGAAGGAGCGTATGCCATAGAAAGCAAGCACAAGGCAAGATTAAATACACTGTTCACGAAGTACCTCTCGTCCCGACACACATTCCCATCTGCATTTTCTCTATTGTCAGCATGTGTAATATACTGCTCCTGGGCAAGACAGACTGATACATGTAGATCCTCACAGTTAGCAGGATAGTTTTTTTTATAAAGCAAGCAAGCAAGCAAGCAAGCAAGAGATAAAGGCATTAGTCCCACCTCTAAGTAAATAATGATGCAGCTCGTTGTAAAGCACCAGCCCAGCCAGCAGCTTCAGCGAAGGATCATACCTTTCCCACAAACCACAAGGCAGCATCACTGTTACAGCAGACAAGAGGAACAGGCAGTCATCATTGTATCCGGAACAGTCCAAAAGTGGCAGTGTTGGAGAAAAGCCATGCACACAAATGACATGCAGTGTTATTTTGCACGGGTGCGGAATCTCACCGTTGTGCTCCTCATTCCCCTCCCCCCTGGTTAGCAATAAGAGATTAAGGGATTAAAAAAACTGAGTGGCAGAATCAATGATACATTGAAGGAATCTGAAACAGATGCCAAGAAAGGGAAGTCGAGAGAAAACCAAAGTAAATTAGTATGAAAACTGCAACCTTTCAAAAAATTCTTCATGTGAATGTAGTTTTTTCCTGCACTGAATTGGATGGAGATGGCCTGTCGGGGGATCTTTTACCACCCACATGAAGAAATCTACTCAGCCTTGAACTCCATCTTAGTCCAAAGCAAATAAAACAACCATGTTAAAACTTAGAGCATGGATTTTCTTATTAAAAAAAAAGAGATATTGCAGTGCTGAACTTTACTGAATGAATGATAAAAGCAAAATACTGCAGATGCTGGAAATCTGAAACACAAAAAAGAAATGCTGGAAATATTCAGCAGGTCTGGCAGCATCCGTGGAGGGAGAAGCAGAGTTAATGTTTCAGGTCAGTGACCCTTCATCAGAACTGAATGAATGCTTGGGTCCAAGTTGTTCCAAGTTGGTGGCAGTAAATAACAGGCTAGTGTCATAGTTTACAGAGTGTCAATAGGTGGAGGGTAAAGGGAGGGGGAGGGGTATCAGTGGATACTGTACAATGTAGAAGTAGATACATTAGGGGCATTTAAGCGACTCTTGGATAGGGACATGGATGATAGTAGAATGAAGGGTAGGTAGCTAGTTTGATCTTAGAGTAGGTTAAAGGTTCGGCACAACATCGTGGGCCGAAGGGCCTGTACTGTGCTGTACTGTTCTATGTTCTATGATCTATGTTATGTCCTTGCTCGTGGAAGTATAGCTTTTGGGCGTCCGAGTTGATGTTTCCCTCAGTATTATAGAGCATATTGCATTATGTACACCCTTTACAATGATGCAACTATCAAGCGATCTAAGCAATGGAATGGTTTCGAGATTCTGAAACACTTCATTGAACATCCTGGTTTCAGCACGGGCCTAACTGCAACACTCCTCTGTCCTCTTGGTTGTCATGGTAATCGTGGTCTCCAGGGAAGGCTAAAGAAGATAGCGAGAATACCCCAATACCCATCCATCCAGCTAGCCCTCTTCCTTAAATATTCTACTGTTGTAGGATTTGGAAGTATTGGCAAGCAACTGGATACCTGGTATTAATCAGGAGGATCTTCCAGTTGACATCACACATGAGGTAATCCATGGAGTGAGCGCCAAGAAAATGGATGTATCTGACAGCAGAAGCTGGCAGGGTCATGTGAACTCTGTGCACCCCTTCTGCATAGCACAACCGGGCGTAACGCAGCACAAAATAGTCACATATCTACAATTGATGGTACCCTGCACCCTTGAATAACAGACAATTTAAAGAAGCCTCAATACCTTTTTCTGAAGCTCAGTGCCATTGTGCACATACAAACGTCTGCACCTTAGGTCAAGACACTGAGACACTCTGGACACAGCGTTAATCTGAGGGGTGACTCATCTATGTCAGATTCCGCCCCCACCCTCCTGCCAGCCTGGAATGGCCCTGATGCATAAAAGTTCAAAGTGGTGGCTAATTTAACAACTGTGGTCAGTAGACTTCAGGCAGCTGGGATCATACAGGGTAGCACATGTCAGTGAGCAACCACCAAGTGAGCTCCAAGAAAGTTGATGTATCTAACAGCGGAAGCTGGCCGAGTCCTGTGAGTTTTATGCACCCTTTCAGCCTTGTGCATATTCAGTAACTGAAGACAGATTAATCATGATATCGCATTTACTGCAGTGCCTTTATTTTCCTTCTAGTTAGAAAGGACTGCCAGAATGGCCAGACAGCTTTTGTACCAGTGAGTGAAGCATAGAGCTGGTGCAAGTGACTCTGTAACTTTATTGGTTGAAAACTTGCTGCAGTAATATTGATCCTGTGAAAAAGATTCCTGCTCCAATTTGGAGCCAGTGGAGAACTTCCAAGTTGCTGCTGTTAAGTCGAATTCTCCATTCTCCAATAGGCTGGTGCTAGTTTGGGGAAGTGACAGCAGTCTTGCCATTGATATCCGGGTTCGAGCCCCACTGCGGATTTAGGACCTAATCTGCAATGACACTTGATTGTAATACTAAAGGAACGCTGCATTGTAAAAAGGCTTGATCTTGATGTTTGGCCGACCAGTTGACGGAGGCCACTAGCCGATCGCCTGTAACCGCGGCAAAGAGGTGGCTACGACTCTGAAGGACCGGCCTCATTAATGCGAGGCTGGAGCAAACGGGCACACAGATGCAGCTTGCGAATAGTCAACTACTCTGCATATTAAAAGGTACCCAGTGCCTGAGATGAATGGGCACTTTGGCACCCAATGTTAGGTCGCTATAAAATTGTAGCTGCCTTCTGTCGGTGGCGAGGCTACCAGCACCATTTTGAGGCCATTAACAGAGTTAACAACATACAACAGAAGTGAACGCCCACCCAATACCATTCAGGTCAGGTATTAATCTGAAGTATTAATGCCTGGTCAAGTGGACATAAATTCCTCATTTGCTGCTTGGAGCATTTTACCACTTGAAAATTGACTACACCTTCACTAACTACAAAAGTAATCCTTGGGACATCCTAAAGAGATGATTAGGTCCTATAATAAAGCAAATTCTTTCTAATTAGAGTGGTAACTAGTTAGAAATGGAGTGGAGACCAGAACACGAGCTAGTTTACTCAGGGACTAGGTGCCTGTTTGTTTGCCTTTCCCACTTTGATGACACCATTGGCTGCTGTCTCATTCATTTTCTTACTTCCTTCGCTGCTGTTGATTCTTTGCTGGGGTGCAAGGAGTAGGCCATTCAGCCCTTCGAGCCTGCTCCGCCATTGTAGATCATGGCTGACGGTCTACCTCAACGCCATAGTCCCGCACTATCCCCCTATACCTCGAAGTCATTAGCAAGTAGAAATCTATCGATCTCTGTCTTGAACTTACTCAGTGACTGAGCTTCCACCAGCCTCTGAGTGATGAAGTTCCTCCTCATCTCAGTCCTAAATGGCTTGCCCTTTATTCTGAGATTGTGTCTCCTGCTTCTAGACCCCACACCCGGGGGAAACATCCTTCCTACAATTACTTTGTCTATCCCTGTAAAAATGTTGTACGTTTATGAGATCACCTCTCATTCTTTTAAACTCCAGGAAATACAGGCCCAGTCTCCTCAATCTCTCCTCGTAGGACAATCCCACCATCCCAGGAATCAGGCTGGTGAACCTCTGCTGCATTCCCTCGATGGCAAGTATATCCTTCCTCAGGCAAGGGCACAAGAACTGCACACAATATTCCAGGTGCGGCCTCACCAATGATCTATACAATTGAAGCAAGACTTCTTTGCTCCTGTACTCAAATCCTCTTGCGATAAAGGCTAACAGACCATTTGCCTTCTTAATTGCTTACTGCACCTGCATGCTAGCTTTCAGCGACTTATGAACAAGGACACCTAGATCCCTGTGGACATCAACACTTTCCAAACTCTCACCATTTAAGAAATACTCTGCACCTGTTTTTCTTACCAAAGTGGGTAACCTCAAATTATTCGCATTATATTCCATCTGCCATGTTCTTGCCCACTCAGTCTGTCCAAATCCCCTTGAAGCCTCTTTACATCCTCCTCACAACTCACGTTCCCACCAAGTTTTGTATCATCCACAAACTGGGAAATATTACACTTGGTCCCCACATCCAAATCATTGATATAGATTGTGAACAGCTCGGGCCCCAGCACTGATCCTTGTGGCAGCCCACTGGCCACAGCCTGCCAACATGAGAATGACCCATTTATTCCTGCTCCGTTTTCTGCCTGTTACCCAATCCTCAATCCATACCAGTATATTACCCCCAATCCCATGTGCTTTAATTTTGCTTAGTAACCTATGTGGGACTTTATCAAAAGCCTTCTGAAAATCCAAATACACAACATCCACTGGTTCCCCCTTATCCACTCTGCTAGTAACATCCTCAAAAAACTCTAACATGTTTGTCAAACTTCATAAATCAATGCTGACTATGCCCAATCAGACCATTATTCTCCAAGTGTCCAGTAATCACATCCTTTATAATAGATTCTACTATTTTCCCTGCTACTAACGTCAGGCCTACAGGTCTGTAGCTCCCCCCTTTCTTAAACAGTGGGGTTACATTTGCAACCTTCCAATCTGCAGGCACCATTGCAGAATTTATGATATCAATGCATCCACCATCTCTGTAGCCATCTCTTTCAACACTCTAAGGTGAAGATCATCAGGTCCTGGGGATTTGTCAACTTTCAGTCCCATTAATTTCTCCAATACAACTTTTTTTTTAACTAATCCTAATGTCTTTCAGTTCCTCTTTCTCACTAGATGCTTGGATCTTATTTAATTCAGGGAGACTTCTTGTATCTTCCTCCGTGAAGACAAACACAAAGTAATTATTTAGCTTCTCTGCCATTTCTCTATTTCCCATTATAAATTCTCCTATCTCTGCGTGTAATGGCCCCACATTTGTTTATGCTAATTGTTTCCTTTTTACATACCTATAGAAGCTTTTACAATCCATATTTATATTTCTTGCCAGTTTACATTCATATTCTATTCTCTATCAATTTATTGGTCCTCCTTTGCTGGATTCTAAAAATTCTCCCAGTCCTCCAGCTTATGACATTTTTTGCAACTTTATAAGCCTCCCCCTTTGATCTAATACCATTAATTTCCTTTGTTAGCCACAGCTGACTCACTTTCCCTATTCGGTTCTTTTGCCTTAAAGGCATGTATGCTTTTTAAAAACCATACTTAAATTCTTTAAATACTAGCCATTGTCGATCTACCGTCAAACCTTTTAATGTATTTTTCCAATCCACCACAGCCAATTTCTCCTCATACCTTCATAATTTCCCTTGTTTAGATTTAAGGCCCTAGTTTTGGATTGCACTACATCTTTTTCAGCCTTAATGGAATATTCTATCAAACTATGGTCACTTTTCCCTAAAGATTCTTTTACCACCAGATTATTAATTAGCCCTTTCTCATTGTATAATGAGAAAGTCTTCCACTCATCACTAGAACTTGCAAACAAGCACCGAGGGGTAGCTCGGCTGGTGGTGAGAAGGGCCCTCCTCGTCAGATCCTTCCTGCACTCCTGGAGCGTCACCACCTCCACATGATACCCTCGAGGTGGCTGCAATGGGGGCAGAGACTGTTGCCCACCTCGTTCCGGAATGTGCCTTTGCAAAGCAGGTCTGGAAAGAAATGCAGTGGTTTTTGTCCAGGTTCATCCGGAGCAGCTCTGTACTTCAAGACTCAGTGATCTATGGGCTATTCCCAGAGGTACACACAGAGATAATCATCAACTGCTGATGGAGGACCATCAATTCGGTGAAGGAAGCACTTTGGTCTGCCCGAAACTTGCTGGTCTTCCAGTGCAAAGAGCTGTGGACGACAGAGTGTTGCGGACTGGCACATCCCAAGGTCCAGGACTCGTGCTGAGCGACGCACTATAGCTCGGGGCAGCCGCTGCAAAGACTCAATGGGGAAAGACCACTGTGTAAGGCCCTCACGCCATAATATACCGAGGGGCTGGAACCTGTATATGCACCAGAGAATGTGAGATGTGTAATGCAAATGTACATTATAAATATAACCTGAAATGGAAAGTATAGAGAGGTACCTCATGTATTCTATTGAAAGAAACTTGTCTGTACTGTACTTACTGTAATGTACAATTTGAATTATGTAAGGTATCTTTACAAATTTTATGAATAAAGTATATTTTTGGAAAAAAAGTATGTCTTCTACTGCCTGCTACGCAGCCAACTCACCAAAGAGTGAGGGTCAAGCCCTGGTTCAGTTACTCACTGGATAAAATTCCTGAGATATGGACAGACCCTGGGAATTGCCTGTTTAAACCTTCTGTAGCCTGTCGGCCATTTCCTTCCAAGCATTTAGTTGTGATTTCCAGCAGCAAGAACTCAAGTGTGCAGTAACTGTGCTAAGAATTATTGAACCATTACATTACATATAAGCAAACACATTATTCTCCCTGGTCATTAAACTCAACAGTAACATTGGTCTTCAGCTCAGACACTGCATAAAAATAAGCCCACGGCATTGTCTATTTAATATTTAATTAAGATCAAATTCCAAAGACATCTATTATTTAAATCTGCTTTAAGCCCAGATATTATTAAATTGTTAATTTTTCTTTGATTATATTGGGAGTTGATTTTAATCAAAGCTCAGCAAGACTAACATGATTTCTCCTACCACAGACAGACCAGAGATATGTTTATTGTTTTATTTATTCTCATACTTCAGAAGAATGGCGAGCTTCCAGTGCTTGCAGTTTCTCTTGAAGGTGCTTAAATTCCTGCTTGTGTTGAATCTCAGACTTCTGGAGCGCCTCGTAGTCCATCATTTTTCTCTCAGTCGAAGAGATCTGCTCCTTTAAGAAACTGATGGCCTGTGCTTGGTCTTTGTACCCAGCGTGAAGTTTCTCCTGTTCACTAAGTCTCAGCTCAGTATTTCGGAGCTGATCGATGGTCATCTGGAGCTCTTGCCTATGTTGACTTGTTGCAACCTCCAATTTGTTTCGCCAGTTTGAACTGGATTCTTCCAGTTCATATTTGGCTTCTTGCAGCTTAACTTTGAAATCCTCTTTCTCCTTTATATGGAGTGCCATCTCAATCTCATGCTTGGCTTTAAGGTTCTCCCATTCAAGCTGGTGCTCCATTTTCAGGCTTTCGATGGTGGCTCTTAGTTCTACTAGCTCACTATTCTGAACATCAGTACCTGCAATCAATGAGAGCTTAAGTTCCTCTAGAGATTTCTGATGGTCAGACACCAAAGTGTCCAATTTGTTTTTCCAGTTGTCCATCATCTCCATATTTTCCTTTGTTGCTTGGTGCAGCTTCTGTCGGAGGTCATTGATATCATGCAAGTATTTTTCATTGGTGGCCTTTAACTTATCCATTTCTTGTTGATACTCCTGCAATCTGGTCTCATATTTTTCCCTCAGTAAGGCACTCTCACTTTGATGCTCCTTGTTGACTGATGATAACTGATCTCGCAATTTCAGAACCTCTGACTGTAGACTGAGGCTGTGCTCAGGAGTGTCCGACTTGTTGGAGTTTCTCAACCTCTGCTGCAGTTCCTCAATCTCACTGTTCTTCAAATTTAGTTCATCCTCAAGCTGTACGATCCTGGACTTTTCAGCTACTGTTGTCAGCTAGAGTCAGAAAATCAAAGAAAATACAGTTAGTACCCAACATATTGCTCCTCAGATGGGTTCGATTAATGGGTTGTAGACTGGTTAAGTGTGACATCTTAGCTTCTACGTATTATCAATTATAAAGTCTCTGTTCCATACCTTTTATTTTTAGATACAGTAGGAACAGAGTTAAGAACTCTGATTTAACTTGGTATTGCTGGAGTATTGCCAATTGATATGTACAACAGGGGTAATAAAAGTACACCTGCAGCATCATAGTGTCATAATATCTAGTCAATTTGGTTTGTATATGAAGCATAGTCTTTGTCATACTACATGGAACCCTCAATTATGGGAAATTAGCCTGAACTCAAACCATGGCAAACCACCACTTTCAGCATTATATGATACCTTTTCAATCTCCATACATTATCAGAAGTTTCACACTGGAGATTAGTGACCTAGGGGAATCTAAGGTTATAGGTTACTATCCATTCACATTAAAGTTATGACACTCAGGACTCATTTTGTTGGTGCCCATTGAATCAGAGAGAGCGTGAGAGAGAGGAATAGCAAAAGTATATTTGTTCCAATAATCTGGTCCCACTTCATTGTCCTGAACCTACCTATCTCATACCATATTCATTAATCCCTTGTCTAGAAACATTTATATAATCCAGTTCGAAGGGCCTTTCCTGGTAACTGATTTCAGTATTATATCCTACATTTATGAAAGAAAAATGTATGCTTTTCCTGCACAAGTTTAAATTTGTGGCCCTTGGTATTTGAACCCTTCACTAATGTATGATAAAACACAGTGATGCATTCTATCTATGCACACTAGATCTCTCTAAAATATATACTGTGAGTATTTTTCCCCATAATATATACTTTTTAAAGCTATGTTTAATATACTGTTCACTGGGAGTTGGAGTATTTTATAAATGACAGCAGCGTTACACAGAATTTTAACCCAATGCATTATTATACGGTTCAATTTCTAAATGTTGGACTAGTTTATTTTCTAATCCTTTTGTTCCACTCTCCAACATTCCTGCATTCTTCATTGTCTATCCCTGCCTTCCTAAAACTCTCATTGTTTCTCTATTGCTCTTTCTATAAGTCCCTTTCTCCTCTATGTTCCCCAATGGCACTCTATATCTCTAATATATGTTCTTTTACTGATGTCCTCAACTTACATCCCTTACGTTTGTTAACACACAGGATACAAAGCAAGATGTTAACCAATATTTATCAGGTCGGAGATGGGTTCTGTGATTGGGTGGTACAGTCTGCCAAGACAACTTTCAAAGGATAGAGAAACCAGGACATTGGGAAAGAGAACAGAGTTCTGTGTTAGTCATTGGAATGGATGGAAATAACAATAGCTTGGAAGACACTGTGGGGTCTAGAGCTAGGGTTGACAAATGGATCAGACCATCTGGAGCCTGGCAGCACACAGAGGAGAAAATGAGACCCTCTAAAGAGGGAGGCTGGTGCTTGGCAGCATTTTAGGAAGGAGCACTGTGGCTGGGCACCACACAGGGATCGAGGCTCGACAGCGTGCAGGAGAAAGGGCTTGGAGTGTGCCAGCACTTTGGAGAACTGGAAGGTGGAGGTAAAGTGTGGTGGCATTAGGATCTGGCAGAATTGGAGGGATTTCAAGATTTTTCCTGAAGTACAGAAGGAACGTCTCTCCCTCTGGGACATTTTCTACTTTACAGTCTCCACCACTTGCATGGCATCACCTGGTCTCTACAACAGCCAAGAGGTGAAGATAGGTTCAAGTCTGGCACCACCTGTACACTGGGCAGCACTCATATGGTGGGCAGGAAGCATGGCACAGAGCTACATGGAAACGCCAATGCTGAAAAACATGGTATGAAGGATCATAGATCACACTCGACGGAAATAAAGGTTGGCGAAGGAGGCCAAGAGCTCAAAGGATTGGGAGCAACAGCTAACCCAAAACTTGAGGACATGGGTTGCCTGCCTGGGAGGAAACCATTGAGGTATTGTTAAGGAAGGTATATCAAGGTGTTTAGGCACAAGGTTCATTATGTTCAAAACCTTTTGAGTGTAAATAATATCAGGAATAATTTTCTGAGTTCATACTGACAGCCGGGAACATTGCCAACACATCAAGAAATACTAGACACTGGGATAATCCCAAACCCTCTGAGTTAATTGTCCCTAGTTCTGTTGAGTGATACTATTTAGAATCCAAGTTCAACAAGGTCTCCTCTAAACTGCCTCTCAGTGTAAACATGCCTTCGTTTCTTCTGGTAATCCCCTGCTTCTGTTTAGTTTCCTCCACTGTACCTTCTCGAAAACCATTAATCTCCCAACTGCGAGGTGCAATGACTAGTGTAAACACAATGCTCCAGGGCAGGGGCTGAGCCCTGCTCTATACCCCAAGTTATCTTTTACTCCCCCTCCCTAGTGGACTTATTGCCTTATTATTCAGTCTCAGTTATTACTCTACTTCTGAGGTGTTCAAACTGTAGTCATGTGGACCCAGAATCTAGGATTCCAACCCACAACCTCTGATATTCCAAAGCACGAAGCCCAGGTAACTTTGTTCTATTTACACTTCTATTTCTTGTTTGTTGATTTGTTTTGTTGAATCTTTTGGGGATGGAAGTTTAGAAAGATCTGTTTTTAGTGCAGTTGCTGCATTGGCACATTAATCATAAATCAGAACACCAAGATCTGTAAAGTCAGTAACTAGTTTAACTTTTAGACATGGTCCCTCAGACTCCATTATACACGGAGGCAAAAGAGTAAATGTTTCTGATCCATCTGTCTTTCAACTACACCCAATGAACACAAGTCTACACCTCCAGCCCTAAAATAGCTATTGTCTCTTCCTAGGCCTGGTGCATCTCAGAGGCTGCGCACAGTAAGCAGCACCAGCCAAGACCATTTTACTCGTTCTATATTTTTATGTCCACAACGTTTGTACTTTGCTGCTCAATTTTACGTGCCCCTCCCCCTGCGCTCATCGCAATGGCCCTCCCCAATGCTCCTGCACAACATGCAACATCTACAACAGCACCTTCCAAGACCACGAGCTCTGCCACCTAGTAGGATTAGGGCAGCAACTGCATGAGAACACCATCACTTCCAAGGCCATGCACCACCCTGACTGGGACATGTATCATTCCTTCATCACCGGGTCAAAATCCTGGGATCCCTTACCAAATAGCACTATGGGAGTACCTACGCCACACAGACTGCAGCAGCTCACCACCACCTTCTCAAGATTAACTACCTGATGGGCAATAAATGTCAATGATGCCCACATCCCATGAATAGTTGAAAACCTATCTCTGCTGTGATTGTCTAGTCATAATTGCAGATAACATTGAGAACAAAGTTCAGAGGGCACTGGACAGTGAGTCCAAAATACCATGCTGTTAATATAAATTCATTAAGACCAACTGTTGAAGATGTATATATATTATTTTAATCTGATTTAAGACTTACTATTCAAGTCTGATACTTGCTGACCAACATTTTAATAATTCAATATGAAGAACCTATCCTATTGTTTCACATGCAGCCAATGCCATGGACAGAGCTAGAGGGTGTATCAGGAAGCTGAGCCTCCACATGTCCGTACGAAAGCTCAGCTTCCTGCTACAGAATTAGCAAATTAGATGACGTGCCAGGCAATGTTTTTGCAGACCAACAGCAAGCAGAAATATAAAAAGGCTTCAAACATAGAAATAAAAAAACAAATCTCACCACTTCCCTTCCAACGAAGTGCAAGACAGAAAACAAACCCAATATGCTTGAAAATAAAATGAAGCTTTTGTGATGCCAAGCCATTCTCGGGCAAGCTATGAGACTGACTAAGGGGTGGGCAGGGGGCACATGAACTGGTTTTACCCGAGTGTCTTCAAACTCCTTTTGGAGTTTTCCAGCTTTGGTCCTTTCAAACAGCAGGCTGTGCTCGAGCTCCCGAATACGGGCATGCTCTAACTTTGTCTGAGTCTGTTAGTCCCGAGGGAAGAAGATGAAAAGGAAAGAGAGAGAGAAAGAGAGAGACACAAACAGACTGTAACAGCTTGGCACAATAAAATCAACAGGGAGAGGGGGAAATGCAAAAAGGTTAAAGTCAAACACTCAAACTGAAGAATGAAGCTTCTCTTGAATGACATCTGCTGACCTTCCATTATATGCAAAAAGCATTAAGAGCAATTCCACAGAGAGTACGACATTTCAGGTGGAGCAGATCTACAGACAAAGATTTGAGCTTTCAGGTTAGTCACGCATTTGAGGACTGCTCAAAATGCATCTTTTTTTGTTCTTCCCACCCTTGCGGGAATGACTGGACTGGCACTCTGCAGCTCCCCACAGCGGCAAGGCCGAGCTTGGGAACTCAGCAGTACTGGAAATCAGTGTGTCACAGTACCGGATCATTACATTGAGAAAGAACACTCAAAGGACAGCACTCCTGCTTTCCTCTGTTGTAGAAACAACAAAAGCAATGGAAGCAGTCTTAAAAAGGAGCCCAAAGTGGAGCTTGGATTGCATCAGTTTCCTGCACACTTCAGACTTTATGGATTGTGGGTCACGGAGTAAAACAAAGCTGCTCTTTGCATGCAAATCTTTGTATTATCAGAATATAACAGAAGTGGGAAGAAATCGGGGGCAGAATTGCACACCAGTATAATCACAAAGTGCTCATCTTTATGGAATAAAATAATTGAGATTACCATGCATATTCCATTCATCATGAACAGATAATCCAGAATCAATGCTTATCTTTTGCATTGTCCCATACTTTCTTGCCTGCTAGCTTTGAAACAATTCACACACTTGTACAGCACATATAATTTTTATTGCTGTCAACAGTCCATGATTTGACAGCACAATACCAGTTGATAAAATACTGACCACCTAAAACTCTGGATCAGCTTTTTATCTGTATTTATTTCTGGATCACATGACTCACAATCAGCTCCATAAGGAATCCTATGCCTTGCTTTCCAGTAGATTGTGTGTTTTGGTCCTGATTTTATATTTTGTTTTTGTAGTAACGGGACATTGCCTCAACACTGCTGGATTTAAAACAGCCATTGATATGGGGCAAAACAAAGGCATTGCTATTTCATACTTGGATACTACAGAGGGTTTACTGTCATCAAAATTGGGATAGGGACAATTGGTGGGTTATCTTTAACCAGCATAACTGACAGTGAGCATTAGGCCTTGAAGATTTGGGTGCAGTTAGCACACCATTACTTCAGCTATGCGTGTGTTGCACAAAGGAATCTAACCTTGGAAAGGCAAGAGCTTTCCTCAAGCTACAGAGGATCAAGCAAGCCCTGGGCTGGTTTATAAATGCATAAAAGTGCTCTGAAAGCTGCATTATACCATGACTTAAATAAGGAAATAGCTACAATTCAAAGGCACGTGTGAACACATTTCAGTCACCTCATGACTTGGATGTGTTACTAGCACCAACATGAACCTCAAAAATTAAAATCAAGCCCATTACTCAGTGCAGTTTGACAGAAACCTACTGCATTCAACAGGTTACTACATTCAGGAGTCTTTTCCTATATAAAGGGGGAAAAAAAAGATTAAGTAGCCAATCAAGAGGAACTTTATACACCTATAGACAAAAAAAAACTTAAGTGTATGACATACAGGAAACAAAACACAAGATTGACAAGCTCACAGCTGTAAACATCATGGGAGCAGGATGATTAAGATCACATTCACAAAAAGTAAAATACATCGATTGAGCCATCCTTTCCAATCCACCCCACCAAAGCAAAACAGTTGAATTATAATTCTGCCCTCCAGCAGAAGAGTTCACTATCTGTCCTCTAGGAGGGAAAAACTGGAATGATCACTCCCTCTTAAAGACAGTAACAAAAGTTAAAGCCTAAACTTATATACAGTTCTGTTTTCGGGTCCATCAAATTACAGCGAGGAAAACTCATCTTAATGAAGAGTGAGAAAAGGAGTTAAACAATTAGGATTATTTCAACAGTTTTCCAGTCACGTTATTTCTGAATTACTGAGTTGAGGCACTGAAGGGTTCAATGGTGATGGAAACAGTTGCCCATCTACAAGTCACTAGCATATTTTTCCAAATGTTTTGCATTGAAGGGGAATATTACAAACCCTTTAACCTGCAGAGAATAAAAACGTTCTATTTTGTTTGTAAGTTTCCCTCTTTGTATATGTCTGGGTGGCCAAATGTGCGGTGTCTTCCTTGGATGTGAGCACAGAACGCATCCACCTGAAGACTTCTTGGCAAATACCACCAACTCTCTTGGCTGTTATACCCCTGCCAGGCCACCCCAACATGGTGCCATTAAAAGTGGGGAAACACAGTTTGAGGAAATGTCAGAAAAGGAATGCAAGCCAAGACTTGTATTCCAGCTCAGGTTTAAATCGAAGAGCCCTTTGTATTTCATCTAATCGACATACTGATCGCATTATCTGTGTTCAACACTTTTACCTCTAAATCTCCTTTGGTAATTGATTCTTCTTCCACTCGGAACTGGAGGTCTTCAATTTTCCTGTTAAACCATAAAAGCAAAAGGAATAAAAATTAAATTTAAACCTTCAGGGATATTATACACACGATAGTGTCAGAAATCTAAATATTTTGGTAAGACTTGCTACAGCCAGAGTTAATAACATTCTTTTCTGCAAAAAAACTGGAGAGATAAGACCTTGGCTCCTAGATGCAAAAAAGCTGTGGATGCCGAGAATCAACTGAAATTTTAAAGTCTGAGATCAAGAGTTTTGCAGGGTGAGGATATCAAGGGACCAAGGGATATGGAGTTAAGGTGGATAAATAGAGTTGAGGTACAGATCAACCATGATCTAGATGAATGGCAGAATAGGCTTGAGGGGCTGAATAACCTACTCCACTTCCGACAAACTCCTCCTCCGCCTCACCCACCCCACCTTTATAACTCAATCTAGACCCACATCTCAGCTCCTGTGCTTTGATTTTCCAATTCAGATTTCTTGTGTAGGCCTCCTCCCTCTGATCCACTAAATACAGAGAGCCTTCATCCCTCCCAGCCAGACTATGCGGAACTCCCACAGCCTCTCTTCTCACCTTTCAAGGCTTCCTCAAACCCATCTGTGTGTGTTTTTGATCATCCCTACCATCTCTTTTTACTTCCCCAGCATCCTTTTCCCCCTCTGTGAAGTGCCTTGGTTGATCTATTATCTTCGAGATCCCGTTTAACCCATTGGAGAAACACAGTCATTCTTGATGGGAAAGATACCAGTAAAATGAGAAATTTGACAGCACGGTGTTAAAACAGCACCAAAGCATGACAGGTTTATAGTCATTTCAATGGTGATTTTTATGCTCATAGACATGAAGACATCAGTGCTAAGGATTGGAAGATCTTTCCACTTTTGCCATTGTGTGCCAACAAATGCACTACCTAGTCGGAATTAGCACTGGTCATGTACAGCACAATTGAGATATGGAACAAGTCTCCCTCTACTCAGTCTGTTATCAGTGCTTTGGACATGTATTCACGTAAATACCTACCCCTTTAAATGGAGCCGTGATTACATACCACTTTATAGTGAGGGACAAGAGGTTTCTGGCTTTACAATTTACCATTTCATTTCAAAATTTCCATCTTCCTCTTTCCTGCTGCAGACCTTCTTTCTGCCATTTCCTGGATTTAGCAGCTTCCTTTCATCTTCCCCTCTCCCCTTCCCTAGATGTGTAACTTTTTTTTGCCTTCCGAGATTTATTAGCTTCCCCTTCCTTGGAATTTAACACCTCCTGTTACCTTTTCTCCTCTTCCAGTGTGTTGAACAATTCCAGTTTTTGTTTCTCAGCATTGTTCAGCAGGGATCGCACTACCTGAAGATTCGTCTCAGCCTCAGTCACATACTGCAGGGGAAAAAAAAATAAATCAAGTCACTTCTTATCTGAATGGCTTTTAGCGATTAGATTTTCACTGAAATAGAGATGTCAAGTGCGCACAAGGGGTTCATTGCAATAGACTCTGGGCCATGTTATTGTATGACTAGATATTGACTAAATGCAAGAGACATGGGGTTCACTTTTGGGAGATACCTCTGACACTGAATCCAATTGAATTTTCACAGTACAAACTCCAACAATTGATGGCTGGTACTTTGTTCAGTCAAACAACTAATTTACTGAACTTCCTGTTAAATGACAATTTAACTGATAAAATGGGAGTGAGGGGGTGTGGATGGGAATTTTACTTATTATATACAGAGATGTCTTGGGCTGAATTTTACCAGCCCTGATGTCAGAGGTCATGGTGGGGAGGCCCATAAAATACTTGCACGAGTGACCTGCCACGACCCACGCGCCGAGAAGGCGGCGAGGCCTTGATTTGCGTATTATAATAAATGCAAATAACTCACCCAGACTGGGTGGCCATCCCATGCTGATATTACGGCCAGCCGTTGCAACTCGCGCGCTTTCAGAACTCCATTCGGAGGGGCGGGGGGTGGAAGCGGGGAAAACATTTTTTTTTATTGGCTATGGGAATGGTGGGAAGGGTTTGAAGGGCAAATGTGACGAGGTTTTGGGGGGGTTGGTGAGGTTGGGGCTGGGAATAAAGTTATTGTTTTTCGTATTGGCCAATGAAATACCATTGTGGGGGTGGTGGGGGGCGGGGGTTGTTGGGAAAGGGCCTCCAGCTTTTAAATTATTTTTTCTTTTAAATGAACATTAGGATCTCTTTAAAAATTCAAATTTTTGCTAAGGGCTTGAAGCTCTTTAAAAATGGCGCCAGTGTGGTCAGACGCCATCGCCGGTGACAGAGTGGCCGCCCCTGATGTAGAGGGGGTGGCCTCTCCCACCACCCCCCCCCACTCCATTTAAATGAGTCCCCGCGCAAAATATTGTGGGGTTTCAGCGGCAGCGCTTCCAGGCCTGAAGGCTGCCGACTTCAAAACGTGCCACCACGATTTGCAGCGCACTAATACAATTCAGCCTCTTGTGTCCAGCAAGGTATAAAATACTCCAGACATTGTACTTTAAAGTGTCACAATTTGTTAAATCTGCAAACAGTTACAATTAGTTTGCGATGGAGCTCATAAGTTTACAAAGAGCTGCAGTTATCCAGATGTGTCTATTTAGACCATTTCCACAAAGAGTGTCTCAAACATGGACAATCCAACTTACAAACTAAACTTCACAAATATGTGTCAGTCCCACATGACCACTTAGCAATTTCACAGGCAATCCACTCGTATAAATACAGGTAAGTAAAAGTGAGTCTCAACAAACAGGAACATAGGAAGATAGGAACAGGAGTAGGCCATTCAGCCCCTCGAGTCTGTCCCGCCATTCAATGAGATCATGGCTGATCCGTGGCCTAACTCCATTTACCTGCCTTTGGCCCATATCCCTTAATATCTTTGCTGAACAAAAATCTATCTCAGATTTAAAATTAACAACTGTTCTAGCTTCAACTGCTGTTTGAGGGAGAGAGTTTCAAACCTCTACCACCCTTTGCGTGAAGAAGTGCTTCCTAACATCTCTCCTGAACAGTCTGGTCCTAATTTTTAGACTATGCCCCCTAGTTTTAGAATCTCCAACCAGGGGAAATAGTTTATCTTTATCTAGCCTGTCTTTTCCTGTTAATATCTTGAAGACTTCAATCAGATCACCCCTTAACCTTCTAAATTCTAGCGAAAACAGGCCTAATTTGTGTAACCTCTCCTCGTAACTTAACCTCTGTAGTCCAGGTATCATTCTTGTAAACCTATGTTGCACCCCCTCCAAGGCCAATATATCTTTATACTCCAATCCTCTAGATATAAAGGCTAGCATTCCATTAGCCTTTTTGATTATCTTCTGCACTTGCTTGTGGCATTTTAAAGATCTATGCACCTGAACCCCCAAGTCTCTTTGGACATCCACTGTACTTCTTCCCATTTAGAAAGTACCCTGCTCTATCCTTTTTTGGTCCAAAATGGATAATCTCACACTTGCCCACATTGAAATCCATCTGCCACAGTTTTGCCCACTCAACTAGTCTGTCAACATCTCTTTGTAATTTTATGCCATCATCTAGACTGTCTACAATGCCGCCTAACTTTGTATCATCAGCAAATTTGGACATATGACTTACTATGCCATCATCCAAGTCGTTAATGAATAATGTGAATAATTGAGGCCCCAACACTGATCCCTGCGGGACACCACTAGTTACATCCTGCCAGAGAATTACCCATTATCCCCACTCTGTCGCCTACCACTCAACCAACTTCCTAACCATGTCAATATTTGCCCTCAACTAAGGTAGAAGCCCATGGAGTTAACAGTCTCTTATGTGGGACTTTATCAAATGCCTTCTGGAAGTCCATATAAATAACATCCATAGACACTCCCCTGTCCACTACCTTTGTCACCTCTTCAAAAAATTCAATGAGATTTGTCAGGCATGACCTTCCAGTCATGAATCCATGCTGGCTGTCCCTGATTAACCGAAATTTTTCTAGGTGTTCAGTCACCCTATCCTTGATTATAGACTCCAGCAAATTGCCCACCACAGATGTCAGGCAAACTGGTCTGCCCTTTCACCCTTCTTAAAAAGTGGAGTGACATGTGCAACTTTCCAATCCAGAGGGACCAATCCTGAATCTAGGGAACTCAAAGACTATAGGTAGGGCATCTACAATGTGCTCCCCTACTTCCTTTAACACCCTCGAATGGAAACCGTCAGGTCCTGGGGATTTCTCACTCTTTAGTTCCATTAATTTCCTTGTACTGATGTTTTACTTACGTTAATTGTATTAAGTCCCTGTCGGCTATTAATTTTTTCGGGACTTCCGGTAAGTTATCCTCCTTTTCAACTGTAAATACTGAGGCAAAGTAATTGTTCAACATGTCTGCCATTTCCCCATTATCAATGACAATATCTCCATTTTCAGCTTTTAGTGGTCCTATTGGACATCAGCTTTTGACCACCCGTTTTCCCTTTATGTAACTATAAAATTTCTTATTGATTTTGATGTCTCTTGCAAGTTTCCTTTCATTATCTCTTTTGGCAGCTCTTATAAGTTGCTTTGTGACCCTTTGCTGGTCTTTGTATCGATCCCATTCGGCCGGATCTGTGCTGCATTTTGCATTTTTGTAAGCTCTTTCTTTTTGTTTTATGCTATCCCTAATCTCTTTACTTGTCCATGGCGGTTTTTTCTGTGAAGTGGAGCTTTTTCCTCTCAGGAGTATATACTTGCTCTGTATTTCGTTAAATGTTTCTTTAAATATTCTCCAATGTTCTTCAGTTGTTTGATCCAGTAACAGATCTACCCAGTTTACCATGGACAGTCTCTGTCTCATCCCAGTAAAGTCAGCCTTACCCAAGTCTAAAATTCTAGTAGCTGATTCGTGCTTTTCACTTTCAAACCCTACCTTGAATTCAATCATGTTGTGATCACTATTTGATAAATGTTCATGCCCAGTTAGGCTACTAATTAAATTTGGCTCATTACTCATAACTAAATCTAATATTGCCTGTCCCCTTGTTACATCTAGGACATATTGCTGTAGGAAACTATCCCGGACACATTCCAGAAATTCACTACCTTTCTGACAGGTGCTAGTCTGCCTCTCCCAATCTATGTGTAAGTTAAAATCCCCCATTAATACTACTCTGCCTTTGTTACACACTTGCCTAATTTGTGCATTTATACAATCTAACACCTCCGAACTGCTACCAGGGGGTCTATACACACACCAATTACAGTTTGAGATCCTTTTCTGTTTCTCAATTCCACCCATAAGGTCTCCACTGGATGCTTTCCCCTCATTATATCCTCCCTCACCAAATGAGGTGGTATTATTTCATTAAATCAATGAAGTGTCATTACAGCTGGTACAATCTCAGTTTTTTAAAACTCAAAAAATCCCAAACAGCCATGACTTTGAAAAAAAGTTGATTTTCTGTGCAAAAAAAAAAAAGGACTTGCATAGAAATGTGCAATAAATAGTGAAGAATGAATCAGTTAAATTAAACTGTACCAAATAACTGCATTGGTGGGAAAAGACTGCAACCAAATTAAAATAAATGGATCATTGTCACTAAGATCGCTAAAAAAGAATTTGATCGGGACAGATGAAAATGTTCAATACAAATTCAAATTACAATTAGAAATCGAAACCCGTTGCCAAATGTGCTGATGGTTTTGCAAATACAATTTTACAAAACAGTGAATTTTACTTGAAATGCATTGTTGCTTTGCAAAATATTGCATTAATTGAAACTTCTTGCAAAATAACCGCTGCATGATCGTTCAACCTTTTTCTTCACTTTTGAAACTTTAGAATTCTCTACCCAGAGAGCTGTGGATTCTCACTCGTTGAGTACATTCAAGACAGAGGTTGATAGATTTTTGGGTACTAAGGGAATTAAGGGATATGGGGATAGTATGGGAAGGTGGAGCTTGATCTTGCTAAATGGCGGAGCAGGCTCGAAGGACCAAATGGCCAATTTCCAATTTTTTTTTTTTATGTCCTTCTGCCCCGGTGACATAAATCAGTGTTACTTACTTAATGAACATCTAGGCCAATGTTAGTAATTATTTGTTAGTCTTGGAGAGTTCTGTCCTATTGTTGCAGCTTTGCCAGATTTTGTACCTGTGCATGTGTGGCCTTCAGAAGAGCCAGCTCTTTCTCCACTTCACAGATGTGGCTGGTTGCCTTGGCAACCTCAGCTCGCTCCAGGTCCCGTTCTGCCAGCAGCTGCTCGATGTGCTGCTGTTTCTCCTTTAGAGCTTCCTGCAAGGCTGTCGTGCCAGAGATCTTCCGAGCATAGCGAGAGGATGTCTCGGTCAGCTGAGAGAGAGAGAGAGAGACAAATCTCACTTAGTTGAGATACACTGGAGCTGGAAGGTTAGTAATGACATCTAGTAACTGTGGAATGTGGACCAACACTTGATGGTCCAAAAGCTGGAGAGAAGACAACAGGTAGGATTGTAATGGCAGGGGTGGGGGCGGGGCATGGTGGTGAGAGGAGGATTGAAAGAATCTACACCATAAGGCCTTACAAAATAGCAGTTATGATTGCAGCAAAAGCCCTTGTAATTCATTGCATGCAAATTGCTTTGGGACATTTCTCAAGGATGTGATAAGAGTGCTGCTCAAAATGAATGCACAGCCTTCCCTGCAACACCCCTCCCCCAACCCCACCCCCCCCCCAACTCCCATCCAAAGAAGGCTGGTGATGATGGGGAGGAAGAGACAACAGTAAACAGGTCAGGTTGTGATGAAAGATGGAGAAGGGCTAGGACAGAGATGAACAGGCTGTTGAAACATCAGTGCTAGTTTTACATTTGTTAGCTTAGTATATCCAATTGAGTGGTTTAACATTGTTACTAAAACATTGACTTTCACATCAATGTGATACCAAGTATTCCATGATTCACTAAAAATACTTGCTTCACTTATTTGCTTCAATTTTGGAAAGAATACATGCAAGCAGGTTCTTACCAGTCCTGTCCGGCTTGGCCTACCCCCTACAGAAGACGCCACAGAGCTGACAGAACTTATAGAGGAGCTGCTAGGGCTCTGTGTCAAGGCAGAGACCCCCATGGCCATCCTTTTACTCTTCTTGGTTTTGGCTGGTGTGGTGGACGGGAAGCCAATCCGCATCACCTTGTGAATGGGAGCAAAAAGACCAAACTTGGGTGGGCATTGGAAGTATCTGTGAGGCACAAAACAAAATGATGAGAGAAGTGTCAGAGCCAAGAGTTAAACGCAGCAAGTGGACAGAATTTCCCACCTGCATTGTAATGGGATGAAGCCGCCACGGAAGAAACACACAACTGCCAGTAGTGCATGGATTTCATAAATATCCCATTTGGAAACCTCAAGACAAAAAGGACAGATAGCCTGACATAAAGGCCAGAATTCTTCACTGGGCGGGAGGCCCCGTCCACCGACCGAAAAGTCAGTGGCAAGCCCGCCTCCAACAGGCCTGGGGAGCCAGACAGGGATTTCTCACTCCCCAGGCCTTAAATTGGTCTTGGGCGAGACTTGCACCTCCTTGAGGCAGGAAGTCCTGCCTCATGGAGCTGCCAGCCAATAAGCGGGCCAGCAGCTTAGTCCCAATAGTGCTACTGGGAGCGGTGGCCACTGCTGGAACTACATCCAGCCATCGCAAGCAAGATGAAGGACAGCCCCAGAAGACAGGTATGTTTATAGGGCCTCGCTGGGGACAATTGGTCAGGCCCTGATGAGGCAAAGAGGTGGGGGGGGGGCGGGGGAGTGTTGTGCGTTGGGGGTGGGTGGGGCTACGTGGGAAGCTCTTGATGGGACAGAGTGCCCGATCAGGAGGGCCCCCCACCAGCCCACAAGGTGGCCACCTGGTTTTACCAGGCGAGGGTTTTGAGGCTTTGCTGTCCAGCCACCAAGGGTAAACTTGCAGCGGAGGTGGGAACAGCCCCCCACCCCGCTCCACCAGCCTGCTTGTTTGGGGAGGGGGGGGGGGTTGTAAAATTCCAGCCGAAGGGTCACAAGTGGAGCATCTTGATGAATTCGCAGGACAGGACTGTGTGAGGTTATCCCAGTGAAAGGCAGGCTGCACAGACAAAGGTAGTCTGGGTAACATCTCCTCCTGCTGTCCTTGGAGATGAGCGAGTTCCGAGCAAGAAATGAATCAGTTAGTCTCAGTGCAGGCGTGATTTTTGGTTACGCTCAACTTGAATTGGATGCTGCAGTCGAACTGGAAGACTGCACTGAAGTGAATCGGATGAGGGGAATCTTGGCTTATTTGCAAAATTAACAGGTTTTCCAGATTAACAAAAGAAATCATACTTTTAAAAACAAACCTAAACAAACCTGGTGTTGGAACTCAATAGTGGGGACAAGTTGGATATAATGGGACATTTTAGATACAGTGATGAAGAACTTAAAGAAATATATCGATAGGTATAGCAGAGAAATAGGCCATTTGGCCCATACCATTGTTTATACTTCACATGAGCCTCCTGCCACCCTACCAGGATATCCTATTCCTTTCTCCCTTGTATCTTTCTCTAGCTTCATCTGAAGATTGTCCGACAGAATGAAGTGTAGCTTGACAAAGCTGTGAAACTATTCAGAATGGAGTTATAAGATAAATCACTAGTTTATTTGATTTAGCAGAGATTAATCACCAGTTTAAAATCCCATGAAAGAGACTGGGGAGCTTTTTTTTAAAAAAACTAATATTTGTGCACTCCAGTTTTAGTTGCACCTGCTAGTTAGTAGAGTAAAAAGCAAACGTAGACTTTAACTTTCATTATTAGACTGTCCAAGGATTATACACATAAGGGGAGGTTCTTTAAATTTGCTCGGTGCAGAGTTTCATGATCTGGGAGCATGCCGGGAATTCTGGCCAGGATCACAGCATGTCACGCTGGGTATTCCATCCATTAGTGTTAAATCGACAGAATATCTTGTGTGGGTGGTGGGGGAGGGGCACTGAGCTGTCTGCTCCAATTCCCAAAATGTGCTCCAAGTGCGCAAATTGGGCACTCACGGGGCGGGTGTGGTTGAATACAAAGTGACGATCCCTCTTTCACCCTGTTCCAGGTCAGGTATGCCATGATTAGATGCAACGTAAAGCTCCCTCTACATTATCCTATGATAGACACTGAACTTTCATATCCTACCTACTTACAACACCAGCTGGTTAGGAATTTGTGATTCTGTGATTACATGTCAATTCCCAAAAAGACCTTAAATGAAAAATCTGAGGATACAAGACTGAGAAAAGTAATGCTGAATAAATCAAGATGCCTGCCCTATAGCCGACTGTATGACAGAGCTTAGCATATAAAAGATATCCCAATGGTCAATGTACATCCACTAATCTCTTTGCATGTAACATTTCGATGAACATTTTAGGGGGCGAGGTTAATGTCAAAAGTACAACTTACCCAACTGTGCGTGTCGAGAGGTTAATGAGAAGGTCCATTACCTTGTACCAGCAACAGCTCCATCATTTTTGCCCAGCGGTTCATCCAGTTCTACTCCACACCATTCGCCCTTTGCAAAATCCGTCTCTCCTACATATTTTACTACTCCGGTTTTAGTGCCGCCCACCTGTAAAAATAATTTTTAAAATCTAGTGTAAATAAAAACTACCACCATGTCAATATGGGCTCATTTATCACAGCATTAAGGCATTACTTGTTTAATTGCCAAATAAATGAAAATGGCTGTGAAATCTAGTGGTTACATATTAGAGCACCAAGACCTTGCAATCTAATGTTGCAGTTACGTTGTTGCTGTGATTTGACTTCTATTTGTTAGGGCTGCTGAAGTTGCTGTAGAAGTCCAGAGTAGAGCATGTCTACCTGACCTGAACCCGACTGGGCCCGATGATGTGTCAGGTTCGGGTCAGGTCGCTCTTCGGGGTTCGACATTCGGGTTCGGATCGGCACAGACCAGGTCGGACAGTGACAGCCAGGATGTCAAGGCAGGAAACGTGCATCCAGACTGCGCACTAGTCTACAGAGTGCAATTCCATCCAAGGTAGAGCACAACCTCTTTAATATAATCAACTTCATTCCGGTGGTCGGGTCAGGCACGGGAAAAAAAAAATCAAAAAGGACTCGGGCTGGTCGGGTAGGATGTGGTTCTGTCGGGCTCGGATCGGGTTTCAATTGTAGACCCGAGCAGGCCTTTTGTCCAGAGCCCAGCAATGAGAGATTATTTGAGGGAGACAGCCTCATGGGAGCTTTACCTGGGTTTGACAGAGTAGGTAGCATCACTGTAATGCAATGCTAAGCCAGGTTTACAAAGTGCTCAGGGTGGGAGGGAGGGGAATGGGTGCACTAGATGTCCCAATCACTTTGTAAAACTCATTTGGAGTTGACTTAAAACGTTGAGAGTATGGCCACGTGTGCTTGCACTCCAAAATCATTTCCAATTTACAAGTTTGGATGGGATCTCAGAGCAGGTTATTTTTTTCTGGAGCTTGTCCAGTTTTTCACTCATCAGATCATCTTTTCAACACAAAGTCCACTTCATTTCTACTGACTGCTGCAGTCGTACCACAGTCTCCCAGCAGTAATTTCTGCAATTACTTCCAATTAACTAAACAAAGACGGTGAATTGCCAGCAGAGCACAGGTCAACAAATACATGCTGATCTCACTTTAAGTTCCATCCTTTGATTCAAAAGTAAAATTAAAATAGACTCCTTTTTAAACCATGAAGCTGTCCAGTAGCCATGGTGATCAAGGACTGGATACCCAACAAGGTTACAAGTTTGAATCTTAGCTACCATTGTCTTTCAGACTCGCCTGCCATCATTGGGCACATTTTCCAATTCTCAGCCAGGCCAGTAGAGGCAGTCAATCAGCAAGTCATATGGTGGTGGTTTGCAGAAGCCTGTGGCCTAAGTTGTTCTAGCCTCCGGAAAGGGAGAAGGAAGTAGCACTGGGAAATGTCAATAATATGTATAAATTGAATTAGTAAATAAAGAAAACCCCTCCACAGTACTGTTGAGAACTCTATAAATGGTGAAGTATAGGTTCTGGGAAGAGACAGAATTTGAATTCTTGTAAGCTGTAGGCTCAAAGTCACTGGTAATGGAGTTAAGTGTGGATTTTCTCATCTAGAATTACACACCATCACAGTAACAGCCGGTCGTAGTTGACAAATTTAGATGCTGTGGATTTGTGTTGCCACTATCATTTAACTGGAGGAGCATCAGTGTAGAATTGGCACAAACTATTTGGGCAAGAAACACATGTAAACAGTCCTACCCTTCCCCCAATCAGGATCATTTACAATGAATCAAAACATAATGAGTCAGATAAAGGAGCTTAAGCTGTCACTAGGCTAATGGAAATATAAATGTATTGACAATGTAAGCTTTAAAATGAGAACTAAATTATATATGTGCCGAAGAAGGGTCACTGACCCGAAACGTTAACTCTGCTTCTCTTTCCACAGATGCTGCCAGACCTGCTGAGTGATTCCAGCATTTCTTGTTTTTGTTGCTTTTAATTAAGCTGTCACTGTTTTGCAAATGCCAAATGCAATATTTCACTTTTCCCATGTTATTTCCAGACAGCCCTACTCCATCTACTAAAAGAACTAAAACTGTTGTTCCCAATTTGGCAAAAATCTCACTTTTAAAAAAAAAAGTCCAACTTCAGTTGCAAAGGAGGAGTTGTCAACACCAGTTGGAGACCTTGGGTGAAGTGAGGCTAGAGGCAGAGGAATAATTAGGCCTGGCCGCACATATATAATTTGGTTCTCATTTTAAAGCTTACATTGTCAATACATTTCTATTTCCATTAGCCTAGTGCTTGTGGTACTGGACTAGCAGAGAGGTTGTAAATTCAAATCCTACGGTGGGCGGCGCAGTGGTTAGCACCGCAGCCTCACAGCTCCAGGGACCCGGGTTCGATTCTGGGTACTGCCTGTGTGGAGTTTGCAAGTTCTCCCTGTGACTGCGTGGGTTTTCGCCGGGTGCTCCGGTTTCCTCCCACAACCAAAGACTTGCAGGCGATAGGTAAATTGGCCGTTGTAAATTGCCCCTAGTGTAGGTAGGTGGTAGGGAATATGGGATTACTGTAGGGTTAGTATAAATGGGTGGTTGTTGGTCGGCACAGACTCAGTGGGCCGAAGGGCCTGTTTCAGTGCTGTATTTCTAGATGGGAAAATTGGAAATCTGACTTGACTAAATCTGGTCATTTGTGGATTAACAGGAAGTGACTACAATGACTAGCAGGAAATGATTGTTTTAAGAACCCAATTGGCTCACTAATCTCCTTCAGGGAGACTTTTACCCAGTCTGGCCTATGTGACCTGAGACACTCTCATTTTGGGTCAGATTTTGATTTAGCAGCGCATCTAATGGTGTCTGGCATGAGTTAGACTTTCTCCCTGCATCTTTCATCTGAAAACATTTTTTGCCCACTGAGCTGCTGAAAGCGAGAGCTGATAACAGTACAGTGAGGGAAAGAAAGGGCAACCAACTGGGTATCTGCTTAACCAAAGAAAGAGAAGAATCAGATTAAAGCAGTTGAAAATGGACACAAAGGACTGAGAAGGAGGGTGAATTAAAGGGGATGAATTCAATGTCAAATCAAGTGCAGAGTGGGAAATAAAAGAGGAAAAGAACGATTGCATCAAGGGGGAGAAAAAAAAGACAGAAAAGAACAAAAAAAATTGACATGTTAAAGATCTCCCCAAAAATTCAAAACTTTAACAAAACTCCACAGCTATAATAATTAATTTTTGGTGCAACCGGTTGATTGTTAGTCATTAAGTTAATCAAGTCATTAAAAAGGTACTTGTTCGTAATGACGAGTTAACTTCTTGTGGTGAGTTTAATGGGCAATAAATGGGCAAATTTGTTCCTCAAACAAATTGGGAGGCTAAGGGACAGATGCATTTGTTTTTGAAACTCACAATGGAGTAGTGCAACTTGGACAATCACATTTAGCAATGCAACTGCTTCACTCCTGAAGTTGCTATACCGATTTTTCGATAGTGATGGGCACCATTAGCCTTGCTGTTATTTTGAAGCAAATTCTGGCCCTGTTGTTGGCTCAATACCCTCAAAGCAATGGGCAAGTAATACTGCCTTGCCAGGGTTGCCCATATCACAAGAACAAATTTATAATGGAAATAGCCTATGTAAAGCTTATCACATTGTAGTTACACCCTTCCATCAGTGATGATACTGCAGCATATCTACTGGGAGTGGGGGAACAGGGTGTTACAATGTGCCAAATTTACCTCAGCAGTTGACAGGACGGCATGCATCTCCAAATATATATTTTAATGGGACAGATCAGATTACAAATAAAAGAATCATAATGCATTGTTGCATGAATTGATGATGCTTTTCCTTAAAAAAAAACAGCATATCCATTGCCTTACTGCGAGCCAAGCCATGGAGAGCAGTTAAATGTAATAACTCATCTTATTTACAAGGGATTCAATCTGACCGGAACCACTTGAGCAGCCAAATATTGACAGAAAGATAAATCCACCGGCTGTGTTCTTGCACTCAACACCATACAACACGAGCAGTAATCCCAAAACCCTCACCGTTCCGTGCTCTCTATAAATCACAGAATCGTTACAGTGCAGAAGGAGGCCATTCGGCCCATCGTGTCTGCACTGGCTCTCTGAAAGAGCAATTCACTCAGTTCCATTCCCCTGCCTTCTCCCCGTAACCCCGCACATTCTTCCTTTTCATATAATTATCTAAAATGGAATGAACAGAATTCCTTCTGTCCATCACGCCAACACTGATTGAACGAACCCATTTAATCATTCCCCTTTCCATGAATGATTGAATCAGATGACCCCCCCCCCTCCCAGCAAACACAAAAGGGCCAAACAAAATAAAATAAAGTTTCCAGCCTATTGTGATAAATATGCAACTCTTCCACAGCTATTTCAAAGTGAATAACGAAGGTTGTTAAAGTTCTAGGATGGTGCTTTGTACAGTTTTTAAAAAAATCTTTAGCATTTATACAGCCTCTTTCATAACATCATGAGCCCCAAAGTGCTTTACAACCAAAGAAGTATTTTTGGATCATTGTAATGTTGGAAGTGTTGCAGCCAATTTGTGTACAGCAAGCAACAATGTGATAAAGGACCAGATAATCTGCTTTAAGTGATGTTGGTTGAGGGATAAATGTTGGCCAGGGCACCAGGGATACCTCCTGTGCTCTTTGAAAACAGATGTCCTCTTGTTTTGAGCGTCTCTTCCAAAAGGGACGAGTGCTGACAGTGCAGCACTCCCTCAGTACTGCACTGCAGAGTCAGCCCAGTTTATGTGCTCGGGTCTCTGGAGTGGAACTTGAATCGATAACATTATGACTGGGTTGAGAGTGCTAACACTGAGCCATGGCTGACACTTAGGGCTGAAGGATGCTGTTCCTGTCTGTCACGTGGGCCAACCCACCACGTTCACAAAGCAGGCGGCTATTTGTATAGTGGAGATGTGCCCCACCACCCACCCGCCCCCAACTCATGTGCATGGACGGGAGGTGAGACGCAATTACGGTGTCAGATGACTCCGGTGCTGGCGACATATTTAAAAACCTTCCAGCACCTGCCAGAGTCATTGTCAGCATTGTGCAGCTTAAAGCGTTGCTGGACTGGTTCCTGAACCCCTCAACACCAACCCCACCCCCCCCCCCACGGCCCAATGAGGACAGCACAGGATGGCCGAGGCAAGACAAAGGGTGGCCCCATGGTTTGGTGATGCCTCCCTGCAGATTCTCCTCCAGCCTGCAAGGCGAAGACAGGAGATTCTCTTCCCCAGGGATGGCAAGAGGAGGTACCACTGCTTGACCAAGCAAGCCTGGATGGAGATCGCAGAAGAGGTCAGCAGCCATGGGAGGGTCACACACTGGAACTGGGTGCAGTGCCAAAAGAGGTCAACAACCTCCTGCGTTTGGCCAAGGTGAGTGCACCATAACTCTCTCCTTGTTGGGGATTGCGTGCGACTACACGGAAGGGTGTGAGACACAGGGAGAGTGGCACTACCACGGCGATGGCAGAGGGGCTAGGGTATTACCTCTTCCCAACAGGTGCATGGCTGCATCTCCATCCTTCCTCTTGTAGGACAAGAGGGCCCACAACAGGAGGGAGACAGCCTGGACTGGTGGAGGAGTTCTGGACCTGCGTCGTCTCACCACCACTGAGGAAGAGGGTCCCAGGGCAGCCATGCTCTCTCAGGCAGACAGAGACATGGGAGTCTCTGCGCAAGAGAGTGAGGATCGACATAATCACTTCTGGAGACCCACATCATGTATTGGTTGGCATGACGAGATCTGCACAGCCTAACCCACACATGTTTACCAACTAGAAGGACAAGGGCAGCAAATGCATGGGACCACCACCACCTGCAAGTTCCCCTCCAAGTCACACACCATCCTGACTTGGAACTATATCCATCGTTCCTTCACTGTCGCTGGGTCAAAATCCTGGAACTCCTTTCCCAACAGCACTGTGGATGTACCTACCTCACATGGACTGCAGCAGTTCAAGAAGGCAGCTCACCACCACCTTCTCAAGGCCAATTAGGGATGGGCAATAAATACTGGCCTGGGCAATAATTGCTGGCCTGGCCAGCGATGCCCACATCCCATGAATGAATAAAAAATGTTTGTGTTCTTTCATGCAGGTTGCCGTGCGTAGGAGACTGCAGCTACAGGAGGACAGCCATCAATCTGTGGAGCAGTCAGAGGTCAACATGAATCTCCTGCTCCTTTCACCAGCACAGTTACTTTGACTTCGATGGGTTTGCACTTGGCTTTAGAATCAGGGTCACAAGCTGGTGAGAGCACCACACACACGCCCAAGCAACTGATTGAGGCTGAGACTGCCGAGGCCTACGCCTGTCAGAGGACTGTGGGTGGCCGGACTCACACTGAGCTCCAGGCAGATAAGCCTCTGGTGTCGACAGCACAGGGCATACTGGAGTTGCAGAGAGAGATACAGCACCATCTGGCGGAGATGCCAGAGGCAATGTGCAGCCACGAGTGGATGATGGCTTCCTCCATCGAGAGGCTGGCTCATGGAGAGCCAGATCCTCCAGGCACACACAAACCTGCACACCATCACCTTGGCCATGAGCTCAATGCAGAAGTGGCAAGGCGAGAGAAGGAACAGGAGCCTGGGGACTTTTCCCACTCCTCGTCCTTCTCTGGTTAGCAGGAAAGTTCAAGTAGGCCTTGAAAGGGAGGGGAGGCTGACCTCAGGACACTCCGACTGTGGACAGCAGCTCCTCAGCCCCTCCACCAGGGAGCCCAGCTCCAGCAGCCACGATGTCCGAGGAGAGTCCAGCACCTGTGCAGGAAACCTTCAGGCTGCCAGAGGACACCCGCCAAAGCCATGAGAGACCAAGGGGCAGCGTGATCAGCAGCCTGCCTCCAGCCCAACAGGGATCACATTGCATAGGAGCACTCACAAACATTAAAACCACCTAGCCATACTTGGGGACTCACAGGTGGAGAAAATATGTAATGTAGTGATTAATTAAAGGTTCCTTTGCACAAATCATGAGCGATCATTGTCTGAAAGCCATTTTCCATTATGCCTTAATTGTGAGCTGCTGACGTACCGCTTCCTCTTAGTGCAATGTCAATGTGACTACAGTCCTCATTAACATATGATCTCCCATGGGCACTAGCGTGCATTGCAGCTGGTTGTAAGTCAGGGAACACAAATGGAAAGGAGGTGACAGACTACATGCATTACGTCTTTATTGGATTCTCCGAGTGGAGATCAGATAAGATAAGGCTGAATCATTTGCAACAATCTTCAGCCAGAAGCGCCTAGTTGATGATCCATCTCCACCTCCTCCTGAAGTCCCCAGCATCACAGATGCCAGTCTTCAGCCAATTCGATTTTCTCTAGGTGATATCAAAAAACGACTGAAGGCACTGGATACTGCAAAGACTATGGGCCCTGACAATATTCCAGCAATAGTATTGAAGACCTGAGCTCCAGAGCTTGCCAAGCCCCTACCCAAGCTATTCCAGTACAGCAGCTACCTGGCAATGTGGAAAATTGCCCAGGTATGTCCTGTACACAAAAAGCAGGACAAGGCCAACACAGTCTATTACCGCCCCACCAGTCTACTCTCAATCAGTAGTAAAGTGATGGAAGGTGTCGTTGACAGTGCTATCAAGCGTCACTTGCTTAGCAATAACCTGCTTAGTGATGCTCAGTTTGGGTTCTGCCAAGGCAGCTCAGCTCCTTACCTCATTACAGTCTTGGTTCAAACATGGACAAAAGAGCTGAACACCAGAAGTGAGGGAAGAGTGATTGCCCTTGATATCAAGGCAGCATTTGGCCGAGTATGGCATCAAGGAGCCCGAGCAAAACTGGAGTCAATGGGAATCAGGGGGAAAATTCTCTCTGGTTGGAGTCATACCTAGTGCAAAGGAAGATGGTTGTGGTTGTTGGAGGTCAATCATTTCAGCTACAGGAGTTCCTCAGGATAGTGTCCTAGGCCCAACCATCTTCAGCTGCTTCATCAATGACCTCCCTCCAATCATAAGGTCAGAAATGGGGATGTTCGCTGATGATTGCACAATGTTCAGCACCATTCGCAACTCCTGATACTGAAGCGGTCCATGTAGAAATACAGCAAGACCTGGACAATATCCAGGCTTGGGCTGATAAGTGGCAAGTAACATTCACGCCATACAAGTGCCAGGCAATGACCATCTTCAACAAGAGAATCTAACCATCAACCCTTGACATTCAATGGCATTATGATCGCTGAATCCCCCACTATCAACATCTTGGGGGCTACCATTGACCAGAAACTGAACTGGAGTACCATCGCTGCAAGAGCAGGTCAGAAGCAAAGAATCCTGCAGTGAGTAACTCACCTCCTGACTCCACAAAGCCTGTCCACCATCTACAAGGCACAAGTCAAGAGTGTGATGGAATGCTCTCCACTTGCCTGGATGGGTGCAGCTCCATCAATACTCAAGAAGCTCGACACCATCCAGGACAAAGCAGCCCGCTTGATTGGCACCCCAAATACAAACATTCACTCCCTCCACCACCGACGCACAGTGGCAGCAGTGTGTACCATTTACAAGATGCACTGCAGCAACATACCAAGGCTCCTTAGACAGCATCTTCCAAATCCATGACCTCTACCACCTTGAAGGACAAGGGCAGCAGATGCATGGGAAAACCACCACCTGCAAGTTCCCCTCCAAGTCACACACCATCCTGACTTGGAACTATATCGCCGTTCCTTCACTGTCACTGGGTCAAAATCCTGGAACTCCCTCCTTAACAGCACTGTTGGTGTACCTACCCCACATAGACTGCAGCCATTCAAGAAGGCAGCTCACCACCACCTTAAGGGCAATTAGGGATGGGCAATAAATGCTGGCATGGCCAGCAACGCCCACATCCCATGAATGAATTAAAAAAAAACATAGGAGTGGCTGGAACCGGGAGATTATGAGATTGTCCCTTGCCTCCTTTGCGCGCCGCTCAATCTGTCTGGCCTCCAGTGCAAGGTCTTCACCATCCATTGCTGTTTGCCTCTTTCCACTCCTTGGTGTCTTCCTCGTCGTTGGATGAGTGTCGCTCAGGCATCTCATCGTCATGTAAGGTCTCTCCCCTCTGCAGGTCTACATTGTGCAGAGCACAGCAGACCACCACGATCCACAGCAAAACCCTCGCCGAGGCATAATGCAGGGCTCCACCAGTTCGATCCAGGCACCAGAATCTCATCTTCAACAGCTCAATGGCCGTTCGGGTGGACCTTTGACAAGTGTTGTCCCTCTCCTCCACTGCCATGGGACGGTTCCTCACAGGTTTGAGTAACCAAGTCTTCAATGGGTAGCCCTTATCTCCGAGAATCCATCCCTGAAGGTAAGTAGAGGGCCTGAAAAGCTGTGGCACCTGGGACTGTCGAAATATGTAGACGTTGCGGCTGCTTCCCGGGAAGTGGGCACATACCTACAGGGAACTCTTTTGGTGGTCGCAGACCAGTTGAATGTTGATTGAATGGAAGCCCTTCTGTTGATGAAGGTGGCTGGCTGGTCAGTTGGAGCTTTGATGGCCACATGTGTGCAATTCATCACATCTTGCACCTGGGGAAATCCAGCGATGGCCCCGAATCCGATGACCCTCTCGGCCTGACTGTCAGGGTCAGTCCGGTAGCACCCAGTCACCAGCCCTCTTGAACAGGGTATTGGTCACCTCCTTGATGCAGTGGTGGGCTGCTGCCTGTGAGACCCCACACACATCCCCGGTGGATCTGTGGAAAGATCCAGATGCATAGAAGTTTAGTGCCACTGTGAACTTATGAGCCAATGGCATAAAGTGACCCCCAAATCCCAGAAGTCGCAAATCGTCCTGCAGCAAAGCGCAGGAGTCGGTGACAGCTTCCCTCGAGAGCAGTCGTCTTCACTGACAATGGCGCTCGGACATTTGGAGGTAGCTGATCAGAGTCCAGTACGCACGCTGGTACAGGTAGGCCCTTCTTGGCCTGGCCGTCTGCTGCTGCTCTCTTACTCGAGCTTCACAGGCAGGCGCAGCTGACTTTTGGCCCTCCCTCTGCTGGAGGCACCTCATCACGCCATGGGGTCCAAAAAGGCAGGGTGTAGGAGACCCATGCCAGGTGACCTGTGGGCCTGCAGATCAATGTCAATGCAGATACTCTGACTTGGCAACTGAGATTCTGACAATTCTCTTGGTGGAGTCTCTGATGGTCCTCAGAACCCAACCTTGCTGATAACCACCCCTCTCATCCAGCAGTACAAGTGACCAAACATCATATACATTGGTTTGGTAAACCAATACAACCCCCTCAAGCCCACACTAATTTCTTGCCGAGCCCACCCCCCCCCCACCCCACCCCCCCAAGACCCTGAATTCCCTTGCAGAGCAGCACAGTCTGACAATGGCCTCCTAAAACCCCCTCTTCCCCTATACAACAATGCCCTGGGCTGCCTCCCCATGGCGACAATGTGGTCTCTTGCCTTGGTGCCACCAGGTTTTAACAGCCGTAAACCAAAAGGCATGCGAGTGCTGCCTGCCATCCACTAAATCAAGGGCCAACCATTAAGCTGAGAGTAATTAGATTTAAATGTATTCAAAAAAGAAGTTTCTCAGCAATTTAAAATAGCTTTCCTTCGTGGCAGGAGTCAGTGCCGCCATAGTGCTTTCCTGCTGCTGACAGAATCCGAAACAGAAGTCATGACCCCAGATTTCCGGGTGGGCAGTTCCGATGCGATTCTCTGTCCCCCCACACCACTATTCCTTCTTTAAATGGCTGCATTAAATTCTGCCCTTGAGCATTGGAAATATGAAATAATACCAGAAAATGTTTAAAATGCATAATATTTTGATGTTTTCAGCTGGAAATCTTAATCTTGAGGGCAAGCGGATGGGGCTGATGGGAAACCGGCTCGCAAAAGGAGCAGCATTACCACAACTCTGCCGAGCTGCTTCTTGATTCCACCTTCCTGGGAGGAATGAAACAGAGGACAAGCATGAACTGGTGAGCAACACTTGTTTCATTACACAGGCTGATGCAAGCTGCTCAGGGTAGGTTCACTGATTCATAAAGAGCATGCAAAGGAAGTCTAAACTCATTAGGGCTGAAATTTTGCTGAGCATGCAGAGATCACATTAATTAGTAATTTGTCTATTGCCCCCACAGGATTGCATAACTTTACTCGATGCACTTTCTGGAAGGTTCCGGTGTGTTCGTGTGCACCAAAAGTAGCTGAGTGACTAATCATTCCTGCAGAAGTATGCTGCTTAACTAATGAAACAGCTACTTCATTGTTATTAGTGTTCGGTGGATCAATCCAGTCTTGCAGTATGCAATTGCTGGGAGAAATTAGGATGCAGAGGAGACAGTGTAAGGCACAAGTGCTTCAAAGATCTGCAGACCATAAATCAGTGATGTGAGAACAAGGAGTTCTGCTCTGTGTGGTACCAAGGGGCAACCCACTAACAACCAGAGGGTTAAGAGGCATGGGAAGCCATTGTGCCCAGCTGTGAACAGAGTCACATACCCACATAAACTCGCAGGAAATCCAACAAACAGTACTAGAATTGGAATAAAGATACTCAAATGAGAAATTGAGGGTAACCATGGAAAAATACACATGCATGTGAAATAATGTGTCATATATGGTATGCAGCACCTGATGCATTTATTGGAATACTTTAAGCCAGTAACTTGCTGCAATACAAGGGCAATAATGAATATGTTTGAGAGATCGAACATGCTAAAAATAAGAACAAAAATTGAAGACTGATTATCTCTCACTTAAATAGATGACAATAAATGTGTGTTGGGTTATCAAACTTACTACAGCGAAGATAAAATACCTGCATTTATATAGTGCCTTTCACGTCCCAAAACACTTTACAGCCAATGAAGTATAGACATTGTTGGAATGTAGAAAACGCGGATGTCAATTTGCACACAGCAAGCTCCCACAAACAGCAGTGATAATGACCAGATAACACGTTATGTAAAGGGCCCTAAAACTACAGCCTAAAAAGAGGCAACATCAAATAATTTACTTTTTCAGTGGAGATTTTTATTTGAAAAACATGTAGGTATCAATGTAGAAACACAGAAACTCTAATAAAGCCTCTCACACTCTTCAAATAGATTAGAGATACAGCACTGAAACAGGCCCTTCGGCCCACCGAGTCTGTGCCGAACATCAACCACCCATTTATACTAATCCTACACTAATCCCATATTCCTACCAAACATCCCCACCTGTCCCTATATTTCCCTACCACCTACCTATACTAGTGACAATTTATAATGGCCAATTTACCTATCAACCTGCAAGTCTTTTGGCTTGTGGGAGGAAACCGGAGCACCCAGAGAAAACCCATGCAGACACAGGGAGAACTTGCAAACTCCACACAGGCAGTACCCGGAATCGAACCCGGGTCAATAGGCTATAATGGAACTCACCAGATGGGAAGCAGCTTACAGTAATGATATGGTATAGCGATATAATAATTATCATACTAGACTAGCAACCCCGAGATCACAAGTTCAAGTCCCACCATGATAAATTATGTTCAATAAATCTGGTAAAATTGTGTCTAAGGCCAGGAAATATGGTTAAAACTGACATCTTTCAGATCTGACTCTTCATATCCTCTGCAGTCTTAAGGTGACAATCTGTCACCATCTCCTCTCAGTAATTAGGGACACACAATAAATGCAGTCATTGTCAACCACATGCTGAGAAGTGTTTATAAAATGGTGACATGGAAGCGTAAAAGAGGAACATGCTCCTGATTTGTACAATTAAAATTGGAGGAGATCAGGACAAGCTGATCAGGATGTTTAAAAAAAAAAGAGGGATCCTCGGCTTTGTAAATAGAGGCAGAAAGTACAAAAGCAAGGAAGTTATGCTAAAGTTTTATAAAACCCTGGTTAGGCCTCAGCTGGAGCGCTGTGTTTAATTCTGGGAACCACACATCAGTAAGGATGTCAAAGCCTTGCAGAGGGTGCAGAGAGCAGATTTACCAGAACGGTACCAGGAACGGGAGACTTCAGTTACATGGACAGACTAGAGAATTGGTGATAACCTTCTGAACTCTAAGATGAACTAAGAGGAGATTTAAATTTAATAGATCTTACATCAGAGTGATGTCACAATCAACAGAGAGAGCAGGGAAGAAGTTACCTGTTTGGTGAGTATCTGGTAAGTGATTAAGGTCCATTCTAATCCTAATGTTTAAAATACTAAAGGAACTTTAGTAAGCTTAATAAAATAGATTTTAAAAGTGAAAATAAAATAATTGAATAAAATAATGTAGTTAATTAAAACACATTCAGCATGGCAGGATAGGTGATGTGTCACGACTGCAGCATGTGGGAGCTCCTGGATGTCAGAGAGATCCAGGACAAAAACGTCTGCAGTAAGTGTTTGCAGCTCGAAGGGCTTCAAGCTCAGTCATGAAACTGGAGTCCGAGCTGCAAACACTGCGACACATCAGGGAGGTGAAAAGTTACCTGGACAGTTTGTACCAGGAGGTGGTTACACCCCTTAGGATAGGGTCTTCTGATTTGGTCAGTGGTCAGGGACAGGACAGTGTGGCTGCAGCTGAGGCAGGTAAGGGGACCCAGAGGGAAGGAGTGCAGTAGCCTCAGCCTTTGCGATTGTCCAACGGGTTTGAGGTTCTTTCAGCTCATTTGTAAGAGTGGGGAGGGGGGGGGGGCTGCAGGGTGGATGAGCAACCTGACCATGGCACTATGGTACAGGAAGCCATTCAAGTAGAGGGAGAAAAAAGGAATGTAGTGGTAGTAGGGGACAGTATAGTTAGGGGGATTGACACTGTTCTCTGCAGCAAACAGCGAGAATCCAGACTGCTGTGTTGCCTGCCTGGTGCCAGGGTTCGGGACATCTGCTCAGGACTGGAGAGGAACTTACAGTGGGAGGGGGTGAATCCAGTGACGTGGTCCATGTAGGTATCAAAGACATAGGAAGGACAAGGAAAGAGGTTCTGCAGAAGATAGTCAGTATAAGGAATTAGGCACTAAATTAAGCAGAATCTCAAAAGGTAATAATCTCTGGATTATTACCTGAGCCACGTGCAAATTGGCATAGGGCAAATAGGATTTGAGAAATTAATGCATTGCTCAAAGACTGGTGTGGTAGAAATGGGTTCCAGTTCATGGGGCACTGGCACCAGTACTGGGGAAAGTGGTGGCTGTATCATTGGGATGGTCTACACCTGAACCGTGCTCGGGGCCGGTGTTCTAGTGAGCCATATAACTAAGGAAGTAGAGAGGGTTTTAAACTGTAGTGGGGGCAAGAGAGCAAATTTGGGAAGATATGGTAAACCAAGGGGTAGAGCCAAGGCAAGAGAGAAAGGTATTAATATGGGAAATGATAAACAGACTGTGACAGAAGGGACAGAGCATACAAATTTAAGAGTAAATCAACAGATAAGGCTGGAGGTTACAAAAATAATAAAAAGGACACAACTAAAGGCTCTGTATCTGAATGCATGTAGCATTCAAAACAAAACAGATGAACTGAGAGCGCAAATAGAAACAAATAAATACGATCTGATAGCCATTACAGAGACATGGCTGCAGCATGACAGATTGGGACCTGAATATTGAAGGGTACATGGCATTTAGGAAGGACAGGAAGCTAGGAAAAGGTGGAGGGGTAGCTCTTTTAATTAATGATGGTATTAACGCAATAGAGGGGGATGGCCTAAATTCAGGAGACCAGGATGTAGAAGCAGTTTGGGTAGAGATGAGAAATCATAAAGGCAAGAAGTCACTTGTGGGAGTGGTGTACAGGCCACCTAACATTAACCACACTACCATCACTAGAGAAAAAGTACTAGGAAAACAAATAGGACTAAAGGCTGACAAGTTCCCTGGACCTGATGGCCTGCATCCTTGGATCTTAAACGAAACAGCTGCAGAAATGGTGGAAATGGCGACTCACCAACTTTAAGGGCATTTAAGTGGTCATTGGATAGACATATGGATGAAAATGGAATAGTGTAGGTCAGATGGTTTCACAGGTCGGCACAACATCGAGGGCCGAAGGGCCTGTACTGCGCTGTAATGTTCTAATTCTAAAAAAAGGTACAGCGATAATTATGGGGGATTTTAACCTACATATCGACTGGAAAAATCAGATGGGCAAAGGTAGCCTAGATGAGGAGTACATAGAATGTTTTCGGGATAATTTCTCAGAACAATACATTCTGGAGCCAAAGAGCAGGCTATACTAGACCTGGTATTGTGCAACAAGATAGGATTAATTAATTAATGACCTCATAGTTAAGGTGCCCCAAGGTAGCAGCGATCATAATCTGATTGAATTTTACATTCAGTTTGAGGGAGAGAAGAGTGGGTCTAAGACTAGTATTTTAAACTTAAATAAGAACAATTATGAGGGCATGAAAGCAGAGCTAGCTAAAGTAAACTGGCAAATCAGGTTAAGGGATATGTCCGGCAAACCCCTCACCTGCCAAGACTGAGGAACACATGATTTTGCCACATAAACATTAAAACTTAAAATTGCAAGACCCTGACTAGAAGGACATTTGCAAACTCCTTGCAATGTTGGAACAATGTTGGTCGTAGCTTCCCCAATACACAGAAGAAGTGGTCAGACCAGTTTTAGTCTCACGACTAGCTGGCTGCTGAGATTTGAACTACCAACAAAGGATTCAAACTCAGAAAGCTCCTGCCTCCTGGTTTGATAAGACCTCTCTCCTGTCTGCCCACATCTCGTTTTCACCAGCTTCAGAAACCATTGAAGACACAAACGCAGAGAGAAAGAGTCTCCTATGTGAACAATGTTTAAAAGGAACACTGGTCCCCAGTGAAACACAAGACCATATTTTCAATCAAGGACTACAACGAGCTCGAAGCACAGTAACAAGAGATTACCTCAAACTGTTCTACTTATCTTTTCTTCTGCTCTTTTCTGTCCCTATTTGCATGTGTGTATCACGTGTGCATGCTAGCATCGGCACGTCGTATATCCATAGGTGTTAACCATATTAGAGTTTAAGTTTAAGGTTTAATAAATTTCATCTTTCTTGTTTCAACCAAAGAAAGCCTGTTTGTGCTCATTTCTTGGCCTTATAATTGGAAAGTTGTGAACAAGGATTCACAAAGGGGGAGCTCAAAACTGTGTTTAAAATTAAACCCTGTTACAATAAAAGACCAGGTGAAGATAGTAACAGACCCCTAGACACCTTTCTCACCTGGTCGTAACAGATAAGTCAATAGAGATGCAGTGGCAGACATTTAAGGGGATATTTCAGAATACATAGAATAGATACATTTCAACGAGAAAGAAAAATTCAAAGGGTGGGACCCGCCATCGTGGTTAACTAAAACAGTTAAAGATAGTATCAAACTTAAAGAAAAAACCTATAATTGCACAAAGATGGGAAGGTCAGAAAATTGGACAGAATATAAAAGACAGCAAAGAATGGTTAAAAGGTTGATAAGGATGGTAAAATTAGAGCATGAGAGAAAGCTAGTTAGAAATATAAAGACAGATAGTAAGAGTTTCTATAGATATTTTAAAAGAGTTTAAGTGAGCGTTGGTCCTATAGAAAGTGAGTCTGGGGAATTAATAATGGATAATAAGGAGCTGGCAGATGAACTGAACAGATATTTTGCATCGGTGTTCACTATAGAGGATACAAGTAACATCACAGTATTAGCTGTAAGTCAGGAAACGGAAGGGAGGGAGGAATTCAAGAAAATTACAATCACCAGGGAAGTGGTACTGAACAAATTGTTGGAGCTGCAGGCTGACAAGTCCCCAGGTCCTGATGGACTTCATCCTAGGGTATTAAAAGAAGTGGCTAGTGAAATAGTTGATGCATTAGTTTTAATTTTCCAAAATTCCCTAGATTCGGGGAAGGTTTCATTAGATTGGAAAATAGATGTAACTCCTTTATTCAAAAAAGGGAGACATAAAGCAGGAAACTACAGGCCAGTTAGCTCAACATTTGTCTTAGGGAAAATGTTAGAAGCTATTATTCAAGACCTTATAGCAGGGCATTTAGAAACATTCAAGGTAATCAGGCCGAGTCAACATGGTTTTGCGAAAAGGAAATCATGTTTAACCAATTTATTGGAGTTCTTTGAGGGAGTTATGTGTGTTATGGATAAAGGGGAACTTGGATGTGTTGTACTTAGATTTCCAGAAGGCATTTGATAAGGTGCCACATTCAAAGGTTATTGCAGAAAATAAAAGGTCATGTTGTATGGGGTAACATATTGGCATGGATAGAAGATTGGCGGGCGGCACAGTGGCGCAGTGGTTAGCACCGCAGCCTCACAGCTCCAGCGACCCGGGTTCAATTCTGGGTACTGCCTGTGTGGAGTTTGCAAGTTCTCCCTGTGTCTGCGTGGGTTTCCTCCGGGTGCTCCGGTTTCCTCCCACATGCCAAAGACTTGCAGGTTGATAGGTTAATTGGCCATTATAAATTGCCCCTAGTATAGGTAGGTGGTAGGGAAATATAGGGACAGGTGGGGATGTGGTAGGAATATGGGATTAGTGTAGGATTAGTATAAATGGGTGGTTGATGGTCGGCACAGACTCGGTGGGCCGAAGGGCCTGTTTCAGTGCTGTATCTCTAAAACTAAACTAAAAAAAAACTAACAGGAAACAGAGAGTAGGCATAAATGGGTCATTTTCTGGTTGGCAAGATGTAACGAGTGGTGTGCCACTGGGGTTTGTGCTGGGGCCTCAACTTTTTACAATTTATATAAATGACTTGGATGAAGGGACCAAAGATATGGTTGCTAAATTTGCTGATGACACAAAGATAAGTAGGGAAGTAACTTGTGAAGAGGACACAAGGAGGCTATAAAGGGCTATAGATAGGTTGAGTGAGTAGACAAAGACCTGGCAAATGCAGTAGAATGTGGAAAAGTGTAAAGTTGTCCACTTTGACAGGAAGACTTAAAAAGCATATTATCTAAAAGGTGAGAGATTGCAGAGCTCTGAGATGCAGAGGGATCTGGGTGTCCTAGTTCATGAATCGCAAAAGGTTAGTATGCAGGTACAGCGCGTAATTAGGAAAGCTGATTGAATGTTATTGTTATCGCGAGGGAAATTGAATACAAAATTAGGGAGGTTATTGGTGAGACCAGATCTGGAGTACTGTGTACAGTACTGGTCTCCTTACTTAAGGAAGGTTGTAAATGCGTTGGAGGCAATACAGAGAAGGTTTACTAGACTTATACCTGGAATTGGCAGGCTGTCTTATGAGGAAAGATTGGACAGGCTAGGCTTGTATCCGCTGGAATTAAGAGTAAGAGGCAACTTGATTGAAACATAAGATCCTGAGGGGTCTTGACAAGGTGGATGTGGAAAGGATGTTTCCCCTTATGGGAGAATCTAGAACTAGGAGTCGCTGTTTAAAAATGAGGGGTCACCCATTTAAGACAGAGATGAGGAGAAATTTCTTCTGAGGGTTGTGGGTCTTTGGAATTCTCTTCCTCAAAAGGCAGTGGAACCAAAAGAACCAGATGGTGGATGAGGAGATTTTTAAAAATATATATATATACAAATGCAGTGAGTTATGATGATCTGGAATGCACCCACTGAAAGGGCAGTGGAAGCATATTCAATATTAACTTTGAAATGGGAATTGGATAAATACACGAAGGAGAAATAAAATATGTAGGAATATGGGGAAAGAGCACGAGTGTGGGACTAACTGGGTCACTCTTTCAAAGTGCCAGAACAGGCATGATTGGCCAAATGGCCTCCTTCTATACTGTATGATTCTAATTGTTTACCTTATCCATGCAATTGCATTTCAGCACATGTGCAGCAGTGGTTGACACGAAATGTATTATCTGTATAGCTATGAAATGGCAAGGTATACACATGCATTTATGTGCTAGAACTGCACATTGTTGTGAGTTAAGCCTTCCCAGAAATAAACCTCAGCATGATGTTCTGTCATCACCACCTGAAGCAGGTAGCAGCCCAGAGATGCACCCTAAGGGTTCACAGGATGTTGTATGATTGCCTTTAAGTGATGTCCCTTTAAGATCTTCATATGTTAATAAGCCAAGTATTAGGACATAGTCATGTGATGACGAGACTGAGTCTCTCTGCAACTGTAACACCCAAAGTAAGGTTCTGTAAATAGTTAGCTCTGTACTGTATAATAATTTAGCTATAATAAACCTGTTTGAGATCTTCAGCAAAGTGGTTCCATGCATCTCAATTATGCTGCAGACAACATACAAGAACTCATTACAGAGGAAGAATCACAGGGTGAGCCATATCTTGTGGGAGTGAAAGTGGCAATGGTGGGCTCAGCTGCAAGCATGGTTGCTGTTGAGTGGAGGCCGGCCATTGCTGCAGTCCTTGTTCAAGTCATTTTGTGATTCAGGTCTCCCAGGGCCCAGTTATGAATTACAGGATGTTTCATATGAAGTCACTTGCCTTGTTGTAACTATGAATGAGGGATTCTAAGACCTTATTGCAGTGCAATAGTCTGTGCTCCATATCAGTGACCAATACAGGTACTCAGTCTCCAACAGTGACACTCAGGGCTGGATTTTGTGTAGGATGCAGGGCTCCCCGCACCAGGTCAAAAAGGTGAGGGGACCCCACCCCTGCCTTTTCGTGCCCCCAACCCGGAGCGATCCTCCGGTCTTTTTAATCAAAATTTCAGGAGGTGGGATCCTTTAAAGATGGGGATCCCACCTCCATGAGCTGTCGGCCCTCTGGCCGACAGCTCAGCAGTATCGGCAGCACCACTGGCAGCGGTGGCCACTGCTGGTACTGCAGAGGCCTCTGACCCAGGCCCAGTGCTGGAACCCCGGACAAGAGGTAGGTAAGGCAGGGTCACTGGGGCCAGTCCAGATGCCCCTGACAAAGGGTGGCTGAGGGGTGTGGGTCCTGGGGGTGTTGGTTTCCGGTGGGGGTCCTCCATGGGCTACAAACTGCCCACGGAGGAGAACCCTCCCAAACCCGCAGGGAAGTTGCCTCGTGTTAAAAGGTGATCTCCCTGCATGGCGGAGGCCCCCCCCCCCCCCCAACCACTGGTAAGATCCCAGCGGCGGTGGGAAGAGGCCTTTAATCAGCCATTTAAGGGCCTCAATTGGCATCTGGGTAGGAAGGTTGTCGTCGGCCTTTCCTGCCTCCAGGAAGTTCGCTTGGGGACCGACCCTCCATCCAGCTGCCACCCCCTCCTCCCGCAACCACCCATGATATTCTGTGCCCTCCCACCTCCAATCCCGCCTCATGCGACCAGACAAAATCCAGCCCAGTCTGAAGCACAGAAACTAAAAGAATGGTTTTCAAGTCCCTGCCAAAGTCCCTCTTGACAAATGACAGAAGCCTGAAAACAAGTAGGTCCCTGATGTGGAAACGGGGCAGTCTGTTTCTGGCACACAGACAGCAATGTTGGTAACAGACAGAGGTAAGCAGCACATTTGGGAGAAACAGCCAAGTCTATTCCTTCCAATATTACATCATGCATCAATAGCACAACACAAACCACAAAAAAGGAGGCGCATACAGTCCATTATTAAATGCAGATTTTATTTCCTATAATTAATTCACAATATTCCACCCCTCAGATCACACCTCACCTGCAGAGTCCCGCATGCTCGTAATCTATTTCCAAACCACTCACTCCATTCCATCATATTTACTCCAAATTTCTTATCTTCTTCAAATTCCTGCCTCCTTACCTTGCAATTTCCTTCAGCCTTCTTTGCCTACCATCTGCTCCTCAAACAGTTCCCCACTCACTCTATTCCACCATCCATGGCACCTCATTCAGGCATTACACTACTGTCCTCTGGAATTTCCTTCCCAGTGCCCCGTCTTGCCATCTCTTTTCCTGCTTTTAAAAGAACATTTTTCAAAACCTCACGCCTTTAGTTCACAGCCTAATTCTCAGTTCCCTTTCTCTCATCTACTCAGTGTCAATTGGGATTCCTCCTTAACGTAAAGAGTTTAGCTGCATCTTCCTGAACAGCAGGAGCACTATTTTAAAAAGTGCAAGTTGCTGTTGAGGGCATAACAAGACTTTGAAAAATAAAGAAATATTTCACATGGAAAGTGTTCCAATCTGACCGAGAAAAATGGAGCTCATGGTCTTCTCAAAAGGCTTCTAATTCAATTAACCCATTTGCAGATGATATACCAGGGAACAAGCTTTGAATAAATCACTAACAGATAAACCAGACAAAGGAAAAGTCCTGCTGCCAATAAAATTAGTAAGGATCAGGTTGGCGTTATACTGCTGGCGGTACGAAGAGTAAATGAAATACAAACAGCGGAATCTGTGTACAATGCCATTGTCAAAAGGAATTGGATTACATGACAACAAGATAACTACAGATCAGATAGGCCATTTGGCCCATCTCAGTTCATCCATCCAGAAAGGCCCTCCATTCCCACCATTGTAGCAGTTAATTTTTTCTTAAATCACTTAGGGGTTTTCAGCTCTACTACTCGATCTGGGAGGCCACTCCATGGGTTGATTTGTAGTTTTGCTGACATCAGTCTTCTATTTACTTTTTACTAGTTTGAACAAGGGTCCTTTTGTCCTGTTCAATTTAATCCAAAGCAATATTCTGGATTTAGCTTTTCTGTCCCCATAACTCACAATCGTTATAGCACAGGAGGCTATTCGGCCCATTGTCTCTGCACTGGCTCCCTCAGTTCCATTCCCCCGCCTTCTCCCCATAGCCCTGCACATTTTTCCTTTTCATATAACTATCCAATTCCCTTTTGAATGCTTCAGTTGAACCTGCCTCCACCACTTTCTCAGGCAGCGCATTCCAGACCTTAACCACTCGCTGTGTGAAAAAGTTTTTCCTCATGTCACTTTTACTTCTCTTACCAAATACTTTAAATCTGTGCCCTCTCGTTCTCGATCCTTTCACGAGTGGAAACAGTTTCTCTTTCTACTCTGCCCAGACCCCTCATGATTTTGAATATCTCTATCAAATCACCTCTCAGCCTTCTCCTCTCCAAGGAAATCAGTCCCAACTTCTCCAACCTGTCTTCATAACTGAAATTCCAGGAACCATTCTCGTGAATCTTTTCTGTACTCTCTCCAATGTCCTCACATCTTTCCTCAAGTGCGGTGCCCAGAATTGGACACAATACTCCAGCTGAGACCGAACTAGTGTCTTATACAAGTTCAACATAACTTCCTTGCTCTTGTACTCTATGCCCCTATTAATAAAGCCCAGAATACTGTATGCTTTATTAACTGCTCTCTCAACCTGTTCTGCCACCTTCAATGACTTATGCACATATACACCTAGGTCCCTCTGCTCCTGCATCCCCTTTAGAATTGTACGCTTTATTGTACCCTACGAAGATGAATCACTTCACATTTCTCTGCATTGAACTTCATCTGTCTGCCTATTCCACCAACTTGTCTGTGTCCTTTTGGAGTTCTACACTATCTTCCTCACAGTTCACAATGTTTCCAAGTTTTGTATCATCTGCAAACTTTGAATGTGTGTCCTGTACACCAAGGTCTAGGTCATTAATATAGATCAGGAAAAGCAAGGGTCTCACTGATCCCTGGGGAACTCCACTACAAACCTTCCTCCAGCCCGAAAAACATCCATTAACCACTACTCTCTATTTCCTATCACTCAGCCAATTTCGTATTCATGTTTCTACTATCCCTTTTATTCCAGGAGCTACAAGTTTGTTCACAAGTCTGTTGTGTGGCACTGTATCAAATGCTTTTTGAAAGTCCATGTACACCAGATCAACCCTCTCTGTTACCACCTCAAAAAACTTCAGCAAGTTAAACATGATTTTCCCTTGAGAAATCCATGCTGGCTTTCCTTAATTAACTCACATTTGTCCATATGACTATTGATTTTGTCCCTAATTATTTTTTCTGGAAGTTTTCCCACCACCGAAGTTAAACTGACTGGCCTGTAGTTGCTGGGCTTATCTTTGCATCCTTTTACTATTGCGTATTGCCTCTATTCCAAGCTGAAATGTCTCACTTTCTCTCATCTCTCATTACTCAGATCCCCAACATGAGGCATCAACATGCAGCTCTTCACTACACATGACTATCTCCCTATCGTCATGGTAACCAGAACTGGACATCTGATTACCCAGTTGTCCTGGCAGTCTGAGGTAAAGTAAAACAGTCCAGATGCTGAGCTAGTAATGTCAGGATTCTCTTTAAAAAAAAACAGACTACTTCCTGTCTGGAGCTCTGGGTCTAGTTTCCTAGCTCATTGCCCACAAGGTAAAATGTTAACACACGGTCTCTTTTCCTCCAAGTTGTGAGCACTGATGAGAAATTATTTGCTTCCTTTCAACATTACCATCCTTTACAAAGTTCGGATGCCCAACTGCCTGCCTCAGGTTATCCTACCTTGAATTTAAAAGGGTCCACAGTAGCATGGCTGTGATCAGGAACTCAGCATGTGGAAGATAATGGTAAACTTCTAACCCACCACCTGTACAGTCCTGTGCAGCAGTGAGAGCGGGATCATTGTCAACCTTCATTCACCCTTTGGGTGGTTATACTGCTGGAGCAGATCAGCAACTGTTATTCAGCTCTCTCAATTTTCATCTCTGTGGACACTTACTTTGTTCATTTTCAGGAGCTGAGTGTTTCTGGCAATGCTGGCATTTATTGCCAATCCCTACCTGTTCTGAGAAGGTGATGGTGGGCCTACTGCCAGTTCACTGCTCAAATGGTAAAGGATAAAACTACCCCCATGTCGTGCACTTCAGGTCACAAAGTGGAAAGGAAGTGATAAAGATAGGAGGTTGAGCTTGTTCTCTTTGGAAGAGTAGAGTTTGAAGTGAATAAACCGAAGCTTTCAAGATTATGTAGAGGATTGAAAAACCTAACTCAAGCCAAAAGTTAAGGCGAGAAGGTAGAACTGTGTTTATACAAAGAATAATACAATTATAGGCACTATTTCCAGACATATGTAGATGAGACATTTTAATGAGGCATTTTGAGTTAAGATACAGATCAGCCATGAAATTATTGAATGGTGAAACAATTGAGGGGCTGAATGGCTTACCCCTGTTCTTATGATGTATTTCTAGAGATAGAAAGGATTGAGGGCCCCCTCCCCCACCAGCTGAGAGTGCAGGTTGCAGAACTATCCCTAGAGAGATTACAGCTGTCCTCATGACCTAAACAACTGACTCAGCTAATCTAATGTGATGTTGTACAGTTTAAATTGTGGGTTGCCACTCAATAGTAAACAGGTTAAGAATGGCCAAAGTGCTTTTAATGTAGGACCCCTAAAGTTGGCAGAAGAGGAGACATTCACCCAGTCAGGCAGGGCTGAATTCAAACTCCAATCTCCGAGGTGAAAGGTTAAGGATTGTGTGCTAAACCACTGCACCACTCAGCTACTGGGGAAAAATAAAATTGAACAGAAATAATCTTAAAGCCATAACTGTCATAATTATAACAGAGTGTTACGTGGACTTGTATATTAGATACTAAAAGTGTACATTCTGTACTAATTAAGAGGTCATCTGACCTTGGGAGGGGGGTGGGGCTGGTGGTTGAAGGTCAGGTAGAACATGTCTAAGGACTGTAGTGGGAAAACTTAGGAAACAGGGTACAGTATAGACAAAATGTCAAAGTAGAGGGATTCTGGGAGATTATGCTAAGTTTTAAAATGCTTACTTGCAGTAAAAGGGTGAGACCTTGACAGCAGACAGTGACAAGCAAATTCTGTGTAGATTGTCTCGTAATGAGATAGGAACCTTGGAATGTAAAAGCATTGAGATACATTAGTCAACACAAAGGGGGACCAGTAAATCCGAAAGGTTAGCAACCATCACAAAATGATCCTGGTCACTGACCTCATCTGCTCTAGAGATCTTCCCTCTACAGCTTCCAAACTCAGTCCCGCAACCCTGCACAGTCTGCTTCTGTCTCCTTCCTAAAATCCACAAACAGGACTGTCCCTGTCAACCCATCGTTTCAGCATGTTCCTGCCCCACTGAACTTATTTCCTCCCATCTTGATTCTATTTTTTCTCCCCTTGTCCAGTTTCTTCCCAACTACAACCATGACTCTTCTGACACCCTACATCATTGACAGTTTCCAGTTTCCTGGCCCTTAACCCCATCTCCTCTTCACTATAGAAATCCAATCTCTCTACACCTCCATTCCCCACCAGGACGTTTTGAGTGCTTTAGTTTAGAGATACAGCACTGAAACAGGCCCTTCGGGCCACCGAGTCTGTGCCGACCATCAACCACCCATTTATACTAATCCTACACTAATTCCATATTCCTACCACATCCCCACCTGTCCCTATATTCCCCTACCACCTACCTATACTAGGGGCAATTTATAATGGCCAATTTACCTATCAACCTGCAAGTCTTTGACATGTGCGAAGAAACCGGAGCACCCGTAGGAAACCCACGCAGACACAGGGAGAACTTGCAAACTCCACAAAGGCAGTACCCGGAATTGAACCCGGGTCGCTGGAGCTGTGAGGCTGCGGTGCTAACCACCGCGCCACTGTGCCGCCCTCCGCTTCTTCCTTGAACAGAAGCCCAACTAGTCCCCATCCACTACGACCCTCCTCCACCTGGCTGAACCTGTTCTCACATTGAACAACTTCGCCTTCAACTCCACTCACTTTCTTCAAGTCAAAGGTGTTGCGATGGGTACCCACATGGGTCCTAGCTATGCCTGTCTTTTTGTGGGATATGTCGAACATTCCTTGTTCCAGTCCTTCTCAGGCCCCATCCCCCAACTCTTTTTCCGGTACATTGATGACTGTATTGGTGCCGCTTTCTGTTCTCGTCCTGAACTGGAAAACTTCAACTTTGTTTCCAATATCCACCCTTCTCTCATCTTTACATGGTCCATCTTGACACTTCCCTTCCTCGACTTCTCTGTCTCCATCTCTGGGAATAGGCTTCTCACTAGTATTTATTATAAGTCCACTGACTCCCACGACTACCTTGCCTCCACTTCCTCACACCCAGCCTCCTGTAAGCATTCCAATCCACTCTCCCAGTTTCTCCGTCTCCAACACATCTGTTCCAATGATGCAACCTTCCACAACCGTGCCTCTGATAGGTCTTCCTTTTTCGTCAACTGAGGATTCCCCCACACTGTGGTTGACAGGGCCCTCGACCGTGTCAGACTCATTTCCTGCACTTCTGCCCTCACCCCTTCCCCTCCCATAAGTGCAAAAGGGATCCCCTTGTCCTCACTTTACACCCCATCAGCTCCATATCCAAAAGGATCATCCTCTGCCATTTCGATGCCACCACCAAACACATCTTCCCCTCCCCTCCCGTCAGCATTCCGAAGGCATTGTTCCCTCCACGACACCCTGGTCCACTCCTCCATCACCCCCAACACCTTCCTACGCAATCACAGGAGGTATTATGCCTGCTCTTTTACCTCCTCTCTCCTCACTATCCAAGGCCCCAAACACTCCTTTCAGGTAAAGCAGCGATTTACTGTACTTCCTTCAATCTAGTATACTGTATTCACTGCTCGCAATGCAGTTGCCTCTACACTGGGGAGACCAAAACGCAGACTGGGTGACCGCTTTGCAGAACACCTCTGCTCAGTCCGCAAGCATGATCCCGAGCTTCTGGTTGCTTGCCATTTTAATTCACCACCCTGCTCTCATGCCCACATTTCTGTCCTCGGCCTGCTGCAGTGAAACTCAACGCAAGCTCGAGGAGCAGCACCTCATTTTCCAATTAGGCACTCTACATCCTTCTGGACTCAATATGGAGTTCAATAATTTCAGACCATAAGCCCCATTATTTTTTGTTTATTATTTTTATTTATATATTCTTTTTAAATCTTATTTATTTTTTAACCATGTGCTATCTTAAACTTATTTTTCATGTTTTTGCTTTCGTACAGAGCTGTTCATTATTCTGCCGTTAGCACTCTCTCTGGACTCGTGCTTTGTCTTTCGCGAGAACTATTTAGCACTCCATTTGCATTTTGTTCCACGACGTCTCGTCATTTAACCTATTCTCCCCTCCACCCAATCACAGTCCTTCCTTCTTGTTCTTCTTTCCCCCCCCCCCCCCCCCTTTCACTTGCTCAAAGACTGTTACATTTCTAACTTTTGCCGGTTCTGATGAAGGGTCACAGACCTGAAATGTTAACTGTTTCTCTCTCCACAGATGCTGCCAGACCTGCTGAGTATTTCTGGCACTTTCAGTTCTCATTTGATCCTTGATTGATTAACAAAGGCATCCTTTAATACAAGACTAATCACTGATTGGAAGAAAGGAGGATCTTGGAAATAACGATACGGTTTTGGAAAAATGTGTCCAGCTTGCTTGTAATCCCTCGTCTAACCAACACTTCAATAGGTGACTGTGAAGGCACCAGAAGTAGAATATGACAGAAACACGTCATGTGTCAAGAAATATCAGGGCCTCAGTAGTTTTGTGATGCAGGACCCAGAATCTGACCCAAGTTCCAGATCAAGATGCATAGATGGTGGAACAGCAAATAGCAGTTCAACATCGAAATGAGGTTCAGATGGTGTCAGGGACTGATGAGGTCCCGGCAAAGGGACCAGAGTCTCCAGCCTTCCTGACTGCAGGCTGACAACTTGCATTCCGGAGGCAGAGATGAAGCCTCCTGAAAGGAAACTGAAAGCATCAAGCCCAGGAACGATAAGCAGAGTTGCTGAGATGGTAGGCAGAGCCAGGTGTCAGAGGAGACCACCCAAAAGATAGGAGGATTTTAACTAATGTGCATGTATTCACTTTTCTGGCATTACACAAATGAAGAACATGTTTTCAGTCTGCTACGGGAAGGATGTCATGATAACTGAGTGTTATGTGGCCTTGCATGTTAAACACAATGCAGTACTCACACATTAGATACTACAAGATACACTCTCTACTAGTTAGGAGGACATCTGACCAGGGGGTTAAAGGTCAGATAGACATGTTGAAGGACTGTAGCTGGAGAGTGAAGATGGCTGAATAAAGTCTGTAAAACAAGTTAAATCTCAGTCTAGTTAAGTGTCATTGCTGGATAATCTGACAGTAATCAGCTCCATGTAGCATGACAGAACAGAAATTATAATTAGATGTTATGACACAGAGATCTTTTACAGTTGATTAATTCAGACTAAACTCAAATAAAAACAGAAAATGCTGGAAATGCTCAGCAGGTCTAGCAGTATCTGTGGAAAGAGAAACAGAGTTAATGTTTCAGGTCGATGGCCTATCAGCAAGCCCCAACACAAGAAGCTCAAACCATCCAGGACAAAGCAGCCCACTTGATCGGCACCCATCCATCACCTTAAACATTCACTCCCTCCACCACTGGTACAAAGTGGCAGCAGTGTGTACCATCTACAAGATGCACTGCAGCAACTTATCAAGGCTCCTTTGACAGAACCTTCCAAACCTGCGACCTCCACCACCTGGAAGGACAAGGGCAACAGGCACATGGGAACACCACCACCTGCAAGTTCCCCTCCAAGCCACACACCATTCTGACTTGGAACTATAAATCGCTGTTCCTTCACTGTTGCTGGGTCAAAATCCTGAAACTCCCTAACAGCCCACAGACTGCAACAGTGCAAGGCAGCAGTTCACCACCACCTTCTCAAGGGCAAAAAGGGATGGGCAATAAATGCTGGTCTAGCCAGTGACACCCACATCCCATGAATGAATAAAAATGATATAAAATAAAATCTGAACAGTTGTGCTTTAGGAGCAGAATGTTCATTTAAAGCCACAAAGTGTAATTGTTATATCTTTCGACCGTCAGAGGCCAAATGTTCTTTGGGGAATTTGGATGCAGAGAGAAGTGTGTTTGATTTGCAGCTCATACAGTCTTCACAATTAAATAAATGACAGCTCCTTTGTTTTTACCAATAGTAAGTATGAATAATACCAGGATAGTCAGTGAAGATTGATTACAAAACATAATTCTGCAATTCCTCACCACCATGATGGGAATAAACACCAAGTGGGATGAACAAACATGTTCACTGAACTATTTCTATCCAGCACTTATTTAGATTGATTTTAACAAACTACAGCTATAGCTCGAAATATATCTAGTCTGTGGTAACTCCTGTTACAATGCACACCCTGCAGTTTTAGAATAGGTAGTCTACTGGTAGAAAAATTCACCTGCTGGTCTGATTAGTAAGTTTGCGGCCGACACAAAGGTTGGTGGAGTTGCGGATAATGATGAGGATTGTCAGAGGATACAGCAGGATATAGATCGGTTGGAGACTTGGGCGGAAATGGCAGATGGAGTTTAATCTGGACAAATGTGAGGTAATGCATTTTGGAAGGTTTAATGCAGGTTGGGAGGTGTACAGTAAATGGCAGAACCCTTAGGAGTATTGACAGGCAGAGAGATCTGGGCGTACAGGTCCACAGGTCACTGAAAGTGGCAACACAGGTGGATAGGGTAGTCAAGAAGGCATATGGCATACTTGCCTTCATCGGTCAGGGCACAGAGTATAAAAGTTGCCAAGTCATGCTGCAGCTGTACAGAACCTTAGTTAGGCCACACTTAGAATATTGCGTGCAATTCTGGTCGCCACACTACCAGAAGAACGTGGAGGCTTTGGAGAGGGTACAGAGGAGGTTTACCAGGATGTTGCCTGGTCTGGAGGGCATTAGCTATGAGGAGAGGTTGGAAAAACTTGGATTGTTTTCACTGGGACGACGGAGGTGAAGGGGCGACATGATGGAGGTTTACAAAGTTATGAGCGGCATGGACAGAGTGGATAGTCAGAAGCTTTTTCCCAGGGTGGAAGAGTCAGTTACTAGGGGACATAGGTTTAAGGTGCGAGGGGCAAAGTTTAGAGGGGATGTGCGAGGCAAGTTTTTTTTTTTACACAGAGGGTGGTGAGTGCCTGGAACTTGCTGCCAGGGGAGGTGGTGGAAGCAGATACAATAGCGACGTTTAAGAGACATCTTGACAAATATATGAATAGGAAGGGAATAGAGGGATATGGGCCCCGGAGGTGCAGAAGGTGTTAGTTTTGGCAGGCATCAAGATCGACGCAGGCTTGGAGGGCCGAATGGCCTGTTCCTGTGCTGTACTGTTCTTCAGATAGAGTGACAGCATAGGCATGGGGCTGGGGTTGGCATGGGAAAACACAGCATCACTTGTGGGCAAACTAGCAGGGCATGGTACTGTGTGGTGTCAGTGTTTTTCAGAAATGGTAAATTCAGCAATAAACTACAGCAGGAGAACAATGGGACTCCTGTTCAGAGTGGTAAGAAAGGTAAAATGTATTCATTTCAGACTGATCTCCACTCAGTGATCGACATATGGAATAAACATCCATAATAAAGTTATGGAGATGAAAACCCTGGAATCATTTGAGACACAATGGAGGGGAGGGAAATTGAGGATCTTTCTGGAAGGTTGGAAAACTGAGCTGAATGGCCTTCCTCATCCATAAATATTTCCGGCCCTTGACAGCAGTTTGAAACATAAAAGCCATAAAGTAACAGTTTAAAAAACAGAAACCTAAGAATGCAAAAGCCATCATGCTGTACAGCTGAGGTCAGGCTGCACCTTGAGCATTGAATCCCTTCCTGCTCATTGGGGTATGGGGAGTACAAGGGCAACAGTTGTGGAGGATGACGGGGTCTTAAACATTCCACATTTTCTTGTTGAAGTTTACCTTCCCTTCACTCATTCCCTGCTTCAAAATATATTTGGCCCTAATTTAGTTCAAACTCTGGAAATAAACATTCAAGTGTTGACAGGGATGTTGAGAAGAACCACGAGGCTGACCCCTAGGGCCGGATTTTCATTTTTGGGTCCGGACGCCTACCAACCCCAGGATAATTTCTGGGTCCTGACCCCACACTGCTTCGGCATGACACACAAACCACAATTTTTGAATGAAAGGCCAATTAATGGTCAGAGGACGCACTTGCCATCCAATTACGAACAGCGGACTACTCTAGAAGCTGAGGGGGGCCAACAGGAGGCCCTTCAGTAGTGAAGGAGCTGCAGTCTGCCGGTGCAGGTAAGGGAGAGAGAGTGCACCTCCAGATGGCCAGGGCTGCCAGAGCAACATTGTGAAGGGGGATCCCCTCCGCAGGGCGGCTTGTGGTTGCAGCTGTGACTATGTAGTTATGGTGGCTGTAGGGGGTGGGGTGGGGCAGCTTCAAATTGACCCTGGAGTGCTGGCCCCCCCACCCCCAATCTGTTGCCAGGAGATCGCCTCGAGGCATCTGCTAGGTTCTGGATGCCATGGGGGGCCCACAGGCCAAATGGAAAATTCCAGTCTGCCTCTGATCATTGGCTTTAATAGGTCTTTTAATTGTGTTAACAAGTTACCCACTGCTTGTGCCACCCTGTCTGACCTGCCTCCTTAAAAATGGCCTGGAAGCGGGATGATCCCAGCAAACCAGCACGCCAACCAGCACTAGAAAATTCCAGGCCTGCCCACCTCCTTTCCCACCTCCTAGCGGCCTTCCAAAATCAAGCCCCCTAGTGTCAGAGGATTGACTTGTGAATAAAGGTTAGAAAAGCTCAGGAGTCTGTAGCCTTTAAAAGGAGATGGATGAGACAGGGACTTAAGAGGCATACACTATACTAAATCGAATAGAAGAGGTGAAGGATCAAAGGGGCAGATTGGCAGCAGAGAATAAACAAAGAACATGTATTTATATACTGCCTTTAATATATTAAAATGTTCCAAGGCACTTTATAGGTGTTTATAAAACAGCATTTAAACACTGTCACACAAGGAGATATTAGGCCAGATGACTAAATGTTTGGTCAAAGAGGTAGGTTCTAAGAAGCATCTTAAGAGTAGAGAGAGCTTTAGGGAGGAAACTCCAGAGCTTAAGGGTCTTTGCAGCTGACAGCACAGCCACCAATGGTGGAGTGTTTAAAATCAGGAATTCTCACGAGGCCAGCATTGAACAAAACAAAATAGGCAATACAGGATGGAGTAACATGCAGGGAACTTTGCTGGGTAATGAATCTACCTTACTTCACATACCCTGGACACTGAGCAGGTGGGGGAGGCACGAACTTTGTGCTCACCCTGAATGTGGTGCAGGATTTTCCGTTCCTCCCTGAGGAATTGTATCTGCCATCTACACCACCCCACAATAGAATACATATTTATGGCCATTGTGGGATTGTGGGCATGAGCCTGCACGGAGCACCCCATGGAATGACACGTTGGTGCTCAGGTGCCCTATGCCTCTGCTCTGTGAACAGATTCCCCTCTAGGATCACAAAATAATGACTACATTGCTTCTAGCATTGGAGCCCCAGGTTCAATCCAATGTAAATGTGTACAGAGCAAATGACTAACTGGAAGAAAATATTGATTAAATTCTGTTTAGCTTATTAACAGCATTTAGCAAACAGGCGCAGGTGAGGAGCTGGTCTTTGCAATGTAACTGCTGTCATTCAGATGTAACCAAGGGTGAGTCACCAGCAGCAACAGAGTCATCTGGAAGGGAGCCAACCTGGTAACCCTGAACATGCAATAGCCAATATTTATATCTCCAACCGCTTTCTAAAATAACCTGAGAACATACCCGCTTCCATTTACCTTTAATTAATGAGATGGTAGTTGGTACAAGCTGCTGGATTTATCTCTGCAGTGAAACTTAATCATTTGGGCCTAAAAAGATCACCTATTACACAGAAGGGAGAAACTTGGAGCATGGCCTCACACAATGTGATGCAGAGCTCAGCCCAATGGCATGATTTACGGTCTTTAGCTAAATGGTGAACTCTATCCCTTGCATTTACGTAGTGTCATTTACCAATTCAGCCACTTAAAAACCAATGAATTATTTTTGAAGCAGTTAATGTTGCAATATAGGAAACACGGCAGCCAATTTGCACACAGCAAAGTGCCACAAACAGCAATGTGATAATGATCAGATCATCTGTTTTGAATTGGTTGAAGAAGCTGCTTTGTCCCGGATGCTGGAAAGAACCTCTCCGCTCTTTTTTGAATAGTGCTATGGATTCACCAGAGGGGTCAGATCGGGCCTTGGTTTAATGCCTCATCCGAAAGACAGCACCTCTGACAGTGCAGCACTCCCTCAGTACTGCACTGGATTATCAGCCTAGATATTGTGCTTATGCCTCTGGAATGGGACTTGAATCCACAATCTTCTGACTCAGCAGACAGGAGTGTTATGCACTGAACCACAGATGGTGCAAGACAGTGGAGCCCCAACACATTATGCTGCAGAGTGGTAGGATGCAGGATCACATTTATGCAGTGGGGAGCTTTACCCGTGCTGCTGTGGAAAACAGAATGGACTTCCTAAAAGGATGCCGAGGGAAACAAAAGTGAAAGGAAGAGGCACCTCCAATGTTCTCCGTCACTTCCCTGCAGTTGGTTTCAAAGCTGAATTGGTAAAGGACTGGGAATGGGTGGTTTGCCTCAGCTCATGTTCAAGAATGATGTTTGATGGCAAACGATAAAGAAAAGGGAGAAAGGAGGGAATGATTGTAGAAGAAATGGGATTTATATTCTAAGGAAAAGAATACAAGTAAAATATCGTATAACCATTAGTTATATGGATCATGAAGACAGGTACACAGATAAAAATCCCATAATGTGATAAGTCACAGTACGTCAGCAACCATGGACATCACTGAAATGAGGCTTGTAACCCAAGAATGCACAGTGAGAAGAGGCTGTTCATCTCATTCTCCATTGACTATCTACCATTTCCCCACTCACAATCTCCTCAGGGAATGTTATGCACAATTTCTTCCAACCCTAAATTGGAGCATGGCTACCCGACCCAAACCCGACGGGACCCAGCGACATGTGTCAGGTTCGGGTCGCTCTTCCGGGTCCGGCATTCGGGCTCGGGTCGGGTCAGTCACACTATCACCACCCCCGGTAAGTGGCTCCAATGTTAATGTACTTTTTGGATTTGAAAGGTTGTTTAGTTACAGTTTTTTTTAAAGTTTGTGCAGATAAGCAACCAAGTGAAAAACGGAAACTAGGTTAACTGATGGTCAGGTCGGGTCGGGTTGGGCACAGGAAAAAATGAAAGGACTCGGGCCGGGTCAGATGTAGTACTGTTGGGCTCAGCTCAGGTTTCATTTGCAGACCCGAGCCAGCCTTTACCCTAAATGTCAATGCAGAGAAGCTCGAGTGTATCTATTGATCCTTCCATCAGCCTGTAGCAGTAGGATGCCACCATTGATGTACTGATGTCCAACACAATTTGTGTCAGTCCTTTGCAGGTTTGTGAATCACTGAACTTTTCTTTTCCTAAACTACTTAGTTCAGCAGAGTAACAGTCAACGAGACAGTGTATCTACTCCAGCCTTCATCATCCATGGTCTGAAATTATTTGTTAATCTGCAGCCCCAGACATTAGTTTTGATTCTCTGGTAAGAGTCCCTGTTGCAAACTAATCTATTTACAAGATATACGAAGGAAAATAATTTTTTGATAAGCTCCTAAAAATTAGGTTCACTTCTTTTGTATGAATGAACCTATTTAAGGGTTAGCAGGTTAGTTGAACTTCTCTTCAGTCTTATGTCCATTATTGGAATAATGGGCTGGCTTCCTCTCTACACTTGACCAGCCCCTGGATCTGTGGTCACCCAACACCCATCCATAGTTAGACCATTTTTCTCATTCATTTACAGAAAGACAGCACAATAATCACTGCTCCCCAAAGCACTATGTCAATGCACTAATGGTCTCATTACAAAGCTTGGTCAGCACATTTAAATCAAATCAATATTTTTCTGGTGTTCCTGGCATGGGCTGGGAGTGACAAGGCAGTTGGGCAGGGATTGTTCAGTACACATACACATGGAGCAGAGTTCACTCACTGTTTGTTGAAGGAAATGTATGGATTGCAAAAGGTTGGAAGTGTCAGCAATGTTATTACTGGAAAGTCCAGGTGGGAGACGGGAAGGATAACATTAGCAGCAAAGGGTTTCTGCCTCGTGGCGGAATGGGCAGCTAGTTGTAGGTTAGGCAACAAAGCACTTTTCTCTTTTACTAAGTACAGCTTCAGCGCTCACTGGGAACTGGCACCCAGAGAATACAGCAATGCTTAGGTTACATGTGAGTCCATTGAGTCAAATGGGCGTAGAAATGAGCCTCATTCATTCTTAATAATACCCAAATTACCAGTCCATGATCCTGTCACCTGGTACCAATGAGCAGAGCATACTTCAAAATTGTGTCATGGTGCTATGTATGCCATAGGATCTCAATTTACATATTATAACTAGGATTCTGCCTGAAACAGCCAGTCGCCTAGACTGCTGAGGCCTTCAGCAAGTCCAATACCACGCGAATAAAATCTCTGCAAGTGAAGGGAACTACTAAAACAAAACACCCGATCAACCAAACATGCATGCAATTGTTATGGACAGGTACAACAAATAATCAGAAGCACTAAGAGAACGTTGTCCTTCTAGAATAGGAGGTAGAAGTCTTGCAACGGCTACACAAAGCCCTGGTTTGAACTCACCTGAAGTATTGTGATCAGTTCTGGGCACCTCACCTTAGGAAGGACATATTGGCCTTGGAGTGTGTCCAGTGCTGATTTATTAGAATTACACCTAGACTCGAAGGGTTAAATTACGAGGAGGGATTACACAAAATAGGGTTGTATTTCCCTGGAATGTAGAAGATCAAGGGGTGATTTGATTAAAGTTTCCAAGATAGTAAGGGGAACTGATAGGGTAGATAGAGAAAACGATTTCAGCTGTTTGGGAAGTGTAGGACTAAGGGACATAATCTAACAGTTAGAGCCAGGCCTGTCAGCAGTGAAGTTGGGAAACACTCCTCACAAAAGGAGGTAGAGGTTTGTAACACCCTTCTGCAAATAAAAACATAGAAAATAGGAGCAGGAGTAGGCCATTCAGCCCTGCTCCACCATTCAAAAAAGATCATGGCCGAACATCTAATTCAGTACCCTGTTCTCACTTTCTCCCCATATCCCTTGATCCCTTTGACATTAATATATCTATCTCCTTCTTGAATATATTTATTTAATGACTTGGCCTCCACTGTCTTCTGCATTAGAGAATTCCACAGGTTCGCCACTCTGAAATTTCTCCAAGGTAGTTGATGCTAATTCACTTGATAATTTTAAATCTGAGATAGATAGATTTCTATTATCCAAAGGTATTAAGGGAAATGTTGCAGTATAGAGAGTTAGGGCACAGACCAATCATGATCTCATTGAATAGCAGGACAAGCTTAAGGGGCTAAATGACCTCTTCCTGTTCCTACAATCACAAGTTAAATGTTACTGCAGCAGAAGGCTTGAAAAATAAAATAGAATAAAAGGAAACAAAAGCAGATCTTGCTTTGAGAAAGAAAGTAGTACAACTTAACAGGTGGAGATCCTTCTGGTAACAATAGAGACTGGGGGAAGCAGTTGGCTGTCAAACTACAATGTTGTACCATAAATCTCCACACTGCACTGTTAAACCCAAACTATCTGAAGTTGACCTGTTGGCCAAAGCTGTCAGCAACAATTTAGACAATCTAGTGCTGCTGCATCTATCAAATAATGTTCTCCTAGGAATGAGAGAGCTTACCAGAACTCGATCCCCACATCTCAAGTCCTTATCTCCTTTCTTTACAGATCCACTGTCAGACAGGTTTGATCCCGACTCATTCCCAGTCTTCATGGAACTGTTCAAAATGCTTTCCCTCAAAGGAATTGTGCAGTTGATGCGTTGAGTTGAAAGTGGTGGGGTGGCAGTGCCATGATGAGAGGCTGGGACTGGAAATGTTACTGAATCTCCAGAATGGGCATCACTTCCAGCACCATCACTCGAGGGGTGGAGTGCCAGTTTTGATGGTCTTGTGAAAATGCCTTGTAAAGCTCCGCATTCGAAGTACCGTACGCCCCCAACCGATCCATCATTCTTGCCCACAGGTTCATCAAGGACAACTCCTGCCCACTTGCCCGGAGCAAACTGCGTTTCCCCAAGGAATTGTATAATGCCAGGCTTCACTCCATTCACCCAAATACGATCCCCAATGGCAAAATCCCCAATGTAGTCATCTCCCACCTCGGCGCTCTTTGATGCCAATTTGTCACCAGATGTGGGAACGGAAGTTTGCTTGTGCAATGGGGAACCTAAAAACCAGCAAGAAAAAACTGATCAGTTTGAGAGACAAGCCACTTACCATTTCATATTCATAGATGTAAGTCATTAACACTCACCAAAAAAGAGTAAATAGTTAAGTATAGCTGATGTACTTATTTACCAGTACAGATATTGCACAAGGAAATCACAACATGCACAAAGCAACAAACATAGGAGCAGGAGTCGGCCATTCAACCCATCCAGCCTGCTCCACCATTCAATACGATCATGGCAGATCATCCACTTTAATGCCTTTTCCCCACACTATCCCCATATCCCTTTATGTCATTGGTATTTAGAAATCGGTCAATCTCTACTTTAAACATACTCAATGACTGAGCTTCCACAGCCCTCTGGGGTAGAGAATTTCAAAGATTCACAAACCGTAAATGTAGCAGTCTGCCAATGTGTTGTACCACAGACTAATAATGGTCTTCATTCCCATAGTATTGCACAATATAAGTTCTGACCTCAGCAACAAGGATGAGCACTGAGGTGAGGTAAGATGCTACGAATAAGGAGAAGTGAGCTACTAAGGAACTGGGCAGATGGTGGCATAGTGGTAATGTCACTGAACTAGAAATACAGAGATCCAGGTTAATGCCCTGGGGACATGGGTTCAAATCCCATCACGGCAGCTGGCGGAATTCAAATTAATATTAATAAAAATCTGGAATTAAAAGCTAGTCTCAGTAACAGTGCCATGAAACTATCGTTGATTGTCATTTAAAAAAAACCCCATCTGGTTCACTAATGCCCTATAGGAAAGGAAATCTGCCATCTTTACCTGGTCTGGCCTACATGTGACTCCAGACCCACAGTAATGTGGTTGACTCTTAACTGCCCTCTGAAATGGCCTAGTAAGCCACTCAATTGTCAAGGGCAATTAGGGATGGGCAACAAATGCTGGCCTTGCCAGCAATGCCCACATTTTATGAAGGAATTAAAAAAAAAAAGGCTGGTGCATAGAAGTAGGGCTAAGTAAAGTATGAAGAGATGTAAAATGGGGCATGTAGGAAGAGAAAAGTTGGAGATAGTGTTCTAGGAAAAAAAAAGTCACTATGGTGGGGCCTTCTAGAGGTTAAGCACTGGGGATAGGTGCCTGGAGAGAGGCGCATTGGAGAGTTGTACTTTTTCTAGTGATAAGGAGAGTTGGGGAGATAGAATAGTGGATCAATCCAGGCCATTCTCACCTGATATTGCAAGTCATTGGGAACAGATTTCCAGTGAGATAATACAATCTTCAAAACAATCCTGCAAATATGTCTGGATTGCAGTGACAGTCTACAAGAGGACAAAGCTGCTCAAACTAATTTATAGTAAATAGAGAGAAGATAATATAGACTATATCAACAATGTCACAGAATTACAGAATTGTTACGGTGAAGGCGGCCATTCGGTCCATCATGTCTGCACCGGCTCTCCAAAGGAGCCATTCCCCGACCTTCTCCCTGTAACCCTGCACATTCTTCCTTTTCTGATAACCATCTAATTCCCTTTTGAACGCCTCGATTGAACCTGCCTGCTCCACACTCTCAGGCAGTGCATTCCTGATCCTAACCACTCGCTGAGCGAAGAAGTTTTTCCTCATGTCGCTTTTGCCAATCACCTTAAATCTGTGCCCTCTCGTTCTTGTTCATTTCATAAGTGGAAAGGTTTTTCCCTATCCACTCTGTCCAGACCCCTCATGATTTTGAGCACCTCTATCAAATCTATATATAAAAATATATAGATGAAAAACAAAAATTGGTGATTAGAAAGGATAATCGAGGGCATGAAAAAAGTCAACAGAGAAGGATATAGCAAGAAGCTAAATAAGCAAAAATAGTCAGAGTGGATGGACCACTTAGAGATGAATGAGAATGATGGAATGACAGAGATGTTTGTTAAGTATTTTGCCTCAATGTTTAAAGAGGACAATGGAAGTAGAATGCCGGAGGATGTAGAACAGCCACAATTGGAGATAAATATCCAAAGAAAGGAAGAACTCTCCTTCCACACTCATAGTCCCAGAGCATTTATACAGCTAATGAAGTACCTTTGAAGTGTAGTCACTGTTGTAATGTAGGAAATGCAGCAGTCAATTTGTTCACAGCAAGTTCCCACAAACAGCAATGTGACAATGATCAGATATGTCACTTGTATATCACCCAATGTAAGCCTTCCCTGAACCAATGTAATTGAGCAGCATTTTAGAACATAATTTGCTTTATTGCACTAAAGAATATTCCATGATAGATTTAGATTGGTAAACTACTGTAGTTCTATTAATACTACTGAAACGTGGTTTATCACAAAAAATTGCATTTTTAATCAGAGCGTCTAGTAATCCGACTGTGAGAAAACCCATTTTAAACAACTGAAGATGATTGAAACAGTAACTGGTTCTTTTTTTAATGGTGTACATTAGATAGTTTCCCAGTAAATTAATTTTTAATATTTAAAAGTTTTTTTAAAAAAAAGGTGCCCATTAGTGCCCTTGAGGCTAAAAAAGTTTAATTGTAAGTCTCCTCGAAGGCCCACAAACAGGCTCAATAATTAACAGAACCTCCCCATGGTGATTCATTTAATCTGGTCAGGAAACTATTTGCACTGGACATAATTTGCATTTGAAATTCTTCTATCTTTTCTGCTGATTTGGATGACTTTGGGGGAAATTGTGCTGGAAATATCAGCGCAACCTAGCAGAATCACTAATCTCTAGAGTCCAGAGCACTCAGAAGATACTTGGACTAACCAGGGACTATCATGGATTTGTAAAGGGCAGGTTACACTTGACTAATCAAATTCAATTGTTTGAGGAAATCGCAGAATGTACAGATAAAGGGAATGCAGTGGATGTAGTTCACGTGGATATTCATAAAGCATTTGTTTAGATGCTACATAAGAAATTTGTTATGGAACTTGAGGCATGTGCTATTAGAAGCATTAAAGAGGATGGTGGTGAGAAGAAAGCAGAGAGGGCATTTTTTCCAAACAGGCAAGATGTGGTTAGTGGTTTGGCCATGGGATCCGTGCTAGAAGTGTCTTTGTTGTCCATTTATAAAGTGATTTGGACAGAAGCACAAGAGGAGTGAAGCTAAATATAAAAGACAAGTGATGTTGAATTGTACATTGACTAGGCGACAGCTGGAGCTTTGCAAGCAGAACTTTATAGGAAGGGAATAGATAAGTCTGGGTGAACAGCTAGCACCAGCACTGATGAGATGGCCCAAGTGGCATTCTTCTGTTCTATAATTTCTATGTTTCTACAATACTGAAATAGGAAAGGCAGATCCTCTCAATATACCAAGGGCCTCCTACAAAACCATTGGCGATTGTTGTAAAAACCCATCTGGTTCACTAATGTCCTTTAAGAAGGAAATAGGCTGTCCTGGAACAGAGGGTGGTAATTATATTCTGCTGGGGATGGGGTAAGGGGGGGGGGGTGGGGAGGGGGTGCGAGGAGATCCTGTTCCCAAGCTGTGAAGGACGACAGCGTCTAACCACAGATATGACTCTTTGCATCTGTCCAGGACAGAATTTGAACCCAAGTCTCCAGAGCTGATGGTTAGTGACTGAGATAAATGCCTTCAAGCTTAAGATGACTATTTATATATCACTAGATATCAATTTAGAAACTTTTGTTACAACCAGGTGAGAAAGGAGTCGATGGTTCCCTCTCAGCCTTCACCTGGTCTTACAGTTACAGGGTTTAATTTTAAACCCTTTTTTTTTTTTAAAAAAGCTCCCCCTTAGTGAATCCTTGTTTACTAGCTTCCAATTATAAGGCAAAGAAACTAGCCACACAGGTTTTCTTAGGTTTAAAGAAAAGAGGTTGAACTTTATTAAACAAACTCTAAATTTGGTTAACGCCTACAGATACGTGACATGCCCACGCTAGCATGCATACATGATACACACACGCAGATAGAGACAGAAAAGAGCAGAAGAAATAAAGTGGAAAAGTTTGAAGCAATATCTGAAGATGGTTTGATTACTGTTCTTCGAAATTGCTATAGAGTCCTTGACTGATTTTCGTTGGGCCCAGTATTCTTCTTAAACCTTGTCCAATGTAGGAGACTTTTCTTTCTTGCTGTTCATGTATCCTCAGTGGGTCCAGAGGCATGTGAGAAACAATTGGGAGCAAACAGTCTTCCCTTTCAAAAACTCTGGCTAGTTCAAAAACCACTGGACTAGCCAGTTAGTCATGTGACCAGCTGATTTAATCAGTCCGGGCTTTTGTGGATTGTATCACCTCAGCAGTCTTTGGAATGCTCTTCCTTACACCTTCAATGCCTGGTGATCAAAATCCATTGTTGGTTGAATGTGTCAGGGAATGTTCCTTTTGTCTCCACAAGCACTGTTTGTTAGTATGCAAATGTTTTTCAGTCAAGTGTCTGGCAGCCCTAGTAACAGGCCTTCTCTTCTTTCCAGCAAGTTTAAAATCAATGTTCATATGACAAAATTAATATGCTAATTCTTGGCAGGTGGGGGCCCAGCATGACACTTTACAGAAGTGTATTTTGGAGTAGATTTTCTGCAGCAGTCCTCACCTCATCTGCAGGAACTGGGTTAAATGCAAAGTGTAAATGCTCATCCAGATGGCCTCAAGATGTTTGGACAGCAATTTCTCAACTGTCACTTACAGGACAGAGTGGGAAAAATGCAGCTCATTTTAAATCTGAAGAAAATTATTTTCTTTGCCTCACTGAAAACAAAAGAACAAGTGACTGGAGCATTGGAATTTGGAGGGCCTGATCCCAACATCACAGTCATACTTTGATTGTGTAGTCTGGCAATATACAATGACCCTGCATTTCATTTGTGTACCTGCAGCAGGTAGAATGGGAAGTTAGACAATCCGTTTCTGCTGATGATTTGACTATACTGGCCCACTCTATTATCGGCCCAGATTTTGCGGTAATAAAGATGACAAAACTGTCAACATTCAGCATCATTACTCCACTGAAACTACAGCAAGTGCCCTGGTCCACACATGTACAGTTAAACACAGAAATCCAAAAGGTGCTGTCAGTGATTTTATGGCCGGAATTTTACGCCACCCCAGCGGGTCGGATGGTGGCGTGGGGGCGGCGTAAAATTGAGCGGAAGGCTCTGGGAGGCCTAACTGCCCCGATTCTGCCTCTGACCAAGTTTACAGAGGTCCAGCGAGGGGTCGGGGGGTACGAAGTGGCCCGCCCAAGACCAATCAAGACCCTTAAGTGGCCACTTAACAGCCACTTAAGGGCCCTCGCCCACCTCCATGGGTATTTTACCCATGACAAGCGGATGTGCCGGAGACATGAAAGGCCGCCCAGCTATAGCTGCCGGCCTTTCCACACCAGGGGGGGAGGGGGGCCTGGCAATCGGGCACAGGGTGCCCGATTGAGGGCCGCCCCCGCCTGCCAACCCAACCCCGGGATCCATGACGCCCCCCTCCTGCCAAACGACCACTCTAGCCTCACCAGGGCACGACCGATTCCCCTGGTGAGGCAACCCAAACTTACCTTCAGTCCCAGCTCCTTGGTCTCCTCCTCGGTCAGCTGGGCTGCAGTCCCAGCAGTGGCCACAGCTCCCGGTGGCACTGCTGAGACTAAGAGCGGCCAGCCCACTGATTAGCCGGCAGCTCACTGAGGCGGGACCACCTCCTTCAAGTGGGTGGAAGTCCCACCTTGGGCCATTTAAAGCTTGGGGATCCATAAAATACGGGACGGATCCCCAGGCTGGGCGGAAGCGGGTTCGGCACCGACATTTACGTCGGAGTCCGGCTCCCGTCCGCCCAGTGTAAAGTTCCGGCCTATGTTTCTCCAGAGGGTGCATTCGAGGCACCCTCTCTTCCCCCACTCCCACAATATCCAATCCATGGAAATCAATGGAATGGATGAGAACTTTCACTTCCTCACTGGCCCTGGAAAGCTAATTTTATATGTGGAATGCCAAATTTCTCCACTTTGCTCCAAGCTCTGTTCCCTAGCTACTGACTCCATCCCTCTCCCTGGCAACACTGAGATGAAACCAGTCTGTTCGCAACCGCGGTGTCACATGTGACCCTGAGATGAGCTCATATGTGCGCCATCACTAAGACCACCTATTTCCACCTCTAACATCGCCTGACATCACCCCTGTTGCAGCTTATTTGCTGCTGAAACCCTCATTCGTGCCTTTGTTACCTCTAGACTTGACTATTCCATCGCACCTCTGGCTAGTCGCCCACATTCTACCCTCCATAAACTCGTGGTCATCCAAAACACTGCTGCCGTGTCTGAACTCAAACCAAGTCCCATTCACCTTCCACCCCTTTGTTCACTGATCTACATTGGCTCCTTCTCAAGCTACGTCTTGATTTTAAAATTCTCATCCTCGTTTTCAATTCCCTCCATGGCCTTGCCCCTCCCTAACTCTAATCTCCTCCAGCCCCACAACCCTTCGAGATATCAGCACTCCTTTAATTCTGGTCTCTTATGCAACCCCAACATTAATTGCTGCACCATTGGTGACCGCACCTTCAGTTAACTAGGCCATAAGATCTGGAATTCCCTCCCTATACCTCTCTGCCTCTAACCTCACTTTCCTCCTTTAAGACACTCCTTAAAACCTGCCTCTTTGACCCAGCTTTTGGTCATCTGACCTGATAGCTCCTTATGTGGCTGTTATATTTTGTTTTATAATGCTCCTACGATTGCCTTGGGATGTTCTGTTATGTTAAAGATGCTATGTAAATATTAATTATTAATAATACCACATTTTGAAATTTTTTTTTTTTACAGTTTGTTTATTCTAGCTTCTATCCTAATCCAATCATATATTTCACTAAGTGAAAATTTAAATTAAAAGTGAAGGATATTAAGTGCTTTCAACTTCCTAGTTTGCTTTGTGTCACTACTTCAATGCTATTGGCTGCTTGCTGACATCACTGTTGCTGCACGCCAAGACAATCCTTGACTTGGCACCAGATTTAAACTGGCATCGGGACAAAGGAAAACCAGGCCACAGAGATCACGAGATCTTTCTGGGCAGCTTTTCTTGATCAGTGACAGCGGCCTTGCTTCACCACTGAATGCGAAATCTGGGCCATTGTTTCCAATAGCAACAATGCTGCAAAACTAGTTACTAAAGAAGTGTCAAACTTTTACTGGGGGAGGTAGATTAACAATGAGATGAGATGTGCTTCTTCACTGTCCATTTCAATAAAGCCGTGGGAAATTCTTGGGCTAGGTTGGTGTTATTCTGACCCATTTTATTGGTGTAAACTATGTTTCGGTGCCGTTCTGAAGAAGTTACATCAGCAGAGCGGGAGCAGCTCCATCAATTTCCCGGCCGTTCTAAGCAAAAAAAAAAACTCTGCCAAAATCTATAATGAGTACAGTGCACAACATTGTCCAAACAGTCGGTTTCAGCCAATAGTTAATACAGAGGATCAAAATTCCACCCCTCCACATGTAACAAAGTGTTAGTTTTATCGAACAGCAGTAGGAATATATTAACAAAATTACTCATCTTGTACCTCAAAAATATTTTAATTTTTTTTACTGCCTTGATCTATCTCGAGATTTCCATCTTGTATTCAAAGCCAATTTACATTGGTGTCCAGTGAGGGTTGGAGGAATGGGGCTCCAGAGTGTATGGCTGAGACAGCTGAAGGCTCTGACACCAATGGGGGTGCTGTCGGACGGCTGCACAAGAGGGGGAAATGCAAAGGTAGCCATAAGAAGAGCATTTGGAAAGGGATAAGGGGATATAGAGCTGAAGGAGATTGTTTAAAAAAAAAGAGAATTTTATGTGATATGTTGAGGCACAGGGAGGCAGTTTAGATCAGCAAGGTTGTGTGATGGGCAAGTGGAACTTAGACTGGGGCAGCAGAGTTGGAGTTGGCTAAGGCATGTATATGGGTTTCAAAGGAGCAGAGGTGAACAATGTTGCGGAGGTGCAAATGAACAGTCTCAGTAATGGACAAGGTTTAAAGTAAGTTCAGGGTCAAAGAGAATGCCAAAATAGTAAATGACCTGGTTCAGCCCGAGGGAGTGGCCAGGGAATTGAGTCTGTACTGGGAAGGAAGACAATGATTATTCAACAATGAGCTATTGTAAGTTGCAACTTATCTTCGACTTGATGCTGGATGAGCAGCCCCAGAGTAGAGGCAGTTGAAAGGTCAAGATACATGGTAGAGAGAGATGCTGCTGGGTGTCATCAACCCATGATGTGTAAATTGATTACACGCCTGTGGATGTTGTCACTGATGAGCAGTATATTGATAGGGAAGAGAAATGGCCAAGAGCAGATCCCTGAGTGATTCCAGAGATGAGGTGCAAAGAGTAGGGAAGCCATTGCTGGAAACAAGCTGGCTGCAAATGAATAGGTAGAAATGAAACCATGCAAGTACAGTCAGCAGAGCAGGACAACAGAGATGTGTCAGAGGAAGATGGCATGGCCAACCATCTCAAATGCTGCAAAAAGGAAAATCAAAGAGGGATAGCACACTTTGATCACAGAGGATGTCATTCATGACTAATTCGGGCCACTCAGCACTGCAAGTCAGACTGGAAGCATTCAAACAAGGAATTATGGAAAATAATAGAGTGCAGCTGGGAATTGATGACACATTTGAGGCCTTTAGAAGGAAATGATGGTGATGGAGTGATAGCTTGGAAAGGAGAGAGTGGGTGTCTGAGGAGGTATTGACACTGACTATATTGCACACATTTATTAAAACCATCTCCTCACAGCCCTTGTGCTCAAGCACTCTCTTCATTCTTGAGCAGTGAGGAAATGTCTGGGATCTTGTGCTTTTCTAGCCCCCATCCAAAATTTAAGATAGAAAAACATCCCAAGGGCTTCACACAGAGCGAGAAGAAACAAATGCTGAGCCAAAAGAGAGGAGTTTAGAAGGGGTGATCAATCTCTCAGCCAGAGATATATCAAGGAGGAGTCTTGAGAGGAAATGTAGGTAGAGAGCCAGAGGGGTTTTGAAAGAGTCTGTGTGCTGCACCACGACCATCACCACACCTTGGCTCACTTACCGCAATACTGTTTTCTACTTCTTACTCTAGTTTCTTTTTAAAGTTAGGGAAAATAATTCTGTCTTCAATACACAAATACATTGAAATGTGTTTCTAACAGTCATCACTCAGGATTTTCCTCAAGTTCATAAATTCATTGAATTTTGCTCTCAAGGTTTAAGTCATCACATCTGGAACCTCTGATGCATGACAGGCTTCCAACCCACTCTGAGCTATTCATTTCATCTCTGCCACGCACATCAGCACACACCACATGACCAGGTACGCCTCTGTTGCAAGTAAAGTCTGAAATTCTGAATAGAGCATTTGTTGACTAATAACGTTGACCTTCCACTCCACCTGCCCAGTGTCGACTCTTCAACTGCAGGAGCAGTGCAGCAGAGGTTGGCCCTATTGGTTTAAAAAAAATGCTCACTGTCCATAACCACAATCACCCCTGTTGTGACAAAACAAACAAAAAAAGACAGGCCCGACACAGCAGCTAAGCCATTTAGGATGCTGAACTAGCTTCTAAAAATAGCTTAGTGCTGCATAAAGCGACAGCATCAACTGCACTCCCCAAGTCAGTAACCACAGCAACTTCAGGAGGGGCGGGGAGAAAGGGGAGAGGACAAAACATCTGAATCACAGAACTGGTTCTTATTCTTTTAGAATTGAGTAAGGAAGGAGAAGCAGCAGCTCCAGTAAACATTCCTCTGTACTCCATCTCTCTGCCACAAATAGAGCAATTCCAATTCGGTTCCCGTTATTCCTACAGCACGAGACCTCTATTCAAATCTTTCAAAAGACAATCGCTGCCTGACTTAATTCCATTTCAGCCTGCCATTTCCTGTATTAATGCTTCCTGGAGAGTAACATCTGGTGACAGTTGAGACAATAAAATTGGCATCTGTTGGTCAGTTCTCTATCAGCTTTCCCCCTTCCCCATTAAATCAAGCTGCAGAGACTGGGTTAATTCACCGAGTAGCAAACTTAGAGACAGGGTCACTGATTTCACCTAAGTTAGGTTTGATTTTTAAAAAGGCAACTTCTGCCTTATTTCTTCCACTTTTCGCCCCACCTCTTGAAGATGCCAGCTCTTGCTGTGGCATGGTCCCATGGGCACTGGGAGCCTCATTCCAGACAGCAGTTCAACAGGGTACTGGAGGACAAGTGAAATCAGAGCCAAATCTGATTCTGGTTCTCAGCTGACATTCACACACTTTTCATCAGGAGTGACTGGGTAACAATCAGGAACGAGAAATCTTCACAGATTCCCTGCCTTAATTGAGTGTCGCTGAGCTCTCCTATTACAACCCTAAGATTAGCATTCAAACCCAGCATGTGCAGAAGTCCAGTGATACAGAGCATTTACCCACCTCCACGATTCATTATATTTAAATTTGGCTTTACTTTATTTTCCCTCTCTCTCACCCCATGAGCTGTGCAGCTTCTCAATTCAGCCCCTAGTGGCTGAGCTAAGATAAACAACTTACCCTGTCGAAGTGGCAAGTTGGTAGAGCTGTGCATTGTGCTGAAAGGCTGCCGTCTGCAACTAGTTCTTTAGAGTTTCCTAACAGGGTGTATTTAGGAGTAAGAGTTAATTTCAATATTCAGCACTCAAACGCCACAAAAAAAAAACCTACTTATTACTAGGCTGTAATTTATCAGAACCAAAAATTCCAAAGCACCAAGCCACATTTCCTTTCCCGATCCTTCCATCTTGTGTCATACTAGAACTTGTGCAATGTTAGAAACTAAACATGTGGGGGAGGGGAAAAAAAAGTCAGGCAATTTGCTTCCTATAGCTTGCCTGGTAAATAAAAAATCATAAAATCCAACATTTATGTTAAGCAGGAATACCAATGAATGAAGATTTCACATCTCTCTCTGTGGGGCACCTATCCTCATTCATGCCAAACTCTCTCAGCATTTTATTATACTACTCCACTTTGCTTTGTATTATAGCTCCATGGTTCCACTTTTATATTTAAAAAAAAAAATAAGCTTTCTTTTGGCAAATGTTATGCTTACCATGCTGTGGCATATTAGTTCTGGGGAAAGAAACCTTTTCCATTTGAGGTACCCAACAGCTTGGCTGCAAGTGTAGGTTAAATAGTGAGGCTGGCTCCCAACAATGGGCTAGAGTCCAATCAGAGGCCAGCCTACAGCATTTGAGAATTTCTCCTCCCCCTCCCACCCCTCATTTCCTATAACCATTACTGAATTCATTGAGAAGATTCATGTGCCTGCTTATCATTGTGGCCAGCTACTAAAGTAATTTAGTCATTAGAGTTTGATGATCTCTCTGAGATTAACAACTTGTGTCAAATTAAGGATGTGGGCCATTGCCCATTTGAAACTGAACTGAGATTTCCCTTACTCATTTCACATTGATCCTTACAGCAAACAGACAGAGGCGACTTTCACCTCCTCAACCTGGCCTGGAATCAAACCGGGTCACAGAGCTGAAACAGTTGTGTCTAATCCACAGCATCATCCAATCCCATTGTTTTATATTACATACATAGAATTGTCTAAGCCACTATAAGTTGTCATAAAGAAGCTTTAGTACTTTATGTTTAATTGTCCTTAAAAAAATTAAGGTTCTTTATTAAATCTGTCAGCCGGTCACAGTAACCCTGAATTTATAGGCAGCCATTTAAATCACCTCACTGAGTTCAGTAATAGGCGGTGCTGCTTGCATACAATGTAAAGGCGGATATTATTATACACTGAAGGTTGTTCTGTAACCAGAGACCATCTTTAACCTTGCAGCCTGACAGCTACATTTATTGCTCATTTTAGTCCACCCTGGGACTTATTTCAAAAGCATCAAGAAAGGGAGGGCAATAAATGCAAAGCTTACACATTATGATTCATCAGCAGTAATCATTTTCAGGAAATGAATAGTAAAATTAAGCTGCAGCTATTTAACAGCACAGCCAGTCCAGGAGTGAGGCAGCTCTAAAACAGCTAGTTTCACTGCTTCTGGACATTCACGCTCTGCATCCACTTTCCTCTTCCGTAAACGAACTGCAAGTGTCTCGCCTTCTCACCCAGAAGGACGGCACCACTAATAAAGGACAGCCAAGCTCCTACAAACTAAAAGTACATGCTCGTGAGCTTAATGCACAGTTTGCCAGTGAAACAATCAATGTACGGGAGGAGACAACAATTGCAGAGCGCTTCATGCAAACTCTTCGACATGGAACGGTCATAGTCCATGGCCACCTGGGCACGTACGAGAGATTGGAACATGGGCCAGCAGTTAGACAGGCACTCCCCAGAGATCCTTCATATTGAGGCCCTGTGGAGAGTGGGTTAGGTCAGGTTCAGGAGCAGACCCACCTGAAGGAGGTCTTTCGCTCTGCTTGCCCTGCACACTGATTGACCTCCATGTGAATATGGAAAACAGTTTATTCCTGGCCTACAAAATGAACAGGTGGCCCGTGCTTCTGTAAATTACTGGTACAGTGCATGTACATTAGTTGGGATGAGGAATAGGGCTCAAACTGTCCTAATGGCTTTGATTTTAACCTCTCAACAAGAGTGTCGAGGGGATTTAAAAATGTAAAAATGTGGATTGCAACTCCCAACCCACCTTGCACCGTGTCTTTACGGTGACTGGTATTATGCTGTCTGACTGTCTGCCATTGAGAGGCAGGACATGTCATCCTCATATTTAAATCAAACTTCCACAGTGCAATTGGAAACTTGATTTACATTTAACAGCTGCCATGTGGGTTTCTCAGGGCTCCGCAAACCCAGTAGTAAAAGGGAGGGAAGTGCTGCTGACTCAAGAAGGTAAGATCTTGAACAGTTCTGACAAAAGGTCATTGACCTGTAATGTTAACTCTGTTTCTCTCTCCACAGATGCTGCCTGACCTGCTGAGTATTTCCAGAATTTTCTGTTTTTACTCCAAGAAGCTAAGTGCCTTTTACAGCACGCCTTGTGGGCCAAGAGGAGCAGGAGTGCTCCCCTGGCCTCTCAAAGAAGACTTCAGCCTCTTCTCTGCCAATTGTGGCCTTTCTCTCTCCCCTACCACCTCTCTCACCCACCCCAAAGACCCAATCTCTTGGTCCTTCTCTCCCAATTGCCAGGCACGGTCTACAAAGTTTCCTGACTCCGGACGCCTGCCACTATTTTCTAGCCATATTGACAGGCTGGATGGCTGTCTGAGGAAATGGAAGAAAGAACTTATTAAAAGAACATTAAAATCAGCAGGACCTCATGCCCTCAGCCTTTCTGGGAGACCCCTCACCACCGGGCTGCCCCCAACCTCCCCATTAATATTGGGGCCAATGTGTGTTTTGGGCAGAAACTTACAGTTTCACCACAGCCCAAGCTGATTGGCACCACAGGCAAATAAGAGCTGATTTACATGTGGGATGGGTAGTTGTTTTGCACAGATCCTAAACAATGGTCCATTTGTAAGCAAAATCTGGCCATTGAGGAAGACATTCAGCCTCTTGGTGTGAACAAATTGTTTTGACCTCTGTTGGTCGGGAAACAGATTATTTTTTTAAAAATCAGGACACAGACGCCAAAACATCAGTCAGCCAGCAGCAGGCTTGTAGAAGGAGAACTGCTGCTTTGAGTTCATGTTTCAATATTAAATGAAGGTCTAGGAAACAGAAGTTATACTGATTGTACTGAGTGTCTCTCATGCTTGCCTACTGTGAAATAAAGCAGCTTACAGACCGAACCAAACAATGCCTCTCCTAGTGTTAATTTGCTTCGCATTTGGAGAGATTAAAGGAGTGCATGTGTGTGAAATGCAGAGATCTGGTCCAGATCACAAGGGACTTGTACAGTTACCCATCTGGTTACCACTACTGTGCTACTAGAGACAGGATGAGCAGAATGGCATGGAGAGAATTTCTGAAAGACAACACAAAGTGGAAGGTGCCTGGGAGGAGTTTGTGGTATATGAGTCAACGAGCAGTTCCATCTAAACAGGGGTGAGATGTCCTGAACTGCCTCTATGCATCTAACAGCAACAGAGCAGAGTGCAGATTTTATTTCCTGGATGGCACTGGCTACAGGAAGATGAAACCAGGATATTCATGCAGCAAACGTCTCTGGTGACAGAGCCCAGCTCCACTACCATCCCGTACATCCCTCACCTTGGCGCTGAGTGACGTTCACAGTGAGGGCTGGTCTCTCTCTGATCCATGTGGAGGGGCAGCTGAGGATTTGGGAGCAGCAGGGCAGTGAGCACAGCCATCATCTTAATTGGGAAAAATGCCTAAGCTCCAGATTTTCAGCAGCTCCTGATAGCGGAAAGAGGCATCCCTGACAGGAGCTGTCAGAAAATAATCCTCAGCACACACCACTTCGAAAATTCTCAACACACAGGATCCCAGCACAGTCTGAAGGTTGAAAATCACCAACTGGGTGCTCAAACACACTAGCATCTGACTGCCCTCCCCATTCTGTTTGTTAAACCATAACACCTAGAATGCTATAAGATTCAGACAATTCTGAACTTGAACTCACAACCTTCTGACTTAGGGATGAGACTCCTTCTTACTGAGCCAGCCTGACCCTAAAAATGTTAACATAGGGCTCTTACAGATGGCAGGCAGAGGGGCTGAAATTCCATTGGGATTCCATCGATCTCCTGTCCAAGTTACAACATGGGACCAGTGCACACCCTGTGGAATTTCAGCTCCGAGACTTTTATACCTGCAGTTTGAGCTGGGTTTGAGCCCATCACTCAGAGGTCAGACGATGTGCTGATCCACTGCACAACCCTGGTCACTCTCAAAAGAAATACTAAAGAACTACAATACCACAACCCACAGTTGGCAGGGAATGAACCTGCACAGGGAGTCTCCAGTCAATTTCTAGTCTATCACCTGATCCAGTCAACTACATCCACTGAACACAAAAACGCCTGTAATCAAATTTAACCTTTACCAGAAGTAGGGCTTGATTGGTCCAACACCTGAAACACTTGGTCAGCCTAGTGGCAACACTGTGCTTTGTGAAGTCAGACAGCAAGTGGTTGTGTTCCATTTGACACTGTATCATTCACTGGGGGCTACAGTGTATTAGTGCCCCTTACTTAAGGCTGTCATCTACAGGTGCTACTTGCTAAAGAGTATTGTTTGGTGGTTTTACTCACTGTGGACTACTGTCTACTGGTGACTCTCACTCAGGGTTACTGATGTCATTTAATAATAATAATCTGCTGGTGTGACTCACTGAAGGATATTGCCTGCTGGCATTAAAGGGGGTGTGGCAACATGCATAGAAAGTGGTTTATAGGACACAAAACAAAGTAGTTGTTAATGGATGTGTTTTGGACAGTAGGAATATAAACAGTGGTGTCCCCCAGAGGGCAGTGTCGGGATCATTACCTACATAACAATAATAATTACACTTCAAAAGTAATTCATTGGCTTTGGAATATCCTGAGAATGTGAAAGGCGTTATATAAATGCAGGTTCTTTCTTGCTTCCTTTTTTGTTGTTCTCAATGATCTGGACTTGGGTATATGGGACACAATAGCAAGATATGCAGCCCACACAAAATGGTGGTGCAATAAAGGTTCACTGGACTGATTCGTGGGATGGGAGGGCTGTTCTACGAGGAGAGATTGAATAAAATGTGTCTATATTCTCTGGAATTTAGAAGAATGATTTCATTGAAATGTATGAAATTCTTAGAGGGCTTGACAGGGTAGATGTTGAGAGCCTGTTTTCCCAGCCTGGAGAGTCTAGAACTAGGGGTCATAGTCTCAGGATAAGGGACCAGACATTTAGGACAGAGATGAGGGTAAATTTCTCCACTGAGAAGTTTGTGAATCTTTTGAATTCTCTACCCCAGAGTGCTGTGGATGCTCACATGATCAGTATCTTCAAACTGAGATCAATAGCATGTTTGGGCACTAAGGGAATCAAGGGATATGGGTATAGGGTATATGAACAAAGAACAAAGAACAAAGAAAATTACAGCCCAGCAACAGGCCCTTCGGCCCTCCAAGCCTACACCGATCCAAATCCTCTATCTAAACCTGTCGCCTATTTTCTAAGGGTCTGTATCTCTTTACTTCCTGCCCATTCATGTATCTGTCTAGATACATCTTAAAAGACGCTATTGTGCCCGCGTCTACCACCTCCTCTGGCAACGCGTTCCAGGCACCCACCACCCTCTGCGTAAAGAACTTTCCACGCATATGCCCCCTAAACTTTTCCCCTTTCACTTTGAACTCGTGTCCCCTAGTAATTGAATCCCCCACTCTGGGAAAAAGCTTCTTGCTATCCAACCTGTCTATACCTCTCATGATTTTGTACACCTCAATCAGGTCCCCCCTCAACCTCCGTCTTTCTAATGAAAATAATCCTAATCTACTCAACCTCTCTTCATAGCTAGCGCCCTCCATACCAGGCATCCTGGTGAACCTCCTCTGCACCCTCTCCAAAGCATCTACATCCTTTTGGTAATGTGGCGACCAGAACTGCACGCAGTATTCCAAATGTGGCCGAACCAAAGTCCTATACAACTGTAACATGACCTGCCAACTCTTGTACTCAATACCCCGTCCGATGAAGGAAAGCATGCCGTATGCCTTCTTGACCACTCTATTGACCTGCGTTGCCACCTTCAGGGAACAATGGACCTGAACACCCAAATCTCTCTGGACATCAATTTTCCCCAGGACTTTTCCATTTACTGTATAGTTCACTCTTGAATTGGATCTTCCAAAATGCATCACCTCGCATTTGCCCTGATTGAACTCCATCTGCCATTTCTCTGCCCAACTCTCCAGTCTATCTATATTCTGCTGTATTCTCTGACAGTCCCCTTCACTATCTGCTACTCCACCAATCTTAGTGTCGTCTGCAAACTTGCTAATCAGACCACCTATACTTTCCTCCAAATCATTTATATGGGTATAGGATATATAGGATATGGGTATAGGGCAGGAATGTGGACTTGATGTATAAGTTCAGCTATGGTCTTATTGAATGGCAGAGCAGGCTCGAGGGCCAAACGGCCTACTCCTGCTCCTATTTCTTATGTTCTTGAGGTATCATTGTTAATTGTATATTAATTGTATATAAACAACTCACAGCGTCACATGGCAGCTTCACATACAGCACTTGTGGCAGAACCTGTCCCTCAGGGATTGGCCTTCACAGCCATCAGCAAAGGTGCACCTAGAGAAGACACTCCACCTAAATGGATTGTTTGCTGCGTGTCCATCATCTTTTGTAGACAGAAGGATGCCAACTGTTAATTGTGTTTAATTGTATTTGGGTGGTGGGCATTAACTGGTGATTCACTTGAATGTCCCTAAATAGACACATTCTGTGGTTGTTGGGAACAGAAAGTGCTGGAAATACTCAACAGGTCTGGCAGCATCTGTGAGATTGTTAGGTTAGGCAGTGTGTGTTTATAATGTGTAACTCTGTAAATTAATATAAAAGTGTATAAAGATGGGCTCCAGTTCTATCTTTCACCAACTGCCTTTCTGAAGTATAACATAATCCAATGAATGTTATTTTCTGGTGGTGTCAACTTTATGAGATATTGGGCTGGATTTTATGGGTCCCCTGGAGGTGGGGTTGGAGGTGGGGGGGGGCCCATAGAGTCGCGACTGGAGGCGGGGGGGGGGCGGGGGGCGGGGCGGGTGGAGGGGCCATTGTCTCCCCGTCACCAAGCGAATTTGCCAGGGGCAGGATAGGCTGATAATGGCCTTCCTGCCCAGAGGGCAATTGAGGCCCTTAAGTGGCCTATATTATGGGCGGCACAGTGGCGCAGTGGTTAGCACTGCAGCCTCACAGCTCCAGGGACCCGGGTTCGATTCTGGGTACTGTCTGTCTTGAGTTTGCAAGTTCTCCCTGTGTCTGCGTGGGTTTTCTCCGGATGCTCCGGTTTCCTCCCACAAGCCAAAAGACTTGCAGGTTGGTAGGTAAATTGACCATTATAAATTGTCACTAGTATAGGTAGGTGGTAGGGAAATATAGGGACAGGTGGGGATGTTTGGTAGGAATATGGGATTAGTGTAGGATTAGTATAAATGGGTGGTTGATGGTCGGCACAGACTCGGTGGGCCGAAGGGCCTGTTTCAGTGCTGTATCTCTAATCTAATCTAATCTAATCTTAAGGGCTTCCTCCCTCCGCTGCTCGGATTTAACTAGCGGGGTGGGGGGGGGGGAGGGGGGGGACCTCCACCAGGCTGGGGAGGTACCTTGTAATATGCCCTCCCTGCAAGATTGAGGGGGGGTCCCTCCTTTGTGGGCAATCTGTGGCCCACAGAGGACCCTCATCAGCAAAACCTCCACCTCCATGAACTGTCTCCCCCTGGACTTCACGCCCACCCTCCCACACTCCCCTTGCCGGGGTCAGTCTGGGAGACCCCTGGCAACCCCACTTCACTTTCCTGAGGTCCAGGACTCCAGTGCTAGGCCTGGGTCCAAGGCCTCTGCAGTACCAGCAATGGCCGTGGTCCCGGAGGCACTGCCGATACTGGTAAGCTGCTGGCTTTGTGATTGGCTGGCAGCTCTTAGAGGTGGATCCCCGTCTTTTAAAGGGATGGGGCTCCCAGTGTCGGGCACTTAAGTGCCTGAACAACAGAAGATAGCACCAGGGGAGCTCAAAAAGGCTGAGGCGGGGTTCCTCTTGCCTTTTTGGCCCAGCTGTCACCACAAATCCAGCCCATTGTCTGCTGATATCATTCAGTGAATGCTATTTTCTGCTGGTGTCAGTGGCTAAGGTCTATTGTCTGCTGTTCTAAGTCAGTGAATGTTATTGTCTGCTGGTATCAGTCTTTGAAAATAATTGTCTGATGGTATCACTCACTGAGCGCTATTGTTTGCTGGTGCCACTCACTAGCAGCTATTCTTAACTGTAACTGGGAGGCACAAACTCAAACTTAGAAAAGTAAAGGTAAATAGATAATTTAGGTTTATCTGCCTCACACACAGCATGGTGACTATGTGGAATAGATTGTCAAGGATTATCAGAGGCTGATTATGTCAGTAAATTCAAAACGGAGCTGGATAGATTTTTAGCAAAAGAATAACTAAGAGACAGCTAATAGGATTCTTTAAACTTTGGAACTGGTTCACCGAACCATGATGGTCTTTTCTGGTATGCTGATGTGTGTGTGATAGTGGCTTTACTAGGGGACAGCAGATGGAGAATGCGGCTGAGCTCCTTTTTGTCCTCTTATGATGACATTGTTAAGATGTTAACATGTCAAGAAATGTTCCATTCACCTGGATACAATCGTGATTGAACCTGACTGCTGAAGATGACTTATATTAAAGAGTATTACAGCAGTATAGACAGCCTACGCAGTCATCGCTTTTCTTAGATCATCCAGAACCTAGTGGAGTGAAGGGGTTACAAATTGAAATGCATTGCACCCATTTTGGCCGTAAAACATGTACACAGCATACCAATTTAGCAGCGAGACTGTCTGCACCCAATCTGCACAGGTCTTGGGCCCACTGCTAAATTCGTCGGCCCAGTCAACCACGTACAACAAGTGCTAAGCCCCTTGCATATGTTAATTAGCGGTGTGTTGAAGACCTGCTCTACAAAATGAGTTGTTGATGAGCAGGACAGGTGTCAGTCCTATCCCACTCAGGGTTCTCAGTAGCCCCTGCGGCTGCCAACTATAAGTATGCTTTAAAGAAATAAACCCTTCTATGGAGGAGGAGCAGGAATGCTTCCCCTGACTCCGCAGTCCTCAGGCTCACCCACTCCTTGTTGCCTGCTGAAACCTCCTCTCATGTCAGATTTACCCGAGGGCAGCTGTCGGCAAGACAGGCCAACCAAAATTGTTTTTTCTCATTTAGCGAGTTGCCTGTGGAAGCGCAACTGGTTCACTCCAAATATGCAGATAAGGCGCGATGATCAATTCCTGGCAATCCTTGGGTCTGTCCTCGGGCATCTTGGCTCGGGCCTAGATGAAAAATTGACTCCAAAACCTCTCCGTCCTATATTTGCATTCAGTTTGAGGGTGAGCGGTGCGGGCCTAAGACTAGTGTTTTAAACTTAAATAAAGGCAATTACAACGGTATGAAGACAGAGCTGGCTAAAGTGAACTGGGAAATTAGGTCAAAGGGTGTGACAGTAGAGATGCAGTGGCAGCCATTTAAGGAGATATTCCTAACCCTCAGCAAAGGTACATTCCACTGAGAAAAAAAGACCCTACAAATAGGACACACTATCTGTGGCTAACTAAAGAAGTTAAGGGGAGTATCAAATTGAAAGAAAAAGCATCCAGTTCGGCAAAGATTAGTGGTAGGTCAGAATGATAGAAGGATTACAGTACAGAAAAAGGCCATTTGGGAAGATTGGACAGAATTTAAAAATCAGCAAAGATTTACCAAAAAATAATGAGGCAGAAATTAGAATATGAGAGAAAGCTAGCTAGAAATATAAAAACAGATAGTAAGAGTTCCTACAAGTATTTAAAAAGAAAAAGAGTAACTAAAGTGAGTGCTGGTCCTCTGGGGAGTGAGTCTGGGGAATTAATAGTAGGAAATAAGGAAATGGCAGAAGCATTGAACAGATATTTTTGTGCCTGTCTTCACTGTAGACGACACAAATAACATCCCAGAAATTCTTGTAAATCAAGAAGTGAAAGGGAGGGAGGAGCTTAAAACAATTACAATCACCAGGGAAAGGGTACTGAGAAAACTATTAGAAATAAAGGGACAAGACCCCAGGACCTGATGACCTGCATCCTAGGGTCTTAAAATAAATGGCTGCTGAGATAGTAGATGTATTGATTGTAATTTTTCAAAATTCCCTAGGTTCTGCAAAGGCCCCATCTGATTAGAAAATAGTGAATACAATTCCTCTATTCAATGAGGGAGACAGAAAGCAGGAAACTACATGCCAGTTAGCCTAATATCTGTCATAGGGAAAATGCTAGAATCTATTAGTAGGGAGGTTATAGAAGGGCACTTAGAAAATCACAAAAAGTTAGTATGCAGTTACAGCAAGTGATTAGGAAGGCAAATGGACTGTTGTTTATTTCAAGGGGAATCGAGTAAAAGTAGGGAAGTTCTGCTACAGTTGTACAGGTGTTGGTGAGACCACATCTGGAGTACCACGTACAGTTTTGGTCTCCTTACTTAAGAAAGGATATTATTGCATTAGAAGCAGTTCCGGGAAGGTTCACTTGACTGATTCCTGGGATGAAAGGGTTATCTTATGAGGAAAGGTTGGACAGGTTGGGCCTGTATCCGTTAGAGTTTAGAAGAATGAGAGGTGATCGTATCGAAACATATAACATCCTGAGTGGATGTGACAGGATGCTGAGAGGATGTTTTCCCTTATGGCAGAGACTAGAACTTGGGAAAACAGTTTGAAAATAGGGGTCTTCCATTTAAGACGGAGATGAGGAGAAATTCTTTTCTCTCAGAGGGTCATTAGTCTGTGGAATTCTCTTCCACAGAGCAGTGGAGGCAGAGGCATTGAATATTTTTAAGGCTGAGCTAGATAGATTCTTGATTGATAAGGGAGTCAAGGGTTATAGGGGGTAGACAGGAAAGTAGAGTTGAGGCCACAATCAGATCAGCCATGATCTTATCAAATGGCAGAGAAGGCTCGAAGGGCCGAATGTCCTACTCCTGCTCCTAACTGATATGTCTGTATGTAGATCGCACAGCACAGCATTCTGCTTCAACGCCACCACTTGAATTATCAGTCTAGAAGCTGGCAAAGAGGTAAGACATCCACTATATTAGATCCAATTTAGATTCCTTAAATTAATGGGCAAGTGTTCCAACCAACCTCATCATCATGTTTTATCTCCATCAGTCTTTGCTCTGTCCCAGAATCTACAGACTTTAAAAACCTTTGCTTGGTGTCACCTCACAATTACTTCCTCATTTATTTTGTTCTTTCTCTGCTCTCCCGGGCGCTGTCCTGCACTATGGAGATTGGTCCTACTCAAAAAAAAAGTATTTCTAATATAATTTGCCACAATAGTGGCATGATTATATGAGTGACATTTCGTGCTGTTTTAATGACTATTTCATTGTAGATAACCCTGCCTTTCTATGTCATCTGATCAAACCATCAATTAGGAAAGGCCATTGTTCGGGAAGAGACGTGATATAACAGTAATCTGCTGCAATAGAACTGTGTTCCCATTAGGAGCAGTGAATCTACCACTGAAGAACCTAACATCAATACATCATCATCCCAGTCTTTTAAAAGCAGAGCAGTTGATTGTGTAATCCACTTATTTGCATCTAATAGCAGCTCCCAACCGTATGCAATTAAACAGGAAAGCCCTAAGCAGCTGCACACTGCACAATGAGTACCAATACAGAACCAAAGCATCAGTCTTAGCCCACTAGTGACCAAAAGTCTGCGAGTACTCTCCCTCCAGTGATAAAACAACATATAAGATTAGAAACCAGTGAGCTGTAGTGTGGTGGGTAGTTGTCATGGTAACAAAGTGCTGCCATTAAAGGCACAGTGCCCCCCCATATAGTGATCCAAAAAAAGAGAAGGCCTAAAGAATCCTCCTGTATTAAAAACAGTTTTTCTCAATGCAAAGGTGCACACATTTATTTTGCAAAGGCAGCTCAGTCTTAGTGCAGTTCATTCAGCCATGTTGTTAATAAGCATTCTTGAGTCTAGTTCTGCGTCTATTACTGACATGAATCGTGGGGTATATGTTAGGTTCACATATACTGGGTGTCATTTTTATGAGTCCATATTCCTGATAGGGAAGCTTGTTCTCCAGGATGCATATGGAAAAGTTAAAATGAATTATTGGAAGATCAAGGGCAGCGCACACCCGAATTTACGATATGTGTCACAGTGGGTGTGGCTCCCTGTCAGAGTGCACAGAGTGTCAGGTTACCCCCACCAGACCGTCCACAGCCCCTGCCCAACACCGTCCTCACCCCCCACCACCTCCCTGTCTGCTGCCCAATGCAACAACCTATGTGATGGAGTGGAAATATATTTGGAAGCTTATCTCAGGGTCAAATGAGAGGCTGAAATTGTAAGGTTCAGCCTGAGACAGGCCAGGGAGCGGGGGTGGTATCAGTGGCAAGGTTTTCCCAGTATTTAATCAGCGGAAATGTTGACTTATCCAGCACAAACAGTCTGACAAAACAGAGGCAGAGGGAGGCGTCGATGGAAAAGGTGATGAGGTAAACCTTTATGTCATCAGCACACATGCGGAACCTGACATCATGTCTTCATATGTTGTCAAAGGGCAGCATGTAGATGAGAAATAGGAGGCAGCCAAGGACAGATTCTTTTGGCACATCAGACATAATGGTGCTCGGGCGGGAAGAGAAGCCATTGCAGGAAATTATCTGACTGTGACTGGATAGGTAAAAGTGAAACCATGTGAGAACAATTCCACTCAGTTGGACAATGGAGGAGAGGAATCGGAGGAGGGTCATGTGAACAACCATGTCAAAGGCTGCCAACCGGTCGAGGAGGAATAGTACGCTCCAGTCACAGTTACATAGGAATGGAAAACAGAATTTTTAAAATTCATTCATGGCATGTGAGAGTCACTAGCAAGGTGATGAGCCACCTTCTTGAAGTGCTGCAGTCCATATGATGTAGGTACACCCACAATGCTTTATCCTACAGAAATTTAATACAACTGAATGGCTTGCTAGGCCATTTCAGAGGGCAGTTAAGAGTCAACCACATTGCTGTGGGTCTGGAGTCAACTTATAACTCAGACCAGGTTAGGATGGCAGCTATCATGCTCTGAAGGATATTAGTGAATCAGATGGGTTTTTTCATGATCATTATTAATAAGGCTAGCATTTTAATTCCAAATTTACTACTTAATTAATTAAATTTAAATTCCCCTAGCTGGCATGGTGGGATTTGAACTCATGTCTCAAGTGCTTTAACCCAGGCCTCTGGATTACTAATCCAATAACATTACCACAGGGCGGCACAGTGGCGCAGTGGTTAGCACCGCAGCCTCACAGCTCCAGCGACCCGGGTTCGATTCTGGGTACTGCCCGTGTGGAGTTTGCAAGTTCTCCCTGTGTCTGCGTGGGTTTCCTCCGGGTGCTCCGGTTTCCTCCCACAAGCCAAAAGACTTGCAGGTTGATAGGTAAATTGGCCATTATAAATTGTCACTAGAATAGGTAGGTGGTAGGGAAATACAGGGGCCGGTGGGGATGTTTGGTAGGAATATGGGATTAGTGTAGGATTAGTATAAATGGGTGGTTGATGGTCGGCACAGACTCGGTGGGCCGAAGGGCCTGTTTCAGTGCTGCATCTCTAATCACTATGCTACCATGCCCTTACTGAAAATACTCACCACACCAGGCAGCATCTATGGAGAGAGAAACAGAGTCGATATTGACAACAAGTCAACATTCCAGATGCAACACTGAGTTTGACAATTTCTGATCATAATCACTGCCTCCATTTGTCAGACAGCAGCTGTTGGCAATGATTCTGCTCTTGCCATTCACACCTCCTCTAGACATATCTTTTGTTTTTTCACTCGTCCCATTAACACTCCCTTTTGCCTTGCATCTTCATCCCTTTTATCAATTAAATACTTTTGCCTTCCACCCTAACTCAGACCTTCCCTTCTGTTCTTTCCTTCCCTCACCCACACACTTTCCCTGTTTCTGTACTTGCTGGAAATCTGCTACATCTCTAACCTTTTCCAGTTCTGATGAATGGCCATCGCCCTGAAACTTTAACTCTGCTTCTCTCTCCACAGATGTTGCCAGATCTGCTGAGTATTTCCAGCATTTTCTGTTTATAGATCAGATTTGCAACATCTGCAGTATTTTGCTTTTACACTGGCAAAGGATGTCATTTGTGACTTTGATTAGGGCTGTTTCAGTGTTGTACCAGGGGTGGAAACCCGATGACAAAGCAGATTGTAAAGCAAAGAATGAATACACACAAAGAGCAGCTGTTAACAAAGATGTGGCAAGAAATGTAATGGAAGCAAATGTAGTAGAGGTATGCAAATATATTAGAGATACCATTACGGGATAGAGAATATACTATACAATGGAATTTGCATGGACAAACTATCTTGTCTCCATTCCAGTATCTTTATGCTTAAAGGCAACACTGGTGCATAATCAGGAGGCACAGTCAGGTGCTGTGGGGCCCTTCCCAGTTCCATGGTGGTCAGGTCTTAGTACCCTGCTTTCATACAGAGGCTGCTACAGCAGCAATGCCACATCAAGCAGTACACTTGTCTGTTTGTGTATGACAGTGGAAGGTGGTTCTGGTTACATTGGAAGAGTGCATTAGCAGATTTACACTGCATCTCCCACATGAATGTAATTGAACAATAGTTTTCTGCTGAAACAGACTGGCGGACTTTGTGAAATGATTCCTTCATCAGTAGAATTTCAGAATAGCACAGGAGGAGCCAGTTAAGGCTCATGACTTTGTGCCAGCACAATGTGCTGCATAGTGACAGTAGACATTGCCCTGAATCTTTGGCACAGCGTCAATTTTTGTCTGATTACACTCCTGTGAAGCAACTCGTGATGCTTTACTACATTAAAGACAATAAATAAATAGTTGTTTTTGTTGAATGAAATGAACCTACAGTGGCCACAGCAAAGGAGATCTCTGGCACCAATACAGGTCCATTGGCATTAGTTGAATATAATGGTTGTGAGTCTTTGTATTCCAATCTTCCTTAGACTCAGGGGTGGTGATAGAGGACTGGAGAATTGCAAATGTTACACCCTTGTTCAAAAAAGTCTGTAAAGATAAGCCCAGCAACTACAGGCCAGTCAGTTTAACGTGGGTTGTGGGGAAACGTCTAGAAACAATAATTCGGGACAAAATTAATAGAGTCATAGAGAGATACAGCACTGAAACAGGCCCTTCGGCCCACTGAGTCTATGCTGACCAACAAACACCCGTTTATACTAATCCTACATTAATCCCATATTCCCTAATAGGCACATAGACAAATGCTAGTTAATTAAGCAAAGCCAGCACGGATTTGTCAAGGGAAAATCATGTCCAACTAACTTGCTGGAGATTTTTTGAAGAGGTAACAGAGAGGGTTGATGAGGGCAATGCTGTTGATGTGGTGTTCATGGACTTCCAGAAGACGACAGACATGTGAACAAAGTTATAGCTCATGAAATAAAAGGGACAGTAGCAACATGGATTCCTTATCTGAGGAAGGATGTTCTTGCTATAGAGGGAGTGCAGCAAAGGTTTACCAGACTGATTCCTGGGATGGTGGGACTGACGTATGAGGAGAGATTGAGTCGGTTAGGATTATATTCACTGGAGTTCAGAAGAGTGAGGGGGGAATCTCATAGAAACCTATAAAATTCTAACAGGACTTGACAGGGTAGATGCAGGAAGGATGTTGCCGATGGTGGGGGAGTCCAGAACCAGGGGTCATAGTCTAAGGATAAGGGGTAAACCTTTCAGGACTGAGATGAGGAGAAATTACTTCACCCAGAGAGTGGTGAGCCTGTGGAATTTGCTACCACAGAAATCAGTTGAGGCCAAAACATTGAATGTTTTCAAGAAGGAGTTAGATATAGCTCTTGGGTCTAAAGGGATCAAAGGGTATGGGGCGAAAGCGGAATAGGCTACTGAGTTGGATGATTAGCCATGATCATAATGAATGGCGGAGCAGGCTCGAAGGGCCAAATGGCCTACTCCTGCTCCTATTTTCTATGTTTCTATGTTTCTATGAAATTGGTTGTGTGGCAGGAAACAGAGAGTAGTGATTATGGATGTTTTTCGGGCTGGAGGAAGGTTTGTAGTGGAGTTCCCCAGGGGTCAGTGTTGGGACCCTTTTCCTGATATATATTAATGACCTAGACCTTGGTGTACAGGGTGCAATTTCAATATTTGCAGATGATACAAAACTCGGAAGCATTGTGAACTGTGAGGAGGATACTGTAGAACTTAAAAAGGACATAGACAAGTTGGTGGAATGGGCGGACAAGTGGAAGATGAAGTTCAATGCGGAGAAATGTGAAGTGATTTATTTTGTTAGGAAGAACAATGTAAAGGGTACAACTCTAAAGTGGGTGCAGGAACAGAGGAACTTGAGTGCATATGTGCATAAATCATTGAAGGTGGCAGGACAGGTTAAGAGAGCAGTTAATAAAGCATACAGTAGGCTGGGCATTATTAATAGGGGCGTAGAGTACAAGAGCAAAGAACTTGTATAAGACAATAGTTCGATCTCAGCTGAAGTATTGTATCCAGTTCTGGGCACCGCACTTTAGGAAAGACATGAGGGCACTGGAGAGAGTGCAGAAAAGATTCACAAGAATGGTTCCAGGGATGAGGAATTTCAGTTATGACGATAGATTGGAGAAGTTAGGACTGTTTTCCGTGGAGAAGAGAAGGTTGAGAGGTGATTTGATAGAGGTATTCAAAATCAAGAGGGGTCTGGACAGAATAGATAGAGAGAAACTGTTCCCACTCGTGAAAGGATCGAGAACGAGAGGGCACAGATTTAAAGTATTTGGTAAGAGAAGCAAAAGTGACATGAGGAAAAACTTTTTCACACAGAGAGTGATCAAGGTCTGGAATGCGCTGCCTGAGAACGTGGTGGAGGCAGGTTCAATTGAAGCATTCAAAAGGGAATTGGATAGTTATTTGAAAAGAAAGAATGTGCAGGGTTATGGGGAGAAGGCAGGGGAATGGCAGTAGATGAATTGTTCATTTGGAGAGCCAGTGCAGCCATGATGGGCCAAATGGCCTCCTTCTGTGCTGGAACAATTCTGTGATTCATCAATTAAAAGAAAGAGAGAACCTTTCATGACCTCAGGATGTCCCTTTGTAGTTAATGGAATTCTTTTTGAAGTGTAGTCACTGTTGTAATGTAGACAATGCAGCAGTCAATTTGCACACAAGAAGTTTCCACAAACAGCAATGTGCTACTAACCAGATAATCTATTTTTTAGGGATTTTGGTTGAGGGATAAATATTGGCTGGGACACCGGGGAGAACACCACTGCTCTTTTTCACAATAGTGTCAGGGGATCTTTTATGTCCACCAGAGAGGGCAAGTGGGCCCTCGGTCTAGCGTCTCATCCAAAAGACGACACCGACAAAAATTCAGCACTGCCTCATTTTTGCATTGGAGTGTCAGTCTAGATTTTGAGATCAAGTTTCTGAAATGGGACTTGCAGCCAAAACCTTCTGAGTCAGAGGCGAGAGTGCTACCACTGAACCACAGCTGACACTAGAGGAGCATTTAGCAGTAGAGGTCATACAGAAGCAGCATGTAGAAGCCTGCAAAGCACGAGGTAAATGCCCCAGAAAAATAGGTTAAACCTATAATAAAATTAATTCACTCTTACTCTATCTTGTCAGTTATCCGAAAGGCAAACGAAGTAGCTGACTCTTGAGTTGCCTCCTGAGATGCCTGGAAGGACACCATCACATAAATGAGAATTATGTTGACTTTCATAATGCATTGCAAATGGCAGACCATCCTTCGGGGTCTTTAGGCTGAATTTTCCTGGTTCCATAGAGACAGGGTTAGAGGCAAGCGGGCCAGGAAAATAGAGGGGAGCCGTGTTGGGATGGCTCCCTGACATATTCCCACCTCTGCGAGACTTTCCCAGGGGCAGGCTAGGACCAGGGTCGGCAGCCCACTCCAGGGAGGCTGGCAGCCAATTAGGGCAACTGAGGCCCCACTTATCACTTAGGGGCCATTTTGCGATGGTGCTGGTATTTTCCCACCATCAGAGCAGCCGCCTGCAATGTGCGGGGAGGCCGCCAGCTCATTCGAGGCCACAACCGCGTCCATTACTACTCCTACGGAGGGGCTTCCCCTCCACCCTGATGGCCTTATTGGCTTCGGGCCTCTTTATTTGCTGACTTCTCTGCAGGGCACTTTGCCTGCCTGCCTCAGCAGCACCCACCTCACCCAGTAGGGCTGCCAGTCTGACATCACTGTCGGCCCTCTGATTGGGCCTCCCATTTCCCTGGTCTGCCCGCCTTCCTTAATTGGATAGGCACCCGGAGGTGGCTTCCCAATTTGCCTCCTCCAGGAAGAACACGAGGATGTTTCGCCACAGCCATTTCTCGGTTTCCGATCTGGAATTGAGGCGGACGTCAGGATCACGCCACAACTGGGAAAATCCAGTCCTTTGTGTCCCAGATTGGACATCTCAGTACAGCTTCACTGCTAAACCTAAACCTCCTCGTGCACAGCTCTTCTGCTGTATTCAAGTATTTGACAGTGTTGCTATAGACCATCTACTAGAGTTATTCCCCAACAACTGCAACAACTTGCATTTATGCAATGCCTTTAACAAAGTAAAACATTCTACTTCACTTCACAGGAGCATAATCAGACAAATTTTGACACAGAGCCACATAAGGAGATATGAGGACGTGACCCAAAGCTTGGGCAAAGAGGTAGATTTTAAGAAGCATCTTAAAGGAGGAGAAAGATGTAGAGAGGCAAGAGATTTAGGGCAGGAATTCCAGAGCTTAGGCCCTAGAAAACCTGAAGGTTCAGCCGCCAATGGTGGGGCGAGAGAAATTGGGGATATGTGGGAGACGAGAATTGGAGGAGCGCAGAGATCTCGAAGTGTTGGAGGAGGTTACAAATATAGGGAGCGGTGAGGCCATGTACGGATTTTAAAACAAGGATGAGAATTATAGAAACAAGGTGCTTCCAGATCAGGAGCCACTGTAGGTTGGTGAGCATGGAGGTGATTGGTGAATGGAACTTGACACAAGTTAGGATACGGACAGCAGAGTTATGGATGAGCGCAAGTTTACGGAAGGTGCAAAGTGAAAGGTGTGCCAGGATATTGGAATAGTCAAGCCACCCATTGCTAGTCATGCATCTACCATGAGTCCTTTGTGTTCTCTGGCCATCCTATCCCCTTCTCACTGTAATATACCCAAAATGGCCAAAACATCCGTTATCTCTGAGTGCTATTCACTTCTGTCACTGCCGAGGTGACATGTCAAAATCATCCCATTCTTTAAACTCTCTTATGTTAGCTCTGAGCTGGGGTAAAGGACTGCTCGGGTCTGCAAATGAGACCTGACCCGAGCTCAACAGAACCCCATCTGACCCCAAGCCCGACCTGGCTCGGGTCCTTCCATTTTTTTCCCTCGCCCGACACGACCATCAGTTAACCTACTTTCTATTTTTCACTTTGTTCCTTACCTGCACAAGCTTAAAATAACTGTAACAAAACCACCTTTAAAGTCCAAAAAGTAAATTAACATTAGAGTCACTTACCTGACGTGGGAATAGAGCATGTCCAATCTGGCCCGATCTGACCTGAGCCCGAATGCCGGACCCAGAGGTGCGACCCGACCCGACCCGAACCCGACACATGTCATCGGGTCCCGTCGGGTTCGGGTCGGGTAGCAGGCCTTTAAACTGGGGTAAGGCTCTCACTATTCAGCGGCTGGAAGCTGCATGAGTTTTTCATCACTAACCTTCCCAAAGCACAAATCAGCTTTTTCTTGCTCTCTTCCCTAAGGTTTGCTAACACATTTGTGCAGTGGTGGGAACCTTCAGAGAGCTTTCTCCTGGTAGTTCAGCCCTTTTGGACGCTGTGTGGGCTTTTTAAATCATCTGTTGAGCAGAGGAAAGCATGGTCCTGAAAGATATTCAATTGGGCAAAACTGTTGTATTTTAACCACAAATTCTCATCCGTTTGCCCACAAAGAGTTAAGACAAAGCAAATTTCCCTCAGAGTTCATCGATGATGCAGTAGGTATAAGGATGTAGATCTGCAGCTTATCAAGCTTCAACTAGTACTAGATAGCTTCATAATGGAGAAGTCCTTTCAAAATACTACCAAGGAATGTGACACAAGGGTGACGCCCAAATAAGGAACACATACATAGCAAGCTTGACATATAACAGATGATTTAATTAGGGTCAGGCTGGGTTTAGAGTCCAGTTTCCTATTTATTAAATACAAGTTCTTTTGGAATCTGGAGCTTCTGTCTAAGTAATTACTCTTCCTGCAGTTTAACAGACTGTGTTGCACAAGAACAATGAGTTGCTAAAAATAGGCCTCAATCATTACTAACAACAGGATCGATGGACAGAGCATCCCAGCCAAATGGAGCTGTTTTACTGGCCAACGTAATCCTTTCTGTTGCAGCCTGAGTTGCAATCCTCTCACTGCAGAAGTATGAAAGTGGACTGATGAGAAGGGCAAGAACAAAACCACAGCTGAAAGCGTTTTTACTTGTCAATGCTCCTGCTAGGTTACCATGGTGACAAAGAAAGGAGGTTGGAGAATTCAGCACACAATCTCCATTCAGCAATAGTATGGATTCAGTCAAAAACCTGGACTCAGCCAAACAGTGCCTACTTATATCCAGGCACATAGTTCAGTCCGTCGCAAACACCCAAATGATTAAATTCTCTGGACCCAACTTCTGAATTCAGTCCCTCAAACATCCAGCGACAGAAATAATTTGTTTCTGTACCAGAGAGATTCCTGTCATGGGGAAACTCTCCGATTGAAGCATCTATGAATGAATTAATGTGTCTGAGTGATATTTGTCAAAAGCTTTCCTGCTGAGGTGGTTTAGCTCATCTCATCTGGAACCTTTGTACTGGTACAAGCTTAACATTTAAAAGAGAAAGTTTCCTTTGTTAAGTTAACCAATCCCATTTGGATCTTTCTGACTGCTAGCCATGTTTAAACCTCAGATTAAAATATGTACCTGCCCGGCCAGGTAGTTTAATCCAGACAAAATGGGAAATAATGGAAATACCCCAAAAAAAGGTAGGTTCCAGGCTTCAGAGAGTAGACCTTTAATAAATATTATCAAATCCTAACTCTCAACAAAGATATATTGCATTGAGAAAGACTCTATGAGAAGGATGAACCATCTGTAGCTTACTAGAAAGTTAAGGATGTTATCAAATTGAAAGAAAAGGCATACAATGCTGCAAAGATTAATGATAGGCCAGAAGAATAGGAAAATTTTAGAAACCAGCAAAGGATGGCTAAAAAAAGGGAAAAATTAGAATTGAGAGAAAGAAATATAAAAACACATAGTAAGAGCTTCCACAAGTATATAAAAAGGAAGAGAGTAGCTAAAGTAAATGTTGGTCCCTTAGAGGATGAGACTGCAGAATTAATAATGGGAAACAAGGAAATGGCAGAGACTTTGAATAAGTATTTTGTATCTGTCTTCATGGTAGATGAAATTAAAAGCACCCAAGAATAGAGAGTTACAGCACTGAAACAGACCCTTCAGCCCACCAAGTCTGTGCTGCCCATCAACCATTTGTACTAATCCTACATTAATCCCATATTCCCTACCACATCCCCACCACCTACCTACACTAGGGGCAATTTACCTATCAACCTGCAAGTCTTTGGCTGTGGGAGGAAACCGGAGCACCCAGTGGAAACCCACGCAATCACGGAGAACTTACAAACTCCACACGGGCAGTATCCAGAACTGAACCCAGGTCGCTGGAGCTATGAGGCTATAGTGCTAACCACTGTGCCGCCCAATCAAGGGATAAAATAGCAAATGTAACTATTATTTTAAAAGGAGAGAAACAGAAAGCAAGAAACTCCAGGCCAGTTAGCGTAACATCTGTCATAGGGAAAATGTTAGAAGCTATTATCAAAAATGTGATAGCAGGGCATTTAGAAACATTTAAAGTAATCAGGCAAAAACAACATGGTTTTGTGAAAGGAAATCGTGTTTAACCAATTTATTGGAGTTCTTTGAAGAAGTAACATGTGCTGTGGATAAAGGGGAACCAGTGGATGTACTGTACTTAGATTTCCAGAAGGCATTTGATAAGGTGCCACATCAAAAATTATTCTGGAAAATAAAAGCTTATGGTGTAGGAGGCAACATATTAGCATGGTTAGAAGATTGGCTAGCTAACAGGAAACAGAGAGTAGGCATAAATGGGTCATTTTCTGGTTGACAAAATGCAACAAGTGGTGTGTCACAGGGATCAGTGCTGGGGCCTCAACTTTTTACAATTTATATAAATGACTTGGATGAAGGGACTGAAGGTATGTGTCATGCAGACACCTCCCCACCCCTGCCAAGAATGAGGCACACATTATTTCGCCACATGAACATTAAAACTTTAAATTGCTGCTGGGAAGAAAAGAGGGCCTATCACAAGGAATTGCCAGGCCCCTCGCTGGAAAGACCTTTTTTTGCATCATAACAGACAGTACTTGGAACGGACAAAGGGGCCACTCCTTGCTCCAATTTAATCCACAATGGACTTTTGATTACCAGATGTTGAAGGTGGAGAGGCTAGCATTCCAGGTTAACTGCTAAGATGGCCGAATGCACAAACAGATGTGGTCAGACCAGTTTAGTCACATGACTGACTGACTGTTGGAGTTTTTTTAATTTTAACTTGCCACAGAGAATTTGAACTGAGAAAGCTGTTTGTTCCTGGACTGAAAAGATCTCTCTCTTGTCTGCTCCTATCCCTTTCTCACGGAACTGAAGACCCATTGAAGACAAATGAAACCGAAGAGAGACAAGTGTCCGACAGTGAACAAAGTTTAAGAAGAATACTGGGCCCCAACGAAAAGCACGATCTATCTACAAACAAGGACCCTACAGCGAGCTCAAAGCACAGTAATAAAAACCCCTCTTCAGAGATTGCCTCAAACTTTTTTACTTTATTTTTCTTCTGCTCTTTTCTGTCTCCACTTGCATGCGTGTATCACATATGTATGCTAGCGTGGGGTGCGGCGTGTATCCATAGGCGTTAACCAAATTAGAGTTTAAGTTTAAGGTTTAATAAAGTTCACTTTTCTTCTTTAGAAAACCTGGTGTGCGCATTTCTTTGCCTTATAATTGGAAAGTGGTGCACAAAGATTCACCAAGAGGAAGCTCAAAACATGAGTTTAAAAATCAAACCCTGTTACAATAAGACCAGGTGGTGAAGACAGTAAAAGACCTCTAGACACCTTTCTCACCTGGTCGTAACAGTATGGTTGCTAAATTTGCTGATGACCTGTAGATAGGTAGGAAAATAATTTGTGAAGAGGGTATAAGGAGGCACAAAGGGATATAGATAGGTAAGTGAGTGGGCAAAGATCTGGCAAATGGAGTATAATGTGCGAAAATGTGAAATTGTCAATTTTGGTAGGTAGAATAAAAAAGAAGCATATTATCTAAATGGTGAGAGATTGCAGAGCTCTGAGATGCAGAGGGATCTGGGTGTCCTCGTGCACGAATTGCAAAGGTTAGTATGCAGGGTACAGCAAATAATTAGGAAAGTTAATAGAATGTTATTATTTATTGCAAGGGGAATTGAATACAAAAGTAGTGAGCTTATGTTTCATTTATACAGGGCATTGGTGAGAACACATCAGGAGTACTGTGTACAGTATTGGACTCCTTATTTAAGGAAGGATGAAAATGCATAGAAAGCAGTTCAGAGAAGGTTTACTAGACGAATACCTGGAATGGGCGGTTGTCTTATGAGGAAAGGCTTGTATCTGCTGGAGTTTAGAAACATAGAAAATAGGAGCAGGAGTAGGGCATTAGGCCCTTCGGGCCTGCTCCGCCATTCAAAAAAGATCATGGCTGATCATCTAATTCAGTACCCTGTTCTCACTTTCTCCCCATATCCCTTGATCCCTTTGGCATTAAGAAATATATCTATCTCCTTCTTGAATATATTTAATGACTTGGCCTCCACTACCTTCTGCGGTAGAGAATTCCACAGGTTCACCACCCTCTGAGTGACGAAATTTCTCTTCATCTTGGTTCTAAATGGCATACCCCATATCCTGAGATATGGACTCCCCAGCCGTCGGGAACATCCTCCCTGCATCTCGTCCTGTTAGAATTTTATAGGTTTCTATGAGATCTCCACTCATTCTTCTAAACTCTAGAAGAGTAAGAGGCAACTTGATTGAAACATATAAGATCCAGAGGGGTCTTGACAGGTCTTATGGGAGAATCTAAAACTAGGATCACTGTTTAAAAATAAGGGCTCGCCCATTTAAGACAGAGATGAGGAGAAACCTTTTCTCTCAGAGGGTCGTAAGTCTTTGGAACTCTCTTCCTCAAAAGATGGTGGAAACTGAGTCTTTGAATATTTTTAATGCAGAGGTAGATAGATTCTTGATAAGCAAGGGGGAGAAAGGTTATCGGGGTAAGCGGGAATGTGGAGTTGAGGTTACAATCGGATCAGCCATGATCTTGTTGAATGGTGGAGCAGGCTCGAGGGGCCGAGTGGCCTACTCCTGCTCCTAATTCATATGGTCATATGTAATCACTATCAGTAAAGGAAATGTACTAGGAAAACTAATGGGACTAAAGGCTGACAAGTCTCCTAGACCTGATAGCCTGCATCCTCAGGTCTGAAAAGAAGTGGCTGCAGAGATACTGGATGCATTGTTTAATAATCCTCTAAATTCGCTAGATTCTGGAAAGATCCCAGCGGATTGGAAAACTGCAAATGTAACGCCCCTATTCAAGAAAGGAGGGAGACAGAAAGCAGGAAACTATAGTCCAGTTAGCCCAATGTCTGTCATTGGGAAAATGCTGGAAACCATCAGTAAGGGAGAAGTAGCTGGATATTTAGAAAAAAATAATGCAATCAGGCAGAGTCAACATGGTTTTATGAAAAAGGGAAATCTTGGTTGACAAATTTATTAGAGTTCTTTGAGGATGCAACAAGCAGGGTGGATAAAGGGGAACCAGTAGATGTAGTGTATTTGGATTTCCAAAAGGCATTCGATAAGGTGCCACATAAAAGGTTACTGCACAAGTTAAGAGCTCATGGTGTTGGGGGCAGCATATTAGCATGGATAGAGGATTGGCTAACTAACAGGAAACTAAGTAACAGGAACCAGGTTGGCACAGTGGCGCAGTGGTTAGCACTACAGCCTCATAGATCCAGCAACCTGGGTTCGGTTCTGGGTACTGCCTGTGTGGAGTTTGTAAGTTCTCCCTGTGACCGTGTGGGTTTCTGCTGGGTGCTCTGGTTTCCTCCCACAGCCAAAGACTTGCAGGTTGATAGGTAAATTGGCCATTGTAAATTGCCCCGAGCGTGGGTAGGTGGTAAGAGATGTAGAGAAATCTAGAACTAGGGGGCACAGTTTCAAAATAAGGGCTCTCCCATTTAAGATAGAGATGAGGAAGAATTTCTTCTCTCAGAGGGTCATTAATCTTTGGAATTTTCTACCCCAGAGAGCAGTGGAGACTGGGCCATTGAATATATTCAAGGCTGAATTAGACAGATTTTTGATCTATAAAGGAGTCAAGGGTTATGGGCTGGCAGGCAGGAAAGTGGAGTTGAGGTCACAATCAGATCAGCCCTGATCTTATGGAATTTGGAGCTGACTCGACAATGGCCTATACTCCTGCTCCTATTTCTTATGTTCTTAAAATTTTATATAAACTATGGAAAACTGCATGACTGTAAACTCGGGGGTGAATTGCCACTGCTTGCCCTGGGTCCAATTATCCCCAAACCCTTAACCTGGCTTCCTCCTCATCCCAGTTTGGTTCTTTGCTGCCCCGGGTTCCCCCACCACATCCTGTCCATGAAACCCTGCAGTAGGCCACACCTCCCCCGCAACTTAACTGCATGCCTCTGGGCTGACCAACCTTCCACTGCCAGTAACCGGCCAGCCGCCCCTTTCTGCCCATCTCGGGCAGGCAGCTGGCCAGTGAGATGTAAATGAGACTCGCGAGTTAAAATAGTCCAGGCCTCAATTTGATGCCATTGGTGTGGCTTTGATCCTTTCCCCCACCTGCCTGAAACCCGTTCCCAGTTAAGTCCCTCCCCAGGGTGGGGTTGTGCTGCAACTTTTGTTCTGGAGTAGGGATCATGCTCCTGGGCTTAAGGATGAGATGTGTTGATTGGGCAGAATGGAGGGATTTTGCTAAACCTGAATGGGGTGCGATTGACACTGATACTGGGCATCTGAAATGGGAAGTGTATTGTCAGCCCTAATGTCCCTCAGTTTGAAAAGCACCAAATTTCAACCCTTTGAACCCCCCCGAAAAAATACTGAGACCTAAATTTTAAATCTCCCTCTTCATAGTTTGGATCATGATTGGTTCTTTCTGATAGAGATGAAGTAAAACCCTCAGGTCAGAGGCTGAGTGTGACGGGATACAGACCATATTCACAAGGCTGAAGGCTCCAATGGACAGAAAAATTAATCTTAGGTCCAACCCATTGACCCCTAGACCCACTGAGTGCAATATTTTACAAAGCAGAATTAACAGCAAATTTCAAATCATCAGGAAACTCAGAACCATCTATTATAGGGAGGACAAATGGTCCACAGGAATGTTGAGTGCTTTACGTCGTGTTCCACTTAATCCACTGATAGTATTGGCATTGAAATAGATTTTATTGGCATTTATTTCAGATTTAAGGTTGGCTTCCTGAGACGGATTTAGGGTAAAGCACTTGCAGGTTCCTCTACTGTGGTTATCAACGTCAGGTACAGAAAGTGTTGGGAATGATAAGAATAGTTAATAGAGTCATTATTTGATGTCCATACAGACCAGGAAGACCCCAGACTTGATCCTTGGTCTGCGATCAGTTAGTTGGTAGACAGGGAGGCAGCTGGGATGCCACAATTGGCCTCAGTGCCAGGATCCCACCCCCACCCGACATCTGGAAATTGAGACCAAAACTAAGTTCAGCTCCGCTGCTTTGCTTACTACAATCAATACTCACTACCTCGGCTGACACATGAAAACTTCACACTTGTTGAGGAATGGCGGGAGGGGCAGCTGGTGTCTATGGAACTGTTCCCCAACAGTGAGCATTTTCAAGGGAGGCGGGAACAAAGCTGGTATAACAATAGGCATGATTCCAAAAAAAAACATCAAGGGAATAATTGAGGGGAGAGATATAAGCCAGTACATAATGAGCCAACTTCTAATATTTCATCCTCCGTGAATGGGTAGTTATTAAACAATGAATGAATTGAGACCAGGCTTAGAATCAGGCGACAGGGTAAAAGTTACTGCTGCTTTATGTGCATGTGCCAAATTCTCCTCGCCACTAGTTTAATGAAAGCAGTTGCCCGTTGGCTGTGAAGAATTAACACCTTGGTTGTAGTACTGGTGAGCGAGAATTTTACTCATTCGATGACATCAAGAGAACTTGGGGCAAAACTGGGATGGCCAGAAATATCTGAGGGTTCTCCTGATTGTCTGTTATAATGCCAGTGTTAGATCTATGGGAACACTGGAGAAGTGGCAGAAATCGCATTTACGCTCTTTCTCCTGGCTTTCCGCAGATATTCCACCAAAGTTGCTTCAAACAATCGGAAGGAGCCCCCGCAGAGGTTCAACCCTGATCTCTTTATGATGTATATGAATAACTTATCTTTCTGCTGGAGAACTGCACAATGACATTCTTGTTCTACATTCCTGTGAGCCATCTGTACTATTACAAACAGTTTCTGTTTGGGAAAGACCCAGCAGTAAATCACAGATCAGCAACGTGTAATTTCCTGAGATGCACTCCCAGCGTGTGCCAGGAATGTGGAAGCAGAAATTCTCCCCTATTTTTCCACAATGACGGCACCGTGGGGGGAATTTTGGTCCTCCATGCTCCTGTCCCAGAACTCTGCACTCTCAAATTTCACATCCATGCTCCCAGCGCTAGGCTGTATGACTGGAGCTCCAAAACCAAACATTAGCTCCCACATTAAATCCTCACAGTTATACAGACCATGTAATTTGAATTTAATATTTAAAAGGTTATATAATATTTTACTCAGGCAACCCAAACAAAGGCATAGTACACATGTGGATATTGTGGGCTGAAATTTATGTTGCACAGTGGCAGCCGTAACCAATGGCGGTCTGCCGTGCAGACTGCTTGTCGCGGAGTCACCGCGATATTAAACATGGCGGCCCATTTAAATGGCTGGGGGCAGGCCGCGCCCCTCCCCGCCCAACCCACCAATGATGTGGAGGAGACAGGCGGTGCATCACTGGCAACGGCGTCAGGCACCATTGCACAGGCGCTGATGCCATTTTTAAAGAGCAGCAGGGGGGCCACCACGAGGCCTCATTGCCGCCGGCAATATGGGGCCGGGCCTTCCCAGCGTCGAGGTCCATGGCGGGCCTCTCCTGGAGGCATTTTTCGGCCGCCCCCGCCAAGACCCCCAACATCGGGGGCCTGTAAAATTCACCCCTGTGTTATTACTACTATTGTTATAATTATTTAATATACATTGATAGTTAAAACTTCAAATAATGTCCAGTGTAGTGTTATTCTGAAGACAAGGAAGCTCTTGTGAAGGTCTAAGAATGAACCAATAGCTGAAATAATCTAATGTGTTTATTACTTGATCTGTAAGCACAGTATGAATTTTACTGAGCTATCTTGATAATTTAAAACACTGGGCTGAATTTTACGCTGCCCCAGTGGGTCAGATGGTGGCATGGGGCGGCATAAAATTGAGCAGGAGGCTCCGGGAGGCCTACCCACTCCGCTTCCGCCTCCGGCCAACTTTATGGTGGTCGGGCGGGGGCGCTGGGGGAAAACGTCTAGCCCGCCCCAGGCCAATCAAGGCCCTTATGTGGCCACTTAACGGCCACTTAAGGGTCCTCGCCCGCCTCCACGGGTATTTTACCCATGGCAAGCGGGCATGTTGGGGACGTGAAAGGTCGCCCAGCGATAGCTGCTGGTCTTTCTGTGTGCCGGGTTTGGGGGGGGGTGTCATGGCAATCGGGCACAGGATGCCCAATTGAGGGCCTCCCCCGCCTCCCAACCCACCCCCGGGACCCAAGATACCCCCCCCTCCCCCCAAACAACCACCCTAGCCTCACCTGAGCATGCCCCTAGTGGGGCATGCCCAACTTACCTTCCCTCCTGGCTCCATGTCATCGGCTGGGCTGCAGTCCCAGAAGTGGCCACTGCTCCCAGTGGCGCTGCTGGGACTAAGCGCTGATGGCCCGCTGATTGGCCGGCAACTCACTGAGGCGGGACTTTCTCCCTCAAGCGGGTGGAAGTCCTGCCGGACAATTAAAGCACAGGGACCCGTAAAATGCGGGACGGATCCCCGGGCTCGGCAGAAGCAGGTTCGCCACCGACTTTTACATTGCTGGCAAATTCCCGTCTGCCTAAGGTAAAATCCAGCCCACTGTCTGAGGATCTAGGGAGCTCTGAGCCACCTACAAGAATAGTCAGGGACACAGAAGCCAAGAATGTCTACGATTAAAAATGATAAATGGAATAATGGTAAACTGCAAGTTCCACAGGTTCTTAAGTAGTGCAGTCATTATTGACTCCTAGCAATACACCACGTACCCTGACAGCTCAATATAAGAAGTATCAAAATAAGTGAGCCAATCTCCAAAGTGTGGTATTAATCAAATAAACCCCACTTTTAAAACTCAGGTTTTGCACTCAGCTATTGATCAACGATAGTTGATAATACACTCAATCTTTGAGTGACTCAAAGATGCATGAACTCTACCCTATTAAAAAAAAATCAATTTTCTCTCCTCTTTTGAACATAAACACCCATACTGTGATATAGGTACCTCAACCAAGGGCCCATTCCTCCTGCATGAATGTGGATTAGATAGTAAATGTCAGCAGGCTATTTTATCACACCAACGTGCATCCTAACTGAACCCAGCCCTGTTCTCACCCAGTATTCAAAGAACAAAGAACAGTACAGCACAGGAACAGGCCATTCGGCCCTCCAAGCCTGCACCGATCTTGATGCCTGCCAAAACTAAAACCCTCTGCACTTCCGGGGACCGTATCCCTCTATTCCCATCCTATTCATGTATTTGTCAAGATGCCTCTTAAACGTCGCTATCGTACCTGCTTCCACCACCTCCCCCGGCAGAAAGTTCCAGGCACTCACCACCCTCTGTGTAAAGAACTTGCCTCGCACATCCCCTCTAAACTTTGCCCCTCTCACCTTAAACCTATGTCCCCTAGTAACTGACTCTTCCACCCTGGGAAAAAGCTTCTGACTATCCACTCTGTCCATGCCACTCATAACTTTGTAAACCTCCATCATGTCGCCCCTCCACCTCCGTTGTTCCAGTGAAAACAATCCGAGTTTATCCAACCTCTCCTCATAGCTAATGCCCTCCAGACCAGGCAACATCCTGGTAAACCTCCTCTGTACCCTCTCCAAAGCCTCCACGCCCTTCTGGTAGTGTGGCGACCAGAATTGCACACAATATTCGAAGTGTGGCCTAACTAAAGCTCTGTACAGCTGCAGCATGACTTGCCAATTTTTATACTCTATGCCCTGACCGATGAAGGCAAGCATGCTGTATGCCTTCTTGACTACCTTATCCACCTGCGTTGCCACTTTCAGTGACCTGTGGACCTATATGCCCAGATCTCTCTGCCTGTCAATGCTTCTAAGGGTTCTGCCATTTACTGTATACTTCCCACCTGCATTAGACCTTCCAAAATGCATTACCTCACATTTGTCCGGATTAAACTCCATCTGCCATTTCTCCACCCAAGTCTCCAACCGATCTATATCCTGCTGTATCCTCTGACAATCCTCATCATTATCCACAACTCCACCAACCTTTGTGTCGTCCGCAAACTTACTAATCAGACCAGCTACATTTTCCTCCATATCATTTATATATACTACAAACAGCAAAGGTCCCAGCACTGATCCCTGCGGAACACCACTAGTCACATCCCTCCAAATGTACACTTTCCAGCTAAGGCACACAATGGTAATCGAGCTGGAGGAGCTCTGACTGACTGTCTCCCTTGTTTTATCCTGAGGGCCGTGGCCAGCTGAAGTGTTCCTACTGTCACCCTGGCTGAAGTCAGCTAAATCAGCACAGACTGAAGATCAATCCTGGGGCCTTCCTGGCTCGGTGACTCACTGTGGCATTGCAGTTACCCTCTGGGGGAGTCATACTGTGCTTTTTAATTGTGGATTGAATGACAGTGCACAGAATGAATTAATGAAAAGATTTGAAGAGATTGGTGGGACATTTAGATTACATCCCACTCTCCAGGTTTTCAATTATTCAAGAGATGTCAGTAATACTTATCAACAAGCTGTTTCACCAAACTCTAAATCCCCAATTTTAACTCAAAGTGGAAATCAGACAAGCGAGGGTCGAGGTAGATGGCAGATTGTCCTGCCCTTGACAGTGTGAGGACTTGTTCAAAGCTGGCTGGCGAGCAGGAGACAATGTCTGACAGAAGGAGGCAAATCACCAAGGAGCTTTTGGGAGGAACTTGCGATTGGCTATCCATGTGGGGCCTGGAGGAGGCTTCTTCGGGACCCACCTCCTCTTCCCACTGAGTTGACCTGATGGAAAATCTACAATGGACTTCTCACTCAGACCCATGGTTAAAATAGCAGTCAGGCCCTGGCAGCATCACTAGAACCCGATCTACATATTTGAAGAAGAGTGTCCTTCTCGCCTGCTCAGAGGAGCTGGTGAAAATCAGAGACAGTGGGAAGAGAGCGAGATGTCGGCCGGTAAGTCCCCTGGGTGATTTTAATTGCCCACTCACTCTGTTTCTGCCAGGTGGGCAGGGTTAAAATTGCCCCTTAAATATCTGGCACAGAACACAATGAGATAGGCTGCTCAGGATAAAGTTTGAGCTGCGTCACAGTTCCCATCTGAACACCGTCCTGCGTTGAGCTCGCTGTAAAAAGCCCTGCGTCACCAGTTAGTCCTCGTCTGTGGGTAACACCTATTGACAAAGTCGGAGTGGCTGCTGGCAAAGCTGCTGAGGATACAGTCTACTCAATGACTGCATAGAGGGGGATATTCAGAAAGATGCTCTTGAACTGTCCAAATTAAGTTTATAATGAAATCAGATTGGTTTGATTTCATCGCTCTCTGGGAACGAGTTAAATAGAGGATTCTGGATCTGTCGGTGAATTATAAGATATTCTCCATGTGAATGGGCTTAGTGTGAGACAGGAGGCAGATGAGACGTTGTTGAATTGTTCCATTCTCTAGGCCCAAGACCATCAACAATAAATCTCTGGGGTTGGCTTGACTTTGTGCGATGGTTGTAAAATGGTTGATAGGCAATCGGCTTTACATCTCTGCCAATTTTCATTTCCATTGAAGTCAAAGCTGATTTGCTATGGCCCATCTTACATTATCGCGCAAATTCAGAATTACCTGCCATATGTGTGCTTTAAAGCATGGGATGGCATCAGTCTGAAGGCATGGGAGACAAACATTAATAACAAAGAGAAGGCCTGAATTTCTGCACAATCCCCTTGTTCAATGACTGAGCAACAAAAATCCAGCTTTAAATCTTGAAATACACTTCTGAATCTGTCCACATGCTTTCTCTATTACACAAGCCATGAATAACGTTATCATTCAGCAGCATACTTATTTTGGTTTGATGTGATCACTGTGCTCTGTGGAGCTGTGGTTTATATTTGCTTTGACCTATGTAGTATTAAAAGAAATAAGTTTTAGCGACAGTAACTGGAGTAGTAAGTGCTGTTGTCACTACTCCTTGTTTGAATCCCTGTATATCCTTCATTTAAGACACCAAGCATTGAGGCGGAGAGACAGAAAGCTGCAAAACTACTCACAGTCAAAAATAAAAATGTAATCATTCTACCAAAAAAAGCACACTGACACACAATCCTATACCAATTCACTTTTTATTATTGGTAGGAGCTCACACAAAGCAGCCAGGAGTGAAAAGTACTGCCAAATTATGAATTTTCCTTTTCTCTTTCCTACTGTCTCTCTGCCTGGTCAGTTATCTTTCTTTACTCTCCCCTCCTTGACTCCTTTCTTTTTTTACAACCCATCTCCTCTTTTTTGCTCCCCTTCTTTTCTTCCTCTCTTTCTATTTTCTCTTCTCACTTTCTCCCCTCCTTTACATCCTTGCTTTGTTCTGCCCCGACTTCACGTGTTCTTTTTTCATTCCCTCCTTCCCTTTATTCTGTTTCACTTTTTTTTACATCTTTCCTCCTCTTTGTCCTTTCTTCTCCCCTCTTTCCTTTCTTTCCCTGGGCCTACTTTAAGCGAGGGTGGATAATTGGAAGTGAATGCTGTTTGGTTGTGCTGTGCGTGATGTGCTCAGCCACTGCGATCACATTAAGTTCTGTTAGAAAAAACACAATTGACAGAACAGACAGTTGCTCAGTGCCATTCCCATAGAAGAACTTCCTGCTTTACAGTCACACCAACTAGATGAGTGAAGCCTTTTTAATGCAACAATAACCCAGACAACTTTCTCCTAATGGCTGCCTCACCCTCTCAAGCTGATCCTTCTATGAACAGGAAAGTCGGGAGTGAGTGATTATGAAAGACAAAAGACAGAACAGTAACAACCCGCGGGATGTGTTTCATGCTCCAGTTTTCTCCTCTCTTGAAGTCTGCAACTCATGTAACACAGATTTAATGAAGTATTCAGGTATCATCCATTGGACATTAATGTGACAGTGCAAGCTACTTTATCTGGAGCTGGGGGAGGGGGAATTGGGGAGGTGGGGGGGAGCGGACAAATAACAGAGATAAGCCTGATCCTGTGCTGAGCAGCGTTCTGATGGGTGGGTCTTCCTCATCCCCTCCATATCCACCCCAGTCCCGATCCATTTTGATAGGATGACAGCACTTTCCTGTTGGTACTGTAGGTTCTTCCCCATATTACTATGAAAAAGTGGCAAGTCTCCCTTTGGCTTGTTTAAGAAAAGGAAACTGCAGTGTGGGAAATTATGAGCACAGACTCCCATCTCCCACAAATGGTGCAGTGTGGTGGAACACTCCTGAGAGCAGCCCATGGTGCAAAGCTGTTTGGAACTGCGGACCTCGATGAGTTGGTTTAATTTTGCTAACCTAAAACTTCCTGACTGAAGTTCTGAAAATGGAGAATAGACAGTAAATGTCCCAGCCCACTTTAACCATTGGTTAGCACTCTCTGGGAATTGGGTTTAAGTCCTAACTTGCAACACCATGTACAAAGGTGCAGGTCTGAATGCCAATTGATGTAGGGTGGGAGGAGGCTCATGTGGAGCACAAACACTGGCATAGACCAATTCGGCTGAATGCCTGTTTCTGTGCTGTAAGTTCGATGTAATTTGATGATGTTCACATAGTGTGTATGCCAAGAGCTGAGAAAGTGAAATCCTCGGCCAGCTCTCATTCTTCTGTCACCCTGCCAAGAATCAGTACAACATGCCGATTTATTCCAGCCCACTTTAACCACTGGTCAGCACACTGTAAGAGCAGGGTTTGGTCCCAGGTCAAATAGATGGGAGGAACATCTCAACTGCATGTAGGAGTCATAGATGAAATAAGTTCAGAAGATGTGGGCCCACAGCAGAGAATTGCCTATAATTAAGCACAAGTTGGTACTAAATTAATGGAAAAGCAAAATACTGCAGATGCTGGAAATCTGAAATAAAAACAAGAGATGCTGGAAATACTCAGCAGGTCTGGCAGCATCTGTGGAGAGAGAAGCAGAGTTAACGTTTCAGGTCAGAGACCCTTCTTCAGAACTGACAAATATCAGAAATGTAAAAGGTTTTAAGCAAGTAAAGTGGGGGTGGGGCAAGAGATAACAAACTCTTTTTCCGGTACATTGATGACTGTATCGGTGCGTTTCCTGCTCCCACCCAGAACTAGAATACTTTATTAACATTGCTTCTAATTTCCACCCTTCTCTCACCTTTACATGGTCCCTCTCCGACACTTCCCTTCCTTTCCCTTCCTCGACTTCTCTGTTTCCATCTCTGGGGATAGGCTGTCCACTAATATTCATTATAAGCCCACCGACTCCCACAGCTACCTCAACTACACTTCTTCACACCCTGCCTCCTGTAAGGACTCCATTCCATTCTCCCAGTTTCTCCGTCTCCAAAGCATCTGCTCTGATGATGCTACCTTCCACAACAGTGCTTCCGATATGACCTCCTTTTTCCTCAACCGAGCATTCCCCCCCACTGTGGTTGACAGGGTCCTCAACCGTGTCTAGCCCATTTCCTGCACCTCTACCCTCACCCCTTCCCCTCCCTCCCAGAACCACGACAGGGTTCCTCTTTTCCTCACTTTCCACCCCATCAGCCTCCAGATCCAAAGGATCATCCTCCGCCACTTCCGTCACATCCAGCGTGATGCCACTACCAAACGCATGTTCCCCTCCCTTCCCCTGTCAGCATTCCGAAGGGATCACTCCCTCCACAACACCCTGGTCCACTCCTCCATTACCTCCACCACCTTGTCCCCTTCCCATGGCACCTTCCCCTGCAATCGCAAGAGGTGTAATACCTGCCCATTTACCTCCTCTCTCCTCACTATCCCAGGCCCCAAACATTCCTTTCACGTGAAGCAGCGATTTACTTGTACTTCTTTCAATTTAGTATACTGTATTCACTGCTCACAATGTGGTCTCCTCTACATTGGGGAGACCAAACGCAGATTGGGTGACTGCTTTGCGGAACACCTCCGCTCAGTCTGTAAGCATGACCCCGAGCTTCCGGTTGCTGGCCATTTCAACAACCACCCCCTGCTCTCATCTCTGTCCTGGGATTGCTGCAGTGTCCCAGTGAACATCAACGCAAGCTCGAGGAACAGTATCTCATTTACCGATTAGGCACACTACAGCCTGCCGGACTGAACATTGAGTTCAGTAATTTCAGAGCATGACGGGCCCCCCTTTATATGCTTAGTTATTTTTTCTCTTTTTCATTTGGTTATTTTATTTTAGGTTTTTCAGTTTGTTTAGTTTGTTTCCACTGTGTTTACCCACTGTTTTGGTTTTTCTCGTGTTTTTTTATGTTTGTGCTTGGAGTGCTCTGTGCTTTACAGTCATTCGCACCCTTTCTGTACTAACACTTTGTCTTTCACCACACCATTAACATACCGTTTGCCTTTGTTCTACGACCTTCTGGTCAGTTGTTCTTTGTGACCTTGTCTTATCAACACCTTCACCTTTGTTGTCTCTTGCCCCACCCCTGCTTTACTTGCTTAAAACCTTTTACATTTCTAATATTTGTCAGTTCTGAAGAAGGGTCTCTGACCTGAATCATTAACTCTGCTTCTCTCTGCACAGATGCTGTCAGACCTGTTAAGTATTTCCAGCATTTCTTGCTTTTATATACTAAATTAATAGTCTCACTTACGATACTGCAGAATGGTCAGTGATTCTCAAAGAGACCACAAAGATGACTAGCAGGGAGAAGCATTGCACCAATGAAATAAAGGATGTACCGAGGTTATGACCAGGGTGGATTGTTTGAGCAGACATCTGGGAAGATATTGGCGGCTTAACCCTGTACTTGCTGTACCTGAGCTGCCAGTGCTTGATGCTGATACTGGAAGACCAATTCCCGATGCACACAATTGGCAGGTAAGGCTTCGACTGGCAACACAGAAACAGAAAATCAGCCTCTGTATGTAACATTAGAAAGTGCTCTGTACCCTAGCATATACATTCCGCATATTGATGAGTGCAAAAAAGTGCAGTAAAATAAATAGGTTCGAAACTATATTTAGTCATAGAGTCGTACAGCATAGAAACGGGCCCTTCGGCCCACCGCGTCCATGCTGACCATCATGCCTATCTATACTAATCCCACCTGCCTGCATTAATTCCATATCCCTCTATGCCTTGCTCATTCAAGTACCTGACCTGGTACACTTTTTGAGTCAATGTGTATGTAGATGTCATGAAAACCATTGCTAAACATCTTTATTTTCAAATCCATAGCTACGTAACCTCCTCCAGCCCTAAAACCCTCCGAGATCCCTGCCTCTGCCAATTCTGCCTTCTTGCTCATCCCGTTTTTAATTGGTGACTGTGCCTTTAGCTAGCAAGGCCCTAAGCTCTGGAATTTCCTCCCTAAATCTCTCTCCTCTTTTAAGACACTCCTTAAAACCTTTTTGACCAAGCTTTTGGTCATCTGCCCTAATATCTCTTTATGTGGCTCAGTGTCAACTCTGGTGGTGGGTAAGTAAAGCTCCACTGATGTATTTTAGAAGTGTTGTTTTTTGCCTATGAACTGATTTGGAGATAAACAAAGCACAGCCAAGAATAGAAGTTTGAAGAAGAGAACAAGATAGATTTGTTTTCAGTTGATTTACTATCTCATGGCATGAGTGAGCGGTGTTTATTCAGTGACTCATTCTGACACTTGGATACATGTTATACTACAGACGCGGCCTGGAAAATGAATTCAGAAAGAATGTGGTGGAAATGACTGTTAATAATGTCCTAATACAAATGATGAGTGCATGCCTATCAAAGCCCTTTCACTATCATTTTAATGGATCGTTAGCCCATTTACATCGTGAATGACGATAAAAAAATTAAACTGGAAGAATAACTGCCTCCACCAGACACCTGTACTGTGATATTACACCAACTATTTTTGACACGGTTTTGAACTCCGAGGCCACAGATACTGTATTTTTTTTTGGTCTGGTTTGGTTTCGTTACAAAATTACTGGTTCTCCATTACAATTCTGAACAGCTGCACATTCAGTCTTAAACCAGAGTTAACAGCTGCTGTAGATGAGGGATAAGAGCGATCTCACCAATATCCATGGTCTTAAAGCCCAAAAGTGTCCAGAACCCAGCCTGCTAAAGGGGAAAGTATCTGGCATTTCTAGGATCTGACCTTTTAAAAGGGCTGTTTGCAGGGCAATACTTTGGGCTTTTTCTAATGTTAATAAAACTATACAATCGAATGAGGGGGCTCTCATTCAAGCTATTTGAAGAACCCATGCCTATTTTTTTGTTTGCTCATGGGATGGGAGTGTCACTGGCAAGGCCAGCATTTGTTACCCATTCCTAATTGCCCTTGAGAAGGTGATGGTGAGCTGCCTTCTTTAACTGCTGCAGTCCATTAGGGTAGGCACATCCACAGTGCTGTTAGGAAGGGAGTTCCAGGATTTTGACCCAGTGAGAGTGAAGGAACGGTGATATAGTTCCAAGTCAGGATGGCGTGTGGCTTGGAGGGGAATGCATCCGCTGTCCTTGCTCTTCTAGGTGGTAGAGGTCATGGGTTTGGAAGGTGCCTTAACGTTGTCCAGGTCTTGCTGCATGCAGGCACGGACTGCTTCAGTATCTGAGGAGTTGGGAACGGTACTGAATCAGTGAACACCCCATTTCTGATCTTATGATGGAGGGAAAGTCATTGATGAAGCAGGTGAAGATGGTTGGGCCTAGGACACTACCTTGTGAAACTCCTGCAGCAATGTCCTAGGGCCGAGATGATTGGCCTCCAACAACTGCAACCATCTTCCTTTGTGCTAGCTATGACTCCAACCAGAAGCACAGAATCACAGAATTATAACAGTGTAGCAGAAGGCCATTCAGCCCATTTTGTCTGCACTGGCTCTCCGAAAGAACAAATCACTCAGTTCCATTCCCCCGCCTTCTCCCCATAACCCTGCACATTCTTCCTTTTCAAATTACTATCCAATTCCCTTTTGAATGCTTCAGTTGAACCTGCCTCCACCACACTCTCAGGCAGTACATTCCAGACCTTAACCACTTGCTGCATGAAAATGTTTTTCCTCATGTCACTTTTGCTTCTCTTACCAAATACTTTAAATCTGTACCCTCGTTCTCGCTCCTTTCACGAGTGGGAACAGTTTATCTCTATCTACTCTGTCCAGACCTTTCATGATTTTGAATACCTCTATCAAATCACCTCTGAGCCTTCTCTTCTCCAAGGAAAACAGTCCTAACTTCTCCAATCTATTTATTTATTTTATTTTTATTTTTTATTTATTTAGAGATACAGCATTGAAACAGGACCTTCGGCCCACCGAGTCTGTGCCGACCAACAACCACCCATTTACACTAACCCTACACTAACCCCATATTCTCTACCACATCCCCACCATTCTCTTACCACCCACCTACACTAGGGGCAATTTACAATGGCCAATTTACCTATCAACCTGCAAGTCATAAATGAAGTTCCTCATCCCTGGAACCATTCTTGTGAATCTTTTCTGCACTCTCTCCAATGCCCTCACATCTTTGCTAAACTGAGGCGCCCAGAATTGGACATAATACTCCAACTGAGGCCTGTGATGATAACTCCCACATGCCAAACGGAAAATATTAATTTCATCGTGTGGAACTTTGCCTGAGACCTTTACTGGAAATTGTTACAAATAACTTTTAAAACAGAACAGCTAGCAGCCAAGATGGCCACGAACATCTGCACGTGAAAAAAAACAATGGATTAGACTGGAGACAGACATGATTGACTCAGACGAGCCAGAACAATGGGGTGCTCTCTGATTCAATTATCGGAGATAGCCTTGTCAATGTGGTTGTCAAAAGCCATCGCCACCCATTGACTTTGAAAGCGCCAACCCCCCCCCCCCCCCGCCCCCACCACCTAGTATGTCTGGGCAGCCTGAGGGGAGAGCCTTGAATTTCAGAGAAAATTCCAGAAGATTCCGATTAAAACACAAAGAGGTGGTCATATCATGTGACTGCTTGTGCAACTCTGGCTGTTTGTAACTTAGAAGGCAGACTGTGACTGGAAACGAGAAAGGAAACAGCTCTTACTCCTTCTCCCTCTCTCCAGTAGAGATCCAGAGAAGCCTCAAGCTGCAGTTGGTAAAGCCTCAAACCTACAGCCCAGCAGAGCCAGCAACTAGGGGACAAGGATTAAAGCCCCTCTTTTGCCTTCCGGAACCAGAGAAGCAAGCCCGAACCATGCACGTGGGCCAGCGAGGACTTCAGGACTACAATTTCAACTAAAGATTCTGAGACTACTGAATTGTATGTCAGTTCCATTTATTACAGACTCTACTCCAACCTCCCAACTCGGTTTTTTCCCGCTGTAATCTATTTATGTGTGTATGTGGCTCTTGTGTGGATGTGGGTGTGGATGCATGGCATATTTTAGTAATTTTAACCGGTTTAGAGTGATAAGGTTAATAAACTTACATCTTTCTTGTTTAAACTCAAGAAAACCTGTCTGATTAGTTCATTTGCAATTATATTAGAGGAACAGGAGCAAGTGCTCACAGAGGTGATAAGTGCAATCACTGTGTTAAACAAGAATAAACCCTGTTGCGGTCAAACCAGAGAAGGGGCAAAAGGGGAACCTGAGACCCCTTCCTCACCTGGTCGTAACAGGCCAAACTAGTGTCTTATACAAGTTCAATATAACTTCCTTGCTCTGTACTCTACTGCCCCTATTAATAAAGCCCAGGATATCATATGCTTTATTAACTGCTCTCTCAAACTGTCCTGCCACCTTCAATGACGTTTGCACGTATACACCTAGGTCCCTCTGCTCCTGCACCCACTTTAGGATTCTACCCTTTATTGTATATTGTCTCTCCATGTTCTTCCTATCAAAATGAATCACTTCACATTTCTCTGCATTGAACCTCATCTGCCACCTGTCTGCCCATTCTACCAACTTGTCTATGTCTGTTTGAAGTTCTACACTATCCTCCTCACATTTCACAATGCTTCCAAGTTTCGTATCATCCGCAAACTTTGAAATTGTGTACTATACACCAAGGTCTAGGTCATTAATATATATCAGGAAGAGCAAGGGTCCCAACACTGACCCCTGGGGAACGCCACGACAAACCTTCCTCCAGCCCGAAAAACATCCATTGACCACTACTCTTTGTTTCCTATCTCTCAGACAATTCTGTATCCATGTTGTTACCGTCCCTTTTATACTAGGTGCTATAACCTTGCCCACAAGTCTGTTGTGTGGCATTTGTATCTCCTCAAAAAACTCCAGCACGTTAGTTAAACATGATTTTCCCTCAAGAAATCCATGCTGGCTTTCTTTAATTAACCTACATTTATCCATGTGACTATTAATTTTGTCCCGAATTATTCTTTCTAGAAGTTTCCCCACCACCGAAGTTAAACTGACTGGCCTGTAGTTGCTGGGCTTGTCTTTACACCCGTTTTTGAACAAGGGTGTAACATTTGCAGTTCTCCAGTCCTCTGGCATCACCCCCGAGTCTAAGGAAGACTGAAAAAGTATGGCCAGTGCCTCCGCGATTTCCACCTTCGCCTCCTTCAGTAGCCTTGGATGCATCTCATCCAGTCCTGGTGCTTTATCCACTTTATCCAGTGGACAGCTTTCCCCCAATTCCCATTAACTTCAATTTTACGAGGGATCCTAGATGCCACACTCAGTCAAATGCTGCCTTGATGTCAAGGGCAGTCACTCTCACCTCACCTCTTGATTTCAACTTTTTTGTCCATACTTGGACCAAGGCTGTAACGAGGTCTGGAGCTGAGTGGGTCTGGTGGAACCAAATTGAGTATTGGTTAGCAGGTTATTGCTGAGCAAGTGCCGCTTGATAGCACTGTTGACACTTTCCATCACTTTGCTGATGATTGAGAGTAGACTGATAAGGTGGTAATTGGCTGGATTGGATTGTCCTGCTTTTTGTGGACAGGACATACCTGGGCAATTTCCCACATTGTCGGGTGGATGCCAGAGTTGTAGCTGTACTGGAACAGCTTGGCTAGGTGCGCAGCTAGTTCTGGAGCACAGGTCTTCAGTAGTACAACTGGAATATTGTCAGGGTCCATAGCCTTTGCTGTATCAGTGTGTTCAGCTGTTTCTTGATATCACGTGGAGTGAATCAAATTGGCTGAAGACTGGCATCTGTGATGCTGGGGGCTTGAGGAGGCCGAGATGGATCATCCCCTCGGCACTTCTGGCTGAAGAAGCCTAACGTATTAGAAAGGGTTTCATGCCAAAGTAGCACAAATAAAAAGGTTAGATAATTCAAATATGGAAAATTAAAGAGAGAATTTTACCATCTGTATCCCCTTTAAAAGGGAGCCTCATCGTACTGTCCCCATTTCAAGAGGAGTGTTAACATGAGGAATTCGATTACACAGGGTGCCTTTCACATTTAAAAGGGCCACCATCTTCATGATATGCTGTTGTCAAACCTTTATTTTCTTGGTTTACAGACAGATGTAAATGTTGTTGAAGTACACAATGGTGTCACTGTATGTGACACATGGCTCTTCTAACAACAATAACATTTGTCAAATCCTTTTTTCAGGAAGACATTGCTCTTTTAAGAGCAAAGCTTCACTATATAAACACCTTTTAAATAAACTGTTAAATAAAATCACAACTGTTAAACTTGACTGATTTATAGATCACCTCTAATGTGGAGCTTGCAGTGTGCGTCTTTAAAAAGATAAGCGCGGATGATATTATAGGGGATTTAACAGGACTTGATGCATTGGGGAGGGTTTAAAGAGGAATAATATGGAGATTCTGGGACTGGAGGTCCTGATAAGTGACCTGCAGAGCTGATTTGTTCTTGTGAGAGGAAGGGGACAGAACCAAGTTTTTTAAAAGCTGTGTGAAATGGTTAATGTTGATGGGAACAGGCTCTTTAAATGATCCGTGAGGGCAGGTGTTGGAGGGACAAATATTGAAGTTAACAACTGATAAACAAGACTTGAAAGTAGTAGAATTCTTCCCCTCTGAGGAGTGCTGGATCTCCAACTGCCTCCCAGCTAAATCACTTGGTGATGTTATGTTCAGTACCTTTGATAAGAGCTACAGAACAGTTAATTTATCACAAGAGTTAGAAAAACAAAGATGATTGGATGATGTGTGGAATGCAATGGTTCTTAAATTGTTCGGATCCTGGGAATACCATACCAAGAAAGGCAACTGGTCTAGATTTCTTGGACTTCAACACTGACCAAATGAACTAACTTCCTTCAAGTTAATAATATAGGCTGTAAGGGTAGCTGGGGGTTCTGGAGTTTTGAATTACTTTCAGTGCAATTTTTAGCAACTTTTCCGCATAAAGCTAGATAGGTTGCGTTGAGGAGACAGGTCAAAAAGCCAACCTCATTCCATGCTTTAAGAACATCAAATAGGAGTGGGCCATTCAGCCTTGTGAGCCTCACCATTCAATCCAACTCCATTTACCTGCCATAATTCCATCTCCCAAGAGAGATAACTAATATCGATCAAACTCAGTCTTGAAAGCTCCAAGGGGAGAAAATTCCAGCTTTCAACCACATATCCACACATCACTAAGAGTGCCTATTTCCACCTCCATAACATTGCCCAATTCCACCCCTGCCTCACCTCATCTGCTGCTGAAAGCCTCACCCATGCCTTTTGACCTGTAGACTTGACTATTCTAACGCACCCCTGGCTGACCGCTCATGCTCTACCCTCCATAAACTTGAGGTAATCCCAAATTCGCTATCCGCGTCCTTACTCGAACCAAATCCCATTCACCTATCACCCTTGTCCTCGCTAACTTAAACTGGCTGCTTAAGCAACACCTCGATTTAAAAAATCTCATCCTTGCTTCGAAATTCCCCATGACCTTGCCCCTCCTCATCTCTGTAATCCCCTCCAGCCCACAACCCTCCGACATCTCTGCCCTCCTCTAATTCTAGCCTCTTGAGTATCCCCTATTTTAATCGCTCCACCATTGGTGACTTGTGCCTTTAGTTACCTAGGCTCAAGCTCTGGAATTCTTCCTGCCTCACTTTCCTCCTTTAAGACACTCCTTAAAACCTATCTCTTTGACCAAGCTTTTGGTCATCTGCGCTAATATCTCCCTATGTGGCTCAGTGTCAAATTTTGTTTTATAATGCTCCTTTAAAGCGCCTTGAGATGTTTTATTATGTGAAAAGCGCTATATAAATAGAGGCTGCTGTTGTTCTTTATATTATTCTTTGAAGTGTGACTCAGAATGTTGAATGTATCACTTGGAAGCGTGACAAAAGGAATTTGGGTGCAGGTGTAATTATTTCTGCACTGCCTGTGATTAAGATAAAATGGCCATGAGTGGTCAGCACTACTGCTTGTATGAGCACCCAATGGTTGGCAGGTGGGTAAACTCATTAAAGATCAGGAATTGCTGGACAAATTCACCCATTTGCTTTTCAAAGGGGCTAAAATGGTGAGATTATGTCATGGAACATTCTGCCTCACACTGTTCCAGAAAATCTAAGCCTTCCCTAACACATGCGCACCAAAGATAGCAAGAAAGCAATTTTACCTCACACTTCAAAACCATGTGTCCACATATACAGCTTCAGTGCGGTCTGTGTGCAACTGCCATACGATACAAAACCAGTTGGAATCTGTCCTCCTTCTCCTAACCAAAGCTTATATTTGAAGCCCCGTTACTAGTCTTCTAACAATGCCATGCACATTAGTGATGATTTAGGGGTAACTGGAGATCAACAGTCCTCTGCCTTCCTATCCGCCATGGCAATTTGCTTTGACTCAGCAAGACTGACCACAATAGTGAAAATATCATTTCAATCACTGAACTGAATACTGTTTGTGGAGACAGCGTCTGGGTGTGAGTAGGTAGAGATAACAAGGGTAGCTTTTCTGCATTGGTGCTTGCAGTGCAGAAGTTTTTGATATAGGTGCACATTTGGGAATCAGGCAGCATACCCCACAACATTCTCTGTCATGTGCAAATGGCCATGTGCAATACACCCTACACAGCTTTCCACCAACATGAGCCACTCAATTCCTTCTTGTCTCAAGAAACACTCGACTATTGAGTAAAATCTACCCCAAGCTCATAGCTTTTTCATCTGAACCACATTGAAAATGTCATGAAAGGTCCCCCAATGGACCAGTGGGTAAATGCAGCACACCCTGTAGAACGTAGCCATTTAAGAACAAATCTTGAACAGAGTGGGAGGAGGGTTTAAACAGAATCATAGAATCACGGAATGGTTACAGCACAGAAAGAGGCCATTTGGCCCATCATGTCTGTGCCAGCTCTCTGCGAGAGAAACCCAGCCAGTTTCACTCCCCACCTTTTCCCCGTAGCCCTGTCAACCTTTTCTCTTAAGATAATTAACAATTCCCTTTTGAAAGCCACAAATGAATCTGCTTCCACTACAGTCTCAGGCAGCATGTTCCCGATCCTAACCACTTGCTGCATAAAAAAGCTTTTCCTCATGTCACCATTGATTCTTTTGCCAATGACTTTAAATCAGTGTCGAGAAAGTGACGCTGAGCTGCCTTCCTGAGCTGAGGAAGTCTGTGTGGTGAAGATATTCCCAAGGTTCTTGAGGAGGTTTGGGTGGGTGCCATCAAACCCAAATTTGCCAAACTTGTCTTGGGAGGCCATGAGGATCAATGGCACCTAACCAGAATTCCTTAGGAAGCAGGTCCCAAGTGGATGGTTGTGGTTTGCCAAAATCGCCCTCAGGAACCTTGACGCTGGAATAATCCTGGTACCATTTCAAAGTCATTGCTATCCTAAAGCCAGGAAAACCAGTCCATGATCCCATGCCTATCAACACCCTAGTGAGAAAATGTAAGTCTGGTGACAAGACCTGCTGAACACGGGCGCACAACAATAGGTCTGCCAATGGACACAGTGTGCTAGGAAGGGGAAATTAAACCAGCCAGGAACCCCTCCCAATGGTTATCCAGCATTTGTTGCTGGAAAGTTTATACCTGCAAACATTGGGTAAAGACTGAAGCGGACTGAGCGCGGAGACCTCAGTGGTTAAATGGCCTGTTGTCACATAGAATTTACAGCACAGAAATAGGTCATTTTGCTTAACTGGTCAATGCTGGAGCTTATGCTCCACACAAGCCTCCTCCCACCCGACCACATCAATCCTGTCAGCATGTCATTAGATACTATTAGCTGATGAATAGTAAACTGGCAGTATCCTTATGATCATAGCTCAGCAAGCGTCACTATCTGTGGAAGGGCAGGGGGGATAATTAACATGCAAGTCCCCATAAAGAGCAGCAAAAGGCTCTACAGTTCATGTAATCGCTCCCTAGTGAAACTTTACTGAGTCAGTAGTTTGTTGCTAAACAACATTGTGAATGCTGTAGCCTGCATATCTCTGCAACCAATCAGAATCAACCTCACAACATCATTAAGAAATGTATGTGTTATTTAGTAGCGCAATGTCCAATCTCCCTCATAATGGTAGACACGCACCACACAGTCAGTTTAAGTGTGTACTGAATGAAGCAGACCATGCACACTTCAATCTTTAGACAAGGGACCCTCTGGTTTGCTCGGAGTAGCTGAGAGCACCACCATGCACACACAAACAACTCTGCATTGTGTAGACATTTCTGGGCAGGCACAGTGGCATTTTAGGAGGACACTGGAAACCACTGATTCCTGACCAGTAAAATCTTATTGATTGGGATCATTGTTTAATGTGCTTTACACACATTATTCCTTAATATAAGAAGCACACTAAGGACTTCCTCTCCATCAGGCTGATATCACAAATTTTATGACTACAGTTTTCCATTGGTATGAGATGATTGTCAGCTTTAGTCACACAGAAACTGGAAAGAAGAAAGACTCATATCGATATCATGCCATCCTAAAGCTCTTTATAGCCAATTATGCGCTCTATTGAAGTGAAGTTACTGTTGTAATGTAGGAAATGCAGCAGCCAATTTACACACTGCAAGCTCCCACAAACAGCAATGAGATAATGACCAGATAATCTCTTTTACTGATGTTGGTTGTGAGATAAACATTGGCCAGGACACCTTGAGATCATTTGCGTCCACTTGAGAGAGCGGATGGGTACTCGGTTTAAGCACGCATCTCTGATACTACAGCACTTCCTCAGTACTGGATTTGTGCTCAAGCCCCTGGAGTGAGACTTGAATCTACAACATTCTAACTTAGAAACTAGAGTGCTACCATTGTGCCACCTAAATATAAATTCGAGGGTTTTTTGGAAGGTGTAAAATTTTCACACACCAAGGTAGTGTGGAAGAAGGTGATGCGAGAGGAGTAGTAAGGGGGGGGTGGTGGCGTAGTGGTATTCTCACTGGACTCGTAACCCAGAGACCCAGGGTATTTCTCTGGGGACATGGGTTCAAATCCCATCACAGCAGAAGGTGGAATTTGAATTTAGTAAATAAATCTGGAATTAAAAGCTAGTCTAATGATGGCCATGAAACCATTGTCGATTGTTGTAAAAACCCATCTGGTTCACTAATGTCCTTTAGGGAAGGAAATCTGCTGTCCTTACCTGGTCTGGCCTACATGTGACTCCAGACCCACAGCAATGTGGTTAACTCTTACATGCCCTCTGAAATTGCCTAGCAAGCCACTCAGTTGTACCTAACCAATACGAAGTCAATAAAAAGGAATGAAACCGGACGGACCATCCGGCATCGACCTAGGTACCGGAAACGACAGCAGCAAACCCAGCCCTGTCGACCCTGCAAAGTCCTCCTTACTGACATCTGGGGGCTTGTGCCAAAGTTGGGAGAGATGTCCCACAAACTAGTCAAGCAACAGCTTGACATAACCATACTCACGGAATCATACCTGACAGACAAAGTCCCAGACACTACCATCACCATCCCTGGGTATGTCCTGTCCCACCGGCAGGACAGACCCAGCAGAGGTGGCGGGACAGTGGTCTACAGTAGGGAGGGAGTTGCCCTGGGAGTCCTCAACATCGACTCCGGACCCCAAGAAGTCTCATGGCATCAGGTCAAACATGGGAAAGGTAACCTCCTACTGATTACCACCTACCGCCCTCCCTCAGCTGATGAGTCAGTACTCCACCACGTTGAACAGCACTTGGAGGAAGCACTGAGGGTGGCAAGGGCACAAAATGTACTTTGGGTGGGGGACTTCAATGTCCATCACCAAGAGTGGCTCGGTAGCACCAGTACTGACCGAGCTGGCCGAGTCCTAAAGGACATAGCTGTTAGACTGGGTCTGCAGCAGGTGGTGGGGGAACCAACACAAGGGAAAAACATACTTGACCTTGTCTTCACCAATCTGTCTACCGCAGATGCTTCTGTCCATGACAGTATTGGTAGGAGTGACCACTACACAGTCCTTCTGGAGACGAAGTCCCGCCTTCACATTGAGGAGACCGTCCATCGTGTTGTGTGGCACTATCACTATGCTAAATGGGATAGATTTCAAACAGATCTAGCAATGCAAAACTGGGCATCCATGAGGCACTGTAGGCCATCTGTAGCAGCAGCAGAATTGTACTCAACCACAATCTGTAACCTCATGGCCCGGCATATCCCCCACTCTACCATTACCATCAAGCCAGGAGACCAACACTGGTTCAATGAAGAGTGCAGGAGGGCATGCCAGGAGCAGCACCAGGCATACCTCAAAATGAGGTGTCAACCTGGTGAAGCTACAACCCAGGACTACTTGCATGCCAAACTGCATAAGGAGCATGCAGTAGACAGAGCTAAGCTATCCCATAACCAACAGATCAGATCGAAGCTCTGCAGTCCTGTCACATCCAGTTGTGAATGGTGGTGGGCAATTAAACAATTAACTGGAGGAGGTGGCTCCACAAATATCCCCATCCTCAATGATGGGGGAGCCCAGCACATCAGTGCGAAAGATAAGGCTGAAGCATTTGCAACAATCTAAAGCCAGAAGTGCCGAGTTGATGATCCATCTCGGCCCCCTCCTGAAGTCCCCAGCATCACAGATGCCAGACTTCAGCCAATTCGATTCACTCTGCGTGATATCAAGAAACGACTGAAGGCACTGGATACTGCAAAGGCTATGGCCCCTGACAATATTCCGGCAATAGTACTGAAGACCTGTGCTCCAGAAGTTGCCGCACCCCTAGCCAAGCTGTTCCAGTATAGCTACAACACTGGCATCTACCCGGCAATGTGGAAAATTGCCCAGGTATGTCCTGTACACAAAAAGCAAGACAAGTCCAACCCGGCCAATTACCGCCCCATCAGTCTACTCTCAACCATCAGTAAAGTGATGGAAAGTGTCATCAACAGTGCCATCAAGCAGCACTTGCTTAGCAATAACCTGCTCAGTGATGCTCAGTTTGGGTTCTGCCAGGGCCACTCAGCTCCTGACCTCATTTTTGCCTTGGTTCAAACATGGACAAAAGAGCTGAACTCAAGAGGTGAGGTGAGAGTGACTGCCCTTGACATCAAGGCAGCATTTGACCAAGTATGGCATCAAGGAGCCCTAGCAAAACTGGAGTCAATGGGAATCGGGGGAAAACTCTCCACTGGTTGGAGTCATACCTAGCGCAAAGGAAGATGGTTGTGGTTGTTGGAGGTCAATCATCTGAGCTCCAGGACATCACTGCAGGAGTTCCTCAGGGTAGTACCCTAGGCCCAACCATCTTCAGCTGCTTCATCAATGACCTTCCTTCAATCATATGGTCAGAAGTGGGGATGTTCGCTGATGATTGCACAATGTTCAGCACCATTCGCGACTCCTCAAATACAGAAGCAGTCCGTGTAGAAATGCAGCAAGACCTGGACAATATCCAGGCTTGGGCTGATAAGTGGCAAGTAACATTTGCGCCACACAAGTGCCAGGCAATGACCATCTCCAACAAGAGAGAATCTAACCATCTCCCCTTGACATTCAATGGCATTACCATTGCTGAATCCCCCACTATCAACATCCTAGGGGCTACCATTGACCAGAAACTGAACTGGAGTAGCCATATAAATACCGTGGCTACAAGAGCAGGTCAGAGGCTAGGAATCCTGCGGCGAGTACCTCACCTCCTGACTCCCCAAGACTGTCCACCATCTACAAGGCACAAGTCAGGAGTGTGATGGAATACTCTCCACTTGCCTGGATAGGTCCAGCTCCAACAACACTCAAGAAGCTCGACACCATCCAGAACAAAGCAGCCCAGTGGATTGGCACCTCATCCACAAACATTCACTCCCTCCACCACTGACGCACAGTGGCAGCAGTGTGTACCATCTACAAGATGTACTGCAGCAACGCACCAAGGCTCCTTGGACAACACCTTCCAAACTCGCGACCTCTACCACCTCGAAGGACAAGAGCAGCAGATGCATGGGAACATCACCACCTGCAAGTTCCCCTCCAAGTCACACACCATCCTGACTTGGAACTATATTGCCGTTCCTTCACTGTCGCTGGGTCAAAATCCTGGAACTTCCTTCCTAACAGCACTGTGGGTGTACCTACCTCACATGGACTGCAGCGGTTCAAGAAGGCAGCTCACCACCAGCTTCTGAGGGGAATTAGGGATGGGCAATAAATGCTGGCATAGCCAGTGACGCCCACATCCCATGAATGAATAAAATAAAAAGCTGAAAGCTGGGATAGGAAGATAGAAGAAGGAGTAGGCCATTCAGCCCGTTGAACCTGCTCCACCATTCAATTAGATCTTAGCTGATAATCTACCTCAACGCCATTTTCCCACTCTATCCCTATATCCCTTGATGTCATTAATATCCAGAAATCTGTCAATATCTGTCTTGAACATACTCAATGATTGAGCTTCCACACCTCTCTGGGATAGAGAATTCCAAAGATTCACCACCCTCCGAGTGAAGAAATTGCTCCTCATCTCAGTCTTAAATGACCTACCCCTTATTCTGAGACTATGTACCCTGGTTCTAGGCTCACCAGCCAGTGGAAACATCCTATCTACATCCACCTGTCACGTCCTGTAAGAATTTTGTAAGTTTCAATAAGATCACCTCTCATTCTTCGAAACTCTACAGGATATAGGCCCAGTCTCCTCAATGTCTCCTCATAAGACAATCCCGCCATCCCAGGCATTAGTCTGGTGATCCTTCATTGCACTCCCTCTCTGGCAAGTATATCCTTCCTCAGATGAGGAAACCAAAACTGTACACAGTACTCCAGGTGTAGTCTCACCAAGGCTTTATACAGTTGCAGTAAGACATCTTTACTCCTGTATTCAAATTCCCTTGTGATGAAGGCCAACATACCATTTGTCTTCCTACTTGCTTGCTGCAGCTGCATGCTAGCCTTTAGTGACTCATGAACAGGACACTCGGGTCCCTTTGGATATCAACACTTCCCAACCTCTCACCATTTAAGAAATACTCTGTATTTCTGTTTTTTCTACAAAGTGGATCATTTCATACTTATTCACATTATATTCCAACTGCCATGTTCTTGCCCATTCATTTAGCCTGTCCAAGTCCCCTTAAAGCCTCCTTGCATCCTCCTCACAACTTACATTTCCACCTAGCTTTGTGTCATCAGGAAAGTTCTTAAATAGTGGGGTTACATTCGCTACTTTCCAGTTTGCAAGAACACCTTTCCAGAATCTATAGAATTTTGAAAGATAACGACCAATGCATCCACTATCTCTATAGCCACCTCCTTCAACACTCTGGCATGTAGCTCATCTGGTCCAGGTAATCTACCAACCTTCAATCTAGTTAATATTTCAAGTACTACCTCTTTATTAATACAAATTTCTTTCAGTTCCTCATTTTCACAAGTCCCTTGGTTCCCTAGTATTTCTGGGAGATTTTCTGCATTTTCCTCCATGACGACAGACACAGAGTAATTGTTTAGTCTCTCCGCCACTTTTTTTTTAGAACATTACAGCGCAGGACAGGCCCTTCGGCCCTCGATGTTGCGCCAACCTGTGAAACCATCTGACCTACACTATTCCATTTTCATCCATATGTCTATCCAATGACCACTTAAATGCCCTTAAAGTTGGCGAGTCTACTACTGTTGCAGGCAGGGCGTTCCACGCCCCTACTACTCTCTGAGTAAAGAAACTACCTCTGACATCTGTCCTATATCTATCACCCCTCAACTTAAAGCTATGTCCCCTCGTGTTTGCCATCACCATCCGAGGAAAAAGACTCTCACTATCCACCCTATCTAACCCTCTGATTATCTTATATGTCTCTATTAAGTCACCTCTCCTCCTCCTTCTCTCCAACGAAAACAACCTCAAGTCCCTCAGCCTTTCCTCGTAAGACCTTCCCTCCATACCAGGCAACATCCTAGTAAATCTCCTCTGCACCCTTTCCAAAGCTTCCACATCCTTCCAATAATGCGGTGACCAGAACTGCACACAATACTCCAGGTGCGGTCTCACCAGAGTTTTGTACAGCTGCAGCATGACCTCGTGGCTCCGAAACTCGATCCCCCTACTAATAAAAGCTAACACACCATATGCCTTCTTAACAGCCCTATTAACCTGGGTAGCAACCTTCAGGGATTTATGCACCTGGACACCAAGATCTCTCTGTTCATCTACACTACCAAGAATCTTCCCATTAGCCCAGTACTCTGCATTCCTGTTACTCCTTCCAAAGTGAATCACCTCACACTTTTCCGCATTAAACTCCATTTGCCATCTCTCAGCCCAGCTCTGCAGCCTATCTATGTCCCTCTGTACCCTACAACATCCTTCGGCACTATCCACAACTCCACCGACCTTAGTGTCATCCGCAAATTTACTAACCCACCCTTCTACACCCTCTTCCAGGTCATTTATAAAAATGACAAACAGCAGTGGCCCCAAAACAGATCCTTGCGGTACACCACTAGTAACTAAACTCCAGGATGAACATTTGCCATCAACCACCACCCTCTGTCTTCTTTCAGCTAGCCAATTTCTGATCCAAAGCTCTAAATCACCTTCAACCCCATACTTCCGTATTTTCTGCAATAGCCTACCGTGGGGAACCTTATCAAACACCTTACTGAAATCCATATACACCACATCCACTGCTTTACCCTCATCCACCTGTTTGGTCACCTTCTCGAAAAACTCAATAAGGTTTGTGAGGCACGACCTACCGGTCACAAACTGTGCTGACTATCACTAATGAACTTATTCTTTTCAAGATGATTATAAATCCTGTCTCTTATAACCTTTTCCAACATTTTACCCACAACCGAAGTAAGGCTCACAGGTCTATAATTACCAGGGCTGTCTCTACTCCCCTTCTTGAACAAGGGGACAACATTTGCTATCCTCCAGTCTTCCGGCACTATTCCTGTCAACAATGACGACATAAAGATCAAGGACAAAGGCTCTGCAATCTCCTCCCTGGCTTCCCAGAGAATCCTAGGATAAATCCCATCTGGCCCAGGGGACTTATCTATTTTCACACTTTCCAAAATTGATAACACCTCCTCCTTGTGAACCTCAATCCCATCTAGCCTAGTAGCCTGAATCTCAGTATTCTCCTCGACAACATTTTCTTTCTCTACTGTAAATACTGATGCAAAATATTCATTTAACACTTCCCCTATCTCCTCTGATTCCACACACAACTTCCCACTACTATCCTTGATTGGCCCTAATCTAACTCTAGTCATTCTTTTATTCCTGATATACCTATAGAAAGCCTTAGGGTTTTCCTTGATCCTATCCGCCAATGACTTCTCGTGTCCTCTCCTTGCTCTTCTTAGCTCTCCCTTTAGATCCTTCCTGGCTAGCTTGTAACTCTCAAGCGCCCTAACTGAGCCTTCACGTCTCATCCTAACATAAGCCTTCTTCTTCCTCTTGACAAGCGCTTCAACTTCTTTAGTAAACCACGGCTCCCTCGCTCGACAACTTCCTCCCTGCCTCACAGGTACATACTTATCAAGGACACGCAGTAGCTGCTCCTTGAATAAGCTCCACATTTGGATTGTGCCCATCCCCTGCAGTTTCCTTCCCCATCCTACGCATCCTAAATCTTGCCTAATCGCATCATAATTTCCTTTCCCCCAGCTATAAATTTTTGCCCTGCGGTATATACCTGTCCCTGCCCATCGCTAAGGTAAACCTAACCGAATTGTGATCACTATCACCAAAGTGCTCACCTACATCTAAATCTAACACCTGGCCGGGTTCATTACCCAGTACCAAATACAATGTGGCATCGCCCCTGGTTGGCCTGTCTACATACTGTGTCAGAAAACCCTCCTGCACACACTGGACAAAAACTGACCCATCTAAAGTACTCGAACTATAGTATTTCCAGTCGATATTTGGAAAGTTAAAGTCCCCCATAACAACTACCCTGTTACTCTCGCCCCTGTCGAGAATCATCTTCGCTATCCTTTCCTCTACATCTCTGGAACTATTTGGAGGTCTATAAAAGACTCCCAACAGGGTGACCTCACCTCTCCTGTTTCTAACCTCGGCCCATACCACCTCCGTAGACGAGTCCTCAAACGTCCTTTCTGTCGCTGTAATACTCTCCTTGATTAACAATGCCACACCCCCCCCTCTTTTACCATCTTCTCTGTTCTTACTGAAACATCTAAATCCCGGAACCTGCAACATCCATTCCTGTCCCTGCTCTACCCATGTCTCCGAAATGGCCACTACATCGAGATCCCAGGTACCAACCCATGCTGCAAGCTCACCCACCTTATTCCGGATGCTCCTGGCGTTGAAGTAGATACACTTTAAACCAGGTTCTTGCTTGCCAGTGCCCTCTTGCGTCCTTGTAACCTTATCCCTGACCTCACTACTCTCAACATCCTGTACACTGGCACTACATTTAAGGTTCCCATTCCCCTGCTGAATTAGTTTAAACCCCCCCGAAGAGCACTAGCAAATTTCCCCCCCAGGATATTGGTACCCCTCTGGTTCAGGTGAAGACCATCCTGTTTGTAGAGGTCCCACCTACCCCAGAAAGAGCCCCAATTATCCAGGAAACCAAAACCCTCCCTCCTGCACCATCCCTGCAGCCACGTGTTCAACTCCTCTCTCTCCCTATTCCTCGCTTCGCTATCACGTGGCACGGGCAACAACCCAGAGATAACAACTCTGTTTGTTCTCGCTCTAAGCTTCCACCCTAGCTCCCTGAATTTCTGTCTTAAATCCCCATCTCTCTTCCTACCTATGTCGTTGGTGCCTATGTGGACCACGACTTGGGGCTGCTCCCCCTCCCCCTTAAGGATCCCAAAAACACGATCCGAGACATCACGAGCCCTGGCACCTGGGAGGCAACATACCAACCGTGAGTCTCTCTCGTTCCCACAGAACCTCCTATCTGTTCCCCTAACTATGGAGTCCCAATGACTAATGCTCTGCTCCTCTTCCCCCTTCCCTTCTGAGCAACAGGGACAGACTCTGTGCCAGAGACCTGTACTCCATTGCTTACCCCTGGTAAGTCGTCCCCCGCAACAGTATCCAAAACGGTATACCTGTTGTTGAGGGAAACGGCCACAGGGGATCCCTGCACTTCCTCATTCTCCACCACAAACTCTCCTGTCTCCGCCTGTAATGGACCCACATTTGTCCTCGCTAATCTTTTCCTTTTCACATACCTAAAGAAGGTTTTACAGACTGCCATTATCTTTCTCGCTAGCTTGCATTCATATTCTCTTTTCCCTTTCTTTATCAATTTCTTGGTCATCCTTTGTTGGATTCTAAATTGCTCCCAATCCTCAGGCTTACCACTTTTTCTCGCAACCTTATAAGCCACTTCCTTTGATCTAATGCAATCTTTAACTTCTTTTGTTAGACACGGTAGATTCATCTTTCCTGTTGGGTTTTTGTGTCTTAGAGGAATGTATATTTGTTGTAGACCATGTAAAAGTTCTTTAGTACTAGCCATTGCCTGTCTACCATCAAATCTTTTAGTATGTTCCCAATCCACCATAGCCAACGTGCCCCTCATACTTTCATAGTTTCCTTTGTTCAGATTTAAGACCCTAGTTTCAGAATGAACTAAATCGTTTTTAAACTTAATGTAGAATTCTATCATATTATGGTCACTATTTCCCAAAGGCTTCTTTACAGCAAGGTTATTAATTAGCCCTTTCTCATTACATAATACTAAATCTAAAATAGCCCTATCCTTAGTTTGTTCTTCAACGTACTGCTCCAGAAACCCATCTCATACACCCTCCCAGAATTTATCCTCCACAGCATTAGTGCTGTTTAGGTTTACCCAATCTATATGTAAATTGAAGTCATCCATTATTACTGTATTATCCATATTACATGAGCCTCTAATTTCCTGATTTATACTGTGCCCAACATTACCACTACTGTTTGGTGTCTATAAACAACTCCCACCAATGTTTGCTGCCCCTTGCTGTTTCTTAGCTCCACCCAAATTGATTCTATATCTTGATCCTTCAATCCAAGATCCTCTCTCACCAATGTACTGATCTCATCCTTTAGTAAAAGTGCTGCCCCACCTCCTTTTTATGTTTGTCTATTCTTCCTAAATGTCGAATCTCCTTGAATATTCAGTTCCCAGTCTTGCTCAGCCTGTAACCACGTCTCTGTAATGACAACTAAATCACACACATTCACCTCTATTTGTGCCATCAAATCATCTACCTTGTTGCAAATGCTGCAAGCATTCAGATAGAGTGCCCTTAACTTTGTCTTTTTAACATTATTCCGCATTCTGATCCTATTTGAAGCTTACTTTTGCTTTGTCTGTCTTCTAATTTCGCCTACTACTTTTCTACTTCATGATACCAGTTTTGCTTCCCTCCAATCTGAGCTTCCTCTCAGGTTCCCATCACCCTGCCCATCTAGTTTAAACCCTCCTCAACAGCACTATCAAATCTTCCTGCAAGGATGTTAGTCCCAGTCCTGCTAAGATGCAACCCTGTCCATCTTGTACAAGTCCCATATGCCCCAGAACTAGTCCCAGTGCCTCATAAATCTGATGCCCTCTCTCCTACACCAATTCTCCAGCCACATGTTCAATTGATCAAACATCCTATTCCTATGCTCACTTGCACGTGGGACTGGAGTAATCCTGAGATTACTGATTTTGAGGTCCTGCTTTTTAATCTGTTTCCTAGCTCCTAGATATATGATTAGGGAAGGTCATAGAAATGGGATCGAGAAATGGAGAGCTCTGTGGGAAAAGAGAAAGCTTTTAGAGTGTGTACTGCAGGATGGTAGTAATTGGCGAGGGTGGATGGCAAAGGGTGAATGGTGTTGGTATGGAATATATACAGGCTGCAGATTTCAATGAGTAGGAGTTTTTGTAGGGTGGACCTGGGGAGGCCAGTCGGGAGAGCATTGGAAAAACTGAGTTTTCAGTTCATGAATGCAGGTCTGAGGATGGACAGGTGATAATCCAGAGGTGGAGGTGAACAACCCTGGTGATTCAGGCTTGGGCTGATAAATGGCAAGCAACATTTGTGCCACACAAGTGTCAGCCAATGACCATCTCCAATAAGGGAGAATCTAACCATCTCCCCTTGTTGTTCCAGAGCATTACCATTGCTGAATTCCTCACCATCAACATTGACTAGAAACTTAACTGGGCCAGCCATTTAAATACTGTGGCTACAAGAGCAGGTCAGAGGCTGGGAATTCTGCGGCAAGTAACTCGCCTTCTGACTCCCCAAAGCCTGTCCACCATCTACAAGGCACAAGTCAGGAATGTGATGGAATACTCTCCACTTGACTGGATGGGTGCATCTCCAATAACGTTCAAGAAGCTCAGCACCATCCAGGACAAAGCAGCCTGTGTGATTGGCACCGCATCCACCATCTTAAACATTCATTCCCTCCAACACCAGCACACAGTGGCAGAAGTGTGTACCATCTACAAGATGCACTGCAGCATCTTGCCGAGGCTCCTTCGACAGCACCTTTCAAACTCGTAACCTCTCCACCTTGAAGAACACAGGCAGCAGGTGTATGGGAACACCACCACCTGCAAGTTTCCCTCCAAGTCACTCACTTAGAAATATATCCCCGTTCCCTCAATGTCATTGGGTCAAAATCCTGGAACTCCCTCCCTAGAGGCATTGTGGGTCTGAGCAGTTCATGGAAGAACCTCAAGGGCAATTAGAAATGGGCAATAAATCCTGGCCTTGTCAGCGATGACCACATCCCATGAATGAATACAAAAAATGGATAGGATGTGGGCTTGGAAGCTCAGCAAAAAGTACTGCACATCTGCAGGTTTGGTACAACCAAGCATCTGGGAAGGAAGTTGGGGTCTGAAGCTGGGGTCTGAAGTATGAAGTTTCCTGCATGAGCTGAAAAAAGATGTTTTCAGTTTTGGTGATCTGCAAAAGTTTCTAAATCATCCAGAACTTGATATCAGTCAGGCCATAGTGAAATCAGGGGTATAGATCAACTGTATGTCATTGGTGTACATAAGGAAATGAAGCCTATGAATGCAGATGATGTTGTTGACTGGCAGCATATAAATAGCGAACAGAAAGGGGCCAAGTATGATGTCTTGGGGCACATTGAAGGTGACTGTGGGGAATGGGAGGACAAATGAGTATAGGAGGTGAACTGAAAAAATTAGGACAAAGTGGAATGGTACCAGGAGAAGGCAATGTCATAGAGGTGGAGCATCTAGGAGTTGCAGTGTCATGGAGATGGAATGATTGACTGTGTTGAATGTTGTGGAGAGGATAAGGAGGGATAGTTACGCAGGACAATGTTGATGACTATGGGGAAATTGTGAGGCTGATTCTATGTGTTTGAATAGGAAATGGTGGGAGAGGCAGATATGTGACTGGGTACCATCGAGTAAAGCCCTTTAGTTCTGCCCCAGCTTGGGAAAACTACTCATACATACTATACCAGTGTGAATTTTTCATTTCCCACCTAAGCCATGCTTATGATCTCTGGAATAGCATCAGCTAAAAGACTGGCTGTAGGGCTGGCTATTTGAGAGTCTGTGAAAGAACTGGCTGGCTGGAGTTCTGGCTGAAGTTACAGATGGTGGACAGACTAGGAAGGCTACCTGGTGAGCAGCTTAGCTGAGGTATAGTTGGAGCAGACAACTCAGGGCCTTTCTGACCCTCCTTATATTGACTTTTCAATGGTTCCTAGTACAATTCCTTGAATAGCAAAATATACACATATAAACCTGCATTGATATTTTCTAGTTTATTAATTACAGATTAAGCAGTTTTGCCTTATTTTACTAAAATTTACAAAGTACACAACAACAACAACTTGTATTTACATAGAACCTATGACATCATAAAATGTTTCAAGGCGCTTCACAGGAGCATTATAAAACAAAATTTGCTGAAGCACACAAGATGATAATAGGGCAGAAGACCAAAAGCCTGGTCACAGAGCTAGGTTTTAAGGAGCAATTGTAAAGGAGGAAAACGAGGTGAAGAGGTCTGGGAAGGAAATTCCAGAGCTTAGGGCCTAGGCAGCTGAAGGTGTGGCCAAGGGATGCTCAAGAGGCTAGAATTTGAGCAGTACAGATGACTCAGAGGGTCTTAGGGCTGGAGGAGATTACAGAGAAAGGGAGGGGCGAGGCCATGGAGTTGTTTGAAAACAAGATAAGAATTTTAAAATCAAGGCATTGCTCAAACATAATCCAATGTAGGTCAGCGAGCACAGAGATAATGAGTGAACGAAACTTGGTGCGAGTTAGAATACGGGCAACAGACTTTTGGATGAGTTCAAGTTTATGGACGGCGGAAGATGAGAGGCTGGTGGGAAGTGCATTGGAATAGTCAAGTCTAGAGGTATGGATGATGGTTTCAGCAACAGATGAGCTGAGGCAGAGTTAGATGATATTATGGGGATAGAAGTAGGCCGTCTTAGTGATGGCTTGGATTGTGGTTGGAAGCTCACATTGGGGTCAAATACAACACCAAGGTTGCGAACAGTCTGGTTCAGCCTCAGACACTTGCCAGGGAGAGGGATGGAGTCAGTGGCTAGGGAACTGAGTTTGTAGTGGGGACCGAAGACAACAGCTTCAGTCTTCCCGAATACAGGAGTAGCGAAGTCTTGCTCCAATTGTATAGAACCGCAGTTAGACTGCACCTGGAGTACTGTGTGCAGTTTTGGCCCCCTTACCTTAGGAAGGATATTATTGCCATAATGGGAGTGCAACGAAGGTTCACCAGACTTGTTCCCAGGATGGTGGGACTGTCTAATGAAGAGAGATTGGGGAAACTGGGCCTGTATTCTCTAGAGTTTCCAAGAATGAGCGGTGATCTCATTGAAACGTACAAAATATGAAAGGGATAGACAGGGTAGATGCAGGGAAGATGTTTCCCCTGGTTGGGGAGTCTAGAACCAGGGGACACAATTTCAAACTTCGAACAAAGAACAAAGAACAGTACAGCACAGTAACAGGCCATTCAGCCCTCCAAGCCTGTGCCGATCTTGATGCCTGCCTAAACTAAAACCTTCTGCATTACCGGGGACCGTATCCCTCTATTCCCATCCTATGCATGTATTTGTCCAGATGCCTCTTAAACGTCGCTATCGTACCTGCTTCCACCACCTCCCCCGGCAGCAAGTTCCAGGCACTCACCACCCTCTGTGTAAAGAACTTACCTCGCACATCCCCTCTAAACTTTGCCCCTCTCACTTCGGACCGAGATGAGCAGAAATTTGTTTACTCAGATGGTTCTGAATCTTTGGAATTCTCTACCCCAGAGGGCTGTGGAAGCTCAGTCATTGAGTATGCTTAAAGTAGAGATTGATAGATTTCTAAACACCAATGACATAAAGGGATAGAGGGATAGTCTGGGAAAAAGGCACTGAAGTGGATGATCAGCCATGGTCATATTGAATGACAGAGCAGGCTTGATGGGCTGAATGGCCTACTCCTGCTCCTATGTTCCTATGTTCCCAAACTTCAGTTGGAAGGAATTTCTCTCATCCAGTACTGGATGTCAGACAAGCAGTCTGATAATTTAACAATGGTGGTGGGGTCGAGAGAGGCGCTGGTGAGGTAGAGCTGGGTGTCGTCAGTGTACTTGTGGAACCTGACATGTTTTTGAATGATGTCGCCAAGGGGCAGCATGTAGATGAGGACTGGGAGGGGGCCAAGGATAGATCCTTGGGAGATTCCAGAGGTAATGGTGAGTCACCGAGAAGAGAAGCAATTGCAGATGGTTCCCTGGCCATGACTGATAGATAAGACTGGAATCAGAGGAGTTCCCTCCAGCCAGCTGGAGGACAATGGCAAAACATTGGAGAAAAATGATGTACTCCACCTGGTGTGGTTAACCAAAGGCTGCAGACGGGTTGAGAAATATAAGGAGGGATAGTTTACCTTTGTCACAGTCACATACCATGTCCTTTGTGACTCTGATAAGAGCCGTTTTGGTACTGTGGCAGGAGTGGAAACCTGATTGGACATAATCAACATGGAGCTCCACAAAGATGGGCAGGGATTTGGGTGGCTAAAGCACATTAAATGGCCCAGGTGAATTTCACAAGAAAAATAAAAGCATTTTTCCTGCCTAACCTGTACAATTCTGCTAATTTTCTGCATCACAATTAGTCCTGGTGCAGAGTCCTAATTTCAGGGGGAAAGAGTGAATATGGTGATCTTTCAAAGCAGCTGAACTTCCCTGAAGAAAGCCTGGCTGTCACCCTGTGTAATCCAGCTGATTCTGGCAGCAGAAAGAGGACGGTTTTCATCACATTCTCAAAGAAACTTTTTAAAAATTTGATTCGGAAATTGAAAAATTATTCGAGTGTTTAAGTTAAAGTCTATGACACTGTTCAGTTAATGATAACCAACAATCTGGATTTAAAAAAGAGTCTTTTACATCGAAAAATGCCCCAAGACGCTTCAGAGGAACATTATCAAACAAAATTTGACACTGAGCCACATAAGGAGATGTTAGGACAGGTATGTTAATCTTAATTGTAGTTTGGAATGCTCCAATGCCAGATACAATTCCATCACCATTTAATTTTGCCTCGCACAATAGCGCTCTACGTGAATTGTGCATTGACAGATGTGAGATCTGAGGTCATCCCTTTAGACAGGTGTGAAGGGAAAAGCAGCGAGCAGCGAACAAAGAATTTGGGTGAAAATGCCTCACATAGCTCTTTATCTCACCAGAAAAAAATAATCATCGCATTAATCTGAAAAAATGAGTTGTTAATAGCATCGATTTCTATCAAACAGGGCAATGGTTCCTCAAAGATCATGCTCGTAGTCTGTTCTCTTACCTTCTTTCGGCCCGGCTATTGCTGCAGAGCCTCGACCCACTGGACTGGAATGCTTGTTGACCCGGCCTGGGGCTTTCAGCCCACTTGGTTTCAGCAGGCTCATTTCCCTAATGTCTGAGTCTCTCTCCAGTAGACAATACTCTTTCTCTAGGAGGGCTGGGGATTAGCACTACCCAACTCACACATCTCTCCAGTTTCCCGTTCCTCCCATCCTTACAGGACCGAATTGTTAATCTGAAAAGGGAAAAAAAAAGAGTCTGCATCACAGCCTTAATCAACCCAACCGTCTGGCCAGCAGAAAACGATAGAAGCCCACCCAATCTCCAATGAGCAGCTCTAGTTCCGAGAGACCCCTTTATTCATCGCTATTGTAGTTTTAGCAGCATCCTTACCGTCCCTTTCCTCTCATCCAGCTCCCTGTATTACAGGGATTGTTGGTGCTGGTGTTGACACCCGCCCCTGGGCTGTAATCCTACTGCAGCTTCTCCTGCCTCTCCCTTTGGCTGCTCGGGTAGGATGCAGCGAAACTGAGAAAAGCTGACAGCACCCAGTCACATGGAGCTGCACAGACACTCTTGCGTCCCCTTCACTCCAGTGAGGATTGGTGGGATGAAGCACAGCACGTTTGCCAATCATTCAGGGTTCAGAATCCAGGAGCTGTCCAATGAAGGCGTCTGCAAAAATAAAACCAGCATTTATACAAAGCAGCACAAGCCACGGTTGGCCTAACGAGTTTCCACCGCCCCTGGGACTGAAATGTCCTTAATTCTGGACAAACAGCACAACAGACTGGCTCCTAGTGATCCAGTGTGCTTCAAATGGGAGGGCTCGCGATGCACTGAAAGGCTGTGATTGACTCCCAGCTCTGCTGAATAAATGAACAAAAGGAAAAGTGATAGGGGGAGGGCGCTGCCTCCTCCAGCTGCTTGTTGTTTCTATGCCAGCCTGGTTTATGGATTATTCATTGGGGAAGCAGCTGGGACAGGAAATGAATGTCAAACAAAGGCGGAAGCTTGAATCTGGTTAAAGCGTCACTGCTCTCAATCTGCCACAGAAAGTATCCTGCAAGGAAAGCATATCATGTTGAGGAAAGAGTTAAATCATGTGGTTTTGACAGCAGCATGTGGAACTATGATGTTTTAATCACTCACAAAGAATAATAAATACTTTTTAAAACAACATTTTTTTTTATTGAACTCTACGTCCCCAGGCTGGAAAGAGGAAATTCGGCAGGTTTCAGTGACCCCTGCTGGAAAGTGTAAGCAACCTGGCTTTGGGTGTGAATAAGGTTAAAGAAAGAAACACTTGCATTTATATAGCACCTTTCACCACCGGATGTCCTTTTGAAGCGTAGTCATTGTTGTAATGCAGGAGCCAATTTGCACACAGCAAGCTCCCACAAACACCCATGTGACAATGACCAGATAATCTGTTCTAGTAATCTGTTGGTTGAGGGATAAATATTGGCCAGGGCACCGCGGATAACTCCCCTGCTCTTCTTCGAAATACAGCCATGGGATCTTTTACATCCACCCAAGAGGGCAGACAGGGCTTTTGTTTAAAGTCTCATCCAAAAGACATCAGGCTCAGCTGTGATGCCCTCCATGGTTGAATATCTGCCAATACTCACTGAGTTTGCATCTGAAACTTTGTCATTTTGAATGAGATACTGGAGGGCTGCTGGCACCAATACGACTGTATACGGTAATACGCTACTAAGGCAACAGTTTATCGGAGCCAGCTGGGTGACAGAATAGATTAGGATAATGGCTGTTCCTTCCTGAGACTTAAGATCAAATGCAGCCCAGGATGATGATCTGAGTGTCTCCTCCCTCAGTCAGCCGTATGGCCTGGGTGAGGTGAGTTTGTCCAGCCCTAGCTCAGTTCCCAATGGGCCCACAAAATGTTAACTGCCAGTTAGTGCTTGTTTACAGGTACTTTAGTCCTGAAGCCTGGTCCCATTGACACTGAGATTAACCAAATCTATTTCACATAGGCCCTGCTAGTACAATTCCCAACAATGCGCTCCTGTTATGTGAAGCTTTGTGCCAGAAGTACTAAAGACAAAATCCTAAATTCCTTCCCTACCTTGTCTCAAGGAAAATAATCCAGCACCGTTATTAATAGCTCTGTAACACTCAGTCCTTTTAATAATGCTAGAACCCAGTGTTGTTATCTCCCTATATCACTACAACCCTCAATGTTCCTATCTCTGTAACCCTCAGTATCTTTATAATCTTCAGTGTTAGTAATAACACTGTAACTCTGTGATTAATATCATCACATATCGCTATAACCCTCCATTATTAATATATCTGTATCCCTCAGTATTACTAATTTTTCTATAACCCTCAGTGTTGTTGCTATCACTCTAACCCTCAATCCTCCTTTTCAACAGTTATCAATCCAGCCTCCTTTTAAAGTTGTCAATTGATCCTAAATGACTATCCACTGATTTGTGGGGCAGAAGGTGTTTTCTTCTAAGTTCTAACCTTGCTGTGGCTTATGAATTTTGTCCTTGTGTCCTTTGGTTGCATATTTCTTATACAAGTTAAATTGCTTTCTTACAACAACCTGATCTGTATTTTTACCTTGAAGACCTCGGGCGTCTTTGCTCCAACCAATAAGTTCACCCTTTCTTCATAACAACGTCCCCTATGGGCTAGAATCATACTGGTTAGTCTAGACTGCACCCTCTGTAATATACCTATATTCTTTTTGGGATAGGAAAATCAAACCTTCACTCCATACTGCAGAACTGGCTTCCCTATTGATTTGTACATTATCATAACTTGTGACCTTCTGTCCTATCAACACCTTGCCTTTTTTTAAATCTCTTGCCCCACCCCTGCTTTACTTGCTTAAAACCTATTAAATTTCTAACATTTGCCAGTTCTGATGAAGGGTCACTGACCTGAAACGTTAACTCTCCTTCTCTCTCAGGTGCTGCCAGACCTGCTGAATATTTCCAGCATTTCCTGTATTTATTATCATAACTTGTTCTGAATCCAATACCCTGCAGATCTGTCCCACTGAGTTTAAAGACAAAGCAGCATTGGTCAGGGCTGCAAAGTTGTGCAGTCTCCCATTGCTGGGAGAGAAGAGAAGGGATAGCTGAACTGGAGCTGTAAAATGGTGGACCAGGGAACATGACCCTCCAAGTGCTTCGGTACTTATATAAAGAATGGTTCAATGAGGAGCTGATGCTGGAAAATGCTGGCATTTCTGAAGAATGACCATAACCACAATCTATGAAATTGGTCTTTTTAACATTAAGTGGCAACAACATGAGTCCAAAAGATATGAAGACACAGGGTACAGTTCAATGGCGGCGTTTATTCTATGTCAGATAATGTCTATCAATGGATTTCCCCAGTTCCCAAATTAACTGCACAATTTTAAAACACAACAGAAATTAGGTTCCTTATTAAAAACGAACATTCAAAGTTTTAAACAAACACCTGGGTATATTTTCTGATCCCACCTACCCATTCTAACGGCAAAAATCAGGACAAGCAGGCATGGAAAATTGGCAGGGTTCATTTTCTCCTAAGGTCTGGGAGTGTGGGGGAGGCAGGTTCCAATTGAAGCATTCAAAAGGGAATTAGACTATTATATGCAAAGGAAGAATGTGCAGGGTTACGGAGAGAAGGCGGGGGAATAGCATTAGGTGAACTGCTCATTCGGAGAGCCGGTGCAGACACAATGGGCTGAATGGCCTCCTTCTGTGCTGTAACATTCCTGTGAATCTGTGAAAGTCGGCACCACAGTAGAGGTTCTGGGGTATGGGTCAGTGACATGGGGAGCGCCTGGCTCAAACTGGGAGGGAGATACAGAAAGATAATAAGAAGGACAGAAGAAATAGGAGAGGGAGCAGGAGTAGGCCATACAGCCTTTCCAGCCTGCTCCGCCATTCAATAAGAGTATGGCTGAACTACATCAACTCCACTTGCCTGCCCTATCCTCTAATAGTACTGCAGCTAAAAACTAATAGAAACAGTCCACAAGACAATAAAATATCTTTTCTATAACATATGTGAAACTGTTTGAAAAGTGATTGGATTTTTCCCAGTCTTTCATAGTCCTTTATGATGTAATATTGTACATGGACAATGCAAACCACAGTTTGTGCACAGAGCTTGGGCCTCTAGTCAGAAGTAAGGATTAGACAATTGTTTAGGATTTGGAGACAAGGATTACCCTCTGGTGCCAATTGCATGGTGCTCGTTTGAGCCTGTTCATTGTATTTTTTTTTAGCTGATCTGGCTTGAGCTAAATCTTTCCAGTTAAACCACTTCACAGAGTCAGGCAAATTTTCCCTCCAATTATCACCTCCTGCACTTCATTTCACTTGCAATCCTATACACTATAAGGCAAAGTTGTGCAAAATGTAGCCTGCAGATTGAATGCAACCTTCAAGGCTCTTCAACCTGAGCTATGGTTCTTTTGAGCGATTTTGGAGCCTTTTGTGCAGAAGACTTGGTTGAGTAATTCAGACTTCACAGGACTGAAAGATTAGAAAAGGATGCTTCCTGATTGGTTTAAATGGACCAATCTGGGCATGGGAACTTATAAACATTGAAACACAACAACCAGAAGTTGGACAGTGTGAGTCAACAGCAGCAGAGATGGCACAGAAAAAGCAGTCAAGAGCAGATAATGGTGTACCAGGCCAGGGAATAGAACAGGACATAGGAGAACAAGCATTCAAGGTCAGGAAGACTAAAAAGGTAAATAAGGCACAGTCTTTGGAGGGTGGTGTGCAATTTTAGTGATGGGTGAGCTTGAATATTTAGTGTATGGTTGTGCCATATCTATCCAAACCCCTGCTTGAAAAGACTGAACAACCCTATAAGACAGGCTGAGAAAGGATCACCCATCAAGGCAACAAGTTTCTTCCTTCTATCCTGTCCTGGACTGTAAGATGTTCAAAGATATTTCCAAGATATGGAAGCAAAATTCAAGCCTTGGAGTTGGGCTTTAAAGAGAGTGGTTAGGAGCAATGTTGACTTCTGAGAATGAAAGTAAGGAAGTATCGTAAATATTACATAATTACTAATGACTTTGCATCATTATTTATGGTAGAGGAAGAAGTCACCACGCCAGATATCTACAGAAACTGATACTGAATCAGGAACAGGGACTCAGCAAAGTTAATGTAAGCAAATTAGCAATAATGGAGAAATTAATGGCACTAAAGAGTGACACATCCTCAGAACCAGGTGGTTTTCATCCTCGGGTTTCAAAGGAAATAGGTAAGAACATTGCAGATGCCCTAACTATAGTCTTTCAAAGTTCTCTCAATTCTGGAACCATTCTTTTAGATTGGAAATTCGCACATCACTCCACTATATAAGAAAGATGACAGAGGGAAACCAGAGAATTATAGATCAGTTAACCGAACATCTGTTGTTGGGAAATTACTAGAGTCCATAACTATGGATGGAGTGACTGAAGACCTTGAAAATTTTCATCTGATCAGAGAGAGCCAGCATGGATTTGAAACAGATAGGTCACGGCTGATGAACCCGACTGAATTTTTTGAAGAGGTGACTAAAGAAGTGGACAGAGGAATGTATATGGATGTTATTTATATGGACTTCCAGAGGCATTTGATAAAGTCCCTCATAAGTGACTGTTAGCTCAAGTTGAAGCTCATGGAATCGAGGGCAAATTATTGACCAGGTTAGGAGATTGGCTGAGCAGCAGGAGACAGAGTAGGGACAATGCACGGGTACTCAAATTGGCAGGATGCGACTAGTAGCATTTTACAGGGATCTGTGTTGGGGCCTTTACTATTCACTATATTTATTAACAAGTTAGATGATGGGTTAGAGAGCCACATATCCAAGTTTAGCAATGAGACAGGTTGGTGGTATTGTAATCAGTGTAGATGGAAGTGTGAAATTACAAAGAGATATTAACAGACTAAGTGAATGGGAAAAACTAAGGCAAATGGATTTCAGTGCAGGCAAATGTGAGGTCATCCACTTTGGAGCTAAAAAGGATTGATCAGAGTACTTTCTAAATGCTGAAAAGCTGGATACAGTGGAGATCAAAAAAGACGTAGGGGTCCATGTGCATTGATCATTAAAATGTCATGGACAGGTACAAAAAATAATCAAAAATGCTAATAGAATGCTAGCCTTTATATCTAGAGGAATAGAATTCAAGGGGGTAGAAGTCATTATTCAGCTGTACAAAGCCCTGGTTAGACAACACCTGGAGAACTGAGAGCAGTTCTGGGCACCATATCTTAGAAATGGTAAATTGGCCTTGGAGGAAGTGCAGCGTAGATTTACTAAAATGATACCTGGACTGCCCGGGGAGACATTACACAAAGTAGGGTTGTATCCTCTTGAATTTAGAAGGCTACGGGGTGATTTCATCAAAGATTTTCAAGATATTAAGGGGAACAGATTGAGTAGATAGAGAGAAACTATTTCCATTGGTAGGAGAGTCTAGGACTGGGCACAGAGCCTAAATATTACAGCCAGACCTTTCAGGAGTGAAATTAGGAAACATTTTACACAAAAAGGGTGGTAGAAGTTTGGAATTCTCTTCCACAAACAGAAATTGATGCTAGATCAATTATTAACTTTAAATCAGAGACTGACAGATTTTTGTAATCCACAGGTATTAAGGGATATGGGGCAAAGACAGGTGTATGGAGTTATGTCACAGATCAGCCACGATCTGATTGAATGGCAGAACAGGCTCAAGGGGCCTAGTCCTGTTCCTAAGTTCATTTTTGTGAAAGGAAGCTTTGGCCACAAAAGAGGAAACCAAGTTCTTGGAGACAGCATCAGCGATGATAGGAGTTCCAATTGAGATTAAAGGAGATAGTGGGACCAAGAATGCCAAAAGGCAAAGACGGTCAAAGGATGGTATCCTTAGTTCCTGATCATCTAATGGCATTCTGGGCCTTACTAACTGCGGAAGGATGTAAATAAAATTAAATTGATGAATAACATAAGAACATAAGAAATAGGAGCAGGAGCAGGCCATTCGGCCCCTCAAACCTGCCCCTCCATTCAATAAGATCATGGCTGATCTGCCCCAGACCTCAACTCCTCTTTCGTGCCAGCTCCTCTTGCCCTTGACTCCCTGATATTTCAAAAATCTATCTACCTCCTCTTTAAATTCTTTCAGTGATCCAGCCTACACAACTCTCTAGGGTAGAGAATTCCAGACATTCACTACCCTCTGAGAGAAGAAATTCCTGTGCATCTCAGTTTTAAATGAGTGTCCCCTTATTCTGTAACTATGTCCCCTAGTTCGAGATTCCCCCATTAGTGGAAACATCTTCTCAACATCTACCCTGTCAAGCCCCCTCGGAATCTTGTACGCTTCAATAAGATCACCCCTCATTCTTCTAAGCTCTAATGAATAAAGGCCTAACCTGTTTAGCCGTTCTTGATAAGTCAACCCCTTCATCCCAGCAATCAGCCTAGTGAATCTCTTTTGAACTGCCTCCAATGCCAGTATATCCTTTCTTAAATACGGGGACCAAAACTATAGACAGTACTCCAGGTGTGGCCTCACCAACACTCTGTACAGTTGTAACAAGACTTCCCTATTTTTAAACTCCAACCCGCTAGCAATAAAGTTCAAAATTCCACTTGCCTTCTTAATTACTTGCTGCACCTGCATGCTAACATTTTGTGTTTCATGCACAAGAACACCCAGATCCCTCTGTGCTGCACTTTTTTGGAGTCTCTCTCCATTTAAATAATAGTCTGCCTTTTGATTCTTCCTACCAAAGTGAACGACCTCACACTTTCCTACATTAATCTCCATCTGCCAAGTTTTTGCCCACTCGCTCAACCTATCTATATCTCCTTGCAGATTCCTTATGTCCTCATCACAACATGCCCTCCCACCTATTTTTGTATCATCAGCAAATTTGGATATATTACACTCTGCCCCTCCTCCAAGTCATTAATATAGATAGTAAATAATTGAGGCCCTAGGACTGATCCTTGTGGCACTCCACAGTTACGTCTTTTCAACCTGAAAAAGACCCATTAATCCCAACTCTGTCTTCTGTGAGTTATCCAATCCTCAATATATTACCCCCAAAACCACGAGCTCCTATCTTGTGCAATAATCTTTTATGTGGCACCTTATCAAATGCCTTCTGGAAATCTAAATACACTACATCTACCAGTTCCCTTTTTTCAACTCTGCTTGTTATATCCTCAAAGAACTCTAGCAAATTTGGCAAACACGATTTCCCTTTCACAAAACCATGTTGACTCTGTTTGATTATGTTAAGCTTTTCTAAATGTCTTGCTATTTCTTCCTTAATAATGGACTCTAGCATTTTCCCAATGACAGATGTTAGGTTGACTGGCCTATGGTTTCCTGCATTTTGTCTCCCTCCCTTCTGTAAATGTAACTGTCAAAAAACGTGGATTGGTTTGGGCAATGTGTGAAAGACTTCATCCATTTAAAAATGGAACAGACTAGGAGAGAGAACAGACCTTTGGAATCACCTAATAGGGGGAAAAATCAGAGGATGCAACATCAACAACAGCATTGATATGATGGTGATGTTAACTTGGTTCAGACAGAATGGTTCCAGATACTGCCAAACACCTTGGAGATGTAACAACAACAATTTATACTTATATAGCAGCTTTAATGTAATAACATGCCCCAAGGCACTTCACAGGAGCATTATAAAACAAAGTATGACACTGAGCAATACCAGGAGAAATTAGGTCAAAAGACCAAAAGCTTGGTCAAAGAGGTAGATTTTAAAGGAGTGTCTTAAAGGTGGAAAGTGAGGTGGAGAGGTGTAGGGAGCAGAGTTGAAAATGCGCAGAATATAAGCAGGAAGCCCAGCAATGGAATGGTCATGAATGTCCTTGATGATCGATTGGAATTTTCAGTGAGTTGTGTTAATAGCAACTTCAATCAGAAAGTGCAGCTGTAAGTGTACTTGATAGGGTAAGAGGCATCAGTTTTTTAAGGAATATGAATAAAGTGAGCAAATTTTGAGGGTGACTGGGAATGAGCAAAGCACATGGGATAGCACAGGAGATGGTCATGTTTGGGGTGCATATGTTGAGGATTGCAGGAAGGATACCATCAAACCAGACAGCTCATTAGAATCTGTAGCACGGAAGATCTGACAGATAGAGCAGCGTTAAAAATTGGGCCCCTTCGTAGTACCAGAATGGATCATTGGGGTGGGGTTTTATGCTGAAACTAGCGTTCAAAAAGCAATATTTGTCAAAAAAAATGTCAACTTTCTCGAAAAGACAGCAACTGAACTGTGGGGTTGACAAAATGAACACAAATATGGATTATACAAAAGTTATGAGAGTGACTTTGGCAAGGGATTAAAAAGGGGCAGGAAGACCTAGGCGTGGAATCAATTACTGTGCTCACAGTTGGTGCCTATTTTCAATTATGGTTATAACTTGTACTTGAAGCAGGATTTGAGAAGCCGGACTATATCATTATTTACGGTCGGATAACTTTTTTTAAAAGCGGCATTGTACAAGTATTTATGGGGCCAGTCCAATTTTTTGTTCCGAACCAAGCTCGATGACGTCGTGAGGTTCTGGAACTTTGTGACACTGAATTCGATCGTGTCAGTTTCTGGCGGGAAAAAGTAGCAAGTACAGCAGCTGCGATCCGGAAGAAGGAGGAGGCAAAGGTGCCAGAGGGACAGTGTCAGCCTGAGTGTCGGGACTTGGGGCCGAGTTGGCCGCAGACACTCTGTTCCCTCTCCCTATGCTTACGGGCACTGGGAGCCGCAGCCCCGGGACTGATAGCCACCCTCACCATGGTGATCCTCCGGGAGGGGATCTGTCCCGGAGCCACCGCGCAGCTCATCCAGGCTTTAAAAGACCAGCACGTAGTAACAGGTAGGGAGCGAGCAGCCCCTGTTCTCTGCTACCCGGCTCCTTGATAGGTGTACTCACAAAGGAAGACTTGCATTTATATACTGCGTTTCACAATCTGAGGACGCCTCAAATTGCGCTCCAGCTTGTTTAAGTGTAGTCGCTGTTATAATGCTGCACGGAGCCTTTTTAGAGAGGGACTGTGATACCACAACTTCTTCAAAACTCCCAGCAAGTGACTTCCCATGCAAGCTGAATCTTGCTGGCCTTTAGTTTTTTGGAATTCAGTTGATGATGACGGTCGATATTTTGTGTGTGGGATTGGACTGGTTCCTAGATTCCCGCCCCGCTTCATGGATATCATTAAGTCGGCAACCCAGGAGAAAAATCATGGAGGCATTGTTTATTTCTCCTTCAACACTTTTGTAAAAATGTTGGAGATGAGAAAAGACAGTTTGGCATGAGGTGGGGTGGTGGTTGAAACCAGAAGGTCATGTGATGAAAATCTCCAGGAATATGCCTGACCAGAGTTGGCCTACCTCTCACTGCATCATCGAATAATAATCACCAGCTAATTGACCCCCAATTACCTAGCGTCTTGGGATGTTTTATTCTATTTAAGATTTTATATAAATGTTTACACCTGGGAGTTGGTTCCCAATCCAGCTCAAAGTATCCCCTCTCCGTTAGTTGCAAGGCCCTGATCTGAGTGTTAAGGATGTGATACTTTCTAATGCACTGTTCAATCCTTTTCAGTGATGGACTTGGTGTCTGCAAATATTGAAGACCTGGCACAGAAATGTTCCATTTCCTACAAGGTAATGAGGACACTGACTTAAGTGCTAGCTGCTCAGCAGTCTGAAGGTACCCTATTTAATGATTGGTTCCTTGTGTATTAAGCTGCTGTTGTTTAGTGATGGTTAAAAGGAATTAACAGCCAGAGTTAACCAATGGTGCAGCAGTCTTAAAGCAGGGCACCATTTCCGTTTCAAGCTGCCTTCTTAAAAATTTATTCTCGGGCTGTGGGCGTCTCTGGCAAGGCCAGCATTTATTACCCACCCCTAGTTGCCCTGAGTCGTGGCTTGCTAGGCCATTTCAGAGGGCACTTAAGAGTCAACCACCTCAGTGTGAGACTGGAGTCACATATAGGGTAAATGTGGCACATTTCCTTCCCTAAAGGAGATCAGTGAACTAGTTTGTTTTTTAAAAATTATACAACAGCTTCATGGTCACTTTTATGGCTACCAGTTTTTTAATTTCCAGATTTTTAAAAAAAACTGAATTCAGATTCTCAAACTGCTATGGCAGGATTTGAACTCACACTCGCTAGATTATTAAACCAGTTCCTGTCACAGAAGTGGCTCAGCTTCTCACTTCAGTTCAAGAGCCGCTGGTCGTTAACAGCCAACTTCGTTATGTTTTCCCTCCAATTTATTTGCCTCCTATCCTCACCTGATGTCACAAGAACACAAGGAATAGGAGCAGGAATAGGCCATACGGCCCATCGAGCCTGCTCCGCCATTCAAAATGATCATGGCTGATCTTGGGCCCCAACTGCACCTTTCTACCTGTTCGCCATATCCCTTGATTCCCTGTCCATGGCAAAGCAGTATTGCAGGAACGATGACGATCTAATGCCTCTCTCGCCTCCACCCCCACCCCCCAGCTTAAAACACCAAGCCCAATGGTAGCCTACTCACCATCGTCCTGCTGAAGAGGGAGTACTGATCTTGAATTTTTTTTTAAGTAGTGCATCTGAATATCTAATCCAAGTGTGTTTGTTAACGCTCGGTATCGTTCCTCTTCTCAGACACTGGTCGCTGTGAGGCGGGTGTTGCTTGCGCAGTATTCTCCATTCCCTTCCAATGGTGCTGACCTTTATGAGGAACTTATGGGTTCCACGGCCATCTTGTCGACCGGAAACCAGAAGTAGGTACTGCCCAATCCACCTGCTACACCTTCAAGGAAAGATGTATATGTTAGAAACAGGAGTAGGCCATTCAGCCCCTCGAGCCTGTTCAGTCATTCAATTAGATCAACTCCATTTACCCACCTTTGTTTCATATCCTTACATAACGAAGAACTATTAATCTCAGTCTTGAAATTTTTAATTGCCCCACCAACCTCTCTCTTTGGGAGAGTGTTCCAGACGTCTTCTGCCCTTTCTGGGAGCAAATGCTGCCTAATTTTACTCCTATATTGCCTCGTTCCAATTTTAAGATTATGTCCTCTTGTGGATTCCCCCACCCAAGGAAATAGCTTTCCTGCATATATCCTATTGAATCCTCAATTAGGTCACCCCTCATCCTTCTAAACCCAAGGGAATACAAGCCAGGTTTATGTAACCTGTACTTGTAATTTAACCCTTTAAGCCCTGGTATCATTCTGGTGAACCTACACTATATCCCTTCCAAAGTCAAGCACTTCCTGTTTTCTGCACCTCATTCACACATAGGCAGGAGAGTGCAGGAGTAACTGCGGGCAGTTAACATACAGAGAGCCCATCGTTTACCTTACTGATATGCAGGTGCTCTGTGGCCTTCTTGTACTGATTTAGGGTTCCTAAATTTTGTAAGGCTATTGTAAAATTGTGCAACATAACTAATGGATTTAGATGAGAAAAAGCATTTTAATTTATGTAGAAGTATAACTGGGCCAATGGCCTATGTGGATCTGAGGCTGACAGGGACTGGTGCAGCATATAGGGCTTACTAGAACCAGTGTAACAACCTTAAATGTTCTTTTTATTTATTTCTTACTATCCGTGTGTCCTTTGTTTATCCCCATTAACAGTGTGCTCGTGCCCTATATTCGTTCCCCGTTAACAGTGTGCCTGTGCCGTGTATTTATTGCCCATTAACAGGCTGCCCATGCCCTTTATTCATTCCCTATTAACAAGGTGCCCATGCCACCTGGTTGTGTACATTATGATATCTAGAGAAATCAGTGACTCAACACATGAGTGACTTGCTGCTGCAGCTTTCACTCTCTGTCTCTGTGGACATAAATGAATGAAATATTTGAAACCCCTTCTGTGGGTCTGTTTTTGATTTTTTTTTTAGTGATGTGATTTGAAGTCTAGATGGTTTGTTTCCATCTTCAATGATTTGAATATGTCAGCTATCCTGTGTCAATCACTGTGATCTGTAGATGACATGGGAAAGGAACAAGGGAGGACATGAGGAACAGTGTGTCCTGTGGTGCTCTTCTTCTGGTGCTTGTTTAGAATTCCAAAAGCCAGGTTCCCTGAACCAGTTTCCTAAAACTGGCTCTCTTAGCCGGTGGCACCAAAATGGTCGTATAATTGTGGCTGCAAGAAAAGGGAGCTGGGTTTCGCAGCGTAAACAGGGGAGTTAGATAACAGCTACTGGTCTCCTGTTTCATACGAATTAGGAGCAGAAGTAGGCCATTCGGCCCCTCAAGCCTGCTCTGCCATTCAATAAGATCATGGCTGATCTGTTTGTATCACGAATTCCACACTCCCATCTACCCCCAATAACCTTTGATTCCCTTGTCTAGCAAGAATCTATCTACTGCCACCTTAAAAATATTCAATGACCCTGCCTCCACCACCTTCTGAGTCAGAGAATTCCAAAGTTGCACAATCCTCTGAGAGGGAAAAAATTCTCATCATCTCTCTCCTAAGAGGGTGACCCCTAATTTTAAAACCATGCCCCCTAGTTCTGGACTCACTCACAAGAGGAAACATCCTCTCCACATCCACCTTATCAAGACTGTTCAGGATCTTATATACTTCAATCAAGTCTCCCCTCAATCTTCTAAACTCCAGCAAAAACAAGCTCAATCTGTCCAACCTTTCCTCATAAGACAACCTGTTCATTCCAGGTATCAATCTAGTAAACCTCCTCTGAACCACCTAAAATATATTTACATCCTTCCTTCAATAAGGAGATCAAAACTGCACACAGTATTTGAGATGTGGTCTCACCAATGCCCTGTATAACTGAAGCATAACATCCTTACTTTTATTTTCAATTCCTCTCGGAATAAAGGATAGCATTCCATTAGCTTTCTTTATTACTTGCTGTACCTGCATACTAACCCTTTGTGACTCATGCACTAGAACACCTAGATCCCTCTACAACTCAGAATTCTGCAGGTGTTCTCAGTTTACTCTTCCTGCCGAAGTGAACAACTTCACATTTTCCCACATTGTATTCCATCTGCCAGATTTTTGCCCACTCACTCAATCTATCTATATTGGTGACTGTAATACAGTTAGTTTTAGCATAATCATGGAAAAGGACTAAGATGAAACAGAAGTAAAAGTTCTAAATTGGGGGAAGGCAAATTTTACGAAGCTTGGAGGTGATGTGCCAAAAGTGGACTGGATACAGCTACTTGAAGGAAGATCAGTGGCAAACCAGTGGGAGGTATTCAAAAGCGAGATTCTACAGGCACAGTGGAGACATATCCCTACAAAGAAAAAGGGTGGTACTGCCAAATCTAGAGCCCCCGGTTATCTAGAAGCTTACAGGCGTCAGATAAAGCAGAAAACAAAAGCTCAAGATGAAAGTTCCCAAAAAACTTAATACTTTTGAAAGCCTAGACGAGTATAGAAAGTGCAGGGGTGAAGTAAAAAAGGAAATTCGGAAAGCAAAAAGAGGACATGAAAAAATAATGGCAGGTAAAATCAAGGAAAACCAAAAGATGTTTTATCAGTACATTAAGAGCAAGAGGATAACTAAGGAAAGGGTAGGACCTATCAGAGATGTACAAGGGAACTTGTGCTTGGATGCAGAAGATGTGGGCAGGGTTCTTAATGAGTTTTTGTCTCTTTCTTCACAAAGGAGAGGGATGATGCAGACTTTCTAGTAAAAAAAGGAGTGTGAAATATTAGATATGTTAAGCATAATGAGAGAGGACGTACTAGAGGCTCTGACATCCTTGAAAGTGGATAAGTCACCAGGGCCGGATGGATTGTATCCCAGGCTGTTAAAGGAAGCCGGGGAGGAAATAGAGGATGCTCTGAGGATTATTTTCAAATCCTCACAAGATACAGGCGAGGTCCCAGAGGATTGGAGGTCTGCGAACATTGTACCATTGTTTAAAAAGGGTGTGAGGGATGGGCCAGATAATTATAGGCTGGTCAGTCTGACTTCAGTGGTGGGCAAATTATTAGAATCAATTCTGAGATATAGGATAAATTGTCACTTAAAAGGCACGGGTTAATCAGGGATAGCATGGATTTGTTAAGAGAAGGCCACGACTTACTAACTTGATTGGGTTTTTTGAGGAAGTAACAAGGAGGATTGATGAGGGTAGTGCCGTGGATGTGGTCTACATGGATTTTAGTAAGGCATTTGACGAGGATCCACATGGCAGACTGGTCAGAAAAATAAAAGCCCATGGGATACAGGGGAATGTGGCAGATTGGATCCAAAATTGGCTCAGTGACAGGAAACAAGGGGTAGTAGTCGATGAATGTTTTTGCAAATGGAAGGCGGTTTCCAGTGGCGTTCCACAGGGTTCAGTGTTGTATATATTACTGATTTGGACTTCAATGTGGACTGCATGTCCACAGGTCCCTGAAGGTGGCAGGACAGGTAGATAGAGTGATGAAGAAGGCATATGGAATGCTTTCCTTTATTGGCCGAGGTATAGAATACAAAAGCAGTGATGTAATGCTGGAACTGTATAAAACACTGGTTAGTCCACAGCTGGAGTACTGTGTACAGTTCTGGTTACCACATTCCAGGAAGGACAAAATTGCTCTGAAGAGAGTACAGAGGAGGTTTACAAGAATGTTGCCAGGGCTTGAAAGTTGCAGCTATGAGGAAAGATTGGATAGGCTAGGGTTGTTTTCCTCAGAACAGAGGAGGCTGAGGGGTGACTTAATTGAGGTGTACAAAATTATGAGGGGCCTAGATAAAGTAGACAGGAAGGACCTGTTTCCCCTAGCAGAGAGGTCAATTACCAGGGCACACAGATTTAAGGTAATTGGTAGAAGGATTAGAGGGAACATGAGGAAAAACTTTTTCACCCAGAGGATGGTGGGTGTCTGGAATTCACTGCCAGGAATGGTGGTGGAGACAGAAACCCTCAACTCATTTAAAAGGAAACTGGACATGAACCTGAAGTGCTGTAACCTACAAGGCTACAGACCAGGTGCTGGAAGGTTGGATTAGATTGGGTGGCTAGTTTTTTCGGGCGGCGCAGATATGATGGACTAAATGGCCTCCTTCTGTGCCATAACTTTTCTATGGTCTGCAACCTCCTTATATCCTCTTCACAATATACTTTCCTACCTATTTTTGTGTCATCTGCAAACTTAGCTACCATGCCATTGCTGCCCTCATCTAAGTCATTGATATAAATTGTAAAAAGTTGAGGCACCAGCACAGACCCCTGCGGGACTCCACTCATCACATCCTGCCAATCCGAAAAGAACGCATTTATGCATACTCTCTATTTTCTGCCAGCCAGCCAGCCAATCTTCTGTCTGTTAATATGTTACCCAACACATCATGAGCTCCTACTTTGCACAATAACCTTTTATGTGGCACCTTGTCAAATGCCTTCTGGAAATCCAAGTACAGTATGTCAATGGGCTCCCCTTTATCCATAGTGCATGTTACTGTTTCAAAGAACTCCAATAAGTTGGTTAAACATGATTTCCCTTTCATAAAATCATGCTGACTATTCCCGATTACCTTGAGTTTTTCTAAGTGCCCAGCTATAGCTTCCTTAATGATCGATTCTAACGTCTTCCCCACGACAGACGTCAAGCTATCTGGCCTGTAATTACCTGTTTTCTGCCTTCCCCCTCCTTCTTGATTAGAGGGGTTATATTTGCTACTTTCCAATCTGATGGAATCTTTCCAGAATTGAGTCAATTTTGAAAAATTAACACCAATGCATTAACTGCCTCATTAGCCACCTCTTTTAAGATCCTAGGATGAAGCCCATCAGGAGCCGGGGACTGGTCAGCTCGCAGCTCTGTCAGTTTGCTCACCCGCTTCCCTGGTGATTTTAATTTCACTGAGTTCCTTTCTTCCTACCTTCTGATTTACAGCTATTACTGGCATGTTTTTGGTATCCTCTTTAGTGAAGACATAAGTAAAATATTTGTTCATTCCATCTGCCATTTCCTTATTAGAATGGCAGAGCAGGCTCGACGGGCCAAATGGCCTACTCCTGCTCCTATTTACTACGATCTACTATTAACTCCCCATTCTCACTCTCTAGAGGACAGTGCCGATGTAGAAGTACCTAACAAAATTTAGAAAACTTGAGGGCCATTCAGCCCATCTAACTTGAATGAGGTTTTGCCCTCACTACATTGTATTGCCGCAGCATAGAGGAGTTTGGGTTGGGCTCCCTCTCACCTTGTCATTGAGTTTTTAAAATGCTGTTGATGATTTGATGCTGTACTCTCCACAGTCTGGACACGTTGCTGGACTCGGGCCTTTACACCGGAGAACTGACGGAGTTTGTTGGAGCGCCAGGCAGCGGAAAGACGCAGGTAAGAACCGCTCGACCTTTGGCAGCAAAGGTGCTTTAAAATGCAACTGATGCCTTACTGTCCTTACTGATTATCTGGGTTAAAATCATAATTGTCCATCCATTCACTATTTCCCTTCAGTTCCTCCCACTTCGTCATCCTACTGATGGACTGATGCTACAAACAGGTCTTCTTGATGGCTGATCTTAGTGAGTCCCAGGCATTTTACTTTCAGCTGTGGCTGCCCTAGAGTGACGCTTGGGGAATCAGTGGCACAAACGGCAAAATAAACAGACTTTGATTCCTTCCCAGAATTTTAAGACTCTGTCACAATTCACCTCCCTCAGTCTCTCCTTACTCCTACAATCTACAGACTTTTAAAACCCAACCCTGCTATCATTTAACTCCAGTTACCTCATCCCCTCCTACATTTTTCATCCCTGGCCATGTCCTACATCAGGAGCCTTGGTTGCTCACTGACAAGTAATATGGGCAGCGCACCTGAGGGGGGATATATTGGGCTTGGAGCAGGTGTAGCATAAATTCACCAGAATCATACCAGGAATATTAAATTATGAGGACATGTCCCATAGTCCTGACTTAAGTATAGAAGGATGATTTGTTTGAGATGATTAAATGAAGGGTAGGTGCCGAAAAAGTATTTCCTCTGATGAGAAAATGAAGAACAAAGGGAAGTAATCTTAAACTTAGAGCTCGGCCATTCAGGAGTGAAAGCAGGAAAAACTTTTTCACACAGAGCAGTGGAAATCTGGAGCCTTGATCCCTGAGTGGACCATGCACAATTTCCCCATGACATGGATGTTCCACAACCCACCTACTCTCCCACGACAGGCATCTGTCCACAGGTTAACTGTGCAAGGAAATAAAAGTCCTGGACACTTCTCAAAGCACCAAAGGTGATTAAACTGAGAGTATTGATCCAGCGTTATGACCCACACTTACAGCCTATGATCCCAGCTCCTGGGCTATTTAAAGGGACCATTCCTCAGGACCCATTAGTTACCCTGGCAAAAGTGAGGGAGGGTCAACTAACTGAAAAAAGTAAAAGACAAACCTGGTGTAATGGCTTTTGCCACCAACCAGGTTGGTAATATTTTGTGGGAGCGAAGTTTGTTTCCAATTTCTGACTCTCGGAGGCCTGAGGATATTCCGTGCTCATCCTGTAATGGTTTTCCCCGTTAAATTACTGTCAGGAACCACAGTCCAATCTGGTACCTGCTGAAAGGGCACTTTCTGGAGTGCCCAACCACAGAACCTAGATCATTGCCAGTGATTTCCCCATCCAGTGAGCTGCGGTTTCAGCCACCATTACTGACCAATTGAAGCTTTGGCATTTCCCGACACGCAGATGATGGGTAACAGCAGAACTGCTATTCTGTGAGTTGTTCTGCTTTGAAATGGCCCTCAGACTTGGTGTCTCAAGGCTGAAATAACCTTTTCCCTGAGTAGTATTGCCTTGCTGTTTTTCCCTGAGTAGTATTGCCTTGCTGTTTTTCCCTGGAGAGCAAGGAGATGAGAGGAAACAGCACAGGCCATGGCAGCCCACAAATGGAGGCCCAGTGAGGTGTAGCTAGCTAAGATTGCTGGGTCTAGAAATAGCTTTTTGAGCCTTTTATTGATACTACTTTGTACCCTGGCAACAAGCATCCTCACTTTGGGGATCAATGATCCCATCGGCTATCCAAGGGGTAACATTTTGAGGGTCCTTACCCAGTGTCGAGCCTCAGTTATTGGGAGTATGAGTCAAAGAGAGGCCAGTTGTACACCTGCGTTCTTAGGTTGCCAGGCATTGTCCCAGCAACTAGTGTGTAAATAGTCATTTAGTAGTACAGAACTTGAGTATTGCTGAAAATAGAGACACGTTGTTGAAGCTTTTCGTCTTGCACTCATCAGGCCAATCGTAAGAATAACCACTGTAAGGGAAGACAACAATTTATCCTGCATGAGAGGAGAGTGCTAGTTCGCAACGGGCAAGGTACAGGCCGTACCTGACCAGCCGTGCTTGCAAAACCCAAAACACAGTGTCCAACATTAGATGTGATTCTGCGGTTGGACAAGATTTGTTAAATAATTCGCAGTGTGCTAAGAACTAAGCTGACAACCAATTTAAGATTGTCAGTAGGGCTCGCAGTGTGGCGCATTTGTGCGTACTGGAAGCTACATATATTAATACACAGGGCCCTGTTCTTTGCAGACAGAAAGAACATGGACACACATTGCGCCTGTTTCAGCTAAACAAAATAAGTGATAGCCATCCGCTGGTTCATTCCTCAGGGCAATGCCTTGACCAATCAGAGTCAAGCTGCCTGGTTTAAATTTCAAACAAAGCTTGGCAGTTAACTGTCAGTCACTGTAAACTGGTGCACTCTCCATGGCAACACCTCTACCAGTCAGAGTTCATTTGCCAACCAATCAGCACTGTCTTCTCAAGGTTCAACAATATGTCTCTATTTTCAGCAATAACCAGTGTATAGTTATGATAATGGGCAGGATTTTCCCCACGGGCTTCAGGACACCACCGTCAGGCTCACTATGTGGGGAACTGTTACTCATTGTTATTTTCCTTAATTTGGTCAATTAAGGACAGCGGGCGGGCTCTCTAAGCTCGAGGGCCAATCGGAGGCTCTCCAGCTCGGAAGTAGGAGCAGGCTGCCTTTTCAAGGGAAGTAGGGGAGAGGGCCCACAAGATAGAGGCGCCCTCTCTCTAACTTCTTTAAATTTAAAATAAAAAATGGCCTCAACAGCCGTACCACCGTTGTTGGGTGGGAGCCCCTCCACTGGGCAGCCCAGAGTTGTAGCTGAAGCTAGACCGGAGGGGACGACCTGTAAGCCTGTTCTGCCACCAGGAGGCCGCTTCCAGGTAGCTGCAATGTCTGGGAACCTGGAGGCCACGTGGAAAATTCCAGTCAGTCTCTAACAGTAGGCTTTAACAGGCCCTTAACTAGTTGAATCGGCTACCTGCCGCTTGTGGGCGAGTAGCCCTGCCGCCCCCAATCCCACCTCTGGGGGAAAATGGCCTGGGGGCAGGATGGAGCTGGGGAACTGGCCGGCGGTATGAAATTCTGAACCCGACTGCCTCTATTGGGGGCTAAAGATCCTCCCCAAATCCTCACCAGGCTCTTGAAATTAGCTGCTCCATACATACTGCCACCTTTTTGTTGTGCGATGCTGATTTTTGTGCCATGCCTCGTGAACATGTCTGAATTTTTGTTGAAACTACATCAATGATTCTGATAGTTGGGAATAGGGGTGAATGTGCTACAGTGGTTTAACCTCTCCTATTACTTGCTGTTAAAGGTGTGCCTCAGTTTAACAGTGAACATATCATGTCAGCTGAAGCAGAAAGTTCTCTACATTGATTCGACGGGGGGACTGACTGCCTCTCGCATGCTGCAACTGATCCAAAACGAGGTTGACAGCTTGGAAGGACAGGTAGGGGCAGATTCAACTGACAATCTGTTACACATGCGCTTGCCTCTTATGTTAAAAAAAAACAATAATTATGATTAAAAAGTACATCATTGTGCAGCACTTTGGGACATTTAGTGACATGATAGGTGCTTCTTAAATGCAAAGCTTTCTTTGTTTCCCCTTCATTTTCCTCCTTGCCACTCTCTCTCCTTTGTCACATTCTCTCTCTCTGTCTCTCACACACCTCTCATTTTTGCAGAGCGAAGCCCTCCAGAGGATAGAGGTGGTGCGTGTGTTTGAAGTGTACCGATTGCTGGATGTGCTGCAGGACCTCAGGATGAGCTTCACACGCCAGGTAGGATGTGGCAGAGGGAGTGGTGGGGAGGGCAAGTCTGCAGATTAGGAATATCAGGGTACTGAAGTACGTGACCTTCCCTAGTCTCCTACCAGAGGCTTGTTTTTCTCCCCTCCCCACCCCTCTCCACCCCAGCAGGATGAGGTGTAAGGTCCTGCTGGAGATTCCATTTCCCCACCTCACTGATGCCTCTGTGATGGTAATTTTCGTGCTGACGGGTCTTACTGTTTCCGCAGGTGATGGGAGCTCGCAGCTCAGTAAAAGCTGTTGTGATCGATTCAGCTGCCGCTGTGCTCTCCTCCATTTTGGGTGGTCATCATCTAGAAGGTGAGCTATCGTTTGAAATGCCCTGTTCCAAACGGGCTGGCTCTATCCAGCTTCATAGAATTAAATTTAACAAGTGACGGGCAGTGTACTGGGACACAGGTTACCGGGCTGCTGGGTTCTGCTTGCAGCTCCCTCATACAGTGAATTGACAGTCTCAGCTGTGCCACAAGGGGGAAAGATGGAGGGAGAGGCCCAGCTCCTTGTGTACCAGGACGACAAGGGTTAAATTACGAGGAGAAGTTGCATGGACTAGACTTGTATTCTCTTGAATATAGAAGATTTAAGCTGTGATCTAATTGAGGTGCTTAAGATGATTAAAAGAATTGATAGGGTAGAATCAGAGAAACTGTTTCCATTGGTGAGAGAGTCCAGAACAAAGGGGACATAACCTTAAAGTTAGAGCCAGGCTATTCAGAGTGATGTCAGGAAGTACTTCTTCACACAAAGGCCAGTGGAAATCTGGAACCCTCTAACCTCAAAAAGCTGTTGAGCCTAAGTTGATGGAAATTTTCAAAACTGAGATTGCTAGATTTTTGTTAAGTAAGGATATTAAGGAATATGAGACCAAGGTGGGTAGATGGAGTTAAGATGTAGATCAGCCATGATCTGATTGACTGGTGGCAGAACAGGCTGGAAGGGCCGAATGGTGTACTCCCGTTCCTAGGTATTTAGTGGTTATGACAATTGCAGCATTGGCCAGCCACTAACCTGTTCCAATAGGGATTGAGAACAGGACAGGGAGATGTAAGATAGGGAAACTATTGCAGCACCTCGAGCCATGAGAAGCTGATTGAGGTGGTAGTGTAGGCTTGATTTCTCCCAAGGTGGGGAGGCCTTTGATTTGCAAGCCGAAGGGGGGAGGGGTAAATGAGAAATGAGTTCCGGTGAGGAACAGCACTGCAGTTGGGAGTATAGGACTGGTAGAATGAGGACTTGTAATAGGGGTGTCAGCCATGCATGATATGGATAGGGTTGCTAACCCTCCAGGATTGACCTGGAGTAGACGGGAATTGAAGATGAATATCCAGGACACTCCTGCAAGCAATTCTGGTGAAAAATCATGGGGACATTAAATAGTGCTTTTTAAAAAGATTTGCTTTTGTTTCGAATAAAAATATTGCAGATGGTTTTGCGAGGGGTGGGGGGGGGAAGGCTATTTAATTGACAGTCAAGAATCATCCAACCGGATAATGAGTCTATTTGTGTGATTGGTGTGAGAAGGCACTGTGCTGTGCGGTCAGGCGACCAATGTTGGGGGCGTGGGGGCAGTGAGGTTGGAGGTCGTGTGATAATCCACCCAGAGTCAGAAATCCTAGGTGTGGGTTATCAGGGATATCCAAAGTATCCAGAAGGACTGAGGTCTCAGATCTTGTGCTGCTAAAGCTAAGAAATGCTGAGCTCAGGGATCCGCTGGTTGCAGGCTTCTATCATACCCTGAGTGGATAAGCCAGAGAAGATACAAGTAGAGGGGAATAGACAAGCCAAGCAGTAGTGATGCATTAACTGACTCAAGGACCCAGTACAAGAGAAGGCTGAGGATCAATCGGATGGCATAGCCTAGTGGGTATAATATTGGATTAACAACCCAGAGTTCGTAAATTCAGCCTCCACCATCACAAGTTGTAAAATTGAATTCATTAAACCTGCTAGGTCATGCCCGGCACCAGGGAAATGACTGATATAACTGAATTCTGGTAAAACGCATTAACATGCTTCAAGGAGAGGAGCCTATGGAGCCTCAACTTTAATTACTGGGCCCCTTATAACGAATTCTACGGAGGCCAGAAATTTGTCTTCCAGGAGTAAGAACCGAGCCCCCAACCCCCGCCCCCCCCACCCGCAACCAGATCTCATATTTGGCCATTTTCAAAATGTAAGCTAAGGAACCTTCCACTGACTCCACAAGCTTCAGGTGAACCAGCAGCAAAGGCCCCAGGTTTGTTTTTATTCTTTCACCGGATGTGGGCATCGCTGGCAAGGCCAGCATTTATTGCCCATCCCGAATTGCCATTGAAAAGGTGGTGGTGAGCTGCCTTCTTGAACCGCTGCAGTCCATGTGGTGACCCAGCGACCGTGAAGGAACGGTGATATAGTTCCAAGTCAGGATGGTGTGTGGCTTGGAGGGGAACTTTCAGGTGGTGGTGTTCCTATGCATCTGCTGCCCTTGTCCTTCTAGGTGGTAGAGGTTGCAAGTTTGGAAGGTGCTCTCGAAGGAGGCTTGGTGAACTGCTGCATTGCATCTTGTAGATGGTGCACACTGCTGCCACTGTGTGCTGGTGGTGGAGGGTGTGAATGTTTAATGTGGTGGATGGGGTGCCAATCAAGTAGGCTGCTTTGTCCTTGATGGTGTTGAGCTTCTTGAGTCTTCACTCATCCAGGCAAGTGTACAGTGTTCCATCAAACTTGTGCCTTGTAGATGGTGGATAGGCTTTGGTAATTCAGGAGGTGATTTACTTGTTGCAGAATTACCATTCTCTGACCTGCTCTTCTAGCTACAGTATTTATATGGCTGGTCCAGTTCAGTTTCTGGTCAATGGGATTCAGTGATGGTAATGCCATTGAATGTCAAGGGGAGATGGTTAGATTCACTCTTGTTGGAGATGGTCATTGCCTGGCAATTGTGTGACATATCAGCCCAAGCCTGAATGTTGTCCAGATCTTGCTGCATGTGGGCATGGACTGCTTCAGTATCTGAGGAGTTGTGAATGATTTGGAACATTGTGCAATCATCAGAGAACAGCCCCACTTCTGACCTTATGATGGAGGGAAAGTCATTGATGAAGCAGCTGAAAATGGTTGAGCCTAGGACACTACCCTGAGGAACTCCTGCAGTGATGTCCTGGGCTTAGATGTTTGGCCTCCAACAACCACAACCATCTTCCTTTGTGCTAGATATGGCTCCAACCAGCGGAGAGTTTTCCCCCGATTTCCATTGACTTCAATTTTGCTAGGTGGGGTATTTTGACACTTATGTCGAGTTGCACAGTGCCTCCCCCATTTCTTGGATTTTTGGGACCACAATGTTTTGTAGAGGGACCCTGATGAGATAAACACCACGTGCCATTTTGCAGTGTGAATGCTGAGAATCCCTGGGCTCCTGCATTACTGGTTTTGGCTCCTAACACAGAAACAATCTCCTAATTCTAGAATATACCAACTCTCTTCCAAGTCTACTGTTGTGTGTGTCTTTGGGTTTTGCTTTTTAGGTATATCTCTCATGATGCAGCTAGCAAGGGAACTGAAGACTATGGCCAGAGAACTGGGTGTCGCTGTAATAGTGAGTACAGGAAACTGTTTAATCTGTTTCCTTCTAAATAAATGATTGGGCGGAATTTCAGTGTAACAGTGAAAAGCATTATACAAAGCTGTAATTATTATGGTGTAAAGTGGATTTACCAGAATGATAGCAGAGATGAGGGGCTTCAGTACTTGGAGAGATCGGAGAAGCTGGGATTGTTCTCTTTCAAGTAGGGAAAATTAAGAGGAGATTTAATAGAGATGTCCAAAATTACAAAGGGTCTTGATAGAGTAAGTAATGAGAAACTGTTTCCACTGGCAAGTGGATCTGTAACCCGAGGAGACAGATTTAAGATAATTAGCAAAAGAAGCAGAGGAGAAGGTGGGAATTTATTTTGTGCAGCGAGTTATGATCTGGAAAGCATAGCCTGGAAGGGCGGTGAAGCATATTTAATAACTTTTAAAAGGGAATTGGATAAATACTTGAAAGGAAAGTTTGAAGGGCTATGGGGAAAGAGCAGGGGTGTGGGATTAATTGGATAGCTCTTTCAAAGAGCTAGCATTGGCAAAATGGACTGAATGGCCTCCTTCTGTGCTATATTATCAAACTGCTTATCCGACATCCAGCATTAGATGAACAGAAATTTCCTCCAATTAAATATTGGGAAGACTGAAGCCATTGTTTTCAGTTCCCACTCCAAACTCCGTTCCCTAGCTGCCGATTCCATCCCTCTCCCCGGCAACAGTCTGAGATTAAACCAGTCTGTTCGCAACCTTGGTGTCACACTTGACCCTGAGATGAGCTTCTGACCACATATCCACACCATCACTATGACCACCTATTTCCAACTCTGCAACATCGCCCGACTTCACCCCTGCCTCAGCTCATCTGCTGAAACCCTCATTCATGCCTTTTTTAACTTTTAGACTTGACTATTCCAACACACTCCTGGCTGGTCTCCCATATTCTACCCTCTGTAAACCTGAGCTCATTCCAAAACTCTGCTGCCCGTGTCCTAACTCGTACCAAATCCTGTCCGCTATTACCCCTGTGTGTACTCACCTACGTTGGCTCCCGGTCAAGCAACGCCTTGTTTGTAAAATTTCCATCCTTGTTTTCAAATCCCCTCTTGGCCTCGTCCCTCCCTATCCTCTAATCTCCTCCTGCCCCACAACCCCAGAAATCTCTGCGCTCCTCTGATTCTGGCCTCTTGAGCAACCCGATTTTAATTGCTCTGCCGTTGGTGGCTGCACCTTCAGTTGCCTAAGCCCTAAGCTCTAGAATATCCTCTCTACACCTCTCCGCCTCACTTTCCCCCTTTAAGATGTATGTTAAAATCTGCCACTTTGACCAAGCTTTTGTCATCTGACCTAATATCACCTTATGTAGTTCGGTGTCATATTTTGTTTTATAATCTTCCTGTGAAGCACCTTGGGACGTTTTATTACATTAAAGGTGCTATATAAATATAAGTTGTATCATTCTCTGACTAAGCTTCTTATCCATTTCTGCTCAGTTGTGAATTTTGTTAAGCTGTGTTCCTCTCCTGAAGGCAGGGGCTTGTGCTGGGTTACGGTTTGATAAAAGAAAAAAAAACTTGCATTTATATAGCACCTTTCATGATCTCTGGACAATCTGCTTTATAGCTAATGAAATACATTTGAAGTGTAGTCACTGTTGGAGGAAATGCAGCAGCCAATTTGCACACGGCAAGCTCCCACAGCAACAATGAGCAATGACCAGGTAACTTGTGTTTTCATTAACTGATTCCATTGACTGTGCTCACTTGTCAGGTGACAAACTGCGTCGTGCAGGACAGTGGCGGAGGTGTGAAGCCAGCTCTTGGCCGCTCGTGGAGTTACGTTCCCAACATCCGCGTCCTGCTCCAGCACAGAACAGAAGGAGCTGGTCTGCACCCTACGAAGCGCAGTGCAACGATACTGAAATCATCCCGGCAGGTGGGTGGGCAGTGCTCACTGTTTGGAGGCCCACAAGCGTGCACAATGGGCCATCTGACCTCCTCTGCCAGCTGTGTACCAACAGCACGTAAGATTAGCCCACAAGACATATTGTACCGTCTCCTTCTCCCTCTCGGTTACTCTCTTTTGCACACTTAGTGGTACTCCTCACTTCTCCATCGTTTCTTCTGTTTACAAGCTGTTAAAATGCAAGTTGGGCAGGTGACTAATAGTTACTGTTTAACTTACTCTCATCTGTTCCCCTACTCTTTTCAGCCTGTGCCAAGGACCTTTACTATTTGCTAAGGCATTGCAATTTAGAACAAGTAGGAGGAATCGGTGGGAAAAGAATCTCTCCTTAAGGATTGTTCTCTTCACTGAGTAGTTTCATGGGCAGGAGATACTTTCCTGGAATTAGTTTGAACACTGCTGCCATCTTTTGAAGGACATTTGTCCTACAGAAGAACCATACCGATTAGTAAGCTGTATCTGTTTCAATGGTGCCAACACTACCACCATTTTACCCCCACCCGTTTTACCTCCTTTTCATTTAATCTGGACATGGACAAAGAGTCATCGCTGTAATGATCACATTGTCGTACAGGCTTGTGTTTATATGTCTAAGGAGAAATGTCTTGGAGGGCAGTAGGATACTGATACTACAATTCTCTTAGAGGAGGTGATGACTCTTCTAAAACAAGGATAGGATTGAGGAAGTGATTATTCCCTGATAGAATGACTGGAGTGGTGGAGGTGCTGCTCGCTCTTGATAATAGCATGGTCCAGGTACCTTCCCCTACTCCATTACTTAGAGTTGCCTCTGCCCAGCACCTTCCGTCTATCCCTGTGGAGAAGCAGGTGCCTCTCATGGCTGCATAGTTAACCTTGGTAATTCTCCAGGTGTGAACCCAGCATGTCCCTGCTCCATGATCCACTGCCAATCCTGTCCCCTCGCCTCTGTCTCATAACCATATAACCATTTCAAATCCTAATCTTGTGTGTTTTTTTATTTGCCTTCAGCCTACCAGAATAAGTGTAGAGTTTGACATCACTTCCTGTGGAATATTGGGCAACCGAGCTGCTTCCTCACAACACTCTGCTGGTGACCTTGATAACATGTATTAAAACCTGGCTGGACTTTATATACATATAGAGCTGGTTTAAACATTTGTATTACAATGAATGTACTGAGAAAATAAGACCAGTTTGAGAAAGATGGAGCCTTTACTTCCTCACCATTTTGAAGACTGGGAGTAGTTGCATGAGTGCCACTTGTTCTTGTCTAGTGGCCATTCTTGATGTTGCTGCTACAACAGAAAGGTCAGCCTCCTGATTTATGAGCCAGTTGACTTACAGAAAGGTAGCATTGAGATGTTGGAAATCTCGAGCACCTACAGTGACACCCTACTGCATCCAGCTATCTGAGAGCAACTACATCCTGCAGTTAGGTTTTGTTAAAATAATTGTTTTCCGGGCACAGTTTTAAAGCCCTTGCTCTGGTTGTAACTTGCAGCTGTAAAGAATGCCCTGTTGTGGTACATTAAACAGTGAATGGGCTTGTACAGTTGCCCAAATGTCTTTCATGCAGTAACAACTTGCATTTATATATGTAGCCAGTGTTTTATAGTTTGAGAGGAAACATTGTATAGCCTGCATACTTTGCCTATAATCTTTCTCTGTGAAATTGTTGGGTAGCCTTATTCTGGCACATTTTTGGATAATCAAAACAACCTCTTGCCTGTGTGCACAATGGGGTGCTGTTAACATTCAGTGCCGATCACCTCCTCCTGAACCATCATTCTTTCTCTCCTTGGGAATGGGTGGCCTGGCATGCTGAACAGGCCAACTCTTCTTTGGACCATCTACTTCAGCTGGAGCTGTGGCCACATTAATGATGCCAGCCAATATGATGTTGACAAAGAATTATCAATGGGAGTGCCGTTCAGGTGGAGCATGTTCCTTTTAAGGCTAAAAAGTCTAATTGTTATGTGGGTATACTAATATCGTCCTGTACTTTGCAGTATTCCCTGTCTAATGCTGCTGCTGCTGTACAACTAAAGTGTAAATAAATTTGACCAGTAATGTTAGCCTGCATAGTTGGGTACTGAATGTGCTTTCAACATTTGAATTGAAAGGAAGCCCTACATAAATTCCAATGCTTGGGGAACTTCAAAATGTGTGTTTGTTAAACATAGTGTATGGCTCCTGAAATATTGAGCCCAGTATCACCACAGTGTCTCCTGTGTTATGACCAAGGCGGGAGTAATGCACTGTTAACTCAGTCCCACTACTCCACAGGACATAGTGTATGCTCCCTGGCCAATCTGGCATAATTACTAAGAGAATAACAATGGTTAAAAGCCCCAAACTTTTAAGAGCAATCTCAGTGTGACAAATTTCTCTTCCTGCAACAGCCACATGATGGAGTCTAATCATTTTTTAAAAATTAAAACTTATTAAAATTATAGTTAAAAAATGTAATTTCATACACAGGATAGGAAGAGAACATTTCAGGTAAATGATGGTGTATGGAAAATGTACTGCTCGTGATGAGGGACTGTAATTCACGTTCACTGTGATTCTCACAGGAGTCGGCTCCAGACTTCAGTTCTGTCAACACAGAGCAAACCACACGGCAGTGCCATTCAGAAGAGGCCTGGTCTGAGATTTCGCTGAGTAGATGCTCTTACTGGCTGTGTGCTTCAACCCAAAGTACTTGTTCAATCTTCTTGATGATATAGGACATGAATTTTGCTCATAATCCCATCCCCCAATCTTCTCTCCTTAATTGACGCTTCTGAAATGTTGGGCCCAGTATCACCACGGTGTCTCCTGTGTTATGACCAAGGCGGGAGTAATGCACTGTTAACTCAATCCCACTACTCCACAGGTCGCAGCATATTATTAAAGTCTCCCACCTACCAGAAATTAGCCAAATTAAACACTTTATTAACCCCAAGAATAAAATACACCAAACCAGGTTTCTTTAAATAATAACATTAACTACTTATTAATAAACTAAATCTTAAACAATATTGAGATAAATCTTTGTCTGAAAAGACTTTATAACTTCTTATTCCTCCTAACCCCCATACACACTGTCATGGAAGTTGTTTTTCTTTTAAAACTAAGGAGGGGGGCAGGTCTGTGTACCTTTAAGACTGAGAGTTATTTTTTCTCTCTGGGGAACAGTATGTGTGTGAGCTGCAGCTGTTCCTAGGCAACAGCAAGAGAGAAGTCACATGCCATATTGGATCAGTTTGACTGTGTGGAAAGACTGGCTAGAACTGGTTTGATCTGGCAGACCAGTGAAGCATGCTATGAAGGAAGGATTTGTCTCTCTCAGCAGAAAATCTACATTGACCTACGGGTTATGTTTCGCCTAAAGAGGAAAAATCCCCTGGAAAGGGACCTTTGCATTGTTAGAGGTAGAAAATTCCTTTTTTACCTCCAGTCTCTGAGAAGTCTCTGTCTCAGGAGTGACTTTCTGTTGCCTTTTGTGTTTCTGGGAGTTCTGGAATTCTCAAGAAAGTTTCCACTCTCGACTGCTAATTCAAAATCCAAGTAAACCCATTGCTATACTCCTTGTTGAAAGATCTGTTTGACGCCTGCTGTAGCTGAAGTGCAGTGAACATCTATCTATTACAGATTGTTCATCAAACTCGCCTGGTAACTTAGAGTGGCATCTGACAATTTGACTTTGGGACACCTCACCGCTCTGGGAAAACAAACCACCAAGACTTACAACCCAGTTATTTTATTATTCTGAAGAAACAGCTCTAATTTGTAATATTTTTAAACCATTTAACTGTTGGTTTTTAAATGTATGTGTGTGTGCATGGGGGTTAGTAACAGTAAGAAGTTATAAAGTCTTTTTCAGACATAGCGTTATCTCAATATTGTTTAAGGTTTAGTTCATTGATAGTTAATTTGTTGTTGTTTAAAAATACCTGGTTTGGTTCTGGGGGTTAATAAAGTGTTTAAGTTGGCTAATTTCCAGTAGGTGGGAAACTTTAATAATATGCTGTGAGCTGTGGAGTAATGGGAATGAACTGACAATGCATTATTCCCACCTGGGTCGTAACAACACACACATACATTCAAAAACCAACGGTCAACCAGTTGGATTTCAAAAATGATGTTTTAAATTAGAGCTGTTTCTTAGGAATAATAGAAATAACTAGGTCATACGTCCTGGTTAGGTTACTTTCCCAGAGTGGTGAGGTGTCCCAGAGTCGAATAGTCAGATGCCACTCAAAGTTTCCAGGCGAGTTTGATGAACAGTCTGCAATGGATGGGTGTCAAGGCAATTCAGCTGCAGTAGGCATCCCACAGATCTTTCAACAAAGAGTATAGCAACAGGTTTGTTTGGATTTTGGATTAGCAGTCTAACAGTGGAAACTTTCCTAAGAATTCCTGAACTCCCAGAAACACAAAGGGCAACAAAGTCACTGCTAAGGCAGAGACATCTCAGAGACTGGAAGTAAAAACGGAATTTTCTACCTCCAACAATGCAAAAATTCCTTTCCGGGGTCTTTTCCTCTTTAGGCGAAACACAGCCTCGAGGCCAATGTAGATTTTCTGATGAGAGGGACAAAAACCTTCCTCACGGAGAGAACGCTTCTCTGGTCTGCCAGTACAAAATGGTGTGTGACCTCATCTCTCTTGCTGTTGCCTAGTAACAGGCTTGCACTCACTGAGAAAACACCTCTCAGTCTTAAAGGCACATAGACCCCCTTAGTTTTTAATAGAGGAAAATAAATTACACTCCCATGACACCTGGCAGCACTCAGTACCCACTGTTTGCCTCTTGTATTCCCGTAAATATATTGACCCATTACTGTTAATGTTGTAGATTATTTCACAATCCATCTTTGGTAAATAATGATTCTATGATAAAATACACCATGAAGTTAACCATTGGCTACCTCCATATCCAGTTCCTCTCTAGGCCTGTGTCAGTGAACTCATAGTATTTCAGTAAACTACGGACCAGCATTTTCTCAGATAACTTGTTGCCATCTCACTACAGTGAGGTCGATTCAAAACCTGTCACACAGACTGTGAGGTCGTTGCTTCAAAGCGTCAGCTGTGGATATGTAGTAATGTTCTGTCCTCTGAGTCAGAAGATTGTGGCTTCAAGCCCCGCTCCAGAAAAGTGAGCACAATATCTAGGCAGATCCTCCAGTGTAGTATTGAGTGCGCCACTCTGGCGGAGGTGCTATCTCTAGGATTGAACAGACTGACCCATCTGGTCTCTGGTGCGTATAAAAGATCCCATGCCACGATTTCAAAGAAGAGCAAGAGTGTTATCCAACATTAATCCCTCAACTAGCATCAATAAAATGGATTATCTGTTCATTAGCTAATTGCTGTTTGTGGGAGCTTGCTGTGCACTGATTGGCTGCCCCATTTCCTACATTACAATAGTGACAATGATCATTGATTGTAAAGCACTTTTTGACGTCCTGAGGTAAAGGTGCTATATAAATGCATTCTTTTCTTCCTTCTCTCTTCCAAGTCCTGGTTGTATAGGTCAGGATAAGGACAGGATGGGGAATGGGATTATTGGCAAGTCCTGAATTGGAATTTTCCAATTCTGTACTCACACTCATCAGGTTGGATTTCTTGTTTGCTTATTTTACAGGGTAGAAATTAGAAGGCAGGTGAGTAGAAAACTCCAGCTCGCAGTTTGCTTTGATGAAAATTCAGTAATAACTCTTAACAGCATAAAACCTGTTCCCAAAACACTAAAACAGTGCAGCAAAAGGACTTGGAGGTGGGGGGGAATGTTACACCACTAGCACAATTGGAATGGGACCCTTTTTTGTGCCTACTTAATATTTTGGGAAATGCGGGACAAGTCATAACCTGCATTTTCTGGTCCAAAGCACAAGCAGGTGCTAATCTCATTTTCTCAACTGTGGGTTCTGGGAAATAGTGTAACTTGAAATTACCACCTGCCTCATAAATTCTAAGCCAGACTGCTAGGTGGAGCAATTGGACAAGCAACATCAAAGGGGAAAAGCAAATAATGCCTCAACAAGTCATGTAAACAAGGCTAGAGCCTTACAAACATTAATGGAATCCATAAAGAGTAGTCTTATCTTTATACCTTCTTCCCCGCCCCCACCATTGACTCTGCCTGTTATGTCTCCTGGTTATCTTCTGGTTCCCACGAGTTAGAATTTATCACACTTTAGACTTGGAAAAGCGGGAGCTTTTTGTGTTTAATACAGCTCGCCATGCTGCCTGGTAAAAATTGCTGTAGACTGGTGTCGTGTTACATGTCCCATGTCTCGCCAGTGCAGCTGTGAATGTGGCTTACACATAACAATGAGTTCCTAGCTAATCAGTCCTAGCTCTTTACAGATAATTAATAATATATAACTCTGCCCGAGTAGCCAAAGAAGCTTGGGAGTCTGTGTTGGTAAGTTGCGTGACCTTGGCGGATACAATCCTATCCTCACCCAGTAGCCACATGTGCACTTAACTACAGGGAAAACTGAATAGAATGAGAAATGAAACTGGGGCCTTTTGGTGTCGCCCAGAGAATCCACAGGTGCAATCCCATTTATTGAGCTGGGATTATGCCTACCAAGGAACTTTACCTCTAATCCCACTAATTATTTCAGGGGCAGTGTCGGGGCCTCCTAGATCAGATCTTTTGTGGCATATTGATGGTACATCCCTCTATTTAAAGCCCTGGAAATATTGGAGGAAGCTGGCTAGCTCAGGATGGGGGTGTGGGTTATTGGGAGGGAGGGGTTGGAATTGGGATACAGACCACACACCCTGAAGAACATCTTTTTTCCCTCATGTCCATCTAACAAAAGGTGATGCTTTAAATTGCCCAGACCCAGATTAAAGCCACAAATTGGCCCTACCTCCACCCGTTCTGGTGAGATGAGACCATTTGCACCTGTGCCGATGCCGCCCCACCCCCAGAAATGCCCAGGAGTCTCCAGAAATTAAAGATTAATCTCCAGGACACTGTTGAGAGCAACACAGGAGAAAATCACAGGGCCATTAAAAGTTTTTTTTCTTATAAAAAATATTGGTTCTGGGAAAATTCATCCAATTTGGTAAAGATTATTGGCTTTCCAATTGTTGGGAAAAGGCAGCATGCCATAGGTATGGGCATGTTGGGTAACCAATGGTGAACGGGTGGGGGCAAGGAGGTCATGTGATAATTCCTCCAGGATTATGTCTACAGTTGGCAACCCTAATGCTACACTAGTTCTCATCTGAGGCTGGAGCATAGGAAATCAAGACCTAGGGAGTCCCTGCCTCTTGCACACTTCCCACCAATATCTGTGGCCACATGAAGCAGGGTGGAGTAGACTGCCACACAATCGAATTCCTGAAACTCTAGCCTAATGACTGGAACATGACCCACGTTTTAGCTTTTCCACGAGATCCCTGCCAAATTTACAGTTGGAGGGTTTAAACTAATGTGGCAGGGGGATGGGAACCAAATGAGGTCAGTGGACAGTAAGGAGGTAGTAACTAAAGCCTGTAAGGAACTAGATAATGAAGTCAGTGTGACTAAGGGGAAGAGTAGGCAGGGAGCAGATGATGAACGCAAAGGGACTGGTGGTCTGAGGTGCATTTGTTTTAATGCAAGAAGTGTAGTAGGTAAGGCAGATGAACTTAGGGCTTGGATTAGTACCTGGGAGTCTGATGTTATTGCTATTACTGAGACTTGGTTGAGGGAAGGGCTTGATTGGCAACTAAATATCCCAGGATATCATTGCTTCAGGCGGGATAGAGAGGGAGGTAAAAGGGGTGGAGGAGTTGCATTACTGGTCAAAGAGGATATCACAGCTGTGCTGAAGGAGGGCACGATGGAGGACTCGAGCAGTGAGGCAATATGGGCAGAACTCAGAAATAGGAAGGGTGCGGTAACAATGTTGGGGCTGTACTACAGGCCTCCCAACAGCGAGCGTGAGATAGAGGTACAAATATGTAAACAGATTATGGAAAGATGTAGGAGCAACAGGGTGGTGGTGATAGGAGATTTTAATTTTCCCAACATTGACTGGGATTCACTTAGTGTTAGAGGTCTAGATGGAGCAGAATTTGTAAGGAGCATCCAGGAGGGTTTTCTAGAGCAGTATGTAAATAGTCCAACTCGGGAAGGGGCCATACTGGACCTGGTGTTGGGGAATGAGCCCGGCCAGGTGGTTGAAGTTTCAGTAGGGGACTACTTTGGGAATAGTGATCACAATTCCGTAAGCTTTAAAATACTCATGGACAAAGACGAGAGTGGTCCTAAAGGAAGAGTGCTAAATTGGGGGAAGGCCAACTATACCAAAATTCGGCAGGAGCTGGGGAATGTAGATTGGGAGCAGCTGTTTGAAGGTAAATCCACATGTGATATGTGGGAGGCTTTTAAAGAGAGGTTGATTAGCGTGCAGGAGAGACATGTTCCTGTGAAAATGAGGGATAGAAATGGCAAGATTAAGGAACCATGGATGACAGGTGACATTGTGAGACTAGCTAAGAGGAAAAAGGAAGCAAACATAAGGTCTAGGATGCTGAAGAAAGACGAAGCTTTGAAAGAATATCGGGAATGTAGGACCAATCTGAAACGAGGAATTAAGAGGGCTAAAAGGGGTCATGAAATATCTTTAGCAAACAGGGTTAAGGAAAATCCCAAAGCCTTTTATTCATATATAAGGAGAAAGAGGGTAACTAGAGAAAGGATTGGCCCACTGAAGGACAAAGGAGGAAAGTTATGCGTGGAGTCAGAGAAAATGGGTGAGATTCTAAACGAGTATTTTGCATCGGTATTCACCGAGGAGAGGGACATGACGGATGTTGAGGTTAGGGACAGATGTTTGATTACTCTAGGTCAAGTCGGCATAAGGAGGGAGGAAGTGTTGGGTATTCTAAAAGGCATTAAGGTGGGCAAGTCCACAGGTCCGGATGGGATCTATCCCAGGTTACTGAGAGAAGCGAGAGAGGAAATAGCTGGGGCCTTAACGGATATCTTTGCAGCATCCTTAAACACGGGTGAGGTCCCGGAGGACTGGAGAATTGCTAATGTTGTCCCCTTGTTTAAGAAGGGTAGCAGGGATAATCCAGGTAATTATAGACCGGTGAGCCTGACGTCAGTGGTAGGGAAGCTGCTGGAGAAGATACTGAGGGATAGGATCTATTCCCATTTGGAAGAAAGTGGGCTTATCAGTGATAGGCAACATGGTTTTGTGCAGGGAAGGTCATGTCTTACCAACTTAATAGAATTCTTTGAGGAAGTGACAAAGTTGATTGATGAGGGAAGGGCTGTCGATGTCATATACATGGACTTCAGTAAGGCGTTTGATAAGGTTCCCCATGGTAGGTTGATGGAGAAAGTGAAGTCGCATGGGGTCCAAGGTGTACTAGCTAGAATGATAAAGAACTGCCTGGGCAACAGGAGACAGAGAGTAGCAGTGGAAGGGAGTTTCTCAAAATGGAGACGTGTGACCAGTGGTGTTCCACAGGGATCCGTGCTGGGACCACTGTTGTTTGTGATATACATAAATGATTTGGAGGAAAGTATAGGTGGTCTGATTAGCAAGTTTGCAGACGACACTAAGATTGGTGGAGTAGCAGATAGTGAAGGGGACTGTCAGAGAATACAGCAGAATATAGATAGATTGGAGAGTTGGGCAGAGAAATGGCAGATGGAGTTCAATCAGGGCAAATGCGAGGTGATGCATTTTGGAAGATCCAATTCGAGTGAACTATACAGTAAATGGAAAAGTCCTGGGGAAAATTGATGTAGAGAGAGATTTGGGTGTTCAGGTCCATTGTTCCCTGAAGGTGGCAACGCAGGTCAATAGAGTGGTCAAGAAGGCATACGGCATACTTTCCTTCATCGGACGGGGTATTGAGTACAAGAGTTGGCAGGTCATGTTACAGTTGTATAAGACTTTGGTTCAGCCACATTTGGAATACTGCATGCAGTTCTGGTCGCCACATTACCAAAAGGATGTGGATGCTTTGGAGAGGGTGCAGAGGAGGTTCACCAGGATGTTACCTGGTATGGAGGGCGCTAGCTATGAAGAGAGGTTGAGTAGATTAGGATTATTTTCATTAGAAAGACGGAGGTTGAGGGGGGACCTGATTGAGGTGTACAAAATCATGAGAGGTATAGACAGGGTGGATAGCAAGAAGCTTTTTCCCAGAGTGGGGGATTCAATTACTCGGGGACACGAGTTCAAAGTGAAAGGGGAAAAGTTTAGGGGGGATATGCGTGGAAAGTTCTTTACGCAGAGGGTGGTGGGTGCCTGGAACGCGTTGCCAGCGGAGGTGGTAGATGCGGGCACGATAGCGTCTTTTAAGATGTATCTAGACAGATACATGAATGGGCAGGAAGTAAAGAGATACAGACCCATAGAAAATAGGCGACATGTTTAGATAGAGGATCTGGATCGGCGCAGGCTTGGAGGGCCGAAGGGCCTGTTCCTGTGCTGTAATTTTCTTTGTTCTTTGTTCTTTGTTCACCAGAACAGCTGAGCAATTTCAGGGCCAGTGACTACACACGAGACTGCCCAAGGACCCCACTTCCCATCCAGCCATATAGCAGTCCTACAGGCAACTGAACCTTGTGGTCTCTGATGCTGCTCTTCAGGCAACAGCCAACATGCAAGAGCAGTACAGGCTCTCCACACGCATCAACCCTGTTCCCTGCATAGATATTAGTGTCCTTCCTTCCCCCAAAAACATAGTTGTTTAGAAAGCTTTCCCTCTGTCGGGACCTACAGAAGTTCGAAGATATTTGGCCTGTTGTGTCCTGGACGAAGAAAAGTGTTTTGTTGAAACATGTATTATTTGGCATAGAGAGAATACCAGAAGTCACATGATCAGGCTCCGTTTCCCCTCTCCCCACCCCCGGCCCCCCTGCTGCTGTGTCGATTGATTAATGATTAGTGTTTTAACAGCAAAACAAACATCAAATGAAACATTCCAGTAAATGACTGGCATTAGATTTGAAAAGCTGTCTCCAGACTGGCCTGACTGCAATCATTAACCAACAGAAACGGTACACAGCAGACTGCGTTCTAAAAATCAGAATTTCAACTCACTTCTTTCTGCTGATGGCTGTACAATTAACCACAGCCTTTCACTGGGCCAGGCTGCACGGACTGGTTATGAAATTCACGATTTTGATAACTATTGGAGTCTTACCTGCTGCAATATGTGGTACGGTGCATCTGTGATTTCCTGAATGATGTATTTATACTTACGTTTTACTTAACTAATTGGTGCAGTTGTACATTTTTCTGATTTTTTTTGTATTTTTTCTTAGATTTGCATACATGATTCAATGGCGTCACTAGCTTGGCTGTACCTACAGGGATAGTAATGTTACGCTGTTCAGGATTAGGGTCTCTTGGCAGTGATCAGAGCAGGGGACCTGGGCAGAGATATACAGGGGATACCTTGCCTTTTGAGGGCGATCCTGGGTTGAATCACTACTCTTGCAGTCTAAGCTGGAAGCAGAGTTTCTTAGGCATCACTGTGGCTCAAAGATGACACTTGGTAATGAAAATTCAGAACCAAGTCAACTCTGGCAGAATTAATAGTATATGAACTAGATAGTCCCACAGAACATCGGGGCATGGCAGGTAATGGACCAGCACTAATGGAATCTGGAAGGGCTGAGCTGTCACCAGGGGTAATGATTCTTCCCATTCAGCTTTGGATAACCCTGCAAGGCTCTACCGTAATAGATAGAGTGATTCCGGCTGGACAAGCAGTGGAGAGTACACAGAGCTCTGCATTTGTAAGCTGCATGGTTTTAGCAGGCTGAACTCCAGCAGTACGCGCTGTGCAAACCAAACCTCAGCTCTATAATCCTACAGCCAAGCTGCCTGGACCTGGTTGAATGTGGCATGTTCCAGTGGGAGTGAATGGACGCATTTTATTGGGGAAAACAGAAGTTCTGCAGGTAAACGTTTCAGTTGCTTGTCTTTAGACATGGCGGCAAAGTTCTTTGTGTGTCAGACATCGAACTGACCAAGAAATTTGTGATCACAGTGTGATCTTGTATTTCCTCTCCCAATGGTGTTGAAGAGTTTTGGTCTTTTTTGGCATCATGTTGTTTCCATCTCCTGTTAAGAGGGAGGCATTGCAATCTATTCATACTCGTCTAGTAATAGGATCTCGTTAATTTCAATGCCAATACCTTATGTATCACAGAGTGTACATGTAACTGATATGAAGATAGGCTGATTGTTGTAATGTTATCCCGTCTCAAGACAGACTGAGAAAGTCAATGAAATAATCTTACGTTGAGGAAGCTCAAAGCCTAGAAATTACTGTTTGTGATATCTGTGGACACTGAACATATTTGTAACAGTCTCTGTCCAGTATTCAAAGGATGAATTAAACTATTTAAAATTAATCAGTTAAGTTTCTTAAAATGGTATATGAGCATACAAAAAGAGTGTGATAAGAGCAACAGGCCCATCGAGTCCCCCTCTCATTCAAACACGCTGCGACCAAATGTACCGAACCACACAGTCTGGGAGTGACATGAATAGAAATGGCCAACTCAAAAACAGGGAAATTCCTCTTCAGTTTTTAAGACAAATGTGGAACTCAACTGCTTGTAGTTCAAGACAACCGCTAATTACTCTATAGGATCACACAGTACAGAAGGAAGCTATTCGGCCCATCTTGCCTGTGCTGTCTCTTTGAAAGATCTAGCCAATTAGTTCCACTCCACTCCTCCTTCCCCATAGCTCCGCATTATTTTCCTTTTCACCTATATATACAATTATATATGGAATTACCTAACTGTAAATGGAAATTCCCTCTTAGGAGCTTGTCAAGTTCCCTTTTAAAGGGTTGCAGCAAATTCATGCCCATCAAATGTTTTGATAATCTGTCCTAGAGAACAATGACTCTGCAAATAAATATTTCCTGTCATGTAACCTAACTATTTGCCTGTATATTTCACATGAATGCCCTTTGGTCTTACCATCCTTATCCATTTCAAAAACCTAGCCAACCAAGCTGTAACCCATTAGCACAGGAAGAGGCCATTTAACCCCTTGAGTCTGTTCAGTGAGATCATGGCTGATCTGCATCCTAACTCCATATACCTGCCTTTGCCCATATCCCTTAATACCTTTGGTTAATTTATTTTATTTTAATTTAGAGATACAGCACTGAAACAGGCCCTTCGGCCCACTGAGTCTGTGCTGACCATCAACCACCTATTTATACTAATCCTACATTAATCCCATATTCCTACCACATCCCCACCTTCCCTCAATTTCCCTACCACCTACCTATACTAGGGGCAATTTACAATGGCCAATTTACCTGTCAACCTGCAAGTCTTTGACTGTGGGAGGAAACCGGAGCACCCGGCGGAAACCCACAGGATTACAGGGAGAACTTGCAAACTCCACACAGGCAGTACCCAGAATCAAACCCGGATCACTGGAGCTGTGAGGCTGCGGTGCTAACCACTGCACCACTCCAAAATCTATCAATCCCAGATTTAAGATTAACTATTGATCTAGGGCCAATTGCCATTTGTGGAAGAGAGTTCCAAATTTCTACCATCCCTTGCAAGTAGAAATGTTTCTGAACTTCATTCCTGAAAGGTCTGGCTCGAGCATTAAGAATATATCCCCTCGTCCTAGACTTTCCAAACAGCAGAAATAGTTTCTATCTACCCTATCTGTTCCCCTTAATATCTTGTAAACTTTGATCAAATCACCCCTTAACATTCTAACTTTGAGGTAATACAATGCTAGTTTGTGCAATCTTTCCTCACAATTTAATCCTTGGAATTCAGGTTATCAACTACACTGCACTCATCCAAGGTCAATATATCCTTCTTAAGGTGCATTGTCCATAACTGAATGCTGTACTCCAGGTGCAGTTTAACCAGGACTTTGTATAGCTGTAGCATAATTTTGACCCCCTAGTGTTCTCGTCCTCTAGATACAAAACTCAGCTTGCCATTAGGCTCCTTGATTATTTTATGTACCTGTCCATTACATTTTAATGATCTATGTACATGGACTCCTAAGTTTCTTTGGACCGCCAATATTTCCAGCTTTTCACCATTTAGAAAATATCAAGTTCTACCCTTTTCAGGTCCAGAGTGGATGATCTCACACTTGCCTACATTGAATCCATTTGCCACAGTATTTGACCAATTCACTTAATCTGTTAATCTGGGACAACAGGGCCAAATTTTTAAAGCCTGCTGGGTGCGGGTTCGGGTGCGCGCGCGATTTGAAGTTCCTGTTCTCAGTGGTCAGTACTGGGTCCCGTCACCTCCAGGGAATGTGAAGCCATTTTTAAAGGGATGCCAGGAAGGAGGGAACAGCAATCCCGCATGTCTCCAATTAATTGTCTGTTGAGCACAGTGGTGCAGTGGTTAGCATCACAGCCTCACAACTCCAGCGACCTGGGTCCAATTCTGGGTACTGCCTGTGCGGAGCTTGCAAGTTCTCCCTGTGACCGCGTGGGTTTCCGCCGGGTGCTCCGGTTTCCTCCCACAGCCAAAGACTTGCAGGTTGATAGGTAAATTGGCCATTGTAAATTGTCCCTAGGTGTAGGTAGGTGGTAGGAGAATTGAGGGAAGGTGGAGATGTAAGGGAATATGGGATTAATGTAGGATTAGTATAAATGGGCGGTTGTTGGTCAGCACAGACTCGGTGGGCCGAAGGGCCTGTTTCAGTGCGGTATCTCTCTATGAGTCTGTAAAAGGCTTGTCAGCAGCAGTTTGGGATTTTCAAAGGCAGGGCACAGGAGAATACCATGTCTAGACCACAGCAAGGTTTAAAAGATGTGAACAATGCAGAGGGCCGTGGGAAGGGCTGATTAACATGATGCAGAGGTCTAAATAGAGTGATCATTGCTGCAGCTGTCAGACTTGCTTTTCTCAGTGGTGAGTGGTAGGAATCTGGAGAGGGACGTGAGCCCACTGGCATCACTGGGGCAGCAGAGGTTGGCAGGGAAAGGGCTGGTGAATGCACAAAGCCCAGCTGAGGGAGTTCAGATAGGAACAGGCTGCTCTGACATTGGACAGAGCAGCCAGGATGAGCTTCAGCAGATGTAACCTTCTGGAAAACAGGAGGCCAGAGGAGCGTAGTGGGGGGCTGCAAGGGGAAGAAGGAGCTATCCTAGACATTGGGTCTAATGCCCCACAGACTGGTGAGATGTGCAGAAACATGGCTGATGCTATTTAATGCAAAGAAATTTGAAATGAAGCATTTTGGTAGGATGATTGAGGACAGGCAATATAAACTAAATGGTACAACTTTAAAGGGGAACAGAGAGACCTAGAGTTACACCCAGCATTTGTTTTGAATTTAATCCTCAGTCATATTCAAGTATTTTCTATCCAGAAGATTTTGGGTAAAGTTAGTTTTCTTTCAATGTTTGAAGCTGGCAGGACAAGGTGAAAAGGCTGTTAAAAAGCATAGGGGATTCCTAGCTTTATGAACAAAGGCATAGAATACAAAAGCAAAGAAGTTATGCTAAACCTTTATAAAACACTGGTTAGGCTATTGCTGATATTTAGTGTCAAATTTTGTCATCACACTTTAGGAAGGACATTAAGGCCTTAGAAAGGGTACAGAGGAGATTAACTAGGATGGTACCAGGGATGTGGGACTTCAGCAATGTGGAGACACCAGAGATGTTGGGGCTGTTCTCCTTAGAGCAGAGAAGGTTAAGGGGAGATTTAATGGAGGTGTTAAAATCATGGCTCAGTTTGATAGAGTAAATAAGGAGAAACTGTTTCCGCTGGCAAGAGGGTCAGTAACCATAGGACACAGACGTAAAGGTGTTTGGCAAAAGAAGCAGTGTTGTTTTGATCTGGAATACACTGCTTGAAAGGGTGATGGAAGCAGATTCAATAGTAAATTTCAAAAAGAATGGATAAATGCTTGAAGAGAGAAACATTGCAAGGCTCTGGGGAAAGGGAAGAGAAATGATGGGACTAATTGGATAGTTCAAAGAGCCAGCGCAGGAACGATGGACCGAATGGCCTCTTTCTGTGCTGTATCACTTTATGATTCTGCCTTGATGAGCACAATCCTCTGCAAAAAAAACTTCCATATTTTATCCTTTGTCAACTCCCAGCCATGTTTCTGCCAGATAGCATTATTTCATGGAAACTACTCTGACTTTGCTTGGCAGTGCCAAGTACTGGGTAGAAAAACCCTTTTGTAACAAGTTGTCAAATGAAAGTAGACAAGGTCCCAGGCTTAATAGCTAATCTCAGCCAAGCAGACAAATGGGATTGGGCTTGGTGACCTTTGGTCAGGAATTAGATAAATCAGCCATGGTTCTCTTCCCTGATCATTATCACATAATTCTTCTACAGAGTACATGTGTGATCGAGTGTAAGTGTGATGAGAGTAGGCAAGGATACAATGGGCTCCCCACACTCAAAATATCCTAGTAACACTCCCAAATCTTGGCTCACGCACAAAGAATGGCTATTTGAGAAAAGTACCTGAAGCTTCTGGAAAACATACAATGGCTTCGGGAGAGGAGGGCAGAACATTGGAAAGAGATAAATATACTGATATTGTAGGAGAAATTTATTCATTAGAGAGGGATAAAGATACTCATTGTAGAGGGGAATACATTCATTAGAGGATAAATGCAAATGTTGAAGAGCGTATACTCACCTCTAATGTTATGCTCTTTCTGTTCATGAATGATACTATAGAAGAACAACTTTGCAGCAATGAAGAGGTAATTAAAGGAGGAAGGATCGAATGGCCTGAGAATCGAGTAGAAAGAAGTGTGATGACTTACATTTGCCCTCTTGGATTCCGGCCCTATCCAGTCAGTTGGAGATACTGCAACAAATACCATGCTTGGAGTAGATTGAAAAATGTTTATCACGAAACAGTACTTGAGGCAACATGCAAAGGTTTGTCTTTAGAATATTAAAATCCCTTTTCTAGCGATCTGACTCTTCAATATTATGGGAAGTCACTTTTAATTGAGTTAAAAATCAGTATTCCAAAGGATTATTCAGCTCCATATTTGCTGCACGTTCTTATCAAATTAGTCTTAACATTAGAAAATTGGTCTTGGCCTTGGTTAACCAAAAGTAGAAGCTTAACAATTCAACATGAGTCTCTCCAGTAGACTACTTTCATTGTGACTCATTCCTGACCCATTTGCTGAGACACATAGCCAGTAGACACAGCATCCTGCAAGAACCCATTGTCAAAACAATCAATTGTCGTTATTTTACTGGCACTCTTCCTAAATTGTGCTTATATTTTTACATTTGCCTTCCTCCCATTCTTGAAAATGGTTGCCAGGACTGGTGTGTGTTTATTACCTACTTCCTTCAGTAATCGAGTGTTAAGTCTATCTAAATGGCCTCAATCTGCCCATCGCCTTTGGAATTCATGAAGGCTCCTATTATTTCACAAATGATTTTTTGCTGTGAATATATTTATAAGCCTTTCATATGTGCTTTATGTTATCCACAATCTAAACCTTATTTCCTATTGTAACTCCTGACCAGTTTCTTAATTTTTTAATACTTTACTCATATTCATCTATTCTCACTTCTACTTTACATCTATACTTAAAAGTTATTTTCCCCCTTAATCTCCCCCTCACCCCATTACTTTTCTTGTTGCCCACATCCGTTCCATTCACCCTCTGCTACACCTCTCCTCTGGTGGTATATAGATACTCTGTATACTCTTTAATTTGTGCCATTTTTCATCTGTATTCTTTCCTTCTAACAATGTGTCCAAGTATCGCACTCTAGGTTCCGGACTGGCCCTCTTAGTACCCTCATTTCCTCATAATGTCCTCAAAATTGCAACCCTATGTTGAGAACTTTTGCTGTACTCCTCCTCTTCTCCTGACTTCAAACTCACCCATATTGTGGTGGCTGTTTCCAATGTGCTCTGTAACTATAATCTCATCTACCAACCCTGGTTGTTGCACAGTATCAGGGTCAATATTACCCCGTTACTCTGCCACACCTGAGGAAGTTCTTTAACCGTTTAGGCCTATAACCATCCAGTGCTTTGCCCTATAAGACATTCTTGTTCATTTAGTCCAATGTTAATTTGTCCTCAGTTAGCTGAAGAACATCCTGCCTGAACAGTTTGCTCCTCCTTGAAATGGTTTGGAAACTGGAAACCTTCTCTTCTACACAACACTCCACACTCAGGCTGCAGGTTGCTGTTGCATTTGTTTCTCCCTAACCTAATATGTAGCATCAGCAGTAATCCAGATATTATTATCCCTGACCTCTTATGCCTTAAACCAGTCCCTAGACACATTAAACTCACCCTGCAAGACCTCCATTCTGTTCTTCCTATTTTTGTTCCTATGTGAACCACTATTTCTGACTGGCCTACACTAGGAATCCTCCCCTCTGCTCCAATACATCTCTTACCTGGAACAGACAACACATCGTTTAATACTTGGATTACATCTGCAAATTACACTCCTACTCCCTAAATGTGGGATTCCCTACCACCAGTTCTCACACTTACGGGGCCCGATTTTAACTCTGTGTGAGTGAATGGGTTTTGAGTTCAGTTAAAATCAGGCCCTTTAACTATCATCACCATGCATAGAATGTCATGGCTTCAGATGTAATCAATCTTAATTCTCCCTTGAACTGTAATTGCAGAAATGACTTGCGTTGCGCCAGACTATTTTGAATTTGGATCATTTAACCCTGTTAAGGACACGTACAAAGTCAATGATTCAGTCACATTTCAGTGCTTTAATGGATACCAGCTGACTGGTTCATCAACGAGCACCTGTTTGCCGAATGGCCAATGGAGTGGGTATTTGCCAAGATGTAACGCTGAAGGTATTTATTTGGTTTTTACTTCTTTTACACTGTTCACAAGAACAACTATCCTTTTAAGTGCAGACAGGATGGTTTAGTAGAAATAACAAATCAGGGTTTCGGTGTGTTTCCAACTAATCTCCAACTTCAGTTGTCCGACATACTCTGACCCAATTAAAAGGAGACATTTAACTTACATTTAACTCTGGGCTCACTCCAAAGGTATCAAGGACTAAACGGGGCAGTTTTCTGTGCAGCTGATTGCACACCTTACCTAGTCAATAAGACAACTGTTACCTTAGTCATCACAAGCAGAACTTGGTTTGAGAATGATGGCATAGCATTAACTGTTTAATGTACAATATAACAGTTCAGATTACATTATTATACCCATAGCTGGGTTTAACTTATTTTATTAGGTCGACCCTATTCAGTTCTAAAGAGTAAAACAAGTGCTTGTCAGATTTAAACCTTTCACATGGATCAGAGATCTTTCAGTTTATACAACAAAAGAAATATTTCCATTTGTATAACGTCTTTCACATCTGCCAGAAACAACCCAAAGTGCTTCACATAGAATGAATTACATTATGCAGCTGCTATGTAAACAAATGGGAAAGAAAGAAAAGCAACTTGTATTTATATAATACCTTTCACTTCCCCAGCACATCCCAGTACGTATCACGGACAATGAAGAACCTTTGGACAGTAATCATTTTTGTAATGGTAGGCAAAAACAGCAGCTAATTTGCACACAGCAAGGTTCCAAAAACAGCAATGAACATAAGAAATAGGAGCAGAAGTAGGCCATTCGGCCCTTCTAACTTGCTCCGTCATTCAAAAAGATCATGGCTGGTGTTCTATCTCTACTCCACCTTCCCACATTATCCCCATTGATTCCCTTAGTATCCAAAAATCTATCAATCTCAGTCTTGAATATATTCAACGACTGAGCATCCACAACTTGCCGAGGTAGGGAATTCCAAAGATTCGCAACCCCTTAAGTTAAGAAATTTCTCCTCATCTCAGTCTCTGAGACTGTGACCCATAGCTCTAGACTCCCCAGCCGGGGGAAACATCCTCCTAGCATCTATCCAACGCACCCCTTAAGAATTTCATATGTTCCAATAAGATCACCTCGTATTCTTCTTAACCCTAAGGAATATAGGCTAGTCTACTCAATCACTCCTCATAGGACAATCCCCTCATCCCAGCAATCAGTGCAATAAATGGCAGTACAGCTGTTTTCTCGTGGTTTTTATTGAGGGCAAAGGGTTGGCCTGGTTTTAAAAAAATTATTCATTCATGGGATATGGGCGTCGCTGGCCAGGCCAGCATTTATTGCCCATCCCTAATTGCCCTTGAGAAGGTGATGGTGAGCTGCCTTCTTGAACTGCTGCAGTCCATGTGAGGTAGGTACACACACAGTGCTGTTAGGAAAGGAGTTCCAGGATTTTGACCCAGCGACACTGAAGGAACGGCGATATAGTTCCAAGTCAGGATGGTGTGTGACTTGGAGGGAAACATGCAGGTGGTGGTGTTCCCATGCGTCTGCTGCTCTTGTCCATCGAGGTGGTAGAGGTCACGGGTTTGGAAGGTGCTGTCTAAGGAGCCTTGGTGCGTTGCTGCAATGCATCTTATAGATGGTACACACTGCTGCCACTGTGCGTCGGTGGTGGAGGAAGTGAATGTTTGTGGATGGGGTGCCAATCAAGCGGGCTGCTTTGTTCTGGATGGTGTCGAGCTTCTTGAGTGTTGTTGGAGCTGCACCCATCCAGGCAAGTGGAGAGTATTCCATCACACTCCTGACTTGTGCCTTGTAGATGGTGGACAGGCTTTGTGGAGTCAGGAGGTGAGTTACTCGCCGCAGGATTCCTAGCCTCTGACCTGCTCTTGTAGACAGGAGAACTCCCCTGCTGTTCTTCAACTAGTGCCGTGGAGGGATCTGTTACGGCCACCTGAAAGGCAAATGAGTCCTCAGTTTAACGTCTCATTTGAAAAATGGCACCTCAGACAGTGCAGCACTCTCTCAGTACTGCATTGGAGTATCAGCCGATGTTATGTACTCAGGTGCCTGAAGTGGGTCTTAAACCCACAAATAGGTAGAAATTGTATTATTCTTGTTTAAGCTTATATTCTGCAGCAACCTTTACCCCTCCTGTATAGCAGGCTCCTTAATGTAGGCAAGAATCCTGTTGGGACCCCTCCAAAAATATTGAAATTAATTTGACCCCAGATAAGGTATCCCAAGGACCTAACAAAAGAACCTCATGATTGGAACTGGAAGAAAAGCAGATTTGCATTTATAAAGTGCCTTTCACACCTCAGAACATCCCAAAGTGTTTTACAGTCACTGAAATGCTTCTGAAGTAATACTGTAAAGGAGGCAATACAGCCACCTAGTTGTGCACAGCAAAAGCACACAATGAGTTAATGACCAGATAATCTGTTTTAGGTAATAAAAGCAAAATACTGCGGATGCTGGAAATCTGAAATAAAAACAAGAAATGCTGGAACCACTCAGCAGGTCTGGCAGCATCTGTGGAAAGAGAAGCAGAGTTAACGTTTCGGGTCAGTGACCCTTCTTCGGAATCTTCAGTTTTCCTCTTATTTGATCGCAACATGGTTTATTACATTTAAAAACAATGATTGTGCTTACCACCTCAGTGAGTGTTTGATCTTGGTCCTCTAATGTAATTGCAAAAGAACCAATTGGACAGGTTTTCTTGAATTTAAACAAGAAAGTGGTAAGTTTATTATACTTAACACTCTAAGCTGATTTAAAAATACGCTGCACATTTACGCACACATTCATACGAGAATCACACACACACACAAATAGATTACAGAGGGGAACAGATTTGGTGGTTGGATTAAAGTCCAGAATAAATGGAACTTAAATACAGTTTGTAAATCCGGTAGTCCTTGGCTGAAGCTGTATTCTTGAAATCCAACATTTGAGCATTTAAAACAGTTACTACTTCATGTAATTATGAAGATGAAGTAAATTTTAACACCCGAACTGTCAGTTCCGCTTTTTTAAAAAAGCCTGCTGTAAAACCACAAAGCTGTGTCAAAGGTCAGAAGCAGCAGTTCCTACTCACAGCAACTGCCATGAAACCTAGAGTTTAATTTTTTTCTAAACCCACTTTTTGGGTCTGCAGGTTGGAAACTGCAGGGGTGTCCAAACTTTTTGCGTGAGGATCACATTACAATTTTTGTCCTACATAGGGGGCAAGTGAGAAAATTATGGAAAGATAAAGGCATTAGAAATTTACTTTACTATTGATCAAAACAACAAAAATGTGCATTTTAGTGAACCATCTTTAAATGAGACGATAACTTATGAACTTACTTTCTCAACACTATGTTGAACACTGATTTATGTTGAACATTGCTTTTGCTTGCACAAGTAGTCAATGTCTGCCCACACACTTGATGTAGCGATGTGGAGTATTCTGAATAGATGTCCATCTGTCAGGAGTGATCTTGATCGTGCTCTCTCTCTCTCCCCACCCCCTGTCTCTCTGTGTCTCTACCCTCTCTGTGTCTGTCTCTCTCTCTCTCTCTCTCTGTCTTGCTCTGTGTGTGTCTCTCTCTCTCCTATCTCTCGTGTTGCTGTCTCGCTCTCTCCTCCCCATATCTGTGTGTGTGTGTGTCTCTCTCCCCCTCCCTCTCTGTGTCCCCCTCTCTCTGTGTTCTACCCCCACACCGTGTCCCCCTTCTCTGTCTGTCTCTCTCGCTATCTCTCTGCTCCCAGGCTGGTTCTGGTTTAAAGGGCTGCCTGACTCTCTGTGTGTGATCCCTCCACACCGCTCTGCCCCTTGCCTCTGGCTGTGTGCTGGTCCATTTCCTGCTCTCCCCTTGGCTTCTCTTTCACTCTCCCCCTCAGAAGCTATTCCCGCTCACTCACTGAACCTCCTGAAAACAGCAGGGGCGGCCGATCCCAGTGCACCCGCCAACCGCCAAACCGCTGTCAGTCACAGACACTGACCAATCACAGACGGGGCCGGATTGAAAGCTTTGGCAGGCCGGAAGGAGCCAATGGCAGATTTCCAAAACACTAATGTCAGAAATCCACCATTTGGTGGAAATTTCTCATCCTTGATATGTGGAACAGGCTTTCCAGGGAGGCAGTAAAGGCAGATCATGTTAGCAGGTCCAAGATGGAACTTCTGATAGGTTTTTGGTGAAATGCGTGAATTAGGACTGGAATGGGATTTTTTAAACCTTGCAACTAGCTGGATCTGTTACAATAACCTAATCCTGTCTTCTTCCCAAATAACTGTGACAGCAGGTTATGCTCCATTCCTGCAATCTGGAACCTGGAATCAAGTCCATCCGTCCAGGCTGGCTTTAAAAATTCTAAGTGAAATTAGTTTGGGAAGCCTAAACCCAGTTCCTAATGGGCACAGATCCATAATTAAAAATGCACTGTCCATAATTTGGTATAAAGTGATAGCAAATTTACTGAGAGTAACACCAAGGAAAGCTGCATGTGGGACTGAATGTCAGGGCATGGTATTCTTTTGATACTGGGCTATGGCATATGGCTGGAAAGGTGTAGAGGGAGCTTTATTCTGTGGGCAAGAAATCGCTTCACATAGTGCTACGGATGCCTTGTGACACTCTATTTGTGTCTCCCGTACTGCCAGCTGCTTCCTGGGTAGCGTTCTGCCAGGATAAGCATGCTTGCAGGTGCGTCCCCTGTGTGTGCCTGAAGACGCCGATTCAGCGCTCTCCTGATGTCACACACATCAGCTGGCTGATGTGATGCCAGGATGCCAAATTTGGGCAACGATTGTCCAGGCAGATTCTGCATTGTTTACTCAGGAAAAAACAGGCATGAAGCTGCAAGACGGTTCTGCAGTAGCATCATTTAAACACACACAGGTTGCAAGTAAGGTAATGTTTTGGAACTTTTTGTTTTGCAAAGTACTCTGTAAGTACTCTGGAGTGTTTTTGGATGGTGTTTTGGTGAGTTCCTGGATTTGTCAGAGAGTGTCACTGCATCCTCTCAGTGGCGGCAGAAGAGTGGGTGACCTCTGCACACTAAAGCTGCAACAGGTCTGCAGCACAACAGGCAGATGGAGCAGAGGCTGTGGAGACAGCAAGCTCCACACCATGCTCTCTACCAGGTTGAGTCGGATTCCCCCATGCTCTTTGACAGTGACAGGAGGCTGTCTGACATGCTAGGCAATGTACCATTCAACTCTCTCCTAAATGCCACCCCATCAAGGTCTTCATCTTAGTCCTCTGCAATGAACACGCCTGTGAACTTGTCCTCTGGTGAGCTGGCAAATGAACCATCATTTATCCCTGGCCTTGCCACAGGCCACTTGTACCCAGTTGACTCAATCTGTGTTGATCCCAGTTCTATACTAGCCTCCAAGTTATGTGCAGCGCCAGTGTCTGAGCTGGTGGCTGCGAGTGTCAGATCAAGTGATGGGGCCTCTTCATTAGTGTTGTGCTTGTTGCTCTCCGTCCTCCTCCGGAGTGAGCTGTGGCTGGGCAGGCGACCGTTCTTGGGATCCTGAAAGCAGAAACTCAGAAGGCAAAGGTTAGTGTGAGGGAAGGGGTTTGGGGTGTGAAACTAAAGGTGCATGGTCACACCATCAACATCTCGCTCATCATGCCAGATAGCAGGATGAAGGTGCGCTGGCACTTGAGAAGGGGAATGAGGCAGGAACATGCTGTCATCAATGTTCTCTCTAACTTGTGCTACTTGCACTGCATGGTCCCTTTAAGATCGGTATGTGGCTGTGCATGCACGCATCTTAAAGGGAATCTTGCTTGTGCGTGACCCATTTGTTCCCTGCCTGATGCAGTCCCGGTTGCTGCATGGCTGCGCACCTGTGCAGCTTAGAGGGAACACAGACTGCCATCCTCAATGTAGTTAGTGACGCTGGATGCCATGGGCCCCATCGTAGCCGCCCCCATGATGTGGACAACCATCTCCTCCATCGGGTTCAGAAGATGCAGGCATCCATGTTCCTGACAGCTGTGCTCTGTTCCCTTCTATTCTGTGCCACCTTGTCCTGCAAGAGAAAGGGCAGAATGTCAGTGATTGTGCATCACTATGTTTGGGTGATGTGGCTGCAATAGCTGAATAGCCGGAGGTATGTGGAGGCAGCAAGAAGTGGGTGTGAGGCTGGCAGCATTTTTCAGTGTGTAAGGGTGAGGTGGAGTCCAGTGCCAGGGACTGATGCTGAGTGAGTGATTGGGTGTGGTGTATTGTGCAGTGTGAGAGGCTGGTGGTGTGGTGAGTAGGCGGTCATGTGAAGATGCATTCCCTAACGTTGGCTACCCACATGAAGTCACTAGACCTCTTATGGCACTGCTGCAAGGTTCTCAGGTCCAGACTTTGGGAATTCATCTCCCTGGCCTCCTGCTCCTACTCCCTTCTGAAGGTGGTCCTTGACAGTCTCCTGGCCCCTCTGTGGAACCATGACATCTTTCCTCTTACCCACTTCAGCACTGCATCCATTACTCTGGCGCTCTCTGTCTGCCCTGGTGTCCACTTTGTAACAATTTGCATTGCAGCAATACTGCTGAATGCAGCTTCCCTTTAAGATACAGCCAGCCTTTAAGAAGAGCTGCGAACAACACTGCCGGGCCCTCCTGCTGTGGGCAGAAACTGCAGGCAGCAATCTGGAGCAGATAGCGGTGTGGGAGCTGCTTGAGTCAACACCACCATCCTTCAGATCAGGTGGCTGCACAAAGTTTGCATGTAGCCCACCTTGATCTGAACGGCGCAGGCAGGTTGCAAATCGTGACACCACCCCCACCTCCCCCCCCAACTGCGCCCCCCCCCCACCTCCCCCGCCACCCCACTCCACCGCATCCAAAAAATGAGGCTAACCGATTTCTAGCCCTGTATCTGCATGTGGTGTGCTTGACATGACCTAACAATCCAGGATGCAGATACTGAAACTCAAAGCTGGAAAGGTAGTCATGTTCTGAATATGGACTCGGGGTGAACAATCCTGAACAATCACATTCAACTGCAATGCTTTAAACAGGGGGTTTGACAGTATGATGTAGAACCAGTTTGAGATTAAAATCAGAATCTGGGTCCATGTCCTATAGAAGGTATCTATCAACATGCTTTTATTTTGTCCATTTAGGCACATTCTGCCCGAACCCCGGAATCCCCTTTGGTGCGAGAAAGGAAGGGAAGCATTATAATCTCTTTTCAACTGTCCAATACCACTGTGGCAAATACATTCTACGGGGTTCATCAGAACGCACATGTTTGGAATCTGGCCGGTGGTCTGGAGTGCAGCCTCGATGTGAAAGTAAACCTCTTTATATCTCATTTCTTCTAAATCTTTTATCATAACTAGCAGATCTCCCATGGCATTGTCTGCAATAAGGAATTCAGGAGAAACATCTTTAAAGAAAGAAGGACTTTCATTTATATAATGTCTTTCATCACCTCAGGACATGCCAAACCACTTTACAACCTATGAGATACTTTTTGAAGTGCAATTACTGTTGTAATGTAGGAAACATGGCAGCCAATTTGCACACAGCAAGCTCCCACAGACAGCAGAGTGATAATGAGCAGATGATCAGTTTAGCGAGGAATAAAAATATGTTTTTTAATAAAAATATTGGCCAGAATACCAGGGAGAATTCCCCTGCTTTTTCTCAAAATAGCACCATCAATCTTTTATATCTACCTGAGAGGGCAGACAGGGCCTCAGTTTAACATTTCAGCTGAATAACACCACCATACTCCCTTAGTATTGCACTAGAGTATCAACCTTACATATCTGTTCAAGACTTTGGAGTGGGATTTGAACCCATAACCTTTGAGGCAAGCGTGCTACCACTGAGCCACATTGACACCAAATGTAAGGGCTGTTAGAGTGTGGAACTTGTTACCACATAGAATATTTGAGGAAACTTTAAGAGGAATTTGAAAGTATGAGTGATAGGCAGAATAGGTTTTGGGATTCTCAATGCAGTTCCGAGTGTGAACAAACCCATAAGATAAAATGTCATTTTTGTTTGGTAAGGATATCAAGGGACATGAAGATGAAGTGCAGGTCTGCCATGATCTAATTGTATGGCGGAACAGACCCAAGTGGCTGAATGGCATACTCCTATTCTTCCAGAAGTGACATATCTTGAGGACAACTGTTGCTTTTAACAACATCATAAGGTCCATAAGAAGGAATTTTCTATTGCTGAGTTTATTTAACACTAGCAAGAAATGATTGGTTTTCTTTGACTGTTTCATACTTGTTTGATGTGCATGTGACATCTGACAAGTGATAAGCACATCTCAGAACTTACACATTTACTAGTTGATGTCCCATGGAGTTCCTCCCAGTCAGTCAGAGGGCAAGTTGTACTTGCAATGTACATTTATCTATCAACATTTGGGTGTGGCCTAGGATTCAGAGCACTGGGAAGGGGGCTTGGGGTTTGGCGCTACTGGGATGGGGGTCTAAGGGTGTAGCAGTACCAGCAGTTCTGGAGTTTGGAGCAATTAGGGGAGGATTCCTGAGACCTGTATGCATTGTAGATGGTTCTGGAATATAAGAAACAAGAAGGGGGTGGGGCAGGGAGGGCACTGCTGGATCTAGAAGGAGAAAGAACATGCAGCATTTTAGAGTGGGGTTCAGTTGTTTTGCTCAGTGCAAAATGAGCACGACAGAATTTGAACCGGCAATATTCTGATAACAGCACAATTAACACCAAAGTCAGACACCTTATCTTTTAGGGACACATTACCATTTATAGCATGGGGGAGGGGTGGGGAAATAGAATCCAGCAACCTTGAAGGGACAGAAAGCTGAGGAGAATGGGCTCAAAATGCTCTTACACCTTTTGGGCCATCAGACATCATACCTATTGCAATCATAGTTGTCAATCTCCATTCTTGGACCATGTGAAGCACTTTTTGACCATCGTGCAGTCCTTCCTCACCGTTTTCCCTGGCAAATGCAATTCCTGTCTTTAAGTTCTTGTCTTAAAGCACCTAGCATACTGCTAAGGTGTTTACTAACTCATAAAAGCAAACGCTAAAAATTGCTCAGTGTTTCATTGTTAACACAGTGTCCAAGTATTAAGCTCACAAAGTTTGTTATCTTTCCCAGGGAGTATTTTTTAAATTAAATTGGGAACCAATATGGAGAGTCGGTGCAATGAGAAGGGAAGAGCTTGTAATATCTAACATCGACAATGATCAGGAACATTGCATTAATTCACATTTATCTTCTGGCTAGGTTTAGATTACATGAAAAAACAAACTGAACTTCTCTATGATTTTCCACAAGAAAAAATCAATCTTTTCACAATAAACATTCCTAGTTTTGCCTTCTGTCAAAAGAAGAAAACACAGGTCCTGTTAATCGCAGGTGTTGACTAACTGGTTGGTGAAGTAAAAGTTAAACAGCTGATCATAGAAAAAAGTGGTTATTATTATTTTGAATCTTTAAGAATGCAATCTAGAGTTTGCTTCAAAGTCTTTTGAGGGACAAATAAAGCAAAGAAACTCACAGATCTTCACATGCTGAGGGGATACGTCCCACTTCACCTCACAGAGATCTACTGAAGAAACTAGAAAGCTCTGAACACCACATACGTTCAGAATGAATAGATGTGGCTGCTAACTCCTGTGGGAAAAATGTCCAGTCAAAGCCTAGGATTTTCAGACAGGCTGAGACCCTGAGTAAAAATGTTAATGAAGGTATTAAGAACATAAGAAATAGGAGCAGGAGTAGGCCAAACAGCCCCTCGTGCCTACTCCACCATTTAATAAGATCATGGCTGATCCTTGACCTCAACTCCACTTTCTTGCCCAATCCACATATTCCTTAATCCCCTTGGAGTCCAAGGGCCGTATTTTTGAAGGGGTATGGAGACAAGCAGGGAGGCCATAATTTCCCGCTGCTGGACAGCATGCAGCTTGCCAGTATTTTCCCACTTCCGGGCAATTTTGAACAGGCTGGATTGGGAGGAGATGGTGACGGCCATGCCGGCAAGTGGCGGAAAGCCAATTAAACAACCGAAAGGATTCATTAAGGCCATTCTGCTGGACGAGATAGGAAATAGCAAACAAGGGAACTACACCACAATATATCACATTAGGCACACTCACTGCAGGTGGAATAAAAATACAGAATGATTCCCTGACACATTGAACTTTGAACATCTTTAATAGACTCATCAGTAAGACAAACACCAGCATGAAAATATCCAGATTGAGATGACAGGGCTAAACCGCCCCACAATGCAGGTATGAATCTGTTCAGGTAACTGCCTCATTTCACATCTAGGGATGTAGTGTGAAAATATATAGTTAATTAATTCCTAACTGCTTTTTTAATAAGAAATTCTGCATTGAGCTACAAATGAGGAATGGAAATTCCATTTCTTGAAAGTGCAACAAGCTCATTAATGTACAAACTGTACACCCATTAACATTAGGACACTGAGCAATCTTTACCCTAGACTTAAATGTATCTATAAGTGAGTGTCACTGGAGTAATGGTGCATCATTTGCTGATTTTCACTTTGCATTTGTAAAAATAAAACAAAGCGTGTATTCTATGGCAACATTCACAAGCTACGGATGTCAGCAGCTCTTTGCATGCCAAAGAAGTACTTTTGTAATATAGTCACTATTGTAATGTAGGAAATGTGGCAGCCAATTTGCACAGAGCAAGATCCCACAAATGACAATACAATAATTGAGCAGATCATCTGCTTTTTTTTTTACTTATGTTGATTGAGGGATAAATATCCGCCAAGCCACTGGGGAGATCGCCCCTTCTGGTCTTCAAAATAATGCCCTGGGATCTTTTACATCCAATGGAAGAGCAGGCAGGGCCTCGTTTTAACATCTCATCTGAAAGATGGCATCTCTGAACAATGCAGCATTCCTTCAGGACTGCACTGAAGTGTCAATGCTAGGTGTGTCCTCGCCATTTACCCCTGAGGATGCCATGTGTATAAACTTCATGGTAGCCATAACTGTGCAAGTAAGTGCAGATTGCTTGTCTGTGCAGCAGTACATGTGAAAGTTGTTCTTGCAGTGTGTAGTGAAGAGACTTGCGAAGCTGAGGCGTACAAACTATTATATTAATAAGCAGCTACTATTCAACAGCACATAGCAATCTCTCCCCATACGGCTGTCACATGCTACGTTCCATTGTTGAATAGGCAAATACGCTTTTGATAATGTGGAGGATCTGGCAAAAGAATTGGACACCTTGGAGTCAACAATACGCAATAGAGGTAGGATTGGTGCATATCTGATTTTTATAATTATCATTATTCTTACTATCAGCTGATGTCCTGTGGTGTTGCTCATGGGTAGGTTAGGATTGGGTGATGATGTTTAGTTGCTAACCTGACCTGTCCTTTTAAGATTGCATGGCAGCATTTCCTAGGGTGGACCAGTCTACAAACGTATGTACTGAGGCCAATAAGAAATTAATTGCCTTTGGAATTTTCTCTAGATTTGGCTTCCTTCCTTGAAGGGAGATCATGTTATTTGAAGATTAGAAAAACCAGCAGCGACTACCAGGCTTTTTCTCTTTTTTGATACATTGTTTTCAAAGGTTTTACACAAACTGTAACACCTGAAGTGATAAACTCTCAACACAAATTTTATACATATGGATTACAAGCACCTAGTTGATCTTGCAATAGAAATACCACAATGTTAATATTACAGAAGTGGTAAATATACAAACATAGCTGGTTGCTTCAGTCTTTCAATGCCAAGTATGAAGAGAAACCACTTAAAGTGAAAACTTTAGGACACAAGGACCAGAGTGTCTGACTGTCTTTGTATACCTGAGGAACTTTTGTCAATCAGATGGGCAAGCTGCATCTTGAGCTGGAAGGCATCAGGGGTATGGGCAGAGTACTCCCACATCCATTCTACAAACCCCAGGATTTCGAGAACCATAGGAGTCTAGATCTATTGAATGTGTAGGTCCATGCACGCCTCCACCCTCCTAAAAGTGAGCGTGCACTGCCCAAACTCAGTGTCCAATAAGATCCCTGTCCCAACCCTCTACAAAAACAATCAGTTAGCCACACCTCCCAAGCCAACCATCTGGGTGAGTCCTTTAATGCATATTTCTGCAAATAGCGGGTAATGCGTCATGCAGCATGCATGCTGTATTCTACCTTGACTTGAGAAAATGTACCTAGTCACATGACTTCCCAGGATTGGGTAACTGCCGATCAGGCAGGTCTGAACTTGCAGCCCCTAATGCATTCAGTGGAGTTATTGCATGACACCTTTCCAACAGTGATGTTACAGAGTAATGTAACACTGTGACTGAACCCAACACAGGTCAAAATTTCAACCGATATTTTGACAAGGATATATTGTTGACAATATATAGTGGAAAGGACTGCAAGCAACATGCACAGGGGCTGCCCATAACATTCCTTTCTGTTTAATGTTCCCTGTAATGAGGCCTTTGATACATGTTTATACTGCTGGCTTCAATCATTCTGACTACATGAGCTTCATGTGCTAATATTTCCTCAGATCTTAGTTCCAGAACACAAGTTGACACAAATCAGAAGAGAGGGGTTGATGTCTTCTTTGTCATTGATGCCTCAAGAAGTGTTGGGAATGAAAACTTCATCAAGTCTTTTAACTTTGTTAAAACATTTATTAACAGGGTAAGTATGATTGTTCAAACTGGAGGATTATCCCAGTTCCAAAATTCCATTCCCAAGTACCAAAGACTCAAGATGAAGGCGACCAGTACTAGGAATGATTTATAACAGACTGGTTTAAAGGAAGAATGTCCTGCATACATTGTCAATGGCTGGGTCTCTAGTTTATTCTTTCAGTGGGTCATCTTAATATTTTAAATACGTTTCAAAATTTGGCTCCGAACAGAAAATTGGTCACTGGGGAGTAAGTTATTGGCTGCAGTTTAATAGAGGGATTTAGGTTGTTTATAAAACAACAACTACTTATATTTATATAGCGCCTTTAACGTAATAAAATATCCCAAGATGTTTCACAGGAGCATTATAAGTAAAATTTGAGACCGAGTTACATTAGGTGAGATTAGGGCAGATGGCCAAAATCTTGGTCAAAGAGGTAGGTTTTAAGGAGTGTCTTAAAGGGGGAAAGAGAGGTAGAGATGTAAAGAGGTTTAGGGAGGGACTTCCAGGGCTTAGAGTCTAGGCAACTGAAGGCACGGCCACCAATGGTAGAGCGATAAAAATTGAGGATGCTCAAGAGGCAAGACTTAAATGAGTGCAGATTTCTTGGAGGGTTGTGGGACTGGAGAAGATTACAGAGATGGGGAGTGGCAAGGCCATGGAGGGATTTGAAAACAAGGATGAGAATTTTAAAATCGAGACATTGCTTATCAGGGAGACAATGGAGGTCAGAGAGCACAGGGGTGATGGGTGAATGGGACTTGGTATGAGTAAGGATTTGGGCATCAGAATTTTGGATGACCTTAAGTTTACGGAGGGTAGAAAGAGCGAGACCAGTCAGGAGTGAGTTGGAATAGACAAGTCTAGAGGTAACAAAGGTATGAATGAGGGTTTCAGCAGCAGAAGAGCTGAGTCAGGGGCAAAGTCGGGTGATGCTACAGAGGTGGAAATAGGTGGTCTTATTGATGGCACAAATATGTGATCAGAAGCTCACTTGGGGTCAAATATGACACCAAGGTTGTGAACAGACTGGTTCAGTCTCCGACAGTTTACAGGGAAAGGGATGGAGTCGGCAGCTAGGGAACACAATTTGTAATGGAGACTGAAGACTCCAGTCTTCTCAATATTTAGTTGGAGGAAATTTCTGTTGATCCAGTACTGGATGTCAGACAAAAAGTCTGTCAATTTAGCAACCGTAGAGAAGTCAAAGAGAGGTGGTGAGATAGAGCTGGGTGTTGTCAGTGAGTAGGAAGAGAAACCATTGTAGTTGTTAGTCTGGCTACCATTAGATAGATAAGAATGGAACCAGGCGAGTGCAGTTCCACCCAGCTGGATGATGGTGGAGAGGCATTGGCGAAGAATGGTGTGGTCAACCATGTTAAAAGCTGCAGACAGATTGGGGTGGGATAGCTCACCTTTGTCACAGTCACACAGGATGTCATTTATGACTTTGATAAGACCGCTTGGTACAGGGGAAGGGTCGGAAATCTGATTGGAGGGATTCAAACATGGAGTTCCGGGATTTGGGAGGAGACAACATGTTCAAAGACTTTGGAGAGAAAGGGGAGGTTGGAGATGGGTTGTAATTTGCAATGGCAATGGGGTCAAGGGTTGGTTTTTTGAGAAGAGGGATGATGATGGTAGATTTGAAGGAGAGAACGGGTAATAATACCAGCTAACATGGGAACCAGGAGGGGAAGTTGGCTGGTCAGCTGGGAATAGGGCAAGGGAGTAGGAGGTTGGTCTTATGGATAAGATGAACTCAAAGACATGAGGGGGTTAGGTGATAAACTAGAGAAAGATGCGAGTTCAGGGCTAGGGCAGGGGGAGGCTTTAAAGGAAGTTTGGCCCAGTGAGCTAGTGGAAGGGAGGGAAGTAGGAGAGGCAGCTGCTCAGATGGTCTCATTCTTAGTGGCAAAGAAGTCCATGAGCTTCTCGCACTTATTGTTGGAGGTGAGGGTGGAGGAGATGTGGGAGGGGTTTAAGAAGATGGCTTGTAGTAGAAAAAGAAGCTGGGGCTTATCTTTGGATTCCAGGATGAGTTTGGAATAGTGAGCCATTTTGGCAGATAAAAGCAGGACCCAATGGTCCTTTATGTGGCCCAACAGAATTGACGATGGATGGCTAAACCAGTTGTCCGCCATATCCATTCAAGTCTGCATCCCTTGGACTTAAGGGACTGGAGATGAGGACCGTACCAGGCTGAGAGAGAGAGTAATGGGTTTCGTGGAGACTGCAGCATCAAAGGTGGAAGTAGTGAGTGCTGTTGAGCAAATCAATAGCTGCAGAAAAGTTGTGATGAATAGAGAGCCAAAGGATCAACAGTTGGAATTTTGAAAGTATAGTTGTAAGTGAATTGGGAAATTTTGGGAAAGTTTTTTTCCAGGGACAGACACAGAAGGAAAGAGGGTTAGGATGTGGAAGGGAATGTGGGTAAAGAGTGATACGAGGAAGTGATCAGAGAATAAATACAGAATAATGGATATTTTTGTCTTAGCTTTATGACAGAAGGAATTCTAACCACTTGGTTTTGAACATTGAAATTGTGCTACAATGATCGTTTAACCTGATTCGGCTAATATTGCATGATGTGACTTCAACCCATTTGTACTGATCTGAGAATTCCAGACTTCAGTCAAAGTGTTTAAGCCATCCCTAAAATGGGGATAGCTGGGATTGAGTCTAATCGAGAAGTTTTTTTATAATGTTGTCTGAAAGGGGAAAATAAGAGAGAGAGTCAGTCTGGACTTTAACTCCTAATGCCCAGTTATGGAGTGGCTTTGGTAGAGGACTGGGTCTAGTCACTTGCCCCTTATCATGAGTTGAGGTAACCACCTGTTTAATTCTGAAACAAACAATCCACTTTTGGGTGAACAAATTTCTAAATATCTAAAATGGAAATAAGTCACCAACATTTTGCTTTATTTTTAAAACAGGAACCTTTTTCACATTATAATAAAAGCAAAATACTGCGGATGCTGGAAATCTGAAACAAAAACAAGAAATGCTGGAATCACTTAGCAGGTCTGGCAGCATCTGTGGAAAGAGAAGCAGAGTTAACGTTTCGGGTCAGTGACCCTTCTTCGGAACTGACAAATATTAGAAAAGTCACAGATTATAAGCAAGTGAGGTGGGGGTGGGGCAAGAGATAACAAAGGAGAAGGTGCAGATTGGACCAGGCCACATAGCTGACCAAAAGGTCACGGAGCAAAGGCAAACAATATGTTAATGGTGTGTTGAAAGACAAAGCATTAGTACAGATTAGGTGTAAATACACTGAATATTGAACAGCAGCAAGTGCAAACCTGAAAAACAACCTGAAAAAAACAGTGGGTAAGCAAACTGAACAAACTAAGATGAAATGAAATAAATGCAAAAAAAGATTGTAAAAAATGTAAAAAAGAATGTAAAAAAAAAGGAAGAAAAAATAACTAAAAATGAAAGTAAAATGGGGGGCTGTCATGCTCTGAAATTATTGAACTCAATGTTCAGTCCGACAGGCTGTAGTGTGCCTAATCGGTAGATGAGATGCTGTTCCTCGAGCTTGCGTTGATGTTCACTGGAACACTGCAGCAATCCCAGGACAGAGATGTGAGCAGGGGGGAGTGTTGAAATGGCAAGCAACCGGAAGCTCAGGGTCCTGCTTGCGGACTGAGCGGAGATGTTCCGCAAAGCGGTCACCCAGTCTGCGCTTGGTCTCCCCAATGTAGAGGAGACCACACTGTGAGCAGCGAATACAGTATACTACATTGAAAGAAGTACAAGTAAATCGCTGCTTCACCTGAAAGGAGTGTTTGGGGCCTGGGATAGTGAGGAGAGAGGAGGTAAATGGGCAGGTATTACACCTCCTGCGATTGCAGGGGAAGGTGCCCTGGGACGGGGACGAGGTGGTGGGGGTAATGGAGGAGTGGACCAGGGTGTCGCGGAGGGAACGATCCCTTCGGAATGCTGACAGGGGAAGGGAGGGGAAGATGCGACTGGTAGTGGCATCACGCTGGAGGTGGCGAAAATGGCGGAGGATGATCCTTTGGATATGGAGGCTGGTGGGATGAAAAGTGAGGACAAGGGGAACCCTGTCACGGTTCTGGGAGGGAGGGGAAGGGGTGAGGGTAGAGGTGCGGGGAATGGGTCGGACACGGTTGAGGGCCCTGTCAACCACAGTGGGGGGGGGAATCCTCGGTTGAGGAAAAAGGAAGTCATATCAGAAGCACCGTCATGGAAGGTCGCATCATCAGAGCAGATGCGTCGGAGACGGAGAAACTGGGAGAATGGAATGGAGTCCTTACAGGAGGTAGGGTGTGAGGAAGTGTAGTCAAGGTAGCTGTGGCAGTCGGTGGGCTTATAATGGATATTGGTAGACAACCTATCCCCAGAGATGGAGACAGAGAAGTCGAGGAAGGGAAGGGAAGTGTCAGAGATGGACCATGTAAAGGTGAGAGAAGGGTGGAAATTGGAAGCAAAGTTGATAAAGTTTTCTAGTTCGGGGCGGGAGCAGGAAGCGGCACCGATACAGTCATCAATGTACCGGAAAAAGAGTTGGGGGAGGGGGCCTGAGTAGGACTGGAACAAAGAATGCTCGACCTTTTTCACATTATTCTATGTCTCTCAATATATAGAGATTATCTACTAAGCTTTGCAATGATTTTTCATCAAAAGGGAAAGTGTGATGACTCTCACTCTTCGGATCATTGCCTTGCTCTGCTCTCCCTGTCTTTGGTTTTTGCATTTGGCAGAAGTGAGGAACCATACCAGACCAGGAAGGCGCTGGTTCCATTGCCTCGCAATTTGCCAAACTTGCACCTCAGAATCAGAAGGCTGTTGGTTGAAGCCCCACTGTGGACTTCAGCACTTAATCTAGAAAGACACCTTAGTGTAATACTGAGGGAGTGCTGTATTGTGAGGTAAAAGGATAAGCTGAAGAAGAACTGGCAGCTCTACCAGTAATCAACATTGATATCTCAAACTACGCTTTGGGATCTTGCTGTATGCAAAATGGCTGTTGTATTTGCCTTCTTTGAAAAGTCACTGAACTTCAAGGTATGAGAAAAGCTCTGAAACATAACAAGATATTCTACAATTGGAATTCCTTCTTTTAATTATGTAAGAAAACTGAAAGCACGTAAAAGGGCACATTATATTGGGAACATGGTACAATATTTGGTTTGAGAGATCCTCTTACCTGTTAATCTTTAGGTGTCAGATATTAATGATCTGGTCCGATTTGAAGTTATCGCATTTGGATCAAATCCCATTGTGATCATGGACATCAAGGAAAATCTCACTCCTAAGGCTGTGATAGAAAGGATCAAGCTTGTTGAATATAGAGGTAAGTTGGACCACGTTCATTCCAACAGGGACAAAATAGCAGAAGAAGCTGGAAATGTGCATCATGTCAGTCAGTAGCTGTGAGATGTATTGGTGTACTCTTCATCAGACTGAAGGCTGAGAGATCAACAAGCATTTAATACTGTTGGAAAATAGAGAGAAAAAGTTGGGAGGCAAAGAGTCACAGTGTAAATGTGTGTAAATGGCCTGCAGACTGCATAATAGAATCTCATGTATGATACAAAAAATTATCAGTGAAATAACACATATGTAGATGGGAGAAAAGAATGTGTTGGGAGGGTATAAAGGACCTGATTGTATATTGACACCACTGTGTTAGCCAATGTGTTGGAACCAGGTGGCACTTGTGCTGCCGGGAGGGCCCCTCCGTGGGCCAAGGAGTGCCCTACAAGGAGGGCCACCCCCTAGAACCCGCAGGGAAACCACTAGGGTTCCAGCAGAGGGAGGAAGAGGCCCTTAATTGACCAATTAAGTGGCTCCATTGGCTTCTGGACAGGAGAGCCGTCTGCCGCCTTCCCAGTCACTGGCAAGATGGCATGGCAGAGGGAAGTGGATAGGCACGTCATCTTACAGGCCCCCGCCTCCCAACCCATCCCCAGAGGACTGGTAAAATCCAGCCCAGAATCTCCCTTTCACATAAGCAAAGTCAGTAAAATGCAGAAGAATTTCCCCTATTCAAACAACATTCAGTCTCACCTTTTATAGCTGGAAATTCCCAGAAAACTCCAGTATATTTCGAACTCTGTCAAACTATCTGGTCACCTCTCTGCAGTTGGTTTAGTTCCATAGCTGCCACAATGGTCTGGTTTCTTAATGGCACAAAGCCCTGTTGGTGTTGTGTGCAACATGTAAATTATGGTTAAGGCCAGTTGAGATTACAATGGTTTCTTCCCTTTTTCTCCACATGGGCACTGATGTTTTGTTTATATTCAGTATGTGTTATAGTTAACCGGTGGTCTTTAACACCTCTTGCTTTGGGCATGTGTCTCTGATGAAGGAGTAGATTTGGAGGAGAGGACGGAAGAGATAAAGATTTGATTGATAAACCTGAATGGATGTCTCCATTAGTTTAACGTGTTTTAATGTTGTTGCAATTTCTCCTTCTTCTGTTGAAGACTATTACAACAACATAGGAAGAAGAACAGGACTAGCTCTGGAAAAAGTCCACTCCGCCATCAACGAAACGCTAAATCTTCAAGCTGAAAATGTCCCAAAACAAATCATCATTATAATCACTACCGGTGAGCCCATAGTCATTAAAGTAACGCAGTCGGCCTCTGCACACGCTCTGTTCTCTCACATTTGTTGAGAGGGTATGTGTATATTTTTTAATGTGTACAAGTATCTCCTATTGCATGTTCCACCATGTCAGCTGATGTGTTTGTGTTTGGCTTTTGTACATTTGTACGTCCAGTTGTGTGTCCTCTGAATGTTATAATGCACGTTTCAAATCAAAGCATCTCAAAGTGCTTCACAATGAATGACTATTTTGGTGTAGGTAGATATGACAGCGACATTCCACACAAAGCCACCAGATGCAAGCAGTTAATCTAGTTTTGGTGGTTTTGCTTGAGATGGAAAATGTTGGTCAAGGCTCCTGAAAACTCCACTCCATTGATCTTTCACATCCACCTTGAATCAAAGGAACAGACTTAATAGGGGTTAAATTCGAGTAGTTTGTTAGTCTGATTTACACTGCACCAGTGTGTCAGCCAATGTTTTGTCACAAAGACGACACCTCCTGAAGGAATGCAGCATTTCCTCAAGGCTTCTGTCGATGGATGATGGAAAATGATGGACTATGTGATATGCGCTCCTGGTAGATGAGGCTCGGTGCAGTTATTGTGCATTCAGGAAAGTTATCCCCTTGTTTCAGAGTGCTAGATCCAGCCACCGCTACCTCCCAAGCCTGAGGGTGTGGAAGGTGAGGTGGGAGAATGGGGGAGGGCTGGGGGAGGAGGGGGGTCCTTTAAAATCTAAAAAGTGAGCTGTCCACTTGATTTGTTCAAAAAATAGTTATGTTTCGCTCTGTCTGTCCTGAGCTTTTCAGATGGGACATTAAACCGAGGCCCCATTTGCCCACACAGGTGGACATAAAAGATCCGATGGCACTATTATAAAGAAGGGCAGGGAGTTCTTCCCAGTGTCCTGAGCAATATTAATCCCTCAATCACCATCATTAAAACAGATTATGTGGTTATTCTGTCAATGCTGTTTGTGGGAACTTGCTATTGTGTCTCCTACATTACATCAGTGATTACAGTTCAGACTTTTCTTGGTTGTAATGCACTTTGGGACATCCTGAGAAAATGCAAGTCTTTTTTTTTCTTGTGTTTTTATTCAATTAATCCTGCTCTTTCTATTCAGTTGTTTCTGTTGCTCCCTCACCGCCCCCTTGCCCACCAGGCCAGATCTCATTCACTCGACCCTTGCACCTCACCCCATGTCCTCTCTAAGCTCATCTTGCCTAAAACCCACCTCCTGCTTCCTTGACTCGATTCCCACCAAACTGTTAACCACTCGACCTTACCTTCCTGGCCCCACATTGCCTGACATTCTCCTCAGTTACTTGCCCCCACCCTGTCAAAAGCATTATCGATCCAACTATCCTTGCAAACTACCACCCATCTCTAGCCTTCCTTTCCTTCATTCCCCTTCCCAGACACTGTCTCAGGCTCAACCAGACTGTTTGCTACCTTGGCATCCTATTCAATCCTGAGTTGAACGTCTAACCCAATATCATCACATAAAAAAACACTTAATTCCACCTTGATAATATTGCTCGTTTCTGCCCAGGCCATAGAAACATAGAAAATAGGAGCAGGAGTAGGTCATTCAGCCCTTCGAGCCTGCTCCGCCATTCATTATGATCCTGGCTGATCATCCAACTCAGTAGCTTGTTCCCGCTTTCGCCCCATACCCTTTTGTCTCAGCCTGTTTGCTGCTGAAACCCTAATCTTTGTCACCTTCAGAATCGGGAATTCCAATGTTCTGCTGACTGGCCGCCCATCCTCCACCCTCCGTACACACCACTCATCTCCAGCTCTACAGATACCCCAACACCCCGACCCTCTATTCCTCTGACTCTGATCTTGTACACTTCCCTTCCCCTCACCATACTCTGAGCAGCTTTTCCATCAGTTGCCTAGCCACAATATGGAATTCCCTCCCTAAACCACCACCCAGCACTCCTCCCCCTCCCCTGCCCCCCCCCCCCCACTGCCCAAGCCGCCTCTCTGCCTTCCTTTCCTAAAGTACCTCCTCAAAAGTTCACATCTTTGACCAAGCTTTTGGTCACCCCATTAAGATTTTTCAATTGCACTGCTCAAGAGGGCCTTTGGAGCATGTTTTCTACATTTTTCTTTTAAATGCAAGTTATTGGTGTTGCTGTTTGTCACATTTTTTTCTTTCAAGTACTTGCTTTAACTTTTTCTCTTCCAATCTTGAATATGTTCTTCCTTCGTTATATGAACAGGTAAACCTTGCAGTTTCAGGACTCAAGCTTTTTAGCATGAAAATTGCATTCCTTGGTGGGTAATTCTTTGCTGTGCCAGCACTTAGCTTTCTCTTTTCTTTCACTAGGACAGTACAATGGAACGCCAGCACCTTTTCTTGTCACAAAGAAAATTTCAGATCTACTCTCACATTTGCCGGACCGTCTAGGTAATCTGTCTAACTCTCTACGTAGGATGCAAAACTTGTGGAGTCCACAAAATCACCTCTGTCAAAAAAAAGCATTGGGATCAATACTAACTTGTCAACCTTGACATGAACAGGATATTGATAGCTGCAAAATGGGGTCGGTTGATTTACCCCCTTTCCCGGTTAGTGCTGACTCTCTGCTCAATGTCACTTTTGCAGGGGCCTGTTGCTAGGTGACAGAAATGTCCATCATTTCATGAGGTCGGTGCCTTTTTATATGCAAATAAGAGTCTCATGGGCCAGAATTTTACACCCCCCAAACAAGTGGTCTGGTGATGGGAGGGGGGGGGGGCGGGGCGAAGGGCATAAAATTGAATAGGGGGGGAGGGGCCGTTCCCAACCCCCTCCCGCCCCCACTGCAATTTTAGGTGGGGCGGCAACAGTGACAAACGGCCCACCTGGCCCAGGCCAATCAAGGCTCTTAAGTGGCCAATTAACTGGCACTTAAGGACCTCCGCCCACCGCCACGGGTATTTTATCCTTGGCGGCCGGATGGCAAAAGCCTCAAAAACCCCACCTGGTGAAACCAGGCTGCCTTTTTGCGGGCTGGTGGGGGGCCCTCCTGATCGGGCACCCTGTGTCCCATGAAGGGCCACCCCCGAAGCCCCAACAGCCCCAATGCACCACACTCCCCCACCCCCTAACTGACCCCTCTTGCCTCGCCGAGGCCCAACTGATTGTCCTGGCGAGTCTCTAAAACTTATTTTAGTTCCAGGGCCGTCCTTCATCTTGCTTGCGATGGCTGGGTATGGTCCCAGCAGTAGCCAATGCTCCCGGTGGCATTGCTGGGACTAAGAGCTGCCAACCCACTGATTGGCAGCTCCATTTGGTGGGAATTCCTGCCTCGTGGAAGTGGAACTCCCACCCAAGACCAATTAAAGGCCTGGGGAGCGAAAAATCCCGGTCTGGCTCCGCAGGCCTGACAGTGGTGGGCTCGCCACCGACTTTTCGGCTGGTGGATGGGGCCTCCCATCCAATGAAAAATTCCAGTCATGATGTGTATCGGATTTAATTGCCATTATAGGACAAGTCTGGTCAAGGGGTGAGCCGTTCTCGCTCCAATCAACTTTACTGGAGATAGCGCCAAAGAGGCATCAGAAGTGGAAAGATAATCAGGGCTGCTACCGCCCTGAGCTCTCCATGACCACGATCCCTGATGCTGCTCCAGCCCCTCTCTTTCGGGCTGGATACCCTCCAGGCTCCCCAATATTGTACCAGTCTGAATCCAGCAGGCTGCAAATGGGACATCATTTTGGGGCAGGTGGCTCACTAGTTCTATTTAAATAGGATTGCGTCTTCAAATTGGCTCTGGCCTCTTCATGAGCGTAATGGGCAGGTAGCTATTGTGCTGAAGAAGAGTCATATCTGACTTGAAATGTTAACTGTTTCTCTCTCCTCGGATGCTGCCAGACCTGCTGAGTATTACCAGCACTTTCTGTTTTCGTTTCAGATTTCCAGCATCAGCAGTATTTTACTTTTAGCCATTATACTCCACTGGTAGATCACCCAAAGATTAACGTTAACTCCATTTAGACATGAAACGAGTCAATCCTACTACAATGTCCACAAGCAATAACCCACTCAATTTTATGCCATGTCAACTACACTTTAATAACAGCTTAAAAGCCTTAAATTACAAGATAGATTGACTGGATTGAATCTGCTCTCAGTGGAGAGAAGTAGATTAAGAAGATATATTATTCAGGTCTTTAGAATGTAGGAATACATGAGTGACATAGACATAAGGAAGTTGTTTAACTATACCTTCCCCACCTCCACTCAACCAAGATTTCTCCCCATCTGTCCTGAAGGGACTGGCTCGATCTGACCACTTCTGATACTCACCCAGTGTCCATTCTACATGAGAGACTGCAGTATCAGCAGGACATTGAACTGTAGAGGGCATCTCAGCTGAGTCTGATCTTGCCCTCACCTTCCTATTAGGGTCATTGGATAGTGATTAGAACTGGCAGCCTGTGCTGATCATTCCCCTTTCTGGTTCAGAGGCACTGAGGCCAATTGCAGTGTCATTCAGTCATGCCGGTTAAAAGCAAGTGACTCATCAAATCTGTGATCTCCCTGTATGTCTCAGCTGCATACTAAAGGTGGTGAATTTACCGTCCATGCCACCAGGAGCACCACACACAATAATTTTCCACTATGCAACACATGGAAATCAGAGATAAATAATTTGTAAAAATATTTTATTAAGTTATTTTCTTCTCATTCCCAAATGAGTCTCCCTATATCACATGTGAGACAGAGATTCCCTTGAATAGCATCAACACATTTTACTACGCATTCTCTCTAATTGCCTATTCCTTTCTCACTGCAGATATCTATGCTATCGGAATTGGAGAAATACTCAAAGACCATCTTGAACGTATGGTACCGACAAAGATAACAGTAGTAAAAGGTCAACGGTATGTCTTCTATCTACCAAGCTTCCATTATCTGGAGAAAATACAAGGAAACCAGAGAAAGAATGGTAAATTGAGTTAATCTGCAAAGAATATAGTCATTGTAAACTTGTCCCAACCCATCAGAATCTCAGCCATGGTCAATGGGGAAGGCACCAGCAGCTATCTAGCCAAATGTGCATTCTTCAAGTGTGATCTGGATGATTTGCTAATGAATCATTGATGAAATTGCTTCCAGGCCACCAGGTGAACTGGATGGTGAGGTTCTATGTTAGACACCTTTTTCTTGGATGAGTTTTGTAGGGTACTTTTAGGTCCTGTGACAGACTGAACCATGGGCTCTTTGCTCGAGTGTAATGTTGTGACAAACTATGAGACCCAGATCTCCATGATATATATTGAAGAAGGTTTATTGAACACGAGCCTGCATGAACAATTGCACAGTTAACAAGCAATAGAGGAGGTCCACTTACAAACAAAACGCCTGAAGGAATGTAAGAGGCATCACATGGACAGCCAGTGCACCCAAGTAGGGGAATAAACCATATTCACCCCCATCCTTGCCTTGAATTATAATTTGGCTCCAAGCCAATCAGAGTATGTGCCATACCCTCTGACTTTCTCAGTTACTATGGGTCCTAATGTTTGCATTTTCTGACCTTCCCCTGGGTTCATGTCAATGAACAGACGGTGAGCCAGAAATAACACTAACAAAATCAAAACTTTCACTTACCTAACAGTGACCCTCTGACAGCCATGGCAGATGAAATATGATAGACTGGATCTTGCTGGAGCAGGGCATCTCAGGTGTATGCCATCAGTTAATCGTTTTCCTGCTTCAGCTCAAAAATAATTGTGCTGTAATTTGCTGGAAGTGTGAGCTGATGACAGCGCAGCGAGGATAATGAGGCATCGGGGACCTTGGTGAATAGCAGGATGAACAGTCTATCTCCTTAACTAATGAGAATAAAGGATTGAGAAAGAAACAGAAACAATGGAGAAAAAAGGTGAATGAGAGTGGGTGGATCAGAGTCAAATCAGATCAAGAGAAATAAAGGGAGGGAAAGAAAGATTGGATTAAGAGAGAGAGGAAAATGGGACAGAAAGGAAAAGTAACAAAAGAAATGTAAACATTTAAATTTTAAAATTTTAAAATCTCCAACAACCATTTATGACACTAAAGAATGATATTGAACAATTTAAATTATTCCCTTTCTGAGCCAGAGAGGTTGATTGGCATTGCATTAACAATTATCACTCTCTTAATTACTAGACTTAATGTTCTGATGTGAGCTTAATGGAAAATTAAAGTGTTAATACAGAAAGTCCCTAAAATTAAAAGGGAGTCTAAGGGTGAGATGCGATTTGTGTGAAACAAACAGCGGAGTGGTGTAAATTGACCAGCAATTTCTGGAGATTCACAGCTCATGGCGTATCTCTTAATCTCCTGAATTTGCTGGTCAATTTGCATATTAATAACAGTGTGCATTGTTCAACACTAGGTTATTTTCCAGCAAGTTTAAGCCCAATGAACCACAGCAAATTAAATGACAGGAGCATATATATTCACAATCAGAAAATAAAAAAGGTAAATTGTTCTTGTACATGTTCAACCTGTTTTCTTAAAAAGGAGAGACTGTCTGAATCCTTCTTTCTACAGGCCAGTCACAGGCTCCATGCAGACTCCCAAGCAGACCCACTGCAAAATTTCCCACTGCCCCCCACTGTTAAATTAAAGCAAAGCTATAGGATACCCATCCACCTTACATCCTACTTTGCAGCATTTGCTTTTCTTGATATGTTATTTCCATCATTTTCCATCATTTACACAGTTCAGGGTGTTCATAGTATTCAATCACCTCTAATTCTTATATCCTCCGTTGTATTCCTCTCCAGATATTCATCAAACTAATTTTTCCCTGCCAATTTTTTCCCCTCCCCTTCTGATTTCTGGGAATGTTGCCCCCATCAGTAAAGTAAGTCCCAAGCTGCCATGTCAACTAGTCATTCTCGTATGAGACAGTGACTATCAGCAAGCGGTTTGACTGCAGGATGGAATGCCATCACAGTCTTCACCTTATATGGACACACACATACTTCCACTGGATTCCCATGTAGTGTTCTACTGCATGCCCCAGTGTTACCGACTAAAATTAATTTGAATTGGACCAATTCAGATCATTTGGATTCCAAGTTCAGTTCATTGCTTCAATTACATTCTTTTTGTTGTACATTGGCAGGTAATCATTTCCAATTCATTGGACCTTGCTTTTATTTTTCTTGATAACTTAGAGCCCTTTGATTGTGGCATCCGAGGAAATGTGATACAAAGACCCATTCAGAGAATATTTGGTGGTATCAAATCGAAAGAATATGACTGGCCATGGCAAGTCGTCATTGATTTGCCAAACGGGGTAAGATAATATCTTTTAAAGCTCCCAAATAACAGAACTTGAGTGTTGTAAAATATATCTGTACAGCATAACAATATTCATCTGAGACCCATCACCCATCCTTTTACTTTACATTCATGAATGATTTCTCCATCTAGCCCCATTCCTTTTCCAGCCGCCATCCATTAGGGTTTATTCCTTCAACTCCACCTACCAGTGTTTCTCCTTCCAACTTCCATCTATCACTGTTTATAAATCCTTCTCCTGTGCTATCAGAGTTTCTCTTTGAGTGAATCCTTTTTAGTTGGCCATGAGAAAAACATGCTATCCTTTAAACAGTGCCCTACTGGCCTGAATCTTATGTTCAAATTGTTCTGCCAATTTTATTTTCTGTCATTTATCTGCATAGGAATTTTGTGGAGGTTCAATCATCTCAAAACATTGGATTCTCTCTGCTGCACATTGTGTTAACAACACTATGGCAATGGCAAGTAACCTGACTGTATTGGCTGGTAAGAATCAGACTTTTTTCAAGCTTTTTCCAATTCTTCAAGGAACAAGTTGTCATTATCAATCTGGCTTATTTAGTAGCATTCTCCCTCCGAATCAGTAGGTTTGGGGCTAAAGCCCAACTCCAGGATTTCAGCACATATTCTAGGCTGATAATTCTTTGCAGTACTGAGGGAATGCTGCATTGTTTTGGATGAGATCTTAAACTGAGGCTTAAATTATCAGGGAATGCAAAAGATTCTGTTGTACCATTTGACAAAGAGCCATAGAGTTCTTACGGTGCCCCGGCCAACATTCCTCTCACACCCAATACCATCAAAAACAATTTGTCTGTCCAGTCACCTCATTTGCTAATTGTGATCTTGCTGTGCACATGTTGGCTGCAGCATTTACCTCTAACAGTGTTTGCACTTCAAAGTAACCCATCAGTTATGAAGTTCGTTGGAATGTTCTGAGGATCTGATGGCTGTAAGTACTTTCTTTCCATATGATCTGGACTGGATATATAAGAGCAGAATTTCATCTCCAACATGTTTGGGGAATACTCAGTCCCCAAATATAAATGGCATGAAAAAGGGGATGTAGTCTCTGTCCCCTTTGCAATGCCCCAAGATTTCCTGGGGCACCCCTGAGGAAGTGATGGAATTCTTGCACCTGGAGCAATTTCAAGCAAGGATCAACAAAGTAAATGAAGCAGGAGGCTGTTAAGTTGCCCTTCCCCCTCTTTTTCTTCAATGTTTTCCAAACAAGCTCTCAAATATGGGGGCACCCAGGAAGAAGTTGGCAATATATCTTGTACCTGTGCTCTCCCTATTGTGGACAACGTATGCCTATTTGGGATAGAAATGCAATACTGTACTGATGTGCCTACTGGCCTGCCATAGTCATGTGACCTCTACCATGAGGCACTCACTGCAGACATCCATCAGAAGGCAGTTCAATAAAGACAGAGTACAAGTAATACTGCTGTCCTGTGAGCTCGTAACATGGTGTCAGAATGGAGCTGAGATTGAGTGTTGAACAGACGTACAGAAGCACAGCTACTAAAAGAAGAACACAGGAATGTTCAGAGCTGCTGAAAGCTTCTAAAAGTAACAAGAAGCCACAGAAAAGGAACAAAGAAGTGCTGAAAGCACTGGGTAAGACACAATGGCTGCAAATCTTCCTCTCCTGGTGCCGGTCAAAATGAAAGGTGATATGAAGCAGAACTGGCAGTTTTCCATTTGCAATGACAAAGTTATGAGATTGCAACAGATTTAATTAACAAACCAGAGCAGCTACGAGTAGCTACACTTTTATCACTGTTGGGGAGAGACTGGTACATAATGTATTCCACCTTACATCGCTCCAAAGAACAAAAAAAATGGACAGCAGAAATTTTGGAAGCCTTGAGGGCACGCTTTGAAGCCCAAGTGAACGTTAACTTATGAACGGTATGTGTTCAATATTAGGGCCCAAGGTGACAAAGCGTCCATTGATCAATATGTGACTGCATTAACACAGCTCACAGAATCCTGTGAATATGCGCAACTTAAAGATGATCTAATTAAAGACAGGATTGTATTTGGCATAAGAGATCCCGCAGTGAGCGCACGTCTACTGAGAGAGGAGAAACTGACTCTCAGGAAAGCAATCGACATGTACAGAAGTGCTGAGGTTGTAAATCAGCAGCTAGAACATGTTCATAGCAGAACAGACCAGGCCTTGCATTATGCTAATAGACATTCTAGGCCGAAAGGGCAGAAAGATCACAGACAAACGGCAGAATGCAAATCCTGCGGAGGACATCACGCACAGTGTGGGGAGAGCAGTGTTCTCACTGCAAGAAGCTGAATCATTTTGCACACATGTGTTTGGCTAGAAGGGAGCACAACAAGCAGGTACAGATGGCCACTGGAGAGATATCAGCTGAAGATTCTGACGAATCACTATACACCATACAACAGGTTACTTCAGACAGGTTGATAGGTGATAAATGGTTTGTGACTGTTGGAATGATGACTTCAGAAGGAGAATATCAAGTCAACATAAAGTGCCAGATAGACATCAGTGTGTCATGCAACATCATGACCTTCACAGACCTGTGCAAAGTAGCTCAACATGACGATCCAAAAATGAAGCCCTCGAAAGTAAGGTTGATGCTATATGATGGCACCATACTAGTGCCAAGAGGACAAGTTACTCTGAGAGCCCAATGTAATGGCAAGAACTAAGATCTGGAGTTCCAGATCATAAGACGGCAAGCAAAAGCCACTCATCTCAGCCAGAGCAAGTCTAAAGCTTGGACTGTTAACCCTCAATGTGCAAAAAGAGATTTGCAACGTGTCACAGCACACTAAACCATTGACCGCGGAACAGATCCTAGAGGAGTACAACAACATATTTACAGGTTTAGGATGTCTTCCTGGAGAATATCATCTTGACGTAGATGAGCAGGTAAGATCAATTCAACATCTGCCAAGGAAAGTTCCAGCTGCCCTCAAGGCCAGCCTGAAAGACAAGATAGAAGAGCTGAAAAAGAAGGGAGTAATCAAGAAAGTGAAAATTCCTACAGAATGGATTAGCAGTATGGTAGCAGTGAAACAATCTGGAAAGCTGAGAGTATGCATCGACCAAAAGGACCTAAATAAAGCTCTGAAGAGATCACACTACCCCATGCCAACCATCGAAGTAATTTTGCCACAACTTGCAAAGGCAAAAATCTTCACTACCCTAGACGCGAAGGATGGTTATTGGCAAGTAACCACATTCTGGATGCCGTTCGGGATATACAGATGGTTGCGCCTGCCATTTAGCATTTCCACGGCTCCAGAGGAGTATCAATGCAGACAGCATGAGATAGTTAGTGATAGAGTCATAGATTCATAGAGGCATAGAGTTATACAGCACATAAACAGGCCCTTCAGCCATTAAGCACCTAACTATTCTAATCCCATTTTCCAGCACTTTGCCCGTAGCCTTGTATGCTATGGCATTTCAAGATCTTCCCAGAGTGGAAGCTATAGTGTATGATCTGCTAGTTTATGGATGCAGAGAATCAATGGAAGAAGCCATTGCTGACCACAATCAAAATCTAGTGCGACTGCAGGACAGAGCTTGCCAGATGAACCTGAAGCTGAACAAGAAAAAATTGCAATTAAAGATGCCCGAAGTCAAGTACATACATAGGTCATGTACTGACAGCAATAGATCCCAAAAAGGTGGAAGCAGTGGCAGCAATGCAGCGCCCGACAGATGAAAAAGCAGTGCAACGATTTGTTGGATTCATCAACTATTGAGCAAAATTCTTCCCCAATTTGTCATTGGAGTGTGAACCATTACACCAGCTCACTGCCTAGGACGTGTAGTGGTATTGGGGCACAGAACAAGAAGCAGCGTTCACTAAAATCAAGCAACTAGTGATGGCAACGCCAGTGCTGAAATACTAGGACATAAATGATGAAGTCGTCCTGCAGTGTGATGCCAGCGAGACAGGACTTGGAGCAACCCTAATGCAGCAGAACAACCGGTTGCATTTACATCCAGGGCATTAACACAAACGGAACGATGCTACGCTCAGATCGAGAAAGAGTGCCTGGCCATTGACTTTGCTTGTGAACATTTTCATCAATACCTACTTGGAAGAGACAAAGTGAGTCCAACCACATCAGCCAGTGCAGTGTGTGTAACGAGTACCAAGCTAAGCAAGCTAAGGAGTCGCTGTTGACACATGACATCCCAGACAGACCATGGATGAAGCTGGGAGTCCTCTTCACTCTTGCAGGAACTGATTATCTTGTCACCGTAGACTACTATTCTGACGACTGGGATGTAGACCAGTTGATCTCAACAATTAACGGTGAGATTGTAGAATGTCTGAAAGCACACTTCAGTCGTTACGGCATTCCAGACATTGTGATGACTGACAATGGCCCTCAGTTCACGAGCGAAGAATTCAGCCACTTCATAAAGGATTGGGAAATTCGACACCATACATCATCTCCACACTATCCTCATTCCAATGGAAAGGCTGAGGCGGCAGTGAAAATCGCCAAAGGAATTGTAAAGAAATTGAGCAAATCCAGCAAATTGAGCAAATAGAAGGCAATCCTCGAGTGGAGAAACACAATTACTAAAGGCATGGAAAGTAGTCCAGTACAAAGACTAATGTCACGCCGCACCCAAACTACTCTTCCAAAAGCAAAAAAGCTACTGAAGCCAGAAGTAGTAACAAACGTGAGTAACAAAATCAAGATGAAATGGCAGAAAACCAAATTTCATTTTGACATAACTGCCAAACTATTGCCAGAATTGAGCTTTGGAGTGCCAATCCGGGTACAAACCTTCAACACTCTCAACAAGAGTCAGCCCAAGTGGCAACTTGGGACCTGTGTTGATCGTACATGGTGGAAGTGAACGACCAGATATACCGTCGCAACCACAGACACATATGCACAACTGGAGAAGCTGTTCCATCACAGCAGGTGGTCGATCAGGAAGTTGTGAACTCACCATCTGCACAGACTATAGACCAACCATCAGCCCCAGAGGTCCACAGCACCCCAACAACAGAAATGGAACAATAGTTACTGCAGTAACAACAAGTGACACAGGAACGACACTCCCTGGAGAAAGAAAATCACCCACATCAGCAGCCAACAACAACGTGCATGTGCACCATTAAGAAACCGGCACGATTTAAAGACTGTGTGTGCAATGCATGTGCAGAGACTGCTGAGAATAACAAACTGATATTGCATGAGAACAGTTGTGTTCACAGTGGGTAACTTGGGCAACTCACAGTGCAAATGATAATGCATGACATTTTTTTTGTTTTTTTTGTACGAAAAGGAGGATGTTTGGGATAGAAATGTAATACTGTACCAATGTGCCTCCAGGCTTGCTGTTGTCATGTGACCTCTACCCTAAAGCACTCACTGCAGGCATCCATTAGAAGGCAGTTCAATAAAGACAGACTACAAGCAGGACTATTGTCTTGTGAGCTCATAACAATACCCAGTTTAGAGGATTGAGAAAGCAGGCAGCAGCAAGGTGTTCTAGGAAATTGTGACTTTATTTTATTTTTAAAAAAGGCCCCAATGGATCATTGGTGCTTAAGGCCTTATGGCTGTTCTTCAACAGCAGCCCAAAGGCCCCACAGCCATTATTGCAGTTGTAGACCTTTCGGGATTCCCCCACCCCCTCCAATCTATTCTGGGGCAGGCCCGTGTCAAAGAGCAGAGGCCTGGGTCACATTGGGCCAATGTTACTGAACCTGGACATTCAGGCAGGTGTATATTATGTCAATTCCGGTGCACCCCCTCTGACATGTTGGGTGGAGATGGAGAAGAATACTGGAGCCACAATTTCCCTGCAATTAACTGGATGTTGTTTTCTCCTTAATCAATTTTCATACCTTTAATGTAGATATAGCACAATGGTGCTTTGAGCAGTCTGTATATCCCAGCAAGTCTCAATTGCATAATGAAGGGTTTCTTATATAAAGTGTGTGATCAATTCTGACTTTGATCAGACAAATGGAAATTAACTGCTGAACCTTTCCTTTTAGGTTCAATCAGAAGAAAGAAAGGTTTCAAAAGACTACTCGTGGAAGAAGTGATTCTCCATGAAAACTTTAGCAGACCCTCAGAGATGAACAATGACATTGCCCTTTTGAAGCTTAAAGATCCCATCATATTCAGTCCTCATATGAGGTACCTATCACTCATCCAGGGTATCAGATTGACAAAAGGTTGTTTAAACACTTCATTGGTAAGAACAGTAAAATAGAAAATGAAAGAGGAATGACCTATAAGAAGATAAATGCCTTGACGATAGGATGCTAGTGAGGTGCTTAATCATAAAGATTACAACACGGGAGGAGGCCATTTGACCTTTTGTATAAATGCTGATTTTTTTGTTAAAATAGTTCAAAAATGGCCACTGGCATGCTCTGTCAATAATTGGTTATTAGGATGAGGTTATTTTGGCTGGGGCCAGGTGGTGACTTGTATCAGGAGATGGACACCTGTTCTGGAGAATGAAACACTAAGGGCACAAAATTCAATCACCCTGATTTTTGGGCGTGGGGTCGACGGTTCGTGGTATGCCCACACCCATTCAGATCAAGGTGAGCAAGACACAAAATTGGTCTTCCCACCTCACCCTGGAGGCATTAGTGTGGTAGGTCGGCAGGAGGAGACCAGGGGGGACCAGGGGACCCTCGAGGACCACCTCATTCTCACACAGCTACCAATTCTGCCAGTCTCACACCCGCCTCTCGCTACCTACACATACCGCCAGCTATTCAGCTATGGCAGGCACATCACACAAACATAATGCTACACAATGATTGCCATTCTGACCTCTCTTGCAGGATATAGTCCCCGACAGGGGACAAGGACACCTGCATCTCCTGAGCACTATGGCGGAGGTGACTCTCAGCATCATGGGGTCATCTGCAATGGGGCCCGTAGTATCCGACATCGCAAAGAACATTAAGGATGATGGTGTCATCCTGCCTTATGCACTTTTTCAACTTCCAGCACACCCCTATTCTGATATCTGACATAATGAGCAAGCTGCAGGTGGTGTCACCATGGACCCCGTGCTTTCTAATCCACGCCCCTTCACCCAGTCCAACCTTCCCCTTCTGAGTTCCTGCTTTCAGACACCCAAGCACTGCCCGGCTACAGCAGCCCAAATAGGAAGAGTGAGGGTGCAACAGCACAGCATTGATGAAGAAGCCCTATCACTTGATCAGATACTCGCAGCCACCAGCTCATACTGCCATTGTAAGGATCTTGAGACTTGGATCGAGTTGGGATCAACACGTGTTGAGTCATCTGGGCATGAGTGGGCTGTAGCCCGGCCAGAGGTAAAGGATGTTTTGTTTGTCTGTTCTCTATAGGGCAATGTGGCAGGTGAGTTCTGCTGCAGAGGACTCAGATGAGGATCTCAATTGGGCAGCATACAGGAGAGCGCTGAATTGACATGCACACCGAGACACTGGGTGCATTGGCTGGCCTGCCATCAGCCTCCTGTCACTGTAAAGGAGCAGGGAGGAATCTGCTCCAAGTTGGCAGAAGGCATGGCGTGGAGCTTGCCCTGTCTAAAGCCTCTGCTCCATCTTCCTATTGTGCTGCAGATCTGGGGCACTGTCACTGCTGCCCTCATACCTGTTGCAGCCTTTGTGTAGACTGGTCACCTACTCCTCTGCCCCCTCTGTGAGGATGCAGTAACACTTTCCAGAAAATGCACCATAACACCTGCAAAAACATTCCTGAGTACTCTCAGACCAATAGAACAAGTTCCATAAATTTAACTTACCTGCAATCAGGGTGCCTATCCCCTTAAATAAAGCTACTCCAGGGCCCATCTTGCTGCTTCATGATTCTTTTTCACATTTATGGACAGTGCAAGTTGTGTCTGGACCTGTGTTGCCCAATTTTGATATCCTGGCCTCACATCAGCCAGTTGGGCTGTATGACATCAGGATAATGCTATTTCCATGCATTTGGCGCACACAGGGATGGCACCCACCTGCACCCATACCTGTGTTGCACGCCATGTGGGCCATACAGCACTGCCTGCCCCCAGGGAAGCAAGCTGAGTCTGCGTAGCAGGGTAGCATTATCACTTATTGCATCCGGTGTCAGCATTAAGCACGTTACACAGAGTAAAGGTTGCTCCGATTTGTCCCAACAATATCACTAATTCCTACATGAGAAGAGTATTTTTAGTGTGCTATTCCCATTTCATTCACCAGACCACCTGCCTTATCTCTCTGACCCAGATTACCAATCCCATGTCAAATTATGTGGCATCACTTTAATACTTCCACGTTGTCTCTCTCGCTCTCTATTATAGTCAACGTATGTGCTGAGAACACCCTCTTACTGGGATCTCATTTGACATCAGACTCATCCACGAGTAGCGAGAGACACTTACACAAACACATGGTTTAAACACCTGTGAAGACTCCCCCAGTGACTTAGCTGGTTGGGGTTTTGAGTAACTGAGCCATTCAGTCTGGGAAGCTCCCAATTCTGTGTTGAGTTCGTTGATCTCAGCCAGGTTGGCAGTAGAAATGCTCTTAGTGGCCCCAGGCTACGGAGCGAACATATTTTCTGATTCCCGCTTCTGCTCAGCATCTAGCGACTTCTGCTGAACGTTGATACCTCCCCGTGGGCCAAATAGACTTGCTGTTAGATTTGCAGATGAAGAATGGTCCCTTGGGTGAACTGTCAGAAAGTGACCAACTACAGCAGAGGAGAAGGAAGGAGAAAAAGAAGAAAGAGGACTATGTCAGAGTGCATTATGTACAGCCTCCACCAACAGCTGGGAAAGTACCGAGCAAATCTGGGCACTCCAGCAAAGAATTCCAGGGCACCTCGCACTCTGCAGAGAGTGGGACAGACTGACACAAGAGAGAAGCTGAGGTCACACTATCAGCCAATCTGATGCCAGTCCCAGATGACGTAGAATAACCCATATTGTGCCCCCATACAGTGTGTAACACTGCTGTATGAGTGTGAATAGCTATGACAACAAGCGTAACAGACAACCTGTGCTCCAGCAAAAGCTGTGTAAACAAAGCAATGAGCAAGAGGTCCGAAATTCCGAGACTGCTCCCAGATTGCAGTCTCACTCCCAGGGTTGAGCGAAAAATTTTGTGGAGAGGTTTTAATCAATGGTTGGAAAAATCAAGAGTGCTACAAGTCTCTGTTCTTGTTTTGTGTCTGGCTTGACAAGAACTCCTGACTCCGAATCTTGCAGCTTGGGGTAACAAATACACCAGTATGTAAACATCTATATCACCTTTTATTAGTCTTTAAAAAAAAAACTCAATGGTTTCATAGTGTTCAAGGTGATAGATTGTTGTGTGATGTGTTTTTAAAAAGAAGTTAGCAACTTACAAATGGAGTACATATCAGCAGATAAGATGTGAGTTCATGCTCACAATTTCTCACACAGTGGGGTAAATTTTCACTTTTCCTGCCAGACAGATACCAGGCGAGAGTGAATTGGCATAATTTCCATTCACTCCAGCATCACCCATATTTTCACCCAGTGCTAAAAGTTCAAATTACCCACCATAAATGCTAAATTTCAAATGGACCATGGTGTAGAGGTGCTGAGCAGAGAGACAGTAATAATTTTTTTAAAAATTCATTCAGGAATGTGGGCATCGCTGGCCAGGCCAGCATTTATTGCCCATCCCTAATTACCCTTGGGAAGGTGGTGGTGAGCTGCCTTCTTGAACCGCTGCAGTCCATGTGGGGTAGGTACACCCACAGTGCTGTTAGGAAGGGAGTTCCAGGATTTTGACCCAGCGACAGTGAAGGAACGGCGATATAGTTCCAAGTCAGGATGGTGTGTGACTTGGCTGGGAACTTGCAGGTGGTGGTGTTCCCATGCATTTGCTGCCCTTGTCATTCTAGTTGGTAGAGGTCGCGGGTTTGGAAGGTGCTGTCTAAGGAGCCTTGGTGCATTGCTGCAGTGCATCTTGTAGAATTTAATGACCAGTACCTTGAGGCTCTTCGATGCAAGCCTTGAATGTGAATGTTAGTTGAGACCAAGATCCCAACTCCCATATTGGAGAGTTCAATGATGCAGCAGCAGTTTAAATATTTACCAGTTTTATTTTAACTTTGTTTCGAGATAAACATTTCTTGCACCTACCTCAAGATGAGCTGCTTCCACAGTATGATAAACAAGGGGCTCACAAACCATTCTTCCCAAGACTACCACATATCACTTAGATCTTCGAATTAGCCTTTGGGCTCATAGATTTCTGTCAACAATGCTTTGGGAATGTGTTCAGGGCGTAATCATCCAATCTCTTTGTGTCTCTCGAAGATTCTTGTGGGTAGGTTTCAATTATCGAACACCCAATAACGTTAGTGTTGATTTCAAAGGCCAAGCCTTATTAACATATCTGCAGTGAGGTGTGGGCACAAAAAGGCACCCAAATATAGCTCACCAGCTCTGGGCCAGTACAATATCAGGAGATCTGATGTCTAACTTGGCCAGGAGAAAAGATAGTGCCATGTGGGGATCCCAGAGCAGCAGTTGTCCACATTATTCTTATGGAGCCCATAGAAACACTCTTGCTGCACCTGGCTCCACAATGAGAATATTAGCGGTTACTTCCTGGACATCTTCTCCTGCGCCACCAGAATTTGCTGAGCTGAAGTATCCATGATGCACACTCCACCCAGCAGGACATTAAAATGACACCAGGGTGGGTGGGTGTCGAGGCCAACCAGTGGAAGGCTCTGGGAAAAATGAGGGGAGCGCAGGTACAGGGTGGTACAGGGTTCCCAAGGCAGGAGTGCAGAAAATCACACCCACTCCATTGTAGCCTGGCAGCTGCCAGTGTGAGACTAGTGAGAGCGCTGCTGGGGGCTGGACAGAAGGAGAAGCAGAGATCTACTGTAGCTGCCATTAGCGTCTGTGGAGCAGATGCAAGGTTCACTGCATATGGCCATTAGAGATATCTATCGCCACAATCTCTTCACTCAGTGACAAGGCTCTGATATGGGTAGACAGCCTTCTTTGGCCTCCTTGTCTCGAGAGACAATGGGTAAGCGCCTGGAGGTGGTCAGTGGTGTGTGGAGCAGCGCCTGGAGTGGCTATAAAGGCCAATTCTAGAGTGACAGGCTCTTCCACAGGTGCTGCAGAGGAATTTGTTTGTCGGGGCTGTTACACAGTTGGCTCTCTCCTTGCGCCTCTGTCTTTTTTCCTGCCAACTGCTAAGTCTCTTCGACTCGCCACACTTTAGCCCCGCCTTTATGGCAACCGACTCCCATGACTTGTGATCAATGTCACAGGACTTCATGTCGCGTTTGCAGACGTCTTTAAAGCGGAGACATGGACGGCCGGTGGGTCTGATACCAGTGGCGAGCTCGCTGTACAATGTGTCTTTGGGGATCCTGCCATCTTCCATGCGGCTCACATGGCCAAGCCATCTCAAGCGCCGCTGACTCAGTAGTGTGTATAAGTTGGGGATGTTGGCTGCCTCGAAGACTTCTGTGTTGGAGATACAGTCCTGCCACCTGATGCCAAGTATTCTCCGGAGACAGCGAAGATGGAATGAATTGAGACGTCACTCTTGGCTGACATACGTTGTCCAGGCCTCGCTGCCATAGAGCAAGGTACTGAGGACACAGGCTTGATACACTCGGACTTTTGTGTTCCGTGTCAGTGCGCCATTTTCCCACTCTCTCTTGGCCAGTCTGGGCATAGCAGTAGAAGCCTTTCCCATGCGCTTGTTGATTTCTGCATCGAGAGACAGGTTCCTGGTGATAGTTGAGCCTCGGTAGGTGAACTCTTGAACCACTTCCAGAGCGTGGTCACCAATATTGATGGATGGAGCATTTCTGACGTCCTGCCCCATGATGTTCGTTTTCTTGAGGCTGATGGTTAGGCCAAATTCATTGCAGGCAGCCGCAAACCTGTCGATGAGACTCTGCAGGCACTCTTCAGTGTGAGATGTTAAAGCAGCATCGTCAGCAAAGAGGAGTTCCCTGATGAGGACTTTCCGTACTTTGGACTTCGCTCTTAGACGGGCAAGGTTGAACAACCTGCCCCCTGATCTTGTGTGGAGGAAAATTCCTTCTTCAGAGGACTTGAATGCATGTGAAAGCAGCAGGGAGAAGAAAATCCCGAAAAGTGTGGGTGTGAGAACACGGCCCTGTTTCACGCCACTCAGGATAGGAAAGGGGTCTGATGAGGAGCCACCATGTTGAATTGTGCCTTTCATATTGTCATGGAATGAGGTGATGATACTTAGTAGCTTTAGTGGACATCCAATCTTTTCTAGTAGTCTGAAGAGACCACGTCTGCTGACTAGGTCAAAGGCTTTGGTGAGATCAATGAAAGCAATGTAGAGGGGCATCTGTTGTTCGCGGCATTTCTCCTGTATCTGACGAAGGGAGAACAGCATGTCGACGGTCAATCTCTCTGCACGGAAGCCACACTGTGCCTCAGGGTAGACGCGCTCGGCCAGCTTCTGGAGCCTGTTTAGAGCGACTCGAGCAAAGACTTTCCCCACTATGCTGAGCAGGGAGATTCCAGGGTAGTTGTTGCAGTCACCGCGGTCACCTTTGTTTTTATAGAGGGTGATGATATTGGCATCGCGCATGTCCTGAGGTACTGCTTCCTCGTCCCAGCACAGGCAAAGCAGTTCATGTAGTGCTGAGAGTATAGCATGCTTGGCATTCTTGATTATTTCAGGGGTAATGCTGTCCTTCCCAGGGGCTTTTCCGCTGGCTAGAGAATCAATGGCATCACCGAGTTCCAATTTTGTTGGCTGTATGTCCAGCTCATCCATGACTGGTAGAGGCTGGGCTGCATTGATGGCAGTCTCAGTAACAACATTCTCCCTGGAGTACAGTTCTAGGTAGTGCTCAACCCAGCGGTCCATTTGTTTGCGTTGGTCAGTGATTATGTCCCCTGATTTAGATTTGAGGGGGGGGTGCGATCTTCTTGATGGTTGGCCCAAGAGCTCTCTTAATGCCATCATACATTCCTCTGATGTTTCCGGTGTCTGAGGCCAGCTGAATATGACTGCATAGGAGTTGCCAGTATTCGTTTGCACAGCGCCTGGCTGTTCTTTGTGCAGTGCTTCTGGCTGCTTTAAGAGCTACGGATGTTAACTCGCTGGGGGCTTGCAATGCGCTTAGCGGCTATGACAGGCTCCAGCTCTTCATTGTGAGATTGAAACCAGTCTGCATTTCTCTTCGCACTTTTGCCATAGGTAGACAGCAGCCTTGTCATTTTCTGCCGTGAACTCTTCAACAGCCTCAAAACCAAGGCTCTGACCTCCCACTGTGAAGCTCCCTCCTGTCACCTGCCGGAGGGCCGATACAGCGGGGAGCTTGTGCGCCGTTCACAAGATTACAGCTACGTCCAAAGGTAGGGGCTAATTACCCTTTTAAGTGCCTTGATTGGAAACCCACCACTACCAGGCAGACAGCTGCTGCCACAGGTAGCCCGCCTCTGGGAAGATCTCCTGCAAGCAGCAACACATTGGGGAGCCACCCTGACATGCGGCAATCCAATTTTCCACACCACCCCGTCTCCGTGCGGCTGGGAAGATTCTGCCCAACATCTAACCCTGAATGTCTATACTCTAACCAAGCTGAATCAATCCACTGGTTTATATTTTGCAGACCTGTTTGTCTGCCTTGCACAAGGAAGAGTGCACAGCTACTTTCCTCAGCAATGGGCAACTGGGATGAAGCATGTCATTACGAAGGTAATGCAATTTCACAAGATTTCTTTTTTAACAAAGAATCTCAGACATATCAATAACTATCACTAGTAATAGTCAGATCGGGTGTTATCATATGATTAGTGCATATCTTGCTGTTACAAATTTTATTTAGATAGTCTCTCAGGTTCAGCTTCACTAGTCTCTCCCCTGTTAGTGGACTTAGATCTCTTGTGATCAGTGGTTGGCCTTTGCTGCTCAACATTTAGTACAATGCAGTGATCCAGATGTCACAACAATGAACCCCATTATTATATGAACTGACTAATATAATTTCTCACAGAGAGAAAAGAAAGAGCTTGCATTCACATACATTTATATATTTAAAAACCCTCACATCCTATCTTTGGGAGAGTGAGATTCTCTAGTAGGACTTGCCGAACTTTAAACCATCGTTTTTACTTGTAGTTTTACATATAATATCTGAACAAACACAATAATATTTACAGGGAATTTCAATTTATTTTAAAACACTTCAAATAACATAGAAAATAATAAAGCATACCACACCATCTCTGCTAGTGGCTAAATTCATGCTTCTGACGGGTAAATCTCTGAAACTTGTTGTTGCTAAACTTTGAGACAGTTCTGTCTCACTGTTAGTTTTCCATTCTAAACTATTGAAGACTATCTATCCTGAGCTGGAGAACAACTTAGATTTAAATGGCATTTCATTGAGTTGCATCAAGAAATAAATGGAGATTGGGCCAAAGAAGGAGCAATTGTGAGGGATGACCAAAAGCTTGGTTAAAAAGGTGGGTTTGAAGGAGGAGGGCCTTAGGGAGGGAATTCCAGAGCATGGGGCCTAGGCGGCTGATGCCACAGCAGGGTGAATGGTAGGGTAAAGAGAGGATTGATGTACAAATGCCCAGAATCAGAGGAACGGAGAGGTCTGGAAGTGTTGTAGGGGTAGAGAAGGTTACAGTTAGAAGGAAAAACCATGAAGGGTTTTAAAAATTAAGGTGAGAATTTTACATTAGAGACATTGAGCTGCCATTATAGGTCAGGAAGGACGGGGTAATTGGAGAGTAGGATAGTGCAAGATAGGATATGGGCAGTAGATTTTTGGATGAACTGAAATGAATAGATAGTGGAAATTGGAAGCTACCTAGGAGAGCAATGGAACAGCTGTGCCTGAAGATGATATATGTGAGTGTTGTAGTAACTGATGGGCTGAGGTGGGGGTAACGGTGGCTAATATTGTGGAGGTGCAAGTAGGCAGACTTGGTAATTGAGAGGATATTGTCACAAGAGCTTTTTTTTTATTGAAAGCTAAGAATTCTGTGTGCCAGTAAAAGACTGTGAAAAAGGATTTTTCTCTGTGAACATTGAATGCTGAAACTTGGAATTGTGAACTGAGTGGGACAAACTGCAAGGCACTTGTTCCAAGCAGCTCAAAAGGGAAATGACAGGAAGATTTATGACTGTCACATGACTTATTGTTAGGGTTTTAGTTTCAGTTTTGCAGTGTGAAAAAGACCAGGGAGCTGGAAGCAGCTAACAGTGAGCTGGCTGGAACCTGTGTTTGCAGACCAGAGAAAAAAAAGACCTACTCTCTTGGAGAAAGAATTCCTACATTTGAGGTGTGGCTGTGTTCTGCCTGGAGAGAGGAAAAGGCCCCAAGAAAAGAAGAGTTGCTGCTGACTGTGGAGGAAGGCTGATTTGCAGAGAGGAAGCCCTGCATTTTAAAGGTAGCTGATTCCTATTGCCTCCAGTCTTTGAAAGATCTCTGCCTCAGGAATGAATCCTGTTGCCTCTTATGTTTTCGGAGATCCAGAAGCTCAAGAAAGCTTCTATTGCTCGACTGCTATTTCAAAACCCAAGTATACCTATCTCTACACCCTTTGCTGAAAGATCTGTGTGACGCCTGCTTCAGACGAAGTGCTATGAATGCCTACCCATTAAAGATGTTCATAAATCTCACCTGGAGAGACCTTGAGTGGCATCTGGCTATCTGACTATGGGACACCTCACTGACCTGGAAATATCCTACCAGAACGTTACAACCCAGTTATTTTATTATTCCTTAGAAACAGCTGTAAAGAGAAAAGCCCTTTTCCCTGGTTAACTGGTTTTTGAATATATGTGTGTGTGTGCTTGAGGGTTAGGAAGAATGAGTTATAACATCTTTTCATGTATATATTTCTCTCATTATTGTTTAAGATTTAGTTTATTAATAAATAGTTAATATTGTTGTTGTTTAAAGAAACTTGGTTTGGTATGCTTTATTCTGGGGGACAAATAGAGTGTTTAATTTGGCTATTTTACGGTAGGTGGGAAACTTTACTAATATGCTGTGACCTGTGGAGTAGAGGAACTGATTTAACAGTGCATTACTCCCACCTTGGTTGTAATATATTAATTGGGGGCTCGTCCAGGATTGTTTCCAATGCTAATTAAGTTAATTGTCAGGGGAGTAAATAATTGAAAGAGAAAAAATAAAAGAACCAGGTTTCTTGTATAAGGGTAAAGGCTATACCATTGGAATGGCATTACCAGTTGCAGCAGTTTTTCTGGGAAAGGAGAAAGTGTCCCTCCGTGACTTGGAAACTTTAGCTGAGGTTAAATTCAAAGAGTTGGCCGCAGAATTGGGGTTAGCATTGAAAACAGGTGCTGAAAAAGCTGAGAAAATTGACAAAATAGCCCAACATTTAAAATTGGTAGAAGAAGAAGAAGAAGAAGATAGTAAGTCAGAGGGTAATGCAGTTGAATTGGCTTAGATTTAGTTAGAAATAGAAAAACTTAGGCTTCAACAGGAGAAAGAAAAAGAAATAGAACTGACAAAACTTGAGGCTGAAAAAGAATTAAGAAAACTTGAACTTTAGAGAGAAAGTGAGAGAAGAGAGGGAATTTAGGTTAAGAGAGATGGAACTAAGACAAAGGGGTGATCTTAACGCCAGGGAAAATTCTGGTCAGGAAGAATCTGAATCCAGCCCAGGACCCAGCAAAAAGCTGTTTAAATTTGTAAAAGCGTTCCCTAAGTTTGAGGAAAGGGATGTACAGGCATTTTTCATTTCTTTTGAAAAAATAGCCAAGCAAATGAAATGGCCAAAGGAAAGCAGAGCAGGTTGATGGTCAGAGCTCATGAAGTTTATGCCATGCTTTCTGAAGAGGCTTTTGCAGATTGAGATGGCAAAAAAGGCTATCCTCGTTGCGTATGAGTTAGTCCCTGAAGCTTACCGACAGAAGTTTCGGAACCTCCAGAGATTGGCTGGGCAGACATATGTAGAATTTGGAAGGGTAAAGCAAATTAATTTTGATTGTTGGGCAGTAAAGATGGAAGCCATGTATGAGAACCTTAGAGAATTGATTCTCTCGGAAGAATTAAAAAATTCAATCCCTCCAGTATTGAGAACTCATGTAGAGAACCAGAAAGTTTCAAAAGCCAGACAAGTGGCTGAAATTGCTGATGATTTTGAGCTTGTGAATAAGCCAAAACCTTTTGTCTGTCACCCAGATAAACACAAGAAGGATAAAAAGTGGGAGAGTGAAAGAAAGACAAGTAGCCGCGGACAAGAAGGAACAGCTGGGAATGCCCCAGGATCCCCTTCTCAGGCCAGAAAGGAAGGTGCTGAGGGTAGAAGTGAGGTCTGCAAGCCAAAGTGTTATCATTGCCACAAGGTGGGACATCTTCGTTCAGTTGCGAGGGGGACTTGTTGGGGTACACAAAGCTACTACAGAGAAAGGGGCTCTGACTGAGAGTACGGCAGACCAGGCTCTAGCTTTAACGGCAGCTGTAAAACCAGAAACAAAAACCAAAGTGTGTATCGGGGTTGCGAATAAGATACCTGAACATTATAGAGAATTCTTGTCAAAAGGAAAAGTAACTCCATATCCTTCAAGTGAGGCAGGCAAACCTATTGTTATACTTAGGGATACAGGAGCAACCCAAACTTTTTTGCTGGGGAAAGGTATAACGTTTCCACCAGAGAGCGCACTGAATACTAAAGTTTTAGTTAATGGTATTGGCGTGGAGTACATACCTGTACCTTTGTATTGACTATACTTAAAGAGTGGCCTAATGTCTGATATGGTAACTGTAGGGGTTGACCATAGTTTGCCGGTAGAGGGAATTGACCTACTCCTGGGGAATGATTTGGCAGAAGCAAGAGTATCAGTTTCTCCCATAGTCACAGAGAAACCAAGTGAAGTTAAAGAAACAGAACAATTACTGGAACAAGTTCCGGGAATATTTCCTGCGTGTGTAGTAACCCAAGCAATGGCTAAACAAGTTCCGTTGTCGGAGGTAAAATTAGCACCACAAACAGACAGCCGAGTATCTGAAATGTTCCTTGGGGATTTCGATAATCCAAATGAGATGTTTAACAAATCTTCTATAATTGCAGCACAGCAAGCTGATCCAGAGTTGCATAGAATAGCACAGTCAGCTCTGACAGAAGCTGAGGCAAAAATAGTTCCAGAAGACTATTATGTTGAAGACAGGGTTTTGAGAAGGAAATGGAGACCGCCTCATAGATCTGCGGACGACGACTGGACGGTTGTTTGACAGGTACTGAGACCAGCTAAATATCGCCAGGAATTATTAAGGTTAGCACATGACATTCCTCTAGCAGGACAAATGGGGATCCGGAAGACCAAATCACAAATAAGTCAACATTATTACTGGTCAGGCCTTACAAAGGACGTGAAGCAGTTTTGTAGGACATGCCATATGTGCTAAATGGTGGTAAAACCACAACCTACCATAAAATCGGCACCCCTAATTCCCATACAGTTATTGAGGAACCATTGCCAAATACATAAGCGGGACATCAATATATATTCACTATCGTGGATATGGCTACTCGATTTCCAGAAGCCATTCCCTTGAGGACAATTACTGCTAAAGCAATAGTAGAGAAGTTAACTCAATTCTTTACGAGATATGAATTACCACTTGAAGTTCAATCGGATCAAGGTTTTAATTTTATGTCATAAATATTTCAAGAAGTCTTGGGTAATTTGGGTATCAAACAGTTGAAATCTTCAGCATATCACCCACAGACGCAAGGAGATTTAGAGAAGTCCTGTCAAACTCTCAAAACAATGATGAGAGAATACTGTCACGAATATCCTCATGATTGGGAAAAAGGGCAAGACTTTCTTTCATTTGCTACTAGAGATTCACCGAATGAGTCTACAGGTTTTAGTCCTTTCGAATTGGTTTACAGACATGAAATGTGAAGTACTCTAAAACTCATCTAAGACAGGTTCTTAGAACATAGGAGTGCATCTTCAATACTAGACTATGCATCTGTGTTCCGGGAAAGGCTCACAAAAGCTTGCAATGTGACTCAGGAACACCTTAAAGCATTCTAAGCCAATATAAAAAAAATGGGCAGACAAGAACGCAAAGACCCAAAATTTTCAACAAGGGGATGAAGTATTAGTATTATTATCATTACACAGCTAACCATTAAAAGCACAGTTCAGTGGTCCCTATAAAGTGGTCAAAAGAGTGGGTAAGGTAAATTTCTTGATTGACACCCCTGTTCACTGGAAAAAGAACCGGTTGTGTCATATCAATATGCTAAAGCAATATTATCACAGGGAGGATGATAAGCCAGTACAGATATGTCAGGCAATGGGGACTGTTGGGAAGAAAAAGGATAGTGAGGATGAGGCAGAAGGAGGCTTAGACAATTCTCAGATTGAACCTCCTACTATCTGGTTAGCTAATACAGAATGGCTAGGAAAATTGGACAACACGCTTTTGTACTTAGATGCAGGACAACGAGAAGACCCAACAAGGCTACTCGCAGCATTTAAAAGAGTCTGTAGGGATAAGCCAGGATGTACAACCCTAGCCACACATGATGTAGATATTGGGGAATCCATTCCTTTAAAACAACATCCTTACCATTCAAGTCCAGACAAGCAGGCCCAATTAAAAGCAGAAATCCAATACATGCTGGAAAACAACTTAATTGAACCTAGTCAAAGCAGCTGGAGTTTCACAGTGGTGTTAGTGCCTAAACCTGATGGGTCAACCCGACTTTGCATAGCCTACAGAAAAGTCAATGCAGTAATGAAGGCAGACTCTGACCCAATTCCTCACTTAGAAGACTGTATTGACAGGGTGGGCAGTACCAGGTTTCTTACAAAGCTAAAGAAATATCAGTTTTTGTCACACCAGATGGGGTTTCTCAGCATCAAGTGACAGGTTAATGGATACTCAAAAAACTTCTCAGAGACTAGTGAACCCAGTAGTGGCCAGTATTCCTAACTGTGCAGTTCATCTTGCAGACGTGATGGTCTATAGGGAGACTTGGAAGGAACACATGAAACAACTGGGAGATTATGTTTGGAAGGTTGCAATGGCCGATGGAACAACCTTTGTGGAAAATGTAAAAAGCAAAATGCCAAAATATTCAGATGGAGCTTATTGTTATAGCCTGATCACTTGAAAATTGTACACATTTCATGAAAAAACAATGTTATTGCCGATGCTTTGTCACAAATTTAACCTCATTAAGTTACATGAATAACAATGGCACAAAGCAAAATTGTGTTAATTACCAGTGGAGTGAATGATGGGCATGAATGTGAAAATATATTTAAAATATTTTTTTCAATTTCTGTTTTACATTGTAATGAAACGCACTCAAGAATGGTGTTTCATTTTGCCAAGGGCAGAGATGTCACAAGAGCTTTGTTTCTTCTATTGAAAGCTAAGAATTCTGTGTGCCAGTAAAAGACTGAGATAAAGGATTTTTCTCTGTGAACATTGAATGCTGAAACTTGGAATTGTGAACTGACTGGGACAAACTGCAAGGCATTTGTTCCAAGCAGTTCAACAGGAAAATGACAGGAAGATTTATGACTGTCACATGACTTATTGTTAGGGTTTTAGTTTCAGCTTTGCAGCGTGAAAAAGACCAGGGAGCTGGAAGCAGCTAGCAGTGAGCTGGCTGGAACCTGTGTTTACAGACCAGAGGGAAAAAAAGTCCTACACTCTGAAGAGGAGATTTTCCTCTCTTGGAGAAAGAATTCCAACATTTGAGGTGTGGCTGTGGTCTGCCTGGAGAGAGGAAAAGACCCCAGGAAAAGAAGAATTGCTGCTGTCTGTGGAGGAAGGCTGCTTTGCAGAGAGGAAGCCCTGTATTTTAATGGTAGCCGATTTCTATTGCCTCCAGTCTCTGGAAAAATGTTTGCCTCAGGAGTGATTCCTGTTGCCCCTTATGTTTTGGGAGATCCTGAAAGCTCAAGAAAACTTCTATTGCTAGACTGCTATTTCAAAACCCAAGTAGACCTCTCGCTACACCCTTTGCTGAAAGCTCTGTGTGATGCCTGCTTCAGATGAAATGCTATGAATGCCTACCCATCACACACTGTTCATCAACCTCGCCTGGCGACACCTCAAGTGGCATCTGGCTATTTGACTCTGGGTCACCTCACTGACGTGGAAATATCCTACCAGAACGTTACAACCCAGTTATTTTATTATTCCTTAGAAACAGTTGTAAAGAGAAAAGCCTCTTTCCCCGGTTAACCAGTTTTTGAATATAGGTGTGTGTGTGCATGAGGGTTAGGAAGAATAAGGAGTTATAACATCTTTTCATATATAGATTTATCTCATTATTGTTTAAGATTTAGTTTATTAATAAATAGTTAATATTGTTGCTGTTTAAAGAAACCTAGTTGGTTGTGCTTTATTCTGGGGGACAAATAGAGTGTTTAATTTGGCTACCTTCCGGTAGGTGAGAAACTTTACTAATATGCTATGATCTGTGGAGTAGTGGGACTGAATTAACTGTGCATTACTCCAGCCTTGGTCTTAACAATATAGTTTGGAAAACTCAGTTTGGAGTCAAACAGAATGCCAAGGTTGCTAACAGTCTGATGCAGCCTGAGATAGTGGTCAGGGAGAAAGATAGAATTAGTGACAAGAGTGCATAGTTTATCCCAAAGTCGAAAACGATGGTTTCCCAACATTTGACAGGAGGAAAGTATGGCTCACTATGACTGGATGTAAGACAATGAGACTGACAAAACAGGTAGTAGAGGAGCACTTTTGGGTCTTTATCAACTAACGGTGCCTGGTTCCTGATTCTATTCAGAAGGTTCAAGTGTCGTTTTTGATAAGTGGACATCACAGGGAAGCAGGTAGGTGATTGGCTGGGTGAGCCGTCGGAGCTACAACAGCACGATAGAGGAGAGAAAGCGGCGATGCATAGGGAGCTAGTCAATGAGTATCTGGTGGGTATTTTCTTACTTTCTTATTTTCTTCTTTGTGCTGATTTTTGTTTTTTTCTCTATCATTTAAGTATATCTACTAAGTAGAAACTGAAATACCAGTAGTCGGTAGGTGGTTACCCATTTGTTCATTTAATTTATAACCATTTTAATGTGTTTATTTAACTTCCAATTTTAGTGCAATAAATAAATAATTCGAGGCATGGCAGGGCTGCTCACACCATCGAATCCACATCCTGTGCCATGTGGGGACTCCAGGACCCTGCCCATGTCCTGGAAAACTACATGTGCAGAAACTGCTGCCAAATGCAAAAACTCGAGCACCGAATCTCAGAACTCAAGGAGCAGCTGGGGTCACTGAGGTGCATTCGCAAGGATGAAAAATATGTGGAAAGCACATTTCATGAGGTGGTCACCCCACAACAGGCAGAGAGGGACTGGGTGGCTGCCAGACAGACAAGCAGGACGAGGCAGGTAGTGCAGTAGACCCTGGAGGGTATTCCACTTTCTAACCAGTATTCAGTTCTGAGTACCGCTGGGAGAGGGTTCCTCTGGAGAGTACAGTGAGGGTCATGACCAGATCACCATGGGTTGCTCAGGTGTGTAGGGAGAGAGGCAAAAAGACAGGCAAGCAATGGTGGTAGGGGATTCTATAGTTAGGGGAACAGATAGGTGATTCTGTGGTTGCAGACGTGATTCCAGGATGGTATTTTTGCCTCCCTGGTGCAAGGGTCATGGATAATGCCGAGCGGCTACAGAGCATTCTGGAGGGCAAGGGTGCAAAGCCAGAGGTCGAGGTCCACATTGGTACCAACGATATAGGTAGAAAAGGGATGAGGTCTTGCAGGTTGAGTTTAGGGAGTTAGGAAAGAGATTAGCACGCAGGACTTCAAAGGTAGTAATCTCTGGATTACTCCCAAGGCCACGTGTTAGTGAGTATAGAAATAGGAGAATACACCAGATGAATGTGTGGCTGGAGAGGTGGTGCAGGAGGGAGGGCTTCAGATTTCAGGGGCATCGGGCCCGGTTCTGGGGAAGGTGGGACGTGTATAAGGTGGATGGTCTACACCTGAATAGGACCGGGACGAATATCCCTGCAGGTAGGTTTGCTAGTGCTGTTGGGGATGGCTTAAACTAGATTGGCAGGGCGATGGGAACCTGAGGGCAGTTTCAGATAGGACAAATTCGGAGCAGGGAATGGGAGGCAGAACATTAGTGAGTGACTCTGAAAGACAGAAAATGCAAAGGTTAAAAGTGTGCAGCACAGGAATTTGGCAGTGTTAATGCAAGAATTATAGCAAATAAAGCTGATGAGCTGAGGGCACAGATATTCACATGGCAGCATGATATCATTGCTATAACGGAAACTTGGCTTAAAGAGGGGCAAAAATGGCAGCTCAACATCCTTGGATATAGAGTTTTCAGGCAGGATAGAGAGGGGGATTAAAAAAGGAGGGGGTGTAGCATTATTGGTTAAAGAATTCATTAAAGTTGTGAAGAGGGATGATATGCTAAATGAATCATCTAATGAGGCCATATGGGTTGAGCTCAGAAATAAAAAAAGGGGCAGCCACACCACTAGGAGTGTACTGAGACTCCCAAATAGTGAGAGGGAGATAGAGGAACAAATAGGTAGGCACATTTCTGAGAGCAAAAACAAAAGGGCAATAATAGTTGGGGATTTCAACTACCCTAATACCAACTGGGATACAAACAGTGTGAAGGACACAGAGGGCACAAAATTCTTGAACTGCATTCAAGAGAACTTTTTTAGCCAGCACGTAACAAGCCCAGCGAGAATGGGTGCAATTCTAGATTTAGTCTTAGGAAATGAAGCTAGGCAAGTGGATGAAGTAACAGTGGGTGACCATTTTTGAGATAGTGCCCATAAAACATTTAGATTTAGCATTATTATGGAAAAGGACAAGGATAGAACAGGAGTAAAAGTTCTAAATTGGGGGAAGGCAAATTTTACGAAGCTGAAAGGTGATCTGGTGAAAGTGGACTAGTTACAGCTACTTGAAAGAAAATCAGTGGCAAACCAGAGAGAGGCATTCAAAAGCGAGGTCCTACAGGCACAGTGTAGACATGTCCCCACAAAGAAGAAGGGTGGTACGGCCAAATCTAGATCCCCTTGGTTATCTAGAAGCATACAGGGTAAGATAAAGCAGAAAAAGAAAGCTTATGACAGTCACAAAAAACTTAATACTTTAGAAAGCCTAGACGAGTATAGAAAGTGCAAGGGTGAAGTAAAAAAGGAAATTAGGAAAGCAAAGAGAGGACATGAAAAATTATAGGCAGGTAAAATCAAGGAAAACCCGAAGATGTTTTATCAGTACATTCAAAGCAAGAGGATAACGAAGGAAAGGGTAGGGCCTATCAGAGATGTACAAGGGAACTTATGCGTGGATACAGAAGATGTGAGCAGGGTTCTTAATGAGTACTTTGTCTCTGTCTTCACAAAGGAGAGGGATGATGCAGACATTGTAGTTAAAGAGGAGGAATGTGAAATATTAGATACGATAAGCATAATGAGAGAGGAAGTACTAGAGGGTCTGACAACCTTGAAAGTGGATAAATCACCAGGGTCAGATGGATTGTATCCCTGGGTGCTAAAAGAAGCCAGGGAGGAAATAGCAGATACTCTGAGAATCATCTTCAAATTCTCACTAGATACAGGCGAGGTACCAGAGGATTGGAGGTTTGCAAACGTTGTACTATTGTTTAAAAAGGGTGTGAGGGATAGGCCAAATAATTATAGACTGGTCAGTCTGACTTCAGTGGTGGGCAAATTATTAGAATCAATCCTGAGAGATGGTATAAAATGTCACTTAGAAAGGCACGGATTAATCAGGGATAGTCAGCAGGGATTTGTTAAGGGAGTGCAGCGGAGGTTCACTAGACTAATTCCTGGGTTGCGGGATTGTCGTATGAGGAGCGATTGCAGAAACTGGGCCTGTATTCTCTAGAGTTTTGAAGAATGAGAGGTGATTTTATTGAAACTTACAAAATTCTTGCAGGGTGTGACAGGGTGGATGTGGATAGGATGTTTCCTCTGTCTGGTGAGTCCAGAATCAGGGGACACAGTCTCACAATAAGACTGAGTTGAGGAAGAATTTCTTTACTCAGATGGTGGTGAATCTTTGGAATTCTCTATCCCAGAGGGCTGTGGAAGCTCAATCATTGACCATGTTCAAGATAGAAATCAATAGATTTCTTGATACGACCGACATCAAATGATATGGGGATAGTGGGGGGAAATGGTGTAGAGGTTGATAATCAGCCATGATCTGTTTGAGGCTCAATGGGCCAAATGGCCTACTCCTGCTCCTATGTTCCTATGGAAGGTCATGTCTTACTAACTGTATTGAATTTTTTTGAGTAAGTAAGAAGAAGGATTGATGAGTGTAGTGCAGTGGATGTTGTCCACATGGATTTTAGTAAGGCATTTGACAAGGTCCCACATGGTAAAGGCCCGCTCAGGTCTGCAAATGAAACCCGAGCCGAGCCCGACCCGGCCAGAGTCCTTTCATTTCTCCCGCACCCAACCCGACCAGACCCGACCATCAGTTAACCGACCTTCCGTTTTTCACTTTGTTGCTTATCTGCACAAGTTGAAAGTAACTGTAACAAAACCACCTTTCAAGTCCAAAAAGTATATCACCATTGGTGGTGGTGATAGAGCATGTCCGACGCGGCCCGAGCCCAAATGCCGGACCTGGAAGTGCGACCCAACCCAGCCCAAACCCGACACATGTTGTCGGGACCTGTCAGGTTCAGGTCAGGTAGCCGGCCTTCACCACATGGCAGATTGGTCAGAAAAGTAAAAACCCATGAGATACAGGGGGATGTGGCAGGTTAGATCTGAAATTGGCTCAGTGACAGGAAACAAAGGGTAATGGTCGACGGATGTTTTTGCAAATGGAAAGCAGTTTCCAGTGGCATTCCACAGGGCTCAGTGTTGGGTCCCTTGCTGTTTGTGGTATATATTAATGATTTGGACTTCAATGTGGGAGACATGATTGGGAAATTTGCAGGTGACACAAAAATTGGCCGTGTTGTTGATAGTGAAGAGGATAGCTGTAGACTCCAGAATGATATCAATGGTTTGGTTGAGTGGGTGAAAAAGTGGCAAATGGAATTCAATCCAGAATAAGTGTGAGGTAATACATTTGGGGAGGGCAAACAAAACAAAGGAATACATAATAAACGGGAGGATATTGAGAGGGGTAGAAGAAGTGAGAGACCTTGGAGTGCATGTCCACAGGTCCCTGAAGGTGGCAGGACAGGTAGATAAAGTGGTGAAGAAAGCAATTGGAATGCTTTCCTGAATTGGCTGAGGTATAGAATACAAAAGCAGGGATGTAATGCTGGAACTGTATAAAATGCTGGTTAGGCCACAGCTGGAGTATTGCAAACAGTTCCGGTCACCACATTACAGGAAGGACATAATTGTTCTGGAGAGAGTACAGAGAAGATTTACAAAAATGTTGCCAAGGCTTGAGAGTTGCAGCTATGAGGAAAGACTGGATAGGCTAGGGTTGTTTTCCTTAGCACAGAGGAGGCTGAGGAGTGACTTAATTAAGGTGTACAAAATTATGAGGAGCCTAGATAGTGTGGACAGGAAGGACCTGTCAATTACCAGGGGCACAGATTTAAGGTGATTGGTGGAAGGATTAGAGGGGACATGAGGAAAAATCTTTTCACCCAGAGGGCGGTGGGTGTCTGGAATTCACTGCCCGAATCAGTAGTGGAGGCAGAAACACTAAACTCATTTAGCAGGTACCTGGACATGCACCTGAAATGCTGTAACTTGCAAGGCTACGGACCAGGTGCTGGAAGGTGGGATTAGATTGGGCGACTAGTTTTTTCAGCTGACGCAGACACGATTGGCTGAATGGCCTCTTTCTGCACTGTAACTTTTCTATGGTTCTATTTCTTTAGTATATTAAAATAGTGATGCAAAATCAGTTGAAATAAATGGAGCTGAACACCATATTAATTTTTCCTTCCAGATAGCCTGTTGACAAGTCACGGTGGAAGAATTCAAAAAGTAATGTCAGGTTATGTGAGTGGGTGGGGAGTTGTTAAAAAAAACTCAAAAGTACCATCTCTTGACCTACACCATGCACGAGTGGACATTCAGGTATGTAGTTTATCTGATTTCTTTTTGTATCGCTTTTCCTTCATAGGTCCTAGTTTGGGATAGTTGACCAGGGTGCATTACCATATTAAAATGGGTATATGATATGAGGTCAGTACAGTGGTGCTGAGCTCGAAGCTTAATGCTGTGGAGTTGGATAGACACAGGTTCAACGTCCCATTCATTCAGCTTGTCATGTCAAAAGCATTTCTTTCTTTTCTTTCTTTTGGGCCTCCTTATCTCGAGAGACAATGGATACGCGCCTGGAGGTGGTCAGTGGTTTGTGAAGCAGCGCCTGGAGTGGCTATAAAGGCCAATTCTGGAGTGACAGGCTCTTCCACAGGTGCTGCAGAGAAATTTGTTTGTTGGGGCTGTTGCACAGTTGGCTCTCCCCTTGCGCCTCTGTCTTTTTTCCTGCCAACTACTAAGTCTCTTCGACTCGCCACAATTTAGCCCTGTCTTTATGGCTGCCCGCCAGCTTATACTATGCTCAAAAGCATAGGGGTCAAATAATGGAGGCTGCAGGATCTTCCTGAGCGGGAAGGGCAAACTCACAGCTGTACACTGGTGACTTTTGGTGACCAGAATTCACTTGCCAACCAATCAGCACTCTTTTCACGTGCAGTTTAAGTTGTTGTTTTCCCTTACATTGGTTATTCTTGCCAATTGTCCTGATGAGTGCAAGACGAAAAGCTTCAACAACATGTCTCTATTTTCAGCAATACTTATTATACCTGTGTTAAAATAATGGCCTGAACACAGTGCTGAGTGTTCATCCATAAGTTCCCTGGTACTCTAGTGGTTAGGATTCAGCATTCTCTACACTGTTCCCCATGTTTGATTCCTGTTCAGGAAGGTGACATTGCTGTTTGTGGGGGCTTGCTGTGTGCAAATTGGCTGCTGTGTTTCCTACATTACAACAGTGACTACACTGCAAAAGTACTTAATTGACTTTAAAGTGCTTTGAGACATCCTGTGGTCATGAAAGTTGTTATAAAAAAGCAAGTGTTTCTTTTATATAACAGTCATTTTAAGTCTTTTACCATTAAATTGCTCGTCTGTCCAAACCAGTTGTTGTGCATTTTAAAATTTATATAATTTTTTCCAGTAAACTTCCTTCTGTAACTGATCTCCGATTGGCTTGACCGTCTCTGCCAGTTTCCAGACTGTCACCTGTGGTAATGGCCAGATAATTTGTTTGTGTGAAGTTGATTGAGGGATAAATATTGGCCGGGACACCAGGGAGAGCTCCCCTGCTCTTCTTCAAAATAGTGCAATGGGTTTTTTATGGCTACCTGAGAGGGCGGACAGGACATCAGGTTAACATCTCATCTGAAAGATGGCACCTCCGACAGTGCAGCACTCCCTCACAGTACTGTACAGAAGTGGCAGCCTTGATTTTTATGCTCAAGTCTGGGAAGGAAACTTGAACCCACAACCTTCAAGTTTGAGTGCTACCAACTCAGCCACAGCTGCCACTGTAAAAAAAACTGTCACCTTCCTGAACAAGAATCAAACATGGGGAACAGTGTAGAGAATGCTGAATTCTAACCACTCGAGTACCAGGGAACTTATGGATGAACACTCAGCACTGTGTTCAGGCCATTATTTTAACACAGGTATAATAAGTATTGCTGAAAATAGAGACATGTTGTTGAAGCTTTTCATCTTGCACTCATCAGGACAATCGGCAAGAATAACCAATGTAAGGGAAAACAACAACTTATACTGCACGTGAAAAGAGTGCTGATTGGTTGGCAAGTGAACTCTGGTAAAGGCATGGCCATGGAGAATGCACCAGTTTACGGTAACTGACAGTTAACTGCCGGGCTTTGTTTGAAATTTAAACCAGGTAGCGTGACTCTGATTGGTCAAGGCAATGCCCTGAGGAATGAAACAGCAAATGGCTGTCACTTATTTTGTTCGGCTGAAACAAGCACAATGTTTGTACATATTCCTTCTGTCTGCAAAGAACAGGGCCTTGTGTATTAATATATGTAGCTTCCAGTGCGTGCAAATGCGCCACACTGCGAGCCCTACTGACAATCTTAAATTGGTTGTCAGCGTAATTCGTAGCACTCTGTGGATTATTTAGCAAATGTTGTCCAATCGCAGAATCACATCTAATGTTGGATGCTGTATTTTGAGTTTTGCAAGCACAGGCTGGTTGGGTACAGCCTGTACCTTGCCAGTTGAGAAGCAGAAGGGATATGTTGTTTGATATGATCCGCCAGTCTTTGGGACTACAGCCTATATACCTAGCATCACACTGTCATTGAAATTCATATATCACATTACTCATTTGTGTGATAGGCAGGATGTCTTTTGGCTTGACGGCAGCATCCTGTTAGTGGCGAACACCAGACGTGTTGCTACTGCATAGTTGCAGCGTGAAACAGCTAGCTTCACCTGTTGCTCAAATTTTTGGGATACATTATTATATTATATTTTATATTTTATTATATTTAGAGATACAGCACTGAAACAGGCCCTTCGGCCCACCGAGTCTGTGCCGACCAAGAACCACCCATTTATACTAACCCTACAGTAATCCCATATTCCCTACCACCTACCTACACTAGGGGCAATTTACAATGGCCAATTTACCTATCACCTGCAAGTCTTTGGCGGTGGGAGGAAACCGGAGCACCCGGCAAAAACCCACATGGCCACAGGGAGAACTTGCAAACTCCACATAGGCAGTACCCAGAATTGAACCCAGGTCCCTGGAGCTGTGAGGCTGCGGTGCTAACCACTGCGCCACTGTGCCACCCTTCCAGGGTAATTTGAGGTGGACTGGCACTTTTCAGGGCCGAAAAAGATGTCCTTTGGTCCGTTCATAAGCATGCGCGATGTATTGATGTAAAGGCCTGCTACCCAACCCGACCCCAACAGGATCTGACGGCACGTGTCGGGTTCTGGCCAGGTCATGTCGGGCTTCCGGCTCCGGCATTCGGACCGGGGTCAGGTTTCCTTTGCACACCTTTACACCAATGTACCACTTAAGGAAGCCGTAAATATTTGCGCTACAGCACTACATCGTGGCAATCTAGACCCACCACCATTGTGTGAATCAGTATTCATTGAACTTATGAACTCGGCAACTTGTGCAGTTGAGTTCAGTTTTAACGACACCATGTATGCCCAAACAGATGGTGTTGCCATGGGATCCTCTCTAGGCTCAGCTCTCACAAACATCTTTGTTGGATTCCATGAGAAATGTGCCTTTGATGGAATGAAACTTAACCTCTCACCTCTTGCATATTTCCGATGTGTAGATGATACGTTTGCTATATTTGAATCCGCAGCTGCATGCAATAATTTCGTTGCACGTCTTAATGGGCTCCATCCTGTGCTCAGATTCACCTTTGAAATGGAGCTGTCAAATGAGCTCTCTTTCCTTGTCATACTAATTGAGAAATCTGTTAAGGAGTTCTCTATCACAGTCTACCGAAAACCTGTCTTCACTGGTCAATACACACGTTGGGATTCTTAAAGTTCCACACACTATAAGATTGGCCTTATCGGAAACCTCATAAATAGGGCCTGAGACATTTGCTCACCATGCAAGCTTGATGCTGAAATAGGGCGAATCAAAGACATCCTTCGTGACAATGGCTACCCTGATCAGATCATTTCTCGCTGCAAATCATGCAAACTTATGAATGGGCCTAAGGCTGTCATTTTCAGCCATGAAAAGTGCCCAGACTACCTCAAATTACCCTGGAAGGGTAATGTATCCCAAAAAATTTGAGCAACAGGTGAAGCTAGCTGTTTCACGCTGCAACTATGCAGTAGCAACACGTCTGGTGTTCGCCACTAACAGGATGCTGCCGTCAAGCCAAAAGACGCCCTGCCTATCACACAAATGAGTAATGTGATATATGAATTTCAATGACAGTGTGATGCTAGGTATATAGGCTGTAGTCCCAAAGACTGGCGGATCATATCAAACAACATATCCCTTCTGCTTCTCAACTGGCAAGGTACAGGCTGTACCCAACCAGCCTGTGCTTGCAAAACTCAAAATACAGCATCCAACATTAGATGTGATTCTGCGATTGGACAACATTTGCTAAATAATCCACAGTGTGCGAAGAACTGCACTGACAGAATTTAAGATTGTCAGTAGGGCTCTCAGTGTGGCGCATTTGTACGCACTGGAAGCATCTTGTATTAATACACAGGGCCCTGTTCTTTGCAGACAGAAAGAATATATTTTTACATGTTTTTACAATGTTTTTACATTGCGCCTGTTTCAGCTGAACAAAATAAGTGACAACCATTCGCTGTTTCATTCCTCAGGGCAATGCCTTGACCAATCAGAGTCAAGCTGCCTGGTTTAAATTTCAAACAAAGCTTGGCAGTTAACTGTCAGTCACTGTAAACTGGTGCATTCTCCATGGCAACACCTCTACCAATCAGAGTTCACTTGCCAACCAATCAGTACTCTCCTCTCATGTGTTATAAGTTGTTTTCCGTTACATTGATTATTCTTGCGATTGTCCTGATAAGTGCAAAACGAAAAGCTTCAAAAACATGTCTCTATTTTCAACAATTCTCAAGTTCTGTACTACTAAACTACTAGTGGTGTAAGTTTATTTTTAAATGGAATAACAGATTTATTAGAACTGCCAGTATAGGAATGACATAGGCTGTTAGCAGTCATTTCTAGCATGTAGTTCAACCCGGCTTTCTCTGTAAGACCTAGATTAAATTTTCCTATCTGCTATTGGATGGAAACTAAGAGGCTGCAATTTCAGGAATTGTACTTCTTGCAGGTGTCACTCCATATCGAGATCATCTGATTTCAGAATCAACCCTTGTGTATTTAACTTTCTTTGGATTGTTTCCCTGGAGGATTTACCAGAATTTGAGAGTTGTTTGATCAACAGAATGATTAAAAGCCAGTTGATTAGGAACTTCACACTAGCAAGAAAATAATGAACACAATGGAGGGGATAAAACCTGACAAACGAATTTGATCTGCTCTGTCTGATCAGCTAGTTCTAGTTAAAAAGGAATGGAATGTGTTCTATAGACTTGGCTACATCGGAGTAGATACAAACAGAATTCAAGTATCATTGTTTGGTTACTATGATGCCCTTACAGAGATAAGAACCAACTTCCAAGCTAGTGGTTGCCTCCTGATATCTGCAATAATTAAGCAGGCAGAGATAAATGTCAACATCTGTATGCGTGTGGTGACGCAGAAGTGAACCTACAGCTATCATAAAAGAAAACAAATAACTAATGATTCTCAGGTTTACATGCTCAAGATGCCAGCAGTCTCTTCATTAACTCTGACTGAACAGCCAAAGAGTTGGTGCTCAGCCCTTTCCTGTAAGGCCTCCTGGGTATATCTGTACTTTCAATGAGCAATTTCTCCAGTTGGTGCTTTAGCCTTTGTTGGATTAGTCCACTGATTGTACTGGCTGCTTCTACTGCAAAGTGTCGATGTGTAAATACTGGAGCAGAAGTACATTGGACTCAGAATTTTAATGCACAAAATTGAGTGGGTTTTGGTTGGCTGGCATGTAAAAATGTAAAGAATTTGAAACCCTACCCCAACATGCCTTCAACCCTCCCTTTTCCTGTTTTAACAGAGGCAGGATAGGGATGCGGGCAGCCATCCTGCTCCCAGGCCAGTTAGTCATTTAAATATTGTAATGAATTGTGTGCCTGAGAATTAACTACCATTTTACCCTGGCTGGCCCTGATTCCTGAGGTTTGATCTCCCTCATGACCCTTCCAATCTCCCATTCCAAATTCTTCTGACCTCCTTCCCTGAACCTTTCAATCTCCCCCTCCCAACCCTTCCGATCTACCCCCACCCCCAGCCCCTCGCTATCCCAGCGTCGACCCTTCCAATCTTCCCCCACAACCAACCCTTCCGACCTTCACCGTGCCCCTTCTGGTCTCCCTCACAACTCTTCTCATCTCCCCCCCCCCCCCCCCACACCCCACCATCCCACCCTCAACCCTTCTTATCTTCCCCCACTGACACCAACCCCATTTCTTTCTGAGTCACTTCTGATCTTCCCCTCCCTCCTCTCTGCTCCCAGGCTGTGGCCTGTTGCTGAAGGCCTACTCGCCCAACAGCCTGCCCACCTGCCAATCTAGCTGGCTGCAGCCAGGAATCGGAGACAAAAAGTATTATTCTTGTTCTGCAATTAAATTTAGCAAGAATTGGGGGAAACTTGTCCTTCTGCATTTCTTGACCTCAACACAGTCGCCCCCACCCTATCCCCCACCACGCCAATCCTTCCTGTCTTGAGCTAATATCCAGTGACAGGCCTCGATCCCCACACATGCTCTAGGATTCTCCAAATGCAGGTTAACTGAGCCTGCTCCTCGAGGAGGCAGCAATCCAGTATAAGCACGGTAATCAGGTACTAGTTCTTGACCTCGCACCTCACATTCCTATCCATTTGCTGATTGGGTGCCGAAAGAAATCTGGTGGTGGTTCTGAGGCCTGTGATGATCCTGGGTGACTGGGGTTGGGGAGGGGATGGAGGGTGGCGGTGGGCGCAGGGAACCCGAAGATTCACAGAGGTAAGAAAGTTCAGAAATCCCCTCTGCCCCCGGATAATCTTTGGGCCACAATTCCCAGCATCCAGGAGAGTGTCTGCAAGGTCTCTCTGACTAGCAGCTTTTGCCCCTGTTGCTACCCCACTGATCTTAAAGCGAGGCCTTCTTGCTAGGAAGGCCTGGAGAGGTCATTGGGCTCTCAGGTATTTGAAATCTGCAATATACTTGCTCTGATCTTGTAGCTTTCATAGTGTTCTGTTCTTTTGCAGCATCATCTTACCTGCGGTTCACCGTTCCCATTAACTGAAACCATGTTCTGTGCAAAAGGAGTTGAGGCAGACAGCTGCAAAGGTAAGTCTTTCTTTTGTCCTCCTTCCTTCAATTTTCTCCTCTGCTCTCTTCTGAAGGTATTGACTCTTTGCTGGGATGGAGCTGCACAGACATCCTGTGCCTCACACAAGCAGCCATTCACAATGGCCAAGGAGATTATTCACCGACAAGCTCTTATAACCAACGTCAATGTTCATCTATGTGCACGCACACACATTCTCACATGCACACTGACATGCACACATCCAGCGGGAGCACAGGATAGCAAACAGGAGTGAAACAATGGCTGATTTTCCATTCCCTAACCTAGGGGTCCTGCAGCAAACAGTAGTGTCCCATCGTTGCTCTGGTTAAAATCAGCTCAATCAACTCAGACTGGGAATATTCCTGTAATAAGGGCAAAATACTGCAAATGCTGGAACTCTGAAATGAGAACAGAAAGTGCTGGAAATACTCAGCAGGTCAGGTAACATCTGTGGAGAGAGAAACAGAGTTAACGGTTCAGGTCTGTGACCTTTCATGTGAACTGGTAAACGTTAGAAATGTAACAGTCTTTGAGCAAGTGAAAAGGGGGGAGGGGAGGGGAGGGGGGGGAAGAACAAAAGGGAAGGTCTGTGATAGGACGAAGGGGGAGATGTTAAATGACAGAGATGTCATGGAATTGAAGGCAAATGGAGTGCTAAATAGTTGTAGTAAAAGACAAAGCATTTGTTCAGAGAGAGTGGTATGGCAGAATAATGAACAGCTCTGTCTGAAAGCAAAAACACACAAAAAAAAGTTTAAGACTAGCACATGGTTAAAAATAAGTAATAAAATCAAATAAAAATATAAAATTAAAAATAATAAATTAATAACGGGGCTCATGGTCTGAAATTATTGAATACAATATTGAGTCCAGAAGGCTGTAAAGTGCCTAATCGGAAGATGAGGTGTTGTTCCTCAAGTTTGCCTTGAAATATTAGAAATATTCCTAGCTTCTCACTGCATTCAGTCTCTGAGCTACTGGGTGAAGCCTACAAAGATAAAGTTTAAAATATGTAATCAGTGATATACAGACCTTCAAGGTTTTGGACACCCTGTTGTTGCTCAGTTGCCTGACAGCCACCATATTTTCACTGACTCCCAACAGTGCCATTATGTAGAAGGAACCTAACTCTGCCAATTCCCTTGGTTACAAGTTGACTAAAAGGGTTGCTTCCCCAAAAACAATATATGGAAAAGAAAATCCCTCAAACTGATCTCCTGCTGTTCAGCTGAAAGAAAAAGAAAGACTTGCATTTATATAGCACCTTTCATAACCACCAGATGTCTCAAAGCATTTTACAGCCAATGACCAGATAATCTGTTTTTGTGATGTTGATTGAGGTACAAATATTGGCTAAGACATCAGGAATAACTCCCCTGCTCTTCTTCAAAATAGTGCCCTGAGGTCTTTTATATCCACCCGGGCAAGCAGATGGGGCCTTGGTTTAACGTCTCATGTGAAAGACGGCACCTCCGACAGCGCAGCACTCCTTTAGTACTGCACTAGAGTGTCAGCCTTGATTGCTGTGCTCAAGCCCTGGAGTGGAACTTGAATCTGGAACCTTGAGACTTGGAGGTGAGAGTGCTACCAACTGAGCCACAGCATAGCAGTTGGTACATGTGTATCTTTTTAATGCCATTTTTATCCCTTGGATCTTCCCATACAATGAGAAATCAATGTGCAATCTTCTGCTCGGCCAGTGCTGCCCTAAAACCCAGTCACTAAGATGCACTTATACTACAAGTTTAGTAATGTTGAGAAGCAGTTTTGCTTTTGTGCTCATGCTAAACTTGTGAAGCGTACATCAGGTATTAAGGCTCAAACTGACTCTGAAGCAAAGTCATGCAAATATCTCCCACTACCGCACCACCACCCACCCCCTGAACTCCCTGCCCCCCACCACCTCCAGTGAGTATCAGTTTGCTTCACTTTAGTGTCAGGTTGAGTCTTGATCTGGAGACTGTATAACTGCAGTATCAGTGTAGAGTTTTTTTTCATTTGTTCACGGGATATGTGCATCGCAGGCAAAGCCACCATTGGATGCCCATCCCTAATTGTTCTTGAGAAGGTGAGCTGCCTTCTTGAACTGCTGCAGTCCATGTGGGGTAGGTACATCCACAGTGCTGTTAGGAAGGGAGTACCAGGATTTTGACCCAGCGAAAGTGAAGGAACGGTTCCAAGTCAGGATGGCATGTGGCTTGGAGGGGAACTTGCAGGTGGTGGTGTTCCCATGCATTTGCTGCCTTGTCCTTCTAGGTGATAGAGCTTGTGGGTTTGGAAGGTGCTGTTGAAGGAGCCTTGGTGAGTTGCTGCAGTGTATCTTCTAGATGGTCCACACAGCAGGCACTGTCCAATGTCTTTTCACCAATGCTACAGCTGGAATGTGGATGCTTTCAAAGAGGTGAATGAATGCAGCACACATTGATTTTCCTTGCTGCCTCAATGTGGTAAAACTGCGAGTGTCTGCTTGGTACTCCAAAGTGGTGGCATTAGAATCTCAGTGCATGCATTGTTACACTGATTCCCCACACTCTGCACCTCACTACCACTAAGTTTACTCGAAAGTTAAGCAAAGCACATCTATAGAAGCGACTCAGATCAGGTAGAAGACAAAGGCCTGAATCTGATATTGCACTTAAAAGATAAAGGCTTTCTTACACAAAGATACCTTACAACATGCATCCATTGTTATAGCAGTCTGGAAACCAATTTCAATCATGGATTGAGCAAAAACAAGTACTATTGTGCACCACTACAGAGTGCCAAGGCACAGGATCATCAAAACTCCCAAATTCAACCAAGTATATTTTCAGGGGAAAGTGTCAAATGATGAACAGCATGAGGTCAAATGGAAGGGCAAGTAAGTACCTGCCTCCTTTGTGGAGTTCCCGACATTCAGTCCAGTTCTAATCACCACACTGTAGGAAGGGTGTGAGGGTCCTTGAGAGGGTGCAGAGGAGATTTACCAGAATGGTTCCAAGGATGGGAGATTTTAGTTAGGTTGGAAATGCTGGGGTTGTTCTCTCGGGAGCAAAGGAGATTTGATAGAGATGTGCAAGATTATGACAGGCTTAGGTAAGTTAGACAAGAAAAGCTGCTCTCATTAACAGATGGTACTAGGACGAGGGGACACAAATTGAAGATGTTGGGTAAGGGATGCAGGGGATGTAAGGAAGAACTTTTTTTTACACAGCAGGTGGTAATGACCTGGAAATCGCTGCCCACGAGGGTGGTGGAAGCAGAGACAATCAATGATTTCAACAGGAAATTGGATGGGCACTTGACGGAAATAAACTTACAGGTCTACAGGGATCAAGTGGGGGAATGGGATGGACTGGATTGCTCTACGGAGAGCCGGCGTGGACTCGATGGGCCGAATGGCCTCCTTCTGTGCCATAAATGACTCTACGACTCTATCACATACATTGAACTATATATGTCCACACCATGATAGCCTTATGGATGCCATCTGGTGAATGCTTTTGTTTTAACAGAATTATTGAGGTATTGTTAATGACCAGTGGATTTTGTTTGGTTGGGTCACTATAGTTTTGTAAGCTTCCATATGCAAGTGCCTGGGCTATTCGATGTGGTAAGTGTGTTAGCCAACTGTTGCAAGTCAGACAAAAAAAAGGTTCTGGAGACCTATGGCTCTAGGTTTCCTCTCCCCCATTGCTCCCTTTACATTGCCTTAGGATTTCCTTGGGCTTTCTCCTTAGAGGTGGTGAGTGTTTGCACCAATAACAGATGCAGGTAAAGCATGGGTATGCCACTGAGGTGAGTTGGGATTTTTCCTCAACACTGGAAGGGCACCCATTTTGAGGGGTGGCCACACCAGCAAAGACGCAAGGTTCAAAGAGAAGTGCCTCTTTTTCTTTCAGGGACAAGGATGAGGAAGGAGGCATTTCTAGATCTGGTTCTAGGGAATGAGGTGGGACAATGGATCAAGTATCAGTAGGGGACCACTTAGGGGAGAGTGCTCATAGTATCATGAGGTTTAGGTTAGCTATAGAAAAGGAAAGGGAGAAATCCAGTGCAAAAATAATTTAATTGGGGGAGGGAGACAGAAAGAGGAAACTACAGGCCAGTTAGCTTAACATCTGTCTTAGGGAAAATGTTAGAAGCTATTATTAAAGATGTTATAGCAGGGCATTTAGAAAAATTCAAGGTAATCAGGCAGAGTCAACATGGTTTTATGAAAGGAAATCATGTTTAACCAATTTGTTGGAGTTCTTTGAGGGAGTTACATGTGCTGTGGATAAAGGGGAACAGGTGGATGCATTGTACTTAGATTTCCAGAAGGCATTTGATAAGGTGCCACATAAAAGGTTATTGCAGAAAATAAAAGCTCATGGTTTGGGGGGTAACATATTGGCATGGATAGAAGATTGGTTAGCTAACAGGAAACAGAGAGTAGGCATAAATGGGTCATTTTCTGGTTGGTAATATGTAACGAGTGGTGTGCCACAGGGATCTGTGCTGGGGCCTCAACTTTTAACAATTTATATCAAAGACTTAGATGAAGGGACCAAAGGTATGGTTACTAAATTTGCTGATGACACAAAGATAGGTAGGAAAGTAACTTGTGAAGAGGACATAAGGAGGCTACAAAGGGATATAGATAGGTTAAGTGAGTGGGCAAAAACCTGGCAAATGGAGTATAATGTGAGAAAGTGGGAAATTGTCTACTTTGGCAAGAAGAATAAAAAAGAAGCATATTATCTAAATAGTGAGAGATTGCAGAGCTCTGAGATGCAGAGAAATCACAAAAGACTAGTATGCAGGTACAGCACGTACTTTGGAAAGCTAATAGAATTTTATCGTTTATCGCGAGGGGAATTGAATACAAAAGTAGAGAGGTTATGCTTCATTTGTACAGGGCATTGGTGAGAACACATCTGGAGTACTGTGTACAGTATTGGACTCTTTATTTAAGGATGTAAATGCATTAGAGGCAGTACAGAGAAGGTTTACTGGACTAATACCTGGAATGGGTGGGCTGCCTTACGAGGAAAGATTGGACAGGCCAGGCTTGTATCCGCTGGAATTTGGAAGAGTAAGAGGTGATTTGATTGAAACATATAAGATTCTGAGGGGGCTTGACAGGGTGGATGTGGAAAGGATGTTTCTCCTTGTGGGAGAATCTCGAACTAGGGGTCACTGTTTAAAAATAAGAGGTCGCCCATTTAAGACAGAGATGAGGAGAAATGTTTTCACTCAGAGGGTCGTGAGTCTTTGGAATTCTCTTCCTCAAAAGGCGGTGGAAGCAGAGTCTTTGAATATTTTTAAGGCAGAGGTAGATAGATTCTTGATAAGCAGGGGGGGTGAAAGGTTACCGTGGGTAGGTGGAAATGTGGAGTAATCAGTTCAGCCATGAACTTATTGAATGTCGGAGCAGGCTCGAGGTTTCAAGTGGCCTACTCCTGCTCCTAATTTGTATGTTCGTAAGCAAGGGTGGAAATTGTGGAGACATTGTTCACAATCCTCCAATTCATCTTATAGGGGTGGTGCCAGAGGACTGGAGAGTTGCAAATGTTATACCCTGGTTCAAAAAATAGAATAAGGGCAAGCCCAGCAACTACAGGCCAGTTAGTTTAACCTTGGTGGCGGGAAAGCTTTTAGAAATGATAATCTGGGACAAAATTAACAGTCACACGGACAAATGTGGATTAATTAAGGAAAGCCAGCATGGATTTGTTAAGGGCAAATCGTGTTTAACTAACTTGGTTGAGTTTTTCGATGAAGTAACAAAGAGGGTTGAAGAGGGTAACGCAGTTGATGTGGTGTACATGGACTTTCAAAAGGCATTTGATAAAGTGCCACATAATAAGCTTGTCAGCAAAGTTGAACCCCATGGAATAAAAGGGACAGTGGCAGCATGGATATGAAGTTGGCTGAGTGACAGGAAACAGTGAATGGTTGTTTTTGGACTGGAGGAAAGTATATAGTTGGACTCCCCAGGGGTTGGTGTTGGGACCCTTGCTTTTCTTGATCTATATTAATGACCTGGAGTTGGATGTTCAGGGCACAATTTCAAAATTTGCAGATGATGCAAAACTTGGAAGTATTGTGAAATGTGAGAAGGACAATGATAGATTTCAAGAGGACATGGAAAGGCTGATGGAATGGGCACATGGCAGATGAAATTTAATGGAGAGATATGTGAGGTGATTCATTTTGTTAGGAAGAACAAGGTAATACAAAATAAAGGATACAATTCTAAAGGAGGTGCAGGAGCAGAGGGACCTGGGGGTATATGAGCAGAAATCATTGAAGGTGGCAGGGTTGAAAAAACAGTTAATATGTCATATGGGATCCTGGTCTTTATAAATAGAGGCATAGAGTACAAAACGTTATGTTGAACCTTTATAAAGCGCTGGTTCAGCCTCAAATGGAGTACTGTATCCAATTCTGGGTTCTACACTGTAGGAAGGCAGTGAAGACATTGGAGAGGGTGCAGAAAAGATTTACAAGAAAAGTTCCAGAGATGAGAGATAACAAAAAGAGTTACGGGGATAGATTGGAGAAGCTGGAGCTGTTCTCTTGAGAGAAGATTGAAAAGGGAATAAAAACAGAAAGTGGCGGAAATACTCATCAGGTCTGGCAGCATCTGTGGAGAGAGAAGCGGAGTTAACGTTTCAGGTCTGGGACCTTTCATCAGAATTGGCAATGGTTAGAAATGTAATAGGTTTTAAGCAAGTGAATGGGCTGGGGTGGGTGAGGGGTTGGGGGGAAGAGAACAAAAGGGAAGGTGTGTGATAGGGCAGAGGGCAGGAGAGATTAAATGACAAAGAAGGCTGTAGAGTGCCTAATTGAAAGATGAGATGCTGTTCCTCGAGCTTGTGTTGATGTTCACTGGAACACTGCAGCAGGCCAAGGACAGAAATATGGGCATGAGAGTAGGGTGGTGAGTTGAAATGGCAAGCAACCAGAAGCTCAGGATCATGCTTTCACACTGAGCAGAGGAACACCTTCCAGACTCAACATTGAGTTCAACAATTTCAGAGCATGACTGGCCTTTTAAAAAAAAAATGTTATTGCTTTACTTTGTTTTCTTTTTAACCATGTGCCTGCCTTAAACTTGGTTTCTCATGTTGTGCTTTTGGACAGAGCTGCTCATTATTCTATCGTTAACACTCTCTCTGGACTAATGCTTTGTCTTTCACCTGTAACGTTAACTCTGTTTCTCTCTCCACAGATGCTGCCTGACCTGCTGAGTATTTCCAGCACTTTCTGTTTTTATTTCAGATTTCCAGCACCTGCAGTATTTTATTTTTATATAAGTTTGAAAGGGGATTTAATAGAGGTGTTTAAAATCACAAGAGGTCTGGACAGAGTAGATAGAGAGAAACTGTTCCCATTGGTAGGGTTGAGAACCAGAGGACACCAATTTAATATGAATAGCAAAAGAAGCAACGGCATGAGAAAAACCTTTTTTTTACGCAGCGAGTGGTTCGGATCTGAAATGCACTGCCTGAGAGTGTGGTGGAGGCAGATGCAATCATGGCTTTCAAAATGAAATTGGATAATTATCTAAAGAGAAAAAAATTGCAGGGCTACAGGGAAAAGGCAGGTGATTGGGACTAGCTGAGTAGCTCTTACAGAGCGCCAGCACAGAAACGACGGGCTAAATGACTTCCTTCTCTGCTGTAACCATTCTATGATGCTATGATTGGTGCAGGAGGCCTTCCTGGCACCTGGGGCAGGAGGGGGCAGGGTGGAGATCATCCCTTAGATCTTCATTGGGATTTGGATTGATCAGACTCACTGTGTGTAGCAACTCCTGAGGTATTGGTGGCTGAAGTTTGACTATTTCCCTAACTGACTTTGGCAGGAGATTCTGGGGGACCCCTAGTCATGGAGAGAAACCAACGGTGGATCCAGGTATTTGATCTCGGCTTTTTCTGTTTGCCAAAGCATGAAATATTTAAAAATGATCAGCAATCGATTCCATGCATATACTGCAAATTCCATCCAAGTCAATATTTGGTTTAATTTATTTTTAAATACAGTCTGATTCTCTTAATTCAAAGTCATAATTCAAATAAGATGTTTCTTTACACTCCTTTATGTTGTAATTTAATTTTTTATTTAGTTCTAATTACTGGATAATTACATTTTTGTACAGAAAATGATTGGATTAACAGGAGTAGGCCATATGCTCGTCGAGCTGAGGAATATCACTCCTCTTGAATAAAACATATTTGAATACTTTGCATCCAATGTTAGCATGAAGCACACCCAGGTCAAGTATTTCCCAGTCAGGTGAATGGTATGGCCATCCTTCTCTGCCCATCACACCCTCAGATAGGCAATAATATTGCAACAATGAAAGTGTGCATCTTCATTTCCCATACTAGTCATTCTTGGAATCAAAGCCAGTACTCAATGTGAGAACCATTCTTTTCCACGAATGCCGAATCAGGGAATCAACCTAATAGATGTAAGGATTCCATAGTCACATGTGCTATGAAGCATTGTGCTCTCACATTAACATACCTCACACATACCTAGTTCTTAGTACCCACTGTGTTATTTCAAGGGAATGATGAGTGGGACCAGGCCCTGTAGAAAGAGAGGTAAAGTCAGAGATGGAGACTCAACTTAGGCCACACTCATCTCCAAGCAGCTGGTCTCAGGACCTTTTTTAAAATTCTTTCATGGGATGTGGGCGTCACTGGCAAGGCCAGCATTTGTTACCCATCCCTAATTGCCCTTGAGAAGGTGGCTGTGAGCCACTGCAGTCCATGTGGTGTAGGTACATCCACAGTGCTGTTAGGAAGGGAGTTCCAGGATTTTGACCCAGCGACCGTGAAGGAACGACGATATTGTTCCAGGTCAGGATGGTGTGTGGCTTGGAGGGGAACTTGCAAGTGGTGGTGTTCCCATGCATCTGCTGCCCTTGTCCGTCTAGGTGGTAGAGGTTGCAGATTTGGAAGGTGCTGTCAAAGCAACAGGTGAGAACAGGTCATCGGTCTGTTCTCTTAGCTGGAGATGGCATTTGAAGACCCAAGAGAGAAGTGGGGAGGAAATACCTTGAAAGCAGAGTGTCTGATCCTTGACAAAGGAAGAGAAACATACTTACCGGTATCCTCAGTGTTAGTTACAGATACACCGAGCTAACATGCAACTCTTCTGACACATCCACAGGTCGGCATCAACAGCTTTGGAAGAATGACTGTTTGTGGAGTGAACTTCATGGGGTTTTATAGCCGCGTGCCCAAACTGATGGGCTGGATTAAAGAGAGAGTCACAGACCTGGAGTATCAATAAACAGTCAACAGCACCAATACAGACTGAATGTGCCATGAGCATTTGAATCTCAAACCAGGTGTTCAGTAAGCTGGGCATTCCTGACAAAAGGCTGAGCATCTCAGCTATACAACTCAATGTCGACATTTTGCAAAGTATTAAATAGTACTAGTTAAAGATTACAGCCTAAACATTACTGTTGGTGATATTGGTGTGCAAATATTTATAGGATCAACTGTTTTAACACAAATATTAATTAGTGTATTTTAAGTGTGTTGATACTTCCATTAAGACAGCAGTCAGAGCGTTTTGTACAGTGTGTTACACATTCATCCATTGAGATTAGCAAGTCTTGAAAAAGCTTAACCTGAAAAAAATCTTGCAGTATTGATTGAAATATTCCAATCAGATTGATGAGAATCATTTAAAGAAGAAACCATTCAGTCCTTCATGTCTATCAGTACTACCTCTAGAACACTGACAGACACAGTACATGGAGCTGTCTGCATCAATACCAATTCCTTGCCTTTTCCCCTTATCCCTTATCCATTATCCTTTATATTCTCCCCTGTTCAATTCACTTCCAAATTATGTTAATTCTGTAATTCAGTATCCACTTGTGGTAATGCATTCGATGTTCTAATAACCCTCTGCATTTCTTCTGCCTTCTTCCTTTGTGCTTTCTGTGAGAGTCCAGGGTCTATTCAACCTTTTTATATTTGTTGGTCAGGAGAAATAATTTTTCACTATTTACCCTCTTAAACGCTTTCATCTGGTTAGGCTCCAACTGGAATATTGTGTCCAGTTCTGGTCACCACACTTCAGGAAGGAGAGGGTGCAGAGAAGATTAACCAGAATGGTTCCAGGGATGGAGAAATTTAGTTACAAGGTTAGGTTAGAAAAGCTGGGTTTGTTCTCCTTACAACAAAGATTGAAGGGAGATTTAATAGAAGTGTACAACATTATGACAGGCTTAGGTAAGTTAGACAAGGAAAAGCTGTTCCCAATAACAAATGGTACAAGGACTCGGGAGCACAGATTGAAAGTTTTGGGCAAAAGATGCAGGGGGAATATGAGGAAGCACTTTTTTACGCAGCGGATGATGGTGACCTGGAACTCGCTGCCCACAAGGGTGGTGGAAGCAGAGATGATCACTGACTTCAAGAGGAAGTTGGATGGCCACCTGAGAGAAATAAACTTGCAGGGCTATGGGGAGTGGGACTGACTGCATAGCTCCATGGAGAGCTGGCATGGACTTGATGGGCTGAATGGCCTTCTTCGTAAATGACTCTATAATTTTGAAAACCTCCATTAGATCCACTTCTCCAATTTTTTCGAACTTTTCTACGTAACTGTAATCTCTCATTCTTGGTATCATTCTCGTGAATCTTTGCTGTATTCCTTCCATGGTTCTAAAATCCATCATGTACTGGGATCCACAAGGCTACTTGCAATACTGCAAACTTGGCCTAATAATGTTTTGCACAAATTCAACATCATTTGCAGGTTAGGTTTCTCCAAGGTGAAAGGAAGAGTTTGAATGTGCAGTACAGCAATGTTCATTTTTGTACCATTTTGTTAAAAGGGCAATGGAGCCTTACTGTTCTCTTTTAAAAATGTAATCATTATACAAAGCTGTCTAGTTTCATGAATTTTCATAATTATCAAGGGTAAGATCTGGGAGGACCTACTGGCTGACCGTGTCAAAGGATTTAATCAACATAACATTAGATACAGTATGAGCAAAAGATCCCAAGTCCCAGGACTGGTCTGTGCTGAGCCAACTAGGCACCAATTGTAGTGCTGTGATAGACATTGGCAACTATGGATTGGGGTGTAGCTAAAGCTCCTAATTGGTATTTAACAACTCCTGCTGGTCTGTGTTAGTGTCAGTTTGTGTGTTTTGTGTTTATTTCTATTGGTGCAAATTCAAGCTCCCTCTTGTTGAGCTCCATGCTGTAAGATCAATAACTCCTCCAAGCCAATTCCTCTGATGACGTGATTGGTGCCTACTACGTACATAAAAACTATCAACTATAGGCAAAAAAACCCCAGAAGAATGTTAATGGCAATGACGGAGAGGAATTTCCATCCCAAGTTACTAAATAGGGGAAAAGCCCACTTGGTTCTAACAAGTTAGCTCTGAAAGAGCACTGTCATCACAGCGACCATAATATTTCCCAATTACAGTTGCATGTTTCATCATAAACTACATCACAAAAAGATCACCAAAGGTTAAGCACTGGTCTTTCACTCAGAACTGAGCTCAAATACAACCCACATGCCTGGGATAAAAGTCTCATTTGCATTCTGGCTTTTGTGGTCCCATGGATTTGGTAGTCACAATCCAGTTCCTAATGGGCATGTGTTTACAGCACAAAACTGCCTCTAATGGGCAGTCTGAGAGTTCTTGGTTCTGACATCAAGTACTGTACCTGCTAACACCCTTTCATGCATTATATTCAAATGGTCTGACCTCTGAAAGCCCATCAGTATTGGAGGCTCACATTCTCTTGGCTCTCATGAGCCACCATTCACTCGCCAATCAAATTTAAACATGTGTTACGATGGAGGCGGGAGGAGTGCACTGTTTATTCTACTTCCACTTCTCTTCAGGTCATAACATATATTTAAATTTTCCCACTTACCGATACGGTCAATCATATACTCTATTTTTTTCCACAATAAAACACACTAACCAGGTTTATTTAATGAATAACAAAATCATCAGTTTATTATAAAACAAGTCTTAACCAGTAATGAAGTAAAGCATAAACACACAAATCGAAATTCTAAAGTTCCCTTTTTTACCTTAGCCCCTCTCACACACACACACACCCTGGTTAACCGGAAAAATAAACCAGACTTTTGTTTAGAGCTCTGTTACAGACAAAAAAACTTGGACTGAATACTTGCTCATTCTTGAAGAAACAACAGATGGGATATGTTGTATTTGAAAACTGGAATACAGTCTGGCCTCTGAGTACACATAGACGGGTCACTGGGATCTTTTGGAACAGTTCTTTTCAGGCGGTGTTGAGAATTAATTTAGCAGACTTTTCTTCAAAGACAAGAGGCGAGATGAGCTGACACAGTGCACTCTTTAGAGTCTTTTAGAGAGATGCTGGAAAGCTGAGCTAGGTTGTGGTCTCTCCTTCCTTGGGAATTCTCTCCTTGGAAGTTCTTTTGTTTCTGCAGGCTTTTTAAAGAGATGGAACAGATTGGGTTAAGCTGAGGTTTTGTCCTTCAGTTTTTTTTTTAAACTCCAACCCCTTCTCAACAATTCATTCCCAACTCCAAACAATTCAAAAGTGAAACCAGAAACAGAAAATCTACCTTCTGATCTGTCACTTCTCTGCACACATCTTCCCCGTTACCAGAGTTTCTGTCCTATTTTTAATTTGAGTCATTTGATAGCCAGTAAATGTTGTTGTCAAACAAGTCCTTTCAGTGTTCTCTTGATGACCCTCTTGAAAAAAAACTGGTCCAACATTTCTTCAGTTTGACTACGAATTTTCAAAAAAATATTTTTAACAAAAACAGAAGCACTTTTGGAACACATATCAAATAGAGTCCCAGCAGGTCAGGCAGCATCTGTGTAGAGAGAAGCAAAGTTAACGTTTCAGGTCTGTGACCTTTCATCAGAACTGGCAAAGGTTAGAAAAGAACTAGGTTTTAAGTAAGTGAAGGGGAGGGGAGTGAGAGAGGGAACAAAGGGGTAGGTGTTTGATAGGGCAGAGGGAGATTAAATAACAAAGCTGTCCTGGGACAAAGGCAAAGCGTGTGTTAATGCTTGTGGTGAAAGACAAAGCATTAGTCCAGAGAGACTAGCCCAGAGCGGAATAATGAGCAGCTCTGACTACATGAAAGGCAGGCAAATGGTTAAAAAATAAAATATTTTTTAAAAGGCCATTCATGCTCTGAAGTTATTGAACTCAATGTTCAGACTGCAAGGCTGGAGATTGCCTAATCGAAAGATCAGGTGCTGCTCCTCGTGCTGGCGTTGATATTCACTGGAACACTGGAGCAGGCCAAAGATAGAAATGTTGGCATGAAAGCATTAGGGAGTGTTGAAATAGTAAGCAACCAGAAGCTCCGGGTCATGCTTTTGGACTGAGCAGGGGTGTTCAGCAAAGTGGTCACCTAATCTGCGTTTGGTCTCCCCAATTTAGAGGAGACCGCATTGTGAGCAGCGAATACAGTATACTAAATTGATAGAAGTGCAAGTAAATCACTGCTTTACCTGAAAGGAGAGTTTAGGGCCTTGGATAGTGAGGAGAGAGGAGGTAAAGGGACAGGTATTACACCTCCTGCGATTGCATGGCAAGGTGCCATGGGAAGCGGACGAGGTGTCAGGGTAATGGAGGAGTGGACTAGGGTGTCACGAAGGGAACGATTCCTTTGGAATGCTGACAAGGGAGGGGAGGGGAAGATGCATTTGGTGGTGGCATCACACTACAGGTGGCGGAAATGGTGAAGGATGATCCTCTGGATGTGGAGGCTGGTGGGGTGGAAAGTGAGGACAAGGGGAAGCTTGTCACAGTTCTGGGAGGAAGTGGAAGGTGTGAGGGCAGAAGTGCAGGAAATGGGCCGGACACGGTTGAGGGCCCTTTCAACCACAGTGGAGGGGGGGAATCCTCGGTTGAGGAAAAAGGAAGACTTATCAGAGGCACTGTTGTGGAAGGTTGCATCATCAGAGCAGATGCGTCGGAGACAGAGAAACTGGGAGAATGGAATGGAGCCCTTACAGGAGGCAGGAAGAAGTATAGTCGAGGTAGCTGTGGGAGTCGGTGAGCTTATAATGAATATTAGTAGACAGCCTATCCCCAGAGATGGAGACATGGACAGAAGGGTGGAAATTGAAAACAAAGTTGATAAAGTTTTCCAGTTCGGGGCGGGAGCAGGAAACGGCACCGTTACAGTCATCAATGTACCGGAAAAAGAATTGGGAAGGAGGCCTGAGTAGGACTGGAACAAGGAATGTTCGACATATTCCACAAAAAGAGGCATAACTAGGACCCATGTGGGTACCCAGAGCAACACCTTTTACTTGAAGGAAGTGAGTGGAGTTGAAGGAGAAGTTGTTCAATGTGAGAACAAGTTCAGCCAGGCGGAGGAGGGTGGTGGTGGATGGGGACTGGTTGGGCCTCTGTTCAAGGAAGAAGCGGAGAGCCCTCAAACCATCCTGATGGGGGACTTAAAAGGTTCCAAAATAGGTCATATAAGGTGAGAAGTTATAGAATTCAACTGTTACAATGGAGAGCAGACTTTCTTACCAGCATTATAAAAATCCATCCTGCACTAGCAAAATGAACTGGTCTCTCTTAGAAAAGGACCCTCATAAAGAGATTTTGAGGTATAGAAATAAGAAAGCTGCATCATATATTCAAACATCAAACAGGTTGAAAAATTGATAGGTGAACTTTAATTCTTTGCATATTTTTGCTTGATATTTCAGGCCTTCAAGTGGAGGTAGAAATAGGGTTACTGCAAAGACAATGTAATGGTGATTAATTGATATGGAAACAAAACTAGATCTGAAGCTTAAAAATAAAGCAAAACTTTTTTTTTAATGCCTCAGATTTTACTCATTTTACACTAAAATGATGTACGATTGCAGACCAGAAGCAAGTTTTGGTCATAAGCCATCATTCCCATTCCCATGGCCTCACACGAGAGAAGAAACTATAATAATGCGTGCATTGCCCAGGTTGCCTCAAACTAACAGGTTTAACAAGAAAGAATTAATTTATATTTCTAAGTACTTTTCATGATCTTAGGATGACCCAAAGTGCTTCACAGCCACTGAAGTGCTTCTTTTGTACTGTTGTAAAGCAGGAAACCGTGGAAGCCAATTTGCACACAGCAAGGTCTCACAAACAGCAAAAAGAAAGGATCAAACCATTTTAGTAATGTTGGTTGAGTTGATAGATGTTGTCTGAGCCACTGGGAGAATCCCCCTCTTCTTCAGTAGTTCCAAGGGCTCTTTCATGTCCATCCAAGAGGGCAAATGAGATCTCAGTTTAACATCTCGTCTGTCTTCCTGAAGTCTTTTACAGTTCTCCTTGCTGTTTGCCAAACTTCCTACATTTCATGATGTCAGAAAATCTAACGTTCCCAACACTCAGATTATCTACATAAACCAAAAATGGAAGTGGACCCAGCACTATATCCAATGCTCCTGTCCAAGCCTACAGTCACTGAACCTTACCTCTTTGTTACTTGCCACATGATGCAACATTCCTTCTTGTATCATATGCCTGAATTTTTCAAACAAGCCTCTTGTGAGACATCTTCTTGAGCACCATCTGAAAATTGGCATTTTAATTCATTCTCAGGTTGTGTCTGTTTCTGGCACTTATTGCCCATTCCCAGTTGTCCAAATAAGATTGACTCTTCACTGTTCTGTGAAGTGGCCTATCACTTTTGTGTGGGACTGCAGTCACATATAGGTGAAACCAGGTTAGGATGGCAGTGTTTTTTCCCCTAAAGGACATTAATGGATCCAGTTGTTTTTTTTTTACAACAATCAAACAGCTTCATGATCATTTTTACTGATACCAACTTTTAATTTCCAATTCTTAAACTGCTGTGGCAGGATTGGAATTTATGTTCTCTGCATTAGTCCAAGCCTTGGGATTACTAGTTCAGTAACATAACCACTCCACAACCATATCTGTAACTAAACTATAAAGATCAATAAGTGCAAGAGAAAAAACAAATTTAGTTGGGTTAAAAAGAAAAGTTAAATGCCGAGAATTGGAAATAAACTCTGAACATCCTGGAAAAGCAGAGTAGGTAACGAATCTGAAAAAAAGGAAGGTTAATGTTCTGATGAAAGGCCCCAAATCAGATATTAACTCACTTTTAGGGCTGAATTTTATGAAGCCTCTGCTGTTGGGGGTCGTGGTGGGAATTTGGAGGGGGAGAGGGGAGAGGGGAGAGGGGAGAACTATTGTAATTGGTTGCAGGGATGGTGGGAAGGGGTTGAAGGTCAAAGGTGCTGAAGGTCGGGGCGGGGGGGTGTGAAAGCTCGGCATATTAAAAAGTGGTTTTCAGGCAGATAGATCATTTTATTTCTGGTGAACTCTGGGTGGGGGTGGGGTGTTAAAGGGGATTCAAAGTTTAAATAAAATGTTATGTTCAATTTTCGTCCAATGGGACCTTTAAAAATTTAAATTAAACTGCAGGGCTTGAAGTCCTTTAAAAATGGCGCTTGGGCCTGCGCGGTGGGGCCGATTGCCGTTGCTGGGGACGGAATGGCTGCCCCCTCCATGTCATCGGGGTGGTTGCTCCGCCCCCATCCTTTAAATGAGCCCCCGCACAAAATATCACGGGGGCTCAGCGACGGCGCATCCACGCCTGAAGGCCCCCGACTTCAAAGCACGCCGCCGCGATTCTCGGTGCACTAATAAAATTCAGCCCTTAATCGTTCAGTTATTCACTGACTTTTTCATTCCAGAATTTTCTGATTTTATTAAAAGAAACATCACTTTCATGTGGTGATTTGAGCACATGCTGGATGTTGGTTTTCTTCCCGTTTTTGGGCTTTTTTTAGAAGTTTCATCATTGTCCGTAATGGTAACAATTGTGAAACAAGCCCTCATATAAACACTCTCTGGGCACAGAACCATCCTGACTGCAAGTTGAACAACATTGAGACCGTCTGGTAAGTGACTACTCCATCTCTTGAATTTTGATCTTTCAATGAGTATTTGTAAAACAGAGAGGGAAAAAAAAGTGACTAAAAAATCTAGCCTAGTGGCTCGGTATTTAAATGGCACTGGACATTGTACCAAACCACAGAACAAGGTGCAAGCTTTAGTTTGCTTTAGTCCTGAATTTGGTGAAGTATTTCTTTAAAGGGAAGCACAGGCAGAGGTAGATTTAAAGGGAGAGCACTTAAAAAAATCTAGGGTGAAAGAGAGGAATGAGATGACAAAGGGAACCAGCCGAGACAAGCCAAAATAAATAAGGACACCAGATGGATGTAAAAATTAAAAGAGAATTCCTGGGATAGAAGACCAAAGTTAAACCAAAAGAGGAGAAGAGAAATACAAGAAAGGGAAACAGCTGACAGAAATACTATTTAAGATAGGGACCATGAGGTGCGTTTACTGTGGGATGTTCAAATGAGAGTGCCAGATACAATTGAATGATGAAGGGATGTGAAAACTGTTAATCAGTAAGATTAGACCAAGAACCTGTGTGCAGATAGAAGGAAGGGGATCTTAGAGAGTGTGGCTAGTAATGGATTCAGTAAATGTTAGGAAGTGATATGGCCAGGCTAACATCAGACCTCAAGAGTTAACCTTCAGGGATTGCAGCTGGAGAGCAGTACAACCAGGAACTCTGTTATCATGTCAGAAGAACATAAGAAATAGGAGCAGGATTAGGCCATTTGGTTCCTCCAGCCTGCTATGACATTCAATATGATCATGGCTGATCTGATTATGGCCTTAATTCCACTTTGCTGCCTGCCCACCACCCCCCCCCCCTCTCCCCCCCCCCCCCACCCCCCCATAACCCTTGACTCCCTTGTCAATCAAGGATCTATCTAATTCAGCCTTGAATATATTCAATAACCCAGCCTCCACTGCTCTCTGGGGAAGAGAATTCCAAGCACTAACAACCCTCTGCGAGAAGAAATTCCTCCTCATCTCTGTCTTAAATGAGAGACCCCTTAATTTGAAACTGTGCCCCCCAGTTCTAGATTCCCCTATGAGGGGAAACATCCTCTCAGCAGCTATCCTGTCAAGCCCTCTCATAATCTTATGCATTTCAATAAGATCACCTCTCAGTTTTCTAAACTCCAATGATATTGGTCCAACCAGTTTACCCTTTCCTCATAAGACAAATCCCTCATCCTAGGAATCAGCCTCCTGCGACAATTGCTGAGAAAAGCCAAGGAAACGAGGATACTGGATGGAATAAGGTCAGTAAAAGGAGAAAAAAAGTTTGGAAACACAACGTAACAACCTAAGAGCTATTAGCAAATAGGCAACAGCCTCTGTCAAACATTGCAGAAGGTAATAAAGTCCCAGAAGAAAAGATATCCAGAAAACCAGAGAGGATCGTCTGGACAAAGCGGTCAGATGTCAATGCTAGATCAGAGTGATTGTAGTTGTAGGATACTCATTGCTCAAGAAAATGGATAGGCACTTATGCCATAAGAAGAATGCTAATAGCATGATGTGCTGTCTACCTGGAGTTACAGCAGTACACATTGAGGAAAGATTATAAGTGATGCTGAAGGTTACAGAAAGGGACCCTGTGGCAGTAGTCCACATTGGGGTAAATGACATGGGGAGAAATAACATAGGTTTAAAAACCACATATAAGAACATGGTCAGATGCAAATGAATACCTCCAGTGTTTGGGAAAGTTCACCAAAAGAACTGAGGAATGTCTGGCAGCACGATCAAAAATAACTAGGAATCCTTGTAGAATACAAAGGACTTGGATAAGAAAAAAAGGGAGGAAAAGACTTGCAAGGAACAGAGACAGCAATAGAAAATAATTTAAAGTAGACAGGTGAGGGCAGAGAGGAAACACAATTGGGCAAGACTGATCGTATGAAAGAAGGTAGTCAACAACCAGCATGGCCTCAAAGACAGACACTTGTATGAATGTGAGATCAGTAATAGGCAGGCACTGGGGAATATGAGATAAAGCAAATCTATACAAGATGTATATACATGAACACTAGAAGCATTAGAAATAAGATGCTGGAATTGGAGGCTATAGGGAACTGGTTGGAATATCAGAAACATGGGGCTGAATTTTACCGGCCCTTCTATGCAGAGGGTCACGGCGCAGGGCGGGTAAAATGCTGCAGGGAGATGCCCCCCTTGACCCGCAGTGTCGAGAAAGGTCCACCGCATATTACCAGTGGTGGGGGGACCTTGGTGCAGCCTCCCCTCCCCCCCACCCTGCTGCCTGGCAGCAGCCCTTCATCTCCATATGCAGATGGCCACTAAATATATGCAAAGTAACTCACCCGATGTCCCACGCCAATTTTACAGCCTCTGTTCAGCCGTCGCACGCCTCTGGAACCCACATGGAGTATCGAGGCGAAAATCTTGTGGGGAGGGGGGGGGGGAAGTAATAAAAATTTCAGGGTGGAATGGGTGGGGAAGGGGGAAAACAGATTTAATTGGCAATGAGAATGGTGGGAAGGGATTAGAGGCCAGATGTTAGAAGTTTGGGGGGGAAGATCCACCCCCCACTATTGAAATGAGCCCCAGCATTGGTTGGTTGAACCCCAACAGGGATCAAAATGGCTCCATTGAAGATTGATTCCTGAGGTTTCATCGGCCACAAGAATGGAAGTGCAACATGGGAAGGCAGCTTGCCATTTCTCTGATGCTTCCCTGGAGGTCATGCTGCAGGCCATGAGGGCCCACAGAGAAGTATTGTTCCCTGTGGATAGGAAGAAGAGGTCAGTCTCTCAGACCAAATCGGCATGTCTGGAAGATGTCAGGATGCCAGGAATGAGGTCCCTTGCAGCTGGATTCAGTGGTGCAAGTGGTTCAATGAACTCATGAGGGCAGGAAAGGTGAGTGGCATCCCACCTTCAGGTTCCAACCCTCACACTCTGAAATCTCCAGCATTCTCCTGCACAGCAGTCCTCAGATCAACGCATCTTGCAGCTCCACCCATTCATCTCTCTTGAGGCAACTCCTCACATCCCCATCACCCACATCTTATTGCCTTCTCACACTCATCCCTTACAGTCACCCTCCACAAATATTGTCCTTCCCTCCTCTCCACACAATCCATTTCTTATACTCATGCAGGAGAAGAGAGTGCAGAACTTCAGGAAGATACAGAGAACCAGGGTGGCCCTCCAGTAATAGCCATCTTGATTGCCACTGGCAATGCATGCCCAGTCAGTCCACTAGGAAGGAGGTTCAGGCTGCAGATATCAGCAATGATCTGCCATGAAAGGCTGAGCTTCATACCCCTGGTGCTCACATATATTGAGAAAGCTGACCCTCTCCCTGTATAGCCAGTGTTGGGGTTCTTGCCTGCTTCACCTTGGAGATCTGTGTCCATCCCATAAATCCTGTGGAGGGGCAAATGGCTGAGTAGGCAGCACTAACTGCTGGAGTTACGCCTGCTGCTCCACCTGTTCCTCATTTGAGGTCCAAGGTAGAGATGCATAAGCTGCTCCCCTGCAGTAGTGAAGACTGCCAGCTGGGCAGTCCAGATCAAGTTAAGTGCAGTCCAAGGTAGCAGAAATGACTTCCAAAATGTTGGAAATCACCTGTGAAGCAGTGAAATCACACTCTCAGAACAAATCCTGTGAGCGAAAGCCTTTCACCTAGGCAAGGAAGCAGCTGTGCTGTTTCAGTCTCTACCAGCTTTCCAGCCTGTCAATTTGTGCTCTCGCTTTGTGGACACTGGCAAGTTTCAGACAGTTTGGGAAACCTGTGTGCTGGCTGTTCAAACAGAATGCTGGGTTAATTTAAGAATGTATTGCCTCTTTACATATTTAAATGAAGACCCAACATCTCCACAAGGGGTTCCTCTCATGCCTCTGACCATGTGCCAGTTAAAGGTGGAAGGAAGTGAATGGGATCATGTTGGGTTTCGGACACACTGGCATTTTTTTGAGTTTTCACCCTCTGACTGCGCCAGAACCCGTGCCGCTCCCACCCTCACCCTTGCCAGTTAAAATTCTGCTGGATGCTGCCTGACCTGCTGAGTAGTTCCAGCATTTTCCATTTTTATTCCTGATCTTATGTGCTCTATTACAACACTTATTTGCTTACCTCCCAAAATTAGTGTACAATCTGTTGTAACTTTGTTGTGGGGTAATCAGTTTAGAAACTGATACTTGGTTCAATAAATGGCTCTCGTTCTTGCATTTCTAGGATGCTCCTATTGAAAAAATGAATAGTTCATCTGTTACAATTGCAAGTAATACAACATGTCTGTTGGATGAAAAATTCCTCACAATAATGATGCCTCCAACACTTACAATCATCTTCATTTTAGCTGCAAGCTTCAACAGTATTGCCCTATGGATATTCTGCTTTCATGTAAAGCAAAAGACTCCAATTGATATTTTGATGCTCAATCTGTGTGTCGGTGACCTGCTTTTCTCACTCACCTACCCCCTTGTAATCACTTACCACAGTAACAACAATCATTGGATATTTGGAAACTTTATGTGCAAACTTCAAACGTTTCTCATCTATTTTTTCTTGTTGGCAAGTGTCTTCTTCCTGATGTGTATCAGTAACTATCGATGTTACATGATTGTCAAACCTATCCAATTCCAAAACAGAATTACAAAGAAATGTACCATCATCCTTAGTGTCTTGATCTGGTCGTTGGCTGCTGGGTTCATGAGTACATCCTTTCTCAGGGTGAACACTTTTGAAATGAATGGAAAACTGCATTGTATGAGCTTTAATCAACCGAATGTAAGGAAGAAATTACAGCTTTCTACTGTTGTATTGTTTGTTCTGAGCTTTGTGATTCCATTTGGATCCCTGCTGGTGTCCACTTTACTGATCCAAAGGAAATTGGCCTATTCTGCATTAACATCTCAATCTCAAAGAGGCCAACGTGCTATCAAGATGGTGATAGTAGTATTGTGCATCTTCATTATATGCTTTCTTCCTGTAAATGTAATTCGTCTCATCTTGTCTGTTGTGAATGATAACAACTGCACACTTAAACAAAAACTTGGAGTAGTTTACTATTCATGTGTTCTAAACCTTTATCTCAATGGTGTCCTGGATCCTATTGTGTATTTTTATGCTGGCACCAAATACAGGTCAAAACTCATTAATGCCATCAAAGGCTGGACTTTTTGTAACAAACTCCCGAAGGAATCCAGCACCACCCATTCCAACAGCGAGTCAAAACTGTGACACATTGATGCAAATAGCCATGGATTTGGAATAGGCTGGCATGCAGCCAACTTCACTTCAAAGGAATGCAACTTTTGCAGCAGTATCAGAACTTTAGTTACACCTTTGACCTTCAGGTGTTAAAATAAGGCAAGTTTACCAGTGGTTCAGGTGGTCATTATCAAACTTGTGGAATTATTCATAGAGAAACAGCATGTTCTTGCTGTGTCCTAGCCAACATTTTTCCCTTAACTAACATTACCAAAAACAGATTAACTGGCCATTCTTCTCATTTACTGTTTGCAACATCTTGCTGTGTGCAGAGTTGCTGGTGTGTTCACCCAAAAACAATGACTGCACTTCAAAAGTAAATCATTATGACATGCTTTGCAAAATCTCTGAAAGATGTGATAAGATTCTTTCTTTACAAATATGTTCAATATATTTTTGGCTTTATATTATACCAATGTATTTTCGAAGTTATTCTTGTGCATATCTCTATTGATATCAATAAAAATATTGAATCTAGCATGTTTCCTATAAACGTGTCATTCAAAGATATGAGACCTGCATCTACAGTCTCAAAGCTGTCACAATAGCTCTCAGATTAAATCAAATATCCTATTCACTAAATGTGAAAAAAAAACAATTGAATGATGTCGCACCTTTAATATAGAATAGATAATGTGCCATTGAGGGAAAGGAATACTAGAGTGCACTCTAAGCCATGGTGTAAGAGTTAGGAGGCTTGATCGAATGCTTTGTTGTCAAGAAGAGCTATGAGAAGATTTTAAATGGAGGAGAGATGGAAAGGTTTAGAGAGGAACTTCAGAAAGGAGGAAGTGTCTGAACCCTGTGCCACTAATGGTGGGGTGAAAAGGTGCTTCCTGATTTCACTCCTAAATGGCCTAACTCTAATTTAAGATGGTATCCCATTGTTCTGAATTCCACTATCAAAAGTAAATACCTTTACTGCATCTATCAAATCCTTGTAGAATTTTAAACACATCAATTAGATCAATTCTCAACTTTCTAAATGCAAGGGAATACAAACCAAGTTTATGCAAATCTCTGGCATCTTAATTTGAATGTTGCTGTTGAAATTTGGAAAAGTAAAACATGACAGAGAAGTTGCGGAAAATTGCATGAAAAGCCACACATGGGGCTGGATCTTGGGGATAGTAGGGGTGCCAGAGAATCGGAGCGGCAGCGGTCGCCATGGAACCACACGCCAGGATTGCCGGTTCCAAACTTCCCAGGGCCGGCGAAGTTCCGTGGCAGCACCTCCGCTGCTCTACGACGGGACCCTACTTTAAATATGGTAAGTACCTCTTTGCATCCATTTGAATGTAATTCGCCACGATCCTACCAGCAGTTTCCAATCTTCAGCTCGATGTGCGGCACTTACGTGCCTTCACTTTCTCATCCTTGAAAAGCTGACGCCATTGAGGCGAGAGTCCTCATTACCTGCAAAGGCGGCAAGTAATGCTTTGCTCTCTGTTGTTGTTGCAAACTCGGACACAGTAAAGTTAAACCACCAGAAGTGAGGGGGGTTGGAACACTGCATTGGTCTATCGTGAAGTGGGGTGGGGGGGGGAGGTGTCAACTTGTCAATTCTTCATTGGTCTATCGTGAAAAGGGGGGTGAAGGGGTGAACTCTGCATTGATCTATCATGAAGGGGAGGAAGGGATCAATTCTGCAAGTGGATAAACTGTTTGTGGGGGATGCACAACTGGGAAACTGTATAGGTTGCTGTTGTCGGTGGTCCAATGAGGGCAACTCAAATGATGTAACAATGGTCAAGCTGGCTCACACTTATTTAATGTTTGTGCAGGCAATGTCATGCCATACATAGAGCTCACGCTGGAACGCTGCTGAAGCAGGAGTTAACACAGCTCTCATCCCAGATAGGTGTAAAGGAACCCAAAGTTACCAGGAACGTAGAGATGGGTATGATCCGCCCTATCCTCCTGGATCCCCTTGCCGTGATGAGGCATCTCTACCGGAGGTGGGCCCAAGAGATAGGTGTGGCCCACGAGGAAGCTCCCAGACACGAGCAGCAGCAGCCACCAAGGCGTAGAGTAGCCCAGATACGTCAGCGAGTCTATAGGACTCGGATGACATACCTGCAGATATCTGAGTGTCAATGCCAGAGAGGCTGTCACACACCAATGTGCGGTGCTGATCAATGACCTGCAATCAATGGGCTTTATTGGTCACCCTATGCCTCTGGCCCTCAAAGGTGCTGTGGCCCTAAACTTCTGTGCCTCCAGATCATTCCAGGGCTCCACCGGCAACATGTGTGGGGTTTCTCTCAATCCGCAGTACACCACTGTATCAAGGAGGTTACTGATGCTTTTACAGACTTCAGGACAGACCCTGAGAGTCAGGCCAAGAGGGCCATTTTTGGATTTGGGGCCATTGTGGGATTCCCACAGGTGCAAGGAATCATTCACTGCACACATGTCGTCATCAAGGCTCCCACAGAACAACCAGCCCCATTCATAAACATAAAAAGCTTTCATTTCATCAACGTGCAACTAGTGTGCGACTACAGAAAGTGCTTCCTGCAAGTGAGTGCTCACTTCCCAGGCAACTGCCATGACTGGTTCATCCTGCGTCAGTCCAAGGTGCCGCTGCTGTTCACTCCCCACCCCTCACCTTCAGGGGTGGATTCTTGGGCATAAAGAATAACACCTGCCACAGCTGCACACAAACAACCATTGAGCAGGCCATTGGTATGCTGAAGATGCACTTCCACTGCCTTGATAGATCGGGTGAAGCCCTACAGTATGCACCAGATAGGGTTGGGCACATCGTTGTAATCTGCTGCGTTCTGTACAACATCGCAGTACAGAGGAGGGAGGCCTTGCAAGATGAAGAGGTATGGGAGCAGGACACATCCTCCGCCAATGACAACACAGAGAGCAACCAGGAACAAACATGCCTGGGAGCATAGAGAGCAGCGATGGAGGGCCGACATGGTAAGTAGTGAACAAGGGAGGAAAGGCAAGGCAACGACTGATTATTGAGGGCTTCCACAATCCCTGAAGTTCAACAAATGTTCCTCAGAGCACAAGCCACCATCCTGCATCTCATCTGAAGTCTTCTGCCTCTGTAATGTCCATCTCTCCAGCATGACCGGCAGCAGCTAACTGAGCCATTGCCCATGTTACTTCACCTGTGCAGTGTCACATCATGCATATTGGCATAGCAATTATGTTATTGCTTACATTGTCAGTACTGTCAGGCTTATGATGTAATGGAAAGGCACATAATCAATCCAGGTGGGATGTGTTATTCAGTCAATAAAGGCTGATGATTGGCAGGACAACACATTTAATTAAAGTACACATGACATTTCAGTCTCACCCGTGAATACCCATATGTGTCTTTTTAATATGTTTGCGGGTGCTCCTTCACGGTGTGACCTCTGCACTGGCAGCTGGACTGGAGGCAGGCTGCCGAGCAGGATGCCTGTGGCCTGGGATGAATTCTGAGGTCATTCTCTGCGCGCCTGAGGCCTGAAGTGGCCCGGGCTGCCTGAAGGCCCCCTGCACCAGTGCAGGGCTGTCCTCAGGCTTTGCGACTGCTGGAACTGGACACTCTGGCAGAGGGGCTGAGGAGGTGTCCACACTCGAATCACCTTGAGGGGAAATCCCAGATGTGGAGTGCAGCCTCCTCTCCTCCCTCTGTAGGTTCGGAGCCTCACTGCTCGTCGGAGAAGGACTAGGAGCGGGAATACTCTCCAGTATCTGGGTCCTTCTCTCACCCAGCCACTGCTGAATTCAAGTCATGCCCGAGGTGAGGGTTTTGCAAGTCATGGCACATCTGTGGAATGTGGCTCTCCATGAGGGTCACCAATCTCTTGATGAATGAAGCCATGCACTCATATGCCTGGGACATGGTAGCAGTTAAGGCATAGATGGACTCCCCCACCACCCACTCATGGCTGCGCATGGCCCCTGGCATCTCTGCCAGATGTTGCCATACCTCTCCCTGCAATTCCAGTATGCTCTGTGCTGCCGACACCAGAGTCTTATCATCAGCCTGGGGCTCAGCCTGGGCCTGGACACCCACAGTCCTCTGACTGTCAGAGGCCTCGGCTGTCTCAGCCTCAGCCAGCTGCTCGGGTGTGTGTGTGGTGCTCTCACCAGTTCATGACCCCGAATCTAATGCCAATTGGATACCCACTCTGGGGGAAAGGACCTCTCGTCTTTCCCTTGCAACCTGGAAGAGAATAAGCAGGGAGGCATAACTGAACCGTGGGGCCATCCTTGCTCAAACCTCTTCCATTGCCAGAGGGATGCCCAGTGGTGCCACCTGCTGACTTTTATTTTTCTGGAACACTCCCGAAATATTGCTCTAAAAAGCTTTACTGCAATGCAGGGAGAGATTGAATGCAGGGCTGGCAGCCTTTTAAAGATGGCGCCGACACCTGCTCCTGCATCAGGTGATGCCGTCAATATGTTAAGTGGCCACCCGCCATGTAATCGCAGCAGCGCGGCTGCATGGGTCATGTGCGGAACGGCCGCCATGTTCCACACCTGCCGCCCCTCCCAGTGGCTGGACTACAAAATCCGGCCCTTGGTTGTACTAGCCTCCATTTCACGAGTCAAGTTCTGACAGCCAGATTCCTGATCTCCCTTCAACAGCCTGGGCTGACCTCAGTGATCCTTTCTGTGGTCCACTCTAAGTTCTATCCCATTCGCCCCCAACTCCAACCCAACTACATCCAATATAATCTCATCCTATCCCAGCCTGGCCAGGCCTAGCCTGTGTCCTTCCCACTGCAAGTCCTTCCCCACCAATTGTTTCCTTCTTCACACCAGCTACTGTATTTGCTTCATATACTTCCCTTGCAATGCTGTGGCTGAACACGGCATTGTAAATATATTCAGGAACGTATAAAGCAGGAGCCACACCCAGGAAATCCTAGAGCACCTGCCCAAGAATAAAATTAGATATGCCCACTCTAGCTTCTAACTTGAGATTGAGATGCACACACCTGAATCATCTTTCCTCCACTCAAGCATTTCTGTCTCTTTCAATCTATGAACATCTCCATTGCCCCCATCAACTCTTGCTTATAGATGGAATTAATCAGGTACTGATGCAGCAATTCCAAACTACAGGCAGACTGCATCGCCATACTTTGCCTTTTTTTTCCAATGGCACTCTCAAATTCCGTGAATTTCTCAACATTCAACTAATGAATTATTTCAAGCTTGCGAGCCAAATTGTAGTCACCATATTTTGTTTCTTTGATGCAAGAGCTGCACCATTCATATTGGACAATGAATAATTCTTAAAGATCAGCAACACCTTAGCTACTTTAATAAGAATGTAACTGCTTGGAACTTCCCATGCTATTCTCATGAGGCCTAGAAGGAAGTAGTCCATTTAGTTGGCCTATTTCAAATGATGGCACCAAAACCCCTGCTCGACAGGAATCATGATATGCCTGGGTGTCAGTTGAGGTCTAATACCTACTACCCCTCTATTAGATCTTGGCCAATCCACAGCGATGTCAACAGAGTTAGATCAGCCTGCCTGTGCTCCTGGCTCTCCCTGTTAATGTGAGACAATTCAGTAGAATACACCTCCTTGCCTTAATTTTTGGGGAGAGAAAGATGGTGTGAAAGAGAGATTTTTCATGTTTCATGTTATGTCAGGGGTTCAGAGGTTGTTAGCTGTAATGATGAAGGATGTTTTATTAGATTAAGACCAATCTCCAGTGTATTATCACATGCACATCAGTGAGAGAGTGGACATTTCCTGCAGTAAGGGACGATCATCTGAGGTAGTCATCCAAGTGCTCTGAAAGCCAGGTACAGTTGGTGGCTTGGGAACAGCTTCGCTGCCTGCTGTATTAGATTAAGTATGGAGCAAGATCCACTGAAGTTAAGGAATGTTGGGAGGAGGGGGAAACTATTTGAAAAATACAACAGTAAGAATGTTCAATGGATACAAGAAAGATGAACTATTCAGTAAAGGTAAAAATAAAACAACAGGAATCTGAAAGAAATCTGAACACGAGGAGATGCAGAGTAGGTTGGTGAACCTCAGACAGAAAAGACAGGTTAATACATCGATGAAAGGGCCTTCAGTTGGTGCTTTGAAAAGTGGGCAATGGTTCACTTCCCACCTGTACCCTGATACATGGGATTGCTTTGCTAATCAAGGCTGATACTCGGTGCAGTACTGAGGGACTGCTGCACTGTTGGAGATGCTGTCTTTTAGGATGAGTAGTTAAACTGAGGCCCCATCTGCCTTCTCGGGTGGACGTAAAAGATCCCATGACACTATTTCGAAGAGGAGCAGGGAGTTATCCCTGGTGTCTTGACCAATATTCATCCCTCAATCAATATCACAACAACAGATTATCTGACCATTATCACATTGCTGTTTGTGGGAGCTTGCTGAGTACTTCATTGGCTGTAAAGCACTTTGAGACATCCAGTGGTCATGAAAGGCGCTATATAAATACAAGTTTTCCTTTTTTTTGATAAATGATTTCATCACCATTAGGAGATGCAGCAATGATTGTGAAATGAACCTTTATGTTCATTGATTGCAGCATTGTCATTGCTACAAGCTGAACAACAAGGAGAACACAATCTGGTAAGTGATTGAATTTTGAAATTTCAATCAGTATTTGCAAAATAGAGAAAATAGTGTAATGTGTTTATGCACGACTACAAACAGTACCAAAGGAAACCAAGCAGCAAAGTCTCAGATTCAATACCTGCCTTGTGTCATGTTAAATGATCTCAGGTGACCAGCAGTGGGAGCATTTCAAATGACCGCAGTGCAACCGGGCAATGGAGGGAAGAGGGAACTTTTTAAAAATTCAGTAATTTCTGCACCAAATACTTCTATCGGGTGATCAATATATGAGAGAGGAAGAGAATGAAGAAAATCAGGCTACGATGTACTGTACAGTTGAATAACCTGATTAAACTCACTGTTAAGGCTCATATGTGGCAACTTAGCTGAGGCATCAGAAGGACATCAGTGCTCATAGAAACATACTCCAGCATAAATAAGCACCTTCAGGACAGGAAGAACTTTCTTGGGAGAGGATAGAAAATATAAAATGAGAGAGCCAGATGCTTCAGTGTGCTGCAGAGCAACAGATAATCTTCTATCTTGACAATCCCCCCACATGGTAAGTTCTCAATTTTAGATGGTGGAAGGATAATTGGATCAAGTCAAGTTGGCTCGTTCTTAAACACAACCTAACATAAACATAAGCTAGTTATACTTTAGCATTAACAGCAGGCAGCAAGCACTACCTGACTAAATCGATCAGGAAACACTGCAACATGCAGTTCACCTAAAAAGATGGGACAAAACTTTGCAAGGTTATTCAGTTATCTACTCATTACAATGTATGTAAATTAAAAAAGAGTAGCTGCTCATAATGGATCATCCCCATGCAAATGAGTTAATATTTTGGGTGGTACTGTATGGCAGGTTTGATAAAGGTCCCTCACTCCCCTTTTCTTTCAGATGCTGACTGATCTGTTTAACACATCATCAGCTCCCCTTTCAAATTCCACCATTCACTGTTGTTCAGCTCATCATATACAGTCTAGCAGTCAGCACACAAAGGGTTACACTTTAGTGATTTGCCAATTTATTAAGGAAATACTGCAGTGAGGTTCCTCTTCAGGATTTACAGAACTGTGTTTCGGTAACATCAGGCTCGTTGCTATTTGTGAAATCTTGCTAAACACCATACGTCCGACAGATTTGTTTATATAAATCTTTAGACTTCAAAAGAATTCATTGTGAAGAGCTTGGAGACCTGTGGTCAGGTGCTATATGAAATGCAAGCATTTATCTTTCATTCAAGTGAACTAATGCTACAAAATCTTTAATTTAATCCTTTATTTATAAACGAATGGTTCAGGAGAATTTTTCATCTGAGATTAAATATTGTGCTTGCTGAGTTACTGAGTCATACAGACTTGAAAGACCCATATTCAATCCTAAATCTGTGTTGAGTTGGTTGATCTCATTCAAGTTGAGGGCAGGGATGTTATAATTTGCTTCAGTGGATTAGAAAGGGGAAAAAACTATCAGTTCACACTCCAGATTGTTATGCATCAGAGACAGGTTTGAACTTTACTGATGGATGAATAGCCTGGTGACACACCATCTAGACCAGAGGTACTTGTAACTGAGTCTTGGGGGATTTGTGGTCTATGTGTCCTTCACCTGGCAGCCCTAACTTCCTGAGGTGGAGATCAACATGCAGGGATTGGGAGTGTCTGAAACAGCTGAGGGTGGAGGAAGAGCCAAATGATGGCTTAGTAGGTGAGAGGAAAGTGAGGAGAGGTGAGCAAGGAACCTGAGAAGTGTCAAAAGAGAGAGGTAGAGGTAGTGAACTCCGATCTGGCCAGTATCTGCCCACAAATGGACACAGGGAATTCTGGGTTACACAGATCTGATAGAGATGAGGTCAGACATGTACCAGTTGTAAACTACAGGTAGGAAGGAAACGATATGAAACAGTCTAGAGTTAATACCTGAGGACCAGGAGTCTGCTATGGAATGAAATGTACTTGTAGACAGCAGGAGTCAACTTGGAGCAGACAAGGGACAATGTCCAAGTTTGAGTCAGTTGTGGAGAGGTGGCTGCTGGTAGAAGCTGCCCAGTGAATTCAGAGAGCCAAGGAGGAGCAGTTAGTCAGCAGAATCAGCAGAACAATTTTATATTTCTGTGAGATCTTTTTTCTGTCCATCTAAACCAGTAGGCAGATCCTCAATTCAATAATGCAGCATTTCTGCCGCCATTAGCATTTCACCAGCAGCCCTGAGGGGGGTGGAGGGGAGTGGATGGGGGCAGGGCCCTCTACCATGGGCAATCTGTACTCCACAAAGGAACTCTGGTGGCAAAGGCCACCCCTGTGTCGCCACCCAGCCCACTGCCTTCAGCAACCCAACACGCTTCACCCCCACCCCACCCAACCCTCACTGGGACCTGCCTGACTGGCCCCAGCAATCCCACCCCCACTTAGCTGCAGTCCTGGCCTCCTTGGCTGCTCCTGGTCCGGTGACTGCTGCAGTTGCAGTAGTGACCACCGCTTCCAGTGGTACTGCTGGGACTGCTCAGTTGCCCACCCACTTATTGGCCGGCAGTTTTTGGAGGCAGAATCGCTGTCCTTAAAGGGACGGAGACCACAGCACAGGCTAATTAATTGCCCGAGTGCTGTAAAATGCAGCTGGGGGCCCCTCAAACGACTGGATTCCCCTCACCCTTTTGGCCTGGCATCAGAACCCCCAGCAGCCGCATAAAATCCAGCCCTTTGTCTTATCCCAGTGTATAAAGTTCCCCATTTTCACAGTAGCAGATCTAAACTGCCTATGAATCATCTTCTCAAAGCCTGTTCCATTATTCAGTGACTCAGTGGTCGATAATCTATTCCTAATATGACAACAGATCCCTTATTATTTCTTAACTGAACTCACCATCACCTACTCAAGGGCAATTAGGGACGGGCAATAAATGCTGGCCTGGCCAGTGACGCCCACATCCCATGAATGAATTAAAAAAAAATATGATTGCCATTAATAAAAATGTTCATTTCTGTGACTTTAACCTTACAGTCGCTTTTAATCCCACCCGCCCAGTGGAAATCTGGCAGACTGGCAGTTAAAATCACGGGAGACGTACTTGCTTACATCCCTGCAGTATTCCATTTTAACCTGCTTTTCAAAGCTAGCAGGAAGGACAACTGCAGAAAACCGGCAGGGCCCTTCTTTAAATCAGCAGATGAGCCTCCAATTATGTAATCGGGGCTCAGATGCTATTTTAAACAGTAGTCTGAATGGGGAATTCATTGTGGCTTTCCCACCAGCTGAACCTGGTGGAAGAACAAGGGCCAGAAGAGACTCAGTAAGTTTTTTAACTTTTTTTCAAAAAAACCTTGTGAAGCCTGGAGGAACATGAGTGCTAGCAATGTGAAATCCTCCCTTCTGCACCTACAGCCATGCACTGATGTGTCCAGTCTGCTTCTTCCCAAATGGTCTAACATAGAGCAATGCAGAGCTTTCTACCTTTGAGTTTTATCTGTGTAATTAACCCAACTCCTCAAACACCCTTCACGGAACTATCATTAGATTTTTTGCCAATTACCTTAAACCTGCATCCTCTTTACTCAATCAAAACCAGTTATGATTTTGAACACCTTGTCAAATCTCCTCTTAATATGTTCTGATGTAAGGAGAACAACCCCAGATTCTCCAATCTCTCCACATAACTAAAGCCCTTCATCCTTGGTAACATTTTTGTAAATTCCTTTTGCATCCTCCCAGTCCTTCCTAAAGTACGGTACCCAGAACTGAACAGTTGAGGCCTAAACAGTGTTTGATAAAGGATTAGCATAACTTCCTTGCTTTTGTACTCTAGGACAAGATTTTAACTCATTCGAAACCCATCCACTTACACAGAGTTAAATCGTGCCCATTATTCTTCTATTAATAAAGCCAAGCATCCCATATGTGTTTCTAACAGCCTTTTCAACTTGGCCTGCCACCTTCAAAGATTTGTGCATATACACCTCCAGGTCTCTGTTCCTTCAAACCCTTTAAAACTGTACCATTCAGTTGAGATTGCCTCTCCTCATTCTTCCTACCAAAATGTAGCACTTAATTCTCGATATTAAACTTCATCTGCCATGCGTCTGCCCATTTTACCAGTCTGTCTATGCTGTCCTGAAGTCTGTTACTATCCTCTTTATTACCAAATTTCCGAGTTTCGTATCATCTGTAAACCTGTATGCCCATGGCCAGGTTATTAGTATTTTTCAAAAAGATTGGTGGATGTAATTCTTATCTGTCCCTTAGCCAATTTTGTATCCTAGCTGCCAATGTCACTTTAATCTCATGGGCTTTAATTTTGTTAACAAGTCTATTAAGTGGTACTTTGTCAAAAACCTTTTGAAAGTCCGTATGTACAATATCAACTCCACCACCCTCATCAACCCTCTTCCTTCATTGAAGAGCGCGATCAAGTTAGTCAAACACAATTTGCCTTTAACAAATCCGAACTGACTTTCATTTATTAGCTGATACTTTCTCAAGTGCCAATTAATTTTGTCCTGGATTATTGTCTGTAAAAGTTTCCCCACCAGCGGCATGAGGCTGACTGGTCTGTAGTTGCCGGGTTTATCACTCTCCCCATCTTTAAAAAGGGCATAACAATTACGATCCTCCAATCCTCGGGAACCACCCCAATATCCAAGGAGGATCATAGGAACATAGGAACAGAGGAACATAAGAGCTGGAGTCAGCCATTCAGCCCATCGAGCCTGCCCCGCCATTCAATATGATCATGGCTGATCATCCACTTCAATACCTTTTTCCCACACTATCCTCATATCCCCTTATGTCATTTGCATTTAAAAATCTGACAATCTCTGCTTTAAACATACTCAATGACTGAGCTTCCACAACCCTCTGGGGTAGAGAATTCCAAAGATTCACAATACTCTGAGTAAAGAAATTTCTCCTAATCTCTGTCCTAATGTCCCTTACTTTGAAATTGCGTCCCTTGGTTCGAGACTCCCCAACCAGGGGAAACATCTTAGCTGCATCTACCCGGTCTATCCATTTAAGTATTTTATAGGTTTCCATGAGATTACCTCTCATTCTTCGAAACTCTAGAGAACACAGGCCCAGTTTCCCCAATCTATTTAGCACTATCACCATGCTAAATGGGATAGATTTCGAACAGATCTAGCAATGCAAAACTGGGCATCCATGAGGCACTGTGGGCCATCAGCAGCAGCAGAATTATACTCAACCACAATCTGTGACCTCATGGCCCAGCATATCCCCCACTCTACCATTACCATCAAGCCAGGAGACCAACCCTGGTTCAATGAAGAGTGCAAGAGGGCATGCCAGGAGCAGCACCAGGCATACCTCAAAATCAGGTGTCAACCTGGTGAAGCTACAACACAGGACTACTTGCATGCCAAACTGCATAAGCAACATGCAATAGAAAGAGCTAAGCCATTCCATAACCAACTGATCAGATCTAAGCTCTGCAGTCCTGCCACATCCAGCCATGAATGGTGGTGGACAATTAAACAACTAACTGGAGGAGGTGCCTCCACAAATTTCCCCATCCTCAATGATGGGGGAGCCCAGCACCTCAGTGCGAAAGATAAGGCAGAAGCATTTGCAACAATCTTCAGCCAGAAGTACCGCGTTGATGATCCATCTCGGCCCCCTCCTGAAGTCCCCAGCATTACAGATGCCAGACTTCAGCCAATTCGATTCACTCCACATGATATCAAGAAACGACTGAAGGCACTGGATACTGCAAAGGCTATGGGTCCTGACAATATTCCGGCAATAGTACTGAAGACATGTGCTCCAGAACTTGCCGCACCCCTAGCCAAGCTGTTCCAGTATAGCTATGACACTGGCATCTACCCGGCAATGTGAACAATTGCCCAGGTATGTCCTGTACACAAAAAGCAGGACAAGTCCAACCCGGCCAACTACCGCCCCATCAGCCTACCCTCAATCATCAGTAAAGTGATGGAAGGTGTCATCAACAATGCCATCAAGCAGCACTTGCTTAGCAATAACCTGCTCAGTGAGGCTCAGTTTGGGTTACGCCAGGGCCACTCAGCTCCTGACCTCATTGCAGCCTTGCTTCAAACATGGACTAAAGAGCTGAATTCAAGATGTGAGGTGAGAGTGACTCCCCTTGACATCAAGACAGCATTTGACCGAGTATGGCATCAAGGAGCCCTAGCAAAACTGGAGTCAATGGGAATCAGGGGGAAAACACTCTGCTGGTTGGAGTCATACCTAGTGCAAAGGAAGATGGCTGTGATTGTTGGAGGTCAATCATCTGAGCTCCAGGACATCACTGCAGGAATTCCTCAGGGTAGTGTCCTAGGCCCAACCATCTACAGCTGCTTCATCAATGACCTTCCTTCAATCAGAAGGTCAGAAGTGGGGATGTTCGCTGATGATTGCACAATGTTCAGCACCATTCGCGACTCCTCACATACTGAAGCAGTCCGGGTCAAAATGCAGCAAGACCTGGACAATATCCAGGCTTGGGCTGATAAGTGGCAAGTAACAATTGCGCCACACAAGTGCCAGGCAATGACCATCTCCAACAAGAGAGAATCTAACCATCTCCCCTTGGCATTACCACTGCTGAATCCCCCACTATCAACTTCCTAGAGGCTACCATTGACCAGAAACTGAACTGGAGTAGCCATATAAATACCGTGGCTACAAGAGCAGGTGAAAGGCTAGGAATCCTGCGGTGAGTAACTCACCTCCTGACTCCCCAAAGCCTGTCCACCATCTACAAGGCACAAATCAGGAGTGTGATGGAATACTGTCCACTTGCCTGGATGGGTGCAGCTCCAACAACACTCAAGAAGCTCAACACCATCCAGGACAAAGCAGCCCACTTGATTGGCACCCCATCTACAAACATTCACTCCCTCCACCAGCGACACAAAGTGGCAGCAGTGTGTACCATCTACAAGATGCACTGCAGCAATGCACCAAGGCTCCTTAGACAGCGCCTTCCAAACCCGTGACCTCTACCACCTCGAAGGACAAGGGCAGCAGATGCATGGGAACATCACCACCTGCAAGTTCCTGTCCAAGTCACACACCATCCTGACTTGGAATTATATCGCCGTTCCTTCACTGTCGCTGGGTCAAAATCCTGGAACTCCCTTCCTAACAGCACTGTGGGTAGACCTACCTCACAAGGGCTGCAGCGGTTCAAGAAGGCAGCTCACCACCACCTTATCAAGGGCAATTAGGGATGGGCAATAAATGCTGGCCTAGCCAGCGACGCCCACATCCCATGAATGAATTTTAAAAAAATCTCTCTTCATCCCGCCATCCCAGGAACAAGTCTGGTGAATCTTCGTTGCACTCCCTCTATGGCAATATTATCCTTCCTAAGGCAGGGGGACCAAAACTGCACACGGTACTCCAAGTGTGGTCAAATCAAGGTTCTATACAATTGAAGCAAGACTTCACTACTCCTGTTCTCAAATCCTCTTGTGATAAAGGCTAACATACCATTAGCCTTCTTAATTGCTTTCTGCACCTGCATGTTAGCTTTCAGTGACTTATTGACATGGACATCCAGGTCCTTTTGTACATCTACACTTTCTAAATTCTTACCATTCAAGAAATACTGTGCACATCTATTCCTCCTATCAAAGTGAATAACCTCATATTTTTCCATATTATATTCCATCTCCCACATTCTTGACCACTCACTAAGTCGGTTCACCGACTCCCCTTTATCAATTCTGTTAGTAATATCCACAAAAAACTCCTACAGTTTCATCAAACACTATTTCCCATTCATAAATCCATGTTGCATAATCAGATCATTATTATCCAAGTATCCATTTATCACATACTTTAGAATAGATTCCAGCATTTTCCCAACGACTGATGTAAGGCTAACAGGTCAATAATTCCCTGTTTTCTCTCTCCCTCCCTTCTTAAACAGTGGGGTGACATTTGCTACCTTGCCATCTGCAGGAACCGCTCCAGAATCTATAGAATTTTGGAAGATGATCACCAATGCATCCACTATCTGCATAACTACCTCTTTCAACACTCTGGGATGTAGAATATCAGGTCCTGGGGACTTATCAACCTTCAGCCCCATTAATTTCTCCAATACAACCTCCTTACTAATATTAATTTCCTTCAATTCCTCATTCCCCCTAATCCCCTGGATTTCTAATTCTGGGAGATTTCTTGTATCTTACTCAGTGAAGATAGACACAAAGTAATCATTTAGCTTCTCTGCCATTTCTCTATTCCCCATCATAAATTTTGCGGTCCCTGCCTAGAATGGACCACATTTGTCTTAGCCAAACGTTTCCTTTTTACATACCTGTAGAAGCTTTTACAGTCCGTTTTTATATTTTTTGCTAGCTTACATTCATATTCTATTCTCCCTTTCTTTATCAGTGTCTTTGTCCTCCTTTGCTGTATTCTAAAATCCTCCCAATCCTCAGGTTTACTACTATTTCTGGCAAACTTTTTAGGCTTTTTCTTTTAATCTTATAAAATCCTTAACTTCCTTTATTTTTGCCTTTATTTTTGGTGTTTTTGTGCCTTGAAGGAATGTATAGTTGCTGTAAACTATGTAATATTTCTTTAAAGACTATCCATTGCCTCTGTACTGTCATACCTTTTCATGTATTTTCCTAAACCACCTTGGCCAATTTGCCCCTCTAACCTTCAGAATTTCCTTTGTTCAAAGTTAACAACCTGGCTTCAGAATCAATTACCTCACTTTGAAACATAATGTAAAATTCTATCATATTATGGTCACTCATCCCTAAAGGCTCTTTTACAACAAGATTATTAATTAGCCCTTTCTCATTGCATAATACTAGATCTAAAATAGCCTGTTCTCTAGTCAGTTCATCAAAATACTTCTCTAGAAAACCATCCCTAACACACTCCAGAAACTCGTCCTGCACAGCATTAGTGCTCATTAGGTTTACCCAGTCTATATGCAGATTGAAGTCACCCATGGTTACTGTATTCCCCGTGCCACATGCTTCTCTAATCTCCTGATTAATACCATGCCCCACACTATCACTACTAATTGGTGGCCTATAAACAACTCCTGTCAATGTTTGCTGTTTCTTAGCTCCACCCAACAGATTCCATATTTTCTTCTTCCAATCTGAGATCCTTCCTTACCTAATGTACTGATCCCATTCCCTATTATCAGCACAACACCACCTCCTTTTTCTTTTTGTCTGTCCTTCCTAAATGTTGAGTATCCTTGAATATTCAGTTCCCAGTCTTGGTCACCCTGTAGCCACATTTCCGTTATGACAATTAGATCATACCCATTTACCTCTATTTGGACCTTTAAATCATCTATCTTGTTGCGAATGCTGTGTGCATTCAGGTAGAGTGCCCTTAAATGTCTTCTTGACATTCTGCATTCTAAGCCTAGTTGATGCTCGCCTTTGTTTCGCCTACTTTCTAATGTCACTTGCTACTTTTCTACCTCCTGTTACCAGCTTCACTTCCTTCCAATTTGAGCTACCCCTCAGGTTCCCATCCCTCTGACAAGCTAGTTTAAACCCTCACCAACAGCAGTAGCAAATCTCCCTGTGAGGATATTAGTTCCGGTCCTGTTAAGGTGTAGTCCATCCATCTTATACAGGTCCACCCCAGAACTGGTCCCAATGCACTTCCCTCCCACACCAATTCTCCAGCCATGTGTTCAATCGATCAATCCTCCTATTCCTATGCTCACTAGCACATGGCATTGGGAGTAATCCTGAGATTACTGCTTTGGAGCTCCTGCTTTTTGATTTCCTTCCTAACTCCCTAAAATCTGCCTTCAGGACCTCATCCATCTTCTCACCTATGTCATTGGTACCAATGTGGACCACAATCTCTGTCTGTTCACCCTCCCCAGAAGGATGTCCTGCAGTTGCTACGTGACATCCTTGACCCTGACACCAGGGAGGCAACACACCATTCTGGAGTCACGTTTACTGCCACAGAAACACCTGTCTGATCCCCTGACTATCGAATCCCCTATCACTATTGCTCTTCCACTCTTTTTCCTCCCTTCCTGTGCCAGATCGTAGCCAGAGCAGCCAAAATTTCCACCCTTACTTCCCTCAGCAACCTATGATGCATCCCATCCAGACTGGGTGACCTTTCTACTTTGTTCTGATGAAAGGTCATTGACCTGAAACGTTAACTCTGTTTCTCTGTCCACAGATGCGGCCAGTCCTGCTGAGTATTTCCAGTATTTTCTGTTTTTATTTCAGATTTCCAGGATCCATAGTATTTTGCTTTTCTACTTTGAGGACTGCCAACCTTTAAAGTGCATTTTCTTGACCTATTTTTATCCTATCCAATATTGCTATTGCCACTTTCTTTACTGCTACACCGGCAGCATCCTCTACTCTACTTATCCTTTCTTTCCATGATCCAGAGGCAATGGACCAGTCAGGACTGCTGGTCATAGCTACAGGAAAGCTTATCGAGCTTCTAATGATAGAATTCCCAATAATTAACACTTGCCGTTCCTCGATGTTATCATTTCTCCTCCACCTCCTCTAATCACCTTTGCATCACAATGCCATGTTATTTATAATATCCTTCCTGTGATATTCTTTTTTTTTTAAGAACATTACAGCGCAGTACAGACCCTTCGGCCCTCGATGTTGCGCCGACCTGTGAAACCATCTGACCTACACTATTCCATTTTCATCCATATATCTATCCAATGACCACTTAAATGCCCTTAAAGTTGGCGAGTCTACTACTGCTGCAGGCAGGGCGTTCCACGCCCTTACTACTCTCTGAGTAAAGAAACTACCTCTCACATCTGTCCTATATCTATCACCCCTCAACTTGAAGCTATGTCCTCTCGTGTTTGCCATCACCATCCGAGGAAAAAGACTCTCACTATCCACCCTATCTAACCCTCTGATTATCTTATATGTCTCTATTAAGTCACCTCTCCTCCTCCTTCTCTCCAACGAAAATAACCTCAAGTCCCTCAGCCTTTCCTCGTAAGACCTTCCCTCCATACCAGGCAACATCCTAGTAAACCTCCTCTGCACCCTTTCCATAGCTTCCACATCCTTCCTATAATGCGGTGACCAGAACTGCACGCAATACTCCAGGTGCGGTCTCACCAGAGTTTTGTACAGCTGCAGCATGACCTCGTGGCTCCGAAACTCGATCCCCCTACTAATAAAAGCTAACACACCATATGCCTTCTGAACAGCCCTATTAACCTGGTTAGCAACCTTCAGGGATTTATGCACCTGGCCACCAAGATCTCTCTGTTCATCTACACTACCAAGAATCTTCCCATTAGCCCAGTACTCTGCATTCCTGTTACTCCTTCCAAAGTGAATCACCTCACACCTTTCCGCATTAAACTCCATTTGCCATCTCTCAGCCCAGCTCTGCAGCCTATCTATGTCCCTCTGTACCCTACAACATCCTTCGGCACTATCCACAACTCCACCGACCTTCGTGTCATCTGCAAATTTACTAACCCACCCTTCTACACCCTCTTCCAGGTCATTTATAAAAATGATAAACAGCAGTGGCCCCAAAACAGATCCTTGCGGTACACCACTAGTAACTAAACTCCAGGATGAACATTTGCCATCAACCACCACCCTCTGTCTTCTTTCAGCTAGCCAATTTCTGATCCAAAGCTCTAAATCACCTTCCACCCCATACTTCCGTATTTTCTGCAATAGCCTACCGTGGGGAACCTTATCAAACGCCTTACTGAAATCCATATACACCACATCCACTGCTTTACCCTCATCCACCTGTTTGGTCACCTTTTCGAAAAACTCAATAAGGTTTGTGAGGCACGACCTACCCGTCACAAAACCGTGCTGACTATCTCTAACGAACTTATTCTTTTCAAGATGATTATAAATCCTGTCTCTTATAACCTTTTCCAACATTTTACCCACAACCGAAGTAAGGCTCACAGGTCTATAATTACCAGGGCTGTCTCTACTCCCCTTCTTGAACAAGGGGACAACATTTGCTATCCTCCAGTCTTCCGGCACTATACCTGTCGACAATGACGACATAAAGATCAAGGACAAAGGCTCTGCAATCTCCTCCCTAGCTTCCCAGAGAATCCTAGGATAAATCCCATCTGGCCCAGGGGACTTATCTATTTTCACACTTTCCAAAATTGCTAACACCTCCTCCTTGTGAACCTCAATCCCATCTAGCCTAGTAGCCTGAATCTCAGTATTCTCAACAACATTTTCTTTCTCTACTGTAAATACTGACGCAAAATATTCATTTAACACTTCCCCTATCTCCTCTGATTCCACACACAACTTCCCACTACTATCCTTGATTGGCCCTAATCTAACTCTAGTCATTCTTTTATTCCTGATATACCTATAGAAAGCCTTAGGGTTTTCCCTGATCCTATCCACCAATGACTTCTCGTGTCCTCTCCTTGCTCTTCTTAGCTCTCCCTTTAGATCCTTCCTGGCTAGCTTGTAACTCTCAAGCACCCTAACTGAGCCTTCACGTCTCATCCTAACATAAGCCGCCTTCTTCCTCTTGACAAGCGCTTCAACTTCTTTATTAAACCACGGCTCCCTCGCACGACAACTTCCTCCCTGCCTCACAGGTACATACTTATCAAGGACACGCAGTAGCTGCTCCTTGAATAAGCTCCACATTTCGATTGTTCCCATCCCCTGCAGTTTCCTTCCCCATCCTACGCATCCTAAATCTTGCCTAATCGCATCATAATTTCCTTTCCCCCAGCTATAATTCTTGCCCTGCGGTATATACCTGTCCCTGCCCATCGCTAAGGTAAACCTAACCGAATTGTGATCACTATCACCAAAGTGCTCACCTACATCTAAATCTAACACCTGGCCGGGTTCATTACCCAGTACCAAATCCAATGTGGCATCGCCCCTGGTTGGTCTGTCTACATACTGTGTCAGAAAACTCTCCTGCACACACTGGACAAAAACTGACCCTGATTTTGATTTACATTATATGAAAGCAGCACTGGATACCTATTAGACAACTTCAGACCCCCAGTAGTTTCCTACATTGATTTGTGTAGGTTTTTTTGTCCAGTTGATGGATCACTCATTTCCTTCCTTTGCCTCATTATTCCTCTCTTAACTCTCAGATGACTGTCTCCTGCAATGAGTGCTCCTCTTCCCATATTGTGCAGATGCCAATTATTCGGTAACTTTGGGTTAACTGTTTGCTTGGGGATGGAAAACAGGAGTCAAGACGGTTTCTGGGTCCCGAACCTGCCCCCCGTGGGGCAGGGGGTGGCGGGGGGATGGATGGCATGGAAACAGTCACTGTCCTGGGATTTTGACAGGGGCAGCCCCCTAATTTGCATGGAGACAGGTTCCCTGTCCAATTAAGGGCAGTAGGAGGGCTATTGAAATTGGAGGTCCACTCAGGGGCCTTCTAGCTAGCAGCAAGCTAAAGTGAAAGGTAAGTAACTGTATGAGGGTCCCGTCTCACCAGTGTTTGCCAGGCTACCGCTGTGTTGGGAGGGGAGGGGGCAGGGATGGGGAGAATCCCTCCACAGGATAGCCTTTGGCTGCATCCACACCCAGGCAGGTAGGGAGGGCTTGAAGGCCTGTCTGGAGCATGGGCATCCTCGCCTGCCACTGGGTGCACACGTCCAGGCAATTAAACTATCCCCTATCACATCAGGAAACTGGCTGATTGGAAAATCCCAGTCAGCCTCCTTTAACTGCCCTTAATAAGGGTCATAAATAATTGGTTGCCTGCCTTGTGGGGCTGGGTAGTCCTGCTGGGTCCAGAATCTGCCTACCCTAACATGACCTGTGCAGGGAATGGGGTCGAGAAGCTGGCACGCTGGCCAGTACCGGTCTTTTGGACCCTGTCCGCCTCTGTTTCTGACCTCGGTGGGGCCCGAGGGTTCTGCACTTTGAGTTCAAGCATGTCCACCTGGAGACACTTCTTCTACTTAACAGTGATGCTGAAAACACTTAGCTTTCAGAAACCCTCACACCATGCAAGTTCAAAATAATACTGAAATAAAAACAGAAAATGCTGGTAATACTCAGCAGCTCTGGCAATATCTGTGGAAAAAGAAACAGAGTTAATGTTCCAGGTCAATATCAGACCTTGGAAAAGTTAGAAACGTAATAGGTTTTGAGCAATTGAAATGGGGAAGCGGGGAAGAACAACAAAAGGGAAGGCCAATGGTCGGGTGGAAAGCAGCAAAGATTAAATGACAAAAGGGCCCATGATACAAGGCCAAAGGGAGTGGTAATGGAACAAGTAAAGAAACAAAAGATGTGTTTAAAGGTGTGAATGGCAGGATCCTGAATAGCTGTCATCCGACAGCAAAGCAAAGAAAATAAGAGAGAAAAAAACAGCAACAGAACATGAAACAAAATGGGGCCAGAGGTTATGATCTAAAATTATTGAACTCAATGTTGAGTCCGGAAGGCTGTAAAATGCTCAGTCGAAAGATGAGGTGCTGTTTCATGAGCTTGTGTTGAGCTTCACTGGAACACTGTAGCAGGCCAAGGACAGAAAAGTCAGAGCAGGAGCAAGGTGGAAAATTAAAATGATAGGCGATGGGAAGCTCAGGCTCATGCTTGCAGATTGAATGGAGGTGTTCCACAAAACGATCATCCAATCTGCATTTGGTCTCCCCAATGGAGAGGAGACCACATCGTGAACAGCAGATACAGTATTACTAAATTGAAAGAAGTACAAGTAAATTGCTGTTTCACCTAGAAGGAGTGTTTGGAGCCTTGGGCGGTGAGATGGGAGGAGGTAAAAGAGTTGCATCTCCTGCGCTTGCATGGAAAGATGCTGTAGGAAAGGGAATGGCTGTTGGGAGTAACTGAGGAGTGGACCAGAGTACCTGGGGGGGAATAGACCCTTTGTAATGTTGAATGGGGAGGGAAGGAGAAGATGCTTTAGGTAGTGGCATCATGCTGTTGGTTATGTAAATGGCAGAGGCTGGTGGGGTAGAAGGTGAGGACAAGGGTAACCCTATTGTGGTTCTGGGAGTTAAAGGAGAAGTTGTTCAATGTGAGAACAAGTTCAACGAGGCGGAGGGTGGCGATGGTGGATGGGGACTGGTTGGGCCTCTATTCAAGGAAGAAGCAGAGTGTCTTCAGACAGTCCTGGTGGGGGATGGAGGTGGAGAGGGATTGGACTGCCATGTTAAAAAGGAGACAGGGCCAGGAAACTAGAAACTGTGGAAATCACAGAGGGCATCAGGTGAGTCATGGAGGTAGGTGGGAAGAAACAGTACAAGGGGAGAAAAAATAGTGTCATGCTAGGCCCCTACCTGCCAAGAATGAGGGACATTAATTTTGTCATGAACATTGATTTTAAAGAGACTCCCGAATGGTATGTTGCCTCCCAGGTGCACGGGTCAGGGATGTCTCAGATCGGCTGCAGAACATTCTGAAAGGGGAGGGTGAACAGCCAGTTGTCGTTGTGCACATAGGCACCAATGATATAGGTAAAAAAACGGGATGAGGTCCTACAAGCAGAATTTAGGGAGTTAGGAGCCAAGTTAAAAAGTAGGACCTCAGAGGTAGTAATCTCAGGATTGCTACCAGTGCCACGTGCTAGTCAGAGTAGAAATGAAAAAATAGTCAGGATGAATGCGTGGCTTGAGAGACGGTGCAGGAGGGAGGGGTTCAGATTTTTGGGACATTGGGACCGGTTCTGGGGGAGGTGGGACTATTACAAATTGGACGGTCCACACCTGGGCCAGACTGGAACAAATGTTCTTGGGGGTGCTTTTGCTAACGCTGTTGGGGAGGGTTTAAACTAATGTGGCAGGGGGATGGGAACCAAATGAGGAGGTCAGTGGACAGTAAGGAGGTAGTAACTAAAGCCTGTAAGGAACTAGATAATGAAGTCAGCGTGACTAAGGGGAAGAGTAGGCAGGGAGCAGATGATGAACGCAAAGGGACTGGTGGTCTGAGGTGCATTTGTTTTAATGCAAGAAGTGTAGTAGGTAAGGCAGATGAACTTAGGGCTTGGATTAGTACCTGGGAGTATGATGTTATTGCTATTACTGAGACTTGGTTTAAGGAAGGGCACGATTGGCAACTAAATATCCCAGGATATCGATGCTTCAGGCGGGATAGAGAGGGAGGTAAAAGGGGTGGAGGAGTTGCATTACTGGTCAAAGAGGATATCACAGCTGTGCTGAAGGAGGGCACGATGGAGGACTCGAGCAGTGAGGCAATATGGGCAGAACTCAGAAATAGGAAGGGTGCGGTAACAATGTTGGGGCTGTACTACAGGCCTCCCAACAGCGAGCGTGAGATAGAGGTACAAATATGTAAACAGATTATGGAAAGATGTAGGAGCAACAGGGTGGTGGTGATAGGAGATTTTAATTTTCCCAACATTGACTGGGATTCACTTAGTGTTAGAGGTCTAGATGGAGCAAAATTTGTAAGGAGCATCCAGGAGGATTTTCTAGAGCAGTATGTAAATAGTCCAACTCGGGAAGGGGCCATACTGGACCTGGTGTTGGGGAATGAGCCCGGCCAGGTGGTTGAAGTTTCAGTAGGGGACTACTTTGGGAATAGTGATCACAATTCCATAAGTTTTAGAATACTCATGGACAAAGATGAGAGTGGTCCTAAAGGAAGAGTGCTAAATTGGGGGAAGGCCAACTATACCAAAATTCGGCAGGAGCTGGGGAATATAGATTGGGAACAGCTGTTTGAAGATAAATCCACATTTGATATGTGGGAGGCTTTTAAAGAGAGGTTGATTAGCGTGCAGGAGAGACATGTTCCTGTGAAAATGAGGGATAGAAATGGCAAGATTAGGGAACCATGGATGACAGGTGAAATTGTGAAACTAGCTAAGAGGAAAAAGGAAGCATACATAAGGTCTAGGCGGCTGAAGAAAGACGAAGCTTTGGAAGAATGTCGGGAATGTAGGACCAATCTGAAACGAGGAATTAAGAGGGCTAAAAGGGGTCATGAAATATCTTTAGCAAACAGGGTTAAGGAAAATCCCAAAGCCTTTTATTCATATATAAGGAGCAAGAGGGTAACTAGAGAAAGGATTGGCCAAATCAAAGACAAAGGAGGAAAATTATGCGTGGAGTCAGAGAAAATGGGTGAGATTCTAAACGAGTACTTTGCATCGGTATTTACCGAGGAGAGGGACATGACGGATGTTGAGGTTAGGGACAGATGTTTGATTACTCTAGGTCAAGTCGGCATAAGGAGGGAGGAAGTGTTGGGTATTCTAAAGGGCATTAAGGTGGGCAAGTCCACAGGTCCGGATGGGATCTATCCCAGGTTACTGAGAGAAGCGAGAGAGGAAATAGCTGGGGCCTTAACGGATATCTTTGCAGCATCCTTAAACACGGGTGAGGTCCCGGAAGACTGGAGAATTGCTAATGTTGTCCCCTTGTTTAAGAAGGGTAGCAGGGATAATCCAGGTAATTATAGACCGGTGAGCCTGACGTCAGTGGTAGGAAAGCTGCTGGAGAAGATACTGAGGGATAGGATCTATTCCCATTTGGAAGAAAATGGGCTTATCAGTGATAGGCAACATGGTTTTGTGCAGGGAAGGTCATGTCTTACCAACTTAATAGAATTCTTTGAGGAAGTGACAAAGTTGATTGATGAGGGAAGGGCTGTCGATGTCATATACATGGACTTCAGTAAGGCGTTTGATAAGGTATGATATGAAGAGCGTTAGGTAGGCAATTACACTTAGCTTGCCATCGAATAGGATGCTGAGTTTGTGAATAGTCTGGTTTAGCCTGATACAGGACCAGGAGGGATGACGAAGGCAGTAGCACAGGCTAAAAGCATTGGCTTTGGTTTTCCCAACGTTTGGCTGAAGGAAACTGTAAGTCATTGAAGATCGATTGCTAGACAAGCAATCTGACAGCACAGAGACAGTGGAAAGGTAAAGAGGGATGAAAGAGCTATTCATTAGCTAACAAACTGTTACTTTGTCTGATGGACTTAACTGCTGCTGAAAACAAAATTCTCTGAAAGTCAACATTGCTGAGCTCATCTTGCAGCAAGACAATGCAACTGGAAAGAAAAAAATGTATAAACATTGAGAAGTTAATTATTAAAAATACACTAGAAAAATTATTAAGGCATTGCTAACTCAATAAACATTTTTCATCTGCAATATTGCTGATTAGGCTGCAAAAATATGTTGAATACACACCATTACTGCACGATGAGTGTTTCATGTTAGAATGAGGATTTTTACATTGATATTTTTGCTTGGCTCCCAAAATTACTGTGTACAGTACATCACAGTTTAGAAAATGACATTTTAATCCAATATTTGGCACTCTTGTTTTGCATATATAGGCTGTTTCCACTGAAGAAATGGGAAATTCATCAGTTCTAACTGCAAGTAATACAACATGTCAATTCAATGAAGAGTTCCTCATAACAATGGCGCCTCCAGCACTTATAATCTTATTCATTTTAGCTGCAAGTTTCAATAGTTTTGCCCTATGGATATTGTGCTTTCATATGAAGAAAAAGACTCCCATTGATATTTTGATGCTCAATCTGTGTGTGAGTGATCTGTTGTTTACTCTCAGCTACCTGCTCTTAATCATTTACCACAGTAACAACAATCATTGGATATTCGGAAACGTAATGTGCAAACTCCAAGCATTCTTCACCTTTTCCAATATGTTTGCAAGTGTCTTCTTCCTGGCAAGCATCAGCAGCTACCGATGTTATATAATCATCAGACCCATCCAGACCCAGAAGAGAATTACAAAGAAATGTACCTTTGCCCTCGCTGTATTAATCTGGTTGTTGTCTTGTGGTTTCACGACTCCCATCTTTCTCTCAGTCAACATTTTTGAATTGAATGGAAAACTGCATTGTATGAGCTTTAATGAAGCAAATATAGAGAACAATATACTGCCATCAACTATTCAACTATTTGTTTTGGCCTTTTTGATTCCATTTGGATTTCTGTCGGTGTCCACAATATTAATCCAAAGGAAATTGGCCAATTCGGCATTAACAGCTCAATCTCAACAAAGGAGCCAACATGCTAGCAAGATGATGGTAGTCGTAATATTCATCTTCACTATCTGTTTTTTTCCTTCAGTTTTGTCACGTTTTTTGATCGCTACTGTAGATCGCAAGAACTGTCCACTTTTCCAAAAACTTGGTGTAGCTTACTATTCAAGCCTTCTTTGCCTTTGTCTCAATGGTGTTCTGGATCCAATTGTGTATTATTATGCTGGCACCAAGTATAGATATAAGCTCATGAAAGTCATAAACAGCTGGAAATGTGAAAAGAAACCTGCGGCTTCCAGCAGCAACTTGAATCTCAGGGAATCAAATCTGTGAAATGCTTATGCAAAGAGCAATGGATTCAGAACAGGATGATACCTAGCCTAATAATCCTCACAGCAGTATCAAAATTAACTCACCCACCTTTGGCTTCTCAAAATTGAATATTTTCAACTTTGTTAGACTAATATATTTTTGAAATGATCCGTGTGTATTACTATTAAATTTTTGCATCTGCATGCTGTTCCAGTCTATAAAACTTGCTTCCAATTATTTTTTTTTGTTCAATCTGGTGTCAAATTTTCCTGTTGTCCAATGTAACAAATTCTGCACTTAGATATTCTTTTGAGTTTAGCATCACCAATTCCCCATCAGCTGTTTCTGCATCCTTTACAATTGTGGGTCTACCTTTACTGTCACAACATTTAGTCCTTTAACAGCATCATCCAAGGCTCATAACAATGAAATTCCTTGATGTGTATACTGGATTTTGTACATGTATTTCTCCCAACTTCAAGAAGGCAAACTAACGAATACCTACCTGTCAACCGTAAAGCGTGGGCTTAGTTCACGTGTAATACTAACGAACAGAACACACCACTACTTATAACATCAAAAGTAACAAAATACACTAACTTATCCACAAACTTAGCTCATTACAGAGAGAGACACTTCTACAAGCCAGTATTTGCCAAATGCAGTAGGGGCAATTTTCTTTATTATTATTCATTCATGGGATGTGAGCATCGCCAGCAATATGCATTTACTTCCTATCCCTAATTGCCCTTAAGAAGGTGGTGGTGAGCTGTTTTCTTGAACTACTGTAGTCCATGTGCTGTAGGTACACCCACTGTGCTGTTAGGAAGAGAGTTCCAGGATTTTGACACAGTGACGGCAAAGAAAGGACAGTATATTTCCAAATCAAGATGGTATGTGACACAGAGGGGTACTTGCAATTGGTGGTGTTCCTGTGCCTGCTGCCCTTGTTCTTCTAGGTGGTAGAGGTCATGGGTTTGGGAGGTGCTCTTGAAGAAGCCTTGGTGAGTTGCTGAAGTACACCTTGTAAATGGTATATACTGCTGTCATTGTGTGTCAGTGGCAAAGTTTATGAATAAGGTGGTGGATGGGATGCCAATTATACTGCCTTTAACAAAATAAAACATTCCAAATATTTTTACATTTGGTATCAAACAAAATTTGACACAGAGCCTCATAAGACTTATTAGGGCAGGTGACTAAAAGCTCGGTCAAAGAGGTAGGTTTTAACATAAGAACATAAGAACTAGGAGCAGGAGTAGGCAATTCAGCCCCACGAGCCTGCTCCACCATTCAATACGATCATGGCTGATCTCATCTCGGCCTCAACTCCACTTTCCTGCCCGTTCTCCATAACCTGTCAGCCCATTACTAATTAAAAATCTGTCTATCTCCTCCTTAAATTTACTCAATGGCCCGGCATCCACTGCACTCTGGGGTAGTGAATTCCACGGACTCACGATCCTTTGAGAGAAGTAATTTATCCTCATCTCTGTTTTAAATCTGACTTTCTAAATGTCCTGTGATCCTAAAACTTATCCTAAAACTATGACCTCTTGTTCTAGATTGCCCCACCAGAGGAAACATCCTCTCTACGACCACTTTGTCAATCCCCTTAATCATCTTATCTACCTCAATTAGATCTCCTCTCATTCTACTAAACTCTAGAGAGTAAAGGCCTAAACTGCTCAATCTCTCTTCATAAGACAAACCCCTCATCTCTGGAATCAATCTAGTGAACCTCCTCTGAACTGCCTTCAATGCAACTACATCCCTCCTCAGGTAAGGGGACCAAAACTGTACACAATACTCCATGTGCGATCTCACTAATGCCTTGTACAGTTGTAGCAACACTTCCCTACTTTATACTCTATTCCTTTAGCAATAAATGCCAAAATTCCATTTGCTTTCCTTATTACCTGCTGCACCTGCATACTAGTTTTCTGTGATTCGTGCACAAGGACACCCAGATCCCTCTGTACTGAAGCACTCTGAAGTTTCTCTCCATTTAGATAATAATTTGCCTTTCTATTCTTCCAACCAAAATGGATAACCTCACACATCCACGTTAAACTTCATCTGCCACATTTTGGCCCATTCACCTAATCTATCCATGTCCATTTGTAAATTTCTTATTTCTTTATTGCAACTTACTATCCCACATATTTTAATGTCATCTGCAAATTTGGCCATAGTACCTTCTCTGCATCCAAGACATTTATATAGATTGTAAATAGTTGGGGCCCCTAGGACCGAACCCTGTGGCACCCCACTAGTTACATCTTGTCAACCAGAAAAGGACCTATTTATCCCGACTCTCTGTTTTCTGTTGGTTAGCCAATTCTCTATCCAAGCTAATAAATTGCCCCTAACCCCATGTGATTTTACCTTGTGTATTAAACTTTTGTGTGGCACCTTATCAAATGCCTTCTGGAAGTCCACATATACTACATCTACAGGATCCCCATTATCCACTTTACTTGTTACATCTTTGAAAACTCTAGCAAATTAGTCAAACATGATTTACCCTTCATGCTGACTCTGATGGATTGCATTTCAACTTTCTAAATGTCCTGTTATTACTTCCTTAATAATGGATTCTAACAATTTCCCAATGACAGATGTTAAACTAACTGGTCTATAGTTTCCTACTTTCTGCCTCTCTCCTTTCCTGCATCCAGGGAATTTTGGAATATTATAACAATGGATCCACTATCTCCGCTGCCACTTCCTTTAAGACCCTAGGATATAGGCCATCAGGCCCTGGGGACTTGTCTGCCTTCAATCCCAGTAGTTTGCTCAGTACTTTTTCCCTAGTGACGATGGTTGTTCTAAGTTCCTCCCTTCATATAACCTCTGCATTACTTGTTACTATTGGGATGGTACTCGTGTACTCCACCATGAAAACTGAGGCAAAATACTGATTTAATGTCTCCACCATTTCTGTGTTCCCCACCATTAACTCCCCAGTCTCATCCTCCAAGGGACCAACATTCACTTTAACTACTCTCTTCCCTTTTATATACTTACAGAAGCATTTGCTATCTGTTTTTATATTTTGCGCTAGTTTTCTTTCATAATTTACCTTTGCTCTTTTTATTACTTTTTTAGTAACCCTTTGTTGATCTTTAAAAGTTTCCCAATCTTCCAGCCTGCCACTGGCCTTTGCAATATGGTATGCCTTAGTTTTTGTCTTTATGTTACCCTTAACTTCCTTGCTTAGCCATGGATGTTTTTCCCCCTCTTACAATTTTTCATCCTCTCTAGTATATTCGTTCGGAGGATTTGAATATCTCCTTAAACATCTGCCACTGCTCATCAACTGTCCTACCTTTTAGTCTTCCTGCCCTATCCTCATGCCTATGTAATTACCTTTGCTTAACTCCAGAACACTAGTGTGAGACTCCACTTTCTCACCCTCAAACTAAATTTGAAATTCTAGCATGCTATGATCACTCTTCCCTACAGGATCCTTAACTATGAGATCATTAATTAATCCCACCTCATTACACAATACCAAATCTAGAATAGCCTGCTCCCTGGTTGGTTCCACAACATGTTGCTCCAAAAAACAATCTCGAATACTTTCAATGAACTCTCCCTCGAGGCTCCCCTTGCCAATATGATTAATCTAGTCTACATGCATATTAAAATCACCCATGATTAATGGTGTACCTTTTTTACAAGCCCCCAGTATTTCTTGGTTTATACTGTGCCCCACTGCAGAACTACTGTTTGGGGACCTATAGATTACTCCCACCAGGGTCTTCTTTCCCTTGCTATTTCTTATTTCTACCCAGACTGATTCTATGCCTTGATCTCCAGTGCCTATATCATTTCTCACTACAGCACTGATCTCTTCCTTTACTAACAAAGCTACACCACCTCCTTTTCCTTCCTATCTATCCTTCCGAAATACTGAGTATCTTTGGATATTCAATTCCCAAACCTAGTTTTCCTGCAACCATGTCTCAGTAATCGCCACTAAATCATACCCATTCATCTCTATTTGCACTGTTAACTCAGTAATTTTATTCCAAATGCTTCATGCATTCAGATACAAAGCCTTTAAATTTGTTCTATTATCAAATTTCCCTACTCTTGCATGATTCCTTGGTGCAATATGACGTTCACATGTTCTGTCCCTACCGTTTATATTCTGGTAACAATCAGCTTCATCACTAAGCTGCACTCCTACCTTCTCCTTTAGCTTTAACTTCCTAATTTTCCATGCAACTGAACCCTCCACCAGCCCCCCCCCCCCCCCCCAACTATTTAGTTTAAAGCCCTATCTACAGCCCTAGTTATGCAATTCGCCAGGACTCTGGTCCCAACATGATTCAGGTGGAGCCCGTCCCATCCTTCCCCATTACTGGTGCCAATGTCCCACGAATTCGAACCCATTCCTCCCACACCAATCTTTGAGCCGCGCATTTACCTTTTTAATCTCATTGCCCCTGTGCCAATTAGCCCGTGGCTCAGGTAGTAATCCGGAGATTATTACCTTTTTGGTTCTGCTTTTTAATTTAGCCTCTATCTGCTCATATTCCCTCAGCAGAACCTCTATCCTCATTCTACCTATATCGTTGGTACCTACGTGGACCACGACAACTGGATCTTTCCCCTCCCACTCCAAGTTCCTCTGCAGCCCAGACGAGATATCCTGAACCCTGGCACCAGGTAGGCAACACAGCCTTCGGGACTCTCGATCCTGGCCACAGAGAACAGTGTCTATGCCCCTAACTATACTATCGCCGATTACGACTACATTTCTCTTTTCTCCCCCCACTTGCATGGCTCCCTGTACCATGGTGCTGTGGTCAGTTTGCTCATCCTCCCTACAGTCTCTGCTCTCGTCCACACAGGGAACAAGAATCTCAAACCTGTTGGACAAGGATAAGGGCTGAGGCTCCTGCAGCACTACTTCCTGGATCCCTCTACCTGCCTCACTCATAGTCACACCCTCCTGTCCCTGACCACTGGTCGAATTCAGGGTAGTTAATCTAAGGGGTGTGACTGTCTCTTGAAACACAGTGTCCAGGTAACTCTCCCCGTCCCTGATGTGTGACAGTGTCCGAAGCTCAGACTCCAGCTCATCAACTCTGAGCCGGAGTTCCTCGAGCTGCCAACATTTGCTACAGATGTGGTCACTAGGAACCACAATGGGGTCGACCAGCTCCCATATCATGCAGGTACAATGCATCGCCTGGCCCTGCATCTTTATTTTATTGAATTAGATTTTAATTTGTTTTTTAAATTTCTGACTTATCTTTAGTTTTTTAATCTGCAAAATATTTCTCCTATTCACCTTTGATCTGAAATCAACTTAGAATAGGTAATTCAAATTAGCAGTTATTTACCAACCAATTAACTTATGGTTTTCCTGTGATATCACTCTGTTTTTATTCCCTTAACTTACCCAAAAATTAGATTATTAACACTAGGAACTTTGATTGCCTAAAAAAAAACCCTACCTACTATATTAAAAAAGACCTGTAGACCTTTCTCTTTACTTTAGTTACTTACTAAGCTAATTAGAGTTATTCCTTAACAGCTGTTACTCACCAACCAATCACCTTGCAGCCTTCCTGTGATGTCACTGTTGACTTTTTTTTTCAAAACTCCAGCGCACTTGGACTGCTCTCATGCAGGTCCGACTGCTCTCTGCTTCCTGTGCTGGTCTCACTCAGTCACATTCCTTCCCGCTGCCACTGCTCTTTTAAACTGTGCTGGTCTCGCTCAGTCTCAAGGAGTGTCTCAAAGAAGGAACGATAGGTAGAGAGGTGGAGAAATTTAGGAAGGGAATTCCATAGCTTAGGACCTTGGCAGTTGAAGGCACAGCTGCCAGTGGTGGAGCAGTTAAAATTGGGAATGCTCAAGAGGCCAGAATTGGTGGAGCGTGGAGATCTCTGGAAGCCAGGAGTGCTGTGAGGCTGGAGGAGATCACAGAAATGGGGGTGGGGAAAAGCCATGGAGGCATTTGAAAAGAAGATTTAGTATTTTTAAATTGAGTCATTGCGTAACCGGGATCCAATATAGGTTGGTGAACAGGACTTGGTGTAAGTTGGGAAAAGGGCAGCAGAGTATTGAAGTTTGTGGAGGGTAGACCTAGGGGGGCTGGTTAGGAAAGCATTGAAATAGTCAAGTCTGGAGGTTAAAAAAAGGGATGGATGACAGCTTTAGCAACAGATAAGCTGAGGCAAAGGCAGAGGAGGAAATAGGCAATCTTAGTGACTGTGTGGATCAGTGGTAGGAAGCCAATCTTGGGGTCAAATATAACTCCTAGGTTGTGAACAGACTGGTTCAGCCTCAGACAGTTGTCAGGATGAGGGATGCAATTGGTGCGGTGACAATGGAAAGGAGATGTGACAGGGACCGAAGACAATGGCTTCTGTCTTTCCAATATTTAGTTGAAAGAAATTTCTGCACATCCAGTACTGGATGTTGGATGAGCAGTCTGACAATTTAGAGACTGTGAAGTTTGGAGAGAGATAGTGGTGAGGAAGAGCTGGGTGTCATCAGCATACATGAGGAAACTGATATGTTTTCAGATGATGTCACCAAAGGGCAGCTTGTAGATGAAAAGTAGGAGGGGGCCAAGGACTGATCTTTTGGGAACACCAAAACTGATGGTGTGGGACCAGGAAGAGAAGCCACTGCAGGTGATTTTCTGGCTGCAACAGAATGGATAAGAATGGAACCAGTCCCACCCAGCTGGACCACGATGGAGAGACCTTGGAGCAGAATTACGTGGTTAACCATGTCAAAGGCTGCAGACAGGTCAAGACGGACATGAAGGGATAGTTTACCTTTGGCATAGTCAACCATGGTGTCACTTGTGACTTTGATTAGAGCTGTTTCAGTACCGTGACAGAAGCAGAAACCTGATTGGAGGATTCAAACATGAATTTCCAAGAAAGATGGGCACAGATTTGGGAGGCGACACACTCCAGGACTTTGGAGAAGGGAGGTTGGAGATGGTACAGTACATCCTGTCTATCAATTTTCACCCCACCCATTACCCCTACCAATATTTTGTCAGCATCCTCTTCCTTAGTAACTTTCTGATGATTGAGGGTAGACTGATGGGGTGATAATTTGCCAGATTTGATTTGTCCTGCTTTTTGTGGACAGGAGATACCTGGGCAATTTTCCACTTTGTTGGATAGATGCCACTGTTGTAACTGTACAGGAGCAGCTTGGCTAGCAGCGCAGCTAGTTCTATAGTACAAGTCTTCAGTACTACAACCCAGATGTTGTTGGGGTCCTTAGACTTTGCTGTATCCAGTGCACTCAGCCATTTCTTGAGATCAAATGGAGTGAATCGAATTGGTTGAGCAAGGAACATAAGAAACAGCAGCAGGAGTAGGCCATTTGGCCCTTCAAGCTTGCTCTGCCATTCAACAAGATCATGGTTGATCTTCTACTTCAACTCCATCTTCCTGGGTATCCCATATCCTTCAATTCCCTTACTACCTAAAACTGTATATGTACAACTGATGTCTTTGTAAATCGGATTGAAATGTAATACACTTGTATATATTCAATGACTGAGCATCCATAACTCTCTGGGGTCCAAAGATTCACAACTCTTCAAGTGAAGAAGCTTCTCATCTCAGTCCTAAATGGCCTATCCCTTATTCCGAGACTGTGACCCCGTGTTAGAGATTCCTCAGTTAGGTGAAACATTTAAGAATTTTAAATGTTTCAGTTAATCACCTCTCAATCTTCTAAACTCAAGAGAATAAAGGCCTAGTCTGCTCAATCTTTCCTCATACGACAATCCCCTCATACCAGGAACCAGTCTAGTGAACCATCGTTACACTCCCTCTCGGGTAAGTACATCCTTCCTTAGGTAAGGAGACCAAAACTGCATTAAGTAGTCGAAGTGTGGTCTCACCTGTATTATTGCAGTAAGACTTCTCTAATCCCTTTGTAATAAAAGCTACATAGCATTTACCTTCCTAATTGTTAGCTGTACCTGCATGTTAACTTTCTGTGATCCATGTACAAGAACTCCCAAGTCCCTCTGAATGCAAGCATTCTCTCATTGATCAAAATATATTCTGCTTTTTTCTTTTTCATTCCAAAACAGGTAACTTCACACTTCTCCACATTGTATGCCATCTGCCATGTTCTTGCCCACTTACCCAACCTGTCTATATCCATCTGCAGCCTCTTGGCATTCTTCTCACTGCCTACATCCCCAACCTAACTTTGTATCGCCAGCAAACTTGGATATGTTATACTCAATCCCCTCATCTCTATCAACTTTTTTTCTTCTTCCATGAGATACGAGTGTCGCTGTCTAGGCCAGCATTTTTTGTCCATCCCCAATTGCCCTCGAGAAGGTGCTGGTGAGCACTGCAACCCATCTGGTGTAGATACACCCACAGTGTTGTTAAGAAGGGAGTTCAAGGTTTTTGGCCAGCAACAGCGAAGGAAGCGCGATATAGTTCCAAGTCAGGATGGTGGGCATCTTGGAGGGGAACTTGCAGATGGTGGTGTGCCCATGCATCTGCTGCCCTTGTCCGTCTTGGTGGTAGAGGTCATGAGTTTGAAAGGTGCTGCCGAAGGAGCATTGGCGAGTTAGAGTCATAGAGTCATACAGCATAGAAACGGGCCCTTCGGCCCACCGCGTCCATAATGCCTATCTATACTAATCCCACCTGCCTGCATTAATTCCATATCCCTCTATGCCTTGCTCATTCAAGTACCTGTCCAGATGTCGCTACTGTTCCTGCCTCCACCACCTCCTCAGGCTGCTCATTCCAGATACCCACTATTCTTTGTGTGAAAAATTTACCCCTTTCATCCCCTTTAAACCTCCTCCTTCTCACCTTAAATTTATGCCCTCGAGTTTTAGTCACCCCTATCATGGGAAACAAACTCTGGCTTTCTCCCCTTACTATGCCTCTCATAATTTTATATACCTCTAACATGTCCCCTCTCAGCCTCCTTCGCTCCAAGGAAAACAGACCCAGCCTATCCAACCTCTCTTTATAACTCAAGCCCTCCAAACCAGGCAACATCCTTATGAATCTTTTCTGCACCCTCTCTAGCTTAATCACATCTTTCCTGTAGCGCAGCGACCAGAACTGCACACAGTACTCCAAATGCAGCCTAACCAACGTTATGTACAACTGTACAATGACGTCCCAACTCTTGTACTCAATGCCTCAGCCGATGAAGGCAAGCATGCCATACGCCGCCTTCACCACCCTGTCTACCTGTGTTGCCACTTTCAGGGAACTACGTACTTGCACCCCAAAGTCTCTCTGCTCAACAACACTCCCCAGGGCCCTGCCAATCACACTGTATATGTCCTGCCCTGGTTTAACTTCCCAAAACACATCACTTCGCACTTGTCTGCATTAAATTCCATTTGCAAATCCCTTGCCCACTTTCCCAGTTGATCTATATCCTGTTGTAACCTTAGACAACTTTCTTCACTGTCCACTATACCACCAATTTTGGTGTCATCTTCAAACTTACTAATCATGCCCCTTACATTCACATCCAAGTCATTAATATATATGACAAACAGAGGGCCCAGCACCGATCCCTGCGGCACACCACTGGTCACCAGCCTCCAATCTGAAAAACAACCCTCCACTACCACCCTCTGCCTCCTATCAACAAGCCAATTTTGTATCCAATTGGCTAGCTCACCCTGGATCCCATGTGTTCGAACCTTCTGGACCAGCCTACCATGCGGGACCTTGTCAAAGGCCTTGCTAACGTCCATGTAGACACCGTCCATCGCCCTGCCCTCGTCAATCCTCTTGGTCACCTCCTCAAAAAACGCAATCAAATTCGTGAGACATGATTTCCCACCCACAAAGCCATGCTGACTATCCCTAATCAGACCATGCCTTTCCACAAGCATATAAATCCTGTCTCTCAGAATCCCTTCCAATAACTTTCCCACCACTGATGTAAGGCTCACCGGTCTATAGTTCCCTGGCTTATCCCTGCTGCCCTTCTTAAATAAAGGCACAACATTAGCTATCCTCCAGTCTTCCGGTACCTCACCCGTGGCTAACGATGATACAAAACTCTCTGCCAGGGCCCCTTGCAATCTCCACCCTTGCTTCCCATGGTATCCTAGGATACACCTGGTCAGACCCTGGGGATTTATCCACCTTAATGTGCTTCAAAACCTCCAACACTTCCTCCTTTGTAATGTTGATATGCCCCAGGATATCACTGCTCCCTCCCTTGAACTCACTAGCTTCCATGACCTGCTCCACGGTAAATACAGACAAGACGTATTCATTTAAGACCTCGCCCAATTCCCGTGGCTCCACACATAGATTACCACACTGATCCTTAAGGGGACCTACTCTCTCCCCAGCTACCCTTTTACTCTTAATATACTTACAGAATCTTTTAGGATTCTCCTTTATCATACCTGCCAGGGAAATCTCATGGCCCCTTTTTGCCCTCCTAATTTCCTTCTTAAGTGTAGTCCTACATCCCCTATACTCCACGAGGGACTCGCTTGATCCCAGCTGCCTATACCTGACATATGCCTCCTTCTTTGTCCTGACCAGACCCTCAATATCCCTCGTCAACCAAGGTTCCCTAAACTTGCCAGCCTTGCCCTTCCATCTAACAGGAACATGCCGGCCCTGAACTCTTTCTATCTCACTTTTAAAAGCCTCCCACTTGCCAGACGTCCCTTTACCTGTAAACAGCCTCTCCCATTCAACTTTTGAGAGTTCCTGTCTGATGCCATTGAAATTAGCCTTCCCCCAATTTAGGACTTCAACCTGAGGACCAGTCCTATCCTTTTCCATAACTCTCTTGAAGCTAAGAGAGTTATGGTCACTGATCCCAAAGTGCTCCCCCACTGACACATCACCACCTGCCCAGCCTCAATTCCTAAGAGGAGGTCGAGTGCAGCCCCTTCTCTAGTAGGGCCATCCACATACTGCTGCAGAAAACTGTTCTGAACACACTTAACAAATTCTTCCCCATTTGATCCCTTAGCACTAAGGCAGTCCCAGTCGATATTAGGGAAGTTAAAATCACCTATTATTACACCCCTATAATTCCTACACCTATCTGTGATTTCTCTACATATATGCTCCTCCAATTCCCTCTGACTATTGGGGGCCTACAGTATAATCCCATCAAAGTGATCACCCCTTTCTTATTTCTAAGTTCTACCCATATGGCCTCACTGGAGGTTCCCCCCGGGATATCCCCTCTGAGTACTGCTGTGATGTCCTCCCTAATTAATAGTGCAACTCCCCCCTCCTCTCTTACCTCCACCTCTGTCACGCCGGAAGCATCGGTACCCCAGAACATTGAGCTGCCAGTCCTGCCCATCCCTCAACCACATTTCCGTAATAGCTATATCACAATCCCATGTACCGATCCATGCTCTGAGTTCATCTGCCTTACCTGTAAGGCTTCTTGCATTAAAGTAAATGCAGTTTAGCCTACCAGACCTTCCATGCTCCCTGTCCTGAGTTGCTGCAGTGCATCTCGTATAAGGTACACACTGCTGCCACTGTGCACCAGAGGTGGATGGGGTGAATGTTTAGGTGGAGGATGGGGTGCTAATCAAACAGGATGCTTTGTACTGGATGGTGTCGAGCTTCTTGAGGTTTGTTGGAGCTGCACTCATCCAAGCAAGTGGAGAGTATTTCATCACACTCCTGACTTGTGGCTTGTAGATGATGAACAGGCTTTGGAGAGTCACCACAGAATTCCCAGCCTCTGACCTGCTCCTGTAGCCACTGTATTTATATGGCTGGTCCAGTTAAGTTTCTGGCAATGGTAACTCCCAGGATGTTAATGGTGGAGGATTCAGCAATGGTAATGCCATTGAATGTCAAGGGGACATGGTTAGATTTGCTCTTGGTGGAGATGCTCATTGCCTGGCACTTGCGTGGCACAAATGTGACTTGCCATTTATCAGCCCAAGCCTGAATGTTGTCCAGGTCTTGCTGCACATGGACAGTGACTGCTTCAGTATCGGGGGAGCCACAAATTGTACTGAACACTGTGCATTCATCAGCGAGCATCCCTAATTCTAACCGCTGGGCCGAGAACACTACCGAGGAACCCCTGCAGCAATATTCTGCGACTGAGATGTTCGGCCTCCAACAAGCACAACCACAATATAGATTGTAAATAGCTGAGGCTCAAGTACTGATCCTGGTGATACCCCGTTAGTTATAGCCTGCTAAAAATGTCCTGTCTATTCCTACTCTGTTTTCTGTCCATTAATCAATCCACAATCCATGCTAATATTATCCTCAATCCCACGAGTCCTAATTTTGTGTAGTAACCTCCAGTGGCACCTTATCAAACGCTTTTTGAAAATTCAAATACGCTACATCCACTGGTTCCCCCTTATCTGCCCTGATAGTTACATCCTCGCGACACAGATTTGTCAAACATTATTTCCCTTTCATAAATCAGTGTTGACTCTGCTTAAATCACATTATGATTTAAGTGCCCTGTTACCACTTCCCTGATAAGATTCTAGCATTTTGCCACCCACTGATGTTATAGGTCCCCATTTTCTCTCTTCCTCCTTTCTTAAATAGCATGGTTGTGTTTGCTATTTTACAATCCTTGGGAACTGCTCTTGAATCTAAGGAATTCTGGAATATCAAAATCAATGCACCCACTATCTTTTAAAGTGCGAGAATGCAGGTTGTCAGATCCAGGGGGTTTGTCACCACTTAGTCCCATTAATTTCTCCAATACTATTCCTCATTCTCGCTAGACCCTTGATTCCCCATTATTTTCGGATTTTTTTGTGTCTTCTACCGTGAAGGCAGATACATGAGTATTTGTTTAATGTCTCTGCCATTTTCCTTATTCCCCATTATAATTTCACCTGTCGCTGCCGCCAACAGGCCCGCGTGATGGTGAGGACCTCTGGATGAGGGTGATGTGGATCATCCACTCTGCACTTCTGCTGAAGATGGTCGCAAGCACTTTGCCTTTTGCATTCACATGCTGAACTCTGCCATTAGAGTGGGAATGTTAATTGTGCAGCACCATTTACAACTGTATGTGGCACTAGTCTAGTAACATAACCACTGTGCTTTACAGGAATAAAAGCAAAATACTGCGGATGCTGGAAATCTGAAACAGAAACAAGAAATGCTGGAATCACTCAGCAGGTCTGGCAGCATCTGTGGAAAGAGAAGCAGAGTTAACGTTTCGGGTCAGTGACCCTTCTTCGGAACTGACAAATATTAGAAAAGTCACAGATTATAAACAAGTGAGGTGGGGGTGGGGCAAGAGATAACAAAGGAGAAGGTGCAGATTGGACCAGGCCACATAGCTGACCAAAAGGTCACGGAGCAAAGGCAAACAATATGTTAATGGTGTGTTGAAAGACAAAGCATTAGTACAGATTAGGTGTAAATACACTGAATATTGAACAGCAGCAAGTGCAAACCTGAAGAAAAACAACCTGAAAAAAACAGTGGGTAAGCAAACTGAACAAACTAAGATGAAATGAAATAAATGCAAAAAAAATTGTAAAAAATGTAAAAAGGAATGTAAAAAAAAAAGAAAAAAAAGGAAGAAAAAATAACTAAAAATGAAAGTAAAATGGGGGGCTGTCATGCTCTGAAATTATTGAACTCAATGTTCAGTCCGGCAGGCTGTAGTGTGCCGAATCGGTAGATGAGATGCTGTTCCTCGAGCTTGCGTTGATGTTCACTGGAACACTGCAGCAATCCCAGGACAGAGATGTGAGCATGAGAGCAGGGGGGAGTGTTGAAATGGCAAGCAACCGGAAGCTCAGGGTCCTGCTTGCGGACTGAGCGGAGATGTTCCGCAAAGCGGTCACCCAGTCTACGCTTGGTCTCCCCAATGTAGAGGAGACCACACTGTGAGCAGCGAAAACAGTATACTACATTGAAAGAAGTACAAGTAAATCGCTGCTACACCTGAAAGGAGTGTTTGGGGCCTGGGATAGTGAGGAGAGAGGAGGTAAATGGGCAGGTATTACACCTCCTGCGATTGCAGGGGAAGGTGCCCTGGGACGGGGACGAGGTGGTGGGGGTAATGGAGGAGTGGACCAGGGTGTCGCGGAGGGAACGATCCCTTCGGAATGCTGACAGGGGAAGGGAGGGGAAGATGCGACTGGTAGTGGCATCACGCTGGAGGTGGCGAAAATGGCGGAGGATGATCCTTTGGATATGGAGGCTGGTGGGATGAAAAGTGAGGACAAGGGGAACCCTGTCACGGTTCTGGGAGGGAGGGGAAGGGGTGAGGGTAGAGGTGCGGGGAATGGGTCGGACACGGTTGAGGGCCCTGTCAACCACAGTGGGGGGAAATCCTCGGTTGAGGAAAAAGGAGGTCATATCAGAAGCACCGTCATGGAAGGTAGCATCATCAGAGCAGATGCGTCGGAGACGGAGAAACTGGGAGAATGGAATGGAGTCCTTACAGGAGGTAGGGTGTGAAGAAGTGTAGTCGAGGTAGCTGTGGGAGTCAGTGGGCTTATAATGGATATTGGTAGACAACCTATCCCCAGAGATGGAGACAGAGAAGTCGAGGAAGGGAAGGGAAGTGTCAGAGATGGACCATGTAAAGGTGAGAGAAGGGTGGAAATTGGAAGCAAAGTTGATAAAGTTTTCCAGTTCGGGGCGGGAGCAGGAAACGGCACCGATACAGTCATCAATGTACCGGAAAAAGAGTTGGGGGATGGGGCCTGAGTAGGACTGGAACAAAGAATGCTCGACATATCCCACAAAAAGACAGGCATAACTAGGACCCATGCGGGTACCCATAGCAACACCTTTTACTTGAAGGAAGTGCATGGAGTTGAAGGAGAAGTTGTTCAATGTGAGAACAAGTTCAGCCAGGCGGAGGAGGGTGGTGGTGGATGGGGACTGGTTGGGCCTCTGTTCCAGGAAGAAGCAGAGAGCCCACAAACCATCCTGGTGGGGGATGGAGGTGTAGAGCGATTGGACGTCCATAGTGAAGAGGAGGCGGTTGGGACCAGGAAACTGGAAATTGTCAAAATGACGTAGGGCGTCAGAAGAGTCACGGATGTAGGTGGGAAGAGACTGGACCAGCGGAGAAAAGATAGAGTCTAGATAGGAAGAAATAAGTTCAGTGGGGCAGGAGCAGGCTGACACAATGGGTCTGCCGGGACAGTCCCGTTTGTGCATTTTGGGAAGGAGGTAGAAGCGGGCTGTCCGGGGTTGTGGGACTATGAGGTTGGAAGCCGTAGAGGGAAGATCTCCAGAGAAGATGAGGTCAGTGACAGTCCTGTGGACAGTAGCTTGATGTTCGGTGGTGGGGTCATGGTCCAGAGGGAGGTAGGAAGAGGTGTCTGTGAGTTGGCGTTGAGCTTCTGCAAGGTAGAGGTCGGTACGCCATACAACAACAGCACCACCCTTGTCTGCAGGTTTGATGACCATGTCGGGGTTAGACCTGAGAGAACGGAGTGCCTCAAGTTCAGAGGGGGACAGGTTGGAGTGAGTGAGGGGGGCAGAGAAATTGAGACGACCAATGTCTCGCCGACAGTTTTCAATGAAGAGTTCAAGAGCGGGTAAGAGGCCAGGGGGAGGGGTCCAGGTAGAGGGAGAATGCTGGAGGCGGGTGAATGGGTCTGCTGGCCGGGGGGAGGACTCCTGGTCGAAGAAGTGAGCCCGGAGGCGGAGGCGACGGAAGAAGAGCTCAACGTCATGCCGAGCGCGAAATTCATTGAGGTGGGGGCGTAAGGGGATAAAACTGAGACCTTTGCTGAGTACAGAACGCTCAGCATCAGAGAGGGGGAGGTCAGAGGGTATAGTGAATACACGGCAAGGGGTCAGATCAGAAGGGGTGGGGTCAGAGGGAAGTGAAGCGGAAGGAGGGTCTGGAGGGGCATTAGTCCCCATCAGCTGCTGGAGCTTGCGTTCCTTGACACCTGAAAGGAAGAAAAAAAGTTTTTTGTTAAAGCGTCGGATGAGACGTAAGATGAGATGAAACTGCGGAGTAGAACAGATTTGAGATAAGGTAAGATGGTGCTGCTGGAGAGAGAGGTCCAGTGTGTGCATGTGGCGGCGCATAGCACTGAGTGTGGATCTCAGGATGCGGCGAGAGTAGCAGTCCGAGGAACGTTGTATTTCTCGGAGATACCTGTGATCCTGGGTGGTTTCAAAGCATGATGGGTGAAACTGCAGTTGGAATCCACGTGGAATCAGTCGGAGCCGGAGACAGTCACTGAGGAAGGAGATGTGGCTGTGAAAACGAGTTTTGGTAGATACCTCATCAAACACCAGGAGGGAAATAGAAAGCAATGAAGGTGAACAAGGTAAAAGAGACGAACAAAAATCCCATCGGGGAGAAGAGCAGAACTTCTTCAAGGTAGGCATTCCTGGAAGAGAAGTGGCAGTGAATTAAACACTAAAATTTTACAGGAACATTGGGAGCAGGGGTATGGCAGTTAGTCTATTCAACCTGTTCTACCATTCAATTAGATTAGGCTGATCTGTACTTAACTCCATACCCTTGATATCTTCACATAACAAAATCTAACTTAATAGTGAAAGTTTCAACTGATCCAGCTTCAGAAGCACTTTTTTGGTTGTGAAATCCTTTGGGATGTCTCTAGTTCACGAGTGGTGGATAAATGTAAATCCTTTCTTTGTTTGTGATCTTGCCTCTCTCCCTGTTCATGTCTGAATTTGTCTCTTTCCCTCTCCCCAGTGTCAGAACTTCTCTGATAAATTCTAGTTATCCCTCATCTCCCCCCATATTAGGTAAAATTCCCAATTCAGCATAAAATACTCAAGACTAATTCTCCTTATTGGATTTGATTTGCATTATTGCTCAAGGTCATTTGCTATGTGTTTGCCTTACCTGTCTACTGTGTTGAGTTGTTGGGTCTGTCTGTTTCATTTTCCTCTTGTTCCCTTTCTTTATCTCATGTGCTCCTCTCTCCAATATTCTCAGCACATCACTGTTTCCATGTATCACCCTCTCACCTATCTCTGTCCCACCCTGTCTGCTGTCCCTCATGTTCATTCCACAATGAGTGTTTGACCATTGGTGATCCCCATGTCCCACCAGCTTACATTCTTTCCTTTTACACTCCTCACTCTCCCCTTGTTCCTTTCTTGTTCTTGCCCTTCACGCTTCACTCCTTTTTCCCCCTCCCTATTGCCTTCCTCTCTACTTGCCTGTTGCTTGCCCCTTGGCTCCATATTCCTCACTCTTCTTTCTTGCACCTCACTGTTTCCTTCTTCCCCCCCCACCCCCCTACCCTCCCCCCCCCAACTTATCACCTCCACTTTTTCTCCATTTCTTTGCTTTAGGCCTAAGGCAGTAAAACACTGAGCCTCTGACGGAGCCAAATGTGTTTGGGTCATAAAGAACAAAACAAGCAGTTTGCAAAGAAGAAGCCACTTACCAAATTTATTTTTATTTCTAACTTGCCTCCTCACCTGTGTTATTAAGCTAGTAATAAACAGAGGTGAGAAGTTAATCTGTTTTTTTTTAAAAAGTAGGCATTTACTGATTTGGCAGCACCAATTAGTCACAACATACTGATCCTCAGAACAACCCAGAAACTGGCAAAAAGCCATTACATGAAGTCTGTAGAGTCTAAAAGAAAATACATTTTGAATTTGTCAGTTAGTAAACACAGATGTCGCCATTGGGACACATTAATCATCCCCATTAGATGCACTCTTGAAGACAAACCTTTGTCAGATGAGAAGAAACTTGGAAAGTTTGCCCAAAACCTGAAATGATTGCTCCCCCTCCCCCCAACATCCTATTTGCATTATTGACAAACGAGCCTCACTGGGTACTTGTCAAGCTGCAAAATGGAAGGTTGGGGCCAGGGGTGGTGTGTGGGGGGAAAACAACAAGGAAAGAGAAGAGCAAGTTAAAATAAGCAATCCAATCTGTCGTGATTGAAGGAAATCTCCAATGGGTTACGCAACCTGGAGAATGCTGCTAGAGTTCCTGCAACCAACTTAAGCCCTCATTTGTCCACTTGAAGCAACTGGTATTGCATAGGTTGGTCTTGGGTCGGGAAAAATACAGAATAAAATTCAAAGAGGAAGTGGAGAAATTATTTACCCCTCTCTAATTTTCTCCTCTTCCTCCCCTGCAGGCAACAACTCACACCAGGGTATAGTACCACAAGTGCCTTGTCTAAGTGGCCATTCCCCAGGTATTGATCCTATTTCATCATGAGGCAGATGAGGCATCACATATCTTTACATAACACCCATATGGGTTTCAGGGAAGTGATCAGGAACAGGAAGAATCTGGGTCCAGCAAACCAAGGAATCAAACTATATGGCTAAGTATCACACCAAGCTATCCATCGTGCCATTGGGCAGAGAAGAGGAAAAGTTACCTTGTGAAGTTTTGCCTGAACCTTTGTCCTCAAGTAAACCTTGTTCCATGTTTTTATTATTTATTTTAAGCTTAAGAATCAAGAGGTCAGGTTGTATACCAATTCATTTGTATTTTCAAAAATCATTCCAAATTGATGTACTTTAGGGGTACTGTAGAATTCAACCACAAATAAAAGAAATACAATATTTCTGTTAACTCTAGAAAGTCATGATGACTCCAGATTAAACAACAACCACTGCTCTTCAAGAAGCTGTCCTTTCATACTTTGTTCTGTAAGGTAGTGTCCCATAAGGACTGTGGATTGGAATGCACATTCCCATGGCCTCGAATACAGTGAGGTACAGCACCACAGTACAGAAATTGTCAACACGTCTCAGAAACCGGAGTGTTAAAGAAAGTGAAAACACTTGCAGCACCTCTTTGCATAGGTCTCCTTACTAGGCAAGTCTACAAATGCATACGTGATACCAAGCACAGAATACCAATGTGCCAATATCATTCATTCCCACGACACAGAAGTCTTGATTACAGGTTTAAAATTTCTTGGAAAAAGTAGTTAAATCTCGACTTCAAGATCTTCACCCTTTTGTTTTGAACAGTTATTGCCGCAGAATGAAATCTATCAGCATGGTGGAACCAGCCTTCTTTTCTTGATGCACTCCCAGATCCAATTCACAGAGACACGTTTGGCACACATATTATCCTTCATATCACCAACCAGATGCGTTGCTGTAGCCAGGTCATATTCTGCAACTAAGTCACCATCGTATGCAATGAAGTACCGGCGGATTCTGCTGAAGTCTTGCACTGATGCAGGCAAATAAAGCTTTACTCCTGTAAATATGTTCAGCAGCGTCTGAGGAAAGATGATATTTTATGAATTTTTAGAAACCTTTGAACAACTCCTGCCCTGGTTTCAAATGTTTACCGTAAAATGCAAAATTCAGTAACTCTCTCAACTTCCTTGAACTAGGACCAGCAATTACCACTTGAGTCAACCAAAGGCAGTAATCTAGGTCTGCCTGGTTGGATGAGGGAATTAATGCTATTTCGTTAAATTATTTTTTGTGTTTGATATATGTGTAAATCCATCACTTGAGCCAAGTATGTCCAATCCAAGTTACCTGGAGTTTCACATTAGTTGGGTCCCTATTTGCCAGTTCAGAAAATACAGGCCCTATCCAAATATCTGGTGCTTAGGAGTACAAAGCTTAGGGATTCCCTCCCCACCATGCCCCCTCCCGCACCCCAAACCCTTCCCAATTGTGTGTATGGGGTTATTGCTGGATTTTAACCAATTAAAACAGTTTAGCTTACCAACATTGGTAAGATGCCTGCTGCATGTCCAGTTAAGATTAACTCATTGTTAAAAGTATTTGCTGCAGGGTTATCTGGAGCTGAGTGAGAAGCAGCTCAGTTGCCAGTAACAACATATTTGGACTATCATTGTGATGAGTGTTCTGAAGCATTTCTGGTAACAAATCAGCGTCAGGGCAGCTTCAGCAATACCAAGCATGACCAACATTTTTACTCAAGAGTCCCTGTGCCAGGATTCTTCTGTAATTGCAGACCCCAAGGAGTTCAGCTGTTGAAGGATTTCAGTGTGTTTTGCCTTTAACTTATGTAATACCTGATTATCAACGTATCCTTACCACTGATCTGTACTGGCATGTCTCCTAAGTTTTCAGTGGCACTTTTGGCTTCAATTTACATTATTTCTTGTACTTTTTCTGGTTTTCTATTTAGCTCTCAATAATATAGGGCACTCTTTGCGGGTGTGCTTAGAAAATCCAAGATAAATATAGTAGGCTGTTGTTTAGGCAACAAGCATTTTATGAATTGAGTATGCCCATCAACAATCATGGATAGGTTACTGTATTTTGTACAGTGTTGAAAGCCTTTGGCAGAAACTGATGTTGGCAAATTATTTAATACACACATTAGTAAGGGTCAGAGGTGGCAGCATACAGCAGTAACATCTAGTAGGTACAAGCTCTCTATGCTGAGAGTTGATTTCAATCATGTGCCATAGACCCTTTTGTCTGTGAGAGGTTATTTGTACATTTTGCTTCCTTTATTGATTCTTTCAAATAGCTGCCTACACAATGTGTGTTTGGTTGATACCATAGAACCGAAGCAGAGAACAACTCATTGCTGAATCAGTACACACGCTAAAAGGGTTGGTGTTTTATTTTCATGTTTTATTCTTTAGATGTGCCCTGTTAAGAACAATACTATTGTTGATGCTCACTATGGTCGATCACACTGACAGCTCAAATCTCACGAGTAAGTTGTTTGAATACACTTGTTAAGATTCCAAGGTCTATTGAAGCTAATCTACTTGAGGATAAATTGGAGACCTTCCTCACCTCTGCAGCTCAAGGAACACAAAACAATTTTTAGGGGAAAAATAAACTTGCTATTTGCTAGCATTTCCAAGACTTTATTTGCACAGTGTAATAAGGATACCTAACAGAACAATGAAGCACTCACAGTGGTTTTTAGAAGCTCAAGAAATGCGGACGTACAGTGCAAGTTCCTGATTTGTGGTTATTGCCACATAACCGTCATGACATAAGCCGGAAGCTACTGTACCATGATCACTATCTAGCAGTGAAATTGCAGTACACAGCAAGATCTCAATGTGAACTGGGTCACAACTCTAGTGTGACTTAAACAACGCAGGGCTTAAAAGAAGTACTCCGGCAATACCTTTGTAGCAAACAACTGAGCAGAAACTTCTGTCTCTATGCCTTAATGAGTAAAGGCTTAAGCCAGTATACCATTAATCCATGCAGCCAAAAGTCCCCAGGTGTAATTCCCAATCTCAGCCAGGTCAGAACTACTTTTAGCCTCAATGATCTTGTGCTACGAGGGTAATGATCAGCCAAGGTCCCTTCAAGGTGACCACTACTGGATAGGGAATATCATATGCCCCTTATGTTCAGTAACCTGTCAACGTTCACCATCTAGGCTCACATGAAGAAAAGTGACTTGAGCAAGATACTGGAGGGTTGCCAATGGCAGGAAAACTCTCTCCTGGTAAGACTAGCATCTTTAGGGAGAAGGAGAATAGAAAGTTGTTTAAAAACACATACAATGTTGATTGTCTGATCAGATGCAGCGAGGTGCAGCAATTACAGTAAGTGCAGGTTGGAAAGCTGCAGGCCTGTGGCTTCCTGAGCAGCAATGCCTGCAAGTGACCAATTGGATAATCAGCCCTATGTATCTCAAAGGAGTGTAGGAATAGGAGTGGGCCATTCAGCCCCTCGAGCCTGTTCCACCATTCAATGAGAGGATGACAAATCTGTATCTCAACTCAATCCATCTGCCTTGGTTCCATATCCTTCTTTAACCTTGGCTTGCAAAAATCTATTGATCTCCGAATTAAAATTATTAATTGAGGTGGCATCTACTGCGCTTTGTGGGAGGGAATTCCACACTTCTATCACCTTTTGCATGAAGCGTTTACTAAATTCTCTCCTGAATGGCCTGACGGTGATCTTAAGATTATGTCCCCTCGTCCTAGACTTCTCCACCAGCAGAAAAAAAGTTTCTCCCTATCTACTATTAATTCCTTTCAAAATGCTAAAATCCTCATGACCATAAGGGAAAGTGGATGCAAGGCACTGTTGGAACCACAGTGTAAGGATTGCTAAATGGAAGGCAGTATTCACAAAAATTGCACAATTTGAGCAGAACTTCTTCCTTCAAATAATAATAAGTACCTGGTTAGGAGAAGATGGCAAAGATGGACTGGAAAGCAAAGAGCCATTACTCTTTTCAGTTACAGGTGATTTGATCTGCTGAGGAAAAAAAAAGGCCAAGTTAAACAAGCATGAAGATATTTCCAGTTAATCGCTGGAGGGATGCAGGGTGTTTTTTAAATCATGTTTCTTTTAGATGGTGTAGTTGTGAGGCCATATTTATGTTCCAACTCAATGAGTAAATGCCAGGCTTTACACCTTTGTTCCACAAGTGTGGAGCTCCTCATTGTGCCGAGGCCATCAGAAGAGATGGGCACTCTCGCACAGTGCTGGAGAATAAAGTGTGGATTCCTTTAACAGAATTAGGCAGATTACCTTAAGATCTCAGTTTTAATTATTTTATCAATACCGTGGTCAGTACGGTACCATTGTGGTCAGTGTCCCCTTTAAATCTTTCCCTCTTGTTCCTCTTAAGTTGCAAATACATCTTTTTCGAAAACACTTCATTACTAACTGGAGTGAAATTAAGATTCATCAAACTATCTCCTACTCCATCTCATTCTTTCTCAGGACCTGAAAATTGAGCAAACTCCTTACTGTCTTTATTTCATTCAACAATCTTTATGCTGTTTAAAATCTAGGCTTATTTAAAATTTATCATTTAAAACACTACTTTCAGTTCTACTTTGTCTTACTGTACTTTATTCTTTCCAATTTTGGTTTCTCAAATCTTAAAAAAAAAAAATCTGCCAACAAAAGGATCCCTAAGACAGTGGTGCAGTGGTAATGTCACTGGACCAGTAATCCAGAAGCCCAGGCTAATGCCCTGGGGACACAGGTTCAAATTCCACCATGGCAGCTGGTGGAATTTAAATTCAATTAATTAAAAATCTGGAATTGAATGCTAGTCTCAGCAATGGTACCATGAAACTGTCACTGATTATCGTAAAAACCCACCTGGTTCACTAATGTCCTTACCTGGTCTGGCCTACATGTGACTCCAGACCCACAGCCATGTGGTTGACTCTCAAACGCCCTCTGAAATGACCTAGTAAGCACTCAGTTCAAGGACAATTATGGATGGACAATAAATGCTGGCCTTGCCAGCGATGCCCACATCCCATGAAAGAATTTTTTAAAAGACAGCATTATTTTATTTTTCCTTTCAAATTTCTCCCCGCCCTCCTCTCGTAAATGCATTGACTCCTTGTTGAAATACAATTTCACATGTACTGGACACCCTCCAATATCTTGCTCAAGTGAGAGTCCTAGCACATATTTGGCTATGGGGTGTGGTGTTGGCATCTCGGCCAAGACAGATTCTCTCGTCACCTCGCACATATACCTATGCTGGAAGTAGGAATCCCAAAAAACTCCCCGGTCCTCCCCAAACACAGAGACACTGCACTCAATCAGTGCTCCAATGCTGCAGGTGAGATTAACTAACTCTATACAGAATGAGGAGAAAACCTGGGACATCACTTGTATGTAGTACTCAGTTACTCATTGGATAACCTCACTGAGCCATTAGGGGAGATTTTAAAACGTATACTGTAAACAACTGGATCAGTGTTTACACTGGGAGAAAACAGTGTCATGATTATTGGAGCAACAGCAGCCCAAGAATGCCTGTAGCCTCTCTCCCATAGAAAGGCACATGGTTCCCCCATCAATCTTCTGCATGACAGTACAGCAAGGATTGGCACCTCAGTTTGGAAGCATAGACACCACCCCCTGCCCCCTCTAAGCACCAGAGTACTGTCTGTAGAATTCTATCACAAACACAATATACAGGAGCAAACTTTTATTTGAAAAAATGGGTATCACCTTCTTTCCATTCTGTTCAACTGCTGGTAATTTCCTCTTTATCCCTTTTCCTGCTGATGAATCTGAAGTTTCAGGAGGTGATTTTTTGGAGGTGCTGTTAGCTAAAATAGTTTAAAACAAAAACATTAATTTTCCTGATAATAAACAGTACATTTTACAAAACCAGTTTAATTGGGAAGGGGTAGTGTCTGTGTGGCTGGTAAAATGTTTCATTGTTTTCATAGAACAGGTGTGTAAATTGGAAACACTGGGTTGAATTTTATTCTCTCGCTGCCGCTCAGCGGAAGAAATGGCGGCCTGTGCGTACAGACCGCGCGCTGCAACGCCGCTGTGATCTCGTGTGTGGCGGCTCATTTAAATATGCAGAGCGAGCCCTCTCCCCCCAACAATCACCTGGCGGGGTCAGCCTCAGCGACGCCGTGAACGGCATCAGCTGTGTCTGCACAGGCGCTGGAGTCATTTTTAAAGGTCTGCCAGACCTGCCACAAAAAGTGCAGAGTTGAATCCCATGCCGCCCCTCCACGACACCGCAAATAAATTGTCGCCCCGTTCCCACCCCCACCAAAACACACATTGCATAGTTGCCCTCTCCCCCACGAAACACTTAAACTGCCGAGTTCACCTCTCCCCACCCCCCACCATCAACTGCGCAAAGTGCAGTGATCACCCCCCACCCCCACCCCACTACACTAAGAATCCTAAATTCCCCCCTTCCCCACCTCGGTGGTGCCAGCTTTCCCTGGACGGGAAAGTGAAGACGCACGATTGCCGAGCGTCGCGCAGAAGATCCTGGTCAGCTGACAAGATCACGGTGAATGATATTTGAACGTATTCATTTCTATTATTTAAGTATTTAAAGTTGCGTCCCGTTGCCGAGCGGCGGGGTGCCGCCACTAGGAAGATTGGGCCCGGCAATCCCAGCATTGGGCTGAATTTTGTTGAGTGCCCATTCAATTCTCTGCTGTCTTCCTTTATCCAATCGTCCCCTTCGATTGGGTATAATTGATACCCCACAAGAATAAAGTTACTCTGATGTCAGAAGGAGATTTATTACTTTAATCATACCTTCATACAAAAAACTCTAATTATACATGTTACTTAAATTTATGTTGTTGATGCTTTTCCTCACTCTCTCTTCACTCCTTCTCACACTGTAATTGTACATTTAGTGCAGTAACTGAGGGAATGCTGTGCTGTCAGATGTGTTGTCGTTGGTCAGAAACGTTAAACAGATGGCCAATCTGCCCTCTCAGGTGCACCTAAAAGATTCCATGGCACTTACTATACGAAGAAGAGCAGGAAAATCTCCTGGTGTCCTGGAGTTATTATACCTCAATCAATATCACTAAAACACAGTATCTGATGATAAACTTCATTACTGTTTGTGGAACCCTGTGAGTGCAAGTGAGCTGCCATGTTTCCTACATTACAACAGCGATGAATACTCTTAAAAAGTACTTCATTGGCTGTGAACTGCTTTGTGATACCCAGAGGTCATGAATACAAGCTCTTTCTTTTAATTTATCTCCCATCACCGAACATTTCTAATCACTGTTTCACCCTCCCAGATTGTACTGACCATAGCAGGGGCAACACTGAAAATAATTAGCCTGTAATTAGCTGAAAGCTAGGAGGTCAGATGACAATTGCTTCATTTGCGGCATCAAAATACCAACCTTTTGAAACTTGATTATGTATCTTGTCCAATAATATCCATACAATTACACAGATTTCAGCTGCATTGCTTTGAGTTGCAAGCTCCTTTCAGATACAGGCATAAAAGATGATTTGAGTTCCCTTTCTCTGTCATAGCTTGGGTTCGCAGCAGAATTCTTCACTGCCATAAAAGGGTATCTCAACTCAAAATCCAAGTATCCTCTCCATCCCACCCCAACCCCTCACAATATAATGTCACCTATGCCTGTGACTGTGGCTCTCAGGGTGAGGTGACAAACTAGTGCTACACTTTGTGCTGTAGGCCCCTACCCAAAAGGAAATGAACTGAGATCACCATTCCTATTAGCTGTGTCAGCCATAGCTCAGTTCGTAGCACTCTTGCCTCTGAGTCACAAGGTTGTGGCGTCAAGTCCTACTCTAGGATTTGAGCATAAAAATCAAGGCTGACACAGAGGTGCTGTCTTTTGGATGAGACAGTAATCCTCTGCCTTGTCGGGTTGACACAATAGATCCCACAGCACTATTTCAAAGAGCAGCAGGGGAGTTATCCCCACTGTCCTGCCCAATATTTATCCCTCAACCAACGTCACAAAAACAGATTATCTGATCATTATCACATTACTGTTTGTGGGAGTTTGGTGTGCACAAATTAGCTGCTGTTTCCTACATTACAACAGTGACTACAATTCAAGAGTTATTCACTGCCTGTAAAGTGTTTTGGGATGTCCTGAAGTCATGAAAGGCACGATATAAATGTGAGTCTCTTTCTTTCTTTCTATTCCACAAAGCCAAGGAGGTAACTTCCTGCCCATCAATCTAGACTGGATTCAAACTCCTGTCCCAGAGACTAACCCACTACATCAATCCCCAGAAACTTAAATTGCTGAACAAGGAGATACTTTCTCACCTTCTTGACTCTTATTTTTCTTCACAGGTGATTTTGAAGGGGCTTTTGAACCACGTGATGTCAGTTTTGATGTCACTTTAGTGCTCCCAGAATCACCAGAGGGCCATTCATCATCACCTTTCCCAGAAGTCACAATAATATCTGTCTTCTCTTTAGAAACCCTGTACAATTCCTGCAAAATCAAGTTTATTAAAAAGCTCAGTAAAAGCTAAAGGATGATTCTTAAAAAAAAAATTGTGATCAATGGTTTAATACAAAAAGCATTTGTCGTGTAATCAAAGTTTTAGCTGTTATTTATAACTAGGCAGCAATGGCAGGAATCATTTGCAACATGCCACAGAGCCCAACTGACAGAATAATGTCCAGCTAATACAGCATAACTTACAAGGCATCCAAGCGAATACCTGGTACTCGACTCCCAATGCTGTAGACAAACCTCAAAAGGTCCAAGCATGACCCCTTCATTCACCCTCTGCCAGCAGGGCCTCCACTCCCTCCTTCTGCAAGCTCGTCACCTCCCCACACCCCCCAACCCACGCGTCCTGCAAGAACGAATGCAGACAAGTAGGCCGACAACTTTACATTCCATTCCTTGGGTCCAGTCAGACCTTTTCTTTTAAATAAATATTTTAGTATCTTGGACAGCCCAGCACTGTAATACATCTGCAATCTTCTAGAAAGTCCTGCCAGTTAATCAATTTTCATAGCTACCCCTAGTTCTTTGCCAAAAGACATCAACACCACGCTGCACAATGTGCAATGTCATTTACCTTGAGCTGAGGAAGATTAGTTGCAGTTTGCCAGTCTTTGTCATCACGAATACGCGTGCACCTTGGGAACCGAATTGAAATGCCATCAGCAGAGTGGGCCTCCGACTTAGAGAACTCCGCTCCAGTGATTTCCCACACTGGTGCTTTCTGAAAAAGGGAAAGAAAACAGTGATTGCTGTGTGCAGCAAAATGTTAAAATCAGAAAATAAATTTAAATCTCGAGAGACATGGATGAGGGGGAACTATAACCAGACTGGCGTACAGAATTCTCCTAAATCAGTCCTAGAAGACTTGGAACGTCTTCATGCAGAAACAAGTCAAATCAAAGAAAACATGGTCTCCACCTGGATGTGCCAAGTGACTGAAAGAGTGACAAAGAGATGTCTCATCCAACACTTCAAGACATCATGATTGTGATAGGATTCTATCCAATGTAGGAAGTTTGTAAACCTACCTTTGGATCTCGAACAATAAAGTCAGGTGTGTAGTTCTTACTGACATTTAGCCAACCTGGCACCTTGCCTGGATCCTGCACCAAAAGAACATTTATTTAAATAGCTAAACCAAGAATCAGTTTAATTTTAGGATTTTATAGAAGTTTAAATAATTCTAAAACATATGAAAAGAATAGTGAATAATTGGAAATGTTGCATTACCTTGCTTATTTTCACCATATCGAGTTCATTCTGCAATCGTGCCAATGTTGCATCATCGTGGCCACCTCCACACTTGGTCACGGTGCACCATTGTGAAGAATCAGGATCGTAGCAGCCCATCAAGAAAATGGACATCATCCCACCTACAACCAGTCCAAGTAACCCATTAACTACACTGACCCACAGTTACCCATATATCTAAACAGAACTCGTATAGGCCTGGGCAGATTTTCTTTTTGAAAAAAGGTAGAAACATTGAATAGATCAGTTCAAATTGCAATGGGGAGAAAACTATCACCTCCAAGAGGCTTCTCGAGGTGGCTGGCCAATTTCAAGATCCATTACCACCAGGACAGAACTTACAACAAAGATGACTAAGCTATTATTTGGTTCACATTAACTGGGATGGTGTGGTCCTCTCAATAAGACCAATCTCATTGGTTAAATGAGCTAATCCATGCTGGGATACTCAGCCTTACAGACCAGAAAAGTGTCAGGTCTGAATCCTGGCCTCTGCTGCATTTTCTAATTTCTACCAGGACAGTTGTAGTGATGCTAAAATTGGTTCCAGCATTCCTGAATCAGGGACAGGGTGGCAAATATAAGTCAACTACTCGTGATTGCTACTGAGTGAGTCTGCTGGGAAGGTGCACGTACACAACTTCACATACAAGTTATGGTACTCGTGGTTCCCTCATAAAATCTTTTTTTATTACACAAATTCCTTCCCACACTAATGCTCCACCTGCTTATTATAAAGCCTGTGCCTCCCAGTAAGGCTTTAATAGAAAGTGCTTTAGATGGGCTTTGAATGGCAGCACTGTGGACAATCCAACGATACATTTTGCAGAGCCAGAGCAGAAATCTGTAAAGCAGCATGCCAGTATAAATAAAAACAAGAAATGCTGGAACCACTCAGCAGGTCTGGCAGCATCTGTGGAAAGAGAAGCTTCTCTTTCCACAGATGCTGCCAGACCTGCCGAGTGGTTCCAGCATTTCTTGTTTTTATTTCAGATTTCCAGCATCCGCAGTATTTTGCTTTTATTATGCCAGTATAAATATCTGATTTCATGCAAGTGCCACCATTACCTTTGTTGCCTTGTCCATAGAATGCTCCCAGCACAACGAGATCCGCAGTATCAGCCATTGCACCTTCATTAAGATAATCCTTCTTTACTTTCAGCCAATGACGTTTTCCCGGCTCGTAAAGACTCTACACACAACAAAACATCAGTAACAGTTAGAACATTTACAAAAGATAGCTGCAATAAAGTAAAAACATTTCCAAAGGTAACACTGATAACAAGTAAAAGTTGGTCCCTTAGAGGATGAGACTGGGGAACTAATAACGGGAAACACAGAAGTGTCAGAGGCTTTGAAAAGTATTTTGCATCTGGTCTTCATGGCAGAAGACACTAAAAGCCTTGCAATAATAGAAGAAAATCAAGGGCAAAAGGGAAGGAAGAACTTGAAACAATAACTATCAATAGAGAAAAAGTACCAGGAAAACTAATGGGACTAAAGGCTGACAAGTCCCCTGGACCTGATGGCCTGCATTTTAGGGTCTTAAAAGAAGTGGCTGCAGAGATAGTGGATGCATTGGTTGTAATCTTCCAAAATCCCCTAGATTCTGGAAAGGTCCCAGAGGATTGGAAAACCACAAAAGTCCCTATTCAAGAAAGCAGGGAGACAGAAAGCAGGAAACTTTAGGCCAGCTGGCCTAACGTCTGTCACTGGGAAAATGCTGGAATCCATTATTAAGGAAGTAGTAGCGGGACATTTGGAATGTCATAATTTAATCAAGTAGAGTCAACATGGTTTTGTGAAGGGGAAATCGTGTTCGACAAATTTATCAGAGTTCTTTGAGCATGTAACTAGCAGGGTGGATAAAGGGGAACTCAGCAGACGTAGTGTTTTGGATTTCCAAAAGGCATTTGATAAGGTACCACATAAAAGTTTACTACACAAGATAAGAGCTCATGGTCTTGGGGTAATATATAATGGATAAACGATTGGCTAACAGGAAACAGAGAGTCTGAAAAATGGGTCAATTTCAGGTTGGCAAACTGTAACTAGTGGAGTGCCACAGAGATCAGAGCTCAGGCCTCAACTATTTACAATCTATATTAATGACTTGAATGAAGGGACAGAGTTTATTGTAACCAAATTTGCTGACAACACAAAGATAGGTGGGAAAGCAAGTTGTGAGGAGGACAGAGTGAGTCTGCAAAGGGGTATAGATAGGTTAAGTGAGTAGGTAAAAATTGGCAGCTGGAGTAGAACGTGGGAAAATGTGAGGTTATTCACTTTGGTAGGAAGAAAAGAAAAGCAAAATATTATTTAAATGGAGAGAGGCTACTGAATGCTATGGTACAGAGGGAACTGGGTGTCCTTGTACATGAATCACAAAAAGTTAGCATGCAGGTACAGCAAATAATTAGGAAGGTAAATGGAATGTTGGCCTTCATTGCCAGGGGGAGAGAGTATAAAAGTATGGAAGACTTGCTAAAACTGTACGGAGCACTGGTGAGATCATACATATAATACTGTGTACACCTTTGGTCTCCTTATTTACGGAGGGATATACATGCATTGGAGGCAGTTTAGAGAAGGTTCACTAGGTTAATTTTTGGGATGAAGGGGTTGTCTTCTCAGGAAAGGTTGAGCAGGTTGGGCCTATGTTTTCTGGCGTTCAGAAGAATGAGAGGTGATCTTATTGAAACATATAAGACTCTGAGGGGGCTTGACAGGGTAAATGCTGAGAGGATGTTTCCCTTCGTGGGGGACTCTAGAACAAGGAGGCACAGTTTCAGAATAAGGGGTCTCCCATTTAAGAAGGAAATGAGGAGGAATTTCTTCACTCAGAGGCTCGTTAATCTTTGTAATTCTCGACACAAGAGAGCAGTGGAGGCTGGGTCATTGAATACTTTCAAGGCTGAGTCAGACAGATTTCTGATCTTCAAAGAGAGTCAAAGGTTATGGGGGGCAGGCAGGAAAGTGGAGTTAAGGCCACAATCAGATCAGATTGAATGGTGGAGCAGGCTTGAGGGGCCAAATGGCCTAACCCTGCTCCTATTTCTATGTTCTTACTTTCTAAACTAACCTTGTTACATCAACTTAGTTCAAAACACCCTCAAATATGAAAATATATCTGCATGCTAGAGGCCCTGTAACTACAACACTGCAGCAATTAGCCACTCAGCTAGGATAGTGAAGTCCTCGCTCCATTCACACTTGGGGTTTCCAAACATGTAACATTAAAAAGTCCTGCACCTATACAGCACCTTTCATGACCTAGGGACATCCAAAACACATTACAGCTAATTAAGCACTTTGAAATGTCAGAGATTTTGCATGCAGCAAGATTCCACAAACAGTAATGTGATAATCATATTTTTCTGTTGTTGGCGGGTCATCTGAGGCAGGAAGTTGTTGGTTCAAGCTCCAAACCAGTGACTTGAGCACAATCTAGACCAACGCTCCAGTGCTGCACTGTAGGAGACGCTGGCCTTCGGGTAAGTTGTTAAACTGAGACCCCGCATATCTTCATTTGACATTAAAGATTTCTCATGCCACTATTTGGAAGAAGAGCAGGGGAGTTCTCTCCGGTGTCTTGGGCAACATTTATCCCTTAACCAACATCGAGGAAATCAGTGACACAAAAATCAACAAAAACAGCCAAAGTGGCTCCTCGATGTGGAAAGGGCTTAGAGAAGAATCAGAAGAAGCAACTGAACTGTAAAATGATCTGGCAACAGCAACAGAATGTTTTTGCTCAAGTAAAATACTTGAAGGAGAAAAACATTAGAGATCTGGGAGTAACTGAATTGCTCTTTGAAAGAGTTGGTGCAGACTCAATGGGCCCAATGGCCTCCTTCTGTGCTGTACTATCCCATGATTCTAAGAATGGGATTTCTTGTTCATTACAAGTAGTCTTTTGCACAGTGATATCTACATAGTTAGCATGTGCCCAAAGTGTCTCGCTTTTCAAAAACATCACACCTGAAAATATTGCCTCAAAGGGACAAAATGTGAGCAAATCAAAAGTAGGATAATGTATCAACTGGAAATGAGTAACTGAAAGGAAAATTGAGCAACCAAATCAATTTCTTTTTCTCCAAAATTCCATTTATGATTAAGGTTTTGAATATAAGTTTTGGGATTTCAATATTAGACTTCACCAGTGTGGGTAGCAGAAAATTTTCATGACACATTATCTACCAGTGCTGTTCTTTTTTTGCCTTCTGGTCGCTTTTTTCATTTTACATTTTTGCAAGAGTAAAGTTTCTGTTGGCTGTAAAATTACATACTCAAGTTACCTTATATCTCATTTTTCCAACATAGCTCTTTGCCCACTGGAGTTCATAGGACACTTTGCTTTTAACTGTTTAGTATCTAATGGTCGTAAGCGTTTTCTAAGTCTTTGAAAACTTCGTTAATTTTAAGAATGGATGTTAAGGTACTATAAGAAAAATAAATAGGTTGATTTTTTGACACTTTAAATTGAAGTAGTACCAGATACAAACGACACAACAGTATGATCTATCTCTGATCTTTGACTAGTTTGCTAAAGTGCATTATCTTATATAATAAGTTTCTTCTGTCCTCACTTTCCTGATTTGTCAGTAGGTTGAATTGGTGGGTGGAGCCAGCACTCAGCAGAAAGATCAGGTCTACAGTGGACATGTTCAAGGTTTTCACACGTACAGTGAGAGGTGAGTTTAGTACACACTTGCAAGACTATAATATGAAATTGAGGGAGAAGAAGGTAAAATTTAATCAATGTAATATGACACAGAGACTGAGGCTTAAATACAGCCAATATAATATTAGACAGAGAGAGAGACAAGCACAGACAGAGGTAAAATATTATATGAAACAGAGAGAGAGACTGAGGTAAAGTATAACCAATGTAACAGAGGAAGGTAGAAGGAGACCCATTTTAAAAATAAACAACTTTTGTTGGGTTTATAAGGTCTCGGTTTGTGGAGTGTTTTATTCGGTCCAGTGAAGCTTTGCACCTGTGAGCTGACAGTTGGTTGATTATATATTGTAACATTTTGTTGTAACATTAAAGTACAGCGTGTGTTGAGTGAGAGTTTTTTGATCGATTTAATAAGGGCACCTCTTTGGTGGGCAGTGCCTGGTGTGTGTGGAGGTGGGTGGGAAGGAGCCGATGGTTATTGGTCCTGGCCCCCGGCTCTCGCTGCTCCGTGGCCTCAGTTACTGAGCTGACATCCTCAGAGGAAAGTTGAAGGAGTGAACCTCAGAGACATATAAAGTATAAAATGGCAAGGTAGGGGGAGCCCAGAATGCTACTCTTAATATTAGTCGGGTAGAAGACGAGGATGAAAATTTTGGCTTTGCCTACTGACCCCCCGGCCCTGCCATACCTGGTCCCACTGCTCCCGGGCCTCCCATACTTGACCTGGCCCCTTGATGGCACAGGAAGGGGCAGGGGACCGACATGGGAAGGATGGAATGGGGATAGAATGGGTATGGCATGAGAGGGATCACATGAGAATTTAAAGAATTATGTTGCAAGAAAGATACTAATTTCACCGCAAACGTCTTGCGGGTCTCCAGGGTATTAAAACCCTAAATAAAAAAATCCATTCATGAAAATGACCAATTAGTTCAAATGTCCCAGTAATGAAGAATAAATGCATCAAAAACTAAATGTCCTATTGATTTTAAAATCACTATTTAAACAGAGATCCATTCAAAAGCTGCAACCAATAGATTACAATAAAGCCAATCAAATGGTTGGTTTGATTCAGTTTCACTCCAGTGCACTCCAGTCTGCGAAGATGCCAGATAAGATGCTACCAGACACCAGACATATCATTTCCTGAAATGCTACTAGGCCTTACACTGTCTGCTCTGTTCCCAAACCCTAAGCCACCTCTTCCCCCCCAGCCCTCTCATGCCTACACCCAGACCTGCCAAACTATCACAAGCCCCACAACATTCCACTTTCTCCCTAATCTATGCATATTTCATCAGGTTACACATAGCCAGTACCATCCTATTTAGTCACAAAAGTCATTGTGGTACGAGTCAGCTGACACTTCACTGTATTAACAGGGCTATAGCAAATGAAATAATAGAAACTGATTGCATCAATAAAAAAAACATGCGAGAACTGTACAAAAACACCTTGAATGACAGAAAGAAATAGGGAAGCAAGGAAAGTCCCACAGCAACGTGATCGATGCCTTGCAAGCCACTCAGTTGTACAAGGGCAACCAGGAATAGGCAATAAATGTCAGCCTTGCCAGTGACACCCACAACACAACCCAAGAATGAATACTTATTTTAAAAAAGAGACACAACTGACAAAGCAGGTACAGGCACAACTCAGTTATTTTGAGATTGTCATACACAGATAAACACTTAGCTGATCAGTCCAGCCAATTCTGCCCACTTACAGAAGACAGGATTATTGTAACAACCCATGTTGAGAATATCTCACCTTAACATCTTTTAGTACCAGTCCCTCCAGGCCCTGTTTAATAACTCGATTGATAAAATCTCCCAGATCAGAGGCTTTCTGCCAAAACAGGATGCAAGATAAATTTTGAGAATCAGCAAATGTATACCTGTTTCATCAAATAAGCTAATTAGCTACAGAGATAATTGTAAGAGTGATTTCTTTGAATAGTACCTTTAAATTGCAACATTTGCTTGATTTGAATTTTGTTTAAAGTTAAAGTTTAGGCTAACAAGCTGGTTGGTGGGCAATTGCTCCAGATAACAGCATGGTCTCTTGCAATTTCAGAGTGGACGAACTTGACCAAAGTTCATGATTAGAGTTATTTAACACAAGACTAATCTGTAGAACTTGTCAATGTCTAACTGTACAGACCCAAGATCCCCTCCTTAAAAAGGAACCAAAGATAAAGATATACCAAGTGCATCTTAGGTAATGTGAAAAGACAAGAGATTAGTTAGATATGGCAACTCTATCTGGGCTGTGTTATAACAGTGATATAATCAAGAGTTTTCCACTACGTAGCCTCTGAGAGTAGAGTTACTATAAGTCTATATCAAAAAACTTCAAGATTGTGTTGCTATCTCTAACAGATGGTTCAAGATAGCAGTTTTTGGATATACATTATTTACAATCTTGGTTACCATTTTCTGTTACTAATTTGTGTTCAAGATAACCAATGTTAACAAAATGTGATTATCCCGAAAGTAATATGATGTTTAGGGACAGAGCAGTAGGATTATATGTTAAATGGCCGACAGCATTGAAAAGCAAGTGGTAAAGAAACTGCAATTTACATTTATATAATGCTTTTAATGCAGGAAAATATCCCAAGGTGCTTCACAGGAGCACTGGGCCACAAATTGAGATATTACAATATTAGGAGAAGTGACTAAAAGCTTGGTCAAACAGTTGGGTTTTAAGGATCGTCCAAAAGGGGGACAGAGAGAGAATGTTCCCTCTAAGCTGCATGTGTACACAGTTTTGCCAGTGATGCAACGGCTCACATTTGTTAGCATGGTAGAACATGTATGATGTGACAGAAGTTCTGTTCTGTTTAGGCAGGCTATGGTGCCTTAGTACATTAAAAAGAAAACCTCAATGTAGCCCACTGCATCACAGGTAGAAATACAGTGGCATCAAATGTCTGAAGCCACAGACCACTTAGTGATTAGATTTTATCAAAATATCAGAAAAAACAAAAGTAAGTGGCAACATAAGAACATGAGATAAGAAGGAATGAGGATAGGGTATTCAATCTGCCTATCATTAAGATCTATGTCTCGGACGTACAAAGACTCTGGAGCAGATTTTCTGAATTTGCGCTGGTGGCACAGAGATTGTGTGACGGTATTGCAGATTGGGAACTCGGGAAAGGAAGTCATTATTGGTGACAAATCATGGACATGCACAATGCCATGCCTGAATTCCCAATAAGCATTCTGTTTAAAAGCTTCAAATAAATTGGTGTTACCTTTACCATTGACCACCAATTCAAAACCAAACAAAGAAAATCTAGACCATTTCAGTAATGACTAAATGCAACACTGAGAGGCCTTTGTAAAACGTTCCACTGAAAACATGAATGTACTCACAGTCACGTGTTTCATCTCTGAAAACATGATCCTATTGGGGATTTCAACCATGTTATCATGAAGGAATTGCTTTCGCTCACTGATCGGTCTGTAAAGACAGGAAAAGCATACTTAAATAAATCACGAGGATAAGTGCAGATAAAGGAAGCCAATGGACCACAGAAACTTGCAATTTCAATAAGTGGAGATGATGGAAACCAGTCAGGCCCCCGCACTTTTTAAAAAAAAAGATAGGAACCCAAATTTCTAAATTGTCCAAGGGAAAATGTTGGGACATCCAAGTCTCAATCTGGTGCAACACCAGGGATAACAAGGCTGGAGACCAGGCAGAACTATGGAAAAGTATCTTTCTGGCTGCCGGCCTTTGAATATCTGAACAATTTATTTTTGGGATTGTTGCTTTGGAGACTTGTGAGTCAAGAGCCAGTGGTACTAGCACAACATAAAGCAGTAATTAAATTATACAATAAGCTCTATGTGTCTGTTAAGAGCCAGAATCACAAGGAATTTCAAATGCATGCAGATTTTTGATGGGAAATGTACGGACCTGTTCATTAGGCTGACTCCATTGAAATAAATACAGTCGAAGACAAAAAGACAAACATTAGCATCCTTGAAGGCAGCTTTCTGGAACAGAAGAAAAATAAAATTTAAATAATTTTATCAAACTAACACACAATTCTAGCTGTACTGTTCAGGAGTCTAAAAGAATATTCCAATCTCCATCCTTCAGACCCAAGGCACAGACTCTTGCTGGGGTACAGCTTCACAATCGGCAGCTTTCTGCTGCCTCACACAAGTGGCCATTCTTTACATGTGAGCCTATACATCATCAGCAAACATGGTTATGGGATCCATCCCAGGTAAGCCAAATCTGTCCACAGTGGATAGCAATCAGGAATGAGAACCTCAGCTGAATTTTCCTCTACCTAGCCCAGGGAGCTGAAGCTGACTGTAGACAACTGTTAGCTTGATGAGATCAGCTATCTCAAACAAAGCAGGCACCAATCCTGGTAACACTTCCAGTTTGTATGGCTTATAATCCTGAAGAATTTTTGAATCACTTTATGACCAATTATTTGAATATTACTGTCAACAACAACAACTTGTATTTATAAAATGCCTTGAACATAATAGAATGACTCAAGGCAAGTCACAGGAGTAACAAGCAAAATCTGACACCAAGCCACATCAGTAGATATTAGGGCAGATGGCCAAAAGCTTGGACACAGAGGTAGGTTTTAAAGAACATTTTAAAAGTGAAGAGAAAGGTAGAGAGCCAGGGAGATTTAGGGAGGGAAGTCCAGAGTTTAGGATCAGGCAGCTGTTTAATTACAGGAAATTTCTGCTCATCCAGTAAAGGATGTCAGACAAGCAGTCTGATAATTTAGCAGCAGCAGAGGAATTGAGAGGTAGTGGTTAGGTAGAGCCGAGTGTCGTCGACGTACACGTAACTCTGTGTTTTTGGATGATGTCAAGCGGCAGCAGGTGAATGAGAAATAGCAGGGGGCCAAGAACAGATCCTTGGGGACACCACAGTAATGGTGTGGGAGCGGGAAGAGAAGCCATTGCAAGTGACGTTCTAGCTACATTTAGAAAAAAATGGAACCAGGTGAGTGCAGCCCCACCCAGCTGGATGATGGCGGTGTCATTGCAGCACAATGGCATGATCAACTGTTTCAAAGGCTGTGAACAGGTCGAGAAGAATGAGGAGGGATAATTTACCTTTGTCACAGTCAATGAGGATGCCCTTTGGGACTTTGATAAGAGCTATTTCAGTACTGTGGCAGCGGCAGAAACCTGATTGGAGGGATTCATACATGGAGTTCCAAAAAAGATGGGCATGGGAGGTAACAACACGTTCAAGGACTTTGGAGAGGAAAGGGAGGTTGGAGATGGGGCAGTAGGTTGCAAGGACAGTGGGTCAAGGGTTGATTTTATGAGCAGAGAGGTGATTACAGCAATTTTGAAGGAAAGACAGACAGTCCCTGAAAAGAGAGAACCATTAACAATATCAGCTAACGTGGGGACCAGGCAGGGAAGTTGGGTGGTCAGCAGTTTAAATGGAACAGGGTGGAGTGAGCAGGAGGCGAGTCTCATGGACAAAATGAGCTCAGAGAGGGTATGGGGGAGACAGGAGAGAAACTAGAGAAAGATACAATTTCAGGGCTAGGGTGGGGGAGGTGGGGGGGGGGGGGAGCTTTAGAGGAAGTTTGGCCTGGAGTGATAGGAGATGGGAGGAAGAGGTAGCTGATCGGATGGTCTCAATCTTAGTTACCAAGAAATCGTTGACCTCCCTGCACTTATTGTTGGAGGTGTGGGTGGAAGATACAGGGGAGATGGATTTAACTTGATGGTGTGCAGTAGAGAAAGGAAGCCGGGTTATCTTTGCATTGCAGGATGATCCTGGAATAGTGAGCAGTTTTAGCAAATGAGAGCAGGAGCCAATAGTGCTTTACATAATACAGCCAGATCTGGTGGTGAATTGCCAAACCGGTTGTCCGTTATATCCATTCAAGTTTGTGTCCCTTGGACATAAGGGAGCGGAGATGAAGGCATACCAGGGGAACAGCCAAAGTGACAGACAGCAATGGTTTTAGTGGGGACTAGGACATCAAAAGTGAAGATGAAGGTACGGTTCAGCAAATCAGTAGCTGCAGAAATGCTGTGATGAACAGAGAGCCAAAGTCTAGACAGTTGGAATTTTGAAACTGAAGTTGGAGGTGAATTGGGTGATAGTTTTTCCAGCGGCAGACACAGAAGGAAGTAGGGCCGAGGGAGAAAGGGGGATGTGGGCGAGAGTGATACAGGAAGTGATATGTGATTGATTTGATGGGAGTTGCGAGGCCACATGAGATGGCAAGGTCAAGGGAGTGGTCATGAATACGGATTGGGGAGTTTACATGGAGGGAGAGATTAAGGGATAAGTGGGCAGTGAACTCAGAGGAGAGAGAAAGCATGATGAGTTAAGATGAGATGAGTGGGAGAGTTCTCAATTATTCAGCTAACTGTATTTCTTGATCAAAGAAGCTCACCTAGATGACCTTGTCCCAAGCCTCTACTGCTCTGTAATCTACTCCTAGATTGCTTGGACACAGTGAGTTAATTACCCTCACAATGACCCAAATGAGATGGAAAGTCTGGTGAGGAATTCTCAGGTACAGAAAAAAAGTTTTGGTTTTATTACTTTAAAACATTGTACAATAATACTTTATTCTCTATATCTAACATACCTCTCTAAATAATGTATTAGAAGTTTTGCATACAGCAACATAGAGTTTTGAAGTCTAAAGCTTCACATCCAATGGCTCTGTAGTTAAAAGCAACAAGTATCGGTAGCATATGAATCAAAAGGTTCTAAGTTCAATTGCTGGAGCGTGTGGAGTTTGTGGATCTCAGCCAGTGTGGCAGTAGAGAGGGTTACACTTGGCTGCAAGAGCTAAGATTGAGACAGGGCTGAGGAGAAATCATCCAAGCTTTTTGATTTCTCGCTAGTGATTCCCTGTTGGAAAGGACTGGATGCAATCGAGTAGCCTGCCATGGTCTTTGCCTGGGCTTGTAAAATAAAGCATAGTTACTTGTCAAGAATCTGGAGCAAACCCAGCATCCATGTACCGCAGCACAAATCATGTTTTCACCAGAGGCAGATAAGAATAGCATGGCAGAAATGGCATGGAAAGAACAACGACTGAATATTTTTCCTATTGATTCAAATTCTTGTCCATGAAAGTTGAACATGGATAAATTTCAACCCTGGGTCTCTTAACTGGACCTCAATATCTCTGCAGCATTCAGCATGTGAACATTATAGGAACAAATCAAACTTGGATCCTTCAATGACATTACCTTATGGATACCCAGTGTTCCAAAAGGGAGTGGTTTTCCAGTATGTGTGTCAATCAGCAGCACCTCTGAATCCAAAATCATGCTGTCACCTCCTACAAAAGCTTTGGGAATAAAATCCCTAAAATGAGCAACCTAGAAGGAAACAACAAAAAAGGCAAAATTAGTTTTTGCAATAGAACTACACAGAAATTGGTCCATCCCCATGGGGGCATACCTAACATCATGTTATCAGCTTGCCTCAGTAAGTACTGATCATACTTGAGTCCGTAGGTCAGAGGTTCAAGCCTCACTCCAGCTGAACGCATGATCTGGGCTGACACTCTTAAATTAAGTGAATGCAGGTTATTTTTCACGTTTATAATATTGTAGGATGACTAGCAACATACAGCAAAACATCAAACCTATTATTTCGATACCAGATATACTCCAGTCCCAATGGAATGAACACATCCATTTCTGGTAGAGTTGCATCTGCTCAGCACTTTAATTGGAAAGGAGGGACAACATAAATCCAGCTAAACAAACTCAAGAACAGTTGAGCCTGCCAATTTACTCAAAGATTGCAATTTCCACCTGTTTTCACTGTACCAGTAAATTCCATCAACATTATTGGTTCCTCTCACTGGAGGAAAAAAGAGAATGCTAGTGAGGCAAGGCAAATGAAGGTTATCCCAACATGCACAGAGGTAGGAAAAGTTCTCAAAACAAATCTAGATAAGCCTATAAGATAGAGCAGACAGCTTTCATGATCACAATGGGAAACGGGATAAGCCTTATCTGCATAGTTTAGTCTTACTCTTAGCAGGGAGATGAAAGTAATGCGAAGTGCAGTCAGCGAGCTTTGAAGAAAATGTACAGAAAAGTAGAAAATGAAGAAACAAAAGGTCAAGTGGGGGCACAGAAAATTTATGCTTCTCAGACATCCCAGGTCCAGGTGAGATGCATTTATTTTGTAACGACATATATAGAGCCAGAGTCATTTACACATAGGAGGCCATTCGGCCCATCGAGTACATGCCAGCTCTCCACAGAGCTATGCATTCAGTCCCAATCCCCGGCTCGATCCCCATAGCCCGGCAAGTCCATTTCTCTCAGGTAGCTATCCAACTTCCTCTTGGAGTCATTGATCCTTTCCTTGTGGACCACCCTTGTGGCCAGCAGGTTCCAAGTCATTACCACCCACTGTGTAAAAAGTGCATGTTCTCCTGCATCTTTTGCCCAAAAGCTTCAAGCTGTGTCCCCTTGCCCTTGTATCAATTGTTAACGGGAACAGTTTTTCCTTGTCTAACTTATCTAAGCCTGCCATAACACTTCTATTAAATCTCCACTCACTCTCCTTTGTTCCAAAGAGAGCAACCCCAGCTTTTCCAACTTAACCTTGCAACTAAAATTCTCCATCCCTGAAATCATTCTGGTAAATCTGCTCTGCACTCTCTCAAGGACCCTCACATCTTTCCTGATGTTTGGTGACCTGAACTGGATGCAATACTCCTGTTGGGGCCTAACCAGAGCTTTATAAAGATTCAGCATATCTTCCCTGCATTTGCAGTCAATGCCTCTATTTATGAAGCTCAGATGTCCTGCCACCTTCAAAAGATCTATGCACATGCACCCACATGTCCCTATGTCCCTGCATACGCTTTAGAATTGTGCCATTAAGTATATATTGCCTCTCCCTATTCCTTCTGCCAAAATGCATCACCTCACACTGTCAGTATTAAATTCCATCTGCCACTTCTCTGCCCATTCTGCTAGCCTATCTGTCCTGTTGCAGGTAATTCATATCATCCTCACTGTTTGCCACACCTCCAAGTTTGGTGTCGTCAGCAAATTTTGAGATTCTACTCTTTATTCCAAGATCCAAGTCATTTATATATAGCAAAAAAAAAAAGCAGTGGTCCCAGCACTGACCCTTGAGGAACTCCACTGTCAACCATCCTCCAGTCTGAAAAGCAACCATTTATTACGACTCAGTGTTTTCTGTCCTTAAGCCAATTTTTTAATCCAACTGGACACTAACCCTTCTATTCCATGAGCATCAATTTTGTTAACCAGCCTTTTATGTAGCACCTTATCAAATGCTTGCTTAAAATCCATATAAACAACATCCACCCCACTCCTTTCATCAATCTTCTGTTACAAATCTGTGTTGGCTATCCTAAATTAACCCAAACCTCTCCAAGTGTATGCTGATATTTTCTCTGATTATTGTTTCTAAAATCTTACCCACCACTGATGTTCAACTAACCAGTATGTAGTTGCTAGGACTGTCCTTACACCCTTTCTTGAATAAAGGTGTCACATTTGCCACTCTCCAATCCTCTGGCACATCCCCCATATCCAGGGAAGATTGGAAGATTACGGCAAACCTTTCCATCTATCTCCATCCCCACTTCCTTCAGCAAACCATCCGGACGAAGAATCGCCAGCCTTTTTAGTACCTCCCACCTCTCAATTTTTATCCCATCCATTGCCTCTAAACTCTCTGCTGCTATTGATATTTTGTCAGCCTCCATTTTCTTAGTGAACACTGATACAAAGTACTCATTAAGTATATTAGCCTTGCCCTGCACCTCTAACCATATATTACCCTCTCTATCCCTAACAGGCCCCACTCCCCCTTACTACTTGCTTACATGCTGGTAGAAGATCTTTGGGTTGCCTTTTTATGTTGATTGCCAGTCTGTTTTCATATTCTCTATTTGCCAGTCTTATTTTCCTCTTCTCCCCTCCCCTCTCAAGTTATTGTATATAGCCTGCCTCTCACTTAATGAGTTCACCTGACATGCATCCTACGCCCTCTTTTTTTGTTTCATCATCATCTCTATCTCCCGCTTCAACCAAGGAGCCTGTTCTTGGTTCTCCTAAATTTCACCCTTGTTGGAATGTTCCTATATTGCACCTTTAATGTAATAAACTGTCTCAAGGCGCTTCACAGAGGCATTATAAAACAAAATTTGACACCGAGCCACATAAGGAGATATTAGGGTAGATGACCAAAGCTTGGTCCAAGACGCAGGTCTTAAAGGAGGAAAGTAAGGTAGAGATGAGGAGAGGTTTAGGGAACTCCAGAGCTTTGGGCCTAGGTAGCTGAAGGCACAGCCACCAATGATGGAGCAATAAAAATTGGATCTACTCAAGAATCAGAATTGGAGGCGCTACGACCCTTCAAAATATCTGCGGTCTGGAGGAGATGACAGAGATAGGGAGCAGCAAGGCTATCGAGGGGTTTGAAGCCAAGGATGACAGTTTTGAGGTGCTGCTTAATCGGGAGCCAGTGTAGGTCAGTGAGCACAGGGGTGATAGGTGAAGGAGATTTGGTGAATTAGGGCATGGACAGCAGATTTTTAGAGTTTACAGAGGGTAAAATGTGGAAGGCCAGTCACAAGGTCAGTAGAATAGTCAAGCCTGGTGGTAACAAAGGCATGTATGAGGGTTTCAGCAGCATAAGACTGAGGCGGGGGCGGTGTTGGGCAATGTTATGGAAGTGAAAATAGGTGGTCTTAGTGACAATACAGATATGTGATTGAAAGCTCATCTTGGGGTCAAATATGACACAGAGGTTGGGCAGTCCTGTTCAGGCACAGACAGTTGCCAGGAAGAGGGAAGGATTCAGTGGGGCTAGGGAGCAGTTTGTGGCAGGGACTGAAGACAATGGCTTCAGTATTCCCTGTATTTAATTGGAAGACATTTCTCCTCATCCAGTACTGGATGTCAGACAAGCAATCTGACAATTTAGAGATAGTGGAGGAGCCAAGAAAAGTGATGGTGTGGTAAAGCTGAGTGTCATCAGCGACATGTGGAAACTAATGCATTTTTGGATGATTCTGTCGAGGGGCAGAAAAGATTAGAAATAGGAGTGGGGGGAGGGGCGGGGGGATAGTCAAAGCATAGATAGATAAGAATGGAACCAGGTGAGTGCAGTCCCAGGCTGCTAGACCACTGTGGAAAGGTATTATATATGAACATACAAATTAAGAGCAGGAGTAGGCCACTCGGCCCCTCAAGCCTGCTCCGCCATTCATGCTGACCTGACTGCAACATCGACTCCATATTCCTGCCTACCCCAATAACCTTCACCCCCTTGCTTATCAAGAATCTATCTACCTCCGTCTTAAAAATATTTAAAGGCACTGCTTCCACTGCCTTTTGAGGAAGAGAGAGTACCAAAGATTCACGACCCTCTGAAAATATTTCTCCTCATCTCTGTCTTAAATGGACAACCCCTTATGTTTAAACAGTGACCCCTAGTTCTAGATTTTCTCACAAGGGGAAACATCCTTTCTACATCCACCCTGTCAAAATCCCTCAGGATCTTACAATGTTTCAATCAAGTCACCTCTTACTCTCCTAAACTCCGGCAGGTACAAGTCCAGCGTAACCAATCTTTTCCAATAAGACAACCCACCCATTACAGGTATTAGTCGAGTAAACCTTGTCTGAACTGCTTCCAACACATTTACATTCTATTAGCTTTCCTAATTACTCGCTGAAGCTGCATACTAACCTTTTGCAATTCATGCACCAGGACACCCAGATCCCTCTGCATCTCAGAGCCCTGCAATCTCTAATCATTTAAATAATATGCTTCTTCTTTATTCTTCCTGCCAAAATGGACAATTTCACATTTTCCCACATTATACTCCATTTGCCAGGTCTTTGCTCACTCACTTAACCTATTTATATCCCTCTGCAGCCTCCTTATGTCCTCTTCACAACTTACATTCCTACCTACCTTTGTGTCATCAGCAAATTTAGCAACCATACCTTCGATCCCTTCATCCAAGTCATTTATAAAAAGGGATTAAAAGTTGAGGCCCCAGCACAGACCCCATTGGCTTCACTGGAGGAGGACAGTGAGATCCAGGGGTCAGCAATGTGTCCTTACACAGATACCAGTGCCCATGGTAAACAATTTTGGGGCCCGTCACTGGTAATTTCAGGGTTGAGAAATTTCCTATTGGCGGCTATAGACAGGCTTAAAAAAGATTTGAAAGTGTCAGTTTCACAGCTGACAGATGCAGAAGCAGAACAGCACTTTTGAACATTGGACAGATTTGGAGAGGGGGGGGGAAAAGAGAGTGCGCAGGGGAATGGGGAGAGTGCGGGGGGGGCAGAGCGAGTGGGTGGGGGGAGAGAACGAGTGGGTGGGGGGAGAGAACGAGTGGGTGGGGGGAGAGAACGAGTGGGTGGGGGGAGAGAACGAGTGGGTGGGGGGAGAGAACGAGTGGGTGGGGGGAGAGAACGAGTGGGTGGGGGGAGAGAACGAGTGGGTGGGGGGAGAGAACGAGTGGGTGGGGGGAGAGAACGAGTGGGTGGGGGGAGAGAACGAGTGGGTGGGGGGGAGAACGAGTGGGTGGGGGGGAGAACAAGTGGGTGGGGGGGAGAACGAGTGGGTGGGGGGAGAGAACGAGTGGGTGGGGGGAGAGAACGAGTGGGTGGGGGGAGAGAACGAGTGGGTGGGGGGAGAGAACGAGAGGGGGGGGAGAGAACGAGAGGGGGGGGAGAACGAGTGGGGGGGGGAGAACGAGTGGGGGGGGGGAGAACGAGTGGGGGGGGGGAGAACGAGTGGGGGGGGGGGGAGAACGAGTGGGGGGGGGGAGAACGAGTGGGGGGAGAACGAGTGGGGGGGGAGAACGAGTGGGGGGGGGAGAACGAGTGGGGGGAGAACGAGTGGGGGGAGAACGAGTGGGGGGAGAACGAGTGGGGGGAGAACGAGTGGGGGGAGAACGAGTGGGGGGAGAACGAGTGGGGGGGGGGGAGAGAACGAGTGGGGGGGGGGGGAGAGAACGAGTGGGGGGGGGGAGAGAACGAGTGGGGGGGGGAGAACGAGTGGGGGGGGGAGAACGAGTGGGGGGGGGAGAACGAGTGGGGGGGGGAGAACGAGTGGGGGGGGGAGAACGAGTGGGGGGGGGGGGGGAGAACGAGTGGGGGGGGGGGGGGGAGAACGAGTGGGGGGGGGGACCAAGCCTTTAACCTTGTGTTTTAAAATAACTTAGCAGCTTGGTTATTTTAAAACACAAATTTAAAGGCTATAGTTATGTAAACTCTTTTTAAAATGGCAAATGTCATTTGGGGAATGTCTCGATTTGTATGCTCTTGCACATATTACTTTCACTTGGGACACAATCTCAGTGACACGTTGAAAGTTACTGGCCTTTTATTTCTACATAAATGTCACAATTCCACTGCTATCCATTTGGAATCACATTGTTCCAGAATTTAAAGAAGGGGGAAAACAGGCAAGAAAATCCAAGGAATCTCGAAACTAGCATTGTAAGTGCCTCACGAATACAAGAATAGGGTGTATTGGGGCTAAATGACACTGTGAAAACAGGATGCTGCTGACCCATATACAATAGTTAGTAAATACAATGTATGGATAGCTTTAATAACCTTAATCTATGATGAACTATCTACAATTCCTTAACAAAATTCACGCTGCATTTGCAGTTTTAAAAACGGTCAGGGAAGACATAGTGAGAAATTATTTTGTTTCAATGACCATGTTAGAAACAGTCATTAACTGATTTTTTTTTTGCTGCAAATTGGATCAAAGGACAAGTTTTACAATTATGTCAAAGATCAGTAACTGCAATGTACATCGTTTACTATCCAGTTTGAGGGCAGATAACTGGAGTTGCCAATGCCATTTGAAAGTTGTCTGTATCATATTACATTATAGTGCACCTTTGCTAACGTAAGAGATTTGGCATGGACATAAATTGGTTAGTCTGGACTACAATCTTACATTTTGTAATTGAATAATATATGCAGTAACAACCACTCTACCTTTTGCAGAAAAGCTTTTTGTTAATAATTATCTTGTCAGCTGAATAATCGACAATGATAGACTGAGATACAGACATGAGAATTTAAGAGAATCGCTTTATTAGAAGAACTGAAGGGTGCTCTTTATTTGTAATTGCGTTTATCTAACTTTGTCACTATCTTTGGTGAGCAAATGACATTTTGTTCACGAGGGATTCTGTTGTTTCTGTATTTTAGAATCCAGGACCTAGTTTAACAGCCTGACACGGTGAATAAATTAGTCTTGGCTACCTACCATTAATCTCTCTCTCCCTTCCTGTCCTGCTCTGCTTTTCCATTTTACATGACACTTCTGAAGTACTATCTGCTCCATCTTATAAAATTCTCCTGATTTGGAGATCTCTGCCCTTTTGTTGGCTGCCCTGTTGCCAGACACATATTACAAGCAGGTGGAGAAGTTGCACAAACATTGACCACGGGTTAAATTGTGAGAGAAATGGTCCGTCTTCCTATTGCTGATTTTTCTACTGCCTCACCTCAATAACAATCCTCCCCTTGAGTTTTATGGTTTATTGCACTCCTGACACAGTATGAATTCACAGAATTCATCTTGCCAAGTCCCTCTACCACCCCGTGACATGATATAGCTAGCTCTATTCTGTCAACAAAAGTAATTCACACTGGCATTGCATACTATTTTGCTTGCCAGCTAGCTAATACAGTTGTGCTGCTCTCCATTGATGTTTGTATGGTTAGCTACTTTATTTATAGGCAGAAATGTGTTTTAAATCAGATTGTGTTTTGATGGCATTAGATTGGCTATACACTTCACGTTAAGATTAATTTTCCCCATATCCGTGGCTGAGTCAATAATTGTGTCAAATGTCCTTGGTACAACATATTGGTGCCTATCCCTGGCAAGATCAACTGTGTCAAAGGCTGCAAATAGGTCGAGAAAGGCAAAGAGGGATAGTTTCCCTTCATTACAGTCACATAGGATGTGAATTGTGACTTTGATAACAGCCCTTTCAGTACTACTGCAGGGGAGGAAATCTGATAGGAGGGATTCAAACATGGAATTCCCGGAAAGATGGGCACAAATTTGGGAGATAAGTTCAAGGACTTGGGAGAGTTAAGGGAGGTAGTTTGCAAGGATGGAGGGGTCATGAATGAGTGGTTTTTTTTCCTGAGAGAGGGGTTGATGGCAGATTTGAAGGAGAGAAGGACAACACCTGAAGAGAGAGAACCATTAACAAAGGTCAGCTAATGGGAGCCAGGAAGGGAAGCTGGGTGGTCATAGTGTTGGCACAAATCAAATTTCAGTCTTTGCAATAGCTTTGAGAATGAGAGAGTGTGAGTGAGAATGAGTGAGGAGAGTGAGAGAGAAAAAACGTGAGGAAGCACACACCACACAAGACAGTTACAGAGATGAGGTTATCGCAGCAGTCACACTGATCTTATTCCTAGGATTTGTCCTATGTAGAGCTCCAAAATTCATAACTGTGTCAGTACTGGTGGGAACTATATTGCATGTAGGCACTGTGAGGGAGATTCATCGTGGTTTAAATGATTCCACCCCAATTTTGGCGCGGCAATAATCACCAACATCCTTGCGCATCAGCTGCAAGCATGGAAAATAAAAACCATCCTACAGAAAATCAAAAGGAAACAGGAGAATTGCTTGATAATGCACTATTAGAACACTGTTCTTTTAGGTCGGAAGCCTGTTGGTATGAAAATCCCCTCTTGTATTTCTCACTATAACAAATGAGTGTGGCAGTCTCAATCCATCAAGAATTGGACACCGTCTCAAGTATAAAACTAACCACATTTGGCACAAATCTCATGAAACTGGCAAATCTCGCTCAAGGAGGTGTGAAAAATTCACTCTACAACACTGTTGCAGATAAAAGCATATCTATCCAAAATAAGTTGAGAGTGATTTAAACAGGCTGAGGTAATGTCAAATAGTTAAGCTCTTTAAAATCTATAATCAGCATAGATTCGGTTACAGCCCCAAATTTAGCTCTGCTGTTTTGTTAATAAAATTTTGCGCTCATTAAATGGCAATAAATGCCAGTGTTGGAGAATGAAACAATTCCCACTTACTGCACAAGGCATTAGCAGCAAGCAAGGAGTCCCAGGTAGAAACAGCATGCCAGACACTGAGTGAACCCCCCTCTACTCTCCTTCAATTTGTTTCAAATTGTTTGAAGGAGCCTACAGCCCAGAATGAATTACTGTCTTCAGAAGATCACTTAGCAGAGAAAGAAGAAAATTGAAATTAAAAGCTCTAAGTTGTGAACTTTCAAATGTGTCCCCTACCCCCGCCACCAGAGATGGAGAAAAAAAATGACTCTCACTTGCAGCGAGGCATTGTGAAAGTTTGTCCCTTTGGAAGGAGAGTTACTTACTTTATGTGGCAACACTGGTTTCAGGCTCCTGCTGTAGTATTGGAAGGTGTCCCCATTCTTATGTACTTGAACTCTCTCCCCATCATACTTGATCTCTGCATACATTCCATTTGGACATTTCTTCATGGCATAGTCAATTGATTTGCATGCTTCAGCCTGAAGTAGGAAAAAAAGATTAATTTCTTTAAAATCTCCAGGAAGATAAAACATCTTTAATATTTATAGTCTGTGAAGTATCGTTCAAGGGATATTTTTGCCAAAAATTAAATGCTCTTCCTTTCTGTAAGGTTTATTTTCCAGAACGCAATATGTTAGTAATGCTCTCATCACTAAACCCCAGGGGTTTAGGTCAAGTGCTGAAAATTGCAGTTCAGATGTTTGTAATTGCTGCACTGTACAGGAGTTTCTGGGAGCACTAGTTGGGAACTTGAGGCTGAATTACAAAACTGGCTTGGTGTTTCAGCACCCAGTGACAGGAAAACAGTCAAAATGTCGCAACCCCATTTAAAAGACTTTAAAAATTCCAATTCCCTTCCTCCCCTCTAATCCCCCCACCCTCCCAAAACACCCACCTTCCCAAGGCCCTTAGCAACAATGGGCATCAGGAACAATAGACAACCCTGGCACCCAGAACTGCAGGGGAACAAATGACGGGAAATACATTGTATGGTGCATTGGCCTCAGATTATAAAATACCTGTCCATATTTGGAAGGGCTTAATATAGGCATGCAACATCACTTCCAGCAGAAAGCACTAAAAGATTCCTAGTAGATCGAAAGTTAGCAAATGTAACACCGCTATTCAAGACAGGAGGAAAGACAGAAAATAGGGAACCACAGGCCAGTGAACCTGACAATGGTCGTCAGGAATATGTTGGAATCCATCATCAAGGAAGTCTTAATGCACTTAGAAAATCATAGTATGATCAGACAATGTCAACACGGTTTTGTGAAACGGAAATCGTGTTTGACAAATGTATTAGTTTTCTGAGGATGTAATTAGTAGGGTAGGTAAAGGCGGGTGGGGGAGAGGGGGGGGCAGGCAGTAGATGTAGTATACTTGGATTTCCAAAAGGCATCTGATAAGGTGCCACATAAAAGATTAAAATGGAAGATAAGGGCTCATGGAGTTGGCGGTAATATATTAGCATGAATGGATGATTGGTTAATGGACAGGAAGCAGACAGTAGGAATAAACAGGGCATTTTCCAGCCGGCAGGCTGTAACTAGTGGAGTGCCACAAGGATCAGCGCTAAGGCCTTAGCTATTTACAATCTATAATAATAACTTTGATGAAGAGACTGCAGGTAATGTATCCAAGTTTCCTGGCGATACAAAACTAGGTAGGAGTGTAAGCTGTGAGGACACAAAGGCTGAAAATAGATATAGACAGGTTAAGTGAGTGGGCAGCAAGATAGCAGATGGAGTACGTGGAGCAGTGTGAGGTTATTCACTTCGGTAGGAAGAACAGAAAAGAATATTTTTTTTAAACTTCTAAATGTTGATGCTTAGAGGTTTGGGTGAACTCATACAAGGAACACAAAAAGGTAGCATGTAGGTACTGCAAGTAATTAAAGGTCTGCAAAGGAAACCCGACCTGAGCCCAAATGCCGGACCCGGAAGCCCGATCCGATCCGACCCGAACCCGACACGTCGTTGGGTCCCGTCGGGGTGGGGTCGGGTAGCCGGCCTTTACCCATGTACTGATGTAAAGGCTTGTTACCTGACCCGACGGGACCCGACGACATGTGTCGGGGTTGGGTCTCCTTTGCAGCCCTTTACAAGCAATTAGGTAAATTCTATGTTGGCCTTTATTACAAGGGGACGGGAGCACAAGAATAAGGAAGGCTTGCTACAATTGTACATGGCTTTGGTGAGACCATACCTGGAGTACTGTGTGCAGTTTTGGTCTCCATATTTAAAGAAGGATAACTTGCATTAGAGGCGGTACAGCAAAGGTTCACTTGATTGGTTTCTTGGATAAGATGGTTGTTCTACAATGACAGGCTGAGTAAATTGGGTCTATACTGTCTGGAGTTTAGAAGAATGAGAGGTGATCTCATTGAAACATCCAAGACTGTGAACGGACTTGACAGGGTAACATTGAGAGGTTCTTTGCCCTGTCCGGAAAATCTAGAACATGGGAGTGAAGACTCAGGATAAGGGGCCGATAACTTCGGACTGCGAGGAAGAAACATTTCTTCATTTAGAGGGTTGTGAATCTTTGGAATTCTCTACGCAAAGGTTTGTGGATGCTCCATCGTTGAATTATATTCAAGGCAGATACAGATTTTTGATCTCTCAAGGAATCAAGGGATATAGGGTGCTGGCTGGAAAGTGGAGTTGAGGCAGGAAACTACTGGCCAGTTAGCTTAACAACTGCCTTAGGGAAAACATTAGAAGCTATTATGAAAGACATTATAGCAGGGCACTTAGAAAAATTCAAGGTAATCAGGCAGAATCAACATGGCGTTCTTTGAAGTAGTACAATGTGCTGTGGATAAAGGGGAACCAGTGGATGTATTGTACTTAAGATTTCCAGAAGGCATTTGATAAGGTGCCACATCAACGGTTATAGCGGAAAAAAGCTTGTGGTGTAGGGGGTAACATATTGGCAAGCTAACAGGAAACAGAGAGTAGGCAGAAATGGGTCATTTTCTGCTTGGCAAGATGTAACGAGTGGAATGCTGCAGGGATCAGTGCTGGGGCCTCAACTTTTTATCATTCTTCTTCTCTGGCCTCCTTGTCTCGGGAGACAATGGGTAAGCGCCTGCAGGTGGTCAGTGGTTTGTGGCGCGGCGCCTGGAGTGGCTATAAAGACCAATTCTAGAGTGACAGACTCTTCCACAAGCGCTGCAGATAAAATTGGTTGCCACGGCTGTTACACAGTTGGCTCGCTCCTTGCGCTTCTGTCTTTTTTCCTGCAAACTGCTAAGTCTCTTCGACTCGCCACTCTTTAGCCCCACCTTTATGGCTCTCCGCCAACTCTGGCGATCACCGACAACTGACTCCCACGACTTGTGGTCAATGTCACAGGACTTAATGTCGCATTTGCAGACGTCCTTAAAGCGGAGACATGGACGGCTGGTGGGTCTGATACCAGTGACGAGCTCGCTGTACAGTGCGTCCTTGGGGATCCTGCCATCTTCCATGCGGCTCACATGGCCAAACCATCTCAAGCGCCGCTGGCTCAGTAGGGTGTATATGCTGGGGATGTTGACCGCCTCGAGGACTTCTGCGTTGGAGATATAGTCCTGCCACCTGATGCCAAGGATTCTCCGGAGGCAACGAAGATGGAATGAGTTGAGATGTCGCTCTTGGCTGACATACATTGTCCAGGCCTCACTGCCATAGAGCAAGGTACTGAGGACACAGGCTTGATACACTCGGACTTCTGTGTTCAGTGTCAGTGCGCCATTTTCCCACACCCTCTTGGCCAGTCTGGTCATAGCAGCGGACGCCTTTCCCATGCGCTTGTTGATTTCTGCATCGAGAGACAGGTTACTGGTGATAGTTGAGCCTAGGTAGAGTCATAGAGTTATACAGAACAGAAACAGGTGAACTCTTGAACCACTTCCAGAGGGTGGTCACAGATATTGATGGATGGAGCATTTCTGACGTCCTGTCCCATGATGTTTGTTTTCTTGAGGCTGATGGTTAGGCCAAATTCGTTGCAGGTAGCCGCAATCCTGTCGATGAGTCTCTGCAGACACTCTTCTGTGTGGGATATTAATGCAGCATTGTCAGCAAAGAGGAGTTCCCTGATGAGGACCTTCCGTACTTTGGTCTTCACTCTAAGACGGGCATGGTTGAACAACCTGCCATCTGATCTTGTGTGGAGGAAAATTCCTTCTTCTGAAGACTTGAAAGCATGTGAGAGCAGCAGTAAGAAGATCCCAAACAGTGCAGGTGCGAGAACACAGCCCTGTTTCACTCCACTCAGGATAAAAAAGGGGTCTGATGAGGCACCGCTATGCTGAATTGTGCCTTTCATATTGTCGTGGAATGAGGTGATGATACTTAGTAGCTTTGGTGGACATCCGACCTTTGTTCGTAGTCTGAAGAGACCACGTCTGCTGATGAGGTCAAAGGCTTTGGTGAGATCTATCAAAGCTACGTAGAGGGGCATCAATTGTTCGCAGCATTTCTCCTGTAGCTGGCGAAGGGAGAACAGCATGGCAATGGTGGATCTCTCTGCTCGAAAGCCAGACTGTGCCTCAGGGTAGACACGCTCGGCCAACTTCTGGAGTCTGTTTTAAACGACTCGAGTGAAGACTTTCCCTACTATGCTGAGCAGGGAAATTCCACGGTAGTTGTTGCAGTCACCGCGGTCACCCTTGTTCTTCTAGAGTGTTGTTATTGGCATCGCACATGTCCTGTGGTACTGCTCCCTCATCCCAGCACAGGCAAAGCAGTTCATGAAGTGCTGAGAGTAGAGCAGGCTTGGCACTCTTGATTATTTCAGGGGTAATGCCATTCTTTCCAGGGGCTTTTCCACTGGCTAGGGAATCAATGGCATCACTGAGTTCCGATTTTGTTGGCTGTTCGTCCAACTCATCCATGACTGGCAGAGACTGAGCTGCATTGAGGGCGGTATCAGTGACATTTTCCCTGGAGTACAGTTCTAGCTAGTGCTCCACCCAGCAGTCCATTTGCTTGCGTTGGTCAGTGATCGTGTCCCCTGATTTAGACTCGAGGAGGACAATCTTCTGAATGGTTGGCCCAAAATCTCTCAATGCCATCATACATTCTCTGATGTTTCCGGTGTCGGAGGCCAGCTGAATACGACTGCCTAGGTGTTGCCAGTAGTCATTTGCACAGCGCCTAGCTGTTCTTTGTGCAGCGCTTCTGGCTACTTTAAGTGCTACAGATATTAACTCGCTGGGGGTTTTCTTGTAGTTCAACAGTGCAATGCGCTTAGCGGGCTATGACAGGTTCCAGCTCTTCAAAGTGAGATTGAAACCAGTCTGCATTCTGCTTCACACATTTGCCAAAGGTGGTCATTGCTGAGTCATAGATGGTGTCTCTCATGTGGGCCCACTTGGTCTCTGCATCCCCTGCAGGAGTGTAAGTTATGAGTTATAAGTTAAGGAAGTAAGTTATGAAGACATAGGATGCTACAAAGGGATATAGATAGGTTAAGTGAGTGGGCAAAGATCTGGCAAATGGAGTATAATGTGGGAAAATGTGAAATTGTCCATTTTGGCAGGAAGAAAAAAAAAGCATATTATTTAAATGATGAGAGACTGCACAGCTCTGAGATGCAGAGGGTTCTGGGTGTCCGAGTGCGTGAATCGCAAAAGGTTAGTATGCAGGTTTAGCAGGTAATTAGGAACGCTAATAGAATGTTATCATTTATTGTGAGGAGAACTGAATACAAAAGTCAGGAAGTTATGCTTCAGTTATACAGGGCACTGGTGAGGCCACATCTGGAGTACTGTGTATAGTATTGGTCTCCTTATTTAAGGAATGATGTAAATGCGTTGGAAGCAGTTCAGAGGTTTACTAGACTAATAGCCGGAATGGGTGGGTTATCTTATGATCAATGGTTGGACAGGGTAGGCTTGTATCCTCTGGAGTTTAGGAGAGTAAGTGGCAACTTGACTGAAACATTATAATATCCTGAGAGGTCTTGACAGGGTGGATGTGAAAAGAATGTTTCTCCTTGTGGGAGAATCTAGAACTAGGGGTCACTGTTTAAAAATAAGGGGTCGCCATTTAAGACAGAGATGAGGAGAATTTTTTACTCTCAGAGGGTTGAGTGTCTTTAGAACTCTTTTCCTCAAAAGTCAGTGGAAACAAAGTCTTTAAATATTTTTTAAGGCAGAGGTAGATAGATTCTTGATAAACAAGGAGGTGAAAGGTTATTGGGGTTAGGCGGGAATGTGAAGTGGAGGTTACAATCAGCTCAGCCATGATCTTATTGAATGGTGGAGCAGGCTCGAGGGGCCGCATGGCCTACTGCTCCAAAACTGTTTGTCCACAATCGTATTGAATGGCAGAGCAGGTTCAAGGGGCCATTCGTCTACTCCTGTTCCTAATTCTTACATTAAGTGCCCTCATGACGCAGGGAACAAGGAGCAGACAGCAGGCAGGACTTTATTAAATTTATTCACAATATATGGGCACTGCTGGCAAGGAAAGCATATATTATCCATCTCTAATTACCTTTGAGAAGATGGTGGTAAGCCACCTTCTTGATTATAACAGAACGGTTTGCTAGGCCATTTCCGAGGGCCGTTCAGATTACTGTGCATCCGGAGTCACATTTAGGCCAGCAGATTTCCTTCTCTAAAGGACATTAATGAACCAGATGGCTTTTTACAACAATCTGAGAGTTACATGGCCACCTTTGCCGATACTAGCTTTTTATTTCAAATGTATTTCATCAACTTAAATTCCCCAGCTGCCATGATCTCCCTCACTGTTTCCCAATGTAACCCAACACAATATTCAGCCCTAAACATCTACAACCTGGATCTGAATGTGCTGGGGTGGAAATAAAAACACAAGCCCACACCATATGCCTCTTAACACAGCTGGTTGTTTCATTTATAATACATATGTATTTCTTTAATTGCATTTAATAATGTTTTGGACAAATAAATGTTTATACAATTTGCAGGTGGAAAGAAAGTTGAGGTGGCAACACAGTTTAAGTATCATAGAAGTTTCAATCGTTCCCAATTTCTCCCTCAAGGTGCCAATGCCTATTAGGGTCCAGTTCCACGTACTCCAATCATCTGGTATAATGGTCAAATTGCCATTCTTGCTGTCTCAGGTTAGGCAAGCATTAAGTTATTCTACTCCAGTTTTTCAGCAGGGATCACTGACCAGAAATCCTGGTTGCTTTTTTTCCATCCTTAGACAAGGACACTTTTTGCATTAATTAAAGTTCTTAGGCCACGTGAGAAGCTGGCAAGGTTGCATTTGTTCTTCATCGCTAAATGGGCTAAAGTGGTGGGTCTTCTCCTTGAACTGTTGCTGATAGTGTTAAGTAGAATGAGGATTTTGAAGCATCACCAATATGCAACAGACAGAATAGCATGCAACTTGGGAGAGGAGCTTGGAGATGTTGGCATTTCAATGATATTGCTGGTTACCCTTCTCAATAGTAGAAAGTAAGTTTGGCAAGTTGCTGCAGTGTATCTAGTGGATAATATATACTGCAGCCATAGTTCCCTACTGACAGAGGGGATGGATAGTGAGTGCAGAGCTAATGAAACAGTCTGTGTTGTTTCAGAAGGTTTTGAACATAGTGTTTTTAGAGCTGCATCCAACCAGTCGAGTGGGGAGTATTCCATTGCATTCCTCACTTATGGCTTCAAAGGTTGAGGGATTAGCAGGTCAATCATTCATCGCAAGAGCACCCAACCTCTACAACACTCTTATAACTAGTGTTGATATGACTGCCCAGTTAAGGTGCTGGACTCAGTTGATGATGGTGTCACTGAAAGTCAGGGATAGGTGGCTGTGCCTTTTCTTGGAGATGGTCATTGCCTGGGACTTACATAGTGCTAGTTGTTATCTGCCACTTGTCAGCCCAAGCCCAGAGATTGGCATGGGCCACTTCATAGAATTACAGGCCCTTGAGCCAACGTGTCTGCGCCGACCACCAAGCACCCATCCAATCTAATCCCATTTTTCCACACTTGGCCCCTAGTCTTATAGGCTATGGCTTTTCAAGTGCTCATCTAAATGCCTCTTAAATGATGTGAGGGTTCCTGCCTCAACCACCCCTACAGTTGGTGTGTTCCAGATTCCAACCAACCTCTGGGAGAAAAATTGTTTTCCTCAACTCCCCTCTAAACCTCCTGCTCCTTACCTCAACTAAGAGAAAAAGGTTCTTCCTATCTCTGCCCTCATAATTTTGTATAGCTCAGTCAGGCCCCCCTCAGCCTTCTCTGCTCCAAGTAAAACAACCCCAACCTATCCAGTCTCTCTTCATCACTTAAATACTCCAGCCCAGGCAACATCCTGGTTAATCTCCTTTGCACCCTCTCCAGTGCAATTACATCCTTCCTATAATGCTGTGGCCTAACTAGCGTTTTATACAGCTCCATCATAACACCCACTCTTCTACTCTTTGCCTCAGCTAACAAAGGCAAGTATCCCATATGCCTTCCTAACCACCTTATCTACTTGTGCTGCTGCCTTCAGTGATCTATGGACAAGTACACCTTATCAGGGCAAGTGTAAATGGAACTGAACAGTCAGCAAGAAGTACCCCACCCTCTCTCCAGACTTACGACTGACTGTAGTGCCTACTGCTGTTCTGTCTGACATCACTAGCAAAGATAAGGCGACTTTTACTGGAACATTATGGTCTGTATGGTTTTATACTACACTGTGGTTAATTACCCAGGAAGCCTCCAGGGAAGCCACAAAGCTAATGTTTATAAACATAGACGTCAAAAGCAATACTTGGTGCAGCCTTGCAGCAACAGCATGGTTGCAAATAGAAATAAAAAGTTCAATCACTGGGAAGGAACTTGCTGATCAAAATAAAAATTTGCAGACAAGTGTTTTTTTTTCTCATTTCCTTCTGTGTTATAAACTCTGGTTAGTAACATTGCAACGCGTTAAATTTCACTGGCTCCCAAAAATCTCAATTTCTGCAAATGCTTCGATGAAGGACAATCCTGTTCAGCTGCCTGACTACTGCAATAATCTCAGGTTGTCTTCCTAAAATAACCAATTTCAAATGTTTTAAGATAAGCATGTTATGCAGTTTCATTAACCAAACCTTTTGCAATCGGTCAAAATCCCCTTAGAGCCTTACCAGTCTTAAAAATCAGCAATTCCTTAATCCAGGTTAAATAGGCCATGTCCTAAACCCAACCTCGCTAACACTTTTAAATAGTGATTAATTACCAAAAGTGGATGGTTTAAAGGGTAGAATCTTAAATCAAAAAGCATGGGAAAAAGAAAAGCTGTAAACATAAGAACTTTGATCAGCACAGATTAGACAGCAAATGAAAGGAGTTAGAGGTTAAATTGTGGAGTGAATGGCTGCTTTTAGGCACTATGCAGCCACATAAGGATTGAAAATGGCTGAGAGATGTGCACACACATATTTCCGACGAGCGCATAGGAAGGCAAATTATATTTTATACTCCAATGTTTTTGTAATAAAGAATAAGAGTAAAGATGTCTTATGACAATTATATAGGTCGGGGCTTTGTGAGACCACACCTGGAATACCATGTATACTTTTGGTCTCCTTACCTAACAAAAAGATATACTTACCTTAAGAGGCAGAGTAACGATAGTTCACGAGACCAATTCCTGAGATGACAGGATTGTCCTGTGTGAAGAGATTGAGTAGAGTATGCCTATATTCCCTACAATTTAGAAGAACAGAGAGGTGACCTATTTGAAACATCATAAAATCTTTAAGGGCTCTGACATGCTAGATATTGGGAGGGTGCTCCCCTTGGCTGGGGAGTCTAGAATTAGAGGTCACAGTCTCAGAATGAACAGAATGGCAATTTAGGGCTGATCTGAGGAGAAATGTTTTCACTCAAAAGATTGTGAATCTTTGGAATTTTCGACCCCAGATAGCTGCAATGCTCATTGAGCATATTCAAGACAGAGATCAGCAGATTTTTGTGTAGTAAGGGAATTAAGAGAGTTGGAGATAGTCTTAAAAAAAAAATGTAGTGTTGGAGTAGGTGGTCAGCCATGATCTTATTGAATGCAGGGACAGGCTCGATGGTCAACCCCTCCTCCTATTTCTTTTCTTACGGCCGAAATCAGTTGTTACGACCAGGTGAGAAGGTCTAGGGGTTCCCGCTCGGCCTTTGCCTGGTTCAACCGCAACAGGGTTTAATTTTGTTTTTTTTAAAAACACTGGGTTTTAGCACCCCCTTAGTGAATCATTGTTCACTGCTTTCCAATTGTAAGGCAAAGAAATCAACTCAGATAGGTTTTCTTAGATTTTAAACAAGAAAGGTAGAAATTTATTAATCTTAAACTCTAATCTGGTTACCGACTGTGAATATGCAACTTGACCATGCCATCATGGTAAACACACACGCAGATATAGAGACAGAAAAGTAGAAAAGAAAAAAAGGGAAATGTTTGAGGCAATAGCTGGGTTTCTATTTTACTGTCCTTTGAGTTTGCTGTGAAGTCTTTGGTTTTGTTTTTATTCATTCTTGGGATGTGGGCGTCGCTGGCTAGGCCAGAATTTATTGCCCATCCCCCAATTGCCCTCGAGAAGGTGGTGGTGAGCTGCCTTCTTGAACCGCTGCAATCCATGTGGGGTAGGTACATCCACAGTGCTGTTAGGAAGGGAGTTCCAGGATTTTGACCCAGCGACAGTGAAGGAAGGGCGATATAGTTCCAAGTCAGGATGGTGTGTCACTTGGAGGGGAACTTGCAGGTGGTGGTGTTCCCATGTATTTGCTGCCCTTGTCCTTCTGGTTGGTAGAGGTCGCGGGTTTGGAAGTTGCTGTCTAAGGAGCCTTGGTGCATTGCAGCAGTGCATGTTGTAGATGGTGCACACTGCTGCCACTGTGCGTTGGTGGTGGAGGGAAAGAATGTTTGTAGATGGGGTGCCAATCAAGCGGGCTGCTTTGTCCTGGATGGTGTCGAGCTTCTTGAGTGTTGTTGGAGCTGCAACCATCCAGGCAAGTGGAGAGTATTCCACCACGCTCCTGACTTGTGCCTTGCAGATGGTGGACAGGCTTTGGGGAGTCAGGAGGTAAGTTACTCGTCTCAGAATTCCTAGCCTCTGACCAGCTCTTGTAGCCACGGTATTTATATGGCTACTCCAGTTCAGTTTCTGGTCAATGGTAGCCCCTAGAATATTGATAGTGGGGGATTCAGTGATGGTAATGCCATTGAATGCCAAGGGGAGATGGTTAGATTCTCTCTTGTTGGAGATGGTCATTGCCTGGCACTTGTGTGGCACGAATGTTACTTGCCACTTATCAGCCCAAGCCTGGATATTGTCCAGGTCTTGCTGCATTTCTACACGGACTGCTTCAGTATCTGAGGAGTCACGAATGGTGCTGAACATTGTGCAATCATCAGCGAACATCCCCACTTCTGACCTTCTGATTGAAGGAAGGTCATTGATGAAGCAGCTGAAGATGGTTGGGGCCTAGGACACTACCCTGAGGAACTCCTGCAGTGATGTCCTGGAGCTCAGATGATTGACCTCCAACAACCATCTTCCTTTGTGCTAGATATGACTCCAACCTGCGGAGCGATTTCCCCCCGATTCCCATTGACCTCAGTTTTGCTAGGGCTCCTTGATGCCATACTCGGTCAAATGCTGCCTTGATGTCAAGGGCAATCACTCTCACCTTACCTCTTGAGTTCAGCTCTTTTGTCCATGTTTGAACCAAGGCTGTAATGAGGTCAGGAGCTGAGTGGCCCTGGCGGAACCCAAACTGAGCGTCACTGAGCAGGTTACTGCTAAGCAAGTGCCGCTTGATGGCACTGTTAATGACACCCTCCATCACTTTACTGATGATTGAGAGTAGACTGATGGGGCAGTAATTGGCCGGGTTGGACTTGTCCTTTTTGTGTACAGGACATACCTGGGCAATTTTCCACATTGCAGGGTAGATGCCAGTGTTGTAGCTGTACTGCAACAGTTTGGCTTGGGGCGCGGCAAGTTCTGGAGCACAGGTCTTCAGTGCTACTGCTGGAATATTGTCAGGGCCCATAGCTTTTGTAGTATCCAGTGCCTTCAGTCGTTTCTTGATATCACGCGGAGTGAATTGAATTGGCTGAAGTCTGGCATCTGTGATGTTGGGGATTTCAGGAGGAGGCCGAGATGGATCATCAACTCGGCACTTCTGGCTGAAGATTGTTGCAAATGCTTCGGCCTTATCTTTCACACTGATGTGCTGGGCTCCCCCATCATTGAGGATGAGGATATTTGTGGAGCCACCTCCTCCAGTTCGTGGTTTAATTGTCCACCACCATTCACAGCTGGGTGTGGCAGGACTGCAGAGCTTAGATCTGATCTGTTGGTTATGGGATCGCTTAGCTCTATCGTATGCTGCTTACGCAATTTGGCATGCAAGTAGTCCTGGGTTGTAGCTTCACCAGGTTGACATCTGCTTTTGAGGTATGCCTGGTTCTGCTCCTGGCATGCCCTCCTGCACTCTTCATTGAACCAGGGTTGGTCTCCTGGCTTGATGGTAATGGTAGAATGGGGGATATGCCGGGCCATGAGGTTACAGATTGTGGTCGAGTACAATTCTGCTGCTGCTGATGGCCCACAGCGCCTCATGGATGCCCAGTTTTGCATTGCTAGATCTGTTCGAAATCTATCCCATTTAGCACGGTGATAGTGCCACACAACACGATGGACGGTATCCTCAATGTGAAGGCGGGACTTCGTCTCCACAAGGACTGTGCGGTGGTCACTCCTACCAATACTGTCATGGACAGAAGCATCTGCGGCAGGCAGATTGGTGAGGATGAAGTCAAGTATGTTTTTCCCTCATGTTGGTTCCCTCACCACCTGCCGCAGACCCAGTCTAGCAGCCATGTCCTTTAGGACTCGGCCAGCTCAGTCGGTCGTGGTGCTACCGGGCCACTCTTGGTGATGGACATTGAAGTCCCCCACCCAGAGTACATTTTGTGCCCTTGCCACCCTCAGTGCTTCCTCCAAGTGGTGTTCAACATGGAGGAGTACTGACTCATCAAGTGAGGGAGGGCGGTAGGTGGTAATCAGTAGGTTACCTTGCCCATGTTTGACCTGATGCCATGAGACTTCATGGGGTCCGGAGTCGATGTTGAGGACTCCCCCAGGGCAACTCCCTCCGTACTGTATACCACTGTGCCACCACCTCTGGTGGGTCTGTCCTGCCGGTGGGACAGTGATGGCAGTGTCCGGGACATTGTCTGTAAGGGATGATTCCGTGAGTATAACTATGTCAGGCTGTTGCTTGACTAGTCTGTGGGACAGCTCTCCCAACTTTGGCACAAGCCCCCAGATGTTAGTAAGGAGGACTTTGCAGGGTCGACAGGGCTGGGTTTGCCGTTGTCGTTTCCGGTGCCTAGGTCGATGCTGGGTGGTTCGTCCAGTTTCATTCCTTTTTATTCACTTCGTAGCAGTTAGGTACAATTGAGTGGCTTGCTAGGCCATTTCAGAGGGCATGTAAGAGTTAACCACATTGCTGTGGGTCTGGAGTCACATGTAGGCCAGACTAGGCAAGGACAGCAGATTTCCTTCCCTAAAAGGACATTAGTGAACCAGATGGGTTTTTACAACAATCGACAATGGTTTCATGGCCATCATTAGACTAGCTTTTTTTTTTTTTAAATTCCAGATTTATTAATTAAATTCAAATTCCACCTTCTGCTGTGGTGGGATTCGAATCCATGTCCCCAGAGAAATAGCCTGGGTCTCTGGATTACTCGTCCAGTGATAATACCACTACGCCACAGCCTACCCTTGTTGCCGGTCAGACTTGCAATTTGTTGGGGCCCAGTGCACACTTCAACTTGTTTCGAGGTCAGAATCTTTTCTCTTGAGGTTTACATGTCCTCCGTGGGTCCGGTGGCTTGGGAAATGGGCGCGAGAGAGAAAGAGAGAGGGCGCGAGAGAGAAAGAGAGACACAGCCAGGCGAGAGACTTGCTCGTTTCTGCTTCAGTTTCAAACTGCCTTTTCGATTCAAACAGTCCTGTGGCTAGTTCAAAAAGCCTGGGCCAGCTCGTTAGTCATGTTGGTTTAACCAGTCCTGGCTCTGTGGATTGTATCATCTTAGCAGGGCCAGGAATGTGTTTCCTTGCCTTCAATGCCTGGTGATCAAAATTCATTTGCATTAATTGGAGCAGGGAATAGTCCTTTGTTGCCACAAGTACTGTTTGTTAGTATACAAATGTTTTCCCAACCAAGTGTCTGGTGATTCTTTTTAACAAGTCCTTTCTTCACTCCAGCAACAGTTTAAAAGCAATGCTCATATGACAAAATTAATATGCCTCAATCTTGGCAGGTGGGGGTCTGCATGTTAGAGTCAACTGCTGCAGCCACAACTGAAGCCTCAAAATGCATGAAGGACTACATTGACTGTGGTTGGAGATATAAGCAACATTAACAGTTTTCAGCACACCGCTGCATTTACTGCTCTCCATACACCAGAGACAGGTGCATCTCATTCCCTCTTGCCAGAGACAAGCTGACGGAGCGAGCACGAGAAACCTCCCCGTTTAGTCTTCCCAATGACTGCACACACATTGCTATGTGCATATCTCACGTAAAATGGCCAAGTTCACATGAACCGAAAAGGATTCCACTTCCTCAATGTGCAACTGCTGTATGACCACAGACAGCACATCATGCAGATGAACACCCATATCCTGACAGCAGTCACGATGCCTTCATTCTGTGGCAGTCCTCTGTGCCAGCTGCATTTGTCCCATCATAGCAAGTCCAAGGTTAGCTACTGGCAACATGAGTTATCCACACATGACTGGCTCAGTACCCACACACATGTGCACAGCAGGCCTAAAATGAGAGCCTTGCAGGGTAGAGCACCCGCTTCTGCTGCTTGAATGACTCTGGAGGAGCCCTACAATAGCCAGCTGAATGGGTATCAAGATTTGTATCAATATGCTGCACAACCTGGCCACTATGAAGGAATAGCCCATGCCTTGGGAAGGTGTGAGAATGGGTGGGAGGGAGCAGAAGGAGAAGATGCAATAGGAAGTGGAGGAACACAGAGGAAAGGACACTACAATGTCAAGAACTGCTTTCTACCCAGGCTCTCAGCGATCAGATTACTCATGAGCAATACCAGCAACTTCAACCACAGCTTCCCATTCACCAAAACTCCACAGTCCTCATCTTTCCTCTAATACTGACCATCAGCGTCCTCTTTCCGACAACACAACAATAAAAACAAAAAATGCACATTTCAATCCAATCTTTATACAATCATTCATAAGGCATGCACAATTAAAATAATCAGCCTCGTGCATTCCCTAGTATCTGTCTTCTTGTAGCTTTATCTATCCTAGTGCTCTTACAAAGGTGCTTCCCCTGTGGCTGGTGGTGGAAGACTGCTTCAATTCAGGAGGCGACAGATGGCCTTGAAGGCAATCTCGAGCAACTCTGGGCCTAGAAGGCCAGGCTTCAGAATGCACTATCTTGACCTGGGCTGCAGCAGTCTGGGTTGGCAACAGCAAGAGCAGTGGCAGAGTGGGAGCAGGAAAGCTGTCATTATGAGACAGGACAACAGTTTTGTGTTCCATGGAGCCACTGCCATTCTGCCAGGCAGTGCCTCAGGAATCCTACTGATGTTGGATTGCTGTAACAGCCTGGAGGCCTCTTAAAAACAGTGGTATCAGAGTCACGATGGCAGCATTCTGAGTTTCCACTACTCACACCTTTCATTCAATCTTTTTGTGCCACAATGGAAACCGTGATGTTAGCCATCAGACACTGCATCATGTTGGGTTCCACAGGCGAACTGATGGACGTGACCACCCCTTCCATGTTGGAAAGGATGGGCTCCAAGATCTGCGCAAGTTCGACCTCCATGCTCCTCGGTTTTGTTCACAGGTTTTCTGGCAGGCTTTCCAGTGCATCAAGCATTTGGCTGTGCACACTCACAGCTTTCTCCTGAAATCTGAAGTCCTCACCCGACTCCTCTGCAGCAGAACTGATGTGTATGACTTCACCTTCCAGTGAGCTGGCACCTGCACGACACTCTCCCCCACCCCGATTCCTGCGCACTTATGCCCAGTGTCTCACCACAGACAGATCCCTCCTCTATCCTAGTCAGTCTCTGAGCTGCTGCATCTCTTCATCTTCACTATCTTCTTCCTCCAGTAACAGGGACGTTTCTTGGGCATCTCAAATGATAAATGGACAAGGATTGGGTTGTGGTGACTGAAGGGGAAAAGTAAGCGTGTGCTTACACCATCTGCAGCTTGCGAGATAGAAGAGATTGTGGTATGAAGGAGAATTGGAAAGAGAGGACGATTAACCATGCAGATACCCTCATCATTGATCCCTCCAGTCCCCACCAGTGGCTAAAGCCTCACCATCATGGCCAGCACCATGTCCTCCATGAAAGTTGAAACATGGAGTGATGCTTATCCAGTTCTACAAACACAAAAGCAAAATACTGCAGATGCTGTAAATCTAAAATAAAAACAGAAAATGATGGAAATTCTCAATGGATCAGGCAGCATCTGTGGAGAAAGAAAAACAGAGTTAACGTTTCAGCTTAATGACCTTTCATTAGCCCAGATCTTTCCTGCTGCCTCTTGTTATGTACCACCTTCTCCTACAAGAGAAAAGGAAGTGCATCAGTGAGTATCCTGTAATATGTTTAGGTGATGTGGCTGTCACGACTGAATAGCTGCCAGTGTTTGTGAGCTGTGGGCGTGAGGCTTACAACAGTGCTAAGTGCGCAAGAATGAGGCAAAGCACATGAATTGAAAAGTGCTGATTGATAGAGATTGTTGGCAGGTCGTGATGGATATGTAGTGAATTGAGCAGTGCATGAGGCAAGTTTTGAAGTTGGTAGAATGTGCCATCTGAAGACTGAACTCACTCACTTTGACAACTCATTGGATCATTAAACTCTTCCTACACTGCATCGATGTTCCTAAAGCTATGCTTCTGAAACGGACTGCTGCTGCTACTTTCCCCCCCACTGCCTCCTGAGCATGTCTGGAGGGCATCCTGATTCCCCATCTCTTCTTTTTGCCACATCTCGCACCAAGACCAAGACCTTGACTTCATGGTCAGAAAACTTCGGTGCATGCTCTCTAGCATGTTCAGTTATTCTTCAAAGTATCACAGCCAAGAATTTCAAAGGGCTCCCACCACTTCTTACTGCCACAATGCACCTCCCCTTGAAAAAGAGGTGCAAGCTGCTTTTACTAATGCTAGCCACTCCAGATATCAAGCACCTGCTGATGAGTGCAGCCAATGAACAGCACAGGTAGCATTGGTTGCACACAGCAATCATTTGAAACATCAGACAGCACAAACTTAATGTACACGGGTTAATCGCATATTGTGATCCCACACCCACTTTCGGGGTTACCCAATTTAACCACCAATATTTCAGTTGTGATCCTACAACAGAATTTAGATTTTGCTAGATTGGAAATGAGACACTAGGATTAGCTTCAAAACCCATGGGCTATGGAGGAGGGGGAGGGAAGCAAGGGATCCCATTTGTGACTGGCATCAGGAGATGCTAGAATGCACCCATAGTCAAAACAGCAACTGTTGCAGCTCACACTACAAAGGATTGCCCTTGGAGTCCCATCCAGCAAGAGTTTGGTGCCTTTGGGGTGTGGTGGACTCTGGTAGAGATAGAATTTTTTTTGTTTAAACTGGGACACATGTACAGGACATGCCATTCTCAGATCACTTGCTCCCAGGCCTCCACCACTCAAGAACTGGCCAATAAGAGATACATAACTGTCTTGGGTAAAACAGAGTCTTAATGGAGAACTGCATCTTTCTCAACAGTCTGAATGAGATCAGGAAATCATCTGAAAATTAATATTTGCAGCTTTAAAGCCGTGTCCTGTCCACTACTAAGGTGACATCATTCTCTCGAAAGCAGTAACATGTTTTGCCACAGTGACAGCCACACAATGTGCTATATGAAATGCACAACTGAATTCCAGACCTATCTTTAAATTAAGAAACCACAGTTCCAATAAGAAAAAGCCAAATCCAAACAATTATCCATCCTTACTAGCAACCTTTAGCTTGCTAACCATCAAACAGCATGCCTCTTCACCAATCTCAGCAACATGGGAACCCTCTGTTTCGTAAAAGATCCAACGTAGATCTATCATCTGTTCCTTACCAGCATAGGCTGTACTGGGGTTAGAAGGTTGGCCTTGATGCTGAGAATTTTCTTCAATCCTGGGACTTGTTCAGATTCTTGTTGATTCTGGAGAACACGGTCAACCACATCTTGCAAATTACGTGAGGCTTTGAATGCATCATAAGCATTGGGGTCTAGGGCATCCAACCTAAATGAAAATCAGCAGGAAATCACATATTCAACCTGGTTAGCAACTGAAAGAATGACCAGTGAAATTTGTATTTGATCAACAATCAAACAGAGCTAGTAACTTGAGAATTCAATACAACTGTAAGAACTGCCCAAAAAATAAAGCAGATTGGAAAGTTGGCACTAAATTCCAAATCTTGAATGCTTCTCTTGTTCGAGTGCAAGCCAGAATCTTCTAAAGAAATATAGAAAATTAGCCTGAAGTCCTGCAAGAATGGATGGGGCCACAATTAAGGGACTGATTAAAAGGGGAGGGTAGCACACAATCGCAACAGAATATTCCCTTTTGATTAGAGAGTAGGCAGATTGCACAGCAATTGGCTACACAAGATTGAAACTTGAAGTTAAAGGTAACCTGTAACGTGCAACCAGTAAGAAAGAGCCTGCATGAAGCAAGGATAAACAGCCACTGCCAGAAGTGTGGCAATGAAAGAAATTAATAGTTCTAACAGTGTCCAGACAGCTCCCAATTACTAAAAGGAAGCACAGAATGCACAAAGGAAATAGTATAGCAATACAACTGGGGAAATGTTAAACATCAATGTATGAAAATAACCATACTGGTGAGTCTTGCATTGCTGTTGTGAACGAAATGGCATTGCAAGAGTGGAATGCCAAGTATTTCATAATAATGGAAAAATATAGACATAGCAAGATTGGAAATGACAACTTTTCAAAAATCAAGGAAATGAACGGAATGGACCCTCGAGTTTCAAAGCCAGGGATCAAGCTATACCAGCTGCAAAGATTTAACAGTTTGAAGTAGGACAATGGTTAGCCTGAGGACCAAGACAGTGCATGATAGTAAAGAGTGAAAAGGGCAGCACTATTGCAAAATACAAGTAGCGACATGAATAGACTGAATATCAAAAAAGTAAAAGAAACTTGCATTTCATTATAAAATATTGGTATAGATGCATATTGCAATGTGAAAAAAAATTTTTAAAGGATATTTTTGGAAAGAAGAAACGCTATTCTCAATTAGCGCCGCTCTCACACATACACAACTGAACTGTGCACGTGCACAAAAGCAGCAACGTAACAGGAATCAGTTGACCACGGAATTCCAAGTGCCTGACAGCAAACAGTGTAGGATCAGTGCAGCAAAGTCTCATATTGCTGCACGTTAGGCACTGTGGAAAGCTGCACGTAAAAGGCTGTCAAGTAACCCAATGAATATGGTGGCAAGTTTTTTTTAAAAAGGTAGTCTTATTAGGAGAAAAAGTAAACACTTCTGAAAGCTCTTTCCTAAAGTTAAAATTAACCCCTTGAGGAACAAAGTTCTTTGTATGGCACAGCTGGCAGTATTACCAAGGTCATCCAACTGCTCATACTACTATAGAGATACCAGCCTGAGTCTGCAGTATAATGACACCTTTGGCTGCCATGCTCAATGTATAATCAGTTCCAGAATAGAGTGGAGAGTCTAAATAGCACAATTACAGCTTTCAACAGGTCAGTGAAAGGCTCTCTCAGCTGGGGAATATAGTAAAACAGGAGGGAAATAAAAGTATTTATTTCTGCAGTCAAGAAACTAGAGTCCTCAGGATAGTTCAAACAAAAAGATTCACTAGCAAATGAAAAGGTACATTAAAAAGTTCCACTTTAAACCTACAACTATAGAAACATTTAAAAAGTAATTATTTTCATCATTCCTTTCATAATTAAAAAAGGTAACAGACACTTACACATGTTTTGCTCCAGAATTCATTCTTAGGTCATGCTTGATCAACCTGATAATGCATTTCAGATCATTACCTGTACACCTGCAAGACACAAATGACCAGACTTTAGTTGCACTCATAAGGAAACAAATAAAAGCAGGAGCAGGTCATAGGATTCCTCAAGCCTGCTCAGCCATTCAAATAGAATCATGGCTTAAATTCGACCTCAATTCTATTTTCCCACCTGATCTCCATGCTCCTTGATTCCCTTAGAATTCAAAGATCTATCTAACTCTGCCTTGATTATACTCAACGGCTGAGCATCCATAGCCCTCTGAGATACAGAATTCCAAAAGATTCTCAACCCTCTGAGTGGAGAAATTTCTCCTCATCGCAGTCCTAAATGGCTGACTCTGTATCCTGAGACTTCGCCACCTAGTTCGAGACTCTTCAGCCAGAGGGAACAGCCTCTCAGCATTTACCTTGTCAAGGCCTCTCAAAACCTTATATATGTCAATGTGATCACTTTTCATTCTTCGAAACTCCTGATGGTTTAGGTCCATTCTACTCAATCTCCCCTCTCATCCTAGGAATCAATCCAGTGAACCTTCGTTTCACTCCCTCGGAGGCAAGTATATTGATCTTTCAGTTCAGAAACCAAAAATAGCATTCCTCCAGGTGTGGTCTCACCAAAGCCCTAGACAATGCGAAAGGATTCCTTACTCCTGTACTCCAAACCCCTTGCAATATAGCGCAATATTGGCCCTCCTAATTTATTGTATGCTTTGTGTTTCATGTACAAGGACACCCAAACCCCCCTAACACTAACATTTTAATAGTTTCTCACTATTTAAAAAATGTCTTGCTGTCAAAGTCAATAACCTAATTTCCCCACATTGTACTGTCACCTGCTTGCCCACTTACAACCTACCTATATCCCTTTGCAGACTCCCTATGTCCTCACGCTTACATTCCCACCTAGCTTTGCACCACCAGTAAACTTGGACATGCTTCACTCGGTACCTTCATCTCAGTCATTAATATAGATAGCAAATAGCTGAGGCCTCAGCAGACATCCTTGCAACATCTCACTAGTAACAGTATGCCAACCTGAAAATGACTCATTTATTCCTGCTCTCTGTTTTCTGTCCTTTACTAGGGATGCACAACAAATGCTGGTCTTGCCAACAATGCCCACATCCCATGAAATAAAAACAAATCCTCTACCCATGCTAATATATCACCATCAACCCCATGAGCCCTTATCTTATTAACAACCTTATGTGTGATACCTTATCAAATGCCTTTTGGAAATCCAAATATACTACTTCCACTGGTTCCCCTTTATCTGCCCTGCTGGCTACATCCTCAAATATTTTGTATCTATCTTCGTGGTAGAAGAGACAAAGCATCCCAATAGTAGAAGAAAATCAAAAGGGCAAAAGGGAGGGAGGAACTTAAAACAATCACTAGCGAAAAAGTACAAGGAAAACTAACGGGACAAAAGACTGACAAGTCCCCTGAACCCAACGGCCTGCATCCTAGAGTCTTAAAAGAAGTGGCTGCAGAGATAGTGGATGCATTGGTTGCAATCTTTCAAATTTCCCTAGATTCTGGAAAGGTCCTAAGTGATTGGAAAATGCAAATGTAACACTGCTATTCAAGAAAAGAGGAGACAGAAAGCAGGAACCTATAGGCCAGTTAGTCTAACATTTGTCATTGGGAAAATACTAGAATCCACTATTAAGGAAGTAATAGCAGGACATTTAGAAAAACATAACACAATCAAGCAGAGTCAACATGATTTTATGAAAGGGAAATCATCTTTGATAAATTGGGAGTTCTTTGAGGATCTAACGAGCAGGGTGGATAAAAAGGGAAGCCAGTAGACATAGTATTTTTAATTTCCAAAAGGCATTTGATAAGGTGCCGCATAAAAGGTTACTGCACAAGAGCTCATGGTGTTCGGGGTAATATATGAGCATAGAAACTAAATTGGGATAAATGGGCCATTTTTAGGTTGGCAGACTTTAACTAGTGGGATGTCACAGGGATCAGTGCTGGGCCTCAACCATTTACAGTCTATAATAATGACTTGAATGAAGGGACAGAGTGTATTGTAACCAAATTTGCCGACGATACAAAGATAGATAGAAAAGCAAGTTGTGAAGACAGAGTCTGCGAAGGGATACAGATAGGTTAAGTGACTGGGCAAAAATTTGGCAGATGGAGTATAATGTGGAAAAATGCGAGGTTATCCACTTTGGCAGGAAGAATAGAAAAGCAAAATATTATTTTGTTACAACTGTAGAGGGCGTTGGTGAGACCACACCTATAAGTACTGCATTGAATTCTGGGCTCCTTATTTAAGGAGGGATATATTAGCATTGGAAGCAGTTCAGAGAAGATTCACTAGGTTGATTCCTGAGGTGAAGGAGTTGTCTCATGAGGAACAATTGAGCAGGTTGGGTCAAACTTGCAGGTGTGGCAAACAATGAGGATATGAATTGCCTGCAAAAGGACATAGATTGGCGAGCAGAATGGGCAGAGAGGTGGCAGATGGAATACTGCCAACTGAGAGGCGATGCATTTTGGCAGAAGGAATAGGTAGATGCAATATAGACTTAATGGCACAGTTCTGAAGAGTGTGCAGGAACAGAAGGATCTGGGGGTACATGTGCAATCTTTGATGGTGGCAGGACATATTGAGAGAGTGGTTAGTAAAGCATTGGGATCTTGGACCTCTTAAATAGAGGCATTGAGTATAAAAGCAGGGAGGTTATGTTGAACCTTTATAAAGCTCTGGTTAGGCCCCAACTGGAGTATTGCATCCAGTTCTGGTCACCACATTTCAGGAAGGATGTGAGGGTCCTTGAGAGGGTGCAGAGGAAATTTACCAGAAATGGGGGATTTTAGTTACACTGTTAGGTTGGAAAAACGGGAGTTGCTCTCCTTAGAACAAAGGAGATTGAGGGGAAATTTAATAGGAAATGTACAAGATTATGATAATCTTAGATAAGTTAGACAAGGAAAATCGGTTTCCATTAACTAATGGTACAAGGACTAGGGGACATCGATTGTAAGTTTTGGGCAAGAGATGCAGGGGAAATGAGGAAGAACTTTTTTTTTTATACACACTGCATGGTAATGACATGGAACCCACTGCCCACATGGGTGGTTGAAGTGGAGACAATAAATGACTTCAAAAGGAAATTGGATGGCCACTTAAAGGAAAATAGACTTGCAGGGCTGTGGGGATTAAGACTGACTGAATAGTTCCGTGGACAGCTGGCAAGGACTCGATAGGCTGAATGATCCCCTTCTACGTCGTAAGTGACTCTCTAATCTCTGGATTTAGAAGAACGAGAGGTGATCTTATTGAAATGTATAAGATTCTGAAGGGGCTTGATCAGGTAGTTGAGAGGCGTTTCCCCCTCGTGGGGAGATCTAGAATGGGGGCATAGTTTCAAAATAAGGGAGACCCATTTATGATGGAAAGCAGGAAGAATTTCTTCATTCAGAGGCTCATTAATCTTTGGAATTCTGTGTAGTGGAAGCTGGTTCATTGAAAATATTCAAGGCAGAATTGGACAGATTTTTGATCTACAAGGGAGTCAAGGGCAGGCAGGAAAATGAAGCTGAGGCCACAATCAGATCAGCCATGATTTTATTGAATGATGGAGCAGGTTCAAGGGACTGAATGGCCTACTCTTGCTCCATCTTAACTTATGCAAAAAAAAAAGTCAAAACCAATTTCCTTTTCATAAGCCATGTCAACTCTGTCTAATCGCATGATTATTTAAATACCTGCTTAACCACTTCCTTTATAATGGATTCCAGCACTTCTCTGATGACTGATGTCAGGCTAACTCACCTGTAGTTCTCTATTTTCTCTCTCCCTCCTTTCTTGCATATCAAAGTTACAGTTGCCTCCAATCCACTGGGACTATTCCAGAATCCAGGGAAGTTTGGAAGATCACAACCAATGTATCTACTATCTCGCCAGCCACTTCTTTTAGCCTACATCCTACAGTTCTCAGGTCCAGAGAAATTGTCCGTTTCTAGTCCCACTAATTTCTTTAAGTTCCTCACTCTCATTAGACCTTTAGTTCCCCCTATTTTTGGTATTTTTGTGCCTTCTTTTGTGAAAATGTTTAACATCCCTGCCATTTCCTTAATCCCCATTACAATTTTTCCTGTCTCAGTCACTAAGGGACCCATGTTTACTTTCAATACTCCCTTCATTTTTACATACTTAAAGCTTTTAAAATCAGTTTTTATATTTCTTGCTAGTTTAGTTCCATATTCTATCTTCTCCCTCTATTAAATTACTTGGTCATCCTTAGCTGGGTTTTTAAAACTCTCCCAGTCCTCAGACTTACTACTGTCCTTGGTAACATTACAAGCCTCTTCTTTTATACTGTCTTTAACCTCTTTAGTTAGCCACTGATGGATCACTTTTCCCGTGGCGATTTTATTTCTCAATGGAATCGATACAAGTAATTATAAAATGTTTCTGGTCATGTTCCCCATTGCTTATCTACCATCATACCTTTTAAATCTGATTTTTCAATCTACCTTACCCAACTCATCCCTCATATCTACGTAACTGGCTTTAAGTTTAATCCTAGTTTTGAATTTAAGTACATCACTCTAACTCAGTGCAAAGTTCTACTATGATCACTCTTTCCCAAAGGATCCCTTACTACATCTCATTACACAAGACAAGGTCTAAAATAGCCTCTTTCTTCTCTGCCTGGTTCCACGACATGTTGCTCTAGGAAACGGTCTCAGATGCGTTCCATGAACTTGTCCTCCAAGCTACTCGGCACATTTGAATTGTCCAATCTATATGAAAATTATTGCATTACTTTTGTTACAAGCTCCAGTTATTTTTTGATTAATATTCTATTCAACAGTTCAGCATCTTTTGGGGGCCTATAAACTGCACCCACCAGTGTTTTCTAACTTGTGTTATTTCTCATCTCCACCCAGAACGATTCCACTTCCTGATCTTTCAAGCCAAGATCCTTCCTCACTACTATCCTTATGCCATCTTTCATCAGGGCTACACCACCACCCCCCACCCCCACCACTCCCCCTCTTTTCCATTTTGCCTGCCTTTCAAAACACCAAGCAGCCAGGAATATTTAGTTCCCAACTTCAGTCACTATGATCAAATAGCCATTACAGAGATTTGGTTGCAAACACATTTATTGCTATTTGTGCAACTACATCTCTGTAATTGCTCTTAGACAAATTAATGACACAAATAACAATAAATGTGTTTAGTCAATCTTGTTACAACAGCTTCATACAGTTAGATTAAGTGCCTTTAATTTTAACCTTTTACCATTTTAACCCAATTTGGCCTGATCACTGATCTATAACCATTAAACATTTTGTTCCTTCCGGTCACACTCTGCTCATTGCTACATTGCTCTATGGCCTTGACTTTACCCTTTAGATTTTTCCAAGTTCCCCTAACCTGTATCACCCTTCTATCCACCCACTTTTTAGTTTAAAGCCCTATCTACAGCCTTGGTTATTTGATTCACCAGGACACTGGTCCCAGCCCAGTTCAAGTTGAGCCAGTCCAACAAAACAGCACCCTCTTTCCCAAGAACTAATGCCATTGCTCAGTGAATCGAAGCCTCCGTATCCCACACCTCTTTTTAAACCACAATTCAACTCTGAGCTGTTTGAGCCTATGCCAATTTGTACATGGCTCAGATAGTATTCCAGAGATTATTACCTTTGAGCTCCTGCTTATTAATTTGGACCTTAGCTCCTCAAACTCCCTCAGCAGAACCTCATTCCAGTTCTACTTATGCCACTAGTTCCCATGTGGACCATGACAAATGGATCCTCTCCCCTCATGCTCCATCTTTTCCAGCCACGAGGAGATATCTTTAACACAGCCTTTGGACCACAGGTGCAGAGAACAATATCTATCCTCTTGACTACATTAATCAGCGATTATTTGATACAGCCAATTATCGCACAGGTATAGAATTAGGACACACAGGCTATAACTGAAGTAGAGAAAAGGGAATAGATTTGTTGAATACATTCGAACAGCACACTGTAATGCCAATCAGGGAATAGGTGATACACTTGGGGTGATGAGTAATTAATTAGAAATAGTTAGCAGTTTGGCAGTCAGAGCGCATCTTGGGAATAGTGACTGTAACATGACTGAATTCATTTTAAGCTGGAAGAGAAGGGAGGATCATAAAGGTAAACTGATAGCATGAGGAAAAAAATGACTACGAAGGGAGGGAAAAATTAGTTGATAAATGTATGGACCAAACAGTGGAATCTGTTAAAGAAGCTAAATGGAATACAAAAGAAATATGCAACCCACATACCCTCATGCACAAAAAAAAGAGGCAACTTGAAGATTATGCGATTATGGATTCTTCGAGTAGGTAGGACAGATCTTAAACAGAAGGAGAAGGCTCATGCAAGGGAAAAGAACAATGGCAAGAAACTCAAATCCAAAGAGCCTCACTGACAGTTTGGGTGGTATTTAATTAGGCTACACAGTTCACATCAATGAGTCAGTATGGACCCTTCAGAGAAATAGGTCAGGCATTCAGCTGCAAAAATAAAATAATGCTGTTCATAAAAGATTAACTACGAAATAGTTTAGCATAACTGAATATTTATTATTTGAGGAGCCAGATTAACACATCTATATATATTACTATTTGTCCAATAAATTTACTTGATCATTAATCCGAAATAAGGTCCAATATTGTGACAGTCTGCTATTTCTGAAGCTCAGATAAAGATTCTGTACAGGTACAGGATATACTCGACAGCTGAACAAAATCTTGAAGAAAGTTCACTCTGTTTAATCCGGACAGTTTATATCAAATGTTATTAAGGCCAACGAAGGTCATGTCCAGGCCATGAAATGCCAAGAACACATCTACGAAAGTAACCTAAACACAGAAGCTGAAATAGCACAGAAATCACAGAATTGTTCCAGCACAGGAGGCGGCCAATTGGTCCATCATGTCTGCACCAGCTCTCTGAATGAGCAATTCACCTAGTGCCGCTCCCAGTAACCCGCACATTCTTCCTTTTCAGATAACAATCCAATTCCCTTTTGAATGCCTTGATTGAACCTACCTGCACCACATTCTCAGGCAGTACATTCTGGACCTTAATCTGCAGAGATGGTGACATAGTGGTAATGCCACTGAACTGGTAAACCAGAGGCACAGGCTACTGCCCTGGGGACATGGGTTCAAATCCCACCATGGCAGATGGTGGAATTTAAATTCAATTAATTAATACAAACCTGGAACTGGAAACTAGTTTCAGTAATGGTACCATGAAAATATCATCAAATGTCATAAAAACCCATCTGGTTCACTAACGTCCTTTAGAGAAGAAAATCTGCTGTCCTTACCTGGTCTGGCCTGTGACTCCAGACCCATAGTAATGTGGCTGATGCTTAACTGCCCTCTGAACTAGCCTAGCAAGCCACTCAGTTGTCAAGGGCAATTAGGGATGGGCAACAAATGCAGGCCTTTCCAGTGTCGCCCACATCCCATGAAACAATAAAAAATGCTGCATGAAAAAGTTTTTCCTCATGTCGCTTTTGCTTATTTTGCCAATTACCATAAATCTGTGCCCTCTCGTTCTTTTTATGAGTGGGAACAATTTCTCCCGATCTACTCTGTCCAGACCCCTCATGATTTTGAATACTTCTATGAAATCACCTCTCAGCCTTCTCTATTCCATGGAAGACAGTCCCAAATTCTCCAATTTGTCTTCATAACTTAAATTCCTCATCCCTGGAACCATTCCCGTGAATCTTTTCTGCACACTCTCAATGCTTTCACATCTTTCCTAAAGTGCAGCGCCCAGAACTGGGTGTAACACTAGCGGAGGTCGAAATAGTGTCTTATAACAAGTTTAACATAACCTCCTTGCTGTTGTGCTCTGTGTCCCTATTAATAAAGCAGAGGATACTGCAGATTTTATTGACCACACTCTAAACCTATCCTGCCACCTTCAGTGACTTATGCATATATACACCCATGTCCTATCTAGGATAAGGGTAGAAAAGACCAAAAAAAATGTAAACCACTTTCCCTCCAGTTATGCATGAAAGGGAAAGAAAGGATCATCCATCTCTCTACCCTCATTCCCACAGCTCGCTGCGTAACAGATTGTCTGGGGTTACATGCAAAAAAATGATCAATCTCCTCACATAACATGCAAAACTTTCTCTTGAAGTGCTGGTGTCAGCCTGAGCAAACAGATTTTGACAACCGCAATTCAGATGGATTTCTTGTGACCACCAGTATGTAGCTTTTGTATATGGGGACATTACAAAATGTTCAAAGTTGACTCAACATCATCCTCTGCATGAACCACTTTTGGATCACAATCAGTCCATGAAAGCCACATTAATTGCTCAGCACTTAGAAACTCCTTCACAGTCATCACCACTACCTTTAAAATTTTGTGAAAACAATCCCCATGGTCAGCAGAACAAAGCAGATCCAGTATCAAACCCAGCAAATGATTCAATGCCCCAGCTGACACCTACCTGAAATTGGTTTGCTTTATAGCACGACCAACACCGAATGCACAATTTAGCAACTTTTGGAGCTTTTACTGAGGCAAAAAGTCATGACTGCCAATACAGAGGAGGTAAAAAGACTTATGAAAAATTGTGATGAGTACATTACTATCCTTATTTTCAAGATTTTGTTTTTGATTCATGGGATGTGGCAGTCACTGGCAAGACCAGCATTCATTGCTCTCGAGAAGGTGATCAGCCTTCTGGAACTACAGCAGTCCTGGTGACGTAGGTAGAGAAGGCAGTTCTGGGATTTTGGCCTGGTGACAGTATGGAACGACGATATAGCTCAAAGTCAGGATGATGTGCGACTTGGAGGGGAACTTGCAGGTGGTGGTGGTCCCATGCGCCTGCTGCCAGCATTCTTTTAGATGGTAGAGGTTTGGAAGGTGCCTTGGTGAATTGCTGCAGCGCATCTTGTATGGTACACACTTTCCCACAGTGTGCTGATGGTGGAGGGAGTGAATGTTTAAGGTGGTGGATGGGGTGGCAATCAAGCCACTGCTTTGTCCTGAAGGTGTTGAGCTTGGAGTGTTGTGGGAGCTGCACTCATCCAGACAAATGAAGAGTATTCCATCACACTCCTCACTTGTGCCTTGAAGATGGAGGAAAGACTTTGAAAATCAGGAGGTGAGCTACGCGCTTCAGAATGCCCAGCATCTGTTAAGTTTCTGATCAATGGTAACCTTCGGGATGTTGTTGGTGGGGGATTCAGCAACAATAACGCTATCCAATGTCAGAAAAAGGTGGTTATACTCTCTCTTGTTGGAGATGGTCTTTGCCTGGCACTTGTGTGGCATGAAATGTTACTTGCCCAAGCCTGAATATTGTCCAGGTCCTGCTGCATGCAGACACGGGCTGCTTCATTAGCAGAGGAATTGCAAATACAACTGAACACTCTGCAATTCCCAGCAATCATCCCTACTTCTGACCTTATGATGGAGGGAAGGTTACCAATGAACTGCCTGAAGATGGTTTGGCCTAGAACACTAGCCTGAGGAATTGCTGCAGCAATGTCCTGGGAGCCGAGTTGATTGGCCTCCAACCACCACAACCATCTTCCTTTGTGCTAGGTTTGTGCCAACAATTCCCAATGACTTAATTTTGCTAGGGCTCCTTGATGCCACATTGCGTCAAATGCTACCCTAATGTCAAGGGCAGTTACTCACCCCTCACCTCTGAAATTCAGCTCTTTTGTACCAAGGCTGTAATGAGGTCTGGAATCAAGTGGTCCTGCAGGAACCCAAACTGAGTATTTGGTAAGCAGGTTATTGGTGATTAAGTGCCACTTGACAGCAATGTCAACGACGCTTTTCGTCACTTTGCTGACAATCGAGAGTAGACTGATGGGGCAGTAATTGGTAGGATAGCCCTGCTTTTTGTGGACAGGATGTACCTGGGCCATTTTCCACACTGTTTGGTCAATGCCAGTGTCATAGCTGTACTGGAACAGCTTGGCTAAGGGCATTACTAGTCCTGGAGTATAAGTTTTCAGTACTACAGCTGGGATGTTTTTGGGGCCCATAGTCTTTGTTGTATCTAGTATGCTCACCCATTTCTTGACATCACGTGGAGTGAAATGAATTGGCTGAGACTGGCAACTGTGATGCAGGAGACCTCAGGAGGAGGCAGAGGTGAATCATCCACTCAGGACTTCACTAGGGTACTAAATATTTCTAAAGCTCAAGACTTACTTTGAAGCAATATTCTGAAGCTCCTTCTGTTGGTCATCTTCCCTGGTCAATTTGGACAGTTGGGTGAGAGCTGCCTCGACTTCTTGAATTGTCATTACGCTTTTATGGGCTGGAGGAAAACTTTGACTTTGTTCAAAAAAGATGCGCACAGTCTCAGAGACATCTCCCTAGAGTGAAAGCAAGACAGACTTACATTTATATAGCAGCTTTTATGACCCCAAGGTGTCTCAAAGACTTTTAAAGCCAATGAAGTACTGTTGAAGTCTAGTCACTGTTGTAATGTAGAAAATAGGGCAGCCAACTTATGCACAGCAAGTTCCCATAAACAGCAATGTGATAACCAGACAACCTGTGATGTTGATTAAGGGATAAATGTTGGCTAAGATACCAGGGAGAACTCCCTTGGTCTTCTTTGAAATAGCGCCTTATGATCTTATACATCCATGAGTGGGGCAGACTGGCTTTGCTTTAACATCTCATCCAAAGGATGGCACCTCCAACCTGCAGCACTCCCTCATACTGCACTGAAGTGCCAGCCTAGGTTTTGTGTTCAAGTCCCTAGAGTGGGACATGAATCCATACTTTTTGATTCAGAAGGCTAGCATTTAAAAGAGAGAGAGTACCAAATATTATAAGCATGATCAATTGAACAGCCAAAATAAAATGACCCCATAAGTGGAATGGGGTTGCGTCAGGGGGAAACAGGTGTTGGCCACTCTAGCAGCATTCCCTAGCAATGCTCAGACTTCGATCTACAGTCTAAATTGTGAATTGTGCACCACCTGGAGGGAGAATGCAGTAAAACAAGCTTCTGAATATGCTGGAGCTCCTTTTTCTGGTTATCTTTAATTCAGAAACTGTTTTTTATTTGAAGTGTGAAAAACTCTAAATAAACACATGTATAAAGAAAGCTTGAAAATTAAACATCCATAAATTTAAGTATAAAACATTATAGTACTCAAAGTATTCATTCCCAGTCATACAGAACACTCAGGCAGGGAGCACTCCCTTACCATAAACATGCTTAATATTCACTTTCAGCACTGGACCAAAGTATTTTCAAATATGTCCTTATTAAGCATAGATACAAATGTTTCTTCAAAGCCCAACAAAAAAACTCAAGAATAAAACATGTTAATTTACAATAAAGGTGTACAACAAAGACTAGTGCTCATCTTCATGTTGGGGTTTGCACTTAACTCCCTTCCACAAGTCAAGACTTATTTAATGGCCTCTATTGTTATAAACACACTCTGAAAGTAGTGCATTTGTGTACTGCTATAAAGTTCCAGCACAAATGGTGCAAGCTGGTATTTATTTTTTAAAACAGCATTTTATTGGGCAAGTTTAAAAGGGATGCTGGGAACAATTTAGAATGCCTTCTCATGCACTCAAACTTTTCAAGTTAGTCCTTTCAATTGAACAGATTCGCAGAATGAAATTATTTTCTCTGTTGGCTGTGTGCCTGGCAATCGACACACTAAATGAAATAAATTTGTGCATTCTCAGCCCAGCTATCAATGTACAAGTACACAATACAAAGCAGGCCACAGTTGAAAAAAATTTTACTATCACTAGAGTAAAACTTTTTTAATTAGAACATTACAGCGCAGTACAGGCCCTTCGGCCCTCGATGTTGCGCCAACTCTGCCTACAAAGCCAATAAGAGAAGACAAAAGCTCAATTAAAAATTAAGCTTTCGAGAATTTCTAGGTCATAACTGATACTTTCTTTTTCAAAGATCTATTTTTATTTGTTTAATTTCCCTCATATAATCAAAGGTTTTCAATGGTGGTGAAAGGAATGCACAAGAACTGCAGATCTGAAGGTTCAAGATCAATTCTCAACCTCTGCTGTATTTCAGTCAGAGAAGCTACAAATGGTTGCAGCATTCTTACGGTGAATGAAGGTGAAGATCAGTCAATTCTCTTGCTCTCGACCACCATCCAACAACTCCTCATGAAGCACATATGGACTTCAGCTGAGGACAGAATCAAACTGTGATGTCCCCCACATAAAATCATCAAGGCTTGTGAATAAGCCATCAGGCAATAGGTCCACTGGTGCCTATAGAATCATATCCCAGAGCCTTTGGAAAAGAAAGGTGAACAGAGAGACAAAGTATGGGGGTGGGAGGGGGAATATCATATAGAACAATCTGCATTTAAAAAAATCTTAAGCATAATTTCTCTCAAACATCATTAAGACTGACACTATGAACTTGGATTTTAACCTTGGCCATGCTATATTGCAATTACAATAGCACCAAGGTTTTAAAAATAAATCAAAACTTGTATGTTTAAAGAAAGAATTGCTGTGAAGAAGTGCTACAGCTGACATTCCAGGTAAAAAGGCCAGAGTGAATACAGATGGTGCAGCACATAAGGCTATCTATCTTGGCTCATGACTGGTGGGTCCACAGCATTTTGTTTCCATTTCCTACTTTAGTTTCAGATCGGCTGTATTTACAGCTTGGTTCTTTCTCCACCAACACCCGCATGCCCCCCACCCCTCCACAATGGCTTCATGTTTTTGTTTGCATGAACCTTTCCTGTGTCTTTTGATCCCCTTTCTGCAAATTTTATGTTTTTTTTTTATACTGCCACTTGAACTCAGTACTCATCTTTTATTTCATGCAAAAGACTTTTATTTAGCAGTTGCAGTCAGTTAACCGCTCATCTCCTCTCTGCATTTCTGCTCATTTTCTTCGACTGTTATTGAAATGCCCATTTATTTTTCAGGTGTTCGGTTTTGATGAAAAGGTTCACATCTAAACCATCATATCCTATATTTTCTCTTTACGCATGTAAACTGACCTACTGCCATAGAGTTATACAGCACAGAAACAGGCCCTTCAGCCCAATGTGTTTGCGCCGACCATCAAGCACCCATCCAATCGAATCCCATTTTCCCACACTTGGCCCACAGCTTTGTAAGCCATGGCGTTTCAAGTGCTCATCCAAATACCTCTTAAATGTTGTGAGGGTTCCTGCCTCTACCACCTCTTCAGATAGTGCATTCCAGATTCCAACCTCCCTCTGGGAGAAATCACTTTTCCTCAAATCCCCTCTAAACCTCCTGCCCCTTACCTTAAATCTATGCCCCCTGGTTATCAACACCTCCGCTAAGGGAAAAAGTTTCTTCCTATCTATGCCCCTCATAATTTAGTATACCTCAATCAGGTCCCCCCTCAGCCTTCTCTGCTCGAAGGAAAACAACCCTAGCCTTTTCAGTCTCTCTTCATAGCTGAAATGCTCCAGCCCAGGCAACATCCTGGTGAATCTCCTCTGCACCTCTCCAGTGCAATCACATCCTTCCTATAGTGTGGCAACCAGAACTGTACACAGTACTCCAACTGTGGCCTAACTAGCGTTTTATACAGCTCCAACATAACCTCCCTGCTCTTATATTCTATGCCTCAGCTAATAAAAGCAAGTATCCCATATGCCTTCCGAACCACCTTATCTACCTGTGCTGCTGCCTTCAGTGATCTATGGACAAGTACACCAAGAGCCCTCTGACCTTCCTAGGGTCCTACCATCCACTGTATAGTCCCTTGCCTCGTTAGTCCTCCCAAAGTGTATCACCTCACACTTCTCAGGATTAAATTCCATCTGCCACTGCTCCACCCATCTTACCAGCCCAGCTATATCGGCCTATAATCTAAGGCTTTTCTCCTCACTATTTACGACACCACCAATTTTTGTGTCATAATACTGTATTTTTGCTGCAGTTTGTTTTTAAAAACCAGGCCGACGAGTTCCAGCCAAACACTAACAAACCTTCTCCAAGTCTTGCACCATGTCATCCTGGCTGCAGTTAAATATCCTGCTGAACAGTTTGACGATCTGCTTGTCACTCAAGTTGTAAACGGTTTTTACCACACCAGGTAAGAGTAGCTTTATAGTCAGATATACATCCCCGTGGAATTTTCCTGGAAAAAAAAGTCAATACAACAGGCACTATTACATAGTTTACACTGAATTGCAACAACATAGTTCAATCACATTACTGGAAGGTGCAAACACTAACCACCAGGAAATACTCTCACACCATTCTTCAAGTTCAATTCCATTTAATTGAATCGTCTATTGGGTAAATTCTGGTCAATCATACAAACTAAATGGCGATTGAGTCTCAGTGGAGATGGCATATTAGGTTTTGGGACAAGGAATAAAATAAAGCTAAAGAAAATAAAAATGTTCCTCCTGCTTCTGTGACGGATGTATTGGGAGGGCAATCAGCACTTAAAGCCAACTTAAGCTTCTCCAATGATAGGTGACACTTACTCTCTAGGCTTAGACAAAGAAAAGTCAAATGAGCAAGGTACTGGAGGAGAAGCCCCCACCTTCAATATGGGAGAAAACTGATCCAGCTTTCCTGCCCTGGTCAGTGAAACTATAGGCCCTGTTCTTAACTGAGCTCAGCAAGGAGGTTGGGTACATTAGATTTGGTATCCAGCATTCCCAAGTAAACCTACCTCATTTTTGGCATTGAGGCATTCCAAAACATAGAAGCAGTACAATTACCACCAATATCAACACAATACAATACAAAACAGGCAGGTGCAAACGGATTAGCAACTGGTCGACTGCAGGCTTTGGGAGATTTACTGGGAACATTACTTTAAAAATAAAAAAAAATTCACATCTGGAGATTTAAATGGTTCCCTTTCGAGCTATGGATTCACAAAACCTATGCAAGAAAGTAAAAAGATGGGACTCACCATCTCCACTTGTGCCCTTCCTCAGAAACTCATGGATAATCTGTGTTTTTGTATTATAGCTCGGCTTGTCTGCAATCATAGCACACAGTTTACGGAATTCCCGCAAGGAGCAATCCTTGTGGCTCGGGTCACATACCCCAGCTGACAGTGTGCTGCTGGAGGTTGAGGGCTCTTCATCAGGGGTCTCCGTTTTAGCTGTGTGGGTTTTTTTTTTTAAAAAGTAAAAATGACACAAAGAAATGTCAGCGTTTGCATCTGCAAGAAAAAGTTCACATTTTGTGTGATACTTTTCATCAGACCGGCTCCCACCCAAAATGTTCACCTATCCTTCCCTTCCAGATGCTGACTGACATGCGGTAAATCTATTTTTGTTGAAAAAGTGCACTTAACACTCAGTTCAATCACCATTTTCCCCTTAAATCTAATCAAATAAGAAAAAAATATGGTTTTATACAGCATCTTAGAAAATTTACAGCACATACTGGGGAACCAAGGGTCTAACAAGAATAAGGAACTTAAAAGAAATTAGTATTTGTTAAGAAATAGTACTAAAGAAATTAATGGGACTAAAAGTCAACAAATCCCATGGACCCAATGGCCTGTATCCTAAGTTTTAAAAGTGGTGGCTGCCGAGATCGCGGATGCATTGGTTTTGATCTTCCATAATTCCCTAGATTTCCCATGGATTGGAAGGTAGCAAACATGACCCCGCTGTTCATAAAAAAAAAAGAGAGAACACGGGGAACTACAGGACAGTTAGCCTGACATCAGTAGTAAGGAAAATTCTGAAAGCTACTATTAGGGATGTGGTAACAGGGCACTTATATAACCATAATTCAAAATCATAAATCTGTGTGACTCTGCTTAATCACATTATGAGAGAGAAATAATGTTTGACAAATCTGTTGGAGATTTTTGAGATTGTAGCTAGTAGGGTAGATAAGGGAGAAACCAGTGGATATAATGTATTTGGATTTTTAAAAAGCATTTGATAAGGTGCTTCACAAGAGGTTATTGCACAAATTAGGGCTCAAGGGATTGGGAATATATTAACATGGACTGAATATTGCTTTATGGACTGAAAACAGACTAGGAATAAACAGGGTCATTTTTGGCTTGGCAAGCTGTAACAAGCAAGGTATCACAATGATCAGTGTTTGGGCCTCAGCTTTTGCAATCTACATTAATGATTTAGATGAGAGGACAGAGGGATCATGGTTTCAGAATAAGGGGTCAGCCATTTAGGGCTGAGAAGAAGAAAAGAAAAATTTCTTCTCTCAAAGGGTTTGTGAAATTTTGGAATTCTCTACCGGAGAGCTGTGGCTGCTCAGGTTGTTGAGTTTAGTTTAGAGATACAGCACTGAAACAGGCCCTTCGGCCCACCGAGTCTGTGCCGACCATCAACCACCCATTTATACTAACCCTACACTAATCCCATATTCCTACCACATCCCCACCTATATATTTCCCTGCCACCTACCTATACTAGGGGCAATTTATAATGGCCAATTAACCTATCAACCTGCAAGTCTTTGGCATGTGGGAGGAAACCGGAGCACCCGGAGGAAACCCACGCAGACACAGGGAGAACTTGCAAACTCCACACAGGCAGTGCCCAGAATTGAACCCGGGTCCCTGGAGCTGTGAGGCTGCGGTGCTAACCACTGCGCCACTGTGCCGCCCACTGTATTCAAGACATTTATGGGGATAGTACAGAGATATGGGGGATAGTGCAGGGAGGTCAAGTTGCGGAAGATGATCAGCCTTGATCTTATTGAACGATGGAGAAGGTTCGAAGAGCTGAATGGCCTACTCCTGTTCTTATTTCTTATGTTGTTATGTTCTTATGGCTAAAATTGGCTCTGGCACGCTGTGCTGTAGAGTGGGTGGTCTGAAAAATGTGTTGCCACTCAATCAGTATCTAGTGATTCCTGCTAATAAGTACATGCACCAATGTCAGGTGAGAATAAAGTAGAATTCAGCTGCCATTTCTGCTACTTTTGTACAGTCTGCCATTCCTCACTTGTGAGCAACAGCCAAAAAACAAACTGAAATGTCAATAAGGTACAAGCTAAACTGCAAGATGCATCATCTCTTTCACTACCAATAGAAGTCTTCTGGGTGCTGCAAATAAAAACCTCTCAATAGTACTGCAGCATCTGGCATTCCTTCCCCTTTCTCCTCTCAATATGAAACAAACATTTAAACCGGACATCCACAATATATTAGGAAAATATTCTCACACCATTTATTTCAGTTACTATCACAGACAGATGACCGGTAAAGCAGTGTGTCCCCTTACCAGAGAATCCGGAGAATTTACGAGGCGATGGAGTGACCGCAGTCGGCTTACTCTGGGAGGGTTTGATTTTTGAAGATAATAAGCCATTCTTGATTGCAAGTTCTGGAAAAAAAAATTAAAATGCATTAGACCTTTTCCCATAAACACATTTACCACCAATTCACTAACTTTTCCCTTTGACTGGTCATTTCTTTTTAAACTAGGGAAGCTGGGGCATCATGTAAAATGATCCCTTGATGATTCAGGAATCTGTACAACCAGAGCATTGCATAGAACTGGTGCACTTCCTGAATTTAGCTACCAACATTTACACAGGCACCCCTGAGCAAGGCAACAGACAGATAGCTTACTCACATTTTCTTCCTTCTTCTGGAGCTGTCTCTACTAGTACAGCAATTCTATGGGAATTGACTGAAAACTTACCCAAGTGACCATTCTCCATGTGCGAGCACAGAGAGCAAATGATCTTGGGCTATTTGATCACAGGAGGCATCACAACTTGGTCTGATCCAGTTCCCACCAGACATCCATGTTTTCTGGTAGGATTATTAGATACTGATGATCAGGAATATTGGCTATTTCCTAACCCTTCAGCCCAAGGGCACTATGGCCAATTGCAATGTCCCAGCATCTGCTCAATACAGACTTAGGCTCAAAATGTTTGACTTCAGATCTATCCAGCTTATCACATGAGCAAGGAGTATATGGAAACTCAGTTTAAAAATCACAAAGCGAAGCAGACTGTATGAATTTATGTAAAATACAATCCATCCTCTAACTCTTAGCATTCTGACCTTTAATGTGCTGATTGATCAGATCCCTCTCCGCATCCTGAAGCTCTTCATAACCTTCCAGGTCTGTTAAATCATCGATTTTCTTGGTACTTAGTCGGGCTCGTTCCAGCTTGTCAAACATACATTTGATGTGGTACCATTCCTTCATCTCGGCTGCCTCGGAGAAGGGATTCGGCACAATCCTCCCAATCCGTACCTGTCCTTTAGTGAGTTTCTCCCTGCACTTCTTGCAGCCAGCTGTGCCACGTTTGGCATAGTCCACACAGTATCTCTGCACGGGCATCCCCGCTTTTGACGTGCAAAACAGGCAGCTAGGGACCCAACAGAAAGTCCCAACAATTGGGTTATAAACACACAGTCTCTGGCCTTGTTTTACTGCCAAACGCACTGAGAAGAGATGGACAAGCCAGACTTGGTGAGAATATGGAAGGGAAAGCTGAAGGAGCAAAGCACAGCTGCTCTGGCTTTCAAACACGGACTTTTCTAGTTGACTCTGTATTGGACAAATCTTCTTTAATTTAAGCAAAATGTTTGTTAAGTGGGAAAGCAGCCTGTACATGGAGAGTTCTCGCAGTTAGCTGCAATTAAAAAAAAAAGGGGGGGAAATATACCTTAAATAAGAGAAGACAGCTCACAAGGCATTGCTCAAAGTTTGGTAGAGGACAGGCTGATTTATAACTAAATCATTACCTCAATTATGCACAATATTGCCCACAGCCAGAAAGCTGTGCCTGCCCCTTTACAATGTGGCAAATTAACATATTTCACACAAGTAAAATTCCTGGAATTACAGTCAATGCTGCAAATAGCCAATCCAGTATTACAGGATAGAACAGAATATTAGCACCCTGAGCTGGATATCATGTCTTTTGCATGAACCCTCATATGCACTCTGATCTTTCAATAGGTGGGCTGTTAGCACTTCAGTACGATACCAGGTACAAGTTATTAAGTTACTTTATTTTAAAGACACAAGTGAACATACAGAGTAACAGTTCTAATCTTATTTAATTTAATTTCACGCCACTTCTTGTGGAAAAAAAGCCATGCAACCTTGTCCTGGTTAGTGGACTAAATCAAAAATAATACATTTTAGCATCAAAAAGAAAACACAGCTTATACAGCCTGGAGTGGAGGGGCAATAATATTACAATAAATTGTCTTAGTAGACCATCCTGACTAAGGAACACTCTTCCTTTTTTGTTGCTTCTGACCACAGAAGGTGGGGGAACACCCTTCTAACATCTTCCCTATTCAGTGAGTCACATCATGGATACTCACTATAGGCCTCCAATGGAGTGGAACAATCTGCACAGAGAAGCTTGAAACATGGCAGCAATCTTAAAAATTACAGACACCCAAATCCAATGCTACATAACAGGCTTATCCGCCAGCAGTTTAATTCAGGTCCTCATGTGAAGGAATTGGCGAAGAGATTTGCAGTCATGTTAACTTACCCTCAAAAATAGTCTGACAGCTTATCCCAACCTAGAGTCCGTCTACCTTCCAACAACCATTTTCCCTTTTTGCCATTAAGGTATCTCGCATTTTAGTGTTGGATTTTGCACATGGGCCAGAGGAAGTCCACCCGTTGCTCTTGAACAATTTATATGCTGGAGTTTAACCTGCACTGGGAATTTTACTGCCACTGAAAAAAAGGGGAGAAAGATTAAAAGTACCCTTCTCAGCACAGTCCCAGAAGATTATGTTCAGGCTGAAGTTGGCATCGATCAGAATGACTGATAGTGGTATCAAGTCAGCAGATGCAACTTGTACTTTCTAATCAATACATTTCAGATCCCCTTTTTATCCATTCAAAATTATAATACGGCACTTGAGGAACTCCCCAGAATTAGTATACCATTGTTCAAGATGCTGAATACGGCACACAATAGTCACCAGGAGAGTTCACTAACAATTATTTGCGAAAATGAGCACTGCAATATTTTCAGAAATGCTCAGAGTCGAGGTGCGCCCTTCCAATACCAAACACCACCACTGAAGATATCAAGCAGGACAGGAGATGCTGGATAACTTGAGAAATCAGTATTGATTCACTGTATCTCTCACCTACCATATACTCCCTTGGTTGACAGCTTCTTCATGGAGGCACTGAACCAAAAGCATTAGGAAAATCAAAGTAATGTAAATGGGGTTACTTCACAAAGTAACTTTTTTTTTAAAATTTGTTTGTGGGATGCGGGCGTTGCGGGCTAGACCAGCATTTATTGCCCATCCCTAATTGCCCTTAAACTGGCTAGGCTATTTTAAGAGTCAACCACTTTGCTGTGGGTCTGGAGTCACATGTAGGCCAGACCAGCTAAGGACAGAAAATTTCATTCCCTAAAGACATCAGTGAACCAGATGGGTTTTTAGAACAAATCGACAGTGGTTTCATGGTCTAAGTGAATTCAAATTTCACCATCTGCCATATTGGGATTCAAACCCATGTCCCCAGAGCAATCACCTGGGTCTCTGGGTTACTAGTCTAGTGACATTACTACTATGCCACCGCCTCCCCTGTGTTAGTCTTCATATTTAGAGGGCTAAAATGTCAAAAGCCTCCCTCTGGAAGCTGAGTGAAACTAGTCATGATTCTTGCCTGGTGATAGTTCCTCTCTTACTACGTCTGTGTTCCTATGTGACTATTTTCTAAGTTTTTAACTGCACAAACCATGGTGAAACAAACCCTAAATACTTACAGTCCTAATATTTGCCAGGGTAGCTTTATTACAGTAATCAACCCTGCAATGAACAGGATATTCAAATTTAAATAATTCCAATCTTTCCATTTTCTCTCCCATCATCTATTTTGAACATTATTCCATATATTTTTTTACTTTTCAAACTTAAAAAAACTATATTTGTTGCTAAGATCCTAGCTTGGCCTGTTCTCTTACTCATCTATCTGGTTTAATTTGGCCATCTCAACTGGTACAATCACTGCCTTTCCACAGCTAAATCCCCAACCCACTGCAAGATTATCCTGAACTGCAGGAACAACTTCAAATTCCATTCCATCGTCACCAACTGTCATTTTTAAACATCCCCCCCATCTTTACCAAAAACAAACTGACAAACCTCAAGCTTAAAAAAAAACACCATCCACAGAGATACTTCTGCCAACCCCATGTCTACTCCCCAATACCTCCCTGTACTATCAACCTTCTGATGCCCATGAAGGCCATTGTCTGTTCCTCGAAATCATGCAAATATATCGAAGTTAAAAGACAGAAACAGGACCTTCAGTCTAATCAGTCTCGTGGAGGAATCTAAAACCAAGGGTCATAAATAAATCCAATAAAGAATTCAGGAGAAACATCTTTACCCAGTATGGTTAGAATGTGGAACTTGCTACCTAGTCGAGGCCAACAACAGAGATGCATTTAATGGGAAGCTGGATAAACACATGATGGAGAAAGGGTTATACTGATTGGCCTGTTTACACACTCGAGCATCCTATGGAGATTTTACATTGCTCTTGCAAACAGCTGGCACACACAAATGGCTAATAATCATCCATAAATCTCCATAGTTCTAGACTCTCCAGCATGGACATGACACAATAAGTAGGAAAGTAAGTTGTGAAAAGGACATAAGGAGGCTACAAAAGGATATAGATAGGTTAAGTGAGTGGGAAAAGATCTGGCAATCTGGAGTATAATGTGGGCAAATGTGAAATTGTCCAATTTGGCAGGAAGAATAATAACTAAATGGTGAGAGATTACAGAGCTCTGAGATGCAGAGGGATCCTAGTGCATGAATTGCAAAAGGTTAGTACGCAAATTCAGCAAGTAATTAGGAAAGCTAATAGAATGCTATAGTTTACTGCGAGGGGAATTGAATACAAAAGTAGCTAGGTTATGCTTCAGCTACACAGCGCATTGGTGAGGCCACATCTGGAGTACTGTGTACAGTACTGGTCTCCTTATTTAAGGAAGGATGTAAATGCTTTGGAAGCAGTTCAGAGAAGGTTTACGAGCCTAATACCTGAAATGGACAGGTTGTCTTATGAGGAAATATTGGACAGGCTAGGCTTGTATCTGCTGGAGTTTAGAAGACAAAGAGGTGGCTTGATTGAAGCATATAAGATCCTGAGGGGTCTTGACACGGTGGATGTGGAAAGGATGTTTCCTCTTGTGGGAGAATCTAAAACTAGGGGTCACTGTTGAAAAATAAGGGTTAGCCTATTTAAGACAGAGTTGAGGAGAATTTTTTTCTCTGAGGGTCATGAGTCTTTGGAACTCTCTTCCTCAAAAGTCAGTGGAAGCAGATTCTTTGAATATTTTAAAGGCACAGGTAGATTGATTCATGATAAGGAAGAGGGTGAAAGGTTACCGGGGGTAGGTGGGAATGTGGAGTTGAGGTTACAATCAGATCAGATCTTATTGACTGGTGCAGCACTCCTGCTCCTAATTAATTAGTTCATTTGGGCTGAATAGCCTCGTTCTATGACAATAAATGACTGACTTCAACCTTTCTCTATTCTCAGGCAATGGCCTCACCTTCAAATTCATCACTAATTAGCTCCACCCTATCTCCAAAGTCCTCAAAATCATTGTCCTGCAACGTCACCCCCAACATTTCCAAGTCAAGACCCTCAAATGCAACTTCCACCTCACCACAGTACTGAGACTGGTAGATAAGATTCTTGATAAGCAAGGGGGTGGAAGGTTACCGGGAGTAGGTGGAAATGTGGAGTCATCAGTTCAGCCATGAACTTATTGAATGTCGGAGCATGCTCGAAGGGTCGAGTGGCCTACTCCTGCTCCTAATTCATATGACCATAACTATGATTTATTTGGCTCTTACACTCTGCATTGCATACAACATAAACTGAACACTCCATTGGGAAAGTCCTCTTTCACTGTTCCTTTCATATGTCACACAAACATTACATCTCTAAAATTATTTCTCCTCCTGTTGTCATAGCTGACTAAGACACCCAGGTCTCCACCATTTACAGGCTTCCTCTTGTTGTCATATGAAAGCAAGAGGTCAGCTTCTAAACATATGCTGACAGCGCCCATCTTTATCCCCCCCAAGGCCATAAACCAATCAATGCTGTTATCACACACTCCAACTGCATGTCTGACATTAAGAATGAGATCAAGCACAATTTTCTCCAGCTAAATAATCAGTAAAGTCAAAAGTTTTGCCACCAGCAGCATGCCTCTGACCTATTAAATATATAAATGTAATTTTGAACATTACATTTATCCATATGAGGGATAAGCAATGCTTTTTTACAGTACTATAATATTTCATGCTGTCAGAACCATTGCATTCAGGCTAAAACTCAAATTTATTTACAAGTTTTAGAATTACACAGAAGCAAATGGAATACAACAGGTTATCAGCAATACAATACTAAACATATACAACACAATGCTTTAAAATAAAAAAGAGCATTCAATATCTTTAGTCTCTCAAACTTTTAACAAACTTTCATGAGCACAAAATGGGTCCTTCTTCACTCCATGGAGTATCTGCGGTGATGTGGAAACAAAACACAACTTAAGCAGAGGTACTCCAGATTAGGAAAAGCTGCAGCAATTGCACCATTCTCAGCAAGCTCAATACCACAGATCAAAGCAGTTCCTTCATACCAGACGGGATACTTCAAAGACAACCCAAATTCTTCATCAACAGACAGGTACATGGTTCCTTTGTTACATATTTTCTACCACTCGAGTGGAGGTAATGTGAATGGATCATGAGCAGAACATGAACAGCAGCTTCTTGGTTGTTCTGCAAGTTGTTTGCTTGGTCTGGCCTGGAACAGTTGATTGTCAATTTTCATCTGCAGTGACATCCCTTAATGGTCACAGCAATCACATGCAAGCAGCTCAGTCTCTGAGCAGTTGGTCTTTCCCTGTCCTTTTTCATGTCAACTTTGCTTTAACATTTTCAATTTTTACAGAAAAGCTAGCTTAGAAACAGGTGTGCCATTTCACAAACCAGCAGAGCTTCTTTAAGCAGGGTGTGACAATCTTCCCCAGAAGTCAGAACTTTTGACTTTTAATTATTTGGAAGAAATAGAGAATTCTATATCCAAGTCTGCAGGTGACGTTAAATTAGCAGGGACAGTAAGTAGTGCAAGAAATTGCAAAGGGACATAGACAGATTAAGTGAATGAGTGGGCCAAACTGCACATGGAATTTATTATGGGCAAGTCGGAGGTCAGCTACTTTGGACCCAAGATAAATCAGAGATTTTTTTTCTAAAAACGGTGTAAAATTAGGACCAGTAGAGGAGCAGAGAGATTTGGCAGTCCATGCATAAAAATCATTTAATGGGTGAATAGGTACAAAAAGCAATCAAAAAGGCAAATGAATTTGGCCTATATCTCAAGGCAGCTGGAATACAATGCGGCAGAAGTTATGCTTCAGTTGTATAGAGCCTTGGTCAGACCCCATCTGGAGCAGTGCTCAGATTTGGGTGCCATGCCTCAGGAATGATATATAAGCCTTCGAAGAGGTGCAATGCAGATTCATCAAAATGATAAAAGCCAGGTTGCATAAACTTGACTTGTATCAAGATGTTTAAAATTTTAAAAGGATTCAAATAGGGTACAGACAGAAATTATTGCTCTGAATGAGGGAACGTATCTTTAAAATTAGAGTTTGGCCATTCAGGAGGAAAATCAGGAAGCACTTTTTTTTTTAAGTATACACCATAAAGGGTAAAAGAAATCAGGAATTCCCTCCCCAAAAGGCTGTGGATGCTGGTACAATTGGAGTGTTCAACATTGAGATCAATGGATTTGCGTTAGGTAAAGGCATCAAGGAAAATGGAGCTAAGGCAGAAAAATGGAGTTGAGGTACAGATCAGCTTTGATCTAATTGAATGGCAGAGCAGGCTGAAAGGACTGAACATTCTACTCCTGTTACTGTGTTGCCAAGTCAGAAAATTCTGCGTTCAAGCCTCACTCTAGAGACTTCAGCACAGTAGTTAGCACCGCAGCCTCACAGCTCCAGCGACCCGGGTTCAATTCTGGGTACTGCCTGTGCGGAGTTCGCAAGTTCTCCCTGTGACTGCGTGGATTTTCGCCGGGTGCTCCGGTTTCCTCCCATAGCCAAAGACTTGCAGGTTTATTTTATTTTATTTATACAGCACTGAAACAGGCCTTTCGGCCCACCGAGTCTGTGCTGACCAACAACCACCCATTTATACTAACCCTACAGTAATCCCATATTCCCTACCACCTACCTACACTAGGGGCAATTTACAACAGCCAATTTTTTAGTTTTAGTTTAGTTTAGAGATACAGCACTGAAACAGGCCCTTCGGCCCACCGAGTCTGTGCCGACCATCAACCACCCACTTACACTAACCCTACACTAATTCCATATTCCTACCACATCCCCACCTGTCCCTATATTTCCCTACCACCTACCTATACTAGGGGCAGTTTATAATGGCCAATTAACCCATCAACCTGCAAGTCTTTGGCATGTGGGAGGAAACCGGAGCACCCGGAGGAAACCCACGCAGACACAGGGAGAACTTGCAAACTCCACACAGGCAGTACCCAGAATTGAACCCGGGTCGCTGGAGCTGTGAGGCTGCGGTGCTAACCACTGCGCCACTGTGCCGCCCAACTTATTTATCACCTGCAAGTCTTTGGCTGTGGGAGGAAACTGGAGCACTTGGTGAAAACCCATGTGGTCATAGGGAGAACTTGAAAACTCCGCACAGGTAGTACCCAGAATCAAACCCGGGTCCCTGGAGCTGCGAGGCTGTGGTGCTAGGTTGATAGGTAAATTGGCCATTATAAATTGCCCCTAGTATAGGTAGGTGGTAGGGGAATTGAGGGAAGGTGGGGATGTGGTAGGAATATGGGATTAATGTAGGATTAGTATAAATGGGTGGTTGATGGTCGGCACAGACTCGGTGGGTCGAAGGGCCTGCTTCAGTGCTGTATAAATAAATAAAATCTAGGCTGCCACTTGCAGACGTCAACTTTAGCAAATTTATTATGAGAGAAGATTTTTAAGTAAAATTAAGCCTTACTCTTGATCTTGCATTAGAAATCTCAGGATTTTTTTTCTACATGATGCATCTGACCTGGCATCCTCCTCTCTCTCTTCACCCCCAACCACCAGTAACAAATGGTAGTAGGTAACCAAGAGTGTCTCCTCACCACATCACACCATCCCCCACCCCCAGTTCCCTCACAGGGCAATTAAAACATTAAAAATTAAGCCTAGGAAGGGAGAAATTGTGGCTGGCTGGCCGGCCAAGCAAAGAGCCAATTGCACTCCACAATCACACATTGCAGCCATTTCACCACCACCCTTGCTTATCAAACATCAAGTTCACATGCTGGCATCCTGGTACCATAACACCTCAACTGACATCTGCACCAACTAAACAGCTATGGCTGCCACAAAAAAAGCGTGCCCAGCTCCTGCCAGGCTTGGTTTCAATTCCTTCCCCCCACCCCCAACCCTTTATTATTCTTAAAAGGAGCAAAGCACCATATGCAACATTCAAGCTGCAACAAACATGATCACTGCAGGTTGCACAAGATCTTTTTTGTTGCTTTTTCCAAACAAGTAAGGAGACAATGGGGTCTTCCCTAACAAAAGTGACTTTAAAAAAATCATTTGGACACAACTAAAAAAGAACTAAATTATAAAACAAAAAGGACGGTTATAAAATATCACCCTTATTCAGCTATCATCCCATCAATGACAACGTAACTAAAGTCCCATCTAAATCTTTTCTCATCGTGCATGGCCTGTTGATGTGAATAGGCAGTACCTTTAAATTTTTCCACGCAGCAGCTTAAGGGGAACAATTTCTGAGCAGTCTGCATGGTACCTTCCAGCCGCAGTCACACACAGCTTACCGAGAATGTTGATTGTAACATAAACTGAGATGCATAGCAACATGCTGATAACGGATAGAATTTTTCAATAAAGCATTTCAGATGTGGTAGTATAATTTTTGTAAACAGCTCTGACCTGTTAAAAATTCAATAAACCACTAATAAGGTTTACAAACCAGTTACATTGGTTTATTCGGGGTGGGGGGAAAGCAACAATTTACATAACAAATCTCCCGATTTAAAATAAAAGCAAAATACTGCAGATGCTAGAAATCTAAAATAAAAACAAGAACTGCTGGAAATACTCAGCAGGTCGGGCAGCATCTGTGGAGAGAGAAGCAGAGTTAACGTTTCGGGTCAGTGACCCTTTTTCGGAACTGGCAAATATTAGAAATGTCAAAGGTTATAAGCAAGTAAAGCGGGGGTGGGGCAAGAGATAACAAAGGAGAAGGTGTTGATAGGCCAAGGCCACAGAATAACTGACCAGAAGGTCATGGGGTAAAGGCAAACAATATGTTAATGGTGTGTTGAAAGACAAAGCATTAGTCCAGAAAAGGTGTTAACGGACTGAAGATTGAACAGCAGCAAGTACAAACATGAAAAAAAACAGTGGGTAAGCAAACTGAACAAACTAAGATGAAATGAAATAAAAATAGCCAAAAAAATGTAAGAAAGAATAAATAACTAAAAATAAAAGTAAAATGGGGGGCCCGTCATGCTCTGAAATTATTGAACTCAATGTTCAGTCCGGCAGGCCATAGTGTGCCTAATTGGTAAATGAGATGCTGTTCCTCGAGCTTGCGTTGATGTTCACTGGAACACTTCCTTTTTCCTCAACCGAGGATTGCCCCCCACGGTTGTTGAGAGGGCCCTCAACCGTATCCGGGCCATTTCCCGCACCTCTACCCTCACCCCTTCCCCTCCCTCCCAGAACTGTGACAGGGTTCCCCTTGTCCTCACTTTCCACCCCATCAGCCTCCATGTCCAAAGGATCATCCTCCGCCATTTCCGCCACCTCCAGCGTGATGCCACTACCAAACGCATCTTCCCCTCCTGTCAGCATTCAGAAGGGATCGTTCACTCCACAACACCCTGGTCCACTCCTCCATTACCCCCACCACCTCGTCCCCTTCCCATGGCACCTTCCCCTGCAATCGCAGGAGGTGTAATACCTGCCCATTTACCTCCTCACTATCCCAGGCCCCAAACACTCCTTTCACGTGAAGCAGTGATTTACTTGTACTTCTTTCAATGTAGTATACTGTATTCGCTGCTCACTATGTGGCCTCCTCTACATTGGGGAGACCAAATGCAGACTGGGCAACCGCTTTGCAGAACACCTCCGCTCAGTCTGCAAGCAGGACCCCGAGCTTCCGGTTGCTTGCCATTTCAACACTCCCCCTGCTCTCATGCTCATATCTCTATCCTGGGCTTGCTGCAGTGTTCCAGTGAACATCAACGCAAGCTCGAGGAACAGCATCTCATTTACCGATTAGGCACACTATGGCCTGCCGGACTGAACATTGAGTTCACTAAATTCAGAGCATGATGGGCCCCCCTTTCACTTTTATTTTTAGTTATTTTTTTTTCTTTTTTACATTTTTTTTGTATGTTTATTTCATTTCATCTTAGTTTGTTCAGTTTGCTTACCCACAGTTTTTTTTTTCACGTTTGTACTTGCTGCTGTTCAATCTTCAGTCCGTTAACACCCTAACTGTACTAATGCTTTGTCTTTCAACACGCCATTAACTTATTGTTTGCCTTCGCTCCATGACCTTCTGGTCAGCTATTCTGTGGCCTTGTCCAATCTACACCTACTCCTTTGTTATCTCTTGCCCCACCCCCCACTTTACTTGCTTATAACCTTTGACATTTCTAATATTTGCCAGTTCTGAAGAAGGGTCACTGACCCAAAACGTTAACTCTGCTTCTCTCTCCACAGATGCTGCCAGACCTGCTGAGTATTTCCAGCATTTCTTGTTTTAATTTACTCCTGATTTTTAAGTTTGTCCCTTGATTTATGAGACAGCAGAGTTGGTGTTATTGCACTTCAGTGTGTACTGAGAGAGTACTCCATTGCAGTGACACAGGTGCAATCTTTCAGGGAAGACGTTAAACCAAATCTGCCTTCAGGAAGACGTAAAAAATCCCATTGAAAAAGCAGGGGAGTTCTCATTAGTGCCCTGGCTAATATGCATCTTTCAATAGCAGCTAAAGCAGATTATCTGGTCATTAACATATTGCTGTTTGTGGGACCTTGCCATATGCAAACTGGCTGCCACTTTCCCTACATTGCAACTACAATCCCAAAAGCTGTAAAGTATTTTGCAACCTCATGACATCATGAAAGGCACATATCAAGTACAAGTTTTTTACTTATTAAAATGCAGACATCATCGGTATGGAGTGTTTTATCCCAATATTCAGATACCATATAATTTCATGTAGAAAACAAGGCGAAAGGAACTCATCAACAACAACACCCATCAGTTCACAGGCAGCAAATATAACCACGCTGCAGTATTCGGATTTCAACTGATGTCGTGGCCAGAGTAGAAAAACATCAAGTCGATTGGGGGGGGAAAAATCACCGGGTAAATCCAGTTTGCTCAAGAAACACAATCAGTGCTTAACTAAAGCTGTGTGTGGAGATTAGAACATTTCTCCAAACCTTATTAAATGTGGGTCGCCAAACATGCACATCCCCTTTAACCACTGCAGCAGCAGCACCTTTAAATGCCGCCACCCTGCTTCTCTGACCTTCGGCGGCGAAGACAGGCCGGATCCTGATCCTGATCCTCCGCCACCGCCACCAAATCGAGGCCAAAGCCTCAAGGCCCAGATCCACAAACCGCTTCAAAATTAACCGTCACTCTGCCATAAAGAACCAGGCAGCCATCTATCCCGGCCCGGAACCCGTTCATCGCCCAGCGGCTTGCCCCCCGTGACCCCTGATCCTCCATTTCCCCACCGTCTGACCAACCTGCTCGGAAGCCCCAGCCGCGGCCTTGCACTCTCTGCCGGCAGGAACCTCCCCTTTAACTGCCGGCGCTCCCGCTTTGTCTCCACTTCGGTCGCCGTGACGTGGCGCCCAATTAAAGGCGCCTCTAAAATAGTTTGCCCACAAGAAAAAAAATCTTGGGCCTAAGAGGTTTCATCCATCAACTCCCTCAGTGTGGGCTGGATTTTGCAAAAGAAACAGCTTACTGTTTAAATAAAGCATGCCAGGTCCTAAATTTCATACAGAATAAAAGCCACATCTTTATTTTCGTTACTTTTCCCCTTACCACTCCCTCTGGCCCTGCACCACCAACTCTTTTGTCATTTAACCTCTCCTGTCTTCCACCATAATCACAGACCTTCCCTCCCCTTCATTTGTTCAAAACCTATTACATTTCTAACATTTCCCAGTTCTGTTGCAAGGTTACAGACTGAAATGTTAACTCTGTTTCTCTCTCAACAGATGCTTGCTGCCAGATATGCTGAGTATTTCCAGCATTTTCTGCTTTTATTCCTAAATTTCACAGGTCTGCTCCAACCTAAATGTTTTCACCAATTCAGAAGCAGACTTAGGAACTTGCACATATCTTGAGGGCATCCCAAAGCTTTTCACAATTCATGGTTGCTTTTGAAATGCAGTTGCTGCTGTTGTCTAATCACAGCAGCTAACTTGCACACAACAAATGAGAACAAACAGCAAAATAGACGAATGAGCAGTTAATCAGTTTTTGTGTCATCGAGTTGAAAGAGGAATGTTTGGCAGCACATGAGGAGAATTCTCAGCTCTTCTTCAAATATTGCCACCTTTATATTTATCTGAACAGTCAAAGCAGGCATCGGTTTAATGTTTTATCCAAAACACTACACCTTCTATATCACCAGCAGTGCCTCTGCAAGATCCTGCAAATTCAATGCCGGGATAGGCGCTCCAATACCAGTGTCCTCTCTCTCTCAGGCCAACATCCCGGTATCGAGACACTGGTCATGGCTAGTCAGTTATGTTGGGCGGTCCACATGCCTGACACAAGACTCCCAAAAGAAGCTTTCTACTCCGAGCTCCGTCATGGCGAGAGGCTACAGGAGGGCAGACGAAACACTACAAGGATGTCCTTAAAGCCTCCCTGAAAAAATGTGATATCTCCACTGATTCGTGGAAATCCCTTGCCTGAGACTGCGCAAAATGGAGAAGAAGCATCCGCGAAGGTGCCAGCCAGTTCGAACAACGTCGACATGCCCAGGCAGCAACCAGGTGCAAATAGTGGAAGGAGCATTCGGAATGATGAGCATTCTGTTCACTCGCCTCACCAAACACCACCTACCCCACCTGTGGCAGATTGCACGGACCCAGAATTGGACTATTCAATCACCTAAGGACCCACAACCATGGAGTGGAAGAAAGTCAACCTTGTTCCTGAGGTTGAAGACACCTTCTGCTATGCGCTGTTCCCTCAGAGCTGCACTGCACATTGTAACAGTGACTGTACTTCAAAAAGTACTTCATATTAAAGTGCTTTGGGACGTCCTGAGGTTGTGAAAGGCGCTATATAAATGCAAGTCTTTTTTTGAAGTGGCAGCTGGATTATTTGTTCATACTCAACAGTGGAGTTTTCACCCTCAACCTCATGTATCAAGGGAAAAAATTCTACTAATCTAATTAGGAATCACTAGCAGCTATAAGCACCAGCATTGTGCCCACACACAAGGAGGGAGTTATCAGTGGATTCTGTCTGGAGCACTTAAAATTTCAATTCATTGCTTTAGCTGAAAATGCAAGCAAACAGTCTGCCAGTTAGCAATATTTTGGTAATGAGCCTTTTCAGACTGAGGCAAGCTCATGGCAACAGCTTGGTGCCTCACTTATCCACATTTAAGAAGAAATGACTTGCGTTTATATAGCGCTTTTCATGACCACAGGTCATCCCAAAGCGCTTTACAGCCTTTGAAGTACTTTTAAAGTGTAATCACTGTTGTAATGTAGGAAACGTGGAAGTAAATTTGCGCACAGCAAACTCCCACAAACAGCAATATGATAATGGCCAGATAATCTCTTTTTGTGTTGTTGATTGAGGGTTAAATATTGGCCATGACTGCAACATGTGGGAATCTGTGGAATGCATTGCAATCTCGAACAACCATATCTGCGGTAAGTGTCTGCAGTTGGAGCAACTTCGGCTCAGAGTTGTTGGGCTGGAGTCTGAGTTGCAGATATTGAAGAGAGGGGAAGAGTTACCTGGACACTTTGTTCCAGGAGACAGTTACACCCCTTAGGCTAAGTAGAACTTTAGAGTTGATCAATGGTCAGGGACAGGAGGATGTGACTGTGAGTCAGGCATGTATGGTGAAGCAGCATAAAGTGATGGAGGAGCCTCAGCCCTTGTATTTGACCAACAGGTACAAGGTACTTGCTATCTGTGCAGATGAGAACAAGGACTGTAGGATGGATGAGAAAACTGACCATGGTGCAGGAAACCAGTCAAGTGGGGGGAGCAAAAAGGAATGTGGTAGTGATAGGGGACAGTATAGTCAGGGGATAGATACTGTTTTCTGCAGCCGCAGCCGAGAGTTCTGAAGGTCGTGTTGTCTGGCCAATGCCAGAGTTAAGGACATCTCCTCATGGCTGGAGACCAAACTGGAATGGGAGGGGGAGGATCCAGTTGCCGTGGTCCACGTGGGAACCAATGACATAGGTAGGACTAGGAATGATGTTTTGCTGAGAGTGTGAGGAGTTAGAGTCCAAATTAAAATGCAGAACATCAAAGGTAATCATCTCAGGATTGTTACCTGAGCCACCGCCAAATGGCATAGGATCAAGCAGATTAAAGAATTAAAGGCGTGGCTCAAAGATTGGTGTGGGAAGAAGGGATTTCAATTCATGGGGCACTGGCACCAGTACTTAGGAAAGAGAGAGCTGTTCTGTTGGGATGAGCTCCATTTAATCCGGGCTGGGACTAGCATCCTACTGAATTGCATAACTGGGGCTGTGGATTGGGCTTTAAACTAAAAGAGGAGGAGGAGTGCTAAGATGAAGGGAGATTTAGAAATTTAAAGAGAAAAGCTGAGGCAATAGAACATTCAAGCAATTGGAGAAAGACAAGCAGAGTGAGACAGGAAGGGACAGAGAGTTCAACAATAATTGTGCTTTAGCGAGTACGGTCCATGCAGGGAATAGCTGTAAAAAAATTAAATTAGAAGTTCTTTATCTGCATGTATGAAGCATCCACAATGAAGTAGATGAACTAGTGGAACAAATAGCCCAATGTAATAATTGTGGGAGACTTTAATCTTCATATAGACTGACCGAACAAAATGGCAAGGGTAGTCTAGAAGATGAGTGTGGAATGTTGTTGTGACAGTTTCCTGGAGCAATACATTGTGGAACTGACTAGGGATAAAGCTATTTTAGATCTAGTATTGTGTATTGAGGCAGGGTTAATTAGTAATCTCATAGTAAAAGAGCCACTGGGAAATAGTGTTCATAATACCATTGAATTCAATATTAAGTTTGAAAGCGACATACTCCAATCACAAACAAGAATCTTGAACTTAAACAAAGCCAATTACCAAGGTATGAGCAGAGACCTGGCTGAGGATTGGATAAGTAGCCTAAAAGGTATGGCAGTAAGTAAATAGTGGGAAACATTTAAAGAAACAATATACATGTTTGCCAAAAATACATTCCATTGAAAAATAAAAATTCAGCAAGAAAGATAGATCCATGGATAACTCAGGAAGTTTAGGATAATATTAGAGTAATAGAAAAGGTGTATAATGTTGCAAAGAATAGTGGCAAGTCTAAGAATTGGGAGTGTTTTAGAAACCAGCAAAGGGCCACCAAAAAGTTGATAAAAAGGGAAAAAATAGAATGAGAGTAAACTAGCTAGGAATATTCAAACAGATTGTAAGAGCTTTTACAAGTATATATAAAGGAAGAGAGTAGCTAAAGTAAACATTAGTCCTTGAGAAGCAGAGATTGGAGAAATTATTATGGGGAATGAGAAAATGGCAGAAACATTGAACAAATATTTTCACAGTAGAAGACACAAGTTGCATACCAGAAATAGAAGGTAACCTAGGGGCTAAAAAGATGAGGAAATTACGGTAATTAATATCAACAGAGAAAAAATATTGGAGAGATTTAAGGGACTAATAGCAAACAGGTCCCCAAGACCTGATGGCCTACGTCCTAGGGTTCTAAAAGAGACATCTGCACAGATAGTGGATGCACTGGCTATGAGTTTCCAAACTTCCCTGGATGCTGGAATGGTCCCAGCATATTGGAAGTTAGCAAATGTGATACTGCTATTCAAGAAAGGAGGGAGAGATAAAACAGGAACTAAAAATCAGTTAGCCTGACTTCAGTCATCAGGAAAGTGCTGGAATTTATTATTAAGGAAATCTTAACAATGCACTTAGAAAATCATAGTAGGATCAGGCAAAGTCAACATGGTTTTATGAAAGGAAAATCATGTTTGACAAATTTATTAAGAGGTTTTTGTGGATGTAACTAGTAGGTGTTATGTTCAAGTGAGGAGGGGTCGAAGGGCTTCCCTCTTTTCCCTCTCCTTGTTTGACAATGTACCGGTCAATTCCGTTTTTTTAAATTCATTCATGGGATGTGGGCATCGCTGGCCAGGCCAGCATTTATTGCCCATCCCTAATTGCCTTTGAGAAGGTGGTGGTGAGCTGCCTTCTTGAACTGCTGCAGTCCATTTGGGGTAGGTATACCCACAGTGCTGTTAAGAAGGGAGTTCCAGGATTTTGACCGAGCGACAATGAAGGAACGGCGATGTAGTTCCAAGTCAGGATGGTGTGTGACTTGGAGGGGAACTTGCAAGTGGTGGTGTTCCCGTGCATTTGCTGCCCTTGTCCTTCTAGTTAGGAGAGGTCACGGGAGTGGAAGGTGCTATCTAAGGAGCCTTGGTGCATTGCTGCAGTGCATCTTGTAGATGGTGCACACTGCTGCCACTGTGCGTCGGTGGTGCAGGGAGTGAATGTTTGTAGATGGGGTGCCAATCAAGCGGTTTGATTACTTACTTGCCATGATCATAACAAGAATCAATCGGACAGGTTTTCTTGAGTTTAGCAAAGAAAGAGGTTAACTTTATTGTACCTAAACCGAACTAACGAAAATAATAGATTATGTGCCAACTTTCACTCACACACACACGCTAGAGGTATACACACACACAAATAGGTTACAGACTAGGGAAAGGTAGATTAGTTGAGTTAGAGTCCATAGAAAAAAGGAGTATACATTCTGTGGCGGTTGGTATTCAGTTGGCTTCTAGTTGAATTCGGTGATCCTGAGGCTTTTAATTTGAAGAGGTAGATGACTGGTTTGGTGGGTCTCTTGGAGACAGCGATGCGGATGATTCCCTCCAACGGGGTTTCTGATTGTAGACGGAGTATGCAAAGGTGGTCAGTTGACAGGCAGTGGTCGAAGCTTGTAAGCTGAAAATGGAGAGACAGAGAGAGAAACAGAGGGAACCCCACTGGGTCTGCACATGTCAGAGTCCAGAAGCTTCTCCTCTGCTGCTGTAGAGAAACACAAGCTTAAAACCACAGATGGGGAGGGGCTTGTCACATAGCAGTCACTCAGTGATTCAAACATAACAGTTAGCAGTATTTCTTCTTGCTAAAAGAACAGGTAGTTCCCTTAAACTTCCGGCGTCCTTGTTCTTGCTGGGAAATGAGCAGACATTTCGCCTTCCTCCTCACAGTCCTTGCAATATAGGATACAGTATTGCAAACTAGGTGATCCTCTTAAGCTGCAAGCAAAGTCATCTTTTTTTAATCTGTTCTTTTTAAAATTTCTTCCAAAAAAATATAAATTCAAACCTCCAGTCAGTGGATTACAGAAAATTATCAATCAACAAAGCAAATTGGCATGACATAGGGTAGATAAAGGGGAACCAGTAGTTGTAGTATACCTGGATTTCTAAAAGGCATTTAATAAGGTGCCACACAAAAGGTTAATGGGCAAGATAAGGGCTCATGGAGTTGGGGGCTGTATTTTAGCAGGGATAACAGACAAGAAGCAAAGAGCAGGCATAAATGGTTATTTTCAAGTTGTCAGGCTGTGACTAGTGGCGTGCTACAAGTAGTGCTGGAGCCTCAGCAATCTACAATCTATATTAATGACTTAGATGAAGAGACAGAGAGTAATGTATCTAAGTTGCTGATACAAAGGTACATGGAAATGCAAGCTTTGAGGAGGACACAGAGAGGCTGCAAAGAGTTATAGACAGGTTAAGTGAGTGGGAAAAAAGATGGCAGATGGAGTATAATGTGGGGAAGTGAGAAGTTGTTCACTTTGGCGGTAAGAATAGAAAAACAGAATATTTTTTAAAAGGCGTGAAACTGGTAATTGTTGATGTTCAGAGAGACTTGGATGTGCTCGTACAAGGAATGCAGTAAGTTAGAATTCACGTACAGCAAGCAATTAGGAAGGCAAATAGAATGTTGGCCTTTATTGCAAAGGGATTGGAGTACAAGAATAAATAAGTTGTGCTACAATTGTACAGGGCTTTGGTGAGACCACATCTGGAATACTGGGCTGGATTTTAATAACTCGCTGTCGTTCTCGGTGGCAAGCTTCAGAAAGTGCGCAGCGACACTAGAGAGATGTGCGCTGTGGAGCCGCCGCGATATTTTGCGTGGCAGCTCATTAGCATGGAGAGGGCGGAGCACCCAGCCCTAATGATGTCGCCATTTTTAAAGGTCTTCAAGCCCTTTGGTTTAATTTAAATTTTTAAAGCCCCGTTGTTTTAAAAATTGCAATAAAATTTTAACTTTGAATCCCCTCTCCCAGCCCTTCCCACTGAGTACTCAATAAATAAATTGCCCTATCCCCCCAAAGAAGAGTATTTTCTATTCCGAACTTTCCCCCCCGAACTTCAGCAACTTTGACCTTCAACGCCTTCCCTCCATCCCCACAACCAATAGGAATAGTTATCCCCACTCCCCCTCCCCCGCCCTGAAAACTTCACTCCTCCCCCCTCCCCACCAGTGTCATGCCTCGGATCTCCGAATGGAGATCCAAAAGCGCAGGAGTTCCAGCCATCAGCCGGAATATTGGAGTTGGACGGACGTCGGGACAAGGTAGATGCTTTTGCATGCATTAACATTTATTTAAATATTAAAATTAAGGCTCCGCTGCTGAGTGGTGGGAGGGGTCGCCCCAAGGCCTCGCCACCAGCGGTATAATGCAGCGGAGCCTTCCCAGTATCAAAACCCGTGGCGGGTCTCTCCTGGAAGTATTTTCTGGGCCCCCCCACCATGATGCCCAAAGTCGGAGGGCTGGTAAAATTCAACCCATTGTGTGCAGTTTTGGTCTCCATATTTAAGGAAGGATATATTTGTATTGGAGGCAGTACAGCAAAGGTTCACTAGATTGGTCTCTGAGATGAGAGGGTTGTCCTATGATGAGAGGTTGAGTAATTTGGGCCTATATTCTCTGGAGTTTAGAAGAATGAGAGGTGATCTCATTGAAACTTGCAAGATTTTGACTGGTTGATAGAGTTGTCATTGACAGATTGTTTCTGCTGGCTGGGAAATCTAAAACACAGGGGCTCAGTCTCAGAATAAGGGGACGATCAATTTGGACTGAGATGAGGAGAAATTACTTCACTCAAAGGGTTGTGAATCGTTGGAATTCTCTATCCCAAAGGGTAGTGGATGCTCCATTGTTGAATACATTTAAGGCTGAGATAGACAGATTTTTGGTCTTTAAGGGAATCAAGGGATATGGGGACCAGGCAGGAAAATGGAGTTGAAGCCCAAGATCAGCCACAATCATATTGAATGGTGGAGCAGGCTTGACAGGCCATATGGTCTGCTCCAGCTTCTATTTCTGATGTTCTGAGGTAGGACAGTGAGGAGACATCCCGTACTCTTCTTTGAAATAGTGACGCAGGATCTTTTACGTCCACCTGAGAGGGCAGACAGGGCTCAGTTTAACATCTCATCTGAAAAACACCACCTCCAACAGTGCAGCACTCCCTCAGTACAGTTCTGGAGTGTCAGCCTTGATTTTTGTGCTCAGGTCCTGGAGTGGGGCTTGAACCCAGAACCTTGTGACTCTGAATTGAGTGCTACCAACTGAACCACGACTGACACTTCTGTATAATCAAAGTTATGAGGGGTTATGAGCACAAAATCCAGCTCAGAGTGACTAATTACCCAGTTCCCTAAAGACGGAAAATTTCAAAGTTCTGATTTAACTACATCGCAAATGCAGACTGGCCAGCAAGTTCCAGCATCAACCAGCTCATTTTCAAGCAAGATAAGGGCAATTATTTCAGGTTGTGGTTCATTACAGGCCTACTGACTGACAGAATGCAAACGTCACTTATTGCCCCACACAGGTTGCTATCGACTTTGTCAAAAACATTAAATTGTTTTAGTAGGAGGGAAAATATACAGAACTAGATTCACTGACATACTTGAATACCCAGAAACATAATTGTTATTAAAATGAATGTAATGAATGTTGCAAGTTCCCAATTTCTTCATGTGGAATTTCTCTCTTTTTAGACCCTTTGTAACATAATACAGATCTTTTGGACGTTAAAGGGACAAACAGGTCACCATCTTTAGCTGAATCAATACGTGGACAGATGGTGGCATGGTGGGCAGGACAGTTCAGAGATGACCATGGCTTAATTTCTGAGATTTGCTTTTCTGATAGTGAATGGTTATCAGATACCTCAATAACCAGCACCTCATTTGCATAATGAGACAGGAGTAAGTCGACAAAAGGATTTTTATTTTGAAAGCCTATTCACTTTTGCTGGGGTGGGGAGAGGGCACAATTCTGGTGGTAGCAGATTGGCTGCTCTTGATATACTCTTCCCAACTTTCTTTTTCATTGACCAATTGGGTGGCATGTATAACGGCTGTGAACCCTTTTGCACCCTGGCAAAGTTGAATTTGCCTCCCTTGGTATCTGGTTTACCTCTTGGAAATTTCCAAATAGCCAAATCCGAAGTTGGACAGGTGGAAGCTCCAGAGCTAAGGCTGAAGCTCTGCTGTGATCTGATGCAACGCAGCCCTTTGTTTTTGCATTTCTGGGCCGTATTCATGCATACCATGTAGCCGTAGGACAACCTACTAAATTTAAATCCATGTTCCCAATAAGTTAGATTTATTGCTGATCGCTACAGATGTTCTTTAGGATTTATCCACCAATGAAGCCTGAAAAAAATTAGTTTCCAATTTCCAGGCCAGATTGTCAAGATTCAGATGTGATAGAATAGGCTCGAGGGTCTGAATGTCCTTCTCCTGTTATTATGTTTGCAGAATAGCATCCTCAAAAGTCATTTGTACCCTTAAGCCAGATGTTTCCTGTGAAATTTGATGTGACCATAGGGTCACAGTACAGATGGAGGTCATGCAGCCCATCGAGTCCATACCGACCAATATAAAATAGAGACATGGCTAAACCACTGGTCTGGCCTGCTGTAGGTGGTTTCTTAAACGTAGTTTTAAGGGCTAAATATGTGTTTTGTTAATTGAAGTTTAATTATATTTAGTTAGATTCTATTGTTATGTATGGTGCCATGTTTGTATCCGAAGACATTTTTTAAATGCAGTCTTCCAATGTTCTTGCTTGTTGCTGCAATTGAAGTTGCTGCATACAAAGTGCAAATAGGAACTCCTTTGGGTGGTTCCTATAGCGCTGCACAATTAAGATGAGGAAATTGGGTTCATGAAGAAACACCAGATATAATCATGTCCATTCTCAATGTCTGTATGCCCTGTTATGCAAGAAAATTAATTCGAATTCAGCTAACACAAAAAAGCAACAATTTTATTTTAAAACTGGTAAAAGTACACGCAGCATTAAGTACAAATTCCATATTTATCTAGTAGATGTTCTGCATGTTGAATTATGAATCTAGTGCTATCATTTATACAAGTATACTTGATTGCATGAAATCTTAAATTAATTTATTCTACAAAACGTACTGAAGACCTGCAGACATAGTATGACAGGAACTAGAAGCAGTCAAGCCAGGTTGCGGATGCAGTCTGTGATGACAGGAAATGTCAACTACCTGATTAACAGTTGGTAACATATGTATATTTGGTCAGTAGGCTTAAGCTCCATCTGCATGGCAAAAGGGACAGAAATATCATGCAAATCTCAGTTGCTTCTGCTATTTTGCTGCTTTTTAAAGGAAGTCAATGTGGTTGACCTTCAGTGCAGCCTGACGTTGTCCAGTACGTCACATTGTTGTAAAAACAATCTATACAAAGCACAGTTAGAAGGGTCATGATCAACTTTTCAGGGAAAGTAGGGATGGGCAATAAATGTGGCCTTGTCAGCATTGCCTACATTCCTAGAACAAATGGAAAAGGAGTACAGGTCTGCAAAAAAGATGCAGAAACTAATGACCTGTCATTTCCCATGTATGTTGTCAGGACTGGAGAATTTTAGTTATGAGGAAAGATTGGATAGGCTAGAGTTGTTTTTTTTGGAACAAAGAGGGTTGAGGGGAGACCTAATTGAAGTGTATAAAATTATGAGAGTTCTAGACAGAGTAGATAGGAAGGCCGTATTCCCCTTGGTTGAGGGGTCCATAAGCAGGGGGCATAGATTTAGGGTAAGAGGTAGAGGTTTACAGGGGACGCGAGGGGAAATCTTTTCACTCAGAGGGTGGTGGGGATATGGAACTCACTGCCCGAAAGAGTGGTAGAGGCAGAAACCCTCTTAACATTTCAAAAGTACTTGGATATGGACTTGAAGTGGCGTAACCTATAAGGCTATGGACCAAGAGCTGGAAAGTGGGATTAAGCTGGATGGCTACATGTCGGCTGGTGCAGACACAATGGACTGAATGGCCTCCTTCTGTGCTGTAAATTTCTATGATTCTATGAGTAGGAGCTTTACTCTGTTTCCAATCCATACTTTACTTGACCTGCAGGGGCTGAAAGTCCAAAAATGGCCCACATCTCAGCACCTAGGCCTCAATGAGCAAAACAACTCATCTCAAATAAATTTAAGTTAATATCGAAATGAAAACATCCACATTTAATTAAATTTTTTGACATTTTGTGTGAAACAAGCGTGAAATGATCACTTGTCTGCTGCTCATGATTTTGTTGCTTGTGAAACAAGGTAAATTAATGTCAGGGAATTCCAACAAAGTTTTCACACTTGTAGTTGTGAATAAAGCATAGCTCATGACAGAGATTGTCACCATACACGCTGTCCTGCTTTTATTCAGTCATCTATCTGGCTTTGCACTTGGAAAATGTTGATAACCTTAACTGGAGGAAGGCCAGCAAACTCTTTTGGGTCTAATCTTACAATTGCCACAAAAAGGCGGCCTCCTTGTGGCAGGCAGGAGGACAAAGAACAGTACAGCACAGGAACAGGCCATTCGGCCCGCCAAGCCTGCGCGGATCTTGATGCCTGCCTAAACTAACACCTTCTGCACTTCTGGGGCCCATATCCCTCTATTCCCTTCCTATTCATGTATTTGTCAAGATGTCTCTTAAACGTCGCTATCGTATCTGCTTCCACCACCTCCCCTGGCAGCAAGTTCCAGGCACTCACCACCCTCTGTGTAAAAAACTTGCCTCGCACATCCCCTCTAAACTTTGCCCCTCGCACCTTAAACCTATGTCCCCTAGTAACTGACTCTTCCACCCTGGGAAAAAGCTTCTGACTATCCACTCTGTCCATGCCGCTCATAACTTTGTAAACCTCTATCATGTCACCCCTCCACCTCCGTCGTTCCAGTGAAAGCAATCCGAGTTTTTCAAACCTCTCCTCATAGCTAATGCCCTCCAGACCAGGCAACATCCTGGTAAACCTCCTCTGTACCCTCTCCAAAGCATCTACATCCTTTTGGTAATGTGGCGACCAGAACTGCACGCAGTATTCCAAATGTGGCCGAACCAAAGTCTTATACAACTGTAACATGACTTGCCAATTTTTATACTCTATGCCCCGACCGATGAAGGCAAGCATGCCGTATGCCTTCTTGACTATCTTATCCACCTGCGTTGCCACTTTCAGTGACCTGTGGACCTGTACGCCCAGATCCCTCTGCTTGTCAATACTCCTAAGGGTTCTGCCATTTACTGTATATCTCCCACCTGCATTAGACCTTCCAAAATGGATTACCTCACATTTGTCCGGATTAAACTCCATCTGCCATTTCTCCGCCCAAGTCTCCAACCGATCTATATCCTGCTGTATCCTCTGACAATCCTCATCATTATCCGCAACTCCACCAACCTTTGTGTCGTCCGCAAACTTACTAATCAGACCAGCTACATTTTCCTCCAAATCATTTATATATACTACAAACAGCAAAGGTCCCAGCACTGATCCCTGCGGAACACCACTAGTCACATCCCTCCATTCAGAAAAACACCCATCCACTGATACCCTCTGTCTTCTATGACAGAGCCAGTTCTGTATCCATCTTGCCAGCTCACCTCTGATCCCATGTGACTTCACCTTTTGCACCAGTCTGCCATGCGGGACCTTGTCAAAGGCTTTACTAAAGTCCATATAGATAACATCCACTGCCCTTCCTTCAACAATCATCTTCGTCACTTCCTCAAAAAACTCAATCAAATTAGTAAGACACGACCTCCCCTTCACAAAACCATGCTGTCTCTCGCTAATAAGTTCGTTTGTTTCCAAATGGGAGTTAATCCTGTCCCGAATAATTCTCTCTAATCGTTTCCCTACCACTGACGTAAGACTCACCGGCCTATAATTTCCTGGATTATCCTTGCCACCCTTCTTAAACAAAAGAACAACATTGGCTATTCTCCAGTCCTCTGGGACCTCACCTGTAGTCAATGAGGATGCAAAGATTTCTGTCAAGGCCCCAGCAATTTCTTCCCTTGCCTCCCTCAGTATTCTGGGGTAGATCCCATCAGGCCCTGGGGACTTATCTACCTTAATGCTTTGCAAGACACCCAACACCTCCTCCTTTTTGATAATGAGATGACTGAGACTATCTGCACTCCCTTCCCTAGGCTCATCATCCACCAAGTCCTTCTCTTTGGTGAATACTGATGCAAAGTACTCATTTAGCACCTCGCCCATTTCCTCTGGCTCCACACATAGATTTCCATCTCTGTCCTTGAGTGGGCCAACCCTTTCCCTGGTTACCCTCTTGCTCTTTATCTATGTATAAAAAGCCTTGGGATTTTCCTTAATCCTGTTTGCCAATGACTTTTCATGACCCCTTTTAGCCCTCCTAACTCCTTGCTTAAGTTCCTTCCTACTGTCTTTATATTTCTCAAGTGCTTCATCTGTTCCTAGCCTTCCAGCCCTTACAAATGCTTCCTTTTTCTTTTTGACTAGGCTCACAATATCCCGTGTTATCCAAGCTTCCCGAAACTTGCCAAACTTGTCTTTCTTCCTCACAGGAACATGCTGGTCCTGGATTCTAATCAGCTGACGTTTGAAAGACTCTCACATGTCAGATGTTGATTTACCCTCAAACAGCTGCCCCCAATCTAAATTCTTCAGTTCCTGCCTAATATTGTTATAATTAGCCTTCCCCCAATTTAGCACCTTCACCCGAGGACTACTCTTATCCTTATCCACAAGTACCTTAAAACTTATGGAATTATGTCACTGCTCCCGAAATGCTCCCCCACTGAAACTTCGACCACCTGGCCGGCTCATTCCCCAATAACAGGTCCAGAATGGCCCCATCCCTAGTTGGACTATCTACATACTGTTTCAAGAAGCCCTCCTGGATGCTCCTCACAAATTCCGCCCCATCCAAGCCCCTAGCACTAAGTGAGTCCCAGTCAATATAGGGGAAGTTAAAATCACCCACCACCACCCTGTTACCTTTACATCTTTCCAAAATCTGTCTACATATCTGCTCCTCTACCTGGCTGTTGGGAGGCCTGTAGTAAACCCCCAATATCGTGACTGCACCCTTCCTATTCCTGAGCTCCACCCATATTGCCTCGCTGCATGACCCCTCTGAGGTGTCCTCCCGCAGTACAGCTGTGATATTCTCCTTAACCAGTAATGCAACTCCTCCACCCCTTTTACATCCCCCTCTATCCCGCCTGAAGTTTCTAAAGCCTGGACCATCAGGGCCTCCTGTCACTAGCCCCATCAATGCGCTGCAAAAGTGTAAAAGCTCCATTTTGAGGCACCCTTGCACTCCCCTACCTGTCTCAGTTGCGCCCAGCTCTGCGAGTAGGCCTGCTGTCTATCCAGTGCTGCGGGCCCTCCTAATTTGCCTTCTGCCTTGGAAACCCACCCACCATCCTTAATTATACAGTGAATGCAGAGGTGGCCTATTAATTGGCTGCCTCCCAGAAAATTCCAGCTGTCAGCGAACCTCTGACCCGTGCAGGGTCGGGTCCCAGAAATGGCCCCGACGCCTGAAATTTTTCAAAATACATAAGATTCCGACCAATCATGAATGCTACCAGCTGAACCACAGAAATGTAACACTTCCATTTCCCACAGTGGCTGATTATCTGCACTGTGTGGTCTGGGGAGTACAATAGATATGAAACAGTATAAAGTGGTTTGATTATGTTTGCAGTCATTAATCTTATTAATTAATTTTCTGCTACTCACCTTTGTCAGGCAGCACAGCATCAGTTTAGGAAGCTTTGCTGCTCTTTTAATTCATTGCAGTTTTTTGTATAGCTTATTGCATTTCTTTGTGTCTTATACAGCAGATTGGAAGGACACTGTTTCACAATGGTGAAAGGCAGCACACAAATATGTATTTTTGACTTTGACAGTGGATGCTCAAAGTTGTGGATTCGTCCATTTCCCAGCCATTATATCATTCAAATATCTATATGATATGGATAGTAAATGGCGAGGAGGATAGCAGCAGACTTCAGGAGAACATAGACTGGCGAAATAGGCAGACACATGGCGGATGAAATTCAATGCAGAAAAGTGTGATTGATGCATTTTAGAAGCAAGGATGAGGAGAGGTAATATAAACTAAATGGTACGATTTTAAAAGGGGTGCAGGAACCAACAGATCAGGGATGTACATACAGAAATCCTTGACGGTGACGGGACAAGTCGATAAGGCTGTTAAAAAGCTACATGGTATCCTTGGCTTTATAAATACAGGCACATAGTTCAAAAGCAAGGAAGTTATGCCATACCTTTACAAATCACTGGCTAAGCGTCACTTGGAGTATTACGTACAATTCTGGGCACCACACTTTAGGATGGATGTCAGGTCCTTGGAGGGTGCACAGGAGATTTACTAGAATGGCACCAGGGATGGGGGAGTTCAGATACATGGAGAGACTAGAGAAGCTGGGGTTATTCTTCTTAGAGAACAGAAAGCTAAGGGGAGGTTTAATAGAGGCATCGCTAGAATAAATAAGCCACTGGCAGAAGAATAGGTAACCAGAGGACACAGAAGTAAGGTGATTGGAAAATGAGCTAGAGATGAGATGAGGAGAAATTGTTTTACACATTGAGTTCTTATGATCTAGAATGCACTGCCTAAACGAGCAGTGGAACAGATTCAATAGTAACTTTCAAAAGGCAATTGGATATATACATGAAGGGGAGAAATTTTCCAGGGCTATGGGCAAAGAGCAGGGGATTGGGATTAATTAAATAGCTCTTTCAAATAACCAGCACAGGTACAATGAGCCGAATGTCCTCCTTCTGTGCTGTAAGATATGATTCTATATATAATATAAATCTTGCAACCAACACATGTCTGTCACTCTCCTGTTACAATCCGGATGTCACCCAAAAGACATCACTCAACAGACATCATTCTTTGTTACAGATGGAAAAAATCTTAAACAAAATGAGATAGAAAGCCAAACCTTTCACCATTGCTTCTTTTAATCTGGAGCCAGAAATTTTAAGCAGATAATTGCCATCTATTTGACCTCAGCACTTTCCAAGCAGCTGAAATTGTCTGCATTTGGAGAACTTATTTAAGATTACTTCCCCACACAAATCAGTGGCCATAAAGGGACAGGCCTGTTAAACACATATCCATCTTACAGCTAAACATCACAACTGTGTTTCAGACCACCCTGGAGATCTGCTAATAATTTGAAAAGAAGGATCTCATGAACTAAATGCTGCTTTTCATTGGATGAGCTATGTTACAAAATCAGGAGGCAGTAATTATGACACCAAAACAACTGTCATGACATCATAAAGAAAGTTAGTTGCTTTGCATGATGCATCTTGCTGTGTGACTGGAAGTGTTTATACACGGCAAAGTGTGATAGGTGCTAAGTCACTGCTTCTGTCAACACAACAAAGGTCAAAAATTGGATAAATCTTCCCTTGAAAATCTGCATCAAAAGCATAGATCAAGCTCAGCTCATCTGGATTATCGACATTATAGAACGAGAGTCGCCTTCCCTCATAATCCAGGAACACGCCAATCTTCCGCGGCCTCACCAAGAGTGAAAGCTGGATTTTGGGATTCTTGTATGCCTCATAAATCTTTCCTTCCTTCACTCCGATCATCCAGACTCCATTCTCCGGAGTCTTGTTCAGCTTTCCTTTACGGCCGGTGGTGCCTTTGATGACACCGAGGCGCCACTTCATCTTGTCGCTGACAATCACTTGCCAGTAGTGCTTGCCTGAGGAAAAGCCTTTGTTGGCGAGGATGCAGGTGTTGTAGTCAAATCGCTCCTGTACTAACGACAAGCGCTTCAGATATGTTCCACATTCTACCCTGGTGCTACTGTTGGTAATGATCAGAAGGGGGTGTGCGGTGCTGGGATCCAATTTTAATTCCTCTGGTTCTGACAGAAATCAAACAAACAAATACATAGAATAACCAATCTACATGGAGAAAATTTCCAGCCTGAATATTAAATTCAAGGCATCAATTCTATGGATATACACTTCCCGCTAGTTATGCAAAAGGAGATATTGCAGTTAGATACCCATTCATCTGCGGGTGCTACAACGGGGTACATATAGGCATATTGTTTAATTTTAAAATTCATTTTTGGGATAGACCATTGCTGACAAGACCAATATTTATTAAAAACAAAATACTGCGGATGCTGGAAATCTGAAATAAAAACAAGAAATCTTGGAACCACTCAGCAGGTCTGGCAGCATCTGTGGAAAGAGAAGCAGAGTTAACGTTTCGGGTCGGTGACCCTTCTTCGGAACCACCAATATTTATTGCCCATCCTAGTTGCACTTGAGAAAGTGGTGGTGGCTGTTTCTCTGGAACTGCTGCAACAATTAGGAAGGCAAATGGCATGCTGGCCTTTATTGCAAGGAGTACAAGAATAAGGAAGTCTTGCTACAATTGTGCAAGGCTTCAGTGAGACCACACCTAGGATGGTATGTTGCTTCCCTGGTGGTAGGTTCAAGGATGTCTTGGAGCAGTTGCAGGACATTTTGAAGGGGGAGGGTGAACAGCCAGTGGTTGTGGTACATGTCAGTACCAACGACATAGGTAGAAAAAGCGATGAGGTCCTGCAAGATGAATTTAAGGAGTTAGGAGCTAAATTAAAAAGCAGGATCTCAAAGGTAGTAATCTCAGGATTACTTTCTGTGCCACCTGTTAGTGAGTATAGGAACAGGAGAACAGATCAGATGAATGCATGGCTGGAAAAATGGTGCAGGAGGGAGGGATTTAAATTCCTGGGACATCAGGACCAGTTCTGGGGAAGGTGGGACCTGTACAAGCGGGATGGGTTACACCTAGACAGGACCGGAACCGATGTCCTCGCAGGTGCGTTTGCTAGTGCTAATGGGGAGGATTTAAACTAGAATGGCAGGGGGATGGGAACCTGAAGAGGAGGAAACAAGGGTAGAAATGAAAGACAGGAAACAAAAAGGCAAAAGTGGAAGGCATAAAAATCAAGGGCAAGAAACAAATAGGGCCATAGTGTGAAATAATGCGAAGATGACTAAGAATGTTAAAAAGACAAGCCTAAAGGCATTGTGTCTCAATGCGCAGAGTATTCACAATAAGGTAGGCGAATTAACCGCGCAAACAGATGTAAATGGATATGATATAGTTGCGATTACGGAGACATGGCTGCAGGGTAACCAAAGACGGGAACTGAACATCCAAGGGTATTCAATATTTAGGAAGAACAGGCAAAAAGGGAAAGGAGGTGGAGTAGCATTGTCAGTAAAAGGGAAAATCAATACAATAGTGAGGAAGGATATTAGCTCAGAGAATCCTGATGTGGAATCTGTATGGGTGGAGCTAAGAAACACCGAGGGGCAGTCAACGTTGGTGGGGGTTGTATATAGACCCCCAAATAGCAGTGATGATGTACCGGTTAGCACCGCAGCCTCACAGCTCCAGCGACCCGTGTTCAATTCTGGGTACTGCCTGTGTGGAGTTTGCAAGTTCCCCCTGTGACTGCGTGGGTTTTCGCCGGGTGCTCCGGTTTCCTCCCACAGCCAACGACTTGCAGGTTGATAGGCAAATTGGCCATTATAAATTGCCCCTAGTATAGGTAGGTGGTAGGGGAATTGTGGGGATGTGGTAGTAATATGGGATTAATGTAGGATTAGTATGAATGGGTGGTTGATGGTCGGCACAGACTTGGTGGGCCGAAGGGCCTGTTTCAGTGCTGTATCTCTAAATAAATAAATAGGAAATTAGAGATGCATGCAATAAGGGTACAACTGTAATTATGGGTGATTTTAATCTACATATAGCTTGAGCAAACCAAATTAGCAATAATACGGTAGAGGATGAATTCCTGGAGTGCGTATGAGAGGTTTTTTGGACCAATATGTTGAGGAACCAACTAGAGAACAGGCCATCCTAGACTGGGTATAGTGTAATGAGAAAGGATTAGTTAACAATCTTACTGCGCAGAGTCCCTTGGGGAAGAGCGGCCATAACATGATAGAATTCTTCATTAAGATGCAGAGTGAAAGAGTTGATTCCAAGACTAGGGTCCTGAATCTAAATAAAGGAAACTATTAAGGTATGAGGCGTGAGTTGGCTAAGATAGATTGGGGAATGTTACTAAAAGGGTTGGCAATGGATAGGCAATGGCTAGCATTTAAAGAGCGTATAGATGAATTACAACAATTGTTCATTCCTGTCTGGCGCAAAAATAAAACAGGTAGGGTGTCTCAACCATGGCTTACAAAAGAAATTAGGGATCGTATTAGATCCAAGCAGGAGAAATATAAAATGGCCAGAACAAGTAGCAAACCTGAGGATTGGGAGCAGTTTAGAATTCAGCAAAGGAGGACAAAGGGATTGAGTAAGAAGGGGAAAATAAAGTATGAGAGTAAGAGTGCAGAGAACATAAAAACTGACTGTAAAAGCTTCTATAGATATGTGAAAAGAAAAAGATTAGTGAAGACAAATGTGGGTCCCTTACAGTCAGAAACAAGGTAATTTATAATGGGGAACAAAGAAATGGCAGACTAATTAAATACATACTTTAGTTCTGTCTTCACATAGGAGGACACAAATTACCTCCCAGAAATGTTGGGGAACAGAGGGTCTAGTGAGAAGGAGGAACTGTATGAAATCAGTATTAGTCGGGAAATGGTGTTCGGAAAATAGATGGGATTGAAGGCTGATAAATCCCAGGGCCTGATAATCTACATCCTAGAGTACTTAAGGAAGTGGCCTAGCAATAATAGATGCATTGCTGGTCATTTTTCAAAATTCTATAGACTCTGGAACAGTTCCAACGGATTGGAGGATAGCTAATGCAACCCCACTATTTAAAAAAGGAGGCAGAGAGAAAACAGGGAATTATAGACCAGTTAGCCTGACATCAGTAGTGGGGAAAATGCAATAGTCCATTATAAAAGATGTAATAGAAGAGCATTTGGAAAACAATGACAGGATCAGACAAAGTCAACATGGATTTACGAAAGGGAAATCATACTTGACAAATCTACTGGAATTTTTTGAGGATGTAACTAGTAGAATAGATAAGGGATGTGGTGTACTTGAACTTTCAGAAGGCTTTCGATAAGGTCCCACGTAAGAGATTAGCGTGTAAAATTAAAGCACATGGGATTGGATAGAGAACTGGTTGGCAGATAGGAAACAAAGAGTAGGAATAAACGGGTCTTTTTCTGATTGGCAGGCAGTGACTAGTGAGGTACCACAGGGCTCAGTGCTAGGACCCCAGCTATTCACAATATATATTAATGATATAGATGAGGGAATTAATTGTAATATATCCAAGTTTGCAGATGAAACAAGGCTGGGAGAGAGTGTGAGCTGTGAGGAGGATGCAGAGAAGCTCCAGTGTGATTTGGACAGGTTGAGTGAGTGGGCAAATACATGGCAGATGCATTATAATGTGGATAAATGTGAGACTATCCACTTGGATGGCAAAAAGAGAAAGGTAGATTATTATCTGAATGGTGATAGATTGGGAAAGGGGGAGGTGAGACCTAGGTGTCCTTGTGCACCAGTCGCTGAAAGTAAGCATGCAAGTGCAGCAGGCAGTTAAGAAGGCAAATGGTATGTTGGCCTTCATAGCGAGAGGATGCGAAAACAGGAGCAAGGATGTCTTGCTGCAATTATACAAGGCCTTGGTGAGACCACATCTGGAGTATTGTGTGCAGTTTTGGTCTCCTTATCTGAGGAAGGATGTTCTTGCTATGGAGGGAGTGCAGCAAAGGTTCACCAGACTGATTCCTGGGATGGCAGGACTGACGTATGAAGAGAGATTGGGTCGATTAGGCTTGTATTTGCTAGAGTTTCGATGAAAGAGAAGGGATCTCATAGAAACCTACAAAATTCTAACAGGACTGGACAGACTACATGCAGGAAGGATGTTCCCAATGGCGGGGGAGTCCAGGACCAGGGGTCACAGTCTGAGGATAAGGGGTAAGCCATTTAGGACTGAGATGAGGAGAGATTTCTTCACCCAGAGAGTGGTGAACCTGTGGAATTCTCTACCACAGAAAGCAGTTGAGGCCAAATCATTAAATATATTCAAGAAAGAGTTAGATATAGTTTTTAGGGCTAAAGGGATCACGGGATACGGGGAGAAAGTGGGAACAGGTTACTGAGTTTGAATGATCAGCCATGATCATATTTAATGGTGGTGCAGGCTCAAAGGGCTGAATGGCCTATTCCTGCTCTTATTTTTCTATGTTTCTCGAGTACTGTGTGCAGTGTTGGTCTCCATATTTAAGGAAGGATATACTTGCTTTGGAGGCGGTGTAGTGGAGGTTCACTCGATTGGTTCCTGGGATGAAAGGGTTGTCCTATGAAGAGAGGCTGAGTAAATTGGACCGATACCCTATGGTGTTTAGAAGAATGAGAGGTGATCTCATTGAAACTTATAAGATTGTGAAGGTGCTTGATGGTAGACAGTGAGAAGTTGTTTCTCCTGGCTGGGGATTATAGAACAAGGGGGCACAGAATAAGGGCTTGATCATTTAGGACTGAGATGAGGAGAAATTTCTTCAATCAGAGGGTTGTGAATCTTTGGAATTCTCTACCCCAGAGGGTTATGGATGCGCCATCAGTGAGTAGACTTAAGGATGAGATTTTTGATCGCTCAGGGAATCAAGGGATATGGGTAAAAGGTGGGAAAGTGGAGCTGAGGCAGAAGATCAGCCATGATCGTATTGAATGGTGGAGCAGGCTCGAGGTCTATTCCTGCTTCTATTTCTTATGTTTTATTAGTGTAGTGCAGGTACACCCTCAGTATGGTGCAAAACTTGGAAGGGAACTTGGAGGTGATTATGTTCTCATGCACCTGCTGTTCTTGGCCTTCTAAGTGGTGGAATCCACAGGTTTTGGGCTGTGCTGTCAAAGAAACCTTGGCAAGTTGCTGCAGTGCATCCTGTGGATGGTACACACAGCAGTCACAGTACGCCAGTGGTGAATAGAAGGTGTCAATCAAGCTGACTGTTTTGTCCTGGCTGGTGTTGAGGTTCTTGGAAGAAGAGCAGGAGCAAAAGTAAACGTAATGCCAGGTCTCCACCCCTATTGCATTCCATTGGGATTTCCTGGCACGTTCCCACTCATACAGGCCCGCAGCTGTGCTCGAACTTCCTATCTGATTTTTTTGGAAGAAGGTCCAACCAGCCTGTGCCTGGAATTCCCCCAGGCCAAGCAAATAACTTGGGGGAGGAAAAACATAGACAGTTGCTTCCTCTCCAATGACCACTGGGCACCCAGAGAGGAAATTCTACCAGTATTTCACACCCTGTCCTGGGGTAGAATGATATACAGCTTCACTTAATTAAAATCTCTTCCTGCAGGTTCAATTCAGTAATGGGTTTGGAACATCCCAGTTCTAAGTAAGCATAAGAGTACAGCATAAATCTGTTCTGAATTCAGAATTAATCTGGTAATATCAATTACACCACAGTTATGTGGATTGCAACACCTTGGGGCCACATCCCTTAAAGTAGCTCCTTTGCGGTGGCCAAGGTTATATAGGCGCATTCGGTGCTCTGACTTTCTCTGAAACTTGAAGCGATACTGCACACGCCCATGTAAACATAGACCACCATATTGCATTTCTCTCATTTGCTTTGGGATGTGGGCGACATTGGCAGGGTCACATTTTTCTCCAGCCCTGAGAAGGTAGTGGTGAGCCCTCTCCTTAAACCGCTGCAGTTGAGGTGCGGATGGTGCTTCGACACTGCTTTTAGGTGTGGAATTTGAGGATTTCGGCACAGCAATGTTAAGGGAACAACATTGTGGAAATAAGAATGGGAGAGATGGAAAATGGGCTGTCAACTTGCTTTCAACCATTTTACACTAGTGCACAAATTCAAAGTTACTCCTTATGTGTCCAAGTCCATGAGATGTGCGACTTACTTATTACATAGTAATTACGGCACAGAAGCAGATTATTCAGGCCTATATCAATGTTTATGCACCACATGAGCCTCGTCACACATATTTAATCTAACCCTATCACCATGTCCTTTTCTTCCTTTCAGAGGTAATGTTGGTTATGAACTAACAAAAACATATTTTCTGATAAATAAATTAATCTATAAATTCTATTTAAAACTAAATACTAAACATACCTGGTAACAATCTCTTTACTTACTCTTACCTGGTCACATGATGCCTTTACTTGCTCTTACCTGTTAAAAATGATTCCTTTACATAATTTCACCTGGTAACATGATCCCTCAACTGGATCCCATCTGATACAATTCCCACTATTCAAACCCACCTGGTAAAATCCTCTTCTGCAGTTTTTTCCAGACTGTCAGTTTGATATCATCATGTCTAAAGCCAGGTTTAAAGGATATGGCACTGAAGGTTTTGTCTGACTGTGGCTGTGGCACCTGTTGGCAACTAAAAGAATCATCAATGCATTAAACGATCAAACCGTATACACTAGTATTAGTTTGTGAAGCTTCATGCTTTTCAGAACCGATGACAGCTGGTTGATACAGTCAATCTATCGACAGTGAACACGTTTGCATCTACAATTAAAAGGGAAGTATATTCCACTAAATTGCCTTGTAATCCTAAATGTAACAGAGGTAGATGGTAAACTTCATGTCTCTCTGTCTCTTCTTTTTGCTTTGCATAATGTTTTAGAACTGCTGGGCGGTGCCAGTATGCAAGCACTTTATATTGACCCAGTCCACCTGTAACATCATGAAGTACCAAATAGAGTTCCCCGTATTACACTTAGTTTAATATATTTTTCCGTTTCACTCCTTCCAGATTCAGCGATGAAGACTTGAAGGAATCTCTTAATATTGCGCAGGTCTTCCAGTCTCTTCATTGTAGCTTGACCTACTCAAGCACCTCCATGTGCTTAAATCTGCTACCTAGAGTCTAGACTACTACTGACTCACCCATAAATCTGCTACCTAGAGTCTAGACTACTAGGCAGCACAGTGGCACAGTGGTTAGCACTGCAGCCTCACAGCTCCAGCAACCCGGGTTTGGTTCTGGGTACTGCCTGTGCGGAGTTTGCAAGTTCTCCCTGTGACCATGTGGATTTCCGCCGGGTGCACCAGTTTCCTCCTACAGCAAAAGACTTGCAGGTTGATAGGTAAATTGGCCATTGTAAATTGCCCCTAGTGAAGGTAGGTGATAGGAGAATGGGGGGATGTGGTAGGGAATATGGGATTAATGTAAGATTAGTATAAAATAGGTGGTTGTTGGTCGACTCAGACTCGGTGGGCCGAAGGGCCTGTTTCAGTGCTGTATCTGTGTATGTATGTATGTACTACCGACTCACCCATAAATCTGGTACCTAGAGTCTAGACTACTACTAGTATCAGAAAAGTTAAAATTACCCCTCAATCGGGAAAGAGAGATCATGTTCTTCAAAATTTAAAAGTGCAAAGAAATGTACATTCAATAATCATAGAATCTTACAGCACAGAAGGCGGCAACTATTCGGCCCATCGTGCCTATGGTGGCTCTTTGATAAAGCTTTCCAGTTAGCCCTACCCTCCTGTTATTTCCCCATCGACTTACAAATTTCTCCTTTTCAACTATTTATCCAATTCCCTTTTGAAAGTTAGTATTTAATCTGCTTCCACCAGACATCATACCAACTCTCTGCATAAAAGCATTGCTCCTTATTTCCTCCCCCACCCCATCCCCAACTTTTTAACCAATTTTCTTAAATTTGTGCCCTTTGGTTGCAGGGAAATATATATTTTTATACTAAAATGTGAAAAATATAAAGTTACATAGAATACATATCATTGAAATTTTGGGGAAATGGGGAGTGCATTTGATTTTAACTTCTGGGACCTAGGTTCAAATCCAGCCCAAGTTGATGAAATGATAATCTCATCTGTCTGCTGACTGTAAGGTGCTATATAAAATGAGTTTGGGCAGTCTCAGTACAGTTTGAAATGGGCATGGCCTGACCACCACAAAACTACAATTCAACAGCAATGTCACTCAAATGGATCTGTTGTTGTCAGAAATGGAAGATGGAGAGAACTGTGGCAGTGGATGAAGCACATTGTTGGAGAGAATTGGGAAGGAGCCTTACTTTGCATCTAGCAGAGTTATACCTCACGAAGAAATGTTTTATTCTGACAATGAATGCCTGAAATGTTTCATTCGCCACAATTAATATTCCTCACCTTGAGGGCCAGAGCTCTTTTTCTTAAAAAGGGGCTCCAAATGCTCCATAAAGGCCCATTCTACCTATGCCAGATCTATGCACTCTGCATTTACCTGTCCTTCCTCCATATTCTATTATATTCTCTCTTGTCACATACATATCCAATTCTACTTTAATTGCTAGAGACCCCACAACACTGCAGCGAGCCAAGCTAGACAGCAGCCCAGGAGGAGTTGAAACACTGAGTACAGCAGGCAATTTGCCAGGAGATCAGAGCTTTCACCTAATCTAGCAGTGGGTCAAAACATTTTAAAAGCAGTAGCTGAAGCTATTACTGTTTTAGCTTTGTGGGCAGGGCCGAAGCTGAAAGCAGCACCATGGGAGGTCCAGCTCAAAGTAAAAGACTGGTTGTGGCAGCAATAGTACAGCAAGGTGCAGCTGGCTGATCAGATTAAACTCTTTCCTCAGTTTAAAAAAAGGCAGCTCACTATGTAAAAAAAAATGAACAGCTGTGTCAACAAAGAGCCTACCTCTTGATTTAAAAAAACAAGCTATGCAAACAATGAAGACTGCAGTCTCTTTCACTCATAAAAGGGGCAGGTCTAAACAAAAAAATTAATCTGTCTTAAAAGGGCAACAAACAGAAGTAGACCTGAAAAATCCTGTATTTATAAAAAAGCAGGATCATTAAGCAGGTATCCATTTGTAGACTGGAAGTTGTCAGACATAGCATTTACATTTAAACTATTCTGACAGCAAATAGAGTTGTGTTTCTTGGACCAAGAAGTGAGTGAACCAAAGAAACAAGCTACCAAAATTAAACTTTGCAATGGTTCGATACCTCAGATATTGTCATCTGAGGACCTGAAGGACTCTGGTAAGATCTGGGCATTCCTGGAACTGCAATTGAAAGTAAAGCTAAATTTCCGAGTACATAGGCTTGAGCTTATGACCCACTGGCAAAGAGTCCACTGACCAGTTTGTTGCAAGGTGCCGAGACACAGCTCAATATGGTGACTTTGCAGATATCGAACTGTCAAAACAGGTTATAGAGCTAATAATCATGTCTACCCCACTAGGAGCCTTTCAAAACGACCTGCTAGGAAAGAAGATGCACAACTCAATGATGGAAGGTAATTTGAAGCCATCATGGCTCGGTGCCAACAGTTACAAGCATTGGGGGCAGTTACAACAATTGGGATGGTAACCAAGGCTCAGAAGTCTGCTAAGCCTTGTGGCAAATGTGGCCTGACTTACCCAATTCACAGTTGTCCGGTGTACCAGGACCTGTGCAAAGCTTGTGGCATGCGAGGACATTGGGAAAGGCAATGCAAAAGGCCAAGCTCAGTTACTGCACACAGCAATTGTGGCATGCAGAGAGAAAGGATGGCAAATGCAACAAACAAAAGGCCAAGCAGGTACATCAGGTCAGCAGATAGACAGATTGTCAGGAGGATATTTATGAAGAGTGCACGCATGCGAATAGCGACAAAGCATTTCACATAGTTAATTTGGATCAACGCATCAATGATATTACACAATCTGAGGCATTCACCATGATCAGGATTATATGTCCGCAGAAGAGTGGCAAGCATAAGCTCAGAGTAAAAATCGACACTGGAGCAAGTGCAAATATTCCTCCCATCCATATACTGAAGGACACATACGCGAAGAAATGGGAATCTATGGTACAACCCACCACAGCTAGGCTGATGGCCTACAATGGTTCTCTAATCAAGTGCATTGGAACAATAACCTTGCAGTGCAGCTATGGGAGCTCTGAATGGCTACCACAATTTTTTTATATTGTAGAGACAACCGGACCAGCTGTTGCAGGACTTGCAGTATGCTGAGGCTTATGAATCGTCACTACACATGAGGGCAGCGCTGCACCGAGAGGTATGGAAGGTTGTAACACAGAGTGCATTGAGTCAGTTAGAGACCTGAAACTACTTTGCCCAGACAGGTTTGATGCAATCAGTGATTTCAAGGGTGATGCCATATTGCATGTGAGGGAGGATGTAGTTCCTAGTATTGATACACCAAGGAAGTTCAGCATTCACACTGAAGAGAAGCTTAAAGTAGAGCTGGATGAGAGGAAGCGCATCGGAGCCATCCGTCGTGTGCACCAGCATTCTGATTGGTGCAGCTCCAATAACCTGCGTGTTGAAGATAGATGGGTTTTGGACCCCACAAATGCTAGCAACTCAGGGATGAGATGGGCACGTGACCCAACCCTATCGTTGTTGTGGAAGGTGATTGTGGAAGGATCGCCTGACACCATACAGGAAGTAACCAAACGTCTACATTGTTACTCGCTGTACTGAGACGAGCTTGGTATATCACAAGGGGTGATTTTCAAAGGCAAACAAGTCCTGATACCCAAAGCTCTGCATTCTGATATTCTAGCTCAAACGCATCAAGAGCAGTTCGGAATAGAATGTACCAGACGCCTTGCCAGAGGAACAGTCTGCTGGCCAGGAATCAACAGTAATGTTGAGACGGTGGTGAAATCCTGTGAGGCATGTCAAACTTTTGGCCAAATCAACAGAAGGAACCTTGATTCCCACATGAAATACCTTCACATCCATGAGCAGAGATCAGCACAGATTAGTCTCACGTTCAGGGTGATGATTTCCTCCTTGTTACAGATTACTTCACCAAGTTTCCGATCATTAGGTGGCTACGAGATACATCGAGTGCAGTGGTTGCTGATACGGTCAGTGCTCTGTTCAGCCTATTTGACGTGCCGGAAGAAATCATCTCTGGTAATGGGCCACAATATGCAGGAGGACCATTCCAAGACATGGGCATCAGGTGGGAAGTCCGTCACATAACATTGTCAACGCATTATCCAAAGTCCAATGGCATGGCTGAATGCATGGTGTGAACCATCAAATCACTAATTTTAAAGTGTAGGCAGACGGGACATGATCTCAAGGTTGCAATGCTGCATCTCTGAGATACTCCATCAGACATGGGCTTACTGTTGCCTGCAGAGTTGACGTTTGGAAGGCAGGTAAGAACCACCCTGCCCAGTCATCATCTCTGTACGTTTTACACAGTAAAGAATATACTTCTGTCGAGACAAGGGAAGATGAAGGCATCATATGACAGGCAAGCATGACCAGAATTAGTTTGATTGCAAGTAGGACAGAAGTTCAGAGTCCTCAATTATGCATCGGGAACTTGGTATCCTGCAGAGGTGGATATATGAGCTACCCAGATCATACGAGGTCCAGACACCCAATGGTGTTATTCTCAGACAAACCCGAAGTCAGCTCAGAGAGCTGTACAACAACACCTGTGGCATCGTGGACACATTCAAAGTCTGAAGATGAATGTACAGAGGCTACGAGCATAGAGGAAGAACATGCTAACTGGAGTTCTGAATCACCAGAATTTCAGGAGAGTCATCAAGATGAGCTCACCTCTGGGAAGAGATTCATGAAAACAAGATTGGGATAAATAATAAAACCTCCTCTATGTTTTATGGAGTGTTATAGTTGCTTCCCCGTAAATAAAGTTTTGTTTAATAATGTATAGTTAGTCTGAACCACAACATCACCGTATATTGTCCATATGTTTGTATCTTTGGGAAAAGGAGGGATGTTGTGGAAGGACCTTAAGAAGGGACTACCTTAACAGCTGCAAGTGAAGATACCAGAGAAAGTGATGTCATGTCGCACACGACGAGGCATTTGTGGGTAGAGCCTGGCATTCAAATCTAGCTTGTGCAGTAACTATTTTGTATATTTTTTATTTGTTCATGGGATGAGGGGATCTCTGGCCAGGCCAGCATTTATTGCAAATCCCTAATTGCCCTTGAGAAGGTGGTGGTGAGCTGCCTTCCTGAACTGCTTCAGTCCTTGGGGTATAGGTACACCAACAGTGCTGTTAGGAAGGGAGTTCCAGGATTTTGACCCAGCGACAGTGAAGGAACGGTGATATAGTTCCAAGTCAGGATGGTGTGTTGCTTGGAGGAGAACTTGCAGATGGTGGTGTTCCCATGCATCTGCTGCCCTTGTCCTACTAGGTGGTAGAGGTTATGTGCTTGGAAGGTGCTGTTGAAGGAGCCTTGGCGAGTTGCTGCCGTGCATCGTGTAGATGGTACATACTGCTGCCACTGTGCTTTGGTGGTGAAGGGATGAATGTTGAAGATGATGGACAGGGTGCCAATCAAGCAAGCTGCTTTGTCCTGGATGGTGCTGAGTTTCTTGAGTGTTGTTGGAGATGCACCCATCCAGTCAAGTGGAGAGTATTCCATCACACTCCTGACTTGTGCCTTGTAGATGGTGGACAGGCACTGGGGAGACAGGAGGTGAGTTACTTGCCACAGAATTCCCAGCCTCTGACCTGCTCTTGTTGCCACAGTATTTATATGGTTGGTCCAATTCAGTTTCTGGTCAATAGTAACCCCCAGGATGTTGATGGTGGGGGATTCAGCGATGGTAATGCCATTGAACATCAAGGGGAGATGGTTAGTTTCTCTCTTGTATGAGATGTGACTCCAGACCCACAGCAATGTGGTTGACTCTTTACTGCGCTCCGAAATGACCTAGCAAGCCACTCAGTTGTATCTAACCGCTACAAAGTAGATAAGGAATAAAACCGGACGGACCACCTGGCATCAACCAAAGCACCGGAAACAAAAATAGCAAACCCAGCCATGTCGATCCTGCAAAGTCCTCCTTACTGTGGGCTTGTGCCAAAGTTGGGAGAGCTGTCCCACAGACTAGTCAAGCAACAGCCTGACATAGTCATACTCACGGAATCATACCTTTCAGACAATGTCCCAAACACCGCCATCACCATCCTTGGATATGTCCTGTTGCACCGGCAGGACAGACCCAGCAGAGGTGGCTGCACAGTGGTATACATTTGGGAGGGAGTGGCCCTGGGAATCCTCAACATCAACTCTAGACCCAATGAAGTCTCATGGCATCAGGTCAAACATGAGCAAGGAAACCTCCTGCTGATTCCTACCTACTGCCCCCGTCTCCCCTCAGCTGATGAGTCAGTACTCCTCCATGTTGAACAGCATTTGGAGAAAGCACTGAGGGTGGCAATGACACAGAATGTACTCTGGGTGGGGATGTCAATGTCCATCACCAAAAGTGGCTCGATAGCACCACGACTGACCGAGCTAGTCAAGTCCTAAAGGACATAGCTGCTAGACTGGGTCTGTAACAGGTGGTGAGGGAAACAACAAGAGGTAAAAATATACTTGACCTCGTCCTCACCAATTTGCCTGTCGCAGATGCATCTATCCATGACAGTATTGGTAGGAGTGACCACTGCACAGTCCTTGTGGAGACGAAGTCCCGTCTTCATTTTAAGGATACCCTGCATCATGTTGTGTGGCACTACCACCGTGCTAAATGGGATAGATTTCAAACAGATCTAGCAATACAAAACTGGACATCCATGAGGCGCTGTGGGCCATCAGCAGCAGCAGAATTGTAAACCACAATCTGTAAATTCATGGCCTGGTATATCCCCCACTCTGCCATTACCATCAAGCTGGGGGCCCAACCCTGGTTCAATGAAGAGTGCAGGAGAGAATGCCAGGAGTAGCACCAGGCATACCTCAAAATGAGGTGTCAACCCGGTGAAGCTACAACCCAGGAGGAGATGGCTCCACAAATATCCCCATCCTCAATGATGGGGGTGCCCAGCAAAAAAGACAAGACTGAAGCATTTGCAACAATCTTCAGCCAGAAGTGCCACATGGATGATCCATCTCGGCCTCCTCCTGTAGCCCCCAGCATCATAGATGCCAGTCTTCAGCCAATTTGATGCACTCTGCATGATATCAAGAAATGATTGAAGGCAGTGGATACTGCAAAGGTCAAGGGCCATGACAATATTCCAGCAATAGTACTGAAGACCTGTGCTCCAGAACTTGCCGTACCCCTAGCCAAGTTGTTCCAGTACAGCTACAACACTGGCATCTACCCGGCAATGTGGAAAATTGCCCAGGTATGTCCTGTCCACTAAAAGCAGGACACATCCAACCCGGCCAATTACCGTCCCATCAGTCTACTCTTGATCATCAGTAAAGCGATGGAAGGTGTCGTCGACAGTGCTATCAAGCGGCATTTGCTTAGCAATAACCTGCTCAGTGATGCTCAGTTTGGTTTCCACCAGGGCCACTCAGCTTCTGACAGCCTTGGTTCAAACATGGACAAAAGAGCTGAACACAAGAGGTGAGGTGAGAGTGACTGTCCTTGACATCAAGGCAGCATTCACCGAATATGGCATCAAGGAGGCCTAGCAAAACTGAAGTCAATGGGAATCAAGGGGAAAATTCTCCACTGGTTGGAATCGCACCTAGTGCAAAAGAAGATGGTTGTGGTTGTTGGAGGTCAATCATCTCAGCTCTTGGACATCAGTGCAGGAGTTCCTCAGGGCCTGGGCCCAACCAGTTTCAGCTGCTTCATCAATAACCTTTCTTCAATCATAAGGTCAGAAGTGGGGATGTTCGCTGATGATTGCACAATGTTCAGCACCATTCGCGACTTCTCAGATACTGAAGCAGTCCGTGTAGAAATGCACTAAGACCTGGGCAATATCCAGGCTTGGGCTGATAAGTGGCTAATAACATTCGCGCCACACGTGCCAGGCAATGACTATCTCCAACAAGAGAGAATCTAACCATCTCCCCTTGACATTCAGTGGCATTATCATTGCTGAATCCCCCACCATCAAAATCCTAGGGGTTACCATTGACCAGAAACTGAACTGGAGTAGCCATATAAACACCGTGTCTGCAAGAGCAGGTCAGAGGCTAGGAATCCTGCGGTGAGTAACTCGCCTCCTGACTCCCCAAAGCCTGTCCACCATCTACAAGGCACAAGTCAGGAGTGTGATGGAATACTGTCCACTTGCCTGGATGGGTGCAGCTCCAACAACACTCTAGAAGCTCGACACCATTCAGGACAAAGCAGCCCGCTTGATTGGTACCCCATCCATAAACATTCACTCCCTCCACCACCGACACACAGTGCAGCAGTGTGTACTATCTACAAGATGCACTGCAGCAATGCACTAAGGCTCCTTAGGCAGCACCTTCCAAACCCACGTCCTCTACCACCTTGAAGGACAAGGGCAGCAGATGCATGGGAACACCACTACCTGCAAGTTCCCCTCCAAGTCACACACCATCCTGACTTGGAACTATATCACCATTCCTTCACTGTCGTTGGGTCAAAATCCTGGCGCTCCTTTCCTAACAGCAGTCTGGGTGTACCTACTCCGCATGTACGGCAGCAGCTAAAGAAGGCAGCTCACCACCACCTTCTCAAGGGCAATTAGGGATGGGCAATAAATGCTGACATAGCCAGCAATGCAACATCCCTTTACCGAATTATAAGAAAATGGTCATTTCCTGGCACTTGTGTGGGGTGAATGTTACTTGCCACTTGTCAGCACAAGCCTGGATTTTGTCCAAGTCTTGTTGCATCTGAACACGGTCTACTTCAGTATTTGAGGAGACGCGAATGGCGCTGAACATTGTGCAATCATCAGTGACCATCCCCACTTCTGACCTTATGATGGAGAGATGGTCATTGATGAAGCAGCGTTCCAGTTCAGTTATAATAAAACCCACGTTCATATTGGGATATTACTTGTATTCCTGTGAGTCTTACAACAGATCTCCCACCAAAGGAACAAGTAATATTACACTTCTAACTTTCCCTTTCATTCTTCTAGTGATATTCCAATCCAATTTACCAGCAAATTGTTACAATTGTTAACTATTTACCCTATAAAATTCGTTGAGAATTTTGAAGCTCCCTTTTAACCTTCTCTGTTCCAGTTAAAAAGATCTAAATTTTTAAGGTTTTCTTTATAACCTTACACTCACATGACCACTCATGAATCATCCCTGCAACTTTCCTATAGCTCTAACATCCTTCCTATAATGTAGTTCCCAGAAATATTCCTACTCTGGCCAAACCAATGTCCAAGTTCGACATTGTTTCCATGCTGCAAATGCCAAAAGGGACTCGACCTCCTGTACATATTTTAGATCGTCCTAATTGCATTTAGATTTGAAAACAGTCCATAGAGTCATATGAGTAAAGTCACTGCACTGAAAATAGTAAAACAACTTTTACTGTGCAAATACAACAATCATCTATTGGCTGATGCAGTAAAATCTATTTGCGCTTGGCTTAATTGTAGTGCATAAGTAACACTCATTGTGCATTGAGTAATGACTAATGTAAATATTGAGGCTGTGATAAGAATCATCCACAGTTTTGCACAACAGAACTAGCCGAATAGAAAGGACTCATCTAATCAGTGAGGAATTCAGCACCCACACACATTGTACTAAAACAAATCCATAAATTCTCCAAATCTCCAACTTTGACGCCCTCCCCTATCTAGAGGTCATCTCTCTTAAATTAGCACCTGGTCTTATTTAGTTACTTCTCATACTAATATTCATTCATATACTTATTTCAATCATAGTAATTGAAAAAAAGGACATTGTTTTAACCCAGCCAGCCCATGGGAATCTGACACAATCAGGTCAGCTACTCGATTTTACATTCTATTGATTCGTTTCCTAATATGTGTGGGTTACATAAAAATTAGCCCCAGTTGTCTGACTATCCCCATCTCCTAAGTTTCTATTCTTGTTAGGGAAATTTTAGGTTTTGAAATTATTAATTTAAAATCTTCAAACTGATTTGGTGTACAAAATGAAGAATAATCTTCTAGCATGGGAACAGGATGGGGAGTCATCAAAAATATTACTAATGACAAACTGAAAGTAAGGAGACACTTACTTTACTTGATAGAGTTTCATCAATGAATTTGGAATGTATAAGGAACACAATCAGTAGGGGAGGGTGGGTGCAGGGTAAAGCCCTGCTCAGGTCTGCAAATGAGACCCGATCCGAGCCCGACAGAACCCCATCCAAGCCTGAGCCCGACCCGGCCCGAGCCCTTCCATTTTTTCCCGCGCCCGACCCCACCTGAGCATCAGTTAACTTACCTTCCGTTTTTCACTTTGTTCCTTACCTGCACAAGCTTAAAATAACTAACAAAACCGCCTTTAAAGTTCAAAAAGTAAATTAACATGAGAGTCACTTACCTGAGGTGGTGATAGAGCGTGTCCGATCCGGCCCAACCCAACCCGAGCCCGAATGCCGGACCCGGAAGTGCGACCTGACCCAAACCCGACATATGTCGTTGGGTCCCGTTGGGTTTGGGTCGGGTAGCAGGTCTTTAGTGAAGGGTACCAACTTGTTTAAACAGGCTTGAGGGGCTAAATGGTCTCCTCCTGTTCCTATGTTCTTTCGGTGATGAGGCCTTAACAAAAATTAAGTCAGTTACCCAGTAATGACTAATCCCCAAAGCTAGTGACTCATTATTGGTTTAGGTACTGTTAGGTCCAGCAGTCACCTGCTATCTGGACAGTGAAGAGTTGATAATACTATTATGATCACCCTGGATAATTAAGTGCACATAGCCGGCACCTGCAATGTGTTAATGCAGCTGGCCAGCACAGAGGGCATGAGAGCCTTTACACAAGCAGTGCTCAAGGCTCATTGGCCCTCTGAAAGACATTTAAATTGGGGAGGTGGGGGTGGCTGTCCATAATGGGCCTGAGGTACCTGAGCAGCATTTCAGTCACTGAGTCACAATGAGCACTTAGAGGGAGGCCCTAAATTTAAAAAAAAGACTATCTTACCCCCTACCCCCTCCTGCTGGTCTTTTTCCCCTCACCTCCTCCCACCCAGCCACCCCTTTCCTTCCCATTTGCCGGAAGGTGATACTGCCAATGCTTCACAGTCAAATAGCAGCACTTCGCTGGCTGCTGGTGTCCAAACTTCCAGCTCAGATTTCCCCTCCCGCACCTCACAAAAAAAGCAAATATGGTGATCTTACATTATTGGGGAAAGTTAGTTCATTTGCAGAGTGCCTAAACAGTACCAGTGTCACTGCAGTGTGTGCGTGCGTGCGTGCGGGCGGCTTCATTGTTAGCCCCTGAGTGCCATCAAGCTGTTTGATTGTGGGGGTCATCAGAGCCAAGCCACATCCTGTCCTCAATCGATAGTCACACTGCCTTCCTGGGTGGGGGTTGGGGGTTGTGGGGGGAGAGGTCAAAGATAGTTATCAAGAGTAAGAATCTTTGCTAATTTTATTTGTTGCTCTCCAACTGAGGGGTGCCGAAGACAGCTTTAGATTCAGTCAATTCTGAGCAGACTGGTATAGGAATCACGCCTTCTGGTCTGTATAACCTAGTGCTACAGCAGGCACTGTTTTTCCCTTCTGCACCATCGAGAGGTTTGACAGATTTCGGGGAGAGGCAACAAGAGTCCAGAATTAGGCAGAATAAATACAGACAAGATCCCTCTTAACCTCCCTCCCTCAGCACCCAATAAAGTAACTGAGAAATTGGAATTATCTTACCTTGAGGCGATCGAACTGTATTTCTGCAAAATGAATAGAAAATAAAATTAAAAGATTTATGAGATAAATACAAAAAAGTTAACTATTATTTTTCTATTCATCTTTAATTTTATATCACATCTCCACATTCCGAGGCCACACACCCCTCAAATCCAAGAAGGCAGCTACCAATATCACTCTGATCAGCTATAAGGAGCTGGTCCAGCAGAAATGTCGGGATGAATTTTGCCGGGTGGGTCTCAATCCCAATGTTGGCCCCAATTCCAGGTCAAGAACCCTGAAGTGACCGTCAATTGAGATCTTCCCAGAAGGAGCCCATTAAGAAGTCGCCTCCAGGAGCATCTTTCAGTGTCTGGCCGACAGCCCCACTGGGAGAGGTGAGCACTGCTGGAGAAGAGAGAGACCTAGGGGGCGTGTCAAAAGGAGATTCTCACAAAGCCCTCCTTCTTAAGCTGTAATAAACAAAGGCACCGTACTGTGAGGGGTCTTGGGGGGGAAGGGATAAAGCCTCCACAAGAATGCTTGTGTCTGCTCCTGTACCCCTGTGAGTCTTGCAGCCCCCGATGCAGCCATTTAATGCAGCCTGCAGTGGCCTGCTAAACTCAGAGGCCACCTCTAAGGAGTTGGCAGTCACTGCATTTGGTGGTGGGTGGGGAGGCGGGGGGGGGGGGGAAGTGGTATGCTACTCCAAGGGGAGGAAACTGCCATCTTTGGAATAGCCCTGCAGTGGGGCATTAAATGGCTTACTTGGCTGCCTGCCTCTGTGGAGTTGGCTGCTGACTTTGTTCCCAGCCCATCCCTGGGAAGTTCCCCTGGAGGTGGGAATGCATCAGGGACCCACCCCAACGCGGTGTCCCCCTATTTTCCTGACCTCCTCCTGCCTCCACACCCATCACCACAGGGCCAGGAAAATTCACACCATCTGGTCTGATTCTATCTCCCTCTGGCTGGGAGATGCCTGGACACAGCTCACATTTTCCCCATTGTAACAGGGGTGAGATAGGAAATTTAGCAGTATGCAGGAACAAAACTGTGTTCCACCATCCCACAAGTGCCATGCTAATACTTTGATGCATAATGCCAGTGGTCCACTGTTTACATTGATGAAACCCTCATGCAGGCACATTGCTTCCCAAGTCCAAATTAATTTGTCATGTGCCAAGTACCAGACTGTATACAGCTGTATATTTATTCTAAGTTACTGAATTAACAGCACTATATATAAACAATATAAGAGTATTTTTCTTCGTGTGTTTTATAGAAATTATTTTATCCTTGTAATCTGTAGTTCATTTATCATTGGGGGAAAATCCAAGTCAAATGATAGGAAATTGACTTTTAGTAAACCTTGTGGATAACATATTGTTTGATGGTTGACATGACCCTCAGGTCCTAACAGATACTGTTGTCATTCATTGATTAAAGACTTGTGCATAAGGATTCTGGATGCTGCTGAGCAAATTTGGCTTAACAACATAATTAAGAAACTTCACTATACCATGGTGGACAAAGTGATCAGTGATGGTGACGGATCCAATGCATTTCCTATAACAAATGGTATGAATCAAAGCTGTCTGTTCACCCTCTGTCCCTTCAAGCTGTTTATTTTTTCAGCTAAGCTGGTTGATTGCATAACATTTCTAACAGTCCAGGTCACCTGGACTGCGTGATAGTTTCAATAAAGTGCCAAAACTAAGATAAAACAGCAAGGCCAACTTCCCTAATGTCTCCTTCTGACGTAGAACCATTGGGTATGTATATCATGCAATCATGGTGCATTCTCTATGATTTTCCATATATTATCGATTAAGTTAAAAGAGGAAAATTGTGGTGCCATGTCTGTACTATCCTGGTACGCACATCCATTGGGTGAGGGTCCATGCCAAGAGGGTACCTTGGGAAAACTGCTCTTGATGTGCCATCCATGAAGGTACTGATCACTGCACTGAAGTCGATTTCTAGTTGATCAGTTTGCCTGGTCGACTGTAATGATGTACCAAATTGCACCAGATCAGCCTTACAATGAATTCAATGTCACTATAGGATACTCTAAAGCTGTGGGGCTATGCACCTAACATGCTCAGTCATAATGCATGACTGAACCAAGAAATCAACAGCCACATCAAAAAATACCAATTTTGCATACCATCACCTTTGAAAGTTGCAAACTAATCTACGTTTGTACAGTGTGGCTGTGCTCACTACACTTTTATATGGCTGTGAAACCTGAACTTCTACCATCAGTACACCAAGCAGCTGGTAAGGTTCTTCCAAAGGCATTTATGAAAATTAGGTAGCAAAGCAGAGTCCTGCTGAAGACCTACATAATTGGCATTTGAAGCCATAGCAACATAGGTGAACTTTGGTGGGTCAAATGTATTGTCCACACATCAGACAACTTGTTTTCCAAAGCCGTATTCGACAATCAGCTATCAATCAAGCTTAGGAGAAAGGACAGCACGGCTAAGAGGAAAAACTTCCAGGATAACTTTTGAGTGAAAACCTAAAGAATATAATATTCATTCAGAAACCTGGTTAAATTTAGTCAAACTTTGCATGGTCCGAAAATCCATTGTGAAGCATAACACTGCCCACTTTGAAATCAGCATGGTATTAACAACAGAAAATTTTAGTTGCAGAAAGTAAAACGGACAAAACTGGACGTGTAAATATATGTGACCACCGATGGGCAATACATACAGGGTTTTAGAAGAACGTCTGCAAACATTGCTGTCTAGTTTGTGGGTCATCATACAATCAATGTTTTTAAAACATTCTCTGAGAGTTCTGACTCTTACTGGGTAACAGGAAGACCCGCTCAAGTGACCATTCTGTGCATGAGGCTACATAATAGATGTTGATGAGTACGGAGGACATCTCACCTGATGCTCACACACCTGTACTTTCAGGCAGTCACTGGATAACAATCAGGAATGGAAACCCTCTCTAAATTTTCGCCATCCTTAACCAGGAGAGCTGAGGCCACTGTGGATTTTTTTTTTCTGTCCCAGTTTAAGATCAGCTAACTCAGCGAAGACCAGGGATTGAACCTGATCCATATACCTCTGTACCACACCAAAACCATGCAGTTATCCATGACTCCTTGGGCTTTCTTTAAGTACAAAGTATTTGATTCATTAGTGCTGTGTTAATTGTAATCATTTCACCAGTGGCCTGATTTTATAGTTGCTTGGTTTTAGATCACCATTTCTCTATGCAGGCTTTCATTTTATTGCAGTGCTAATCTGTATTTTTGGGATATTTTGCATCCTCACCTCCTAGTTGCTCAGCAGTAGGACAACAGAACAGATCCCAACAAATCAAGATCAGGCAAAGGGAGGTGCTTCTGCTAAATAGTCTGGTCCAGATAGTATTTCTTGCTCATTAAGATGGCGTGCTCTAATTTTGAATAACCCAGGCAAGACTGGTAGAACTTCAACACGGAGCATCTGAACAACATTTAAGGCTGGAATTGGAATTGGTGGACCTTCCAGTTGATGTCCAACATTATACCAATAAGCTTCTGAATCCAGAATCTTTCCAGATTTCTTTCTATGTTACTTTACTATTTGTTACTTTCTAGACCTCTATCTATTCCGATAGCTCAATTATCTGTAGTGCTATATCTTAATCAACCATGAATTGGGGAAAATTAATTGTACTTACTCTTATGAAATCCAAGTGATTTTCATTGCTCAGTTTTTTCAATGAAACCTCAACTTCGGCAAATTGCTTTAGAGTCTTGGACATCTCTTTCAATTGTTCATCAATTGACTCAACAGCAGTGGTACAATTTAACTGTATGGTCTGAATGAAGTTGGCCTCTTCTTCATCAACAAAACTTCTGAGCTCTTGGAATTCTTTCTGAATCACCAACTTAAAGACATCAGATTCATTCTGGTGAAATACAGACAATATAAGAAGGCAAGATTCTCCTGAGGGAAAACTGAATAAATACTTGAAGCAGAAGAAGCTAGAGGGTTAGTGTAGAGAATGAGGAACAGTAGGATGGGTATTTAGGACAGTGTATTTGGTAATTGGGGGGAACGTAATGAAAATGATCAGTGGGGAGATGGTGGCGTGGTGGTAATGTCAATGAACTAGTAATCCAGACGCCCAGGCTAATGCCCTGGGGACATGGATTTAAATCCCACCGCGGCAGATGGTGGAATTTAAATTCAATTAATTAATAAACATCTGGAATTGAAAGCTAATCTCAGTAATGGTGCCATAAAACTATCATCGAATGTCATAGAAACCCATCTGGTTCTCTAATGTCCTCCAGGGAAGAAAATTTGCCATCCTTACCTGGTCTGGCCTACAGACCCATAGCAATGTAGTTGACTTTTAACTGCCTCTGAAATGGCCTAGAAAGCCACTCAGTTGTCAAAGGCAGTTAGGGAGGAGCAACAAATGCTGGCCTTGGCAGTGACACCCGCATCCCATGAAAGAATAAAAAAAGGACCATCACATATGAACATAAGAAATAGAAGCAGGGGTAGCTATTTGGCCCTAAGAGCCTGCTCTGCTATTCAATAAGATCATACCTCAGTTACACCTTCTTACATTATCACTCTAAAAGAGACAATATGAGTGAATTGATGAACTCTGGAGATATTGCATTTGATTAAAAATTGGAAACAGATGAACATGGTGCCTATTTTCAAAAGGTGTGACAAAACAAAGCCTGTTAACTGCAAACATAATAGCATCACATCAAAACTGAATAAAATAAATACACTAATTGTCATGTGGGGATTGTCTGTTTGATAATGATCCCATAAATAGTAGCTAACAGAAGGGGATGATTTAGCCTAACCTATTTTACTTTTTTGAAGAAGAAGTGACATCCCAAATGGATTGTTGCAACCTCTATGATGAGTGACATAAGTACTCCATGAGAGGTGTTGAAGGGTGAAGTTGAAAAATATCCAATTGTATGAATGGACTTAACACTTAACATGTGCAATCATTGTGAAGCAGAAATCAACAAAGCAAATGCTGAATGAATTGTGTGAAATGCAGGAGAGTACTGATTGGAGGAAGTCATAATGAACGGGTGCTCTGACCACCAAGATACTAGGGAGACATTCAAGCATTGGAAATGGTGCAGACACAAGCCTGATCCATAGAGTCAGACTTACTGAGTTGTGAGGAAAGATTGAAATGATATATATTTTAAAAATTATCAAAAAAGAGTACAGAACGATAAGAATTTAAAATAAAAACTGTTAGTTGCTCTCTGAAAGGAATGCTTTGTGTTTTGTCTATGTGTCGGGGTGGGGGTGGTTGGTGGGGTGGGGAGGGTATAGCAAGTTAAGACCTCCTGTGGCGCTATTGTCTAGAGAAATAGGCATTTCCGTCTGGTCCCTCAAGCTAGGCAGCGTCAAGAAGGAAGTTATTACATGTTAATCGGACTACAGAAAAGACGCTGCCGTTTATCTGGCCAGTCCCAAAAATGAATACTTTGCAATCACCCACTCCTTCAAATGGCATTAGGAGTTCTGTCCTAGCTCTGCAATGTTAGCTGCTTGTGAAGCTCTCAGCACATAATCATCACTAAGAGTTGTTCTTAGAACCAAATTGTTTAATATGCAAGTGAGGTATCAAACGCAAACATAATTCGCGTTCAACTTGCAAGGCTGAATCTGAGTTTTTCTTGGTTATCAGTTTGCAGTTCCCCTACTTCAACTGTGGATTTCCCCACTGCAACAGTGAGACAGGATTCTGTGAAGCATAGAAGCACTCATGTTACAGTCATAATGAACTCTGGAAAGAACTGTTAACATTTTGTTATTATTGAAACATTTTTAGTGTCTATGTTAAGTATTTGTTTTGTGAATTATTTTAATGTGTTAATTTTGCATACGTATAATTATAAGTCTTGTAAATAAATTTGATGTATTAGTTTTAGTCAGAATGATACAGTCTTGAATGTGATGTTTTCTGTTTTTTGGAGAGGACATGAGTATATGGTGGGAAAACTATGCAATGTCTAAATAAATTGGGAATAGGGTCCTTCTTAATTCTGTAGCACACATCTTACATTCACAGAATGCACAAGGGTATCATTTTCTCGGCTTAGAAGGTTTAGGTCTGCCTGTAGAAAGTCTTAAATCTAATACTTATGTATAGACTACAGTGTCAACTGTTCCCATCTGGACAGTTATTGAAGAACACATTTCAGAACATGATGACTGTGGTAGGGATCGAGTCTGCCCATTAAATTGATGATACAATTCCTTTATAGATAACCTATCCATTCATATTAAATTTAATATCAAAGAGGAACAGTGCAAAGATGATCTTTACAAAAAGACATGCACTGGACCTTGTAAACAATCTCCAGTGCTTCTAGACTCACAATGATACGAGTCTTGTTGTGTATTAACTTGTTCATGTGCCCCTCCATGTTGTTCTTTTGCATCTGAGCTCCTGTTATGAGCAAAGCGAGTTGTTCCTGTAAAGAAATGCAATATCAATTAGGCTGCAGCTACTATTTCTTCTCAGGACCTTCGTCCTGCCAAACACAAAGATTTAGACTGAGGAATTTTTCCCTGTATATGACAATCTTCCTTCCTTCATCATACTCACCCGTGAGTTAGTCACAATTATTCTGTAGAGATCTACCAATACAGTAATAGCGAATCTAGTGGGATTGCATCGCATGCTTAGGTGGTAGTTGAAGCTACTTCAGGATCTAAAGAACTGCAACTCATTGCTACCAGCACACAGTCTTAAACTTTTATAAGGCAAGTTGTCAACTCAGCTTGCTTGATACTACATGGTGTCACATACAGCTCAAAGGGGAATCGATACATTTCTGTGGCCTAACCTAAATAGTACAATTCTCTCCCACAACCAGACTGTCTTTCAGTACAAGTTTTCCCCTACCTACCTTAGCTAGCACACAATCTTTAGCTGATGAAGTGATTCAAAATGTTGAAAACTATTTTTTAAGGAAGTTTCACAAATGAAGAGTGCTGAAAGGTAGGACAAATAGTCAGCTACAGAACAGCAAAGGAGCCCAAACAGTAATTGCCATTTCATAGGTGCATACTATTCAATTCATAATTTTAAATGGGTTAATGCCTCTACTAAAATTACAGATAGATACCTAACATATGAACTTGTTAACAAATCTAGAATTAAAATCTAGTCTCATTAATGGTGACCATGAAACTACCGGATTGTCGTAAAATCCCATCTGGTTCGCTAATGTCCTTTAGGGAAGGAAATCTGCTGTCTTTACCCGGTCTGGCCTACATGTGACTCCAGACTCATAGCAATGTATTTGACTTTTAACTTCCCTCTGAAATGGCTTATCAAGCCACTCAGTTGTACCAAACCACCACAGATAAGTCAAAAATGAATAAAACCGGTCAGACCACCCAGCATTAACCTAGGCACCGGAAATGACAACGGCACACCCTGCCCAGGTGATCCTGCAAAGTTCTCCTTACTAACATCTGGGGAATTGTGCCAAAATTGGGAGAGCTATCCCACAGCTTAGTCAAGCAACAGCCTGACACAGTCATACTCACTGACAGGACAGACCCAGCAGAGTTGATTGCACAGTGGTATACAGTCGTGAGTGAGTTGCCCTGGGATTCCTCAACATTGACTCCAGAACACATGACATCTCATGGCATCAGTTTTTAAAAAATATTTGTTCATGGGATACAGGCATCGCTGGCTAGGCCAGCATTTATTGCCCATCCCTAATTCCCTTGAGAAGGTGGTGGTGAGCTGCCTTCTTGAACCACTGCAGTCCTTGGGATGTAGGTACACCCACAGTGCTGTTAGGAAGAGAACTCCAGGATTTTGACCAGCGACAGTGAAAGAACGGTGACGTAGTTCCAAGTCAGGATGGTGTGTGGCTTGGAGGGGAACTTGCAGGTGGTGGTGTTCCCATGCAGCCGCTGCCCTTGTCCTTCTAGTTGATAGAGGCCGCGGGTTTGGAAGGTGCTGTCTAAGGAGCCTTGGTGAATTGCTGCAGTGCATCTTGTAGATGGTACACACTGATGCCACTGTGCGTCAGTGGTGGAGGGAGTGAATATTTGTGGGCTGCTTTGCCCTGAATGGTGTTGAGCCTCTTGAGTGCTGTAGGAGCTGCACCCATCCAAGTGAGCGGAGAGTATTCCATCACACTCCTGACTTGTGCCTTGTAGATGGTGGACAGGCTTTGGGGGGTCAGAAGGTGAATTACTCACCGCAGTATTCCTAGCTTCTGACCTGTTCTTGTAGCCATGGTATTTATATGGCTACTCCAGTTCAGTATCTGGTCAATGGTAATCCCCAGGATGTTGATAGTGGAGGATTCAGCGATCGTAATGCCATTGAATGTCAATGGGAGATGGTTAGATTCTCTCTTGTTTGAGATTGTCATTGCCTGGCACTTGTGTGGCGCGAATGTTACTTGCCACTTATCAATCCAAGCCTTTTACATTGTCCAGGTCTTGCTGCATTTCTACACGGACTGCTTCAGGTCAAACATGGGCAAGGAAACCTCCTGATTACCACATACCACCCTCCCTTAGCTGATGAATCAGTGCTTCTCCATGTTGAACATCACTTGGAAGAAGCACTGAGGGTAGCAAGGGTACAGAATGTACTTTGGGTGGGGGACCTCAATGTCCTCACCGAGTGGCTCGGTAGCACCATACTGACTAAGCTGGCTGAGTCCTGAAGAATATAGCTGCTAGACTAGGCCTGTGGCATGTGGTGAGGGAACCAACAAGAGGAGAAAACCCTGCTTGACCTTGCCCTCACCAATCTACTTGTCACAGATGCATCTGTCTATGACAGTATTGGTAGGAGTGAACACTGCACAGTCCCTGTGAAGGTGAAGTCCTGACTTCGCACTGAGGATACCATCCATTGTGTTGTGTCGCACCATCACCCTGCTAAATGGGATGCAAACATATGAATATACGAATTAGGAGCAGAAGTAGGCCATTCAGCACCTCGAGCCTGCTCCGCCATTCAATAGGATTATGGCTGATCTGTTTGTGTTTTGAATTCCACACTCCCATCTACCCCCGATAACCTTTGATTCCCTTGCCTAACAGGAATTTATCTACCTCTGCTTTAAAAATATTCAATGACCCTGCCTCCACCACCTTCTGAGGCAGAGAGTTCCAAAGTCGCATAACCCGCTGAATAGATTCAGAACAGATCTATGAGCTCAAAGCTGGGCATCCATGAGGTGCTGTGGGCCATCAGCAGCAGCAGAATTGTATTCAACCACAATCTGTAACCTCTTGGCCCAGCATATCCCTCACTCTACCATTACCATCAAGCCAGGGGATCAACCCTGGTTTAATGAGGAGTGCAGGAGGGCATGCCAAAGCAGTACCAGGCATACCTAAAAATGAAGTGCCAACTGTAATATTACTTGTCCCTTGGTGTGTGATCTGTTGTAACGCTCACAGGACTACATGTAATAAATGGGAATGCTAAAACAGTAATGGCTTCAGCTACTGCTTTTAAAATTTTTCGATCTACTGCCAGATTAGGTGAAAGCTCTGATCTCCTGGCAAATTGCTTGCCGTACTCACAGAGTTTCAACATTTCCCTGGGTCCTGTCTGTATCCTGGCTCACTGCAGTGTTATGGGGTCTCTTGCAAGCTGCTCTCCTGCTGGATACTCAGGTATGCAGCCTGCTCTTTAGGAAAAGTCAAACATTGCCACAATGTGATGTTTGGTGATCTTCAGAAAAAATAAATAGATCCCACCGCTGCCACCATGTAATATTACTTGTCCCTTAGTGTGTGATCTGTTGTAACGCTCACAGGACTACATGTAATATATCAATATAAATGTGGGTTTTATTATAACTGAACTGGAAGATATATACAAAAATAGTTACTGCATGAACTAGATTTGAACACCTCTCACTCTGCCGGGCTCCACCCACAACTCACTCACTGGTCATATGTGACCTGACATCACTTCCTCTGATGATCTTCACTTACAGTTCTTAAGGTGATCTGTTCTGAAGGTGTCAAAGTTAAAAAACATATGTACAATAAACAATCATTATGGCTCGGACAAACTATACATGATTAAACAAAATGTTATTTACAGGTAAGCAAATGTAACAGTCTATAAAACATAGAGGAGGTTTGCTTATCCATCCTGATCTGGTTGTCATGAATCTCTTCCCTTGTTTGGAAAGCTCAGAAAAATGATGACTGGCAACATAGCCAATCACCGGTAATTTCTCTGGCCTCCATGAACTGAAGTCTGAGGAGAGACTCCCAGTCATACCTCTTGGTGTCAAGACTACCAGCCTTTGTGTCATCCTTTACATGGACCGACCCGATACACTCGACCCGGATATTTTCTGCCATCTTCGATGTGTTACTGATTTCATGTATTGTGACAATTTGTAGACCTCGGCATACTGAAAGTCCTGCGACAGCTGGTCCAGTTGTGTCTACAATATAAAAAAATTGTAGTAGCCATTCAGAGCTCCCAAAGCTGCACTGTAAGGTTATCGTTCCAATACACTTGATTGGAGAACCATTGGAGGCAGGCAGTCTAGTTGTGGTGGGTAGCACCATAGATTTCCATTTCTTTGAGTACGTGTCCTTCATTATATGGATGGGCAGAATATTTGCACTTGCTCCGGTGTTGATTTTTGCTCTGAGTTTACGCTTGCCACTCTTCTGCGGACATATAATCTCAATCATGGTGAGTGCCTCAGATTGCGTAATAGCATTGACATGCTGATCCAAATTAACTATGTGAAATGCTTGCTCACTGTTCACATGAATGCATTCTTCATTAGTGTCCTCCTGACAATCTGTCTCTCTGCTGACCTGATGTACCTGCTTGGGCTTTTGTCATGTGTTGGCATACCTTTTGTTGCATCTGTCATGCTTTCTTGAGGACATTCTCTCTGCATGTGATTTGCCCCGATTGCTGTGTGCAGTGTCTGAGCTCATTCTTATGCGCTGCCTTTCCCAATGTCCTCGCATGCCACAAGCTTTGTACAGGTCCTGGTGCACCAGCCAACTGTGAATTGGGTCAGTCAGGCCACATTTGCCACAAGGCTTAGCAGACTTCTGAGTCTTGGTTACCATATCGATTGTTGTAGCCGCCCCGACGCTTGTAATTGTTGGCACCCAGCCACGATGGCTTCATATTTTCTTCCATCATTGAGTAGTGCATCTACAGTGTGCCCTTTCTTCTTTTCTAACAGGTCTTTCTTAAAGGCCTCTCATTGACATATACACGATGACTAGCCAACTCGTTCTGACAATCTGATATCTGCAAAGTCACAATATTAAGCTTTGACTCAGCCTCTTGCAACAAACTGGTCAATGGACTCAACTTGCCTTTGCTGGTAGGTTATACGCTCGAGCTTATGTACTCGGAAATTTAGCTTTACCTTCAATTGCTGTTCCAGGAATGTCCAGATCTTACCAGAGTCCTTCAGGTCTCACCTGACAATCCTGAGAGTATTGAGCCATTTTGTTGCCCAGTGCAATCTTAATTTTGGTAGCTTGTTTCTCTGGCTCACGCACTTCTAGGTCCAGGAAACATAGCTCCATTTGCTGTCAGAATAGTTTAAATGCAGATGTTATGTCTGACACTTTCCAATCCATAACTGGATATCTGAAAGCCATTGTTATAATGATCCTGATTTTTGTAAGTATAGGACTTACAGGTTGTATTTTTTACAGGCAAACTCCTTTTGTTTCCCTTTTAAGACAGATTCGGTACCTGCCCCTTTTAAGAGTGATAGACTATAATTTTTGTTGTTTGCTTGTTTGCATAGACAGCTGTTCGATTTTTTTTGAACTGTGAACTGCCACTTTTTTAAACAGAGTAGTTCTTTTAAAAGGGCTGGAGCTTTCAGTACTAGAAGCTGCCACAGCCAGTCTTTTACTTTGTGCTGGACCTCCTGTGGCGCTGTTGAGTTCTTCCCGGTCTTTTGGACTTCAGTCCCACCCACAAAGCAAAACAAATGGGAATGCTAAAACAGTAATGGCTTCAGCTACTGCTTTTAAAATTTTTCGATCTACTGCCAGATTAGGTGAAAGCTCTGATCTCCTGGCAAATTGCTTGCCGTACTCACAGAGTTTCAACATTTCCCTGGGTCCTGTCTGTATCCTGGCTCACTGCAGTGTTATGGGGTCTCTTGCAAGCTGCTCTCCTGCTGGATACTCAGGTATGCAGCCTGCTCTTTAGGAAAAGTCAAACATTGCCACAATGTGATGTTTGGTGATCTTCAGAAAAAATAAATAGATCCCACCGCTGCCACCATGTAATATTACTTGTCCCTTAGTGTGTGATCTGTTGTAAGGCTTACAGAACTACAAGTAATATACCAGTATAAACGTGGGCTTATTATAACTGAACTGGAAGATATATACATAAATAGTTATTGCACGAGCTAGATTTGAACACCTCTCACTCTGCCGGGCTCCACCCACAACATCCTGGTCATGTGTGACCCATCACTTCCTCTGATGATCTTCACTTACAGTTCTTAAGGTGGTCCATTCTTAAGGTCATCCCACAATGCCAACCGTGGTGAAACTACAACACAGGACTACATACATGCTAATCAGCAGACACAGCATGCTGTAGACAGAGCTGAGAGAGCCCACAACCAGTGGATTAGTTCAAAGCTCTGCAGTCCTTTCACATCCAGGGCTGAATGGTGGTGGACAATTAAACAACTAACCTGAGGTGTCTCCACAAACATCCGCGTCCTCAGTGATGGGTAGCCCAACACATCAATGCAAAAGAGAAGGCTGAGGCATTTGCAACCATCATAAGTCAAATGTGCCAAGTGGACAATTGATTTCGGCCTCCTCCTAAGGTGCCCAGCATCACAGATGCCAGCCTTCAGCCAATTTGATCCACATGATAACAAGAAATGGCTGAAGGCACTGGATACTGCAAAGGCTATGGGCCCTGACAACATCCCAGCTGTAGTTTTGAAGACTTGTGCTCCAGGACTAGCTGCGCCCCTAGCCAAGCTGTTCCAGTACAATTACAACACTGGCATCTACCCGGCAATGTGGAAAATTGCCCAAGTATGTCCTGTTCACAAAAAGCAGGACAAATTCAACCCAGCCAGTTACTGCCCCCATCAGTCTACTCTTGATCATCAGCAAAATGATGGAAGGTGTCATTGGCAGTGCTACCAAGCGGCATTTACTTACCAATAACCTGCTTACTGATGCTCAGTTTGGGTTCCGCCAGGACCACTTGGCTCCAAAACTCATTACAGCCTCGATCCAACATGGACAAAAGAGCTGAATTCAAGAGGTGAGATGAGAGTGACTGCCAAGTCTGTCATCAAGGAGCCCTTGGGAAATTGAAGTCAATGGGAATCAGGGGTAAAACTCTCCACTGGCTGGAGTCATACCTAGCACAAAGGAAGATGGTTGTGATTGTTGGAGGCCAAACATCTAAGCCGCAGGACATCGCTGCAGGAGTTCCTCAGGGTAGTGTCCTAGGCTCAGCCATCTTCAGATGCTTCATCAATGACCTTCCCTCCATCATAAAGTCATAGTGGGGATGTTTGCTGATGATTGCTCAGTGTTCAGTACCATTCGCACATCCTCAGATACTGAAGCAGTCCATGTCCATATGCAGAAAAACCTGTATAATATTCAGGCTTGGGCTGATAAATGGCAAGTTACATTCTTGCCAGACAAGTGCCAGGCAATGACCATCTCCAACAAGCAAGAAGCTAACCATCGCCCCCTTGACATTCAACAGCATTACCATTGCTGAATCCCCCACCATCAACATCCTGGGAGTTACCATTGACCAGAACCTTAACTGGACCAGCCATATAAATACTGTGGCTACGACAGCAGATCAGAGGCTGGCAATTCTGTGGCAAATAATTCACTTTCTGACTCCCAAAAGCCTGTCCACCATCTACAAGGCACAAGTCAGAAGTGTGATAGAATACTCTCCACTTGCCTGGATGAGTGCAGCTCCAACAACACTCAAGAAGCTCGACACCATCCAGGACAAAGCAGCCTGCTTGATTGGCAACCCATCCACTACCTTAAACATTCACTCCCTCCACCACCAATGCACAGTGGCAGCAGTGTGTACCATCGACAAGATGCACTGCAGCAACTCACCAAGGCACCTTTGACAGCACCTTCCAAACCCACAACCTTTACCACCTAGAAAGACAGGGCAGCAGTCCCATGGGAACATCACCGCCTGCAAATTCCCCTCCAAGTCACACTTGGGACTATATCGTTGTTCCTTCATTGTCGCTGGATCAAAAACCTGGAGTTCTCTTCCTAACAGCACTGTGGGTGTACCTACATCACATGGACTGCAGAGGTTCAAGAACAATTAGGAATGGGCAACAAATGCTGGCCTTGACAGCAACAGTCACATCCGTGAAAGAATAAAAAGAAAGCATCATCCCCTGATATCAGCAGCAGTAATCTGTAGGGTGGTGTGTCTATAACTAATTTTATCAAATGCAAAGTAAGTTGATTCAAGATAAATAGATACTTAATTAAAAGTAGGCTCCAATGAACCAAATCATTTACTATTCATTCCCATAGTATGTGGTTAAAATTCTATCCAACTATTCTGCCCATATCCCACCACCCCCCACCACCTCCATCAGAATCCTCCACCTGAACACCCCAGCCTCCCCACACACACCCCATGGCCTAAGTTAGTAAATTGCACTGCCCAGTGTGGAACTGAAATAGATAGACTAGAAAATTTGGACCTTGTTAGCTGCACTCAGCCATGGCTTAATAATTAGCAGTGCCTCAGGAATGGTTCAGAATAGGAAACATTAACCAGGATTCCTCTATTGCTCACAATCCAATGACCCCACTATTAACTGCATATGTGCTCAGACTCAGATATGATGTCTCTCAAGGTTTTATGACTTATAGAATCACAAGCTGTGATTTTCCTCCCTGGCATGGTAAAATGGCAAGTAGTCTGATCCAGCCCTGATCCCAGCGAACCTGCTGGAAGGTGGCTCATTTAAATTTTTTGAGTGGGCTTTTGGTTTAGCATAACTTCCTTGCTTTTGTACTCTGTGCCTCTAATTAATAAAACTAAAGATTCCAAATGTTTATTTATCAGCCTTCTCAACTTATCCTGCCACCTCAAAAGATATGTGTACATACACCCACAGGTCACTTTTTTCCTGCACCCCATTTAAAATTTTCCCATTTACTTTATTTTGCTTCTGCTCATTCTTCCCACCAAATGCACCAGCTCTTTTTTTGGAGGAGCTGGCACAGTTTTAGTTACTTTTAATGGTTCTATGCTCCCCATATTCAGTGGTGTGTGGCTTTAAAAATAGAGTAATCCTTAGTCTCACTCGAGACTGTTTTGCCTGTATTGCCAAGTCCTATACATGATCCAAGTTAAATAGTGAGCTTATTTTTACAGTTTTCATGCCTATCAGCATTTGAAAATCTGTATTATGTCACTCTCCACCTTGTCCCCAATAAAAATAAGTTCAGCTGTATAACTCTGTCACAAGAATGTAAAGCCATTAATCCCAGAATCGCCATTGCCATTTATCATTAAATGTGTTCCAATGGATTTCTCATCTTATGTCAATGCTAGTTTTCCTTATTTTCATTGTCCATGTATATACACAGGTTAACATTCATGTAGAATTTGGGAGTTCCTGTGAATACAGGGCTACTATTTTAATGTAATAATACAGTAACATTTTTAAACTCAAAAGGTCACTCTGGCCCCATGGGATTCCATTTCAAAGCTGCTTCTTTCTGACCAAATCACTGTTATTCCCACAGCCCAGTTGCTGCTATGCTGCGTTTACAAACATCTCCCCTCTTCTCTTGTCCAACTCTGAAGTATTTGTCTTCAGCAAAGACTCAACTTCATTGCTCTCCACCAGAACCTCAGTAAACTGCAGGGCCAACATAATGTTGGGTTCTTCTTCCATTATCCTTGTCTCCATAGCTTCTCCTTTGACTGTGAGCCCACTGTCCCTTTCCCCACTATGATTCAGACTGCATCGTCCGTCCCCAACCTCTGACATTTTGGCTCCTCGTGATTATTTTTTGCCCCGGTGTGAACTGAGTTTTTTGAATATTGTGGATTCTTTTTACCTTTACCCGTAAATTGACGACAAACTGTTTTGGCCTTGCCATAAGTCACTGATTTTTGTGAGGGAAAATGGAAACAGTTTCTGGATCTCACTGTCACAGCTTTAATCACTTCAGTGGGTTTGCAACCTGTTGTACTATTTCTCTCATAAATGGCAACAAAGGAACCTTGAGAAGTCTGCAGTCTGGGAGAGTTAATATTGAGAAAGTGAATACACTGATAATGATCATTACCTTCATCCTCTCATACACGCTGGAGAGTGGGGTTATTTTATGCTGCTTGTGTTGTCCAATGATACCACAGAGCCCACAGATTATCTGCTGGTCCTTCTCGCAGTACAGGCTCAGGGGGTTGTGGTGATCGCTGCAGTTTTCCTGGTCGTCGCTGGACCCACTCATTACTGTCAGTGTGTCAATGACACGAGCCAGTGAGACATTGGGGGAAGAACTCCTGCAGTCCACTGCCTTTCGACACACAGGGCAAGTGAAACAGCTGGCCAGGCTTCCAGAAAGAGAGAGGACGCAGTTCTTGCAGTAGCTGTGACCACACTGCAGCATTAAGGGCTGCTTGAAGACCTCCAGACAAATGGGGCACAAGAGATGGTCCTCCAGACACTGAAAATTCTGCTTCGCTGCCATGTTTTAAACTTCAAATGCAATCGTTTCTCTCCTTATGTTGACCAGGTTGAGGCTCTTATCTTTGTTTCAAGCTGTTTCAACAGGGAGGAGGAAGGTACCAATGAGCACCGTGATCATATGATCCTGTTTTTATTCAGACTAAGTGATTGCATTATATATATAGGAGATTCCATTAGAATTAGGTCAGTATTTGTCATTTCACTGCGTGTCTTTGAAATGTCAAACTCTCTTTAGTTTTGCTATTTTTCCCCCTCTACTTTTCTCTCTATTCTAAACTTCCTCAGTCAAACAAATTTACAGTTCTATAGGTAATGGCTGCTCTTTGGTATTAGATATTATCTTGGGTTTGGGTGGTGGCATAGTGGTATTGTCACTGGACTAGTAACCCAGGGTATTTCCCTGGGGACATGGGTTTGAATCCCACCATTAAAATTGGAATTTGAATTCAATTTTTAAAAAAATCTGCAACTAAAAAGCTAGTCTAATGATGGCCATGAAACCATTGTCGATTGTTGTAAAAACAAATCTGGTTCACTAATGTCTTTTAAGGAAGGAAATCTGCTGTCCTTACCTAGTCTGGCCTACATGTGACTCCAGACCCACAGCAATGTGGTTGACTCTTACACGCCCTCTGAAATGGCCTAGCAAGCCATTCAGTTGTACCTAACCGCTAAAAAGTCAATAACGAATGAAACCGGATGGACCACCTGGCATCGACCTAGGCACCAGAAACAACAACGGCAAACCCAGCCCTGTTGACCCTGCAAAGTCCTCCTTTCTAACATCTGGGGGCTTGTGCCAAAGTTGGGAGAGCTGTCCCACAGACTAGTTAAGCAACAGCCTGACATAGTCATACTCATGGAATCATACCTTACAGACAATGTCCCAAACGTGACCATCACCATCCCTGCAGAAGTGGCAGCACAGTGGTATACAATTGGGAGGGAGTTGCCCTGGGTGTCCTCAACATTGACTTCGGACCCCATGAAGTCTCATGGCATCCGGTCAAACATGGGCAAGGAAACCTCCTGCTGATTACCACCTAACGCCCCCGCCCCAGCCTCTCAGCTGATGAATCAGTATCTCTCCATGTTGAATACCACTTGGAGGAAGCACTGAGGGTGGCAATGGCCCAGAATGTACTCTGGGTGGGGGACTTCAATGTCCATCACGAAGAGTGGCTCGGTAGTACCACTACTGACTGAGCTGGCCAAATCCTAAAGGACATAGTTGCTCGACAGGGTCTGCGGCACGTGATGAGGGAACCAACAAGAGGAAAACACATATTTGACCTCATCCTCACCAATCTGCCTGCCGCAGATGCATCTGTCCATGACAGTATTGGTAGGAGTGACCACCGCACAGTCCTTGTGGAGACCAAGTCCCGTGTTCACATTGAGGATACCCTCCATCGTGTTGTGTGGCACTCCCACCATGTTAAATGAGATAGATTTCGAACAGAGCTAGCAAAGCAAAACCAGGCATCCATGAGGCATGTGGGACATCATCAGCAGCAGAATTGTATTCAACCACAATCTGTAACTTCATGGTCTGGCATATCCCCCACTCTACCATTACCATCAAGCCAGGGGATCAACCCTGGTTCAAGGAAGAGTGCAGGAGGGCATGCAAGGAGCAGCACCAGGCATACCTCAAAATGAGGTGTCAACCTGGTGAAGCTACAACACAGGACTATTTGCATGCCAAACAGCGTAAGCAGCATGCGATAGACAGAGCTAAGCAATCCCACAACCGACGGATCAGATCTAAGTTCTGCAGTTCTGCCACATCCAGTCGTGAATGGTGGTGGACAATTAAACAACTAACTGGAGGAGGTGGCTCCACAAATATCCCCATCCTCAATGATGGGAGAGCCCAGCACATCAGTGTGAAAGATAAGGCTGAAGCAATTGCAACAATCTTCAGCCAGAAGTGCCGAGTGGATAATCCATCTCAACCTCCTCCTGAAGTCCCCAGCATCACAGATGCCAGTCTTCAGCCAATTTGAGTCACTCCACGTGATATCAAGAAATGAGTGAAGTCACTGGATACTGCAAAGGCTACAGGTCCTGACAACATTTCGGCAATAGTACTGAAGACCTGTGCTCCAGAACTTGCTGCGCCCCTAGCCAAGCTGTTCCAGTACAGCTATAACACATTTTCCGCATCTACCCCGCAATGTGAAAAATTGCCCAGGTAGGGCCTGCACACAAAAAACAGGACAAACTCAACCTGGCAAATTACCGCCCCATCAGTCTACTCTTGATCATCAGTAAAATGATGGAAGGTGTCATCGACAGTGCTATCAAGCGGCACTTGCTTAGCAATAATCTGCTCAGTGACGCTCAGTTTGGGTTCTGCCAGGGCCACTCAGCTCCTGACCTCATTACAGCCTTGGTTCAAACGTGGATAAAAGAGATGAACTCAAGAGGTGAGGTGACAGTGACTGCCCTTGACATCAAGGCAGCATTTGACTGAGTATGACATCAAGGAGCCCTAGCAAAACTGGAGTCAATGGGAATCAGGGGAAAACTCTGCACTGGTTGGAATCATACCTAGTGCAAAGGAAGATGGTTGTGGTCGTTGGAGGTCAATCATCTTAGCTCCAGGACATCAGTGCAGGAGTTCTTCAGGGTCGAGTCGTAGGCCCAACCATCTTCAGCTGCTTCATAAATGACCTTCCCTCAATCATAAGGTCAGAAGTGGGGATGCTCGCTGATGATAGCACAACGTTCAGCACCATTCGCGACTCCTCAGATACTGAAGCAGTCCACGTAGAAATGCAGGAAGACCTGGACAATATCCAGGCTTGGGCTGATTAGTTGGAAGTAACATTCGCGCCACACAAGTGCCAGGCAATGATTATCTCAAACAAGAGAGAATCTAACCATCTCCCCTTGACATTGAATGGCATTACAATCGCTTAATCCCCCACTATCAACATCCTGGGGTTACCATTGACCAGAAACTGAACTGGAGTAGCTATATAAATACCGTGGCTACAAGATCAGGTCAGAGCCTAGGAATCCTGAGGCGAGTAAGTAACCTCCTGACTCCCCAAAACCTACCCACCATCTACAAGGCACAAGTCAGGAGTGTGATGGAATACTCTCCACTTGCCTGGATGGGTGCAGCTCCAACAACACTCAAGAAGCTCGGCACTATCCAGAACAAAGCAGCCCACTTGTTTGGCACACCATCCACAAACATTCACTCCCTCCACCACCGACGCACAGTGGCATCAGTGTGTACATCTACAAGATGCACTGCAGCAACGTACCAAGGCTACTCATGCAGCATCTTCCAAACCCACGATCTCTACCACCTAGAAGGACAAGGTCAGCAGATGCATGGGAACATCACCACCTGCAAGTTCCCCTCCAAGCCGCACACCATCCTGCATTGGAACTATATCGCCGTTCCTTCACTGTCGCTGGGTCAAACTCTTGGAACTCCCTTCCTAATAGCACTGAGGGTGTACCTAAGGTACATGGACTGCAACAGTTCAAGAAGGTAGCTCACCATCACCTTCTCGTGGGCAATTAGGGATGGGCAATAAATGCTGGCCTGGCCTGCGACACCCAGATCCCATGAAATTATTATTTTTTTAAATTTATTCCTATATATGGACAAGGCATCTCTATGACTATAAAGTACCTTTACCACCCAACATCTACCTAAGTTGTGGCTCAATTGGGAGCACTCTCGCCTCTGAGTTTCTAGTTTCACGTCCCACTCCAGGGCTTGAGCACAAAAATCAAGGCTGACACTCCAGTGCCATACTGAGGGAGTGCTGCACTGTCAGAGATGCCATCTTTGGGATGAGATGTTAAAATAGGCCCCATCTGCTTGCTCGTGTGGATGTAAAAGATCCCATGGCATTATTTCGAAGAAGAACAGGGTGTTGGTGTCCTGGCCCATATTTATCTCTTAGCAAAACAGATTATCTGGTCATTATCACATTGCTGTTTCTGTGCATATCAACTGCCGCATTTCCTCCATTTCAACAGTGACTTCTTTTTTTTCTTTTTTTCTTTTGGGCCTCCTTATCTCGAGAGACAATGGATAAGCGCCTGGAGGTGGTCAGTGGTTTGTGAAGCAGCGCCTGGAGTGGCTATAAAGGCCAATTCTGGATTGACAGGCTCTTCCACAGGTGCTGCAGAGAAATGTGTTTGTCGGGGCTGTTGCACAGTTGGCTCTCCCCTTGCGCCTCCGTCTTTTTTCCTGCCAACTACTAAGTCTCTTCGACGCGCCACAATTTAGCCCTGTCTTTATGGCTGCCCGCCAGCTCTGGCGAATGCTGGCAACTGACTCCCACGACTTGTGATCAATGTCACACGATTTCATGTCGCGTTTGCAGACGTCTTTATAGCGGAGACATGGACGGCCGGTGGGTCTGATACCAGTGGCGAGCTCGCTGTACAATGTGTCTTTGGGGATCCTGCCATCTTCCATGCGGCTCACATGGCCAAGCCATCTCAAGCGCCGCTGACTCAGTAGTGTGTATAAGCTGGGGGTGTTGGCTGCTTCAAGGACTTCTGTGTTGGAGATATAGTCCTGCCACCTGATGCCAAGTATTCTCCGAAGGCAGCGAAGATGGAATGAATTGAGACGTCGTTCTTGGCTGGCATACGTTGTCCAGGCCTCGCTGCCGTAGAGCAAGGTACTGAGGACACAGGCCTGATACACTCGGACTTTTGTGTTCCGTGTCAGTGCGCCATTTTCCCACACTCTCTTGGCCAGTCTGGACATAGCAGTGGCAGCCTTACCCATGCACTTGTTGATTTCTGCATCTAGAGACAGGTTACTGGTGATAGTTGAGCCTAGGTAGGTGAACTCTTGAACCACTTCCAGAGCGTGGTCGCCAATATTGATGGATGGAGCATTTCTGACGTCCTGCCCCATGATGTTCGTTTTCTTGAGGCTGATGGTTAGGCCAAATTCATTGCAGGCAGTCACAAACCTGTCGATGAGACTCTGCAGGCACTCTTCAGTGTGAGATGTTAAAGCAGCATCGTCAGCAAAGAGGAGTTCTCTGATGAGGACTTTCCGTACTTTGGACTTCGCTCTTAGACGGGCAAGGTTGAACAACCTGCCATCTGATCTTGTGTGGAGGAAAATTCCTTCTTCAGAGGATTTGAACGCATGTGAAAGCAGCAGGGAGAAGATGATCCCAAAAAGTGTGGGTGCGAGAACACAGCCCTGTTTCACACCACTCAGGATAGGAAAGGGCTCTGATGAGGAGCCACCATGTTGGATTGTGCCTTTCATATTGTCATGGAATGAGGTGATGATACTTAGTAGCTTTGGTGGACATCCGATCTTTTCTAGTAGTCTGAAGAGACCACGTCTGCTGACGAGGTCAAAGGCTTTGGTGAGATCAATGAAAGCAATGTAGAGGGGCATCTGTTGTTCACGGCATTTCTCCTGTATCTGACGAAGGGAGAACAGCATGTCAATGGTCGATCTCTCTGCACGAAAGCCACACTGTGCCTCAGGGTAGACGCGCTCGGCCAGCTTCTGGAGCCTGTTCAGAGCGACTCGAGCAAAGACTTTCCCCACTATGCTGAGCAGGGAGATTCCACGGTAGTTGTTGCAGTCACTGCGGTCACCTTTGTTTTTATAGAGGGTGATGATATTGGCATCGCGCATGTCCTGGGGTACTGCTCCCTCGTCCCAGCACAGGCATAGCAGTTCATGTAGTGCTGAGAGTATAGCAGGCTTGGCACTCTTGATTATTTCAGGGGTAATGCTGTCCTTCCCAGGGGCTTTTCCGCTGGCTAGAGAATCAATGGCATCACTGAGTTCCGATTTGGTTGGCTGTATGTCCAGCTCATCCATGACTGGTAGAGGCTGGGCTGCATTGAGGGCAGTCTCAGTGACAGCATTCTCCCTGGAGTACAGTTCTAGGTAGTGCTCAACCCAGCGGTCCATCTGTTTGCGTTGGTCAGTGATTATGTCCCCCGATTTAGATTTGAGGGGGGCGATCTTCTTGATGGTTGGCCCAAGAGCTCTCTTCATGCCATCATACATTCCTCTGATGTTTCCGGTGTCTGGAACAGGGTGTTGGTGTCCTGGCCCATATTTATCTCTTAGCAAAACAGATTATCTGGTCATTATCACATTGCTGTTTCTGTGCATATCAACTGCCGCATTTCCTCCATTTCAACAGTGACTACACTTCAAAAAAGTGCTTTGAGACCTCTGGTGTTCATGAAAGGCACTATATAAATGCAAGTCTTATTTTTCTTTTTATTACGGTCCCTGGTTCATGCTAATACTCCTTGTAATGTGTCAAGCCCCACTCCAGAGACTTGACTACATTAATCTTGGCTGGGACTTCAGTGCATTACTGAGGGAATGTTGCACTGTTGGAGATGCTGTTTTTTTGGGTGACACATTAAACCGAGGCGCCGTCTGCTTTCACAGGAGGATAGAAAAGATCCCACGGCACTACTCGAAGAAAAGCAGGGGAGTTCTCCCTCAACCAATAACTATTCTTCAACCAACACCTAAAACAGATCTCGTTATTTATTTCATTGCTGTTTACGGGAGCTTGCTGTCCATAAATCAGTTCATGCATTTCCTACAAGAATGGCTACACTTCAAAAGTACTTCTTTGGCTGAAAAGCACGTTAGACGACTTGAGGTTGTGAACAGCACTATATAAGTTCAGTTCATTCTTTCTTTTACAAGACACTGTAATCACTTACATAACCACCAGATGCATTCTCCTATTTTTAAAGGTAGATTGATAAACATTGTAGTGATATGAGATTAATTGTGAAGCAATGAACTTGTTTATTTTACATGAAGTATATGAATATACTTTTCCATGAGTTTGACTTCATGGTAATGTTTAACCAAGCAAGAAATTGGCTACTATTTTTAGGGATCTAGGGAAGACAAAACCTCAGGTTAATTTTGGAAAATTCCTTTCCAATCCTTGAGAGACGAAGCCAGGAGATAGAGAGGGGAAGGGAAGGGAGTGGGGTGGGGGGGGGGGGGGGGGGGGAGAGGAGGAGGATAGGTGATTGAGAGAACAGAGGAGGGACGCAGGGAGAAGAGGAAAGGACACAGGGTGTGGGAAGACCAATAGGAATGGAGAGGTTGAGATAGGAATAGGGAGAGAAAGTGAAATGATGGGATGGAAGGGATGTCAATGGGGAGAGCTAAGCTAGCGAAAGTATTTCAGCATGATAAAACATTCTCAACATGGGGGCGGGGAGTAGGGGATGTGAGACAGGCTGGTAAACTAGCTCATCAGATGAAGAGGTGGGGAGCCAAGGCTGCCAAACTCTCTGAAGCGGGGAGGAAGAGAGGAAGCCTAGGTAAATATCACATCGAACAAAGGGCTAGCAAGAGGGCATGGGGTCCACAAAATTGCAACATTGTCCAATTGTGCCAACAGTGGAGGAAATTGGAGAGACAGGGGGCCTAGCAGAGTTAGGAGTTAACAACATTTTCCTGGATGCCCCAGAAACTCTCTCAACTGTTGTAGGTACTTGCTGGATGAGCAGCAATTTCCTCCATTGTCTTGCCATAAACTCTATTCCCAGCGATTGTCTCCATTCCTCTCCATGGCCATTGCCTAAGGCTGAATAAGACTATTCGCAACCTTGGAGTCCTATTTGATTCTGAGTTAAACTTCTCACCCCTTATCCTCTCCATCACAAGACCATTTACGTCCATCTCTGCAACATCGCTGGCTCCACCCCGCCTCAGGTCATCTGCTACTGAAATCCTCATCCATGTCCTTGCTTTTCTACATTAAAGGTGCTCTATAAACTGAACTTGTTTGTTACTAGATTTGAATATTCCAACACAGTTTTGGCCAGCCGCTCACATTGCACCCTCCATAAACTTCAGCTCATCCAAAACACTGCTGTCTGTATCCTAACTCGCACCAAGCACCGTTCACCCATCACCCCTGTACTCACTGACCTACATTGGCTTCCTGTCCAAAAAGCCCCGAATTCTCATCCTTGTTTTCAAATCGCTCCATGATCTCACCCTTCCCTATCTATGTAGCCTCCTTCAGCCCTAAAACCCTCTCAGGACACTGCTCCCCTCCAATTCCAGCTTGTTGCACTTCCCCCAATTTCATTGCTCCATCATTGGCATCTGTGCTTAAGCTGTCTAGGCCCTAAGTTCTGAAATTCCCTCCCTGAACCTTTGCTTCTCTTCTTCTTTCTGATTTAAGACGCTCCTTAAAACCTACTTCTTTGACCAAGCTTTTGGTCACCATAAGAACATAAGAAATAGGAGCAGAAGACCATTTGGCCCCTCGAGCCTGCTCCGCGATTTAATATGATCATGGCTGATCTGATTGTGGCCTCAATTCCACTTTCCTGCCTGCCTCCCCATAACTGTTAACTTCCTTGTAGATCAAAAATCTGTCTAACTCAGCCTTGAATATATTCAATGGCCCAGCCTCCACTGCTCTCTGGGGAAGAGAATTCCAAAGATTAACCACCCTCTCAGAGAAGAAATTCCTCCTCATCTACATCTTAGAAGGAAGACTCCTTATTTTGAAACTGTGCTGCCTAGTTCCAGATACCCCCAAGAGGGGAAACATCCTCTCAGCATCTACTCTGTCAAGCCCCCTCAGAATCTTCTTATAATTTTTTTTTGAAATGGAATGTTATAAGCCACTCAGTATCTTTAATATGTAATATTTCTTTCAGTAGTGTAGCAGTTAAGATGCACCCTTCTTCAATACCTGATTAGAGGCTCCTATTTCCAAGTTAGCTCTATTTCAATAAAAATTCTGTGATGAGGAGGAACCACTTAGGAAGTTTAGTAGCGCAGAGGGGAGCCAGATCATACAGTAGAATGAGGACATTGAATCTCTGAGACAATACACAAAATAAACTACATGTGAAGTACACTCATAATTGTTACACTTCATCTGCAGCGTGAACATCCAGATGGTTTATTTTACTGTTGCACTGTGTACTGTACTTGCAAACATTTTTTGGTCATCAGGATCATATATTCTGATCACTTCAATGATTCATTTATCGGCTGTTATCACAGGTAGCTGCAGTTCAGAAGCAAGATAATTAAAAAGTCGCAGAACCATTGAACAAAACCTGCCTGGTTCCTTAAATAGATATTGTCACTTCAGGTCAATCTGTATCTGGCAAACAATATTTTCATTTGATTAGCGGGGACATCACCCCCGGGACATGCACTTTACCGAGTTTGTTTTTTTGAGGTTATTTTTATCTTTACTGCCAGTGCTATTTTTATAAAGCACCACTTTTTTCACCTTGCTGAAGCTATTATTTATTATAGCCCCAGATATTGTGCAGCTTGTAACAACAACAACCTGTACTTATATAGCATCTTTGATGTAATAAAACATCACAAGGCGCTTCACAGGAGTGTTATAAAGCAAATTTGACACTGGGCAACAGGAGACATTAGAGTAGAAGACCAAAAGCTTGTTCAAAGAGGTAGGTTTTAAGGCGCATCTTAAAGGAGATAGGAGAGATGGAGAGTGTTACATCTTCTTATTGCTTTCTGGCTCCCAGATATTGGAAATAAATCACACTTTAAATTTGAAAAGACATGAGCTTTTCATTTATTTGTTCAACCACCATGCTGCCTGCTGTCGGACTGGTTTTCTGTTACATATCACATGACTCTCCAGTGCAGCCGTGAATGTGGCCCTACTGGAACACTTACACGTAACAACTAGTTCCTAGTTAATTAGTTCCTAGCACTTTACAGATAGTATAACAATATATAACATTCCTCTTTCTTTAAAACATAATGCCCCTATATCAATATAACTGTCAATATAACTAAAGAAGATTATCAACCGACATTTGGAAATAATCTGAACCCCTTGTTAGAGTCTTTTATAGCATGTATTCTTTTTCTAAAAAATATTATTCACGGTATGACTTAGGTGGTAAGATTTTGTGCCTCCATCTTGTCGATGTGGCATGTCTTTCAATAAATCCGTGTCCCCATGTGTAGTGTGGTGATGAAGTAATGGTATTGAACCCATACTGGTCAATGAATTCCTTAAATTCTCTGGATGTAAACTAGGTGCCATTGTCACATATTAATCTTTCAGGAATCCCTTGCTCAGCAAATAGAACTCATACTGCTGAGATGATTGTTGTGACTCTCAAGACTTTCACCTTCTGGATAAAAGGGACCTTTGAGTAGTCGTCTGCGACTATCAGATACCATTCTTGATTATGTGTGAATAAATCGACTCCTACAGTATGCCATGGTCTAGGTGGTACTTCAGTAGCTATCATCTCTTTTTGCTGTGTGTTTCTGTACTTCTGGCATTTATTGCATATAGACACAATTTTTTTGATGTCTTTGTATATGCCCATCCAGTACACAGCTGATCTGGCTCTGAGCTTACACTTCTCCATTCCCATGTGGCCTTCATGTATCTTTTGGAGAAGTTCTTCTTCCTGCATTATTTTGGGTATGATTCTTCTGGATCCGGCCAGCAGAACACCATCTTCTAGTGAGATGTCATCTCTGATAGACCAGTACTGCCATATTGCTGGCTGTGTGTGCTGTATTCTATCAGGCCATGGATCACTTGCTGAGATAGCATCTGTAACTCCTCGTCTTTGCTGGTCTCATCTCTAATTTGACTCAGTTTCAGTGGTGTTACATTCACTAGGTGATGAATCTTTATACCTAGATCTTCTATCTCATGTTTCTCCTGTGGTGACAACTGAGATAGGGTGTCTGCCAGCACCATTTCCCTTCCTGGCTTATATTTCAGAGTGAAATCATAACCCTGAAGCCTCAAGAGTAATCTCTGCAGTCTTGCTGGTGCTTTACATAGATTCTTCTTGTAGATCTGCTCCAGTGGATGATGATCACTCTTCACTATGAACTTTCTCCATAGAGATATGTTTGAAACTTCGCACAGCCGTACATGACTGCCAAAAGCTCTCTTTCTATGTTGGCATATCATGTCTCAGCTGAGGTTAGAGTTTTGGATGCAAATGCTATTGGCTTTCCCTCTTGTACCAGGGCTGCTCCCAGTCCTTTTGTGGAAGCATCTACTTGCAGAGTGACAGGTTTCTTTCTGTTCTAGTATGACAGACTTGTCTCCTTGCATACTACCTTTTTGAGTTTGTTGAAACTCCTGTCATGTGACTCTGATCAGTGGTACTCTACATCTTCTTTCATCAGCTCCCGCAGGTTTGCTGTGTGTTCCGACATGTGCGGAATAAAGGAGCTCATGTATTGTATCAAACCAAGGAAACTTCTCAACTCTCTCTTATCTCTTGAGGCCTCCATCCCCGAGATGGCTGAGATTCTTTCAGGGCTCGGCTTAATTCCGTCAGGTGTGTACACCATTCCGAAGAACTGGCATTCTGTCACTTTCACAGTGTATTTGTCTGTGTTTAGCTTCATCCCAGCTTTCCTGGTTCTTTACATGTCTTCATGTAGATGGTTGTCATGATCTTTTCCATCTACAACATATATCTGGATATCATCTGCTATGCCGACTGCTCCTTTGTATCTCCTGTATGTCTCGTCTAATTTCTGTTGGAACACATCCTGGCTCACTTTGAGAGACTCAGGAATTTGTACCATCCAAAGGGTGTGTTGAATGTTGTCAACCATGAAGTTTCTGCATCTAGCTTCACATTCCAGTAGCCATTTCTGTCATCAAGCCAGTGCTGGTGTGATTTCTTCCAGTGTGGCCTGGCCAGCGATGCCCACATCCCATGAATGAATAAAAAAAAAACATAACAACTTGTTCTTAGCTAATTAGTTCCTAGTACTTTACAGATAGTATAACAATTTATAACAGAAAGGCTGAGAGGTTTAGCGAAGGATTCCAGGGCTTAATACCTTGGCAACTGAAGGCAAGTCTGCCAATGGTGGAACGATTAAAATTGGTGATGCTCAAGATGCCAAAATTAAATGAGCGCAGATATATCAGAGGGGTGAGGGGCTGGAGGAGATTACAGAGATAAGACAGAGCGAGACCATATAGGGATTTGAAAACAAGTATGAGAATTTTAAAATTGAGGCATTGCTGAACCAGGAGCCAAAGTAGGTCAGCGAGTACAAGGGTGAAGGGTGAACGGGACTTGTTGTGAGTTAAGACAACAGTGCAGTGCCACCCAGCCGAACAACAGTGAAGAGGGGTTGGGGGAGGATGGAGTGGTCAATTGTGTCAAAGGCAGCTTAAGGAGGGAAAGTTTACCTTTGCCACAGTCATATAGGATGCCAATTGTGACTTTCATAAGAGCCGTTTCAGTGCTATAACAGGGGTGGAAACCTGATTGGAGGGATTCAAACATGGAGTTCTGGGAAAATAGACATGGATTTGGGAGGCAACAACACATTCAAAGACTATATGCTAAGGAAAGGGAGATTGGAGATGGGAAAGTAGTTTGCAAAGGTGGTTTTCTCTCTGATCAGCTGTTTCATTCAAATCAGAACTGACACTCCAATAGAATACTGAAATAGTCTTCTGGATGAGACATTAAACTGAGGCCCCATCGGCTCTCTCCGGTGAACGCAAAGATCCCGTGGCACTATTCGAAAAGTTCTTCACCATGCCCTATCCAGTAATTTATCCCTCAACTAACATCACAATAACAGTTTATCTGGTCATTATTACATTGCTGTATGTGGGAGCTTGCTCTGTGCAAATTGGCTGCCATGTTTCCTACAAAAGAACAGTGACTACACTTCAAAAGTACTTTGTTGGTTGTAAAGTGCTTTGGGGAATCCTGAGGTTATGATAGGTGTCATATAAATGCAAGCCATTTCTTTCTTATGTCTCACGACTGTAATAAGTTTTCTTTTGTTTGTCATCTGTGAGACAGCATTTCAGTCTTCACAAAAAAGCAATAAGATTGTGGAGTGCGATCCCAAGACACATAAAAATCATGAAATCCTATGTAATCAAAAGGATTTTATTATATTACTCAGCGGCCTAAATCCTAGGCCTATTTATAGGGTTGCATTACAGTTGTACATTATTTTATGAGATGTCAGCTTTTTTTTTGAAGCTATGTCCACTTCTTTTAAACTGTTAGTCAACTTCTGAATTTGTAGGTTGGCATATCTGAGGACCATAAAACAAACTTACAGCATTCTTCAAATGATCTGAACAAATTAGAAACTGAAGCTGTGCTGCGGAGAAGTTGGTGCAGCCTTGCAACCTCAGGATCATTTTATTAGGGTTAAACCCGGCTACCTGTTGAAGGAGCAGAGCCGTTCGCTGATAAGCATTCAACACTTGTGCATACCAGCCAACAGCAGAACTTGCCTAACATCCAAGTCTGTGCTGACTAATGGCACATAGCAATCATGCTACTAAGTGCTAGGTAAAGATAATGAAAGAAATAAGATAGGGGTGATTTATACCCCCTTCTAAGGTGGGAACAGACTTGGCAGCATAAAGCTTGTTGTGCATCAATTTTATTGAGATAAAGGTAAAGACAAGTTTGTTAAGTTTTCAGATAAACCATAGTCACAAACTCAGGTAGTGATGAACAGCCTAACACAGATATTACCCATATTAGAGACTGGATGGCAGAGTGCACAACTCTTTCTCTTGCAGCTTTTGGTCTTCAGGTTTTTGGTCAGTCTCTCTCTCTTGTCTCTTGTTGTTGTTTGAAAATTCTCTGCTGTACAGTGTCAAAGACAGGACTTTTTATCCTGGCAGTTTTCCAATTAACACTCCTTCTCCCAATCAGTGGTTAGTCGTGTATTAAAGGATGCCTTTCTTAACCAACCAAGGATCATTTTGTGATGGTTGCTAACCTTTCGAATTTACACAAGTAGTACCCCTTTGTGTTGACTACTTTATCTCAATGATTTTACATTCTGAGGTTCCTATCACATGATGAGACAAATCTACACAGAAGCTGTTTTCACTCTCTGCTCTCAAGGTCTCACACGTTTACTGCAAGTAAGCATTTTAAAACTTAACATAATCTCCCAGAATCCCTCTACCTTGACATCTTGTCTAAACTGTGCCTTATTTCCTAAGTTTTTTTCCACTTTAACCATACTACAAAGAAGGGTTCTAATAAAGCTAAATGTTAGTTTATGATATTAAGTTGTTGTTAGTTTATAATAGCTGGATTTTAACAATTAGTATTCTGGTTAGTAACTTTTCAGTAACCTAATAATCTTACAGTCATCTCAAATAAGAGAAAGCCTAGTCATCTCCCATTGACCTTAAATAGCATCACCTTCATCCTGTTCCCCCACCATCAACATGTTAGGGTTGTGGAGCCACCATTGAACAGATGCTTATTTTGGCCTGTCGTAACAACAATATGGCTGCAAGAGCAGGGTGCAGGCTGAGTAATCAGTGACAAGTGGCTCACCTCCTGACCTCACAAAGCCAACATCCACAAGGCTCAAGTCAAGACTGTTATGAAATACTCACCCAGGTACAGCTGCATCACTCAAGTACCTAAAGGCTACCCAGAACAGAGCAGATAACAACAACTTGCATTTATACAGTTCCTTGTGTACATTAATGATTTAGACGTGAATATAGGAGGTATGATCAGTCAGTTTGAAGATCACACGAACATTGGTGGTGTCGTAAATAGTGAGGAGGAAAACTTTAGATTACAGGACAATATAGATGGGCTGGTAAGATGGGCAGAGCAGTGGCAAATGGAATTTAATCCTGAGAAGTGTGAGGTGATGCATTTCAGGAGGACTAACAAGGCAAGGGAATATACAATGGTTGATAGGACCCTAGGAAGTACAGACGGTCAGAGGGACCTTGGTATACTTGTCCATAGATCATTGAATGCAGCAACACAGGTAGTAGATAAGGTGGTTAGGAAGGCATATGGGAGACTTGCCTTTATTAGCCAAGGCACAGAATATAAGAGCAGGGAGGTTATGATGGAGCTGTATAAAACGCTAGTTAGGCCACAGCTGGAGCTCTGTGTACAGTTCTGGTCACCACACTATAGGAAGGATGTGATTGAACTGGAGAGGGTGCAGAGGAGATTCACCAGGATGTTGCCTGGGCTGGAGTATTTCAGCTATGAAGAGAGACTGGATAGGCTAGGGTTGTTTTCCTTAGAGCAGAGAAGGCTGACGGGGGACCTGATTGAGGTATACAAAATTATAAGGGGCACAGATAGGGTAGATAGGAAGAAACTTTTTCCCTTAGCGAAGGTGTCAATAACCAGGGGGCATAGATTTAAGGTCAGGGACAGGAGGTTTAGAGGAGATTTGAGGAAAGATTTTTTCATCCAGAGGGTGGTTGGAATCTGGAACACACTGCCTGAAGGGGTGGTAGAGGCAGGAACCCTCACAACATTTAAGAAGTATTTAGGTGAGCACTTGAAAAGCCATAGCATACAAGGCTACGGGCCAAGTGCTGGAAAATGGGATTAGAATAAATAGGTGCTTGACGGCCAGCATGGACACGATGGGCCAAAGGGACTGTTTCTTTGCTGTATAACTCTATGACATTTTCTTCTTCTTTGGCCTCCTTATCTCGAGAGACAATGGATAAACGCCTGGAGGTGGTCAGTGGTTTGTGAAGCAGCGCCTGGAGTGGCTATAAAGGCCAATTCTAGAGTGACAGGCTCTTCCACAGGTGCTGCAGAGAAATTTGTTTGTCGGGGCTGTTACACAGTTGGCTGTCCCCTTGCGCCTCTGTCTTTTTTCCTGCCAACTACTAAGTCTCTTCGACTCGCCACACTTTAGCCCCGTTTTTATGGCTGCCCGCCAGCTCTGGCGAACACTGGCAACTGACTCCCACGACTTGTGATCAATGTCACAGGATTTCATGTCGCGTTTGCAGACGTCTTTAAAGCGGAGACGTGGACGGCCGGTGGGTCTGATACCAGTGGCGAACTCGCTGTACAATGTGTCTTTGGGGATCCTGTCATCTTCCATGCAGCTCACATGGCCAAGCCATCTCAAGCGCCGCTGACTCAGTAGTGTGTATAAGCTGGGGATGTTGGCCGCCTCGAGGACTTCTGTGTTGGAGATACGGTCCTGCCACCTGATGCCAAGTATTCTCCGGAGGCAGCGAAGATGGAATGAATTGAGACGTCGCTCTTGGCTGACATACGTTGTCCAGGCCTTGCTGCCATAGAGCAAGGTACTGAGGACCTTTGACCTTTAACGTAGTAAAATGTCCCAAGAAGCATTTGACAAAATTTGACACTGAGCCACACAAGGGATATTAGAACAGGTGACATAAAGCTTGGTAAAAGAGATAGGTTTTCAGGATCTTCTTAAAGGAGAGAAATATAGAGAAGCGGCCAGCTTTCGGGAGGGAATTCCAGAGCTTGGGGCCTAGGCAGTTGATGGCAATGACCACCAATGGTGGAGTGATAAAAATCGGGGATGTGTAAGTTGCCAGAATCGGAGAGAGCAGATATCTCAGTGTACTTGCCCTTCCCCTCAGTGTCAGATTAGTTCAGTAGACAACATTCTGACTTCTTCGTCAAAGGGTTTAAGTCCATCCCAGGCACTAAGTGTGTAATCAGCACAAGACTGTGGGTGTGAGGTGCCTAGTTTTGTAAGAGACATTAAACTGAAGCCCTGTCTGCCAGTTGAGGTGGATGGTTAAGATTCCATGGCATCATTTGAAAAGCTGTTCCCTTGATGTCCTGACCTATATTTTTTCCTGTAGCATTGTGCTGCGTTTCCTTTTATGTAGAGCTATTAATCAGATCAGGGAGTCTTCTTAAGGATAGACGCAGGCTTGATATTCAGGTGCAACACAACACTCTTAATAGCTTAACTGTTTACATTCTATGAGCACTACACGGTACTCAGGTACAGGTCCTGTCCAAGCTGCTGTGCTCTGTCTGCAGGCTATGTGCTCAGTGTCTCTCTCAAAATGGTGTCTCCTGCATCCGGTGATGTCATCAGTTACATCAGTGGCCTGGTCTTTTAAGGGTAAGGTTACTTAAAGACGAGGCTACCACTACGCTACATTACCCCCTGCTTTTAAATTTCCCCCTTTTCTTTAAAAATTAACAATTGCTCTCCAATTATTTAATCCTGCAAAATTACATTGAACAAAACTCAGTTGAACTGAAGTCTGAAAACTTGGAGGGGAGAAGTTTTATTCACGTTACCTTCAACACCAGACCTTTTCTGCCTGGCTTCCGTCATCATTGATACATGACGTAGTCATTAAATTGGACAGGTAATTAATGAGGTCTTGATGAGCTTCTCTGTGGAGCTTGCAGTATTGATCTCGGTTGTGCTTGATTTGGTTGGCCTGCGTCTTGAATTGTTGCGGGCGTGACATCATCAAAGTCATCTTCATCACCTACTGCTGGAATTGGTTTAGCATTGACTCTTTCGAAGAAGATTATATTTCACTTCACAATGTAGCTTCCATTCTTTGCTTTGATCATGCTTCCTTTTCTCTGTAAGCACCTTTGGGTTAGGAGGTTGGTTAGCTCAGTTGGGTAGACAGCTAAAGTGTAATATAGAAAGGCAACAACAGTGCAGGTTCAATCCCTATACTGCCTGTGATATTTCCTGGAGGCAACGGTGAGCTAATTTTTGACATTTTTCTCTTGCCGAACCAGGACTCCTTTTATCTCATCATCTTCTGCATGCATCCACCAGTCTGTATGTGCATTTATCCTCTGTTTTTGACTCATGTATTTATCCCTCAAGCTTCCTGTTAAGTGAGTGTAAGGTTGGGTAGGCGTGAATTGTGGCAGTTCACACTTTGTCTTCTGTTTAGAGTGAAGCTTGGTGAAATATTTGTGGTTGATTGAGGGGTTGCCACTTTGCTGATGCCTTCGAATAATTGTGGATATTTCTTCAGGATATCGTCTTTCATCAGGTGGTTCTGTCCTCTGACAGTTTTGATTGTGGTCAGCTTTAATTCACTGGCAGTTTCGAAGCTTAGCAGATTTCCCGTGCGTGAGTCTACAACATGGAACTCAGTCTGACATGTGGACCATGAGAGGATTTGAGAGTAACCTGGAATATCCCTAGGATGGTAGAGGAGTATCTGATCCTTAGGAGAAGAATTTAGATATCGGCTTGTTCAATTGCAGTTTCTGTTTTCTATGTAACTCGTGGAATGTCGGGGCATCCATTATGTTGACTGTTGCTCAAGTCAATTACTGCAGACATTGTCAAATTGCCTATGAACACATCACACATGGGCAGGCATCGGTATTTGTGGTTGTGAGCAAAAAAGATCTTCTCTTGTGCTGCGAAGATGTAATCTTCCTTCTGGCATTCAACTCTTTTAATGTCTTCTGTAGGCTTTGATCAGCATACTCTTGTGGAATGTCCCATTTTTTCGCAGGCTTTACACTTCTTTCCTCTTGCAGGACACGTTTTGTAGTAAGGATATGCACCGCTGCAATGATTGCATGTTCGAACGTGAGGTGATTGTGATCTGTCTTGGTCTTCTTTGACGTGCCTCAAAACTTTCTCTGGGTTTCCTCTGTGCCCTTGTGTTTGGTGTGTTTCTCTGGTGAAACCTTCCTCTTGTGGCATTCACAGATTCTGTTGACGATCCTATCCTGGCCTCAGGAGATTCTCATCTTATGTTATTTGTTTCTTTCCCTTCTAAGCATTCGGCTTGTCTTTTGCTGGCTTCCAGTGTTCTGCCAATATCGAGTAATCTTTGCAAGTTTAACGATGTGCCCTCTTTAAGAGCTTGCCTTCTTAGTCTTGGCGATTGGGAGGTCATATTGATCTGGGAGATGATTTCTTTGTTGAAGTCTGTGAAGTTGCAATCTGGCTCAGACTTCTGAATCTCGTCATGTAGTGGTCAAGGAACTCGCACTTATCTTGTTTTGCTTGCCTGAAGACATAAATTTCATAGCGAGGATTTTCCCTTGGTTGAAAATGTCTTGTTAGAGCATTCTTGCTGCATCATAATCATCATCAGTTCCGGTGTCAGTGAGTGTATAGAAGATATCATCATTGACCTTTGGCCCAGCATAGTGTAGGAGTAGCGCTATCTTTCATTGGGATGTATTGATATCGAGTGCCACCATTAGATGTTCGAACCTTACTAGCCATTTGCTCCAGTGTGACCCTGGATCGCTGTCCGTCTCTGTAAAGGCTGGAAATACTGGCAATTGTTGCATACACATGGTGATTGCTTTTGCTTAAATCTGGAATCGTCGATGCAAGTCTTGTCTGTGTGGTTTGCCTTCTTGTAAACCTTTTTTTTCAAATGGCTAGTGCGTTCAGGTTTGCGCCCCTTTTAATAATTAAGTTATGGCTGCATCACGTTTGTTTTCCTTATTTCTATGTAGTTGCAAAACCTGATTCTTTATGTGATTCTGTGATTCTTTTTTGTTGTTACAGCCCATTTCCTCTCTATTCCAGTCCAGGTTTTCTCTCGTCTTTTTTTCTCTCCTCGTCACCAGAAAATGTAGTGTTGTGCTGTGCTTCTTTTTATGTAGAGCTGTTAAGCAGATCAGTGAGTCTTCTTAAGGATAGAAACAGGCTTGCTATTCAGGGTTCAACACAACACTCTTGATTACCGTAACTATTTATATTGTATGAGCTCTACATGTTTCTTAGGTCCAGGTCTTGTCTGCAGGCCATGTGCTCAGTGTCTGTCTCACGATGGTGTCTCCTGCATATATGTATATGGTGATGTCATCCGTGGTTTGGTCTCTTAAGGGTAAGATTACTTAAAATTCAGGTCATTACTACATTACACTTCCCTCAATCAGCACCACCAAAAATCAGTTAACCAGTCATGTGTCTCATTTACTGTTTCGGGACCCTTGTTCTGAATAAAGTGCCCGTCCATTTTCAAACAAAACTGCAGTGACAACTTTAAAGATAAGTAAGTGGCTGTGAAGCATTTCAGGAAATTTTGAGGATATGATAAGGTGTGCTTAACACAAGTGCTTTCTTATAATTTTCCCTTGCTATGCCAGAAGTTTTCAGTGCAGATTTTAACTGGGAGCGAAGTTTCAAAATCAGAGCTTTCCAACTTCCACCACACTTCAAACCCTTCCCAAACAGCAGGTCCTATACCAGTATCTGTGTTTAAAAAGTCAAAGCATCCTTTTTATAAATGTTCTAAATCAGCTGTCGTACTTGAGTAACTTTCACACGAGCAGGGTCTCTATCAACAACACTCGAAACTCCAAACACACCATCCTGTACATTCTTCCAACTCTATCTGCATCGTAATCAAGACTCCTCAGATACTGAAGTAGTCTGTTTCCACATGCAGCAAGGCCTGGAAAACATTCAGACTTGGGCTGAACATGGAGTAACATTCGTACCACACAAGTGCCAGGCAATGATCATCGCCAAGAAGAGAGAATCTAAACATCACCCTTTGACATTCAATGCAATTACCGTTGCTGAATCCCACACCATCAACGTCCAGCAGGTTACCATGACCACAAACTTAACTGGACCAGACATTTAAATATTGTGGCTTAAAGAGCAGGTCAGAAGCTGGGAATTCTGCAGCAAGTATTTTAGTTCCTGACTCCCGAAAGCCTGTCCACCACCTACAAGGCACAAGTCAGGTGTGTGACGAAATACTGTCCACTTGCCTGACCTACAAAGGTCGTCTGAAGAGAGAAACGTTTCAGGTCGAAGACCTTCCTCAGAATTAGAAGTTAAATGTGTATTAAGTAAGTACAGAAGCAAGGATAGTGCAGGAGAGGAGGAAAGAATGAAAGGGAAGGTCTTGATGTGGTGGGAGGCAGGCAAAATTAAAGGCTGCATTTGCTGACAACGCAACCAATAGGTGCCACAGTACCAGCACATGCGCAAATGCCACCTCTTACACTGAAATGTAACTGTCTGCGATGTTTCAGGCAGCTGCCAGGATTAAAGATGGCACTGCTCAATTTATCACAAAAATCAAATTCAACCCGAAAATCCCCTCAATGGTTGCCATCGTTGCCTCCATCCCACCCCCAACAGTCCTCTGCTCCCTCCTGCCATTGCGCTTCTCTTTGCCACTCCCTCCTTCCCCCCATCTTCTCGCCACTCGCTCCCCGCTGCCTTCCCTTAGCCATTCGCTCTGACCTCGGCTCTCCCCCTGCCTCTGGCCGCTCGCTCCAGACCTCGCTACTGCTGCCCTACCTATCCCCCCGCCCCCCCCGGCTGATCATACACCGCTCCTCGCTAACCCCCCCCACCCCCACTCTGCTCTCCGGCCGCTCACCCCCCCTCCAGCCGCTAGCTCCAGGCTGCGCCACTTCCCTCTCAGCCACTCGCTCCCACATTCGATTGTTCTCTGTTGCACCCCTCGAAGAAGCAAGACAGCCACAAGGGGTGACGTGGTGACGTAGGAGCGAGTGGCCAAGAGGAGGGAAGCGGCACGGCCTGGAGCTAGCAGCTGGAAGGGAGGGGGGTGCGGAGAGTGGCCAGACAGTGGGGTGGCGGGAAGCGTGGAACAATCAGCCAAGGGGAGTGGGGGAGCAGTGGCGAGGTCTGAAGCAAGCGACTGAGGGGTGGGGAAGAAAGTGGCTGGTGGTAGGATTTGGGGGGGTGAGGGAGAAAGCGTCGAGGGTGGGAGCGAATGGCTAAGAGGGGGGTAGTGGGGAGGCCTGGAGGAAGTGGCCGAAGGCTAGAGTGGCCATTAGGGAGGGAACGGGGTACTGTTCGGGTGGAGACGGCTATTTAGGGGTGAGGGCCTCATTGCATGATGGCGTCATGTATCATGTACGCATTCATACTGGCAGGCTGGCAAATGTTTGCATACATTAATGACATCCTTGATCGCTCTGCGCATACTCTGTTGTCAGGCATCATTTTGAAAATTAAATAACAAAAGGGATGATGGTGCAAGACAAAAAAATGGTAACGATAGAAGGCACAAAAGATGTCAGAGGAGTTGTAAATGGGAAATAGAACCATCACCAAGAGCTGCCATCCAAAAATTAAACAAAAACACAAAACAAAATGTGGGAAGAGGTCATGATCTCAAATTGTTGAACTCGGTGTTGAGTCCAGGAGGCTGTAAAATGCTTAATGGAAAGGATGCGATGCTGTTTCATTGAGCTTCGGTGAAACAGTGCAGGAGGTTGAGGATAGAAAGCTCAGAGTGGGACTGGGGCAGAGAATTAAAGTTGGCACCGAACAACCTGCTGAGCCTTTCTGTTTTCACTCCAGTTTGGTGCAAGAACTGAGCACTATGATGGGTTGATAAATGTTAAACAATGTCAGGACGGTAATTGGTCACTAACAAACTGACTTCGAACTCGCCCGCCAACTCCTGACCTTCTGTCGTAAAGCGAGCTGCCGCTGAGTGAGCGGGCCTTTATTTACGGCTTTGCCGCAAATGTAAGTGCGGCGGAGAGTCACGTGGATAGAGGTTGTGACCTGTGACTCGGGGTCGGGGGTCGGCTGGGAGATGGCTCTTTATGTGAAGGCGGCCACGATTCTGGAGCAGGTGGAGGGGAAGCGTGGATCTGTCAAAACGCTGGTTTATAACAGCGGCCACCAGGTAAGGGCGATCCGGGAGAATTATTGCCCGGTTCCGGGGAAAGACACCGGCCGTGCGGTGAGTGGGGGATCCGCTGGGGGAGAATCTGGGGATCTGCTGGTTGAGCGTAAAATCTAACGCATTTTGGTTAGAGCTGGTCATCTGCCAAAGGTCTATTATATTGGCAGGGAGTGTAATCTTATGTAATTTATTATTTGGGTTTCCTGCATTTGTTCTTAAATTTTACACAGAAATTGCAGCTTGGAAACGGGCGGTTAGGTCCCTGTTGGTTTATGTTCTGCACAATCCTTGTCCAATCTGTTCCTTTAATCCCCTTATTCTCATATCCTTTTATTCCCTATTCCAGAGGTCGGCGACCTTAATAACAAGAAGAGCCATTTAAAATTTAATCAAAAACGCCACAATGCTGTTACTTATGCCAGTTACGACCAGGTGAGGAAGGGGTCTCAGGCTCTCCTCTCACCCTTTCTCTGGTTTGGCTGTAACAGAGTTTATCTTTTTAAACACTGTGATTTTAGCTTACCACCACAGTGAGCCCTTGCTCCTTCCTCCTCGAATATATTAACAAATGAGCCAATCAGACAGGTTTTCTTGGGTTTAAACAAGAAAGATGTAAGTTTATTAACCTTAACACTCTAAACCGGTTAAAATTACTACAATACGCGACACATCCACACTTGCATGCATACGAGAGGTTCACACACAAATAGATACAGAGGGGAAGAAAGAGTTGGAAGGTTGAAGTAAAGTTTGTAATAAATTGAATTCAGATACTGGGTTGTAATGTCCTCAATTGAAGTTAAAGTTTTGGAGTCCTTGCTTGGGCCACTTGCACAATTTCAGGCTTGCTTCTCTGTTTCCTGAAGGCTGAAGAGAGGTTTTATTTGTCTTCTTGGTGGTTGCCTGTAAAGTTCTGTTGTCTTGAGGTGTAGTAGCTGCCACCGTGGTTTCCCTGGGACTTTGCTGGAGAGAGAGATGTTTTTTTCTTGGAGTTCAGTTGTGGTCCCTTGTTCACTCTGAGGCACAATTCAAAAACCTCAGTGTTACACCAGCAGGTTTGTCATATGACCATCTCTTTGTTTGAAACAGCCATTTCTGGAAGGAACTTTGAAATTCAAGGCTGTTCAGACATACTTGGTAGGGGATGGCGTGGGGGGGTTTGACACTTTCAAAGTTAAAGGGTGTCAACATCTTTTGATCACCACTATTGCCAAAAGCAATCTCGCTAACTGAATCAGGGAGCACCCCTATTGTTCCAGCTAGACTGGGTAATTTACCTCTTGTCTTTTAGCCAGCCTTTGTCTTCTCAAATGCAAATGTGTGTGGCCATTTTTAGTTGTTCAGTTTTGCTTTTTAAAAGTTATTTGTGATGTCCAGTAAAAGTTTCAAGCAGTGTTCTATATGACAAAATTATCATGTCCATTTGGCGTGTGATTTTCGTCACGCAATAATTGCGTGTTTTCTTTATGAAAGCAGCACTAATTTTGTAGATCATAGAATGATACAGCACCGAAGGGGGCTATTCAGTCCATCGGGCCTGCACCAACTCATTGAAAGAGCTATCCAGTTAGTCCACTTCCCTCCCCTTTTCCCCATAGTTGCACAGATTTTTCCCCTTCAAGTATTTATTCAATTCCCTTTGGGTTATAGTGCAGGGAGAGTTCTATATGAAGTTGCCTGTGGCATACCTAATGCAGGTATGCTTGCTGCTTTTCTCTTGTCCAGAGTTGAAAAATGTAATTAGAATCAATTGGACAGACGGTCTCAGAATCCTTTCCTAAGATTTTTGACATGCTAACTTCCCAATCTCAGCCGTCTCTGTCTGGCTAAGGAGATGTGTTTCCCATTCTTCACAAGAGAAACCAGAACACAAGCCTCCTCAGTCATACTACATGGCCTCCTACCAGCGTCCACTGGCAAGACTTCGGCAGTGACCTGGGTCCAGCGTCCCAGACAGTTTTCAACCAAGGGGAAAAAAAAGGTATAAAGTAGGTGGGGATGAATCATACAGAAAATGGTAACTTTTTTTTCCTGCCTTTTAGAACATTAAGCAGCTGTTTGCTTTGGTGTGTGAAACACTGAAATACACTCCTGTGTTGAAGGAAATTATTAGCACAACAGACCTGTTGAAGAAGGAGAAGAAACTGCAGATCACTGTCGCCAAGGTATGACTGTTAATGTGGCTGGGTGTACAGAGTCATTTTCTCCATCACCCTTCCCCTTTTAACCTTTTCTTGCATGGATCTTTCTCCATGTTAAGTGTGAAGAGAAACCTTGTGCAGAGTTCTCAATTTCTTCTAGAAAGTAATCTGTAAGGACTGTTGGAATGGACTGGCACCAGCGATCTTCCTTTCTCGGAAAAATCACATAAGACACTAGTTCTATTTGCTGTGTTGCTTTATGTGCTGGGGCCAGTAGGAACTCTAAGGAGCTAGAAGAAACTCGCTGTCATTTTAAATGGCCAACACAATTTGCGTAGAGTGTAAGTTAGATTGTACTGTGTGGTTTCTTGCTGATCTCCCTGTTCTGAATATTTTATCAATAAATAAATGTGCTTGCTGCAGTGGGCTTGTGGTATCTGAGGTGACAGGAGAATGTGGTGGGCAGCCCATGTATTCTCCATTGGTGTTTGACTGAGATTTGTAGCAGAGGCTGAAGATGAAGGCTTTGATTTATAAAAGACTGGGTGTGCTTATGGAAGCCCGAGTCTATACAAGGGTATTGAAGGGGGAAGGAGAGCTTGAACTATAATAACTGCCCAGTGACCAAAAGGAAGCCAGAGAGGTAAGTAGTTCCACAGTTTTGAGAGAATGGGTTAGAGTCAGAAATGAGTCTTGATTGCAATGTAGATAGAGGAGGGAGAATGTACAGGATGATGTATTTGGAGTTTCGAGTGTTGTTGATGGAGACCCTGCTTGTGTGAAAGTTGCTCAAGTACGACAACTGATTTAGAACATTTATAAAAAGGATACATTGACTTTTTAAACACAGGTACTGGTATACGACCTCCTGTTTGGGAAGGGCCTGAAGTGTGGCGGGAGTTGGAAAGCTCTGATTTTGAAACATCGCTCCCAGTTAAAATCTGCACTGGCCAGACTGAAAGTGAAAAGGAAAGTCAGCCGCAATGAGGATCTTATAGAAACGAAAGCTTCCAGCACAGTAGGTATGGAACCTTCTAGCACAGTGAGGGGAAAAATATAAGAAACCACTTGTGTTTATCATATCTTCAGAGCGTCGTGAAATGCTTCAGAGCCTCTTAATTATTGGTAAAGTGTCGTCACTGCAGTTTATTCAGAACAAGGGCCCAGAAACAGTAAATGAGACACATGACTGGTTAACTGATTTTTTTTTTTTGGTGGTGTTGGCTAAGGAATGAAATATTGGCCAGGACATTGAAGGAACTCCCCACTGCTCTTCAAATGATGCCATGGAATCTTAAACATCCACTTCAACAGGCAGACAGGGCTACAGTTTAATGTCTCTCACGAAACAAAGCACCTCACTCCCTCAGTTTTGTGCTGATTACCAGCTCAGTGCCTGGGATGGATTTGAATTTACAACCAACAACGAGCACTTGTATTTGTATACCACCTTTAATGTCATAAGATCCCAAGGCACTTTACAGGAGCATTATAAAACAAAATTTGGCACCTAGTCACATAAGATATTGGGGCATTTGACCAAAAGCTTGTTCAAAGAGGTAGGTTTTAAGGAGTGTCTTAAAGGAGGAAAGTGAGGTAGAGAGGCTGGAAGATTTAGGGAGGGAATTCCAGAGCTTGGGGCCTAGGCAGCTGATGGCATAGCCACCAGTGGTGGAGCAATTAAAATTGGGGATGCTCAAGAGATCAGAACAGGAGGAGTGCAGATATCTCTTTGTTACAGAAGTCAGAGTGCTGCTTCCTGATCCAATTTGAAACTGAATTGCCCTAAGGCACTGAAGCGAAGGGACGTACTCTAAGATATCTGCACTCCTCCAATTCTGCCAACTTGTGTATCCCTGATTTTAATTGCACCACCATTGGTGGCCATGCCTTCAACTGCCTAGGCCCTAAGCTCTGGAATTCCCGTCCTAACCTCTCTACCTTTGTCTCTTCCTTTAAATCACTCCTTAAGGCCTACCTCCTTTTCTCATCTGTTCTAATATCATCTTATGTGGCTCAGTGTCACATTTGGTCTGATAATGCTCCTGTGAAGCACCTTGGCACACTTTACTATGTTAAAGGGGGGGGTGGTCAGTGAAAATCCTTTAATGTGATTGGCTGCTTGGGCAGCCTGGTGACATCACTCCAGCTTCACGCCAGGAATGCCCAGTAAAGAACGCTGCAATCTGTTGCAGTATCACTGCACAATGATAGAGTGGAAATTTTCACCAAAGAGATCTCTCAGCGAGACTTACTTCCTGGTCTGCAACAAACACCCTTGCTTCGCTGCTCACCATAAACTCCGGGCCACAGTCATGTATGGATTTCCCTTTGCTTTTTTGGAATGGCTTGGTTGATTGCATTTTGCATCAGGGCCTTTACATTCTGAAAAGCAGAAGCCTTGGCACCCATTCCACTTGATATGACTGCATCATGTTGTGTTGTTATGTCTTCGAATTGGCTGTTGCCCTTCAGTAATCTCCCCGACTGCTTCTTTCTTGCCAGGTTGCCAGCTGCCTCGCTATGTCCGAGTAAACCTGCTGAAAAACAATGTGGAGGATGTGACTGACTACTTCAAACGTGAAGGTTACATTTACCTGGGGCAGGCCACCAGGTATATTTGATCTGTTACTCCAGTGCCATGCATGAAATCATTTCAAAGGATGTTGTACAGAAGGGGACAATTTACCAGATCCCCTGGACTGTCATTCAGAGGGGCTGGAGCTGCAGACCACAGCACTCAGTGTTGGGGTCTCAGACTTTACCAATTTGACAATACAGCTCAGTATTCTGTCTGTCTGTTTTGTTGATTTACTGTTCTGCAATTGACAGTGCTGAGTCTAGTATTGCTTCCAATCTGTTTCATCCTCTTATTCAGCAAGAACAGCGCCATTCATTGAGTAACCACATCTCTTATTTCTTCTTCCAGTGTGTATCACACTGCATGTACCTGTATTGAATTACATTTGTTATAGCTATGCCCTTTTGCAAATTTCGTCAAGGCCATTTTGTATCTCCTGTCTGCATGACTACCCGCCTGTTTAGTATCATGAGCAGTTGACCAACTACTATTGTGCTTCCAAATCCAGCACCGCTCCCTAGGATATTCTACCTAACACCAACTCCCCTTTAACTAGTACCCACTGTTTCTCTTGTAGCTAGTTTATTTTTATCCAGCTCCCAACTTTTACCCAGGCTATTCACTCACTGCCTAACTGTGTTCAGCAGCCTTTCATATGGAACTTAATTAAAGACTTTCTGGAAGTTTAGGTCCACTATATGATGGGACATTGCATTGTCTACTTGAAATGTCAGTTGCTTAGAAGAGTCAGAGGTTAGTCAGGCAGGATCTGTGTCTTTTGAATCCATTTACTAGGTTAATTTCATATGTTTATTCATCAAGTTTGTCCCAAATAATGAGTTCCATTAGTTTGCCAACTTACCAACTATTTATGCAAAACCAACAGCTATTTACTTAGGTTTGTTCCCAGTGTTCTCACAGCTAAATTCTTCTTCGCAGTGTAGCTGATCTGAGGCATCTTGGTCGTAAACAGTTCATCGGTGACCTTCACCTCCCAGAATTACTGGTTTTCCATCCGAAGACAGATCTTCATAAACACTACTTATACACAGCTGGGCATATCATTCTGCAGGATAAGGTAAACCTGGTCACACTTCACCAATGCTCCATATGGTGCATTCTGGAATCATGGTGGTTGCAAGGGTTTCAGAGGAACTGATGTGTATAATCGAAAGCTTTTACCTTCCAATTAGACTGAGTAGATCAAATACACCTGTTGGGGAGGGAGAATGCGAGTATTGTGGTGGAGGGCAGCAGTGAAGACAGAAAGACAGAGGAATATTCTGAATTTTGCTTCATAATGTTGTCGATCAGGGAGTATATCTAAATGTTCCTTCGAGATTAAATGATAGGCCATGATTGAGTCTCCTGTGTTTTACGCAGTGGGTTTCAAAAGAAGTTGTACTGGCACACCGATGGGTACAGATTTGCTTGATGCAGAAACCCTGGTTCATTGAATAGTAAGCCATTTGCAAGTGAGCTTCCCTGGCAGGAGGAGCAGTGTGTAAAGCTTGGCTGTTGGTATTTATGTTGTGGAGGTTTTATGGATTAGTACAGAATGCAGAGATGCACCTGCAGCAGATTTAATCACTAGCAGCACTTGGATCAACACCCGCTAGAGAGAGCACTTTGTAGAACTACTCAATCAGAACTTCACGGTGGACATGTGCCTGCTGGAGTAGCTCTCACAATGTACAATCAGAAATGAGCTAGATGATGATCCAGCGCTCGATGACGTGATAACTGCTGTCAACCAGATGAAAAACATGAAAGCTTCTGGTCCTGATAATATCCCTGCAGAAGTGCCGAAACACAGAGGAGACATACTGATCTCTCAGATACATGCCCTATTTGTGAAGCTCTCCCAGAATGACGAAATTCCAAGTGACCTTAGAGACACCACAATGATCACAATCTTCAAAAAAAGAGACAAGATACTGTAGTTGCTACAGTTTAACATAGCATTGCTCTCAACTGTTGGCAAAGTCCTAGCTAGGATACTTGTAAATTGCCTCTCGCCAGTTGCAGAGGAGGTCCTTCCAGAGTCTCCGTGCAGCTTCTGAGGAACAGCTGACATGATTTTCACAGCATGCTAACTTAAGGAAAAGTGCAGAGAGCAGAACAACCCTTTTTTCATGGCCTTCTTCGAACTCACAAAAGCCTTTGACTTGGTAAATCAAACTGCCCTTTGGAAGGTGCTGCAGCAATATGGATGCCCAGCTAAGTTCACAAATATCATCAGGTTCCTACATGATGATATGCAAATAACGGTACGATGCATGGCTCCAATACAGACCCCTTCCCTGTCAAAACCGGCGTCAAACAGGGGCATGTCATTGCACCAACACTACAGGCTCCCCCCCCCCCCCCCCCCCCCCCCCAGGTGTGTTAATAATTTATTGCATTGATTGTAAACTCTTCAGCCTCAACCAGCTGAAGGCCAAAACCAAGACAGTGACCACTTCTGTAACAGAACTACCGTATGCTGACCATGCACAATTTTGTGCTCACTGAAGAAGAACTACAACAGATAGTTGATGTGTACGCTGAAGCCTATGAGAGCATGGGACATGCCCTGAACACCAGGAAGACCACATTCCTCTACCAATCCACACCAAATGTATCCAATCCAATGCCTTCAATTGAGATTCATGGTGAAGTGTTGGAAAATGTCCCTCACTTCCCATATCTTGGAAGCTGTCCATCCCAAAAAGCTGACATTTTATTTTTTTTATTTAGAGATACAGCACTGAAAAAGGCCCTTCGGCCCACCGAGTCTGTGCCGACCAACAACCACCCATTTATACTAATCCTGCATTAACCCCATATTCCCTACCACATCCCCACCATTCTCCTACCACCTACCTACACTAGGGGCAATTTACAACCGCCAATTTACCTATCAACCTGCAAGTCTTTGGCTGTGGGAGGAAACCAGAGCACCCGGCGGAAACCCACACGGTCACAGGGAGAACTTGCAAACTCCGCACAGGCAGTACCCAGAACTGAACCCGGGTCGCTGGAGCTGTGAGGCTGCGGTGCTAACCACTGCGGCACTGTGCCGCCCTCAACATTGATGAAGTACACCACCAAATCCGATGTGCTAGCTCAGCCTATGGTAAATTATGTACTCAGGTTTTCAAGAATCATGATATCAGACCCGACACTAAACTCAAGGTCAGTCGAGCATTGGTTCGCCCCATGTTTCTCTACTGTGTTGAAGCTTGAACAACTTATATTGCCATATCGAGGCCCCAGAACAACATTGTCAATGCTGTCTGAGAAGGATCTTGTGAATCAAGTGGGAGGACAAAAGACAAACATGAGCATCCTTCAAGACAACATGCCAAGTGTAGAGGCCTTGATAATCTATCAGCTGAGATGGATGGGACATGTTGACAGAATTGCCCGACTCAAAACTGCCCAAACAGGTGCTTACTCAGCTACGCAAGGGAGCCTGTTCACATAGGGGTCAAAGGCAATGTTTGAAAGACAATCCCAAAGCCTCCATGAAGATCTGCTCTCTTAACACTGACACATGGGAAGCAGATGCCCAATCACGACCAAAATGAGGATCCATCAAAAAATGGTGTCAAGACCTTCCAATCAACGAGCAGCCACTGAGGGAGAACGGTGAGAGAGACAGAAAGAGAGGACAGATGCTCGAGCCAACAATCTGCCACCAGCTCTTCCAGCTGACAACCAATGTCCTCACTGTGAGAGAGTCTGCAAGGCTAAGATGGGGCTCATGAGCCATCTGTGAACCCACAGTTAACACTGACATCTCCCTTCTACCCAGCTCTTGTGCTGGTATGATCTTGTAAAGAGCCATCAGCCTGTTCAAGATTCACTGATGCTGTATATGATGGACTCTTGATGTTCCAACACACTGGAGTGCCCTAGCTCCAGTATCTCTCAATGAAGCACTTGCCATAGTGTGGGGCATACCTACTGACTGACTCGCTCACGTTAACCAGGTCACCTGGGCAGATTTGTCACAGATCCACTGAATGCTTGTTTTTCCCCTCCCCTTTTTTCCAGGCCAGTTGTCTCCCAGCATTTCTTTTGAACCCTCCAGCAGGTTCTCATGTGATTGATGCTTGTGCAGCCCCTGGGAACAAGACCAGCCATCTTGCTGCTATTCTCTGTAATAAAGGGTAAGTCCAGGCCTAACTGCAGTACGTTAAAGAATAAGATTGAAAGACCTGTGATACTTAAGGAAAGGGCTTCATTTTACAAACACAACCCCTCTCTTCCTGTTAGAGCTGGATCTGTTCTTGCACAATGGCCCAGAAACTGGCAGGTGGCTGTCCCACAGACACGTCCTCCATTATAACCAGTTACTTTAAAAAAAAAAATTATATCACTATAAACTGAAGCTGTCTTGCTGGCAGTGACACTTGTTTGCATGATCCATTGCTGGACTGAGCTTACAGCTGGGGAGGGGGTAGGTGAAATTTAGGCAACTGTGTGAGAGTTGGACAAGAATTGGGAAACTCTGGGAATATCAAGGTGGGGATCGGGTATCACGGATAACTAGGAATAACACCGAGGAGATCATGGATAACTCTAGGATTAACAGCAGCTTCAGACGGAGGAGAACTGTTGTGTTTGTAAGATGAATCCCTCTCTTTGTATATCATGGACAAATCTGTGGGAATATCACTTCAGATCAAGGCTATGAGAGCATCATGGGGGAGGGGAGCAGGAGGACAGAACTCAGGACAACTGTGGAAATTCCATGGAGTGGTTGGGAGAGAGAAAAGCACTAGAACTACAAGATTTCGTATAATTTATAGTCCTGTGCCAGTGCAATTAGCATGAAAATGGCAAACAGTAAGTGTGTATGAAATCTAAAGTTGAAGAACCACATTAACCATCGAGGTTTACGGCACAGGAGAAGGCCAGTTGGTTCATTGTGTTTATGCTGGCTCTTTGCTAGAGCAATCCAAAAATTAATTCCATTCCCTGCTTTCTCCCTGGAGCCCTGTATTATCCTCAGCTTAAAATATTTATTCAATGTTCATTCAAAAGGAGATTGCTTTAACCACATGCTGTGTTCCAACAACCTCTGTATAAAGACATTTCTCTTGACCTCTCTTCTCCCTCTCCAATCGGCAGTATTAAATTGATAATCCCCGCAATGGCACCCCCAGCCAGAGGAAATATTCTTTTGCCTAGTCACATTTCATAATTCTCTTAAATCTCCTCTTAAGCCTTCTCTGCCCGACCAGAAATAGCCTCGACATCTCGAGTCTCTTCTGCAGACTAGTTTCCCTTCCCTGGCATGTTCTTGGTGAATCTACGCTGCACCTTCTCTATGGCTTTAATATCCTTTCTATAATTGGGCACTCAAAACTGCACACTGTACTCCACCTGTGGTCTAAGCACTGCCTTCTACAAATTTATCATTGCTGCTTTTGTACTCTGTGTCCTTTTTTTTAACAAAAACTCAAAATACCATTGATCCTTTTCTACCGGCACTCTCACTCACATGGAAATGGTATGAATTTTTTTTCAATTGTGCATGTTCAAGTTTACAACATTTGCTCCATTTTCATTGTGTAGCATCCACCACCCTGGCTCCTGCCCACTTCCCCCTCACCCCCAACCCATTCTTCCTTGCTGCGGTACATCATCTCTAGGCTGCGATTCTGCTCCATCCGTCTGCTCGTCTTTAGGTCTGCCCGCCTTGTTCAGGGTTTATCTTTCCAGGTGTGCATTCCCATTCAGCACATTCTGTTCAACTTCAATTTGATATCCCCAGTGTGAACCCAGGGATTCATAGTAGCAGAATTACATACTCCCACTCCCTGCCCCATCCCATCCACCACTGTGTATCCGAATCGATCGAGCACCTGCTAACCATTCCCCTCTGTGCAATGTTGGAAGCTGCAAAAAATGTTGAAACAGGCAACAAAAGGAGCTGTTTTTAACAAAGATAGGGAGCAGCTAACGTAACAGCAAACATTTGAAGGAGGGAAGATACTGTCATTTGATACAGTGGCGCAGTGGTTAGCACCGCAGCCTCTCAGCTCCAGGGACCCGGGTTCGATTCTGGGTACTGCCTGTGTGGAGTTTGCAAGTTCTCCCTGTGTCTGCGTGGGTTTTCTCCGGGTGCTCTGGTTTCCTCCCACAAGCCAAAAGACTTGCAGGTTGATAGGTAAATTGGCCATTATAAATTGCCACTAGTATAGGTAGGTGGTAGGAATATGGGATTAGTGTAGGATTAGTATAAATGGGTGGTTGATGTCCGGCACAGACTCGGTGGGCCGAAGGGCCTGTTTCAGTGCTGTATCTCTAATCAATAAGGTGCAACATCAAAGTATTGTGGAAGCTCATGGTGTAGGGGGTAAAATGTTGGCATGGATAGAAGATTGGCTAGCTGACAGGAAACGGAGAGTAGCATAAATGGGTCATTTTCTGGTTGGCAAGATATAACAAGTGGTGTGCCATAAGGATCTGTTCTGGGGCTTCAACATTTTACAATTTATATAAATGACTTGGATGAAGGGACCGAAGGTATAGTTGTTAAATTTGCTGATGACACAAAGATAGGTAGGAAAGTAAGTTGTGAAGAGGACTTAAGGAGGCTACAAAGGGATATAGATAGGTTAAGTGAGTGGACAAAGATCTGGCAAATAGAGTATAATGTGGGAAAATCTGAAATTGTCCATTTTGGCTGGAAGAATAAAAAAGAAGCATATTATCTAAATGGTGAAAGGATGCAGAGGAATCTGGGTGTCCTAGTGCATGAATCGCAAATGTTAGTATGCAGGTACAGCACGTAATTAGGAAAGCTAATAGAATGTTATCATTTATTGTGAGGGGAATTGAATACAAAAGTAGGGAGGTTTTGCTGCAGTTATACAGGGCATTGGTGAGACTGCTGGAGTTCAGAAGAGCAAGAGGCGACTTCATTGAAACATAAGATCCTGAGGGGTCTTGACAGGGTGGATGTGGAAAAGATGTTTCCCCTTGTGGGAAAATCTAGAACTAGGGGTCACTGTTTTTTTAAAAAAAAAAAGGGGTTGCACATTTCAGACAGAGATGAGGAGAAACTTTTTCTCTGAGGGTAGTGAGTCTTTGGAATTCTCTTCCTCAAAAGGCGGTGGAAGCAGAGTCTTTGAATATTTTTAAGGCAGATGTAGATAGATAAGCAAGGGGGTGAAAGGTTATCTGGGGGGTAAGCAGGAATGTGGAGTTGAGGTTACAATTTGATCAGCTATGATCTTGTTGAATGGTGGAGCAGGCTCAAGTGGCCTACTCCTGTACCTAATTCGTATGTTCGTTTGTCATTTAAATTGCTTGTGATATGAACAGGATAGACCTGTACTCCCATACTGCTTTGATTTACCATCTGTGTCTTCATCCGTTGTCTGTCTGTTCTGAAAATACCAATGGAACCCTGTTATTGCTTTAATCTTTTAAGGAAACTCTTTGCCTTTGATCTTGACACCAAGCGCTTGGCTTCAATGGGTACCCTGCTATTGAGGGCTGGAGTTACGTGCCATGAACTGGCCAATCAGGACTTCTTGCTTGTGGATCCCAGAAACTCCAAGTACCAGGATGTAAAGTATATTCTACTGGACCCGTCATGCAGTGGCTCTGGTGAGGAGAATCTCCTTTACTTGCAGCTGGATGACAGAGTGGGTTTGTGCCCTATTAAAGGGGGAGGGGGGCAGGGGTAAAGCTTGATGCCGCTAAATTCCTGGATCCTGTTGTGCTACATTAGAGGATGGTTTTGGAGGGATTGGGAGGATTTGAGTGATTCCTCAATGCTGAGCTCTCAGCCAGATTAGTTACCCCTGTCCAGAATTGGGGGATTTGGGAAGGGGACGCTTTATAAAAGAACTGCCTGCAGTTTTTGAAAATACTTTTCCTGTCCTGAAATTTAGTGAGCAGTCACTCTTGGACTGTCTGTTTTGAAATGGTGCCAAGCTTGGCCCAGTGTTGGAGGACTTGGAGAAGGTGACCTGTGTAGCTTCAAGGCAAAAGAGCAAATGGATGAATTTGTATCCTCATAAAACTGAAGGAGTCCACTGTGTCTGCAGCAGCTTGCACTTATGTAGCATTCTTCAAGTAGTCAGTGATTTACAAAGGAGGAGCTGGGCACAGAGCAGGGATGGGGAAGGAGAGACCAAAGAAATGGTTGAATCAACGGGATTTTAAGAGATGCTTGAGAACAAGGAGAGAGTTAGCACTCAAGCTACCTCAATCCCATGAAATCACCACCACCACCCCCCCCCCCCCCCCACTGGAAAGAACAGCTATTTAGGTGAGCTTTAGAGGTCTGATGGCACAATGGAATGGAGTTGGTGTTGTCAGGAGAGTATGGGAGATAGCTGGCAAAAATAGTTGTGCACTGTTTGTGTTAGGTTGCTTCCTATAGCAGTTGAACTGTAAGTTTTGAACCCTTAAAGTACTGCACAACCTGAGCTCCACTGGATGACTTTTGGATTCTGAATAGCTCTGTTGTCAGGAATTCATTTTACCCACAAATAGAGGCTTTTAATTAATTTATCTTTTTAAAACAAGGAATTGTGAACCGCTTGAACCAGCTCACAGACGATGAGGCGTCATCGTCCACACAACGTCTACAGGCGCTCGCAGGTTTCCAGTGCAAAGCCCTCAATCACGCACTGAGCTTTCCAGGCGTGGAACGTGTCATTTACTCAACCTGTTCGATCCATCGCGAGGAGAATGAGGATGTCGTTGAGGAGATACTAAAGAAACTTGGCAATCGGATCAGGTAGAGGCTCCATGTTCTTGTGAGGAGGTGAAGGCAATGATCTTTTAAACCTCCCCCCCCCCCCCCGATTATCTCATTAAGACAATTCACGAACAGTTACTTTCTTTGTTCTCAAAGATACCTTTTCACAATCTGTAACCCCTGCCCAACTCTGAAAAATTAGAACTGACAACTTATGACATTTTTTGCCAATTCTTTTCTCTCTTTTCCACCAAAACCTGGAAAACACCAGTTACACACTCCCCCCTCACTCAAGTAGTTGCTTGGGCTGATAAGTGGCAAGTAACATTAGTACCACACAAGTGCCAGGCAATGACTATCTCAAACAAGAGAGAATCTAACCATCTGCCCTTGACATTCAATGGTATTACCATCGCTGAATCCCCATTATCAACATCCTGGGGGTCACCATTGACCAGAAACTGGACTGGACCAGCTGCCATGTACACGATGGGCTGAAGGGCCTGTTTCTGTGATGTTTAGCTCTATGACTCTATGATATGAATGCTGTGGCCAGAAGAGCAGGTCAGAGGCTGGGAATTCTGTGGCAAGTAACTCGCCATCTGTTTTCCCATCTACAACGCACGAGTTAGGGGTGTGACGGAATACTCTCCACCTGCCTGGATGGGTGCAGCTCCAACAACATTCATGAAGCTCGACACCATCCAGGACAAAGCAGCCCGCTTGATTGGCACCCCATCTACGACCTTCAATATTTACTCCCTCCACCACCGACGTGCAGGGGCAGCAGTGTGTACCATATACAAGATGCACTTCAGCAACCCACCAAGGCTGCATAGACAGCACCTTCAAAACTTATGACCTCTACCACCTAGAAGGACAAGGCAAGCAGATGCATGGGAACACCTCCACCTGCAGGTTCCCCTCCAAACCACACACCATCCTGACTTGGAACTATATCGCCATTCCTTCACTGTCGCTGGGTCAAAATCCTGGAACTCCCTACAGGTGTAGGGTGTGCCTACACCTCAAAGACTGTAGCGGTTCAAGAAAGCAGCTGGGCAACAAATGCTGGCCTAGCCAGTGATGCTCACATGCGAATTAAAAAAAGTCACTGGCTATTGTATTATTCATATAAGAAAGGCAGGAGGTTGCACTAGACCCAAGTCTGATTCTGCCCTCACTGATGTTAACAGGCCTACTCTTTCCAGCAGGGATCAGTGGCTGGCAGTCTGGTACATAAGAACATAAGAAGCAGGAGCAGGCCGTCCGGCCCCTCGAGCCTGCTCCGCCATTCAATAAGATCATGGCTGATCTTTTCGTGGGCTCAGATCCACTTATCCGTGCTCCCACCGTATCCCTTAATTCCTTTATTGTTCAAAAAGATATCTACCTTAGCTTTAAAGACGTTTACTGAAGAAGCGTCAACTACTTCACTGGGCAAGGAATTCCATAGATTAACAACCCTCTGGGTGAAGAAGTTCTTTCTTAATTCAGTCCTAAATCTGCTCCCTCTAATCTTGAGGCTATGCCCTCTTGTCCTAGCTTCACCTGCCAGTGGAAACATCCTCTCTACTTGTATCTTATCTATTCCCTTCATGATTTTATATGTTTCTATAAGATCCCCCCTCATTCTTCTGAACTCCAATGAATATAATCCCAATCTACTCAGTCCTCCTCATAAGCCAACCCCCTCAACTCCGGAATCAACCTAGTGAACCTCTTCTGCACCCTCTCCAGTGCCAGTATATCCTTTCTCAAGTAAGGAGACCAAAACTGCACACACTACTCCAGGTGTGGCCTCACCAGTACCTTATACAGGAGCCTTGGATGAATTGTTCCTTAGCTGGGTTTGTGGGGGAAGGGACCCAGGGGGTGGGGGCACCACTGATACCAACTATAGTGGCCTTCAGCTTCCCCAGCTTAGATCAGCTAACCTGCCTCAAATGGACCAGGGATCTTTCTGCTTTCCTTGTCTCAGTTGCATCTCTAATTCTAAACTGATGGAAATGTGTTTCTTCTGATTTTTAAAATACCCTAGACTAAAACTTACTGGTTACATTCATCAGATTTTGTTATTTGGTATTTTGAGAGGTGCACACACGATTAATTTTAATTCAGTCGATTTTAATAGTTTTGTTGAATAAAAGTTAAATAAATTTACATCAGACACGGAACAGGATTTTCCCTCTGGGGGCGGGAAACAGTCAGGACTATTTCCGGTTCCTGAATCTGGGGGGTTGGAAACAATCACCAGTCCAGATTTTCATGGAGGCTGCTCCTTAATTGGCTGAATTTGTCATCCAATTAAGGATGATAGGTGGGCTCTCAAAGCTGGAGGGCCAATCAGAGGCCTTCCAGCTTGAAAGAGGCAGCAGGCTGCAATAGAGGGTAAGTAAAGGAGAGGGCACTTTAAAATGGAGGTGCCCTTTCTTCAACTTTTCTAAACAAAATTTAAAAATGGGAGTTCATAGCTAGGCCACCACTCTGGTGGTGGGGTTCCCTCAACTGGGCAGCCTGCAGCTGCTCCTGCATGCAGGCAGGAAGGGTGGGCCTCTAGACCTGCCTGGAGTGCTGGCCCCCTGGTCTGCTGCCCGGAGGTCGCCTCCAGCACCTAAACTGGCTCCCTGCCGACTGCGGGGACCTGGATGCTGACTGGAAATCTGTCGGCCTCCTTTTAATTGGCCTCAATAGGCTCTTAACGAGCTGTGTCGGCTACTTGCCATGTGCAGGCGGGTAGACCTGCTGCTCCCCCATTCCGCCTCTTCAAAAATGGCCCGGAAGTGGGATGGAGCCGGGGAACCGGGACGCTGGCCAGCAGGGCTATTTTTAGCTCCCATCCACCTCTTGTTCCCAGCCCCAGCGGAGGCCCAAAATCCAGTCTGGGGTCTCATCAGCTAGAATTCAGTAATGTATAAAGTGCCTCACAGATGACCATTATTGGTTGGGGAAAGTGTTTCTGCAATTCACTCATGCTATAGCCCAGTGACAATCAATCCAGATTCATTTTCATTCACATGGATCTCCTTGTGAATCCAGATTGAGTCAGTCTCGCTGATCTCCTTGGTCTGGAGGGAATCCAGTGACTCACACCAGGTTGTGAATTCTGGTCTTCTGCAAGGACTGACATTTTACATTAAGACTCTATTGATTTGGAAAGGCAAATGGTATGTCAGCTTTCATTAAAAAGGGTTTGGAGTATAAGAGTAAAGAAGTCTTACTAAAGTTATACAGGGAATTGGTGAGGCCTCACCTGGAGAACTGTGCACAGTTTTGTTCTTACCTAAGGAAGGACAAACTTTCCCTGGAGGGAGTGTAACAAAGGTTGATGAGACTGGTTCCTGGGATGAGGGGATTGAGGTGACCTACTTGAAGCATAAAATTCTTAAGGGGTCTGACAGGGTAGATGCTGATAAAATGTTTCCCCTGTCTGGGGAATCTAAAACACGAGGTCACAGTCTCATACTAAGGGCTCAACCAGTTAAACTGAGATGAAGAGAAATTTCTTCACTCAAAGAGTTTTGAATGTTTGGAATTCTCTACCTCAGAGAGCTGTGGATGTTCCGTTGTTGAGTATTTTCAAGACATAGAAAATAGGAGCAGGAGTAGGGCATTTGGCCCTTTGAGCCTGCTGTGCCATTCATTATGATCATGGCTGATCATCCAACTCAGTAGCCTGTTCTGGCTTTTGCCCCATACCCTTTGATCCCTTTTAGACCCAAGAGCTATATCTAACGCCTTTTTGAAAACATACAATGTTTTGGCCTCAACTGCTTTCTGTGGTAGCGAATTCCACAGGCTCACCACTCTCTGGGTGAAGAAATTTCTCCTCATCTCAGTCCTGAAAGGTTTACCCCAGTATCCTGAAACTATGTCCCCTGGTTCTGGACTCCCCGCCATCGGGAACATCCTTCCTGCATCTACCCTGTCAAGACCTGTTAGAATTTTATAGCTTTCTAAGAGATCCCCCCTCACACTTCTGAACTCCAGCAAATATAATCCTAACCAACTCAATCTCTCCTCATATGTCAGTCCCGCCATCCCAGGAATCAGTCTGGTGAACCTTCACTGCACTTCCTCTATAGCAAGAACATCCTTGCTCCGATAAGGAGACCAAAACTGCACACAACTTGTCCAAATCACCCTGAAGCCTCGCTGCATCCTCCTCACAAATCACCCTCCCACCCAGTTTTGTGTCATCTGCAAATTTGGAGCTATTACATTTAGTTCCCTGATCTAAATCATTAAAACATATTATGAATCCCTGCAGTACCCCACTAGTCACTGCCTGCCATTCGGAAAAAGACTCATTTATCCCTACTCTTTGTTTCCTGTCTGCCAACCAATTTTCTATCCATTGCAATACCGAGGTCAACAGATTTTTTGGGTGCCAAGTGAATTAAGGGATATGGGGATAGTGTGGGAAGGTGGAGGATCAAATGGCCCACCCCAGCTCCTATTTCTTAAGTTCTCAGGAGTGACTGCTGACTTGTTTGAGTAGTGGCTGGATACAATGCATGATTCCAGGAAGATGGAGCACTGCATTTAATGGCAACCTATGACCAAATGTCCTGCCTTTTTGTTTCATTTTCTGATGCCACTCTAGTAAGCTTTTTGGGTTGCACTTAACCTTAAAGTTCAGGAAGAACGAGTTCAAGATTCCTGTTCTGTGCTGAGGTAGCTGATCTCAGCTGAGGTTTTACAATTTACCTCGCTGTCCTAGAGCCTAGAAGGAGAAAATCAGCCCGGCGTTCTCATTCCTGACTGCTGTTCATTGCGTTTTATGGGTAATTGGGCAGGACAAGATCAGTCTTGACTGCGATCATTTCCACATTTGACTAGTCTGCCAATTGCACCCAAGTTCCCACATAAGGAATAATTGCTTCTGAGGTACTTGGGGGCAGCCAGTGGAACCAGACCCCAGCAAGAGTTGGTGCCTCTCTAGGAGAGAAATTTGGGGACTCAAAAGCTTGTACTGTGAGAACTAGCGAGTGGGAAAGTGAACAGCATTTTAGGTGTTGTCTGTTTGATGTGCTCCTGTTTCTTCCATACAGACTGGTCAATCTGATGCCATCATGGCCATATCGTGGTCTGGATACATTCCCGGAAGGTCCCCACTGTATCCGGGCTACACCCAATGACACCTTGACAAATGGCTTTTTTGTTGCCATGTTTGAAAAGCAATGCGGAGAGAAGGAGACGGAGCAAAACAGAGAGAGGTATGCTTTCTGTAGAATGTCCATACTCCCATGAAACCCTGATTAACAATCCCTTTAAGTGAGGTAAAACCTTGAAGTTGGTGTCGTAGAAATAATTATACATTGTTCTTAAGCAGCATAAAATTAAAAGGTAAAAAGTGTTTAATTCTCCAGGGCAGTTTGGTAATACAGCATGAATGGGTTCTCTTTATTCAGATCTGTGGCAGTGAAGATTTTCTCTGATGTTCAACAACCTATACTCAATCCAATTCAGTCCTGTACTTAGTACATAGATTCCACATGTCATATTGCTCAAGGTGTGTGTGTGTTGTTCAATAGCCTATAGTCTCAATTGAATTCAGTCTTGCAGTTAGATTCCACATGCATAGTCACTTAGGGCTGAATTTTACACCCCCACCCCCCCAAAGAGTGGGATGGTGGTAGGGGGGTGGCGTAAAATGGAGTGGGAGGTTCTGATGAGGCAACAAAAACTTACTTTAGGTCTCGGGCTCCCTGACGTTGTTTTCTGTCGACTGGGCTGACCATTGCTATTCTCAATATTATCTTGCAGGCCCCCACCTGCCAAGAATGAGGCACATTAATTTCGCCACATGGGCATTAAATTTCAAATTGTTGCTGGAAAGAAGAGAAGGCCTGTTAGAAGGGGTTGCCAGGCCCCTGGCTCGAAAGACATTTTTGCATATTAACAGACAGTGCTAGTAGACAAAGGAGTTATTCCCTGCTTCAATTCAATCCACAAAGCCAGAACTGGTTATACCAGTCAGTCACGTGACCACCTTGCTGGTCAACAGGGGGATGTTTTAAATTGGAGAGACAGTGTTCAACTGGCAGAAAGCTCTTTGCTCCTGGACTGAAACAGACCTCCTCTCCTGTCTGCTCCCATCTCTTTCTCACTGAACTCCAATAACCCACTGAAGATACATGAACCCCAAGAGAGAAAAGTCTCCTACAGTGAACAAGGTTTAAGAAGAATACTGGGCCCCAATGAAAAGCAAGATCCACCTACGAACACTGACTGTACAGTGAGCTCGAAGACCCGTAACAAAAACTCTTCAGATATTGCCTCAAACCTTTATTTTTCTTCTCTCTTCTGTCTCTATTTGCATGTGTGTATCGCATATGCATGCTAGCGTCGTGTATCCGTAGGCGTCAACCAAATTAGAGTTCAAGTTTAATAAAATTTCACCTTCTTTAAACCTAAGAAAGTCTGTTTGTGCTCATTTCTTTGCCTTGTAGTTGGAAAGCAGTGAACAAGGATTCACCAAGGGTGAGCTAAAACAGTGTGTTTAAAAATAAAAACCCTGTTACAGTAAGACCATGTGAAGGCTGAAAGGGACCCCTAGACCTCTTTCTCACCTGGCCGTAACAATATATAAATAAATGAGCTGGATTTAGGTATGGGGCACAATATCAAATTTTATAGGTAACAAAAATATGAAACATCGTTAGCTGTGAAGCAAACTAAGATAGCTGAGGAGGACATAAACAAGTTAGTACATAAAGATCAGATGAAATTTAATGTCAGTATAATGAGGTAATGCATTTTGGGAGGAAGAATATGAAGGGGAAATGTAGATTAAATGGTAAAATGTCCAAAGGAGTGTAAGAGCGTTCAAGAACACAAACCATTAAAAGTGGGAAGACAAGAAGAAATTACATTAAGAAATTAAATAAATTGAGTTGAGTCTGATGGTGCAGAGTGGCCCAGGACTTTTGAAACAATGGATTCATAATATAATTGAAACTGATTTCCTGTATTATTTTCAGCTCGACTAAAGAGGTGATGTCACTTCCTTCAGCTGGCCTTGTTCCTGTGACCACATCAGAAGGAAAACCTATGCCTTTGTTGCTACCTGCTCAGTCCAGGAAGGTGAAACGGAGAAAGGTGAAGAAGCAGAAAAGCCCTCAATAGTTAGGCTAATTGTAGCTGGTTTGGAGGCGATGAACTGGAAATCTGAAAAACATAAGAACCTGTTGTGGAACAGCTTGGTGGGACTTTTCAGGTCTATAGGTGGTGATTTGGTCTAAGGAATGAAAGTATGACTGGAAGAGGGTAGATCTTGTTTCTCTGAATATCAATGAGCCCCGTCATATGGTGTGGACTAATAATGGCTCAGGTTGAATCCTCAGTCTGTCTGGTGTTAATGATCTCAGACGTGTGGGTGCTACTGTTCCCTCTCTTTCTTGCCCCCCACCCCCCAACATTACATACAGTAGACAGCTGATGTGCATCTTCCTTTAATATCTTTGCTGTCCAAAATTATTCTAGAGTAGAGTGGTTTTGCCAGAAGAGATGGAGGTCCAGTCTGTTTATAGTAAACCACTTGAGTACAACATCTACTCAAATTTATACCCCTAAGACCTGAAGGAGTGAAGAAAATGTGTAAAATTACGTGATGAGTCAGACCTTCCCAGCTGAATATTTGCTGGAGGTGTCTAATGTGAATCTATTTCACAATTATTTTTGGTCTATTGTTGTATACGGTCAATTAAATTGATATGCATTCCTTTTTTCCTGCATTTAACTCTGGCTGAAATGTAATTGGAAAAATAAAGCATGACCGAGAAGACTAAGTTAAGCAATTAACTTATTGCATCAATAGCCAGCCTTGTGCTTTCAACTCTGCATTCCAGTGCCCCTTTTACAGTAGATGCGATTCAGAAACAGAGAAAAAGGTGCAAACGTGCAGCAGGAGAGTGTAGACATATTTGTAGAATCTGAAAAAAAAAGGATAGAGGTAGGATAAAACATCAGAAGTTGGATGATATGACAGATCATTTGTCAAGTAATGGAAAGAATTTGTAAAGAAATGAAAAAATTAACCATGAGTAAAGAGTTAAGACAGAGCAGCATGAGGAAAACTGAAAACCTGACTCACATTTGAGGATTGTCACGAGAGTTTTGTTTTTTTTAAACAAAGAGGTCTGTGTGCCTTTAAGACTGAACAGTGACTGCTGAGATTTGGTGTTTAAACTGCAGGCTCTAAAACTTGTATCAAAGCAACCAGAAAGATTTTACGATTGTCTTGTACCTAGGTTGTTAAAAGTTTAGTTTTGCTTTTAGATTGAGAAGCCAGTTGCTATTGGAGACCTGGGTTTGCAGACCAGAAAAAGAACTCTCCCGGTCTCTTTTTTTTTTAAAAAAAGGAATCTTACATTTGAGTTGGGGCTGTTCTCTGCCTGGAGAGAAAAAGACCCCTGGAGAGGAAACGACCCAGAGAAAGAGTTGCTGCTCTGTAGAGAAAAGCTCCTTTGCTGAGAGGAAGCCTGCATTGATAAAGGTAGCAAAATTCCTATTGTCTCCAATCTCTGGAAAATCTTTGCCTCAATAGTGAGTCCTATTGCCTTTTGTGTTTTTTGAGAGAACCTGAAATCTCAAGAAAGCTTCTACTGTTAAGGCTGCTACTTTAAAATTTAAGTAGATCTGTTGCTGCAACCTTTTGCTGAAAGATCTGAGAGATGCCTGCTACAGACAAATTGCCTTGAACTCCTACCCGTCACAAACTGTTCATCACTCTCACCAATCTGGAAATATCCTACCAGACTGACAATTAATTATTATTCCTAAGAAACCATTGCAACATAAAGTAACCTTTTAAAACTGGTTAACCGTTGGGTTTTGAATGTATGTGTGTGCATGAAGGTTAGGAAGATTGAGTTATAAAAAATTTTCATACATAGAGATTTATCTCATTTAAAACTTGGTTTATTAATAAGTAGTTAATTTTGTTGTTTAAAGAAACCTGGTTTGGCATGCTTTATTCTGGGGGATAAATAAAGTATTTAATTTGGCTAATTTCCAGTAGGTGGGAAACTTTACTAATATGCTGTGATCTGTGGAGTAGTGGGCCTGAATTAACAGTGCATTACTCCCACCTTGGTCGTAACAGGATGAAACATTTGGCAAAGTACAGCCAAAAGAGAAACAAGTTAGGCTGGGCCTGGAAATTATGAATATTGGGAAGGGAGTTTGTGGTTTCTTGTGTAAACACTGAGTCACTTTGTATATCTATCACTTACTTGTCGGCCACTCAACATCGCAGCATCCTTGTTCATGACCACTTACAGCTTTGAATATTTATAGAAACCTTATACTTTTTATTGTACTTTATATTCCCCACATTCTTAATTTCTCGCTGTTTACTTGAAGAATGCTACATAAATGCAAGCTGTTGTTGGGACAAGTAAGATTGCCTTCAGTTTTGTGAGGATCACGTCTCAACCCTACTTTCTGCCCTCTGCTGCTGAAACCCTAATCTACATCTTTATCATCTCGAGGCTGGACTTCTCATGCTTTCCAGGCTTGGCTTTTTGTGCCCTTGCCCTCAAATACCCAGAATCCCACCGTCTTTCCTAGACTCCGGAGAATCAGCCTTGCACTTATCCATCCCAATCTCCTCCATCTGCATATCCTTCTATGTGCACTTATGTCCTCTGATACCAGCTTACTTATTTTTCTCCACTTCCTTCTCTCCAGCATTGGCAGCTGATCCTTCATTCATCATGGCCCAATCCTCTCAAATTCTCAGCATCACTGTTTTGTCACCTCCCTCTGCCTTAAAGTCTCCTTAAAACCCTCGGTGATTTTCAACCATGACTTTTGCCTTTTCTGCTCCTTGTTGCTTTCCTGTGTGGGAGAAATGGCCTAAAAGTTCCTTAAAAATGTTAGGAACAATCCTGGTGAATTTGGAAATTTTAATGTGGCTCATTAGGATAAAGATTTTAAAATCAAAGATTCATTGCTAAAAGCTGCAAACTAGGCTTTTAATATATCTCGTAGATATGCTATTTAAAGCTATTAACTTATTAGCTGAGGAGTTTAACTGTAAACTAACCTCATTGACTTAGTTAGTTTTGGACATTTAGCATCAACTTGGAAATTATTACAGCTTGGATTACTGTTAAGGTGCATCCTTAGGTGAAGTACCTTGTGCACTTCTGTGTTTAATATTAAAATACTGTTAATTGTATTATGTTGATCAAGGAATATTAGTTAAGGATTTCTTGAACGACAGTTAACCTCTTCTTGCCAAATCGGTAGTTTACAACTAGTGAGGGTTTGGTTTGCAGAATTGTTGATATAACTTGGATTAATTAAATAAAAGTAAAATAAATAAATAAAGTTAAAGCAAGCAAATTTTAGACCTAATAATCCCTAGGGCATGGTAAATCTCCAGTAAGTTCTTTAATGAGTAAGGTGAAAATATTAGATATATCTGAGATCGGTTTAGGTAATGCATCTTGTAAGGTTTACTAACCACAGCACTCCTGGGTGGTGTCCACTTGTGATCCACAGCCCTGAAAATTACTGAGCCTTCTACGTATTTAGGGAGAGCTGTAGAACAAGCATCATAACAAAAATACTGATCAAAAGATTTTTTTAGAAAAAAAATCTAGTTTCAGGAAGTCATGATCTGAGAGTCCAAATAGTTCTGATCTCAGCCCCCTTATGCATGTAACAGCACTGACGCAACTGAAGAAATCTTGAAGTCACCGGTTTTGTTCAACTTATTCTTAAGAGATGAGCAATGCTGGCAGTTATTCACCATCTCTAATTGCCCTGAGAAGTTGGTGGATCTTCTTTAATTGAAGTCCTCATGGTGATCGTGCTCCCATAATAAGTAGAAAATTCCTGGATAGTGAGCAAGCTATGACAAAACGATGGTTTTACATGTCCAAGTCAGCATGGTGAATGATTTGGAGGGGACTCTGTCCTGGATAGTGTCAAGCTTCTTGACAGTTGTTATACCTTCATGCAAGTGATGAGTATTCCAGCACAGGTCTGACTTGACTGTTGTCGATGCTGACGAGATAGAGGTCAGAAGCTGAGGCACTCATCACAAAGTACCCAGTCCCTGCATCTCTTTTAGTCAAGGTGTTGATGCAGTTCAAATTCTGATCATTGATAACACCCAAGATGGTAATGGTGGTGTCATTGGTCTTAGGATAGTCATTAGCTAGTACTTATGGCACAAATGTTACTAGACTCTTGAAACCAAGCCTGGAAATTATCCAAGTCTGGTAGACTGGAAAGCATTGTGTCTGGAATATGGTTTGTGACTTGGAGGGTATGTCCAAAAATTGTCATCTTAATGATGGAAGGAAGGTCATTGATGGAGTGGAGGATAGCTAGGCCATGGCCAAGTCCGAAGAGCGACAACACTGGCATCTACCCTGCAATGTGGAAAATTGCCCAGGTATGTCCTGTACACAAAAAGCAGGACAAGTCCAACCCGGCCAATTACCACCCCATCAGCCTACTCTCAATCATCAGTAAAGTGATGGAAGGTGTTATCAACAGTGCCATCAAGTGGCACGCTTAGCAATAACCTGCTCAGTTTGGGTACCGCCAGGGCCACTCAGCTCCTGACCTCAAGAGGTGAGGTGAGAGCGACTGCCTTAACATCAAGGCAGCATTTGACAGAGTATGGCATCAAGGAGCCCTTGCAAAACTGAGGTCAATGGGAATCGGGGAAAACCCTCCACTGGCTAGTCATACCTAGTGCAAAGGAAGATGGTTGTGGCTGCAGGAGGTCAATCATCTGAGCTCCAGGACATCACTGCAAGAGTTCCTCAGGGTAGTGTCCTAGGCCCAACCATCTTCAGCTGCTTCATTAATGACTTCCTTCAATCATAAGGTCAGAAGTGGGGATGTTCGCTGATGATTGCACAATGTTCAATACCATTCGTGACTCCTTAGGTACTGAAGCAGTCCGTGTAGAAATGCAGCAAGACCTGGACAATATCCAGGTTTAGGCTGATAAGTGGCTAGTAACATTCGCGCCACACAAGTGCCAGGCAATGACCATCCCCAACAGCACAGTGGCGCAGTGGTTAACACCGCAGCCTCACAGCTCCAGCGACCCGGGTTCAATTCCAGGTACTGCCTGTGTGGAATTTGCAAATTCTCCCTGTGTCTGCGTGGGTTTCCTCCGGGTGCTCCGGTTTCCTCCCACATGCCAAAGACTTGCAGGTTGATAGGTAAATTGGCCATTAGAAATTGCCCCTAGTATAGGTAGGTGGTAGGGATAATATAGGGACAGGTGGGGATGTGGTAGGAATATGGAATTAGTATAGGAATAGTGTAAACGGGTGGTTGATGGTCGGCACAGACTCGGTGGGCCGAAGGGCCTGTTTCAGTGCTGTATCTCTAAAAACAAAACGAGAATCTAACCATCTCCCCTTGACATTCAACGACATTACCATCGCTGAATCCCCCTCTATCAACATCCTAGGGGCTACCATTGATCAGAAACTGAACTGGAGTATCCATATAAATACCATGGCTACAAGAGCAGGTCAGAGGCTCGGAATCCTGAGGCGAGTAACTCACCTAACTCCCCAAAGCCTGTCCACCATCTACAAGGCACAAGTCAGGAGTGTGATGGAATACTCTCCACTTGCCTGGATGGGTGCAGCTCCAACAACACTCAAGAAGCTTGACACCATCCAGGACAAAGCAGCCCGCTTGATTGGGACCCCATCGACAAACATTCACTCCCTCCACCACCGACGCAGTGTGTACCATCTACAAGATGCACTGCAGCAATGCACCAAGGCTCCTTAGACAGCACCTTCCAAACCTGTGACCTCTACCAACTAGAAGGACAAGGGCAGCAAATACATGGGAACACCACCACCACCTGCAAGTTCCCGTCCAAGTCACACACCATCCTGACTTGGAACTATATCGCCGTTCCTTCACTGTCGCTGGGTCAAAATCCTGGAACTCCCTTCCTAACAGCACTGTGGGTGTACCTACCCCAAATGGACTGCAGCGGTTCAAGAAGGCAGCTCACCACCACCTACTCAAGGGCAATAAATGCTGGCCTGGCCAGAGACGCCCACATCCCATGAACGAATAAAAAAAAAACTCCTACAGCAATGTCCTGGGGCTGTGATGACTTGCCTATGACAAACAACTATCTTCATTTGCATCAGGTATGCCTCCAATACTGGAGATTTTCCCTTGACTTGAGTTAGTGAGTGAAGGTTAAAATACATGGGAGGAGTGGTGGCAACAAGGGAACTTTCCTCCTACCTCTGCCTCCAAAAAACACAGCAACTGATTACCTATATGCCAGTTTATATACCAATCCCTAGACAGCAGATGGTCCTAGTTTAAGAATCTTGGGTGTGTTGGGGCAACAGTTACTCTACTACAAGGGGCCTTACTCCCCTTGAGTTAGGGAAGAAATGATAGGCAGGGTTCTATACCAACCTACAACTCCTATTGCAAAGTGTAAAGTTGGCTGTGATAAGCATTCAGTAAAGTCCTGTCAACACTTGAGGCTTACATTTGAAGGAACATGCAAGACAGCTACTGCCAACAATGGAATTAAAACCTCAACACAAAATTAAGAGGTGAGGAAAGCTTGCCCAAAAAGACAGACAGCAAAGAATGGCTACCACCCTCATACAGGACTAGATGACGGTTGGTTAAGTTCAACAGTGAATGCGGTGCTTGAGCAAAACAAAAACCAGTTATAATCACAGCTTTTTGTTTAAAACCACTTCCATTTAATGAGATAAGCAAAAATTAGATCTCTGCACATTCGCAGCCAGTTCTACCTCTGCACACTCACTCACTAGTTGTATCAAACTTGGTAGCAATGATAGAAGTCTACAACATTAAAAAAAAAAGTCATACTAACAAATCTCCACATCCACCCATTCTACAACGTACTCATAAGCACTCGTCACTCGGACATGTTTGTTGCCATTCAAAGTCACTGGGACCATACATTCTGTTGGGATCAATGTAATTTCTTGCTATATTCAGTAGAGGTACACAAGTGTATATACTCCGGAACTGCCTCCTCTGGGTTAAAATGGCATGTTGAAGCACAAGACATTTCCTATATCTAGAAACAAATTTTACAGGTTGCTAAGACTGAGAAACATCAATGGAACCTAGGCATTTATGGAGATACTCTAAACGGTTCCACAGTGTCAAAATTTAGGCATAAATGGATCTTTGGAATAGTTACAAAATGTAAACACAGCTCTTCAACCCACCTACTTACTACAAGGTGTTTGGATAGAGATGCAAGATATAAGTGCAAGTTATCATGCCCATTTTTCACAGTTGTGGTAGTCAGTGTTATAAATCTAACAGGGAATGTGCTGTAAAACAGCAAAATGTTCCAATTAAACAATCTTCCTTGTTCTTTGGCCTTTCCCCTCCCAAATCTAAATTTAACACTTTACACTCCTGTTACATTTTTTTGGCCAGCCAGGATGGTTTAGGACACAGGTTATTAGGTGACATGCAGATTTCCTTCCTCACTAAAATGCACTTCTGCCACCAAAGTGCTTCATCCGGCAGCTTGGCAGAGGGCCAACAGAGAGAAATCTCAATTGAATGACAGGTGAAACTGGGATTCAGACTTCTGACTTGAGTTTAATGTTGTACTGAAATTCTCCCACAGGATTCACACACAGCAACAAATAACTTACAATCCCAGCATCTGCCTCCTTTTCTTTTAAGAGATGTGCTCTGAAGAAAAGCACAGTTTCAGTCATTTAAAATAAAGTAACTGGATAAAGCTGGTCACTACAAAAACCCTGTTTCCAGGACCACTGCAAGGTTGGTTAAGGAACTATCTTACACAAAGATGATTATTTTAGTTCTTGCAATAAAAAAAATGTATTGCTTATTTTAAAGCAGGGTGACTTGGTAATGATGCAAAAATACTGGGCTCACACCCAGGAGAAAAGAGTTCAAATTGCTAGTTCGATCCGGTCTCTCAGTCAATCTTCTAAAGAAAGAATTTACCAGTCACTCACAGGTCTTGTACGAGTTACCCAAAAAAGGACACTGATGCTGTCCTTTTTTAGTATATCCCAGCATGAATCATCCAAAGAATTAAAAAAAAAAAATAAATGTAGGGAGGAAAGATCAGAATAAATATTACAAAGATAAAGAAGAAAAATTACAACCATTGTAGTCTTGTAAGTCAGCATGTAGGGCAGTCCATTTTTCTCTTGTGAATTGAACTTGCAATACTGCCTTAATGGCCCTATCCAGAATTAACCACTTGCCTTTTCGTGCATCACACTCCTGAAATTTAAGCCTGTGATCAATAATGAGGGGTCTCACTTTTGCAAGAAAATGACAATGTAAAAAAACCAAAACTGATCATAGGGAGGCAAGCTGTTTAGAATTCAGTCTGCTTCCTCATAATCCTCCCAGCCAAGAGAGCAGAGAGCCCTTAGGTCTCTACCAGTGCCATGCTTCAAGGGACATGGGGGCAGTGAGTGCGCCTTGGGTTAACTCAGCCTCAAATTCTTCTTGCCTTTGGAGAAAGTGAAGAGCCTTCACTCTCCATAAGTTCAACAAGGACAGCACAGGAGAAGGTAGCTCTTAGGCAGGAGCCAACGTATCACCACCACGCATTGGTACAGCAACATCAACATGATGCAATTTTTTTCCAAACTCCTCTATTTCGGCTTAGGATATTATAAACCGAGAACCAGTCTTGGCTGTAATCCTGTGTGCGGGAAGGGTTGTATTTTTACCAGTTGTACTTGACTTGCATAAAAGGCCATATTAAGTGCTCACAGTTTTTGAGGATTTTAGTCTTCATTGCAAATACTAATTCTAATCACCATAGTGTAAATCACACCCCTTTTGGCAATCCTAAACTATGCTGAACTACAAAATACACTATTTCTAAGTGAGAGTCAGCGGTTAAATACAATTGTTTGCTTATTTACTCTCTGCTACAGCCCATTGGGCTATTTTTCAAGTGGCAACTCAGTCCAGTGCCCATTCTACGCATGCAAGTTTAAACAGTATGATTTAGCCAGCTATTCAACTGTGTACAGTATCATAACTGACATCTACACATGCACACTTTCTATTAGGAGTACCTGGATTGTGATCAGGAGGGGTATAGTGAGCAAAACAAGGATCCTAGCTGTTTTTCTTCACTGCCCTCAAACCAGTGCCAATGAGATTAATGGTGATGCACCAATTGCTTCCACCTCTGAGATCTGCTTATTCAGTACAGTTGGGAATCAAAGCTGGGAAATTCAAATATACCTTAACAAGAAAGCACCTATTTCAACTATTCTAAATGATATTTCCATATCTTGAAATAACTAAAAACATCTAATGTTATATTGTTTCAAAGCCATTTTAATCCAATAAATATGCTTTTGGAGCAGAAATTCAAAGCAAGTTCTCATGGTTTGTGTGAAATGTCACCATGGACTAATCAGCTGCGATCCTGCAGTCTTGGTTCTGGGAAAGGTGAGGCACAATCAGTTGCAGGGTTGACAAAGCAAAAGGGGTTTACACCTATGCATTTTCTATTGAAGGCCTTTATTTGCTTTCTCGTGGACACCCATCACTGGGCCCCAGAATCTCCAAACCAAGCTACTGAAAATTCCAGAAAGGTCGAGCTTTTATTTGCCCGATGGAGTGCCAGCTAATAGGGCTATACTTCACTTAGTCAGGTCCAGTACACTTTGGCTCCAGCCAACCCCTCACTTATCAGCTCTAATTGCATTTTGATTTCTCATTTACTAGTTTGAATTTCCTGGGCCAGGAAGTTTGCTAAAGGCAGTTCTTAATGCAGTTGCCTTATCAGTGAATAAATCCTAACCTAGAAAACCAAAGATCTGTTAGTTTCAGCAACTTGATATATCTGCATGCATAAGAAAATAGGTTTAAATTTCATTTGTGGCCCTCTAGGGCTCTATGGTTTGCACCTTTGCTCTAGCTTAATAAATCTGAAATAATAACAGAAAATGCTGGAAATACTCAGCAAGTCTGGCAGAGAAACAGTTAACACGCCAGGTCTGTTATCAGAACCCCAGATCCCAGGGTTCAGGTCAGATCTGAAAGGTTACCCATATTTCCACAGATGCTGCCAAACTTGCTGAGTATTTCCAAAATTTTGTGCTTATATGTCAGATTTTCAGTGTCAGTAGTACTTTGCCTTTGTATTAATATGAATTTCAGGTGATCAATATTTATGGCTCAGCAGTTATCAAAATGGTATATGAAATGAGCTTGTTTCAATTCACTTAAATGAGCTAAATCATTAATTTACATCAGCTAATTAATTCACTTAAAGCAGGGGGTGTCCAACCTGGAGCTTGTTGCAACTCCCAACTCCTGGCAATAGTCCTGTTTGCAATGGTATTTGTTCATGGTTCGGCCCTGCTGGAAGTTTGGAAATTTCAGTTTCCTAATTACATAACTGTTGTAGAAATACTAAATCAGAATTCCAAAATCCGTTAGTATTTGCAATTTGATATATATACAAATCAATGGGAACATAAATGTAAACATTATGTGCCCACCCCCCACGGCTCCACTGCACCCATCTCTGTGACCCAGGATGACGAAAGATTGAACGGCCTTGATTTAAAGTGATCTGGATAATGGGAAGGAAAATGATCAGTGCCGTGGTATGTCATTTGATTAAGCAAAACATTCACTTAAAGATTTTAGTCTATACAACACGAAGTGGTGCCTTTATCCACTTAAGCAGTCAAATGCAAATCACAAGAACAGAGAAAAAAAGTTTTAAATGCTTTAGACTGCATTACATTAAATTGGGCAGAAGAGATGGATTGTAAACAGGAATATTGATAGTGTGTAAAAGGGTCAGGCAAATGTGTATGGTATCTCTTATTAAAACCTGTAATATAACAAACACTCCTGAAATCCTTGGAGATATTAAAGTAAAAAGGAACTAGACTGACGGCAGAAGTGCAAGCCCAAACTCCACTGCTGGGTCGGGTATTCTCAGTTGTGCAATAGTGCAGTAAATGGCAGGATCTTGCTGTGGCATGAGATTCCCTCTTATGAGCAAGGCAGTGGTCTAAAATACTGACTTTTACAAAAGGATCAGTGGCTCAGACTGTTTTACTCCATGATGATGATGGAGAGTGTGGAATAAGCTAGTCATGCAGCAAATTAAAAGGGGAAAAAACAGGGAGCAAACTAAATTTGGAAAATAATTCAAAAAGTCAGATGTCTCCAGTTTTCTTCATTTATAGTCCCATAATCTGCTTGAGTCTTGGAAAACCTATTTATAACCATTGCTACCTGTCACAAAGTTGCTGATCAAGCATCTTGCACTTCATCTATTCAGCAGCAATCAAATGTATTTACATATTTCTAATTTCAAAGATGCCTAATTTGAAAACCACCTGTACAACTGGTTTGGGGGCAGGCAGGGGGGAGCAATGATCATGGCTACCATTTTCTGGAATACACGAGCCCCAGAAAACTGACTGAGAAAATATTGATGTGTGAATGTGGAATTCACAAGACCTTACAGTTAGTTTTAAACTCAATGTGGATATTTGATGAAAGAGGCACGTGAAATCAGAATCAAGACTCCAGTGTGCATGGCTGGCAGTACAGCAATAAAACTAATGACATGCTCAAGTGAAAATTCACAAGTAGAAGTCAACAATTTTCTTCCTCCTCCTGTCTTCCTCTCCTGAAGGCAGTCTCTGGGCAGGATGCAATATCAAGGGCCAACATCTCTCTAGTACCTTGCAACTAAGTATTCTTTAGGATTAGCAGGCAGTTCAAACTGATCACAGTTGAGCCCAATCCTGTTCTAGTCACAGACCCAGCGTGCAGAAACACTGGGAAATGATTAGGAACAACTTGGATTACTTTTCCCCCTTCCTGGGATTTGATAATTTGTAGTACATGCACAATTACCTCAATTTATGATTGGCTAACAGGAAATACCAAAGAATTAATATGATACCTTCCTGCTTTTTATGATTCATCACCATCAAGCAATGAATTTACACACACACAATTTAAACCAGTTCCAAGTAGGAGCTTCCTCCAACTTCCCTTAACATGGCTAAATGTAATGTCAAATGCGATCTAAATTGTACAGACTAGGAAGATCACAGGTTCAGATACCGTTCCTGTACTAAGTTAATCTCTGATGTGATAGTGTTAGGGCAAATTGGCTTCAATGACAACTGTCTCTGGGGAAAGGTTCTGCTGGAGTTCTTGCTCCCGTTGACAACCTGGGAACAATCAATTATCAGTTGGGGGCAACAAATGCGTGTAGAATAGCACTCCATCATTAGGTATAGTGCTTACAGGGGAGAAAAGGCTGGGGGGTGCAAAACAAAGCAGCAAATGACATCTCAAAGAAGGTTTCTATTGTCAAAAAAAAAGCAATTTTTTTTTCTGCAGGAGGAATCTCACTTTGTTCAGAACGGATGTTGGTTTCAAACTTAATTTCAATACTCAATCATGTCCCACTTAAAACATAGTGGAACACGGTTCACTGCATAATAATCAGTGAGCCTTTTCATCCTGTCCAACTGGAAAAAAAATGAAACACTAGCTGTTGATATGAACAGCATTGCTAAATTTTCACTTCCACCTATGCCTTTGATATTAAGTATTGTAGCAACCAATTAAAATGTTTGATGTTTTTAAAAATGCTCCCTTCCCCTCCATTTCAAACAAAAGTCTCAACAGTGACTGCTTCCTGACTACTTGACTACAGAGAGCATCACTTTCAAAATGGATCCTGTGCTTATGAGATATTTGCACATACAGGCATTTTCCAGTAGGCAGAACTGGAAGAAACAGAAACAATGGCTAATATCTTTTCTCTTCCATAGTTTAGGGAGGGAAGGGGCATGCAGCATCCCTGTAGCCAATCCAACTGTGTTCTGCTAACCCAGCACATACCAGGAATTGAACCTTGGATTTTTTTTGTCTTTAAGGCTTAGTGCAAACTCAGAATGTACCTTCATCCACTGAGAAATCAAAAGGAAATTTAAAAAAAAACTTTTAACTAAATGGCACCCAAATTTTATCCAATATTATTTTGGCCCAAATACAGGCATGAGTATACCATGTGTAACTTTCAGCAAGAAACATCATTGCATCCCAACTGTTTTTTCACACACTATTAGTTCTTCTTCCAAACTTACTCACACCAACTTCATATCCCATATTTAAAAACCAATTTGTACATACAATTGTTTACCGGAAGTATACTATTTAACCAGTGTAGCATTAAGTCTCAATGAACCAAGCTTGAAGGAATGTAGAAGTTTTTGCTTAAATATAAAAATAAAATTTATTGTTTTTTTTTTTTTAACAGTTTTATCTAAATTTAGAAGTTGCCAATCACCCGCACACATTCATACTCAGACGTCACAAAATGGCAGTCGTTTTACTGGGATAAGGAGGAACCTTCAATCTGTCCAGCCACTTGGACCAGCCAGAATTGTCTTAAAATCTTTCCAATGGAAATAGTACAAACATTCTCTGAAAATAATTCATAAATGGTTAGATTGTAGTGTCTTCTACCAGTGTAATGTATGGAATCAATGATTGGTTGCTGTGTTGTAAAAGAGGTCATCTCAGTCTTTTTAATCTTCTGCACACCTCACCCACCCATTACTTACTTTTGTCCTCTCTCCTTTAAACCACCCTTGATTTTCTAAGTTACTTACACCTCTCTAAGTCAGTCAGTCTTTGGCCATGGTGATTGGGATTGAACAACTCATTTTCAGGTTGTTCAATGCCAGATGGGACAGCATTACACACTGACACTTCATAGTCTGAATGGAAAAACACTGTCTCATGATGCTATCCAATGCAAGGCCTCGTTAGTTATTGGCTACTTACCATGTGGGAACCAGCAACATAAAAAATACTTAGGGATGGGGTGTATGGAGAGGAGTGGGAAACAGGTTAGATGAGCATACTCTCCTGGGGATATACACAACACAGAGGGTGTTAGAGGGTCCAGATCTGTTATCAAATGGAGACAGTGACTATTTTGTGCAAAGGAGTTGCAGAATTTACAAGTGATTTAATGAAGGGCACAATGAGAATTGTTGTTTTTCCATTTAACATATTCAAATCAACCTGTGCAGGATGCTGACTCCTCTCATTCCCCAAGTCCATTCCCATTTCTGAAGCTTTTCCAATTCAGCAGGATGGGACAGATTTCACTATGGTAACCCTTACCACTGTAGGTCAATTGACCATTAGCAGGTTAGTCATGTGCCTCAAGAAGCATTCTTTTCTAGACTACTGGGCATAGAGAGCAGCATTATTTGAATGTCAGTCCATCCTGAGATTTTTATCATTGGTCCATAACTGGTCTAAGGGCCCCCAAAACTGGCACAAGTATGTTGCCCAACACTATTTTAGTTCTTGAGAAGCCCTGCTCAAGTGTGTCTCACAAGATTTACTAAAAACATTTGCCAAAAATATCCAAAACAAAAATAGATCAGACCTCATAACCTGCCATGAACGTGGTATTAGAAACAGCATCACAACCAGGAGACTGGTGAAGTCCAACTTCAAGGCTCCACTCATACCAAACCTTTATGACAACAGCAGGCATGAGGTTTGTATAATACGTGATCTGTATCCCACCAGTTATAAAAAGCACTACGCAACATGACTATGTACCCAGTATAACTGCTCCTTCTAATAAAATCTGAGCTTAAAGTCAAGATTACTCAAAAAGTTTTGATGAACCACATTTCTCTTTTAAAAAAAAACTTTTGAAAAATCAGTTTGTTTTTAATAAAGAAAATTAAAACAGGTACATTTGCAAGCTGCACCCAAAATAAGATGCAAGTACCTAACTGTGGTTAAAATATACACGGTATATATGTATACATGTACAATTCTTAACATTGCCTGCCAAAGTTTTGGTATAAGCTGAAAAAATCTTTTGTTTTAACATTATAGCACCGGATTTTTAAAATCTGTTTTTGAGAGTCCTATATTGTGTAATGGGAACCTCCTCCAAAACTAGCTATGACTGCCATTTCTCCATAGAACACTGCTTAATGTGTCACGCAGTTATAGTAGCAAAACACTATCGCATCAGATTAGCAAGAGTCAGATTCAGATTCACATATATCCAATGAACCAGCCAGGTCCGGCATTACTAACATGCCGCCACACATACTGAAATTTTTCCTCCAAACTCGATTCACTGAGCAAAAAAGTGAGATATACAAGCAAACACTGATAACATTACTGTATATAAAAAAAATGATCTGACACTTTGGGGGCAGGGGGTTGGGGGAAAGAGATGGGGGCTGGGGAGTAGCATGGGAGGGAGTGCTATTTGGATTTGTTTCCTTTACCTAACTAAACAACATAGATTTAAAAAGGAGGCTACTCACAGGAGAAAAAATAAAGGACAGAGGTAGGCAGCATAGCAAAAGATGTTGAGAAGTGACTCAAACAGGCACAACATTTTCTTTTCCCAAAACAAAAAGGTGGTTTCGGCAAGGTTTAGAATTCTTGTCAGCTGTAAACCAAAATGAATGATGTGTCCAAGGAAAAGGGGAGAGGGAGTACAAAGAGAAAGGAAAAGCAAAGATTCAACATTAGCCTCCAGTTCAGTTTTGCCTTTGGACAAGACACCACAGAAAATGGTGATATTACTGGGAATTGTGCCCTTAAGAAATGTAATTTTAAAAAAAATTCAAGTGCAGCGATATGTACAAAAACGATAAGTCCAGAAAGGTCGGCAAATCGCATTTTACAGCAACCTTTAAAGTAGAACGTTTCAAGTAAAGCTATGTCTGTTGCTTACTGAATCACCCATTACTGCTGTACCCTGAACCAAACTAAGATCACTGTTCAGCAATGGCCAGTTTTAAAGAGGATGTACAAACTTAAGACGAGGAGGACTTCACTGCAGTCCAACAAGCTTCCTGCATTGTTGCAGAGAAATATTTTTCAGCAGTCACAAGCCATTCATTGACAGTTCAAGCCCAGAGAAAAGAAACTAAATTTAAACAATTTTTCTCAAGTATATATTCTCGGTTTTTGAGGTCAGTTGCCTGCACATCCACGACCGGCGTTGTTTAGGGTACAAAAGTAAAAAGTGGCAATGGTTTTCAGAATAGTCAACTCGTCATGTTCATTTGCACCATTCACATTCCCAATGTCTATCTCTTCCGCACATGCTGCCGTCTAGCTTGCAATCTCTGTCTGTTTCCAGCAGGTCGAGATCCAGCTCCTATAGAAAAGGTTGGTGTTGCTGCTGGGAGAAACAGAATTGAAGTAGGACCGTTAATCATTGAATACTGACATTAATAGCATGTGGAATTCTCCTCTTTCCCTTGACCCTACAAAATGACTATGCACATTTTACGGAATGATCATGAGGGAATTGCTTTATGTGGAGACCTAAAACATTCCCAAGTGCTGCCAGGGTCACCTGACAATAGTACTATGCACTTTTTTTCGTACAAGGTAATGTTACAGAATGTAGTCAGAGACAATGGGCAAGGAACCATGAATGAACTGCAATGACAGATCTGGAGAAATGTTCCAGCTCAGCAAAGATTGGACAATGCAAGGAGAGCCCTTTGCCACCATGTAGTTACCACTTTAACTAGCTGACCCACAGGACAGTCCAACTGGATGAATACTAATCTACATTTGAAATTCAGAGCACAAGGTGTTGATGATGCAAATTAAAACAAGAAATGCTGGAAATACTCAGCAGGTCTGGCAGCATCTGTGGAGAGAGAAGCAGAGTTAACGTTTCAGGTCAGTGACCCTTCTTCAGAACTGGCAAATATTAGAAATGTAAAAGGTTATAAGCAAGTAAAGTGGGGGTGGGGCAAGAGATAACAAAGGAGAAGGTCTAGACAGGACAAGGTCACAGAATAACTGACCAGAAGGTCATGGAGCAAAGGCAAACAATATGTTAATGGTGTGTTGAAAGACAAAGCATTAGTACAGGTGTCAACGGACTGAAAATTGAACAGCCGTAAGTACAAACATGAAAAAAAACATGTCCTTGGATTGCTGCAGTGTTCCAGTGAACATCAATGCAAGCTCGAGGAACAGCATCTCATTTACCGATTAGGCACACTACAGCCTGCCGGACTGAACACGGAGTTCAATAATTTCAGAGCATGACGGGGCCCCCCCATTATACTTTTATTTTTTAGTTATTTTTTTCTTTTTCCTTTTTTAAAATTTTATTTCATCTTAGTTTGTTCAGTTTGCTTACCCACTTTTTTTTTCATGTTTGTACTTGCGGCTGTTCAATTTTCAGTCCGTTAACACCCTATCTGTACTAATGCTTTGTCTTTCAACACACCATTAACATATTGTTTGCCTTTGTTCCACGACCTTCTGGTCAGCTATTCTGTGACCTTGTCCTATTACACCTTCTCCTTCGTTATCTCTTGCCTCACCCCCACTTTACTTGCTTCTTACCTTTTACATTTCTAATATTTGCCAGTTCTGAAGAAGGGTCACTGACCTGAAACATTAATTCTGCTTCTCTCTCCACAGATGCTGCCAGACCTGCTGAGTATTTCCAGCATTTCTTGTTTTTATTTCAGATTTCCAGCATCCGCAGTATTTTGCTTTTATTTTAGTGTTGATGATGCATATTGAACCACAATTCCTTCTTGGGAAACCAAGAACAGTTAACCCTGAGAAGTACAGATCTTCACACCTAAAATATGTTCGGAACTTTTATGTGAACACCTGTCACTATGTAGATGCTTTTAAAACAAATCTGACAGAAGGTTCTCTGTTATATGGTTAGGAAAAGTTATCATTTTGTATTGTTTTTATACTGGAGGCCTGAAACCATCTTATCTGTATCTCCACAATAGATTAAGTGCATATTAGGAGTCCTGTTATGTAGCACACCAAGGATTACCAAAGTGCACAATTCTATTTAACTTCATCTTTTGCTCTATAAAGGGCCCTTCCTTCTTGCATTATCCCCAGAAGTTCAACAGCACCACCAGATTTCCAATGTGATTGGGTTACCACATATTCACTTATAACACAACACCTTTTGCTATCTATGTCTGTCTATCATACTCCTCTATTTGTTCTCAAGCCTAATCAGATGTGCTACTTCACTGGAACTTTGTCATGTTGATCAATTGGCTAACAAGTAATTTTAGAAGTACCCTTGTGTCTCTTCCCATTCAAACTTGTTTCCTGAAAACAGGTCCTATGTGAAAAAGGACTCTTGTGAATTGCATCCTGCTTGGATAAGACTCAACTTTCCAAGGACTGTTCTGTTTAACTGTCTCATCAGCCTTTTTAATTGTTGCCCGAAAGGATATGGTAGCGTAGTGGTTCGGTTACTGGACAAGTAATCCAGAGAAAAGGACTAATAATCCAGAGAATACAAATTCGAAACCCACCATGGCAGTTTGAGAATTTGAATTCAGTTTTTAAAAAATCTGGAAATTGAAAAAAGGTAACTCATAAAAACCCAACAAGTTCACTAACCACTTTAGGGTACGAATCCTGCTGTCCTTACTCAGTCTGGCCTTTACCAACATGGTTGACTTAACAGCCCTCTTAAGTGGCCTAGCAAGCGACTCAGTTGTATCAAATCTTCACTACACTACAAAGTGCTTCAATTTTTTTGAATTGTTTTGAGGACTTGTATTAAAACTGAAAAGATTCTATGGCTGTGTTTTTTTTAAACCAAGTTCACTGAAAGGACACTTGAGATGTTGCTTGAAAACAACCTGTGCTGGAAATCATGTGCTTTAAGCACAATAAACAACAGAAACCTTGGTGACCTGGGGAAGATGTTTACCAAGAAGCCACATGTCAAGATTTATGGAGGTCAGGAGGCTGTCTTTCTGTTTGGAGTGTGAACTGTTTTGAAGACAGTTGGTGTTTTGCCTGCCAAGGAAAAAGAAAACACCCTGCTCACCTCTTTCTCTACCACTTTGAAGAAACCCTGCAAAGATCCAGTATGGGAGAGCTAAAACCCCTGGTGCTGCATCTCTCTGGAGAAGCTGGAAAAACCTGACAGATTAATTCTCAACACCGCCTGAAAAGAACTGCTTTAGAAACGATCTCAGTAACTGTCTCCATATACCCGAACGCCAGACCAAAAGGGACAACTGACTTCCTTCCATATCTTTTTTCCTCAAGAATGAGCAAATATTTGGCCAAAGTATTCTTTGTTGCCATTTTTTGTAACAGACCTCGACGGAGAGAATTTCTGTATTTTTTTCAGTGTGTGTGTGTGTGTGTGTGGGGGGGGGGGTGGAATTTAAAAAGAGAACTTTCATATTTCAATCTGTGTGTTAATGCTTTTCTTCGTTACTGGATAAGCCTTGTTTGATAATAAACTGATAATTTTGTTGTTTATTAAAGAAACCTGTTTGGTGTATTTTATTCTGGGATAAAGAGTAGAGTATATGATTGACCGAATTGGTAAGTGGGTAAACATTTTTAAAATATATGTCGTGACCTGTGGAGAAGTGGGACTCGAAAAGTGCATTCTTCCCACCTCAGTCGTAAAAATGGACTGCAATGGATCAAGGTATTGGATCTCACCACCTTCTCAAGGCAACCAGAAATGGACAATAAATGCCAAATGACACCTACACCCTGATAGAGTGTTTTTTTTTTTTACAATTCATTCTAATTTTCAATAGTTTACATTTTCTGGAGAAGTGTGGACTGAAATTGGATCAATGTTTTCTCCTTAGATGAGCTGGAACCAAGCTTGCAGAAACATCTTCTATTTATAGGGGTTTCAGCTTTTGATTGTGCACAAGAGTAGGTTGTCACTAGAGTCACTGATGTAGTCAATGATCAGTGCTTTCTAGAGGGTGATTTGCATAAGGGCCTAATGAGTCCTATGGCAATAAGATGACTGGGGTGTACTGATTTAATCCCAGTGGGTCAGGCTTGTGGAGGAGCTCAATTCCTTTGAGGAGGATTTAGAATCATAGAAAGTTTACAGCACAGAAAGAGGCCACTTGGCCCACTGTGTCTGTGCTGGCCAAAAAATGATCCATCTATTCTAATCCCACCTTCCAGCATTTGGTCCATAGCCCTGCAGATTATGACACTTGAGGTGCATATCCAGACTCCTTTTGAATGAGTTGAGGGTTTCTGCCTCATCTACCCTTTCAGGCAGTGAGTTCCAGACCCACACCACTCTCTGGATGAAAAAAGTCTTTCCTCAACTCCCCTCTAATTTTTCTACCAATCACTTTAAATCTATGCCCCCTAGTCACTGACCTCTCTGCTAAGGTGAATAGGCCCTTCACCTCCACTCTATCCAGGCCCCTCAAAATGTTGCAAATCTTCCCTCAGCCTTCTCTGTTCCATGGAGAACAACCTCAGCCTATCCAATCTTTCTTCACAACTACATTTTTCCAGTCCTGGCAACATCCTCGTAAACTCCTCCATACCCTCTCTAGTGCAATTACGTCCTTTCTGTAATGAGGTGACCAGAACTGTACACAGTACTCAAGCTGTGGCCTAACCAATGACTTATACAATTTTTTTTTACTCCAATATCAAATGCCATGGATATTTACATATTAGAGACATCCATTCCCCAAACGTTTCATGCTCAGTTGTTTTTTGATAGCTGTATGAAATAGTTCCTGCTCACTGCATGACCAATCCCTTAATATTTGAATGGGCTGATCCCACTGACATTTCAATAAATGATTTGGTCAATAGCTTTGACAAAGCTACTCATTTATATAGGTGTCATGCTCTGATATGGTGAATGAAAGATAGGATCTTGTAGCTGCTTGTTCCAAAACATATTGTGATGACAACCTCCTGTCAATAAACATAAGTTGTATTCTGCAAATTCCCCAGCCATCACGCCACATGAGAAACACGTAGAACCTCTACTCCACTACAACTAACTGCCAGAGACACTCAATGGAACTGATGAGATGAAGCAGACAACTGTTGTATTACACATAACAGGGTCTGGGGTGATGGGCACCTTCTTACCAAATGCCGATGCTGCTGCTGCTGCACCTGTTCCTGGACTCCCAAAGTTTGGTGCTGGAGCATTAGTGGTCCCAAAGGAAAAGCTGCCACTTGGAGTACTCTGTCCAAATCCAGGTGCAGTAGTTCCTGGAAGAACAAATAAGAAAACAGTCAAGCTGTTGAATATGCATTTTATACAGAATTAGTAGCAAACAAAAAAGTGTCTTGGTTTTTGTCCAAAACAAAATGAATTCTAGATGCGAATCTTCTACTTTACAGCCCCACAAAGTCGTTCTGTTCCCTTTGATGGATTATTCTCTCTTTCAAGATGTCCGGTAATGTTATACCTACTATTGGCCAATAGTTCCCAGGATTATCTTTGTTACCTTTAACAAGATGGTGCTACATTTGTCCTTTTCCAATGTTGACGATGTTTTCACTGAACCATGAAAACGTGATAGATTTCTGCTAGCCATTTCCTTAGGTACCAGCGAGGTTTCCATCTGGGCTAGGTGCCCTTGCCCTCGTTCAATGTTCTCAGTCTGTCCATTACCTCCATACCGGTCACTTCTAATATTCAGAATATTTCATTCAATAATGGCTCCAATATTAATATGGACTCAACTCAAATGAACACTGAATCCTCATTCACACTTACAGAGGCAATTAAGTGCCAACTTCAAATAAAGACAGAGTGATTCTATGGCAAATAACGTGCACTACACAGCCTTGGAACTAATACTAGTATTGCCTAATTACATCCAAAATATAATTGGAAATTCTATTCCTACAACAACCTTACCATCACCTCTCAAGCCCTCCACTCTTTCAAACTGTCAAGATAGCTTGTCCAACATCCAGTACTGGATGAGCAGAAATCACCTCCAACTAAATATATGGAAGACCAAAGCCACTGGCTTCAGTCCCTAGCTACCGGCTCCATCCCTTTCCCTGACAACTGTCTCAGATTAAACCAGACTGCTTGCAACCCTGATAGCATAATTGACCCCAAGTTGAGCTTCCAACTACACATCTGCAGCATCATCAAGAACACCTATTGCCATCTCAGTAACATCACCCAACTTTGCCCCAACTCAGCTCATCTGCTGCTGAAACCTTCATCCTCACCGTTGCTACTTTTAGATTTGACTATTCCAATGCACTGCTGGCTGGTCTCCCAGGTTCTACTCTCTGTAAATTTGAGGTCATCTGAAACTTTACTGCCCGTATCTTAATACGCACCAAGTCCCGTTCACCCATCATGCTTGCTGACCTATATTGCCTCCCTGTTAATCAATGCCTCAGTTTTAGCATTTTCATCCTTGTTTCCAAATCTCTCCATGGCCTTGACCCTCCCCATCTGTGTCATCTCCTGCAATCCTCCAAGATATCTGCACTTCTTGAATTCTGGCACCCTGCACATCAATCTTAAGCACTCCACCATTGGTGGCTGTGCCTTCAGCTGCCCAAGTCCTAAAGCTATGGAATTTGCTCCCTAAACCTCTCTGCTTCTCTATCCAAGATGCTTCTTAAAGTTTGCCTCTTTATCTCCTTATGTGGCTTGGTGTCAAAGTGCCTTGGGATGTTTTACTACATTAAAAGCACTATATAGTTACAAGTTGCTGTTGTGCAGGTACTTCCTGCATCTTGGCTCCAGCTGCCTGAATTGATTGAGAACAAGGAAAACTACACATACCTGGACCTGCAACAGTTAAGTGAAACATTAGCCAACACATCCCCACCCCCCAAAAAACTAGCATTTATATAGCACTTTAACATAATAAAATGTTCCAAGGTGCTTCATAGAGATATTATAAAGGAAAACATGACACTGAGCCACATATGGAGATATTGGGGGCAAATGATCAAAAGCTTCACCAAACAAGTGGGTTTTAAAGGAGTGTCTTAAAGGAAGAAAGCGAGGTAGAGAGGCCAAGAGGTTTAGGGAGGGAATTCCTGAGCTTAGGCCCTAAGCTCTACTGCCAAGTAAAGCCCCAAACAACTAAAGCAGTGAGGAACAAATTCAAAACTGCAGTCACAGACTAAAAGCACATCTGCTGGTTGCTCTCTGAAAACGAATTTAAAACAGCTATCATGTGCACAGACTTAAACTAATGAAATATTTCGCAGACCTGAAACGTTCACTGTTTCTCTCTCCACAGATGCTGCCAGACCAGAGTATTTCCAGCACTTTGTTTTTATTTCAGATGCCCAGCATCCACAGTATTTTACTTTTATTATAGAAATCACGAGTGATATCCTGACTGATTTTTCAGCTTAGTGAAGTGTAGTATTTGTAGTTGCCAGCCTTTCACATTGTTCATGATCTGCCCGCACTGCTTAAGAATTTGCATTTTCCAGACACTGCCACCCAATGTATTGTATTCCAAACATGCATGAAGTTCCAGTGTATGCATGGAAGAGCTAATGTTAATCAGTCTCTTTGTGCTATAAACTTGCTAGCAGTATATATCTGCAAGAAGCTGGCAACCATAGCTTACAGCAAAACTGCTTCATTTTAAATGTAGTTTTCTTTCAATATACATAGATATTTTCTTGCAACACTAAGTTTCTATACTGTAAATACACAAACAAAAACATTTCAAGTGAATTAATTTTTATTGAAAATCAGTTTACAGCACTGGATAGATGGTATCCCCTCAGTCAGTCATGTGGTGCACTGCACATTTTACTGTGTACACAATGTTTCATACTGTACAAATCACAATGGGATAATTTCAAATCACAATTGAGGGTCAACAGTTTTGCATTCCTCTTGAAAAAGCAGGTAGAGACACAAGAGACCAATTAGCCTTCATGTGTATGGTAAACATCCAAAGTTCTATTTTGTCCTGTGATTAGAACAAAGAACAGTACAGCACAGGAACAGGCCATTCGGCCCTCCAAGCCTACGCCGATCTTATGCCTGCCTAAACTAAAACCTTCTGCACTTCTGGGGTCCGTATCCGTCTATTCCCATCCTATTCATGTATTTGTCCAGATGCCTCTTAAACGTCTCTATGGTACCTGCTTCCACCACCTCCCCCGGCAACAAGTTCCAGGCACTCACCACCCTCTGTGTAAAGAACTTGCCTCGCACATCCCCTCTAAACTTTGCCCCTCTCACCTTAAACCTATGTCCCCTAGTAACTGACTCGTCCACCCTGGGAAAAAGCTTCTGACTATCCACTCTGTCCATGCCGCTCATAACTTTGTAAACCTCTATCATGTCGCCCCTCCACCTCCGTTGTTCCAGTGAAAACAATCAGAGTTTATCCAACCTCTGCTCATAGCTAATGCCCTCCAGACCAGGCAACATCCTGGTAAACCTCCTCTGTACCCTCTCCAAAGCCTCCACGTCCTTCTGGTAGTGTGGCGACCAGAATTGCACACAATATTCTAAGTGTGGCCTAACTAAAGTTCTGTACAGCTGCAGCATGACTTGCCAATTTTTATACTCTATGCCCCGACCGATGAAGGCAAGCATGCCTTATGCCTTCTTGACTACCTTATCCACCTGCCTTGCCACTTTCAGTGACCTGTGGACCTGTACGCCCAGATCTCTCTGCCTGTCAATACTCCTAAGGGTTCTGCCATTTACTGTATACTTCCCACCTGCATTAGACCTTCAAAAATGCAATAACTCACATTTGTCCGGATTAAACTCCATCTGCCATTTCTCCGCCCAAGTCTCCTACCGATCTATATCCTGCTGTATCCTCTGACAATCCTCATCACTGTCCGCAACTCCACCAACCTTTGTGTCGTCTGCAAACTTACTAATCAGACCAGCTACATTTTCCTCCAAATCATTTATATATACTACAAACAGCAAAGGTCCCAGCACTGATCCCTGCGGAACACCACTAGTCACATCCCTCCATTCAGAAAAGCACCCTTCCACTGATACCCTCTGTCTTCTATGACAGAGCCAGTTCTGTATCCATCTTGCCAGCTCCCCTCTGATCCCGTGTGACTTCACCTTTAGATACAGCATTTTACGTTGTCCAGGTGTTTCCAGGTCCACCACTGGTGATGGTAGAGGAATCGGGTGAGGTGATACAAGCAAATCACTGATCTGTACTTGTTTCAGTCTGATGTTCATTACACACCAGCAATACAATGCTAAATATGCTCTTACTGGAAAGGGCTCTCAGATTCCCCTTGCTAATGCCTCCTTCACTCCACTACCTTCAAACCCTGAAAAGTCAGATGGTTGCGGAGAAGACCAAATGCAGAAATTGGTCATCCTCAAAATCCACTAGCAGGACCGCATTTCAAACACTGTAGCCCTGGAAACAGCCAACATCACCAGCATTGAGGCCATCCTCCTCCAAAACCAACTGCGTTGGGCGGATCTTGTTGCCCGGATGGACGACAGTCGCCTGCCCAAGATTGTGTTGTATGGAGAACTGGCCATGGGTAAAAGGAACAGACGGGCCCCATGCAAACGTTTCAAGGACTCCCTGAAGAAGTCCCTCTCTGTGTGCCACATTGACCATTGCCAGTGGGAAGCACAGGCCACAGATCGTGATTTAGAGATGCTACACCAGAAGGGCTACAGATAGCTTTGAGACTGAGCAAAGAACCAGCATGAAGGAGAAAAGGAGGATAGATCTAATCGCCCCCAGCAGCGACTACACCTTCACTTGTACCCGCTGTGGGAGAATCTGCCAGTCACGAACAGGCCTGACTATCCACCAGCAGGCCTGCAACCGATGACTGCAACCTTCCCAAAATCATCATCCCCGAAGAAATGCCAAGACGACAACTTGTTTCAGTCCGATGTTCGTTACACACCAGCAATACAATGCTAAGTATGCTCTTACTGAAAAGGGCTCTAAGATTCCCCTTGCCTATGCCTCCTTCACTCCACTGCCTTCAAACCCTAAAAGCTCAGATGGTTGCTAAGACGACCAAATGCAGAAATTGGGCAACTCAGTAATGATTTGTCTGATATAAAGGGTTAGCACTTCAGGGAAGTGGTTGCATGGAAAAAATAGTAACATTTAATAGAATATCTTGGATGCAGACCATTCAAAAGGTCATTCTCTGGATAAGGACTACACTGCAAATTGCAGTTATTGCTCATTCCCAATTGCCCCGAGGTGATATGGTGGTGAATTCTCTTCCTCAAACTGCTGCAATTGTTGTGGTGATGATGCACCCACAATGGCTAGTTAGGGAATTCCAAGATCTTGCCCCAAGGAAGTGTGATATATGGCCATGTCAAGAGGCTGTGTGACTTAGAGGTGATGGCACTCCCATGCCATTGCTTGTCTTCTTACTGGTAGATATCATAGGTAGTGAAATGCTACTGAAGTAAAACTACTGAGTTGCTATTTGCACCCATACATCTTTCAGCAGGTGAAGGACAGTGAGTAGATATTGAAATGAGTGGTAGGAACACTGAGCAAACAGCCTACTCTGTCCTGGATGGTGTCAAGCTTCTTGGGCATTTTTGAAGATGCATTATTCTAGGCAAGTGGTGAGTTTTCCATTATGCTGCTCAAGAGGCATTGAGGAATCAGAAATGAGCCACTTCAAGAGTACCCAGCCTGTCCTGCTTGCGTCAGTGTTGATATGGCCGGTGACCCCCTTTATGTTGATGGTGGGGGATTCAGCAACTGAAGGTGTTGGACCATTTCTTGCTGGAGATAATCACTGTCTGAACATACGGCTTAATGTTACCTGCCACAAGTCAGCCTAAAGTGAGATGTTGCCCAAGACCTACTGTAGGCAGGCATGGGCAGCTTTGTTATTAAGCTGAGAATCTGGCTGAAACATACATAAACATTTGTGAACATCCTCACTCATGACATTATGCCGAGGTGATTGGTAAAACAGATTAGGATGGTGGGGCTGAGGACACTATTCTGATGTCAGTGATGTCTTCAACATGCTAGTGATGGGCCTTCAACAATCATAAGCAGCTTCCTGTGTTCAGGTAGCACTTCAGCCACTGGAGGGTCTGCCGATTGCTCTCAATTTTGTAAGGGAACCATGAAGCTTTACTAGCTCGGGTGCTACCTTGATGTTGTGGGCTGTATCACCACTCCGAATTTTCAGGCATCCTTGCTAGGTCATAAAAATAAGAACTGGGTATATGGCCCCAAGTTTCAAGATAGTCTTTTGAGTAATTGTGTCTGCTCCACTAGAGTTACCTTGTCAATCTAGCAACTAATGAAACATACATTCTAATTCCCTGAAGAAAGTACAGCTCAATGATCATGTACATACAATTAAAAATTTCTCATTCCAATAGACTGTACATGGAATAGTTGGGCACACATTAGCACCTACCTAGAAGGAACCAGCTATCGACAGTGTCAGGGTAGAGGCTAAGAATACAACTCTATCATAACTAATGTCAACTATTATTCAATAATTTAATGGTAAAATAGTCAGCTAAATTGATGCACTATTATAAAGAATGTTGTTTTACCTTCATATCAAAATTAATTCTTTGTCACATATATATATCGCTCCCATTTCCTGCTACCAGGGTTAAGTGAAAGTGAACTACTGCAGCAGCAGCTAAGCTGATTAACTGCATTTTTTACAGAAACACAGTTGTGCCATTTCTGTTAAGCAGCTAGTCTTGCTGAAGCAAAGATCAGAGGCAGCAGAATCAAGTCAAAATGATCTTCTAAAACAGACAATTTTTGTTTTAACGTGTCTCCCATCGCTACTGGTAGAAAGCAGCCAGTAGTGAGCAGCCAAAGCTTACAGAACACTGCAGCATCGCATTAACTTACCAGTCCCAAAGTTCAAACTGGGAGTTCCAAAGTTGAACCCTAGTGGAAAAAAAGGGTGACTGTCACCAGCAACAATTAATGATTAAAAGTTTGGTTATAACCAAAAAAAGCATTTACAAACACTGTATTCACACCATCTCAGGGAGACTCACACTGACCTCAACACCTTTTTTGCAGGTTCATTTACAGTGATTCAGCTTTCTGCACTGGAGCTGGATTACATAGAAACCAATAACCACTGGAGATCAATTTAAAAACTCCCAAGATCTGCAGTGATTCCTGAAAGCTTTTAATAGCCCTGGCCAGAAAGCAGCATGTGGATATTATAAGAGAATAGGATCAGTCTTAGCTACGATGCCCTTCACAGATACATTGCTTGCCAACACATCTTAACCACTTGGACAAGGAATCTAAAAGGCCACTGTTATTCATGGATTTACTCAATGCCTGGCTATCTCGCTTTTCCTTCAAAAGCCTCAAAATCTATGACTTTGACTGTGTCTTCAATCCTTAAATTGCACTCGTCAATGCAACACTGGAGCCAAATAACAAAAGGTAGCCGAGCAGAATGCATACCCACTCAATATTTTACAAGGATGTTATTGTCCCTCTGTTTTATGGGGAAATCCTGGCCCCTGTAGTTCAGGTGACAAACTAGAGTGGACTATGGATGCAAATATATAACCTGACAGAGTGACAATGAAACCGATATCACCAAGCCAATTCACACAATTGACAGAACGACTTTAGCAAGCTCTTCATTCAATGTTAGAAGTTCATCCATATAATTTAAGATTCAACACAAATCTGGTCATATTAAATAAAACCATTGCAATTCTATTCATTTACACTATTGCTCAGCAATAATTAAACAATTAAGCAAAATTGCCATTTTTATGACCTCTAACCATCACTCTTCCCAGAACTTACAACACTGACCTGTGCCTAAAAACCTTGCAATTACATTTATTTCTTGTCCACTGGCCAAAGTCAGATTTTAAACGGACTAATTTCAATAACTCAAACATGGACTTTTTAATCTTATCCCATCTTTAAAGTAATAAATTGATAATTATATATAACTGTCATGATGCAACTTCTGGATGATCAAAACTGCCTTTCATTTTGATACTGTAAGAAATCAGCATTGCTTCCATACAGTAGAGATCAACACTACCCTTGGCCGTCTGAACCTGAATATGACCATTCCATACAACAAGTCAGAGCACAGAAGAATGCCGCTCGGGCCAGTGTGTTGATTATAACTTTTCATTTGAGTTTTCCAATCTAATGCCATTTCCCTGCCACCTCACAAAATATGTGGGCCAGCAGCAGAAAATCAGTGTTTCAGCTGCTCCTGGCTATCCAGTAATCCTGGTTGGACAGTTCATGTGGACACTGATCAAAAAACAGAATCAGCTGCGACACTGTCTGCAATTGAACACTCTATCCCTTGCTATCTAGCGAACACAAAGAATAGCCATTAGGACGAAGTACCCAGAGAATTGTACTTAAAGACTGGATCGACTAAGGCTGTTTTCCTTAGAACAGAGGAGGCTGAGGGGTGACTTAATTGAGGTGTACAAAATTATGAGGGGCCTAGATAAGAGTAGACAGGAAGGACCTGTTTCCCCTAGCGGAGAAGTCAATTACCAGGGGGCACAGATTTAAGGTGACTGATAGAAGGATTAGAAGGGACATGAGGAAAAACTTTTTCACAAAGAGGATGCTGGATGTCTGGAATTCAGTGCCCAAATCAGAGGTGGAGGTAGAAACCCTCAACTCATTTAAAAGGTCATGTACCTGAAGTGCTGTAACCTACAAGGCTATGGACCAGGTGCTGGAAGGTTGGATTAGACTGGGCGACTAGTTTTTTCAGCCAGCGCAGACACGATGCACTGAATGGCCTCCTTCTGTGCTGTAACTTTTCTATGTGGAGGAGGAACATAAAGAAACACACCACTAACCAAAGACTGTTATCTTCCAATGCAGTGAAAAGGACACTTACTCAATGAAATGAAATCCATCAGACTATCTGTGCAATAATAAACTAGTAAACAGGACCCAACATCAATTTACATGGCAACGGTCATGTCTGAGCAACATCCTTACCTTTTTTTTGACTAAGGGGCATCTTAAATGAACTGGAGAAAGCCCAAAAACATGGTGCACCTAGATTTTGAAAAGGCATTTCACAAAGTTCCACACTATCAGCTACTGATTAATTCCAAAGTGGAAGGGTTTTCGCCGGGTGCTCCGGTTTCCTCCCACAGCCAAAGACTTGCAGGTAATAGGTAAATTGGCCGTTGTAAATTGCCCCTAGTGTAGGTAGGTGATAGGGAATATGGGATTACTATAGGGTTAGTATATATGGGTGGTTGTTGGTCGGCACAGACTCGGTGGGCCGAAGGGCCTGTTTCAGTGCTGTATCTCTAAATAAATAAATAAATAAAACCTTGTGAACGGATAAGAAATAGGTTAAAGGGAAGAAAACCAGAGTTAATTATTGCAGAAATCATGTAGGGATGCATTTTAGTTAAATTTGTATATGGTGTAAAAATTAAGAGGGGTGGACAAATCTGATGAGGCAGCTTGGGAAATACAAAATTAGACAAAAGATGTAATGGGGTGCAACAAATAACACATTAAATTTAGTACTGACGAATGCACAACAGTGCACGCAGTAAAAGGGTGCCACATCAACTCCATCAATGGTGTTGAAATAGCCGAGGAAAGCTGAACATCTAAGCCGTAACAATATATCCAACCACTAAACAGCAGTATAGAAATAGAAAAAAGAATTCTGAACTCTGCAGCCAAAACAGGAGAGTACATGTAAGAGGTAGTCATGCTCAGACTAGTTTTGGTCAGAATCATAACAGGGACATTTAATCGTTGATGGTAGTTCAGAGAAGATACAGGAGACTGATCTCTCATGTCAAGAGGTCTGCGTTATGAAGGCTAGAGAAACTTGGACTTTTCAGTCTAAAAGGACTGAGGGAGAACCCAAAAAGAGTTGCATAAAACTCAAATATATGAAAAGGGTAGATCCTAAAAGCCATTTCAAAATTAACAGTGTGAGACAAGGGTGACTGTTTCACACATGAAAAGAAAAATTAGGACCAACAGGATGTTCTTTCTGATTTTTTTTTACGAGAACTCTTGAGCAGTGGGAGGGAGGGAAGAAAAGGGAAGAGAGAACAGAAAGGTCTTTCTCGATGGACCAATTAAAAGACGTTAAAGAGTCCTTAAACATCTTCAATGTTGCATTCCCATGCACAAATCTAGCTCGATTACCACCAAAGCATTCCATTATCAAAACATGAAAAACCAGGATACTACAAAGACTACATTGGTATGATTTTTTTTAAATGTTCAAAATGTTCAGGCAGGATCACATAAAAAGACTAAATTTCTGTTTGGATGAAGTACAACAGCTGTACAATTCTACCTTGTTATTAAAGTCAAATGGGACCTGGCAGTGCTGACTGAGCTCAGTAAAAAAAAGACATGAAGCAATGTAAGAATTTGATAACTTTTACAAGTACATTTCCTTATAAACTCTTTCAATGGCACAAAAGCAACGTCCCCAACTTTGAACCATACACACCACAAAATCTCAGGATACACCGGTAGCCTGTGCTGATCACATGCTCTAAACTGGAGCACTAGGAGGGACACTTTAATTGGTCACATTCCTGGGTAAGGGGACGCTTTTGTAATGTCCTCTGCATTTTCAGTTGAGACTCACACAAAAATAAGGGCAACTTGGACAATCAGTGCCTTGGATCTGTACCCCAGTGAGGGATTCAATGTGTTTAGGAGAGAATGAGAAAAAAGTTAAACTATTTCCAGTAAAATTTGCAATCCCACCCGAAACAAAAATGTATTCCATGGACAAGTAACTTTAGTGCTAACAAAACAGAAAATCTGCAGGCCCACATCAATTGGCATGTTAAAATAACTGAACTAAAAGAACAGAATGTTCCTGGACTTAACACTGCTTACAGAGAAGAGTGGTTCAGTAACGGTGGGCACCAACTGCTTTTCCATAAGCCTAAGTCTCAATTTGAGTCCCTACATTGAAATTCACCAAGTAAATGGCCTCACAGAGAAATGCTCCAAAAACAAAAGTAGTTTCTCAGAAGACCTAATCTTTCAAATAAAATATAATGTTTTTGAGATCCCTAAACTCAAAGGTTGGAAATGCCCCTTCATAGAAGAGAATTCATAACAGAACTGTATAAACAGAGCTGTGTTTCGTCTGGCATTGAGCAACATTGAACATTAGCCAACCAAAGTTTTTGTAAGCAAATGCACTGCCAGGTATAAAGACCAGAAAGTGCCAAATTTGAATCATGGTCAGTATGACTGGGAGGTGCTGTGGGTCAGGTTATGGGCAGCAACTTCAAAGTAAGTTCGGTCATTATGGTGAACAAGGAATAATTAGTCTGGACTTAGAAACAGACTTAAGTTCAACTCAGATGCTGGGTCATTCATCCCAATTCACCTGCACTAGTGATTAAATCAAGGTCGTATGCACCAAATAGATGGTTAACATAAAGTGAAGCCTAATCTACTCATTCAAATGGACACAAGAGATCCTATGGCACTTTTTCAAAGCGAAGCACAGAATTCTCCTGATATCCTGGCCAACATCCCTCTCACGAGCACGATGTACGCCAATGTGCTTTGTTGAATGATAATTTTCTTTAATCCACTGACTGGAGATCTGAATTATTTTTTTTTAAATGAAGACATTTTAAAAAGACAAGCAGCCAGCAAAGTCATCCTTTCAGCTTAAGATGATCACCTAGTTTGCAACACTGTATCCTACACTGAAAAGGACTGAGGAGAGACACAAATTTCCCAGTAAGAACCAAGACCCAGGAAGTTTAAAGGAACTACCTGTTCTCTCAGCAAGCAGAGAAATACTGCTAACGGCTATGTTTGAATGACTGCGTGACTGTCATGTGACAAGCCCCTCCCTGTCTGTGGTTTTAAGCTGGTGTTTTTCTCTGCAGCAGAGGAGAAGCAACTGACTCTGACATGAGCAGACCTTAAGTGGGGGTCCCTCCCGCTCCCCATTCCAACTGGAAAGCTTTCAAATCATGCTTGTTGGCCGACCACCTTTGCATACTTAAGCTACAATCAGAAACCCCATTGGATGAAATCATCTACATGGTTGTCTACAAAAAGATCCACCAAACCAGTCATCCACCTCTTCAAACTAAAAACCTCAGGACCACCGAATTCAGCTAGAAGCCGGCCGAATCACCAAACACCACTGTATACCCCCTTTTTCAACCAATCTACCTTTCCCCACTCTGTAACCTATTCGTGTGTGTGCAAACCGCCAGAGTGTGTGTGTGTGTGAGTGGAAGCTGGCGTGTTATTTTTATTAGCTCGGTTTAGGTGCAATAAAGTTAACCTCTTTCTTTGTTATCTCAAGAAAACCTGTCCAATTGGTTCTTGTTATGATCATAACAAGCAAGTAATCAAACACCTACTGAATTGGTCAGTATTTCCACTTTAAAAAAGAATTAAACCTGCTGTGGTCAAACAAAGAGGGAAAATAGGGAAACCCTTCGGCCTCTCCTCACTTGACCATAACAACTACTAAATCAAATTAACTGGTTATTCATTTCTTTGTTTGTGGAATCTTATCATATGCAAGTTGGCTGCCACATTTGCCAACAATGACTATGTTTTGAAAATAATTCTTTGGTCATGATACACTTTGGGATGTTTTCAGCACATGGCAGCTGCTACGGAACTGTGCCCCAGCAGAATCCAACATCTTTACAAGAGAAAACGGGAGAAAACTGGCAAGAAAGGCTACAACAGTCTTCTGTGAAGACATTCACAATCCAGTTTCTACTGTGCACACACTAGACATTAAAACAGACAATACAAAGAATGGAAAACTCACACTGGTGTAATGGGGTTGCTGTTCTGAGGCTAGGGCTGTGACAGAGTCATGGAACAACAGCTAACTTTATTCTGTATCATGCCTACACTGGGAGTGTTTTATATCAGTGCTGCCCAAAAACAGAACATTTTTCCAATCCCAATCACCAAAATCCATTATTTGGAGCAACACAAAACACCCATACTGTGCAAAAAAGTAAATTCAATTAAACTAAGTCAGTCATGTCATTTGTAAGGACGTATGACAATAAGGGGTACAAACCAATTTGAGGGACCCAGCTGCAGCTTCTAGCCATCTATAAAAGCAATATCAGAATTAGCAAGTAACTGGGCCAGCGCAAAGAGTTGTCCACGACCAAATGTTGCAGACTGGCACATTCCAAGGTCCAGGACTATGTGCTGAGGCACGCACTAAAGCTTGGGGCAGCCACGGCAAAGGCTCAATGGGGAAAGACCACTGTGTAAGGTACCCCCACCATGGTGAACGGAGGGGCTGGATCCATGGAAAACCCCTCGGGCTGTAACCAGAAAATTTTTGTTTGCTGCAAAATGTACATGGCAGGTAAAATGAAATGGAAGGGTTGTGAGGCAACTCACTCCTGCATTGAAGGAAACTGATCTCCTTTGCACTTTTTGTATTGTTGACTTGGTGCTGTTGTGAACTGTTTTGTAATGGTTTTTTTTTTTTTTACAGTTTTTTATAAATAAAGTATATTTTGGAAATAAATAGAGCCACAGGAACTTCTGTTCAGAGGGATTATTACACATGTGCAGCAAAACGCATTGACTTTCTAAATGTCAGAAGGCTAGGAATAAAGGTTCACTTACCTCCAAAGGCAGGTTTGTTCTCGACTGCATTAGTAGCTCCAAAGTTGAACTGTGGAGTGCTTTGGTTCTGCAGGCCCTGGTTAGTCAATGATGAACCAAACATATTTTGAGATGACGATGTCGAGGTGGAAGTGGCAAATGGGACAGAAGGGTTTGAAGAGCAAAATCCACTCTGACCTAAACCAAAGATGCCAGCTGTAGCCATATTCGGATTTGATGCAGCAATAGTGAAACTGCTGGTGGTTACAACTGGCTGATTTGACGAACCAAAGCCAACCACCTGTGAAGAGCCAAAGATCGACCCAGTTGTACTGACACCCGAACTCTTGGTAGCGTTGAACATTGGGGCAGTGGTGGAAGAGGTGGTCGTACCGAATGAGAAACCCGCTGAGGTACTGCCAAAAGCTGGTTGTGTAGAAGTCAATCCAAATCCAGTCTGAGCTGTAGCACCCCCAAACACTGGTTGGCTAGGAGTGCCAAATATTGACTGCGAAGTGGTACTTGGAAAGGCTGACTTGGCAGCAGAAGTTCCAAAGTTGAAGGGAGTAACAGTATTTCCGAAGGCAGTTGCTTTACTTGGGGTTTGTTGGGTTGCTACAGCATTAGTCCCAAATGACGATTGACTACCTGTGCTTCCAAAGTTAAGCTGGGCTGTTGGACCCCCGAAAGGTGGTGTGCTAGTGGCATTACCAAACAGGGAAGTTTTTGCTGAGTTTCCAAATGAAAGAGCAGGCTGGCCACTTGAAGTGGTAGGAGGTGTTGACACCGAAGGGCCAAAACTCCCAAACAAATTTGAAGTGGGTGCAATGCTTGTTGATGCCTGGCTTGTAACCACAGTTGCCGGTCCGAAGACAGGAGGGAGTGGACCAGCTGACGTTGCAGCTGCATCTGAAGAGCCCTTCCCAAACTGGAACACAGCATTGGGTGCAGCAGCGGTGGTTGTTGAAGGATTTGAGCCAAACTGAAATGATTGCTGGGAGGATAGGCTGTTGTTTGCAGTAGGCACTGTACTTGGTTTTGAAGTAACAGCAATATTTAAACCAAAGTTAAATGTGGCTTTTGAGCCCTTGGTTTCCGAATCAATGTTTGAACTTGCTAACGTATTGGAGGCTGCAAATGGGAACAGAGTTGAACTTGATTTCATAGAAGTTGTGAGAACAGTAGTTTCGTTATTAACTGCGGCTTGTGTTGATTGGCCAAATGTGAAAGGTGCAGTAGTGGTGGTCGAAGTTGTAGGTGTCATAGAGTTCCCAAACACTGGTTTGAATGAAATAGCTGAGGTAGCGGAGTTTGATGTTATTGGCGCTACCAAGCTTACGGGTGCAGTAACTGGCATTGCCAAGCTCAATGCTGTTGATACTACACTGGTCTGGTGTGCCATTGGCAGACCAAACACTGGCTTAAACTCAGGTGTGCTGGCAGATGAAGGAGCTGTGGCACCAACGACTGCTGGGATTACAGTCACTGTGCTAGGCAAGCTAAAACTTGTGCTTAGAGGTGCAGAACTCCCAGCACATGCAGCTACACTCATTTCAGGCCTTTTGCTAACTTTACTTTCTTGTGCACTAACCAGAGCAGAAACCTGGCATGAGTTGGTGGTGGTGGTGATGGCTTTGGTAGCAGGTTTATTGATTGGAGTTGTAAGTGACTGGGCGATCGAGGAACATGAAAAGTTCAAAACGTCAATTGGCTTAAACCCTGCAATGTCAGTTGTTGTCGTCATAGTGGGAGTAGTAGTAGGAGGCAATAAATCACTCTTTAAAGTTTTAACAGAAGGCTCTAAAGTTTTAACCATGTTGCTTGAAGTCACTCCATTGACAGAATCTGGGAAAGGGAAAAAAATTATCTTAAAAAGTCACCTAAGCAATCAAGGGTTTAAAAACTGAAAAGAATGCATTGCAATTCTGTAATCACCAACATGCACCTCAATATAAATATCCAGCTCAAAACAAAACATAAAAGCTGTTCTTAGATGCATGCTCTGGTTATGCTGTTGTCTCAAGTACATATTGGGCAGAGAGAGTCAACTGCAGGAGACCTATCTTTCTAATACTTTTCATACGCAAATTTGATTATTGTGCTAGAATTACTTCAAAGACTGATGGTTAAAAGAGAAGTGATAATCGTAAAGTAATAATTTCAAACACCAATTATTCCAAATTAATAGAATTTAAATATTCTGGGCTGAAAAAACAGCCACCAAATCTACAGGATGCACTGCAGAATTGCACCAAAATTATTTCCACAGAACCTCCCTCCCCTGCAACCTTAATAACCAGCAGCAGTATCAATGGAATATCACCTATATCACATAATTCTGACGTGAACTGGTTTGTCTGGTTGTCAAATGTATATTATAGGCTAATAATGTAGCAAGAACTCAACACATGTTCTCAGCCTTCATACAATGTTCAAATCCAAAATATTAACACTGGCAAATGATCATGGAACCTAGAATGATACAACACAGGAGGGAGCCATTCAGCCTACCGTGCCTGTGTCAGCTCTTTGAGTCATAGAGAGATACAGCACTGAAACAGGCACTTCTGCCCACTGAGTCTGTGCCGACCATCAACCACCCATTTTATACTAATCCTACATTAATCCCATGTCCCCTACCACATCCTCACCTTCCCTCAATTCTCCTACCACCTACCTACACTAGGGGCAATTTACAATCGCCAATTTACCTATCAACCTGCAAGTCTTGGGAGGAAACCGGAGCACCCGGCGGAAACCAATGCGGTCACAGGGAGAACTTGCAAACTCCGCACAGGTAGTACCCAGAACTGAACCCGGGTCGCTGGAGCAGTGAGATTGCAGTGCTAACCACTGCGCCGCCCTTTGGTACTCACTATTTGTTCTACTCCGCCACTCTTTACCCCCCAGCCCTGAAATTTTTTTCCCTTTAACTATTTATCCAATCCCTTTTGAAAGTTACTATTGAATCTGCTTCTGATACTCTTTCAGGCAGTACACTTTAGATCATAACTGAGAAAAAAAGTTTCATGTCACCTCTGGTTCTTTTGTCAATTACTTTAAATCTGTGCCGCCTGGTTACCAACCTTTAACCTTGAAATTTAACCATTTTTGCTCTTAGAGCATCAACCCCAGATTCTCTATTCTCTTCACACAACTGAAGTCCCTCATTCCAGGTACGATTCTAGTAAATCTCCTCTGCACCCTCTCTAAAGGAGATAACATTTTTCTTGAAGTGTAGTGCCCAGATATGGCCACAATACTCCAACTGAGGCCCAACCAACGATTTATAAAGGTTTAGCATAACTTGCTTCTTTTGTACTCTATGCCTCTATTAATAAAGCGAAGGATCCCATATGCTTTAATAGCCTTCTCAATTTGGCCCACCACCTTCAAAGATTTGCGTATATACACACCCCCGGATGTATACAACAGTTTACCACGATATGCTTTATCTCCCTTAGGCAATTTCATATCTGCACTGCCGCAGTTCCTTTAATCCCATGGGCTTTAATTTTTTTTTAACAGATCTATTTTATGGTACTTCATCAAACGCCTTTTAAAAGATTAGAAAAGGAGGAAAGCATTGATTTAAAGGGAATTTCTTTCCAATTCTAGTCTGTTGATCACCAACAAAGAGGATCATATTTTGAGTGAGCAATCAAAGTAACCCTTACTGCTGAGCCTCTGAATATAGTGACTGGAATCATGCAAGCAAGCAAGCAAGCAGATGATTCACAAGTGGGGAGATGGTCCATATAACACAATCAGGATGAAAAGATCAAAAACAAACGAGATTCTTTTGCAGATCAGTAAAAACACGTACAAATATAATCAAAAGGGAAAACATGTGTATTACAGAAGCTTTTTTCTTCTCCTGAAGAAAATGTGCGTGTCCATCTTGACATGGCCTTTAGTGTTGGGAATAGAATTCTTCCCATAACCAGCATCCAATGTCAACATCAAGCACTTCCAGTTCAGTTCTGGGATAGCACAGCCAAATGCAAAATAAAACCCCTCTACTCTGCCTCAACCCCAAACCCTGGAAGAACATCCACAACTGCAGCGTGACATTTTTTCCCATTTTTCACACATTTTTCACACCCCTCTGCCTGAGATTTCTATTCTGTGCTAAATTAAGAAAGTTTTGTGCTGTAGGACTGTGCCCATTAGGAACTGGAATAACACTCTCCAAATTCATTTTGCATTGGAACGCAACAGACAGAAAACAGGTACAGTATTATCTGTGCATCACTGGACTATGCTGAATATTTAGCTTAATGGAGAGAAGGATTCTAGTTGTACAATACCCACAATAGGCTCAATCTGTCGGACATTTTTCAAGTTACTGTGCTGACACTTAAAACTATATTTATTCTAAGCCTTGAACAAAGACTACAGGAAAACTAAGTAGTTATGGGGGCTGTTAGCACACTCCCATTATTACACACCTGAAGTGGTAATCAAGTTTGTGCAGTTCTGCATCTTCTTCAAACTGTCCAGCAGAGGGTTGGAGACCACAGCAGAAATGGAGGTGGAAGTGGCTGTTGGTTCAGCAGAGCTTTCTACTGCCGGGGCAATAAACGTTATTGACAGTGAGGGAGCTGTTGTCGTCGTCACAGGAGCTGGTGACTTTGAAGGCTCTGTTAACAGCAAGAATCATTTAAGTCTCATTGATAACATGTTCAAAAATGTCACTGAACTTTAATAGGTTAAGAGTAGACACTATACAGTCATACCCAATTAAAATGAAGCTGGTTGCATCATTGCTGCATCAAAATGTGTTTAAATCCCAAGATAAATATAACATTAAAAACAGACTGTAAATGGAAGCATTGAGGGTTAAGTACTGTGCCCTGTTGCTTAACAAATTTTTTATGATTTTTGCAGAAAATATTCTCATTTTAGGATGAAATAAATGATATTAAATGAGAAGAACCTTTTGCCTTTAGAGACCATGGAGACTAAAAGTCAAGAAATTATTCAAATCAATGTTCCTATCAATTTGCACATATCTGAAGATGCTGATACTAACTGAACTCAATATTGTGATTAAACAATTTTCCATCAATGAGGCAATTGCCCTAAAAGCAGACTTTTCCAAACTTCCAAACTCACAAAATTTAAACAAGAGAAACCAATCAGCAAGAAGTAAAAGTGGAACTGTGGACTCGCGGGCAACTTGTGGCTCAAGGCTGTTCAGTAGCTGAGACGCTACATTCACGACAAAGGGAAACTCAGGAGCGTTCAACTGAGCACAAGGTATTATACAACATCCCTGCAAGCTAGGAATTAGAGGCAATGATTACCCAAACAGAATAAAGAATATTCTAATTTCCCCAAAGGTAGTCGTAAATAAATGCACTTCCTGGTGTTCTATCGAGTCACAAAGATCAAAATTTCCCAGGTTTCACCCTTAGTTTGTGTAGAGTTACCTGATCTCGAGCAGGGCAGAAGCTAGGTAGCTGCAACTAGCTTCAATACCTCTGGGCTACAGCAAAAGAAAAAATAATCAACCAAGGTTCCAGGTCCTGTCACTATCTAGTAACTTCTGCTGGAAAAGTATGGACACTGAATGAACACAGGACGAGGTTCAGCTTGATTATCCACATTTGAATAGAATCTTGCCATTCACTGTCCATGCTCACACAGAAAATGGCCAGTTGGCTGTGGTATCAAAGGGCAACCAGCATCCATGTAACTGTACCACCACATGGAGAGAGAAAAAAAATAAATCACTAGTTTGAATATCTACTCAGCTTTGTTATTGAGGGTCCAGGATGTCAACAAGAGAGCAATTTCCTGATGTCTTCTTTTAATGACAAACCTCAGTGGTAGTGCATTTCTTTTAATTAATTTTATTAAGCAAGCACAGCCAAAACTACAGAAAACTCAATCGTTTAGACACTTCCACATAAAGGCACATATTCTACATTAAAATGGTCTATACCTGGAGCATTAAATAACCCAAGATATACTTTAACACACTGAATACAAGTCAGGATAAAAACAATGGTCAGAGCATAATCATGAAATATAGTTAAGTGTGATGATTTACTTATCTTACTTAGCCATAGAACACAAGACAGGATAACCTTAACTGAAAATGTTGCCTTACCTTCCTTTTCCTGCAATGCTTTTTTAATTCTATCAAGACCTGCTTTCTTTTCAGAATCCACATCATCCGCTGTGATGGTGTACCCAAGCTCTAGTGGAGGATGCTGAAGGAAAGAGGCATTCAATTAGCGGCACAATCTTGTATTAAATCATTTCTGCAGCAACTTGAAAAAGAATTTACACTACTAAAAATATAAGTAGTGTGCACGGGGGTGTAATGCTATTTTACAGGCAGAGTGTGAAATTTGCTCAGTTGGTAACGCGATCGATTCAGAGTCAGAAGATTGTGGGTTCAAACCCCAATCCCAAGACTGCAGCAAATAATTTAAACTGACACGACAGTACAGTACCAAGTGTGTGATGCATTGTTGGAAGTGCCATTTGCTGTTAGGACATTAAGCTGAGGCTTGCTCTGCCTGTTCAGTTGAATGCAAAAATCCCTGCGCCAGCATTCAAAAAGGAGGGTATTCTTCCAGCCAACATTTATCCCTCAACCAATACCATTAAGAACTGGCCATTTATCTCACTCGCTAGTTGTGGGACCTTGCTCTCTTTAAATTTGTTGCCACATTAGCCTACATAGAGTCTGCACTTCAAAAGTAATTCAGTGCCTGTGAACCCATGGGAGAAGAATATTAAAGTTTCAATGTAAATACATGTTTTTTTATTAAATAATTCTTACAACATTTCAGAAGACATTCAGTTGTGCCATCTACTTGGCAGCAAATCAGAATTTCACAGGGAAGTCCTTTCTAAGGGAGCACACATCAATGTTGGCATTAACTTGAAAAAAGCTCCATCAACTCCTGTTCAATAAAAAACTGAATTATCGAGTCATTACAACACAGGAGGGCAGCCCATCAATTCCTTGCCAGCTACTGTAGAGCAATCGAGTCAATCAGATTCCTCTGCTCTATCCCTACAGCCCTGCAAGTTGAGTTCCCGCAAGCATCCAATTTTCTTTTGAAATCATTCATCGTTGCCACTTCCACCATCCTTGGAGGCAGCGAATTCCAGGTCATTACTGCTCACTACGTAAAAACGATCTTCCTTACATCCTCCCTACTTCACTTGCTCAAAACCTTAAATCTGTGTCATCAAAATCCTCGTACCACCAGCTAATGGGAACAGCTTTTCTTTGTCTACCTTATGTAAACCTGTCATAATCTTGTACAACTCTATCAAATCTCCTCTCAATTTTCCCTGCTCCAAGGAGAACAACCTAACCTTGCAGCTAAAATCCCCTTTTTCTGGAACCATTCTGGTAAATCTCCTCTGCATCATCGAGGACTTTCACACCCTTCCAAAAGTGTGACCATAACTAGATGCAATAGTCTAGTTGTGGCCTAACCAGTTTTATAAAGGTTCCGCATAACTTCCCTGCTTTTGTACTCATTACGTCTACTTTTGAAGCCCAAGGTCCCATATGCTTTGCTGACTAATCTCTCCATATGGCCTGCCACCTTCAACGATCTGTGCACATGAAATCCAAAGTTCTTCTGCATCTGCGCATTCTTTAGAACTGTGCCGTTAAGTCGATATTGCCTCTCCCCACCCCTTCTGCCAAAATGCATCACCTCACAGTTCTCTGTATCCAATTCCATCTGCCCATTCTGCTAGCCTATCTATGTCCCGTTGCAGCTGATTGGTACTATCCACACTGTTGGCCACAGCTCCAAGTTTGGTATCATTGACAAATTTTGAAATTTTACTCTGTATTCCAATACCCAAGTCATTTGAATATAATCAAAAAAAACAGTGGACCTAGCATTGAACCTTGGGGACCACCACTGTCTACCATCCTCCAGTCTGAAAAACAACCATTTACCATGACTCACTGTTTTCTGTTCTTTAGCCAAATTTTTTTTAATCCAAGCTGACACTGACTCTCCTATTCATTCCATAAGCCTCAATTTTGTTAACCAGCCTTTTATGTAGTACTTTGTCAAACGCTTTCTTAAAATCCTTATAGACAACATCCATTGCATTTCCTTCATCAAACTTCTCAGTTACAGTTTCTTCAAAAAATTCAATTAAGTCAAGCACAATCTGACTTTTACAAATCCCTGTTGGCTCTCTTTATTTAACTCAAAACACTCCAAGTACCTGTTGATTTTTTTCCCTGATTATTATTTCTAAAACCTTACCCATCACTGATGTTAAACTGACTGACTTGTAGTTCTTAGGCATGTCCTTACACCCTTTCTTGAATAAGGGTGTCACATTTGCCACTCCAATCCTCTGGCACCTCCCGGCATCTAAGAAAAATTGGAAGATTATGGCAAGCCCTTCCGCTATCTCCACTTCCACAACAACCTGGGATGCAAGCCATCTGGACCAGACAACTTATCCACTCTAAGCATAGCCAGCATTTCCAGTGCATCCTGTCTATCAATTTCCACCCCATCCATACCTCTACCGATATTTTGTCAGCATCCTCTTAATAAACAGATACAAAATATTCATTAATATCTTGCCCTGCACTTCTAAGCATATATCACTCTCTGTTCCGAATAGACCCCAGCCCACTTCTTATACCCGCTTACTATTTACATGCCGATAGAAGATTTTTGGGCTCCCTTTTATGTTGACTGCCATTCTATTTTCATATTCTTTCTTTACCAGTCTTATTTTCCTCCTCACTTCCCCTCTCAACTTACTGTATTCAGCCTGGTTTTCACTTGAAGAATTCACTCAACATGCATCATACATCCTTTTTTTTTGTTTCATATATTCTGTATCTCACTTGTCATCCAAGGAGCCTGGCTTTTTCCTTGTTGGAATGTACCTTGCCCGTATCTGAAAAGCTCACTCATTGTTGCTTTATCCTTTATCCTGTCAATCTTTGGTTCCATTTTACACTGGCTAGATCCCCTCTCATTCCACTGAAGTTAGTCCTCTTCCAATTTAGAAGTTCTACTTTAGATTGCTCCTTGCTCTTCTGCATTACTAATCTAAGCCTCATGATACGATGATCACTTTCATCCAAGTGTTCCCCCACAGACACAGTCCACTTGGCCCACCTCTTTTTCCAGCACAAGATCCAGTAAAGCCTCCTTGCAAAGTTGAGAACGTACTGGTCAAGGAAGTTCTCCTGAGCACATTACAGAAATTCCTACCTCTCCTTAACCTTCACTCTAATATTATCCCAATCGATATGGAAGCATAAAATTAAAGAGAGATACTGATAAAGTGAATGGGAAAAACTATGGCAAATGGATTGCAGTCAGGAGATCTGAGGTTTGGACCTGAAAAGGATAGGACAGGTTATGTCCTAAATGTTAGAAAGCTAGAAACAATGGAAATCCCAAGAGACTTGGCAGTCAAAGTACACAGATTAAAATGTCATAAACAAGTACAGAGAGTAATTAAAAAGGCTAATGGAATGCTTGCCTTTATATCTAGAGGACCAGAATACAAGGGGGTAGAATTTATGCTTCAGCTATACAAAGTCTTGGTTTTGTAACACCTGGAATACTATGAGCAGTTCTGGACATCACACCTTAGAAAGGATATATTGGCTTTGGAGGAAGTGCAGTGTAGATTTACCAGAATGATGGCTGGACTCCAAGGGTTAAATTAAGAGAGATTACATAAACTAGAATTGTATTCCCTCGAATTTTGAAGGTTACGGGGTGATTTGATACAAGTTTCATTGCAAAACATTTGTTGTACTACGTCCCATATCCTCTGCATTGCATTTGGAAATCTTCTAAAAGTGAACAATTAAAGTTAAAAAACGAAAAACAATGCACTTTCCTTGTCTGAAGGCAATGACATACCGAGATATAGTTTGAGTTGCACTGGGATTTCACCAAAGTAGTTATTCTTCACATGCGAATCAATGCAAAATGCCCATAAACTATTCATCACAATTTGCATCGTAGTCAACCAAAACTCAGACCTTATTCAATGTCCATGAGCCTTCCAGTAGCAGACAATGAATAAAAGCTAAGAGCAGAAAGGTGAATGCGCTAACATTTCTAAATCCAGGAGCAATAAGGTCAAATCACAGCAGCATGTCTGCTCTTAGTATTTTTTGGTTCTTAAAGATGATGGATTATCTCATTTAACTTATTTATTTTAGCTACAAACTACTAATAGCAGTGAAATGGATTAAAAATCAATGAGAATAAGCAGCATGATACTCACCAGCATAAGCTGATCTCCTTTGCGTTTGGACAGGAGAGGAATCTTGCGCTTCCGTTTCCCATCACCCTCTGAGGGAGAGGAGTCCATTGTTGAGGGCGACGATTTTGGCAACGGAGGCACAATTTCTAGAAACAATAAAAAGCTGTGTAAAGCAATCATTTTTTTTTTTAAAAAGCAAAAATGCCTCTTCCAGATAGGATTGCCATGTTGTACTGAAGCACTACAGGAAAAAAAGATAATGTGTTAATTCACCACCTGTGTACTCTTAATACAATGTCTCAAATCCTTTAAGCACCACCAACCTCTGTATAAGAGAAATTGGGGTAGGAAATGAGGCTTGTGGTGTTAAGTTTCACCATGATGTCACACGACAGATTTGATGGGTCTTCTCCTGTCCACCACTTTTATTTGTTTGTATATGCATATATCTATATTAAAATCCATGTTACATCTCAGCCTATCTGAACTCAGTCTCTTAGTGATAGCATAGCATCCTTCATACTGGTTACCTTCCCATAAAGCTTCAAGTCATCAGGAAATGTCATGGTACAAAACCCTCATCATCATTCATTAACATTGTGGAAAATAAAGGGTTCCTGGGACATACCACTTTTTTTTTTAACCTTTTGGATATTAAATCCTTGAAAATTTTGCGCAACACATTTCTTTTAACTCCTATATATGCATTATGGATAATTTAGCCTCGTTTACTATAACTGAAATTTTCAGTCTTGCTGCTAAGTTCCATTCACTATATCTGCCATATCCTCATCACCTTTAACAGTACCATCCGATTTATTCTTTAGTGGACCCTTTCATTCTTTGAATTTCTTGCACAAATAGGTTAAAGAGTGGGAAAGGGTAGACTGGTCGAGTTAAGAATCCATAGAAAAAAGGAACACAGTCTGTGGATTTTGGTGATTTGGCTGCTTCTTGCTGAATTTGGTGGTCCTGAGACTTTTAATTTGAAGAGATAGATGATTGATTCGGAGGTTCTCTTGGACACAACGTTGCGGATGATTTCCTCCAAAGGGGTTTCTGATTGTAGCTGGAGTATGCAGAGGTGGTCAGTCAACAGGCAGGTTTCGAAGCTAGCAAGCTGGAATGGACAGAGGGAGAGAGAGAGAGAGGAGGGACCCCCACTTGGGTCTGTATGTGTCAGAGCCCAGATGCTTCTCAACCTGCTGCAGAGAAACACCAACTTAAAACCAGATAGTGGGTTTTGTCACATGACAGTCACCCAGTGATTCAAGCATGGTAGTTAGCAAAGTATTCCTTCTTGCTAAAATGAACAGGCAGTTCCCTTAAACTTCCTGGGTCTTGGTTCTTGCTGGGATGAGCAGACATTTCGTCTTCACCTCGCAGGTCTTGCAATGTAGGATACAGTGTTGAAAATTAGGTGGCCATCTTAAGCTGCTAGCAAAGTCATCTTTTATCTGTTCCTTTTTCAATTTCTTTAAAAAATATAAATTCAGATCTCCAGTCAGTGGATTAAAGAAAATTATCATTCAACAAAGCACGTCGGCGTGACACTATCCTTAACTTCGAGTGAACCATGGATGGATCTTTCTGTCTGAGTTTCTGTTTTTTTTAAATGGAATGAATTTTTTTGGAACATTTTGAATTGTTTTGTTAAATGTTTCCCACTGTTTATTTTCCACCATACCTTTTAGTCTATTTTTAGTCTTAGCCAGCTCTCCCCTCATACCTACATAATAGGCTTTAAGATTCTTGTTTGGGACTGGAGTACATTACTGTCAAACTTAATATGGAATTCAATTGTATTATGATCACTTTTTCCCCACAGGATCTTTTACTATGAGATTACTAATTAAACCAGCCTCAATGCACAATACTGGATCTAAAATAGCTTTATCCCTAGTCAGTTCCACAACATATTATTCCAGGAAACTGTCCCATTCTACAAACTCATCTTCCAAATTACCGTTGCCAATTTGATTTGTCCAGTTTATATGATTAAAGGCCCTGATAATTTTTACATGCCTTTGTTACAAGCTCCAATGATTTATTTCTTAATGCTCTGTTCAACTGTATCACTACTGTTAGGGGGCCTATAACCTACTCCCACCAGCGTTTTCTGACCCTTGAGATTCCTAATCTCCACCAATACTAATTCTACTCTCCTGATCATCTGAGCCAAGATCCTTTTCACTACCGTCCTTATGTCATCCTTTACTATCAAGGCTACTTGTTTTCCATTCTGTCTGTCTTTTAAAACTGTTGTGTCTGCTGGAATATTTATTTCCCTACCTTGGTCACCTTGCAACCACGTCTCTGTAATGGCAATTAAATCTACATTATGTCTCTCTATATGTACCGCTATACCTTATTACGAATGCTTCACGCATTCAGATAAAAAGCCTTTAAATTTTTTTACTACTGTTCTTTGCATGGACCTTTTCATTTACGCACTATTACTGTTAAACCCTCTATCCCCTTCTGTCCCATTCTTGCTGGTCTTTACTCAAAGCACAATACATTTCTTGTCTTGAATTTTCTCTTTAGATTTCCAAATTTCACTTCACCTGACCATACCCCCCCATCTTTTAGTTTAAAGCCAAATCCACAGCCCTAGTTATATGATTCACCAGGACACTGACCCCAGCTCGGTTTAAGTGGCGGCCAGCCCAACGGAATAGCTCTCCCTTTCCCAAGTACTGGTACCAGTGCCCCACGAATCGAAACCTCTTCTTCCCACTGTTTCAGCCACACGTTTAACCCTCTAATCTGCTTGACCCTATGCCAATTGGCCCGTGGCTCAGTTAACAACCCAGAGATTACTACCTTTGATGCTCTGCATTTTAATTTGGACCCTACTCCTCAAAATCCTTCAGGAGAACATTAGTCCTAGATCCATCCATGTCGTTAGTTCCTATGTGCCCATGAGCACACTATCTGACCTGTCATGTCGATCTAAACTTATTTGATTGGTTAACTAGTTACTAATTTAGAAAAGTAATAAAGTAACAGCAAGTTTCAGACTTCTACTGGTATGGTAATGAACATCTGCCTCCAATCTATTGCTTGCAAACTTTTCTACATTTCTTTGAATCTAGCCCTTTTCAAGTAACATGCAATCTCCTCCAACCGGGTTCAAGGACAACAGAAGACTGTCTGGACATTCATGCTGTTTTGCACAAATTGTGATGTTTACACAGCTGCAGATGTTCTACAAGAATAACAATGAGTGAAGGTACAAACTACTTGAAGGGCTGCAGGGCAGAGGCCAATTCTGAATCTTAAAGTATCAGCTGTATACTGGTACAACATCTTTATGACCACTGAAGTGGAAGTAGCTGCTTTTGAGTTACAGAATTCACGAGTGCACTCTGCACCAAAAGGACACAGTTAACTCTGTTTCTCTCTCCACAGATGGTGTCAGACCTGAGTATTTCCAGCACTTCATTTTTATTTCAGATTTCCAGCAAACGCAGTATTTAGCTTTTATTATTGTGACCAGAGCTGGATGTAATACTCTAGTTGTAGCCTAATCAGAGTTTTATAAAAGTTCAGCATAACTTCCCTGCATTTGTATTCAATACCTCTATTTATGAAGCCCAAGACCCAATATGCTTTGCTAACCACTCTCTCACTATGTCCTGCCACCTTTTAAGATCTATGCACTTGCACACTCTTAAGAACTGTACCATTAAGCCAATATTGCCTCTCCCTATCCCTTCTACCAAAATGCATCACCTCACACTTCTCTGTATTAAATTCCATCTGCCCATTTTGCTAGCCTATCTATGTCCTGTTGCAGTCAATTGGTATCATCCTCACTGTTGCCACTCCTCCAAGTTTGGTATATATAAAAAAGCAGCTGCCCTGGCACTGACCCTTGGAGAACACCAATGTCTACCATTCTCCAGTTTGAAAAATAACCATTTACCACAAGTTGCAGTTTTCTGTCTTTAAGCCAATTTTTTTATCCAAGCTGACTCTGACCCTCCTATCCCATGAGTCTCAATTTTGCTTACCAACCTTTTAAGTGGAACTTTGTCAAACGCTTTCTTAAAATCCACACAGACAACATCCATTGCATTCCCTTCATCAACCTTCTCTTGTTTCAAACAATTCAATTTGATTAGGCAAGCACGATCTGCCTTTTACAAATCCCTGTTGGCTATCCTTCATTAACTCAAATCTTTCCAGGTGCCTAAAATCTTACCCACCAATGATTTTAAACTGACCGGTCTGTAGTTCCTAGGAATGTCCTCACACCCTATCTTGAATAAGGGTGTCACATTTGCCACTTTCTAATCCTCTGGCACATCCCTGGTTTCTAGGCAAGGTTAGAAGATTATGGTAAGCCCTTCCATCATATCCACCCCTACTTCCTTGAGCAACCTGGGGTGAAAGCCACCCGGACCAGGTGACTTATCCACTTTAAGCATAGCCAGCCTTTTCAAAACATTCAGCCGACCAATTTTCACCCTATCCATTACCTCTCCACTTCGACCGATATTTTGCCAGCATCGTCTTCCTTTGTATCGGTGTTTACAAAGTACTCATTAAGTATTCTAGCTTTGCCCTGTGCCACTAAGCCTATATCAATCTCTTTGTCCCAAACAGAACCCACTCTGCCTCTTGCTACCTCGTTACGATTTACATGCCGGTAGAAGATTTTTGGGTTTCCTTTTATGTTGACTACCATTCTATTCTCATATTCTCTCTTTGCCAGTCTTATTTTCCCTCTTCACTTCCCCTCTCAACTTATTCTATTTGACCTAATTCTCACTTGGAGAATTCACCTGACCTGCAACACACACCCTCTTTTTTTTGTTTCATTGTATCCTGCATCTCCCTCGTCATCCAAGGAACCCTGGCTTTGGTTCCCCTATCTTTTGCCCTTGTTGTAATGTACCTAACCTGTACCTGAAACATCTCTTCCTTTAATATCACCCATTATTATGTTATAGTTTTTCCCGTCAATCGATTCCATTTTTCCCTGGCCAGCTCCCCTCTCATCCTATTGAAGTTAGCCCTCTTCCAATTTAGAAGTTCTATCTTAGGTAGCTCCTTGCTCTTCTCCATTACTCATCTAAACCTCATAATATGATGATCACTCTTACCCAAGTGTTACCCCCATAGACCCCCTTGGCCCACCTCTCCGCCCAGCACCATATCCAGAATGCATCCTTCTTAGTTGGACAGAGAACATACTGGTCAAGGAAGTTCACCTGAACATATTTCAAAAAATTCTTCCCCTCCTTACCCTTTACTCTAACACTATCAGGTCCAGGAAGTCATGGAAAAATTTACCTGACGATAAGAGAGAAGTTGGAGGACTTCCACCAGCTGGAATGGCAATAAGGACAGCTAACAACTCCAGAGGAAAGCCAAAACAATAACCCGACAGCCAACAGACCTGTTTGGGAGAGACATTGACATTCCACGTGCTTGCCCCCAGTCATCAACCTGACACCAACCTACCCGCTTAGCCAACCACCAGCTGCGTAAATGAGCATGTATTGTCCAATATACTACAGAAACTGGAAAACTCTCCACTGCAAACTCTAAGCAGAGTAGAGATTCAAAACCCATCCTACCTCAGAGTTAATCTCTCCCACTCAGCCTAACTCAGTCAGCTTCTCACATTACAATTAATAATAGTGCAAACATTCACCAAGGACTCAGCAGCTGAAAGTGCTCTGACTACAGCCAAAGTTTGGAACAACAAAATCCACAGTTATGCTAGTGAACATCCTTACTTCAAGTAGATCGAACAGAAATATTCCACAGATATTACTTAAAGCTAATAACACTGTGATGACTGTAAGCAAATCTGTTGTGCAACCAGTACGCAAGTGGGCAAACACACTGAATTAAGAACAGTATTAGTTGGGGTTACGTACATGATGCAAGATATGTGCATGTCTCAAAGATTACTAAGTATATCCAGTGCCTGAAATTGCAACTGAAGCATTTTATCCACAAGCTTGTACGACATAAGTGGCTTTCTCAGATTAATCTGCAATGTACTTAAATTGTTCTTTTTTTTAATAGTATTCTATTTGCTTCTTACCTTCTTCCAAGGGCTGGTCTTTTTCTGCCCTGTCCACTTTAACTGGAGTAGAGGCATCTGACCTTTGTACTTCTTCCTCTCTGTGGATAAACATCAAACAAATTAAAAATATTTCCTAAATCCAAGCAAACAGTACTTAAGGTTTTGCTTTGTAGCAAAATATTTTCCCCTCTTGCAAGGTACAGTTCAAAAGATGCCAGTCAACCTCTGGTACAGTACAGAAATAATCCGCTTTGCTTGAAGAGCCATGACAGTCACTGCCAGCATGCTTTACCAGCTAAACTCAATCCTGTTCTCTCCTATGTGGGTGCTTTCCACCTGGGGTCACTGAATGATTAGTTGTGAGAATCCTGGTATTATTTCTTGCCCAGGACAGAGATCATTTACAACACCTATTGGCACCTGGCCAAGATCAACTATCTTGGCACAGAACTGATCCTGGAAACTGCTGGTAAATATGGATGAATTACATAGTCTTTTACTTACTGAGCTATATGGGAAACACCAACAGTAGAATTCTGCCAGTGTGACCCAACAGGTATGTACGAACATACGAATTAGGAGTAGGCCACTCGGCTCCTTGAGCTTGCTCCACCCTTCATTAAGTTCATGGCTGAACTGATTACTCCACATTCCCACCCACCCCGATAACCTTTCACCCCTTGCTTACCAAGAATCTATCTACCTCTGCCTTAAAAATATTCAAAGGCTCTGCTTCCACCACCCTTTGAGGAAGAGATTTCCAAAGACTCACAACCCTCAGAGAAAAATTTTTTCCTCATCTCGGTCTTAAATGGGCGACCACTTATTTTTAAATAGTGACCCCTAGTTCTAGATCCTCCCACAAGGGGAAACATCCTTTCCACATCCACCCTGTCAAGACCCCTCAGGATCTTATCTGTTTCAAACAAGTCGCCTCTTACTCTTCTAAATTCCAGCGGATACAAGCGTAGCCTGTCCAATCTTTCCTCATAAGATAGCCCGCCCATTCCAGATATCAGTCTAGTAAACCTTCTCTGAACTGCTTCCAACGCATTTACATCCTTCCTTAAATAAGACCAATACTGTACACAGTACTCCAGATGTGGTCTCATCAATTCCCTGTATAACTGTAGCATAACCTTCCTACTTCTGTATTCAATTTCCCTCGCGATAAACGATAACATTCTATTAGCTTTCCTAATTACATGCTGTACCTGCATACTAGCCTTTTGCGATTCATGCACTAGGACACCCAGATCCCTTCTGCATCTCAGAGCTCTGCAATCTCTCACCATTTAGATAATGTGCCTCTTTTTTATTCTTCTTGCCAAAATGGGCAATTTCACACTTTTCCACATTATACTCCATTTGCCAGATCTTTGCCCATTCACATAACCTATCTCTATCTATCCCTTTGTAACCTCTTTATGTCCTCTTCACAACTTACTTTTCTACCTATCTTTGTGTCATCAGCAAATGTAGCAACTATACTTTCAGTCCCTTCATCTAAGTCGTTTATATAAATTGTAAAAAGCGGAGGCCCCAGCACAGATCCCTGTGGCACACCACTCGTTACATTTTGCCAACCAGAAAATGACCCATTTATGCCTACTGTTTCCTGTTAGCTAGCCAATCTTCTACCCATGCCAATGTTACCCCCGATACCATGAGCTTTTATTTTCTGCAATAACCTTTGATGTGGCACCTTATCAAATGCCTTCTGGAAATCTAAGTACAACACATCCACCAGTTCCCCTTTATCCACAGCACATGTAACTCCCTCAAAGAACTCCAATAAACTGGTTAAACATGATTTCCATTTCACAAAAACACGTTGACTCTGCCTGATTACCTTCAATTTTTCAAAGTGCCCTGCTAAAACGTCTTGAATAATAGCTTCTAACATTTTCCCTAAGACAAATGTTAAGCTAACTGGCCTGTAGTTTCCTGCTTTTTTTTTTTAGATTAGAGATACAGCACTGAAACAGGCCCTTCGGCCCACCGAGTCTGTGCCGAACATCAACCACCCATTTATATGAATCCTATATTCCTACCAAACATCCCCACCTGTCCCTATATTTCCCTACCACTTACCTATACTAGTGACAATTTATGATGGCCAATTTACCTATCAACCTGCAAGTCTTTTGGCTTGTGGGAGGAAACCGGAGCACCCGGAGAAAACCCACGCAGACACAGGGAGAACTTGCAAACTCCACACAGGCAGTACCCGGAATTGAACCCGGGTCCCTGGAGCTGTGAGGCTGCGGTGCTAACCACTGCGCCACTGTGCCGCCCTTTCTGTCTCCCTTTTTGAATAAAGGAGTTACATTCACTATTTTCCAATCTAACGGAACATTCTCCGAATCTCGGGAATTTTGTAAAATTAAAACTAATGCATCAACTATCTCACTAGCCACTTCTTTTAACACCCTAGGATGAAGTCCATCAGGATCCGGGGACTTGGCAGACCGCAGCTCCAACAATTTGTTCAGTACCATTTCTCTGGTGATTGTAATTTTCCTGAGTTCCTCCCTCCCTTCCATTTCCTGATTTACAGCTAATTCTGGGATGTTACTTGTATCCTCTATAGTGAACACCGATGCAGAATACTTGTTCAATTCATCTGCCATCTCCTTATTATCCATTATTAATTCCCCAAACTCACTTTCTATAGGACCAACACTCAATTTGTTAACTCTTTTCTTTTTTAAATATCTATAGAAACCCTTACTATCTGTCTTTATATTTCGAGTTAGCTTTCTCCTGTACTCTAATTTTACCTTCCTTATCGATCTTTTAGTCAATCTTTGCTGTTTTTTATATTCTGTCCAATCTTCTGACCTGCCACCCAACTTTGCGCAATTATATGCTTTTTCTTTAAGTTTGATACTATCTTTAACTGTTTTTGTTAAACACGGATGGCGGGTCTCCCCCTTGGAATTTTTCTTTCTCGTTGAAATGTATCTATTCTGTGTATTCTGAAATATCCCCTTAAATGTCTGCCACTGCATCTATATTAACATATTCACCTAATTTGCCAGTTTACTTTAGCTAGCTTAGCTTTCATGCCCTCATAATTGCCCTTATTTTATTTTAAAACACTGGTCTTGGACCACTCTTCTCCCCCTCAACTGAATGTAAAATTCAATCATATTATGATCGCTGATACCTAGGGGTGCCTTAACAATGAGGTCATTAAGTAATCCTATCTTGTTGCACAATACCAGGTCAAGCATAGCCTGCTATCTGGTTGGCTCCAGTCATAATTATGACTTTCATTCAAATATCCATGCATGCCTGAAGTGACACAGACGCCCCCCACCCCCCCAATAGTACTTCATTGTTCATGACCAATGATGCAGTTCATGTTGAAGAGAATTTCGTGATTAGCTTTGTATTTCACTTATTTCAATGAATGTTTAATTTAGGACATTTTCAGAACTGCAGTTGTTACCTCATTTTCTTGCCTGGTCTCTCAGGAGTTTGAGAACGTGAAGAGGCAGGGCTAGAGAGCGGAGATGCATTCCGTACTGAGAGATAATTCTTAAAACCCTACAAGATAACAAAGAAATTCAGTCAGATCATTATTTCAAGCAAGTTACATAGCAATAGGTTAGTAGGGTACCAAAGAAAACCTGACCAATTCCAGTAACGACCCAGCTTTTGGCACATATCTATCTTCTGCACCAGAAATTAAAAATCTGAAGTTTCTGCACACTTCCTGTCAAGTTTTCCATAACACATTCCTAACCAAATTATAACAGAAATGCCTTATGCAAACTTATAATACAATCACTGCACCCTCCTGCAGGAGGGTATATAATGCCCGCTTAACAAGTTTACGAAGGCAATTCTGATTTCAAGTGTGAACTTAAGAACATATAATGAGAAAATTGACAAAATGTTTATGCAGTAGCATTATTTTTATTTTATAGATATATATTATGCCATCATTTCTCATCGCTGGGTTATGAATTTTTTAGGTTTAATCACCCAATATAAAGTCAGACTTGTGCAAAGTTACAACTTATGGGGATACAATGCTGTTGCCTTCCCTATCATTAAATCCAAGTGTCAGTGAAGAGGAAGAATCATGGGGCAGCAGTGCGAAGGAAGGAAGAACAGACTGTGAAGTGGGTTTAAGAGGCGAAGGGCACCCCTGTGGTAGAGGAAGAGCTTTATAACCAATGAATGGACGACTTGTAAAATGTACTCACTATTGCTTGTAGGCTATTGGGCAACTAATTTCGACACAAAGTTCCACAACAGCAAATGACTGCAGTTAATCCGCTTTTGATGGTGATGGTTGAAGGATAAATGATGGCTATTAGGAGAATGCTGATTTTCAAATGGTACAGTGGAACTTTATACACCCACCCAGACAGCCCTCAGTTTAGCCTCCGATCCAAAAGACATTCTCCAACAAAACAGCACTCTCTCAGTACTGCACTAATGTGGCGGACTACAGTGCATATTGAAGGCTAACACCACACTCTAGCATTTTTCAAATAGGCTATGTACAGATGCAGAAAATATCCAACATCCCATCATATTTGAAGAGAACTGCAAACAGTAAGGCGTGATTCAGTTTTACATGCTCCACTATACACTAACCTGAACATGGCCTCGGGTGGAACTGTAAGAACTGAAAATTGGATTGCGAGCAGAAGTGTGCTTCCCACCCACACAGGTGCTGTTCAGTGAGCTGATGGAGGATGTTCGTGACCTTTTGGAGATGGGGTCATCTGAACACTGGGAATTGGTGCCCCTCTTTAAGGTTCCAGGTCTAGAAAAGAGAAAAAAAAAATGAAGTCAAAATCAGGGAGAATTGCACAAAATAATATGGATTTGTAGCTAATGATGTGCCCTTCTGTTCTGCTAGCGTTTGTAGCTAATGATGTGCCCCTCTGTTCTGCTAGCGTTTGTAGCTAATGATGTGCCCCTCTGTTCTGCTCGCGTTTGTAGCTAATGATGTGCCCCTCTGTTCTGCTAGCATTGTTTTTTTATAAATAATCCGTTATGAGTTCATTTTAAAGATCCTACACCTCAAGTTCTAAAGTATACCTTTTCTCTCTTTTCCAAACATTTTGTTCTTGGTTGCAATATTCCTTCCAGTGTTGCCTCTTGCTAGGGTACAGTTCCACAGACAGCAGCAGAGTTCTGGTACTTCCCCCAAGAGGAGTTCCTCAATGTACCCTGTACAGCCTACATGATTACAGGAAACCAGCCATCTGAGTTGATCCTGATCTCAATCGTACCAAGCTTTTTGCTATCTAGTGATCCCTAATGGAAAGGATGTCATCACCAGAGTTGCTGAACAATCAGGTGCACAGAAGCCTATTGTAGCAATTTAACTGCTGCCCCAATTGACACTGAATTGCTCACAGATCAAGGTTTTGAACCTGGGAAGCTCCTGCACAATACAACATAGTGACTATTTACACACCAAGCCATATAGGAGACAATTCTCCATAACATTTAATATCTGCAGGATATTCCACTCAAAGACAGAAATCTAAAACTTTTCAATCATATGCAGTATTTAGTTGACTGTTGAGTCACATTTAAAATAAAGTGGAACAACTTTATTTACACTAAGTGAAAATGCCTGGGTAGATGCCAGTACAAGCTACAAGAAATTAACATTTTTCTACAGTACAATTTTAACTGCACACTGAGGTGATTTTCTAAAGTAACCATGTGATTTTCATATTGGTGAAAAGAGAGAAGAATGGAGAGTGAACATGAACTGGAGGATATAATTAATGTCAATAAAGTCAACCCCAGCCCGAGTTAGTAAAGTTAAGCACATATTCCGAGATAAAAGCTACAACTGTACAAGATGGTTCAATGATGACGAGGGACAATGACCAGCTGTTAAAGCAGCTCAGCTATATTACCTGACATGCCAAGTTTTTTTCCATTCCACTTGCAGCTTCTAAGTCTACAAGAATGGTCAGAGGTAACTGTCCCTCAATTTTCTAATCTTGCCCAAGCAAAGTACCTGGGGAGGTGTAACAAAGACATCACCATATGGGAATGGGAAGCCAGAGGAGTAAACCCATGCCCTAGTATTCGGTGGCACAGTATTTTTCGACTTTAAGAATCGCAAGGGCCGAGCTATCTGTCAGTGCGGAAAACAATGCAAACAAACTTCATTCACAGCAATTAAAACCTGCTTAGATTTAGGGAGCACAAGGAAAACTTAAAACATGATGGTTAACAGGTAACATAGGTGTGTACCAGCCACTTCCAAGGTCTGTGAAGAGAAATTGCACATTTTTGAGCTCTACCCTGTAATCAGGCTGAAAGGTGCCCAAGTGACAATGCCAGATGGAACAACAATTAGATCGCAGATTGTGCAACCGGAAATAAAAGGACCAAGGTGAAGTCCAACCCATCCCTGACTGTCACAAAAGTTTTAAAAACTTCACTGCATAAAAAGTTGTTACTGGTATGGCACAAATTCAACGATTCCAAATATTCAGCAGATGGAAGTGATTTAAATTTAATGGACCATTGTATTGCTGCATAAGTAATTCAACTATCTGGAACAGCATTTTGAAATTATGTCCAAAAATGGTAATGGGTGGAACTTCATTTATTATTGGGACCAGTTTATTGTACACCTATTTCTGGCCTTTCTTCTGCACTCAACTTACTTTGGAATCAAAGAAGCTGGAGCTCCATTGGCCAACAGGGGTTCAAATGCAGAGTGACCACTTCCACTGCTGTCATGGCGTCTGGAAACAAAAAGCAACAAGTTAAGCTATCACAAGACACGACTGGAACTTGAAGTTTGTCAATCAGTAATTAGTTTTCAAAGGCATGATGCCCATTTTTCTCTACACTCATGAGAGTTATATGATTTCACAGGAAACTCAGTTACACCAAGTTTGTAAATTATCTTATTTAACAGAAGATTAGTTTTTCTCGCTAGAGGATCTGGATTTGCAAACTCAAAATTGGGCTCCGTTCAATCACATTGCCAGTCTACCTCATTCAATACCAAAGTGTACTGAAAATATCTAGTGGCTGCTCATGGGCCTGCACTTGATTTTTGTTTAAAAACAAACTATATGAATTAAATGGTCTTTACAAGATGCTACATTTGTAACACTTTTGACAACAATGTCACGTAAAACTGAGGGGAATGTGGCCACTTGGATACAGAGATGTGTAGCGATAAGGAATATTTGGGAAAAGGAAGCCCCAAGGACTAGAAAGATGTGACTTACTCTGTTCCAGAGAGTTGGGAATGCTCTAACTTAAAATAGGAATAATTAAGACTTAAGAATTGAATAAACAATATCAAAATCTGATCATTTAAGATAACAATGATAAATTTTGATGATGACTGTGAAAGTCTGTACCAGGCTAACAGGATGGCAGGATAGATGGCAGAAGCAGCTCACTGTTGGAAAAATGTGAAGTAACATATTTTCAAAGCATAGAGAAAGAAGACAGTCTTTAAGTGCTGAGATTTTCAACAGTAGAGGAGCAAGAGGCCTTCGCATGCAAATACACATGAGAGTAGAGGGGGTTCGCATAAGTAGACAAGGCATAGAAACTGAAAACTGAATTTTTGGTTTTCTAACAAGGGGTGCAGAATACAAGAGCAAGGAAGCAATGCATTTGTCATAGGCCTTAGGTCACAGTTACACCATGGTTAACAGTTTTGCAAACCACATTATAGGAAGGATAGAAAAGCAGTAGAACAGGTGCTATATAGATTCACTCAGAAGGGTTACAGTAATGAAGAGAAATGCAACTTTGGATTTTTCCCTCCCACTTAAGCTGAGAAAGTTTAAATGATCCTAGAATGCCAATGTTGTGAAGGTTTATAAGATAAATAGTGATACATTGTTCCCACTGGTCAGCTTCCCTCCAGGCTGTATGATTCTATTCTGAGACTTAAGATGCCACAGATGGAAATTATTGAGCTTCTTTTCCTGCTAGCTGTAGCAAGGTGCTGAGAACACAGGCTTTATAAATCACCAGCTTGGTCCCAAGGGTCAGCTTGGTGTTATCGCATGCACGTTTCGTGCACAGGCCGAAGATGGTAGTTGCTTTCCCTATGCATGTATTGTGCTCTGCATCAAGGGACAGATTACCTGTCACCGCGGGCCCAAAACAGCAGAATTTGTTAACCACTTTCAGTGGGGTGTTATTTAGTGTGATCAAGGGCAGAGATGCAACACCTTATTCCATGACCACAGTTTTCTTGATGCTTATAGTCAAGGAGAACAAGTTACAGACATAGGAGAGATAGTCCATGAGCCTTTGCAGCCGAGTTTTCACGTGAGCGACTAGCGCATCATCATCAGCGTATAGGAGTTCTCTGATCAGGATGCCATGTGTTTTTGTCTTCGCTTTCAGCCTTGATGGATTGTAGAGTTTGCCATCTGATCTAGTGTGCAAGTAAACTCCGAATTAATAATTTCCATCTTTGCTGTCTGCGACAAATTATGGGTATATCCTGGCAGGACAAAATCACAAATGCAGCAGTCCTCCCAATTGTGTTGCCACTCATCAAACAGAGGTGGCTTCTGTGGATCGGACGCATCCGCAGGATGAAAGACGGTCGCATACCCAAGGACCTTCTGTATGGTGAGGTAGCAGGGGCCACATGACCAGTGGGAGGCTCAAAGCGCCGGTTCAAGGATGCTTGCAAGCGGGACATGAAGGCCTACATGTCGACTATCGCACTTGTGAGCCACTAACTGCAGAAAAGGAAATGGCAATACATCCTGTGGACTGGCATGTGCCACCTCAACGACCAGTGGCTACAGCAGCTTGGCAACAGGCGCCAATGTCAAAAACAACTCACAGCATAACTTGGCAGCTTCAGGTACAGCACTTGTGGTAGAATCTGCCTCTCAAGGATTGACCTTCACAGCCATCAGCAAAGGTGCACCAAGAAAAGACACTCCACCTGAATGGATTGTTTGCTGCGTGTCCATCATCTTTTGTAGATGGAAGGATGACCACCTAAGATGCCATAGTTTAATTTAAGCACAATGAATTGAAGGGGAGGTTGGAAAAGATTTCTTTACAGAAGGTAGTGGGAATTTAAAATCATTGCCCATACATTATTGTTGAAGAAGAGTTCATGAATTATTTTAGGACAACAGTAGTGTGTAAAAAACTGTACAAATAGGGAGCAAGCAGGATGATGGATTTAGATGAGATGGTTCATATGGAGAAAATTACCTAAGTGAATTGAGGCATTGACTGGCTTTGTTTCTGCATTGTTATTTCTCTGACATTCATTCATTTAAATGTAATACTTTCTACTGAGACCCTTACTTCAAGGCCAGATACCTCATAAAGGTTAGCATTTGATCAAGACAACCATTCCATTTCAGACCACTGAAGGAAACTGTAGATTCAAACTAATTCTGCGGTTATCACATCAGTCCTGTTGATGATGCTTATGTTTCTGATGTGGAGTTGGGGGGGGGGGGGGGGGGGGGCGGTGGGGTGGTGTCCTCTGTTCGATGTCATCTGGGATAGATAAGTCAAATTCAAAATTAACAGAACTCTAATACAATTACAAATACTCTACCTACAATTAAACCAATTAATATACATGTAACGATATGTTCTGAAGAAAATGGGTCATGCATTACAAATTTGCTAGAGTTTTATGAGGACATCATAATGGGAGTGGATGAGGAAAATCTGATAGACATTGTCTACCTGTACTTCCAGAAAGTCTGTGATGAGGCACCACACATTAGTTTACTTCAAAAGATCAAATCTTTTGGTAACAGTAGGAATTTGAAGCACTGGATTAGGAATTGGCTTTAATCCCACAGCCAAAAGGTTATAGTTAACGTGGTTCATCTTGGAGACATGTTACTAGTGGTGTCCCCCAGGGATTAGTCCTCGGCTGGCTATTCTTCATGGTCTTTAGTAATGATCTGGACAGCAGTTGAGAGTATGGTGTCTCAGTCTGCAGATGACGCCAAAATCTGTGCTTAGATTAAGACAGTAGAGTGCAGTTAAAACCAAAAAGATTTGGATGTACTAGGGGAGTGGGCCACACAATGACAAATGGTGTTTAATTTAGATACATGCAAGAGAAAAAAAACAGAATTCACATATCATTTACAGGGAACAATACTGAAAGAGGTTGAGAGAGATAAAGACATTGATGTTGCTGTTCAGAGATTGCTGAAGGTCCATGACCAAGGCAAAGAATTTGTAACTGAAGCTAATAAGAGTATTTATGTTTTATTAATACATCCATGCAGTATAAATCGAAGGACACCATTGTGTTACACTACAGGTCACTGATCAGGCTGCTCAGTTTTGGTTCACCCACATGGTAGATGATATGGTGGCCTTGAAAAAGGTCCAGAGGAGAATAATTCCTAGCTTAAAAAAACACAGATACTCAGACAGACGCAAGGGCCTCGGTCTATTTACTTTAGGGCAGAGGTGACCTGATAGAAGTGTCTTAAATGCTTAAACAGCTGGACAGCACCCCTATTGACAGGATTATTCCAATTTAACAGACTGGGTAGGACCAGGAGACACAAGTTCAAACTGTGCAACAGAAGCAGACTAAGTTAAGCAAATCCCCTTTTCTCAAACAGAAGTGAGCCTCTCGAATACATTCCCAGCTGGCGTGGTGGGTGCTGACTCTCTGTATGCCTTCGAGAGGGAGCTGGACTGGTTCTTGACTGGGTCAAGATTACATCATACAAAGTAAGAGTCTTTACAGATAACACTTGGGGAGGGATGCACCGTCAATTATAGTGTGGGGTAGGAGCAATGGACCAGCTGGCCTTTCCCTGTCCGTCAATGTCGTATGACACCATTTCCCAGTGATCACCAAATAAGACTGATCCAGTTGTGCGCATATACAGGACTCTCCTGTTTGGATTAAGTATGATTAAATCTATTTTTATAGGAATTCTAATAATTTGCCAATTCCAACCCTCCCCACCCTCTGTGCTTCCCCTCCGCCCCCTACTCAACCCCCAGCCCCACCAGAGGTCTAAACTGAACTGTTGCTGGAGTACTATTCCACGTGTGTTGATTGCTTTTGAGCAGATTATCCAAGTGGCCGGCCATTTTTCATTAGTGCATGGGGGAGGGGAATTAATGATAAACCCAATACTGTCCTCACCCAACATTCACTTCCCTGTCTCAGCAAGGGGCGGTAGTTACTGAATATCCAACAAAGGCAGAAATTGTGGCCTTTCTTCTCACCCGGGGCAAGGTGTAATCCCCAAAACTGCTGCCCTTGCTGAAACAAGCTAATTCAGCTAATTGGGCCCATGCTCATTTTTACACGAATCCACAACAGCAAATTCATGAAATGATTTGGTTTAACTTCTATCACTTGCACAAAGCAATTGATGCAAAATTGATAGTGAGCCACAAATGGGTACTTGTCCACTGTACACTACTGGGACACACCACAGCTGTAAAACAAAACCTTTACAAACACTGCATGTTTACTCCCTGTACATCAAGCAAACCTGCTATGAAACATGCTTGGAGTTGGAAATTCACTAAGCTCTAAAACATCCATCAAATAACCACTCACAGTTCATCCAAGAAGAAAAACTGAGCAATAAACATGACTCTTCAAGTAAAATACACCTTAACCAGATCATGCCAGTCATTTCTATTAACATAATTGCAGGTAAAAAAAAAACGCTCAAAATAATTTCTTTATAACTCATATCTCAGGCATTCCCTCCAGCACACTCCGAAATCTCCTTTTCCGAACCCATCACAATAACCCTTTTAGAAACCAAACTAACCAACCCACATACCTGCGTTTATTCTCTCGTTCAGAGATCAAAGTTCTCTCGGCATCATCTTCAACCATTCTTTTCCGACTTTCCTTGAGTGCACTTAGCACAGTTGCTTTTGAGCAGGGGTCAAACAGAGGGGACACAGCAGGGGACAACATGTGGTCAAACCTGGGAAGTTAACAGAGTTTAAATACATGTCCACTAATGTAATGAATGACTTAATTATTTTATATTTCACATATCAAATGTTGAATCAAAGTCAAGATTAAATCAGAAAGTACGTCAAAAGGATAAACTGGTAGAAATTGAAATAAAAATAGAAAATACAGAAAATGCAGGTCAATCAGCACCTATAAAAAAGATTAAGCTGTTGCAGGTGTGCCCCCTTCATCAGAACTTTCGACTAAGATATAAACAGGTACAATAGTAAAACTGGAAAAAGAGGGAGGAAATCTGCCTAACCCGTCCTTTTTTGTTTTAAACCGGGCCAAATGTCTCAGTTTGTACAATTCTCCACATCTCCTCAGCTGCCAAAGCTACCTCCAAGCAGCTTCATCTCTTTTGTTCCAAACTTCTTTTTTACACTCTCTAAAGACCAAGACATGACCAGCACTTTTCTACTACCTCTCCTGGACACAACAGGATGGAAGAAAAAAATGTTTGACCCCCCTCGCTCATTTTATCCTCCAAATTCTTTCTCGCTCTATTCCGAACCCCTTCCCCCATCACATTTCCTGTTACCTTTATTCATCTACAAATCCATCTGATCTATCTGGGTGATTTGATCAACATTTTCAAGATATTAAGGGGAATAGAAAGTGTAAAAGAAACTATGTGCGCTGGTTGGGGAGTTTAGGACTAGAAAAATAGAATAATTAGAGCCAGACCTTTCAGGAGTAAAATTAGGAAACACTTCTACACATAAAGGGTGCTTGAAGTTTAGAAGTCTGTTCTGCAAATGACAATTGATGCGAGGTCTATTGTTAAAAATCTCTCTTAGATTTAGATTTAAAGTTGTTAACCAAAGGTATTAAGGGACATGGGGAAAAGGTGCTAAGTCACAGATCAGTCACAATCTCATAGAATAGCCAAACAGGCTTGAAGGGTTAAATGTCCTCCTCCTGTTAACATAGATTCATAGAAAATAGGAGTAGGCCATTCGGCCCTTCGAGCCTGTTCTACCATTCATTATGATCATGGCTGATCATCCAACTCAGTAACCTGTTCTTGCTTTCTACCCATACCCTTTGATCCCCTTAGACCCAAGAGCTATATCTAACTCCTTCTTGAAAACATACTATGTTTTGGCCTCAACTGCTTCTGTGGTAGCGAATTCCACAGGCCTACCACTCTCTGGGTGAAGAAATTTCTCCTTATCTCAGTCCTGAAAGGTTTACCCCGCATCCTCAGACTATGACCTCTGGTTCTGGATTCCCCCACCATCGGCAACATCCTTCCTGCATCTACCCTGTCAAGTCCTGTTAGAATTTTATAGGTTTCTATGAGATTCCCCCCTCCCTCTTCTGAACTCCAGCGAATATAATCCTAACCGACTCAATCTCTCCTCATACGTCAGTCCCGCCATCCCAGGAATCAGTCTGGTGTTCTTATGTTCCTATCTCTGCATTCGTTTGTATGTAGATTGTAGCTTCATAAGCTACTGCAGTCCTGCCCAGCTCTTCTCATCTTTTTTGCTACGCTGCTACAAAGAGAGAAAAACCAATACTTGTAAAATATGCTTGCAAAGTAGGACAGCAACTTTCCATTTGTTCATTTGAACTGAAAACCCAGTTAGTGAAAATCTGCTGTATGGGAAGGCATAAACAATTAGAGGTAGATTTATTTATTTTATGTACAAATTTTGTCTGCATAATCCATGCAACAGTTTTGTCCTCTTTTCTATGAGTTGGTCCAAAGACTCAGTGAAGTTCAGCCCACAGCCTCACAAACACATCCACCAATGCAGTGGCTACACAGACCCGTAAGTCTCAGGAATGATCAGTCAGGACTCCCACTCTTGACTGTTATTTTTAACCACTGCTGGAAAATACAGATCAACATTGGATTCAGCTACAAGATGCTCCGTGGTCAATCAGCCTCTCTAAGTTAACACGCAAGAGTGACTTGGGTGAAAGGGTGGAGGGGTGCAAAGTAAGGGCTGGGAGAATATCCCTCACCTTACTGCGCATAAAAATTCAAACAAAACACTGGAGAAAGTTTCCCCAAAAGATCAACTGGTTAAGGTAGAAGCTGAGCCATACAGCCAACTAGTGTCCCAGGATTGGTTTCCAGTCCACCACTATTTGGCACATACTTTGAGCTTAGCTTTGGGAAGAATGGTAGATTGGCATCTTTCTGCTTTCCCCATTACGTATATTGTGATTTGCTGATGTTGCTTCTACACAAGGCCCACAAAAAAAAACAGCATTCGGATGCTTTTTTTTGTGCAGCTAGACGAGTACTTTCGTTGTTTAAAAATGCCACCCGCTGATTTCAACCAGAGCAGCAGCATGGGCTCTACAACTGGCCTGTTACCCTGAACTATGCAGAAGAACAAGACAAAAACAGCCCTGATTGCTATCAGTGGCCCTGCTGTTGTGCTTGTGTAGGGACAGGCTCAGCTGTGATAACTCAAGTCATTTGGCCTATAAACAGTCAGTATCTAGGCTCACACACAACTAATGGTCCCATAGGCAAGGTTATAGAGAGTAACCAGCATTTGTGGAAACACACCCCAGGCTGGTGTCTTTAAACAGCAATTAAGGTTTAAAAAAAGTCATGAAGCAGCATGGGTACACAGTGGTTATGGATACACAGCTTTTACATACAGGTATCCTTACCACAGCCATGTCTCTGAAAGGAAGTGACAAGAGGTCAGGCGCTGCCATGTTTTGACACATTGGGGTTAATCATCATGAGCCACTGCTACAGACAAAGGTCTAGCACCAGGTAGCCACACGTATACCAATTTTAAATAGAAGAAACTTAGCAAAGTGAAAGCTATACAACTATGTATATTTGTCTGTATTAATAAACCAAACTATGGTTTGTTTTATCTGGTCCCAATCCCCCTATATATTAACTGGAGTCAGCATCTGGTCATCCAACAATAAGCTCTGCTATTATTTGGATTTCAGTCAAGCACTGAACTATGCAAAATTTGCTGGCATAACTCCTTATAATGATTAGCATGTTTAATAAGCCTAGTGACAAGAATTCCATTGGTAGATTTCTTAATGGAGATTCATTTCATGACCTATACAGAGTAGATGGTTCTAGGTTCAATCTGAACAAGTCTGTGCTGATATAGTTGATCTATTAGGGCAATAGGAGGGGTGTTACTGTTACCTCAGAGTCCACAGGCTGGAGAGTGATGCTATCAGCCAGGCTTCCTACTCTATCACTAGTCAGTGACTCCTGCTCGAAAGTGCATGTGTGAAGCCAAGACCAGTTATGGCATTCTTTATGGTCAAATCTTTGAATGACACTCACTGCACAGGCTAACGCATCACTGTCCACTTGGGCAAAGTAGTGCAGGGCCAGACATCAGCAAGTTCATACTAGAAAGGGGAAAGAAAATTGTTTCCACAGTATTTCCAACCTTAACAGAAACATTATATATAAAACCACTTATTGTAAGCATAAATGGGTCTGGTAAGCAATGCTAAATTGTTCCTACTGTTTTTAAAGAGTGCAGAACCAGTAAACTGAAATCATCTCCTGTATTTCCTTACTGCTCAGTTATTCTGCAATATATTTATTACACACAGTGCAGACAATCAAAACAAGGTGGCCAATAAATATACAGAAGATGCAGAAAGGTGCAATACTAAACTATTATTTACAACCTTTAGATGTGACAAGTTCTGTAAATCCTTGTTTTGCATAAGTTGAAAATAGTATCTAAACTCAGACAAAACTTCCCTTCACCACTCAAATCCGGACTTTTTGATGGTTGATCAAGTTAACACAGATCAAACATGTAGTTTTTGTCCAAAAATACCATGGTCTGTGCTTGATGCATGCTCTTCCAGTCCTGAATTTCAAGGATGCATCTGCTTTCAATATGCTAACTTAAACAAACAGCTCTAAGGAAAGATCACCTGCAGGAAAAACTAACTCGGTTTTTCTCACCACAGATGTTGCCTCATCCACTGAATGTTTCCAGCATTTTGTGTTTTATTTCAGGTTTCCAGCAATCACAGTATTTTGTTTTTGTATAAACTAACCTGGGAAGCTCAGGGCAACAAAATGAGGTGGATATAAGATGTAAATGGGCAGAATAACCACAGGATTGTTACAGTGCAGAAAGCAGGCTATTCAGCCCATCGTGTCTACACCAGATCTCCCAATCTCACCTAGTGTCACTCCCCTGCCTCCTCCCCATAACTCTGCACATTCTTCCTTTTCATATAACCGGCTAATTCCCTTTTGAATGCTTCAATTGAACTTGCCTCGACCACACACTCAGGCAGCGCATTCCAGACCTTAACCACTCGCTGCGTGAAAAAGTTTTCCTCATGTCACTTTTGCTTCTTTTACCAATTACTTTAAATCTGTGCCCTCTCATTCTCTGGGGAATGGCAGGTGAAATTTAATACAGGCAAGTGCCAAGGACTTAATACAAGAAAAGAAATGGATAACATGACAGCTCAAGGAATGGTGTCAAAACAGTTACAGTTGACATTGAAAGCAATTAGGAAATTTGATAGACTGGAGGCATAAAATACCAACAGGATACAAAAGGTATATCTGAAACACTCCACAGAAATAGTGACAAGACAGCACAGGATCAAATGATAAAAGGCAAATTTAGAACAATTGCCAGGAAGGAGCTCTTCACCCAAGTGCTCAACACATAGAAAAGACTGCAGGGTGGGTTAATGGAAGTGAGGACATTGGTATCCCACTAACAATGGAAGGGAGAAAGAAGAGTGGATTTCAGGGATCAGCTAAGATGGGCTAAACAACCTTTCTAATATGCAGCTATCTTGTGCACATTCTCCCCCATTTAAGTTTATAACTTCTGTCACCAAGTCGAGACGCGTGAAAACAAAGGTTCCATTAAAAGCTAATTCTGCACCATAATTTCACTCCCAAATATTGGAGAAGGAAGAGTTTGTAAAACTCATTTCATATCTATTTCACCAAGATATAATATGTTGTTGTATCAGAATATTCACCATCTTCTATAGGATTCTGAAGACAAGATATATAAACAAGACAATGATGTTTGGTTTCTTAAGGCAAATTGGGCGCTAACAAAGAACAAAACAGCACAGGAACAGGCCATTCTGCCCTCCAAGCCTGCAACGATCTTGATGCCTGCCGAAACTAAAACCTTCTGCACTTCCGGGCACTGTTTCCCTCTTTACCCATCCTATTCATGTATTTGTCAAGATGCCTCTTAAACGTCGCTATCATACCTGCTTCCACCTCCCCCCCCCACACCCCGGCAGCAAGTTCCAGGCACTCACCACCCTCTGTGTAAAGAACTTGCCTCACACATCCCCTCTAAACTTTGCCCCTCGCACCTTAAACCTATGCCCCCTAGTAACTGACTCTTCCACTCTGGGGAAAAAGCTTCTGACTATCCAATATCATGATCTGCGTACATCAAAAGCTTATATTTTGCACACAATCAGATCACTCTACTTAACTTGGGTAAGTCCTGAGAAATCTTTCAACTTAATAGTTACCATGAATACTTACAGCGGTGAATGCATTATACTTGCATCAGGACGTGCAATTTTTACAGTCACTGGACTATGTACCATGGGCGAGTTCCTGGAGGACAAAACATTTTTCTTCTGGTAGCCATCCCATCGGACAGTCGGCAGAGTTCCAGGTACTGAATACTGGGGCTGATGGATTGGATACCGTCTCCGAGGAGTAACTGTAAATTTATTCATCATAGCCTGATGTTCCCTAGAGGAGACAATGATTCAGGCACAAAGGTTAACCTCAAATACATGATGTCCTTGGCAGCTTTTAAGATACTTGCTTGATGCATGTAACATCAGTTTAGAAAAGGATCAAATATATCTAATAGCTGAATACACAAAACCAGAGAAATCCATACAGCCAAATATCCTGCATTAGTGGAAAACTCAAATACAAACTCAGAGCTAGCTTATGTGTCCCCGCATTGTTCAAATCGTAGTGGCACCAAGGATTACAGGTTTGATATCAGTCTGAGTTAATGATTTCAGCCAAGACAGAGGTTGCTGTAACTTACTTCAGTGCTCCAGAGTAAAGGGTCAAGGAGAGAAAAAGAAGTCAGAGTTCCCAGCTCCATTGCTATCCACTAATGCCAACTGGAAAGCACACTTGTATGGATGTCAAGATTACATACTACGACAAAGCATTTACAACGCAGAGACAGGCCCTTCGGCACAATGCTGGTGTTACTGCTCCACATAAGGGATATAAGACTTCGGAGCAGGAGTAGGCCACCTCAAGCCTCCTCCCACTAGCGTTTTATACAGCTCCATCATAACCTCCCGGCTCTTATACTCTATGCCTCGGCCAATAAAGGCAAGTATCCCGTATGCCTTCCTAACCACCTTATCTACCTGTGCTGCTGCCTTCAGTGATCTTTGGACAAGCACCCCAAGACCCCTCTATATTCCCTAGGGTCCTACCATGCATTGTATATTCCCTTGCCTTTTTAGTCCTCCGAAAGTGCATCACCTCACATTTTACAGGATTAAACTCCATTTGCCACTGCTCCGCCCATCTCACCAGCCCATCTATATCATCCTGTAGTCTAAGGCTTTCCTCCTCACTATTCACGACACCAACAATTTTCGTGTCGTCTGCGAACTTACTGATCATACCTCCTATATTCACGTCTAAATCATTAATGTACACTACAAACAGCATGGGTCCCAGCACCGATCCCTGCGGTACACCACTGGTCACAGGCTTCCAATCACAAAAACAACCCTCTACCATCAGCCTCTGCCTCCTTCCGCTAAGCCAATTTTAGTTTAGTTTAGTGATACAGCACTGAAACAGGCCCTTCGGCCCACCGAGTCTGTGCCGACCATCAACCACCCATTTATACTAATCCTACACTAATCCCAATATTCCTACCTCATCCCCACCTGCCCCTATATTTCCCTACCTCCTACCTATCTTCTTTGGCCTCCTTATCTCGAGAGACAATGGATAAGCGCCTGGAGGTGATCAGTGGTTTGTGAAGCAGTGCCTGGAGTGGCTATAAAGGCCAATTCTAGAGTGACAGGCTCTTCCACAGGTGCTGCAGAGAAATTTGTTTGTCGGGGCTGTTACACAGTTGGCTCTCCCCTTGCGCCTCTGTCTTTTTTCCTGCCAACTACTAAGCCCATGGACTTTTACTTTCTTAACCAATCTCCCATGCGGGACCTAATCAAAAGCCTTACTGAAGTCCATATAGACCACATCAACTGCACTATCCTCATCCACACCTCTAGTCACCTCCTCGAAAAATTCAATCAAGTTAGTTAGACACGATCTCCCCCTGACAAAGCCATGCTGACTATCCCTGATCAATCCCTACCTCTCCAAGTGGAGATTAATCCTGTCTCTCAGAATTTTTTCCAATAATTTCCCTACCACTGATGTTATCCATGCTATTCACCTCGACTACTCTATATGGTCACACAAGTTCCACATCCTAACCGGTCTGTGGGTAAAGAAGTGCTTCCTGAATTCTTTATTCAATTTATTAGTGGTTCATATTGATTGGGTTTGGTCATGGTGTTCTCCATGATGGAATGGCTTAATAACACTCGTCATCTAGCTTCACACTTAAACAACGGGCATGCCACCAAAGTACAGAGGGCTGCTGGAACACATGGAGAAACAACCCAGCATGTCAAACATCTTCGGGAGAAATGGGAAAAACATCAAATTATAGACCACAAAATAAATATAAATGTACATTGAAATTTTGATACTATAAAGAAACTCTCAGATTTGAAGATCTGGGGGGGAAACATCACAAACAATTCAAGTGCAATTCAAACTTCAGATCAACAATGAGCAACTCACCAAGCTGCTGTGCACATAGAGAGAGACCAATTGAAGTGGTCACAAACCCTGGCAAATCGTTTATGCCTTTCATTAAAATGTCTGTCGTCAGCATAAAGAATCATGCTAAAATGAATTTTGGAAAAAGTGCTGAAAAGTTTGGTTAACAAAATAGGCTGAAACTCATTTGCACCTCATGATAAATAACCAGGATCAGTGTCATCACTAGATTTAGTTCAACACTAAATTTTCATGCTGCGCCCTTTCAACTATGAAAAACACACAATTATAAATCTTGAGCCACCCAAAGAGAGTATTCTGGGTATTGTAAAACCAGGGTGAGCTACTGTTGGGTTCTAGTGCTGGGAACAATTTGAGATGATAAATGAGATGCATTTGACGAGCACAACACTAAACTTATTCTAATCTGATTTTCCCAACGGGCTGTTAGACTCAGTGTATTAAATAAGTCAGGTTTATTCGCAAAACACCAGTGACTGCATCAAAATGTAATTTACTGGCCATGATAAACAAGTACAGATTCTTTCTTTAATAGGAACACCAAAGGCTCATTTGGATTTAAATTATGTAGTAGCTGATAATTTCCCAACTATGTACTTAGGAAGTGTCCCTCATTGTAATGTTTCAATGCATCATAATGTTGGGATTATTTCAATCCTGCAGAGGACACATCACCAAAATAAAATGATCAGCTCTCATCTAAGCTGAAAAAACTGAACTCTTACTTTGCTTAATGTCTCAAACATATAGTCTCTGGAATGTGAAGCACACAAGCCAAATGTTCAAATCTACAATTACCACTACAATGAGTAATTTCAACTGAACCTTAATTTACAGTTAGATAAAACATGTAAATGGGAAGAGTTCTGGCAAATGGAATTCAAATGCAAAGTTTGATGGAGCATGCAAGTGTAAAACGTGTGTTATTAGTATCCCAAGAATGGTATTTATAGGTAAAGGCCAATAGTAAATAGATTTAGGGCTTTTAGCAGACTTGGCGCTCAAAATGCCCGATCACTTCAGTAATCAACAAGACAACATACTTAAGTACAGAATTAAAACAATTTTTTTTTATTCTTTCATGAAATGTGGACGTTGCTGGCAGAACCAGCATTTATTGCCCATCCCCAAGTGCCCTTCACAACTGTGTGGCTTGCTAGGCCATTTCAGAGGGCAGTTAAAAGTCACATGTCGGCCAGACCAGGTAAGGACGGCAGATTTGTTTTTACAATGATAGTTTCATCGGCACCATTACTGAGACTAGCTTTCAATTCCAGATTGTTGTTAATTAATTGAATTTAAATTCCACCAGCTGCCATGGTGGGATTTGAACCCCTGTCCCCAGGGCATTAGCCTGCACCTCTGGATTAGTAGTTCCATGACATTACCATTAAGCCACCACCTTCCCCTCAGAGGGCATGCTTGAATTGTACGGGATTGTGATCATTCTATAGCTTGAATCCCATATCCAGTTCTTCAAGCCTTGAAAGCAGTGCAAAAGCCACAAGACTGATGCCTGGTATCAAATTATGAGGAAAGACTGGAGAAACTTGGGCTGAATCTTGAAAGGAGCCAACTAAGAGGTTTTTTTAAAAATCTGGAACACGACTACAAACAAAGCCCTGTGAGTAGAACAAAGAGGCAGGGGGTCACATGGGGAAAAGAAATATGAAGTCGTGAAGACAAAAAGATGTTCTTTTCATATAGTGATCAAACAGGATACAGTGATGGGGAGAGCGATTTTCTGGATGAGCTAGGCTGATCTGAATGGCCGCCTTCACAAGTATCTATTGTCTGACGGGTACACACTTGAATGTCAGAAACATTACAAGGCCTGCATTAAAAATTTAATTTTTCAGAGGATTATCTTACATGAAGCTGGCATCAACACCTTAACATTTATGAATACTGCAATATTAAAAATACAAGAAATGTTTTTGTGTCTATTCATGATCTGTGTACTGAGACACAAATGTGGTTTCACCACCGACTGACACTCAAGAAACAAATAATTGAGGTCTCAAAGGCAGAGACCTACAAGGTACTGCTTTTACTCCTCCAGTTATAGCTCTGCTCCATTTTGGTGCAGAAATGTTTCTATAGTCCTGAAAAGGTTAACAGTTTAGGTCCACCTGTTTATTCCCTAAAGAATCGCTTCTGTTGTGGCTTTAACTGCAGCTACTGGTTTCACACACCATTAAAATATTCAGCTGTGTGCAACACTGATACTTTCATTTGATCTGTGGTTTGACATATATGAAAAAGCATAGCCAAAAAAAGCTGCCAAATCAATATACAGCTTCTGCTACACCTGGAAAGTTGAAGATTTTTGTTAACAGCTGCTGCGAATCCGCTCCCCAGTTGCACAATGGCTGCAGTCGTTAACCATTTGGAAAACATTGTTCTTCAAATGATTAATGGCTACAGCACTAAATCTGCTTGTATATGCATTATACTGGAAACAAATCCCAATTCCTGTCTGAACAGTTCAGGTCATTCAGTCAATCTTCTGAGTTCTATCAATTCAAATGCAGCTAACACACCAAAAGAAAAAGACTAATGCAACAGCTCTATAATATAACTACTACTGACATCTAAAAGAGCTTGAACGGTGGATTCTCTCCATCTAGCCTGTATCAGCATACCCTGCCAGTTAAACACAGTGGTGATAGACACAGGAGTCTTTCTCACCACTCTACTTAACTGGCATGGGTTGATGGTCCAACTCATGGCAGGACCCTGACCACCATTTCTCCCTTTACTTCAAAACACCACGCCTTTGCACCAAATGATGAACACTGCCCCATCTTGGCAACTGAGGCACTCATTAAATTATCACATCATGAATAAGGCAGTTATGCTCATATGTGGTATGAGGTTATGTGTTGGATCATTCACTGCACTACAAATTACCTTCGGCGCCTTTTTTCACCCAGTAGATTTATCACAAGGTGCCTTGTGTATTTCAACAGCAGCATTGGGACTGTATGTCTTAGTAGAAAAGCACCAAAATCAGTTTTAATTTCACCGAAAATTTTAACATCTCAACAAATACTTGCTTTTAAAAATTCACATTTTTCCCCTTGCTTTGCAGTTTCTTGAGCTAATTCATTCACTCATTTGTTGCAAAGACAGCAGTTGGTGGGGGTGGGGTGGCAAGTCACAATATTACAGCAGTGCTGTGGTAAACTAATCTGATTTTAAACCAGCACAGTGAAAAGTTAAACTAAATTCTTCCAACTTGCACCATTAGTGCACCAGTAAGTTTGTAACTTTTAGAACACTTTATTTACAATGCTCTAGCATTTACCTTAGCTACTTTCCACCATTACATAGAATGTACAGCACAGAATCAGGCCATTCAGCCCAATTGGTCCACACTGATGTTTATGCTCCACAAGAGCCTCCACCTAGCCCCCTTCATCCCAGCATCAGCATAATCATCTAATATAAAAGCAAAATACTGCGGATGCTGGAAATCTGAAACAAAAACAAGAAATGCTGGAATCACTCAGCAGGTCTGGCAGCATCTGTGGAAAGAGAAGCAGAGTTAACGTTTCGGGTCAGTTCCGAAGAAGGGTCACTGACCCGAAACGTTAACTCTGCTTCTCTTTCCACAGATGCTGCCAGACCTGCTGAGTGATTCCAGCATTTCTTGTTTTTGTTTCAGCATAATCATCTATTCCTTGCCCCCTGATTTGTTTATCTAGCTTCCCCTTAAATTCATCTCTGCTATTAGCCTCAACTATTACCTGTGACAGCAAGTTCCACATTCTAACCACTCTGGGGCTAAAGAAGTTTCTGTTGAATTCCCTAGTGGGTTTATTAGTAACCAGCATTTATTTATGGCCCCTAGTTATGGTCTTCCCCACAGGTGGAACCATACTTCTGTCCACCAGATCAAACTCTTTCATAATCCTAATGGCCTCTATCAGGCCTTCTCTTTTCTAGAGAAATGAGCATCAACCTGTTCAATCTCTCCTGTTAAGTATTATCTCAGTCTGAGCTCATCTGATGAATCATTTTTTTACCTGCTCCAATGTTTCTTTATCCTTTTTTAGAATTGCACAGTATTCTAAAAGTGATCTAAATGTGGCTCCATACAAGTTTAACATAACTTCATTGTTTTTCAATTCTAGCCCTCGAGAAATGAAGGCCCTTTTTTAGTTTGTTTTTTGATGGCCTCATTAACCTGCATCGCTTTTAGTAATTTCTGTAACTGTCTTCCTAGATTCCTTTTCTTCTCTATCCAGTTTACATTCTTAAGGGCTTCTCCCTCCCCACCTTACCAAAATACTAACTGAACAGTTTGTAAACATGGCAGGACATAAGGCAGAAATATCAAGACTGCAGCTATGGACTGGTAATCTCAAAAGTGCCTCCTGAATATGGATTTCCCTACAACATACAATGCAAAAGTATTTCACTGGCTGTTAAGCACACTAGAATCTGGAGTACAAAATCCAGGCTGACACCCTAGTGCAGTGCTGCACTGTCAGAAGTGCCGCCTTCCTGATGAGACGTTAATCAGAGAACCCATCTGCTCTCTCAGGTGGACATGAAAGAACCCATACGTTATTTTGAAGACCAGGAGCGTCCTCTCCAGTGACCTGGCCAATATCTATCCCTCAATCAACATCACAAAAAGAAATTATCTGGTCATCACATTGCTGTTTGTGGGACCCTGTTGTGTAAATTGGCTACCAAATTTCCTACAACAGTAACTACACTTCAAAAGTGCTTCATTGGCTATAAGCACTTTGAAATGTCTGAGATCATGAAATGCAAGGCTTCCTTTAACAAAAACTGTGATATGAAAGTAATTGTTTTTCTGCAGGAGCTTTAAAAATGTATAAAGGATTTAAAACGCCTACAAGAAATCGCTGTATCACTGATATAATTGAAACAAAACAGAGAAACAGATTTTTCAAGATCTAAATACAGTCTAATGTTTTTGGTTATTTTCTGATGAAAAATTACAGGCTAAACCATAAATCTACATTCTCTTTTCCAGATGTGATACACATTTCCAGTACTTTCTGGTTTTATGTCAGATTTTCAACATTTACTCCATTATTATTTCTGCATTCAATCTTTATAAGTACATAAGTAGGTCATTCAGCCCCTCAAGCCTGCATCGACATTCAATAAAACAATGTCTGATCTTCTACCTCAGCCAGACCTTCCCACACTTTTCTCATATCCCTTAATTCCTAAGATTAGTAGTCACTTCGTATTTTTCAATCCAGATCTAAACTTCTGTCTCAGCAAATTAAGGATGAATTGCCTTGAGCAACTTTTGCACTAGTTGAGATTGCATGAGTTTGTGATCATGGTGTTTTAAATGCTGTCAGGTCCCTTGGCTCTTACCCAAAGGACAACCTCTTAGTTGGGGTCCGAATGGGATTCGGCCGACTGTAGCGGTTCTTCAGCTCCCTGCTGCTAACCGTGGCCTGCGCCGAGTTTTCGTTCGATAGGTAGCTGCCCATCATTAGGTCGCCCGGACTCCGCTCGCTCGCATGTGCCGCCACAGAGTTGCGCTCCTCGCAATTCACCACCTCCCACTTCCAGTTGTTGCCCTGGGCCCGGCTGGGATTCCAAAGTCCCTGCTGAAGCCTGCCTCTAACGCTCCGACCTCTCCCTTTCCAGTGACCGCTTCCTCCGTTTAACTTGCTGTGTACCACTTCAGCCCAACGCGTCCCGAGGAGAAACGCTTTGATGCGATCGAGAAAAAATCGGGGCCCAGGCCTGGGGCCTACTCCCTGCAGTGAAGAGTAATAAATCCAAGCAGGCGCTACGGCCAACAGGCCCAACAAGTACCAACCCAAGATGTAGAACGAAAGCAGTAAAGCGAAGCTCAGCCCCGCTGCCCACGTTATCACAGACCGCTTGTGTGCGGGAGACATGGCGGCGGCTTCAATCCCGTCTCAGTCGCCGCCATTCTGCTTTCGGTCTGTCCGCCATTACCGGACGCTTCACACACTGCACATGCGCGCCATTACCCGGCACCCACTACTGTGCGGCGTGAGCAAGCCCCGCCCACCGGGCGCCCTCTCACCAGGCAACGCGCACGCACAGCGTAACACGTCCCGATGTACGCGCCCCCGTCACCCGCACAGGCTTGTGACAGCGACGCGCGCTGACCGTGGATACATTTCATTGTTCCCGATCGGAGCAGCGATTACCAGGGCGAATTGAGTGATGCACCCGTCCGTTGCAAATCTCCAGAAACTTGGTTGTTTTACAACACGTTGCACAAGCATGATTTTTCCCATAATCTCCACGCTTTTTGTATAAAAACTGGAATTAATTGCTCAATTAAATTTGCTGCAGAAAGTTAAGCCTGGTCATTAACGACGAAAGAACGTTTTTACCAGTGTGATCATTGTTAATAATTGCTAATCAACTCTCTGGCCCAGAAAGAGAACAATTTAAACTGCTGGAGCTTGATAAGACCACAGTTCGAATACTGTGCCTAGTTTCCAAGTCTACATTTTAAGAGGGATTTGTAGGCATTGGGGACAGGTTTACAAGGATAATGCCAGCACTGAAAGGTTCTGAGCAGCAGGAAAACTACAGAGTGGGGCTCATCTTTTTAAAAAAAAAAGGTTGAAAGGTGACTTGATAGCTGTCTCCAAAATGCTGAAGAAGTTCAGTAAGGTAGACTGAAAAAACATTTCCACTTGTCGGGCATTCAAAATTTAGGGGCCATAAGTAAAAGATAGTCACTAATGTCATGAGTTTCTTTGTGTTACCTCAAGCAACACAATGAGGTACGTGGATTCCAGTTTCTTAAAGACTTCTAGAAGGTTTATTAACAGCTAAACTAGTACATACAATACAAAGCAAACTATATACAGAACCTTTGTCCAGCATGTTACAGTGCAGAGTGACCTTCGCTTCTAGTCACATGACTTTTTCCTGGTATTTAGCTCATTAGCATACTGAGTTCTTAAAGGGACATCACTCTTGAAGCGATCACAAAACATCCCCTTTCTTTCCAAAGGTAAGTCTCATATGCTATAAGTAAAAACACAAAAAAATGAATCATATCAAAATTAGTTATACAGGGATCGAGATTATAAAATTTACATGTATAAAGGTAGGGATTGTGAAATTTACTAGTGCAGAAGCTTAGGAGTCCATTTTTTCGTTTCGGTGGTTTGACAACTCTTCCAGATCTTGTTACGGTATAACCTTCTGGGGATATGGATTTCATCCTTGTTTTTCGAGCAGTGGCTCCTGCACCTCGGATAATTTGGTGTTTTTTCTGAAATTTCTCCCTCTCTGCATTCAGTATCTGTTGCTCTGCCTTCAGCCTGCTAACATACTCGTGTTTTTCTCAGGATGACCACATTTGAGGCCTTGTCATTCTTGGAAAGTTCCAGCACATCATCTCAAAGAGCCAACAGACAATGTTTCAAATCATTCCTCCTCTTACTCTCTAGGACATTGTGTACCTTTTGCCTCTCCTCATCCTCTGTGCCTGAAGGCCTGGGGCTCAAGGTTGAGGACTCGTTGGGGGAGAAGTACTCTGCTTCATGAAGGTACCTGACCATTCTGGCTCATTTTGGTGCTGGCTGTTCTCTAGAGAGCAGAGGTGAGGGCACAGCATAGTTGTACTGTTGCTGGATTTCCAGACTGCACTGTTTGATGCTGGCCAGAGTCTGCGAGTACATTCCAGTCCTTGGAGATTTCCCCTTGGCAATGCTCCCCACTGCCAGCCTTTGCTTCTCAATGGTTACAACGTAAATCTCTTCTTCTGAGTCGCTGGAGAGCGAAGAAACACTGCCTGTTGACTAAGAACTTCCACCATCTGAATTTGAATCTTCATTCTCTTGGTGTGGCATCTCTGAGAAGGGGCTGATACTCTCCAAACCAGAAGCACTGAGATTCTGGAAGAACTATGACTCAATCTCAGACATCAGGGGGCTGGACACATGGAGTGCATTCTCTCTGAAGTGCAGTACGGTATCGCCTTTGAAATTTTCTATGGTATCGAACCTGACTGGGTACATCTGTTGTAAGTCCTGAACTGACTCAATGTGGGTACCCTTGGTTTCTTCAGCTGTAATGGGTACATTGGTGATCTTGTGGATAGTCACGATGTTGAGGTCCCTACACACTGGTAGTCCTGCCACTGCTGGTCCTCTCATGTCTACCAGATAAAATATGTGGTTTCCATGCCAACTTGCCATAGCTGCATTACACTGTTAGTGTGCCACTGCAAGGGATGGGCGACCCATTGTATGTGGTTAATTTTGCAGTTGTCGGTTGTATCATTAATTTCCAACGACTCTGGTACATAACCTTCAGGATTCAGATTGGTAGAATATTTGCACTAGATCCTGTGTCAATCTTAGTCCCGAGTGTGTGTTTGCCAACTTCCTTTGGGCACATGATATTAAAAGTAGCAAAAGTTGTTTGACTTCATTAACACAATGTGTCAGATCACAATGTGAAACGTCTGCTCATCTTCTGGCTAAGAATTGCTCCACTCTGAGTCTTGTCTCGGGTCTATTTCGCTGTGGAATTTGTGTATCAGCTTGCAGGTCTCTGGCGCTGTCCTTGCTGCTGTTGCTATGTTGCTGTGCCTGTCTTCTGTTTATCTGTGTTCTACTGTGACTTCCGGCTGCATCTTTGGAGCCAGATTTCTTGCATAGGCGGGCCCAGTGTCCTTTTGCACAGCATGCCTTGCACAGATCTTGAAATGCAGGACAATTTTGCAGTGAGTGGGACAAACCACGCTTAGCACACAGCATGCTTGCTTTTTGTGACCTGGTTACTGTGACGATACTGTCGGCTGCACCTAGTGCTTGCAAATGCTGTTGTCCAGCTACAATGGCTTCATATTTCCTGCCATCTTCTAACAGCACATCAATGCTCTGACCTTTCTTTTTCCCCCAAGAGGTCTTTTTGAAATGCTTCAATAGGTGTTGAGACAATCACTAGCTACATTATTCGCTGCAACAGCTCAGTTTCTGAAAAATCGCATTCTTTGATCTTACTATGGCATCTACTGAGAATTGATCTATTGATTCATGTGGCTGTTGCCTGTAGGACATAAATTCCAGGCGATGAATTCTAAAATTCACTCTTACTCGAAGCTGATCTTTGAGCCCTTTCCATATCTTTGCGGAATCTTTCTGGTTCTCTTCAGATAAGCCAGAGGTATTGATTCTGTATTACCCCTCATTTCCACTGCCATCAGTATTTTCACAGCCTACTTCTGCAACTGCTTGGTCTGTGAAGCATAACTTTGTTTAAAAAGTTTGAACTCGGATAGGATATCAATGGTCTTCCAGTTCATGCTGGGGAATTTGATATCCATCCTTCTGCTGTTCTTTTGCTTTCTGCTCTATATTTAACTTTGTTAAGCTCTGTGTGTGCCTTCAGCACTGTACTTATTATGAGTTTTCTATTTGTGTTTGAAAACTTGTTTTAAAACTTGTTCCATTAACTCTGTGCTGTTCCTGCTTTAAGAAATTCTTTTCTTCAAGCTAGCTGATTTGACGGAGTGTCATAGGTGCTTAAGAGTGTTATTTTTTTTTTCTTTCAGCACTTTGCTTATATTTTACACAGCCATTTGATGGGCAACTCAAGGGTTTTCCCCTTTCCTTTTTTTTTGCTCGAGTTTATTATATTCTTCACACTTGACTGGTTTAACGATTTTTTCAGCTTGACTGTTTTAATGTGTTTGTTGGTTTCCTCTGCTTTTTTTTCACTATCTAACATTGATTTTTTTTCAGTTTGTGCGCTTTTCAGGGTTTTCCCTTTTTTTCCTCTCACTCACACGGAGCCTTTAAAAAATGATTTTTTTAAAAACTCTTCAAAGGCTTTTTTAAAAAAAACTTAATTTCTTGGAGGCCGGTACAGTGACTCACCCACGCCTCTGTTCTATGGAGCTTTTATCAGCCATCTAAGGTGTGTAGCTTTCTTTCACTCTTTTCAGGTACTTGTTTTAAAGTTTCTTCACTTGTTTGCTGTTTTACCCGTGGTCTTCAAGCTTTTATCTTGTCTTTTCACCACTGCTGTCACCGTATCATGGAGTTTCTTTGTGTTATCTTAAGCAACACAATGAGGTATGTGGATTTCAGTTCCGTGAAGATCTCGAGAAGGTTTATTAACAGCTAAACTAGTACATACGATACAGAGCAAACTATATACAGAACCTTTGTCCATGGTGTTACAGTGCAGAGTGACCATGGCTTCTAGTCATATGACTACATCCTGGTATTTAGATCATTAGCATACTGAGTTCTTAAAGGGACATTACTCTTAAAGTGATCATACAACAACTAATAAATCCAACAGGAAATTTAAGAGAAACTTCTTTACTTGAATACTGGTAAGAATGTGGAACTTGCTACCACAAGGAGTAGTTGAGGCAAATTGTATAGATTCATTTAAGGGGAAGCTGGACTAGCACATGTTGGCAAAAAGAATAAAAGGGTATGCTAATAGGGTTACATGAAGAGGGATGGGATGAAGCGTGCATGGAGCATAAATACTGGCATAGACCAGTTGGCTCAAATGGCTTGTTTCTGTGCTGCAGATTCAGTGTCATAGAGTCATTACAGCAAAGAAGGAGATTCTTCAGCCCATTGAGTCTGAGCCTGCTTTCGGTACAACAATCCAATTAGTCCCATTCCCCTGCTCTATCCCTGTAGACCTTCAAGTTTATTTCCCTCAAGTGCTCATCCAATTTCCTTTAGAAATCATCAATTGTCTCTGGTTCCACCGCCTTTGTAGGCAGCAAGTTCCAGGTCATTACCACTCGCTGCGTAAAAAAGTTCTTTCTCATATCCCCCGAGCATCTTTTGTCTTCCATCTGTGTCTCCTAGTCCTTGTACCATCAATTAATGGGAACTGCTTTTCTTTGTCTAACTTATCTAAACCTGTCATAATCTTCTACACCTCTTATCAAATATCCATTCAGCCTCCGTTATTCCAAGGAGAATAACGCCAGCTTCTCTAACCTAACCTTGTAGCTAAAATTCCTTATCCCTGAAACCATTCTGGTAAATCTCCTCTGCACCTTCTCAAGGACCCTCACATCCTACCTAAAGTGTGGAGACCAAACTAGATGCAATACTCTAGTTGTGGCCAAACCAGAGATTTATAAAGGTTCAGCATAACCTCCCTGCTTTTGTACTCAATGAAACCCAAGATTCCCATATGCTTTGCTAACTACTCTCTCAATATGTTCTGCCATCTTAACGGATCTGTACACATGAACCCCAAGATCCCTGCTCATCTTTAGAACTGTGCCATTAAGTCTCTATTGCCTCTGCCTATCCTTTCTGCCACAATGCATCACCTCACACTTCTCTGTGTTAAATTCCATCTGCCACTTGTCTGTCCATTCTGCTAACCTATGTCCTGTTGCAGTTGATTGGAATTATCCTCACTGTCTATCACACCTCCAAGTTTGTATCACCCTAAGTTTTGAAATTTTACTCATATTCCAATATCCAAGCCATTTATATATGTCAAAACAAGCAGTGTTCCTTGCACTGACTCTTGAGGAATACCACTCGTAACTCATTCCTTCAGAGACTTTTAAAATGTCAGTTTTGTACTTATAGAATCACAGAACACTTACAGTATAAAAGGAGGCCATTTAGCCCATCGTGTCCATGCCGGCTCTCTGCCATTCACCTGAAATACGTGTTCTCTGGTTCTCGACTCTCCTACCAATGGAAGCAGTTTCTCCCTATCTACTCTGCCCAGAGCCCTTACGATTTTGAACAACTCTATCAAATCTCCTCTCAACCTTCTCTTCTCTAAGGAGAACTCAGCCCCCGCTTCTCCAATCTATCCACGTAACTGAAGTCCCTCATCCTTGAAACTATTCTCGTAAATCTTTTCTGCACCCTCTCTAATGCCTTCAAATCCTTCCTAAGGTGTGTTGCCCAGAATTGGGCACAATACTACAGTTGAGGCCGAATCATAACATCCTTACTTTTGTACTCTATGCCTCTATTTATAAATCCCAGGATCCTGTATGCCTTATTAACCACTTTCTCAAGCTGCCCTGCCACCTTCAATGATTTGTACACATATACTCCTAGGCCCCTCTGCTCCTGCACTCCTTTTTGAATTGTATCCTTTAATTTATATTGCCTCTCCTCATTCTTCCTGCTAAAATGTATCACTTCACACTTCCCTGCATTAAATTTCATCTGCCACTTGTCCATGCATTTCACCAGCTCCCTGTCTGCATCCTTTTGAAGTTTATCATTATCCTTTTCACAGTTCACAATATTTTCAATTTTTACCCCCTGCTGGATAAATAGTAGATGCTCAATATTCTAGCTCTTTGCTAGTTTATTGACATCCTCTGACACTGCAGTCAAGTGACCACTACTGAAGTACCAGCTTTGACAGGCTGTTTGGCCATTAGTGCTTTCAGATGAGCTTGTTTCCGTCTTCACCTAATGATAACGTACATTCACTCCCAGCAGGAGTTGCAAAGGTAGCTATCAGAAGCCCAAAGCTCTCCTCCCTAATCCAGGGCCTATAAAAAATGTTCATCCTTCGTCTTAACGCATTAACAAAAAATATTTTTTCTTCCTTTCAGGTGTTAAGGAACGCAAGATCCAGCAGCTGATGGGGACTAATGCCCCTCCAGATCCTTCTTCCCCTTCACTTCCCTCTGACCCCACCCCTTCTGATCTGACCCTTTGCCGTGTATTCACTATACCTTCTGACCTTCCCCTCTCTGACTCTGAATGATCTGTACCCAGCAAAGGTCTCAGTTTTATCCCCTTACACCCCCACCTCAATGAATTTCGCGCTCAGCATGACGTTGAGCTCTTCTTCCGTCGCCTTCGCCTCTGTGCTCACTTCTTTGAGTAGGAGTCCTCCCCCCGACCAGCAGACCCATTCACCCGCCTCCAGCATTGTTCCTCTACCTGGACCCCTTCTTCTGGCCTCTTACCCGCTCTTGATCTTTTCATTGAGAACTGTTGGCGAGACATCGACTATTTCAATTTCTCTGCTCCCCTCACTCACTCTAACCTATCTCCCTCTGAATTTGATGCACTCCGTTCTCTCAGGGCTAACCCTGACATTGTGATCAAACCTGCTGACAAGGGTGGTGCTGTTGTTGTCTGGCGTATTGACCACTACCTTGCAGAGGCTGAGCGCCAACTCTCAGACACTTCTTCCAACCTCCCCCTGGACCATGACCCCACCACTGAACATCAAACTACTGTCTACAGGACTGTCACTGACCTCATCTTCTCCAGAGATCTTCCCTCTACAGCTTCCAATAGTCTCGCAACCCCAGACAGCCCACTTCTACCTCCTTCCTAAAATCCACAAACAGGACTGTCCTGGCAGATCCATCATTTTGGCCTGTTCCTGCCCCACTGACCTTATTTCGCAGTTCTGATGGAAGGTCACTGACCTGAAACGTTAACTCTTCTCTCTCCATAGATGCTGCCAGGCCTGCTGAGTATTTCCAGCACTTTTTGTTTTTATTACCTTTAACTCCTACTCTCTTTTCTGTTGCGTAACCAGCTTCCTATCCATTCTGCCACATCAAGAGGCAAAAGGGAGGGAGCAACTTAAAGCAATCAGGAACACTAGAGAAAAAGTACTCGGAAAATTAATGGGACTAAAGGCTGACAAGTCCCCTGGACCTGATGGCCTGCATCCTAGGGTTAAAAGAAGTGACTGCAGAGATAGTGGATGCATTGGTTGTAATCTTTCAAAATTCCCTAGATTCTAGAAAAGGTCCCCACGAATTGGAAAACCACACATGTAATACCTCTATTCAAGAAAGGGAGGCCCATGAAATCCTAAGGCAAATTGGGTCCAAAATTGGCTCAGTTGCAGGAAACAAAGGATAAGATCGATGGGTGTTTTTGTGACTGAAAGGCTATTTCCAGTGGGTTTCCACAGGGCTCAGTACTGGGTCTCTTGCTTTCAATGATATATATCACAGTGGCACAGTGGTTAGCACTGCAGCCTCACAGCTCCAGCGACCCGGGTTCAGTTCTGGGTACTGCCTGTGCCGAGTTTGCAAGTTCTCTCTGTGACTGTGTGGCTTTTTGCCTGGTGCTCTGGTTTCTTCCCACAGCCAAAGACTTGCTGGTTGATAGGTCAATTGGCCATTATAAATTGCCCCTAGTATGGGAAGGTGGGGATGTGGTAGGAATTTGGGATTAATGTAGTATAAATGGGTGGTTGATGGTCGGCACAGACTTGGTGGGCCGAAGGGCCTGTTTCAGTGCTGTATCTCTAAATAAATAAATAAATTTAGACTTGAATGTAGGAGACATGATTAAGAAGTTTGCAGATGATAGGAAAATTGGCCGTGTGGTTGATAGTGAGAAAGAAAGCTGTAGACTGCAGGAAGATTTGGACTGGTCAGGTGTGCAAAAAAGTGACAAATGGAATTTAATCCAGAGAAGTGTGAGGTAACGCATTTGGGGAGGGCAAAAAATGCAAGTGAGTACACAATAACTGGTGTGATACTAAGAAGTGTAGAAGAACAGAGGAACCTTGGAATGCATGTCCACAGATCCCCGAAGTTAACAGGACAAGTAGATAATGTGGATCTTAGCTGACAATAGAGTATAAAAACAGGGAGGTTATGCTAGAACAGTACAAAACACTAGTTAGACTGCAGCTAGAGTCACCGCATCACAGGAAGGATGTGACTGCACTAAAGAGGGTACAGAGGAGATTTACAAAGCTTTTCCAAGAATGGAAATTCTTAGCTATGAGGAAAGATTGGATTGGCTGGGGATATTTTTCTTTAGAACAGAGGAGATTTAACTGAGGAGTACAAAATTATGAGGAGCCTACATAGGGATGAATTTTGTGGCACTGGCGGGACTCCCGGCGCCAGGCCAAATAGGGTATTCCCCATGGTGGCCACTTGGAGCCCCCCAGCGCAATTGTATGTTGCCCGGGCAATTAACAGCTGGCGTTGGGATGCCCATTCCTTGAAAGATGGGGAATCCTGCCTCCAAGAGCTGTCGGCCAATCACAGGGCCGATAGCCCAGTAGTATCGGTAGCGTCACTGGGAGCGGTGGCCATCACCGGTACTACAGAGACCTTGGACCCACGCCCAGCGCTGGACATCCAGACTTCAGGTAAGTTAGGCAGGGTCACTGCGACCAGTCCGGCAGGCCCTGGTGAGGCGGGGAGAGGGAGGGAGGCATTTATTACAGGGTGAGGGGACTTCAGGAGGTGGCTTGTTTGCTGGCAGGGTCCCTCCATGGGCCACGGATTGCCCATGGAGGTAACGCCCCTCCCCCCAAGCCAGCAGGGAGGTTGCCTCATGTGGCCTCTGGACAGGAAGGCCATCTTCAGCCTATGCTGCCCCTGCCAAAATTGCTGTGCAATGGGAAGGCGATGGACCCTCTTCCCCCTGTCTCCCATCACAATTCTATGGACCCCCCCCCCGCTTCCTAACCCATCTCAGGGGACCCATAAAATTCAGGCCATGGAGAGGATAGGAAGGACCTATTTTCCTCAGCAGAGAGGCCAATAACTAGGGGGCACAGACTTAAAGGAATTGGCAGAAGGATTAGAGGGAACCTGAGGAGGAATTGTTTTCAACCAGTGGGTGTTTGGAACTCAGTCCCTGAAAGGGTGGTAGAGGCAGACACCTTTATCGCATTTAAAAAAAATACTTGGATATGCACTTGAGTGGGCTTAGGCTTTATAGCACTTTTTTGGCTCCTAGAGACATGATGGGCTGAATGGCCTCCTTCTGTACCATAAATCTTCTGTTTCTATATTTAATAAACAATACAAAAAGATTCAAGTAAATACTTGGCTGCTGGGATTAAAATTCATCTCTGTATACAGGAAAATTAAAATATCAATGATGGTTCAAAGAATTCTATTAGGTTTTCTCTGTATGTTTCATTATCTGAAATCACCAGCAATCAGTATTCACAAAACTCCTGTCTTAAATGGAGTTAGTTCCTTTGATATATTCAAATGAAACTTCAATTACTAACATCCTCTCATACTCATTAATATTAAATAACTCTAAAGTAGACATTATCCAATTTATGGCTTAATGGTGCCCACTGTTCACTTTGAAGTTATTCACTGCATTATCATTAAAATGGTTTATTCAAACAGCAATCTAAGAAGAAGGATCCTACTCTTCATCTGAATGGCTCCTATAAGGTTGTAATTCTTCTCAGTTGTGCATATCTCTACGCTGGAGACTCACATTCAACATAGACACAGACAGGACTTAGAAAGACCACTGTGTAAGGTCCCCCCACCAAGCTGAACGGAGGATCCATGGGAAACCCCTCGAACTGTATCAGGAAAATTTTGTGTGCTGTAAAATGTAACAATGTATATGGCATAACAAATGAAGTGGAAGGGTTATGAGGCAACTCATTTTTTTTAGAACATTACAGCGCAGTACAGGCCCTTCGGCCCTTGATGTTGCGCCGACCTGTGAAACCATCTGACCTACACTATTCCATTTTCATCCATATGTCTATCCAATGACCATTTAAATGCCCTTAAAGTTGGCGAGTCTACTACTGTTGCAGGCAGGGCGTTCCACGCCCCTACTACTCTCTGCGTAAAGAAACTACCTCTCACATCTGTCCTATATCTATCACCCCTCAACTTAAAGCTATGTCCCCTCGTGTTTGCCACCACCATCCGAGGAAAAAGACTCTCACTATCCACCCTATCTAACCCTCTGATTATCTTATATGTCTCTATTAAGTCACCTCTCCTCCTCCTTCTCTCCAACGAAAACAACCTCAAGTCCCTCAGCCTTTCCTCGTAAGACCTTCCCTCCATACCAGGCAACATCCTAGTAAATCTCCTCTGCACCCTTTCCAAAGCTTCCTCATCCTTCCAATAATGCGGTGACCAGAACTGCACGCAATACTCCAGGTGCGGTCTCACCAGAGTTTTGTACAGCTGCAGTATGACCTCATGGCTCCGAAATTCGATCCCACTACTAATAAAAGCTAACACACCATATGCCTTCTTAACAGCCCTATTAACCTGGGTAGCAACTTTCAGGGATTTATGTACCTGGACACCAAGATCTCTCTGTTCATCTACACTACCAAGAATCTTCCCATTAGCCCAGTACTCTGCATTCCTGTTACTCCTTCCAAAGTGAATCACCTCACACTTTTCCACATTAAACTCCATTTGCCATCTCTCAGCCCAGCTCTGCAGCCTATCTATGTCCCTCTGTACCCTACAACATCCTTCGGCACTATCCACAACTCCACCGACCTTCGTGTCATCCGCAAATTTACTAACCCACCCTTCTACACCCTCTTCCAGGTCATTTATAAAAATGACAAACAGCAGTGGCCCCAAAACAGATCCTTGCGGTACACCACTAGTAACTAAACTCCAGGATGAATATTTGCCATCAACCACCACCCTCTGTCTTCTTTCAGCTAGCCAATTTCTGATCCAAAGCTCTAAATCACCTTCAACCCCATACTTCCGTATTTTCTGCAATAGCCTACCGTGGGGAACCTTATCAAACGCCTTACTGAAATCCATATACACCACATCCACTGCTTTACCCTCATCCACCTGTTTGGTCACCTTCTCGAAAAACTCAATAAGGTTTGTGAGGCACGACCTACCCTTCACAAAACCGTGCTGACTATCGCTAATGAACTTATACTTTTCAAGATGATTATAAATCCTGTCTCTTATAGCCTTTCCCAACATTTTACCCACAACCGAAGTAAGGCTCACAGGTCTATAATTACCAGAGCTGTCTCTACTCCCCTTCTTGAACAAGGGGACAACATTTGCTATCCTCCAGTCTTCCGGCACTATTCCTGTCGACAATGACGACATAAAGATCAAGGACAAAGGCTCTGCAATCTCCTCCCTGGCTTCCCAGAGAATCCTAGGATAAATCCCATCTGGCCCAGGGGACTTATCTATTTTCACACTTTCCAAAATTGCGAACACCTCCTCCTTGTGAACCTCAATCCCATCTAGCCTAGTAGTCTGAATCTCAGTATTCTCCTCGACAACATTTTCTTTCTCTACTGTAAATACTGACGAAAAATATTCATTTAACGCTTCCCCTATCTCCTCTGATTCCACACACAACTTCCCACTACTATCCTTGATTGGCCCTAATCTAACCCTAGTCATTCTTTTATTCCTGATATACCTATAGAAAGCATTAGGGTTTTCCTTGATCCTATCCGCCAATGACTTCTCGTGTCCTCTCCTTGCTCTTCCTAGCTCTCCCTTTAGATCCTTCCTGGCTAGCTTGTAACTCTCAAGCGCCCTAACTGAGCCTTCAAGTCTCATCCTAACATAAGCCTTCTTCTTCCTTTTGACAAGCGCTTCAACTTCTTTAGTAAACCACAGCTCCCTCGCTCGACAACTTCCTCCCTGCCTGACAGGTACATACTTATCAAGGACACACAGTAGCTGCTCCTTGAATAAGCTCCACATTTCGATTGTGCCCATCCGCTGCAGTTTCCTTCCCCATCCTACGCATCCTAAATCTTGCCTAATCGCATCATAATTTCCTTTCCCCCAGCTATAATTCTTGCCCTGCGGTATATACCTGTCCCTGCCCATCGCTAAGGTAAACCTAACCGAATTGTGATCACTATCACCAAAGTGCTCACCTACATCTAAATCTAACACCTGGCCGGGTTCATTACCCAGTACCAAATCCAATGTGGCATCGCCCCTGGTTGGCCTGTCTACATACTGTGTCAGAAAACCCTCCTGCACACACTGGACAAAAACTGACCCATCTAAATTACTTGAACTATAGTATTTCCAGTCAATATTTGGAAAGTTAAAGTCCCCCATAACAACTACCCTGTTACTCTCGCCCCTGTCGAGAATCATCTTCGCTATCCTTTCCTCTACATCTCTGGAACTATTCGGAGGTCTATAGAAGACTCCCAACAGGGTGACCTCTCCTCTCCTGTTTCTAACCTCGGCCCATACTACCTCAGTAGACGAGTCCTCAAACGTCCTTTCTGCCGCTGTAATACTCTCCTTGATTAACAATGCCACACCCCCTCCTCTTTTACCATCTTCTCTGTTCTTACTGAAACATCTAAATCCCGGAACCTGCAACATCCGTTCCTGCCCCTGCTCTACCCATGTCTCCGAAATGGCCACTACATCGAGATCCCAGGTACCAATCCATGCTGCAAGCTCACTCTTTATTGTATTGAAGGAAACTGATCACCTTTGCACTGTTTGTAACTTTTGACTTGGTGCTGTTTGAAACTGGTAATGTAATTTTTACAGATTTTTATGAATAAAGTATATTTTGGAAATAAAAAATAACAGACAGGACTTAGAATTTGGAAGCCAAAAGATGGGAAACACTGAAGCATCTGCACACATAGACTACAGCTGAACCGGACACATCAAGTTAGTCCCTGGTCATGGCTAAGTTTACTGTTTTTTGCTGGGCAGCATTACTATGGTTGGCCTCAGTGCCCCTGGATTAGGGAAGGAGAAAATGGCAAGCTCTAAGTCCTGATCTCTATTTAGTGGTCTCTGCTGGAGCTGTGTGTGAACACGACAGAGGAGAGTAAAGGAAATTGACAATAAAAGAAACTAAAATGAAACAGATTTGCAGTCGAGACTGTGCATAAAACTCTGGTTGTGTAATCCCATTGTCAGTTACAGTTGTGACCTCTCATGTATAAACTGGGTGAGATACTTTACTGAGAACATAGCACATCTTACCAGAACAAACTAGCTCCATCACAACAATTTCTGGCAATAGCTAAGGTAACAATGACCACTAGATGGCAAAGGATAGTTAACAGTCCAAAGTCTCAAAATTACTGCAGCCAATATTAATGGACAAGCGCTTCCTACTTTCATTCCGCTGTCCACTATTTTAATAAAGGCATTAACCCATTTAGAATTATAAGGTTAAATTATTGGACCAAGGAATGTTACATGAACATGTTAAGTAACATTTCTACATTGCTATGTTTAGTTCTGTCCCAGTCATGCTGTGCGGTGTAGAGAAACAATTGCTGAATCCAAGTGGATTTCCTTCCTTTATTAATGGAGACCCTTCGCCCAACAGCAATACTAACACCCATGGATTTGCAATGCTGTCAGATCCTGCAATATTGGGGTGCTTGTTCTGTGAAATACGACCAACATTTTGTGCCAGCTGTACTTGTGTAAATGAAAGAATCTTTAATTTTGTAACTAATATAAATAGAATAGCATTAAGTGGATAGTATTATTATTACATCTTGATGGATGAATTGACATCAAGGCAGTGTTTGACTGGGTGTAGCATCAAAGAATACTGGTAAAACTGAAGTCAGTAGGAATCGGGAGGAAAACTCTCCACTGGCTGGAGTCATACCTAGCACAAAGCAAAATGGTTGTGATTGTCAGAGGCCTATTATCTCAGCCCCAGGACATTGATGCATTGTTCCTCAGGACATTGTCCTACGCCCAACCAACTTCAGCTGCTTCATCAATGACCTTCCCTTCATCACAAATTCAGAAGTGCGGATGTTTGCTGATAATTGCAGAGTGTACAGTTCCATTCACAATTCCTCAGATAATGAAGTAGTTTGTGTCTACGTGCAGCAAGACCTGGACAACATTTAGGCTTGGGCTGATAAGTGACAATAATATTTGCGCTACACAAGTGCTAAGCAACAATTATCTTAAATGAGAGAATCTAACTATCTCCCCATGACATTCAATGGCATTACCATCGCTAAATTCTCCACCATCAACATCCTGGGGGGTTACCATTGACCAGAAACTTAAATGGACCAGCCACATACTTACTGTGGCTACAAGAGCAGGTCAGAGGCTGGGAATTCTGTGGTGAGTAACTCGCCTCTTGACTCCCCAATGCCTGTCCACCATCTACAAGGCACAAGTCAGGAATGTGATGCAATATTCCCTGCTTGCCTGGAGTGCAGCTACTCAAGAAGCTTTACACTATCCAGGACAAAGCAGATCGCTTGATCAGCACCCCATCCACCACCTTGAACAGTCACTCCCTCCACCACAAGCGCACAGTGGCAGCAGTATGTGGAATCCAAATGATGCACTGCAGCAACTCACAAAGGCTTCTTCGACAGCACCTTTCAAACCCGTAACCTCTACCACCCAGAAGATCAAGGGCAGCACGTGCATGGGAACACCACCACCTGCAAATTCCCCTCCAAGTCACGTGCTATCGTGACTTGGAACTCTTTCGCTGTTCCTTCACTGTTGCTGGGCCAAAATCCTGGAACTCCCTGTCTAACAGCATTGTTAATATATCTACACCACAAGGACTGCAGCAACCACCACCTTCTCAAGGGCAATTCGGGATGGGCAATAAATGTTGGCCTGGCCAGCGACACCCACATCCCATGACCAAAGAAAATAAATTCTTAGATCTTGTTCTGTGCTCCTCCAATTCTGGCCAATTGTACATCTTTGATTTTAATTGCTTTGCCATTGGTGGCCGTGTCGTCAGCTGCCAGGCCCAAAGCTCTGTAATTTCCTCCCAAAGCTTCACCTCTCTACCTTTCCTCTTTAAGATGCTCCTTAAAACCCATTTCTTTGACCAAGCTTTTGGTCACCTGTCCTAATAGTGCTTTATGTGGCTCAGTGTCAAATTTTGTTTGATTAAACGCCTGTGAAATGTCTTGGGATGTTCTACTAAGTTAAAGGTACTATATAAATGCAAGTTGTTGTTGTTCACAGTAAATCAGGCCTTTCATCATTATTTGTGCCTGTGTTCAATTATGAAGAGGTCAATGGTCAATGTTTGAGGCAACATGGCTGTTGCAGGTTCCTGATTGGTAGCTTTGAAAAATGTTTCAGCAAATTGGTTGGTTAGGTTTGTGTGGTTCATACTTTGTAATTTGTAGGTTTTTCCACCTACAGGCTTATTGGTAGCTTATTCTGTTTGTCTATGCTTCAGTGATTCAGCACGGTCAATGGAGGATCTTCTCCCTATGACTTCTATATTGAAGTTGTAAATTCATTCATTATGAATTGGTTTATGACTTTGTTACACAGCACACAGAGGAAGGAACTCCCCATCATTGTTTATCCAGTCAATGAGATGTGTGAGATGCTTTGACGCATTTTTTCACACACAATGGGGTCCTGCATTAGTCAATGCAGGTAAAGCATTTGGGCAATGACTGAAAGCATGGGAAGGAGAGGCTAAGTATATTCAATTCTCGAAGTGGAGTTATCAGATTTACCTGTGTTGGTATTCCCCTTCCCTGCCCTCTCTACCGCCAGCAAAATGCTCACTTCAATTATTACCTTGCGTATGTGAGTGTGCTCTTAATAAAACACAAGTAAGCAATCAGATATTTGTTGAGATCTAGCCTGCACTGACATGCACAGCCATCCTCCCATTGTTTTCAATGTGAAAGACCCCATTAACAAACAACTCCGACCTCCTCCTCAACCACCATAATCATTAGACAAAACAGGTGGAATTTACACCATCTCATTGGTGACCACCTGTTTTCCGGCAAAAGAGTGCAATTTTTCCACAGGCAGTTGTTTTTAGTAGGAGATCAAACTGAGTCATAGAAGTTAGTTTTACAGCTGCAGTTTGGGTAAGAGTGCAGGACCCCAGCGTGAGCTTTCATGCCAAGGTGGAGTGAAAAATGCATTCATTTGCAGTTCAGTGGACCAGATAATTGATGTTAACATTCCTACAGCTCAAACTTGTCCAGTGAATGAAGCTCAAAAGTCTTACTCATAGATTGTGGATAGGGGTTTGCATTGATTTGCAGACTATTTTTCATAGCTTCTCAGGTCCCAGTAACTCAGTAGGTCAGCCTGTTATGAGCAGAAAGGAGAATCTGCATTTAGAAACATAGAAAAATAGGAGCAGGAGTAGGCCATTCGGCCCTTCAAGCCTGCTCCACCATTCAATACTATCATGGCTGATCATCAAAACTCAGTAACCTGTTCCCACTTTCTCCCCATATCCATTGATCCCATTAGCCCCAAGAACTATATCTAACTCTTTCTTGAATATATTTAATGATTTGGCCTCAACTGCTTTCCGTGGTAGAGAATTCCACAGGTCCAACACTCTCTGGGTGAAGAAATCCCTCCTCATCTCAGTCCTAAATGGCTTACCCCTTATCCTTAGATTGTGACCCCTGGTCCTGGACTCCCCTGCCATCAGGAACATCCTTCCTGCATCTAGTCTGTCCAGTCCAGTTAGAATTTTGTAGGTTTCTATGAGATCCCTTCTCATTCTTCTAAACTCTAGCAAATACAAGCCTAATCGACTCAATCGCTCTTTATACATCAATCCTGCCATCCTAGGAATCAGTCTGGTGAACCTTCGCTGCACTCCCTCCATAGCAAGAACATCCTTCCTCAGATAAGGAGACCAAAACTGCACACAATACTCAAGGTGTAGTCTCACCAAGGCCTTGTATGATTGCAGCAAGACATCCTTGCTCCTGTACTCGAATCTTCTCGCTATGAAGGCCAACATACCATTTGCCTTCTTAACTGCCTGCTGCACCTGCATGCTTACTTTCAGCAACTGGTGCACAAGGACACCCAGGTCTCGCTGCACCTCCCCCTTTCCCAATCTATCGCCATTCAGATAATAATCTGCCTTTCTGTTTTTGCCACTAAAGTGGATAACCTCACATTTATCCACATTATACTGCATCTGCCATGTATTTGCCCACTCAGTCAACCTTTCCAAATCACACTGGAGCTTCTCTGCATCCTCCTCACAGCTCACACTCCCACCCAGCTGTGTATCATCTGCAAACTTGGATATATTACAATTAATTCCCTCATCTATATCATTAATATAGATTGTGAATAGCTGGGGTTCTAGCACTGATCCCTGTGGTACCCTATTAGACACTGCCTGTCACTCTTTGTTTCCTGTCTGCCAACCAGTTCTGTACCCATGTCAGTACCTTACCCCCAATCCCATGTGCTTTAATTTTGCACGCTAATCTCTTCTGTGAGACCTTATCGAAAGCCTTCTGAAAGTCCAAATACACCACATCCACTGGTTCTCCCGTATCTTTTCTACTAGTTACATGCTCAAAAAATTCCAGTAAATTTGTCAAGCATGATTTCCCTTTCGTAAATCCATGTTGACTTTGTCCGATCCTGTCACTGTTTTCCAAGTGCTCTGCTATTACATCTTTTATAATGGACTCTAGCATTTTCCCCACTACTGATGTCAGGCTAACTGGTCTATAATTGCCTGTTTTCTCTCTACCTCCTTCTTTAAATAGTGGGGTTACATTAGCTACCCTCCAATCCTTTGGAACTGTTCCAGAGTCTATAGAATTTTGAAAAATGACCAGCAATGCATCTACTATTTCTTGGGCCACTTCCTTAAGTACTCTGGGATGTAGATTATCAGGCCCTGGGGATTTATCGGCCTTCAATCCCATCAATTTCCCTAACACCATTTTCCTACTAATACTGATTTCATACAGTTCCTCCTTCTCACTAGACCCTATGTTCCCCAACATTTCTGGGAGGTAATTTGTGTCCTTTGTGAAGACAGAACCAAAGTATGTATTTAATTGGTCTGCCATTTCTTTGTTCCTCATAATAAATTCCCCCGTTTCTGACTGTCAGGGACCCACATTTGTCTTCATTAATCTTTTTCTCCACATATCTATTGAAGCTTTTACAGTCAGTTTTTATGTTCTCTGCAAGCTTACTCTCATACTCTATTTTCCCCTTCTTAAACAATCCCTTTGTCCTCCTTTGCTGAATTCTAAACTGCTCCCAATCCTCAGGTTTGCTGCTTGTTCATCACACATTTCATGACCTCAGGACTTCCCAAAGTGCTTTAGAGCCAATGAAGTACTTTTTGAAGTAGAGTCACTGTTGTACTTTACGTGGATGAGTTTCTCATTGCTCGGGTTGTCACCTACTGAAATGGGTGTTTTGAGATTTCTGGGAGATGGGAGTGTATCACTCTTATAAGTTTTATAACTTTTTTTTATTTCACATGCTGAAACATTGGCATTTTTCCTGATTAAAAGCAAGCAAAGAACAATTTATATTACGATTCTTCATAGCATTGAATTTATACTTCTTGTTTAATCTTGCATCTGGAAGCAATGATTTGTTCTGAAGAATCGAATGGACTAACAGGCTATCAACAAATATTCATTATAAGTCCACTGATTCCCACAGCTACCTCAACTACGCTTCCTCACACCCTGCTTCCTGTAAGGACTCCATTCCAGTCCTCCAGTTTCTCTGTCACATCTGTTCTGATGATACAACCTTCCCCACCATTGCTTCTGATGTGTCTTTTTTTTCCCTCAACTGAGGATTCCCCCCCGCAACCCCCACCCCTGCCGCCATCGTTGACAGAGCCTTCGACCATTTCCAACCCATTTCCTGCATTTCTGCTCTCGCCCCTTCCCCTCCCTCCCAGAGCCATGATAGCATTCCTCTTGTCCTCATTTCCCATTCCACCAGCCTCCAAATTCAACGGACCATCCTCCACCAGTTCTGCCAATCCCAGCATGATGCCACCACCAAAAACATCTAACCCTCCCCTCCCCTCCCCTTTCAGCATTGTGAAGGGACCATTGCCTCCGCAACACTCTGGTCCACTTCTTTATCACCTCCAATGTCCCCTTCCCTCAGCATCTTTCCATGCAAGCACAGGGATGCCCTTTTACCTCCAATCTCCTCAGTGTCCAAGGCCCCAAACACTCATTCCAGGTGAAAATGCACTTTCTGTATACTTCTTTCAATTTAGTATGCTGTATTTGCTGCTCACAATGTGGTCTCCTCTACACTGGGGACACCAAATGCAGATTGGGTGACTGCTTTGCGGAACACCTTCATTCAGTCTGCAAGCATGACCCCGAGCTTCTGGTGGCCTACTATTTTAATTCTCCACCTTGCTCTCACACTGACATCTCTGTCCTCGGCCTACTGCAGTGTTCCAATGAAACTCATGCAACCTTGAGGAACAGCATCTCATCTTTTGATTAGGCACCTTACAGCCTTCTGGACTCAACTCTGAGTTCACCAATTTCTGACCATAATCACTGCCCCCATTTGTTTCCTTTTCTTTCCATCTTAAACTTGTTTTTCTCTTGGTTTTTGCTTTCGGCAGCAGTGTTCACTATTCTGCCATTCACATGTCCTGTGGACATACTCCCTTTAACTCTGCCCCACCATTTCTTTTGTCATTTTATGTCTCCCATCTTCTGCCCTATAACAGACATTCCTTTTTGTTCTTTTTCCACCTTCTCCCATTTGACCTACTTAAAAACTATGACATTTCTAACTTTCTCCAGTTCTGATGAGAGGTCATCAACCTGAAAACATTAACTCTGTTTCTCTGTCCACAGATGCTGCCAGACCTGCTGAGTATTTCCAGCATTTTATGATTCTATTTCATGAAACCTTTAGCCAGTCTAACCTCCGCCAATTTCTTTTTCTCTTTGAGTCTCTCCTCTCTATTCCCAAGGCTCTCTGACTTCGGTCTGTATAATCTCTTAAATCTAACCATAATAGAGAATCTCCCAATTAGAAAGAATGAGAATGTATATAATGCCTTTCCTCAGGAGTTCCAAAGTGCTTTACAGTCAATGAATTACTTTTGAAATGTATTCACTGCTGTAGGGAACGCAGCAGCCCATTTGCACACAGAAGGCACCCACACACAAAAATGCGATAATGGGCAGGTAATCTGTTTTAGTGATGTTAGTTGAGGGATAAATATTGGCCTGGACACCAGGAGAAATCCCCTGCTATGATTCATTCACCCAAAAAGGGCAGATGAGGCCTCCGTTTAACATCTCGTCTGAAAGATGATACCTCCGACAGTGCAGCTCTGGGATGTCAGCCTGAATTACATGCTTAAGTCTCGAGAGTAGGATTTGAACCCACAACCTGCTAACTCAGGGTGAGAATGCTACCATTGAGTCAAGGCCAACACCACGATTAATATGTAAACTGTAAGGTAAATAATAAAAATGCAAGTGGATTTAAAAATGCAAGAGAAATAGCCAGCATGAATTGTAAGATGATGAAAGCAAAGATTTGCCGAGTTCATGCATGAGGCAAACCATTTGGCCCATGTTAGCTTATCCATTCAGAAATCTACCATTGTTGCATCTCGCTATTTTGTTTCAAATGCTTCTAGGGCTTTTATTGTGAACACTTTACCCGGAAATCCATTCCATGCATTGGCCATTCTTAATAAGGAACTTCCTGACTGCAGTCCTAAATTTGCTATTCATTAGTTTCAACCCATTTCCCCTTGTCAAACTGTTACTTCAAACAAAAATGTAAGATTCCACATTTACCTTATTTACAAGATCACCTATAGTTGCCTTTTTTCAAGGCTGAAAAGCATAATTTCTCCATTTTTCCGCGTAATTCAATACTCTGACGCCAGAGATCAGTCTTCCGGCTTAACCTGCTGCTTCATTAAACAATCACACATTAATGCTCACACAAAATTTGTAATTACAACTCAGTTAGTGTTGGGAAACAAACCATTAGAGAGTGCTATATCCTATTCCCAACTGGTTACTTTGCACATTTCCCACCAACAGCAGCTTCTGGGCTCAAGAATCCTTAGGGGAGAAAATTAGAAGGGCTGCAACATATTGGCAACAATTCTCTTATCGGCGAATATAAGCTTTGTTTTGATAGTTGATGACCCGTTCTTTGAGTTAGAATCAGTTGCACACAGAGGACAAGGTCGGGAGCACAGCAGTCACAGAGACGAGGTCGGGAGCAGAGCAATCACAGAGGCGAGGTTGGGAGCAGAGCAATCACAGAGGCGAGGTCGGGAGCAGAGCAGTCACAGAGGCAAGGTCGGAAGCAGAGCAGTCACAGAGACGAGGTCCGGAGCAGAACAGTCACAGAGACGAGGTCGGGACCACAGCAATCAGAGAGACGAGGTCCGGAGCAGAGCAGTCACAGAGGCGAGGTTGGGTGGGGAGCAATCACAGAGACGAGGTCGGGAGCAGAGCAGTCACAAAGACGAGGTCGGGAGGAGAGCAATCACAGAGACGAGGTCGGGAGGAGAGCAATCACAGAGACGAGGTCGGGAGGAGAGCAGTCACAGAGACGAGGTCGGGAGGGGAGCAGTCACAGAGGCGAGGTCGGGAGCAGAGCAGTCACAGAGGCGAGGTCGGGAGCAGAGAAGTCACAGAGGCGAGGTTGGGAGCAGAGAAGTCACAGAGGCGAGGTCGGGAGCAAAGCAGTCACAGAGGCAAGGTCGGAAGCAGAGCAGTCACAGAGACGAGGTCCGGAGCAGAACAGTCACAGAGACGAGGTCGGGACCACAGCAATCAGAGAGACGAGGTCCGGAGCAGAGCAGTCACAGAGGCGAGGTTGGGTGGGGAGCAATCACAGAGACGAGGTCGGGAGCAGAGCAGTCACAAAGACGAGGTCGGGAGGAGAGCAATCACAGAGACGAGGTCGGGAGGAGAGCAATCACAGAGACGAGGTCGGGAGGAGAGCAGTCACAGAGACGAGGTCGGGAGGGGAGCAGTCACAGAGACGAGGTCGGGAGGAGAGCAGTCACAGAGGCGAGGTCGGGAGGAGAGCAATCACAGAGTTGAGGTCGGGAGGAGAGCAATCACAGAGACGAGGTCGGGAGGAGAGCAATCACAGAGACGAGGTCGGGAGGAGAGCAGTCACAGAGGTGAGGTCGGGAGGAGAGCAGTCACAGAGGTGAGGTCGGGAGGAGAGCAGTCACAGAGGCGAGGTCGGGAGGAGAGCAGTCACAGAGCCGAGGTTGGGAGCACAGAAGTCACAGAGGCAAGGTCCGGAGCAGAGCAGTCACAGAGACGAGGTCGGGAGCAGAGCAGTCACAGAGATGAGGTCGGGAGCAGAGCAGTCACAGAGACGAGGTCGCGAGCACAGCAGTCACAGAGGCGAGGTCGGGAGCAGAGCAGTCACAGAGATGAGGTCGGGAGCAGAGTAATCACAGAGATGAGGTCGGGAGCAGAGCAGTCACAGAGACGAGGTCCGGAGCAGAGCAGTCACAGAGACGAGGTCCAGAGCAGAGCAGTCACAGAGACGAGGTCCAGAGCAGAGCAATCACAGAGGCGAGGTCGGGAGCAGAGCAGTCTCAGAGGCGAGGTCCGGAGCAGACCAGTCACAGAGGCGAGGTCGGGAGCAGAGCAGTCACAGAGACGAGGTCCGGAGTAGAGCAGTCACAGAGACGAGGTCCAGAGCAGAGCAGTCACAGAGACGAGGTCCGGAGCAGAGCAGTCACAGAGGCGAGGTCGGGAGCAGAGCAGTCACAGAGACGAGGTCCGGAGCAGAGCAGTCACAGAGACGAGGTCAGGAGCAGAGCAGTCACAGAGACGAGGTCGGGAGCAGAGCAATCACAGAGGCGAGGTCGGGAGCACAGAAGTCACAGAGACGAGGTCAGGAGCAGAGCAGTCACAGAGACGAGGTCGGGAGCAGAGCAATCACAGAGGCGAGGTCGGGAGCAGAGCAGTCACAGAGACGACGTCGGGAGCAGAGCAGTCACAGAGGCAAGGTCGGGAGCACAGAAGTCACAGAGACGAGGTCGGGAGCACAGAAGTCACAGAGACGAGGTCGGGAGCACAGAAGTCACAGAGACGAGGTCGGGAGCACAGAAGTCACAGAGGCGAGGTCCGGAGCAGAGCAATCACAGAGGCAAGGTCGGGAGCAGAGCAGTCACAGAGACGAGGTCGGGAGCAGAGCAGTCACAGAGACGAGGTCGGGAGCAGAGCAGTCACAGAGACAAGGTCCGGAGCAGAATAGTCACAGAGACGAGGTCGGGACCACAGCAATCACAGAGACGAGGTCGGGAGCAGAGCAATCACAGAGACGAGGTCAGGAGCAGAGCAGTCAGAGAGACGAGGTCGGGAGCAGAGCAGTCAGAGAGACGAGGTCGGGAGCACAGAAGTCACAGAGACGAGGTCGGGAGCACAGAAGTCACAGAGACGAGGTCGGGAGCACAGAAGTCACAGAGACGAGGTCGGGAGCACAGAAGTCACAGAGACGAGGTCGGGAGCAGAGCAATCACAGAGACAAGGTCGGGAGCAGAGCAGTCACAGAGACGAGGTCGGGAGCAGAGCAATCACAGAGACAAGGTCGGGAGCAGAGCAGTCACAGAGACGAGGTCGGGAGCAGAGCAGTCACAGAGACGAGGTCCGGAGCAGAATAGTCACAGAGACGAGGTCGGGACCACAGCAATCACAGAGACGAGGTCGGGAGCAGAGCAATCACAGAGACGAGGTCAGGAGCAGAGCAGTCAGAGAGACGAGGTCGGGAGCAGAGCAGTCAGAGAGACGAGGTCGGGAGCACAGAAGTCACAGAGACGAGGTCGGGAGCAGAGCAATCACAGAGGCAAGGTCGGGAGCACAGAAGTCACAGAGACGAGGTGGGGAGCACAGAAGTCAAAGAGACGAGGTCGGGAGCAGAGCAATCACAGAGACAAGGTCGGGAGCAGAGCAGTCACAGAGACGAGGTCGGGAGCAGAGCAATCACAGAGACAAGGTCGGGAGCAGAGCAGTCACAGAGACGAGGTCGGGAGCAGAGCAGTCACAGAGACGAGGTCCGGAGCAGAGCAATCACAGAGACGAGGTCGGGAGGAGAGCAGTCACAGAGACGAGGTCGGGAGCAGAGCAGTCACAGAGACGAGGTCCGGAGCAGAGCAATCACAGAGTCAAGGTCGGGAGCAGAGCAGTCACAGAGACGAGGTCGGGAGCAGAGCAGTCACAGAGACGAGGTCGGGAGCAGAGCAATCACAGAGGCAAGGTCGGGAGCACAGAAGTCACAGAGACGAGGTCGGGAGCACAGAAGTCACAGAGACGAGGTCGGGAGCAGAGCAGTCACAGAGACGAGGTCGGGAGCAGAGCAGTCACAGAGACAAGGTCCGGAGCAGAATAGTCACAGAGACGAGGTCGGGACCACAGCAATCACAGAGGCGAGGTCCGGAGCAGAGCAGTCACAGAGACGAGGTCCGGAGCAGAGCAGTCACAGAGACGAGGTCCGGAGCAGAGCAGTCACAGAGGCGAGGTCGGGAGCAGAGCAGTCACAGAGACGAGGTCGGCAGCAGAGCAGTCACAGAGACGTGGTCGGCAGCAGAGCAATCACAGAGGCGAGGTCGGGAGCAGAGCAGTCACAGAGACGAGGTCGGCAGCAGAGCAATCACAGAGACGAGGTCCGGAGCAGAGCAGTCACAGAGACGAGGTCCGGAGCAGAGCAGTCACAGAGACGAGGTCGGCAGCAGAGCAATCACAGAGACGAGGTCCGGAGCAGAGCAGTCACAGAGAGGAGGTCGGCAGCAGAGCAATCACAGAGGCGAGGTCGGGAGCAGAGCAATCACAGAGACGAGGTCAGGAGCAGAGCAGTCACAGAGGTGAGGTCGGGAGGAGAGCAGTCACAGAGGCAAGGTCGGGAGCAGAGCAATCACAGAGACGAGGTCAGGAGCAGAGCTATCACAGAGACGAGGTCGGGAGGAGAGCAATCACTGAGACAGGGTCAGGAGCAGAGCAGTCACAGAGCTGAGGTTGGGAGCAGAGCAGTCCCAGAGACGAGGTCCGGAGCAGAGCAGTCACAGAGGCGAGGTCGGGAGCAGAGCAGTCACAGAGACGAGGTCCGGAGCAGAGCAGTCACAGAGGCGAGGTCGGGAGCAGAGCAGACACAGAGGTGAGGTCGGGAGGAGAGCAATCACAGAGACGATGTCGGGAGCAGAGCAATCACAGAGACGAGGTCGGGAGCACAGAAGTCACAGAGACGAGGCCGGGAGCCGAGCAGTCACAGAGGAGAGGTCGGGAGCAGAGCAATCACAGAGATGAGGTCGGGAGCAGAGCAATCACAGAGACGAGGTCGGGAGCACAGCAGTCACAGAGACGAGGTCTGGAGCAGAGCAATTACAGAGATGAGGTCGGGAGCAGAGCAATCACAGAGACGAGGTCGGGAGCAGAGCAGTCACAGGGACGAGATCGGGAGCAGAGCAGTCACAGAGACGAGGTCGGGAGCAGAGCAATCACAGAGAGGAGGTTGGGAGCAGAGCAATCACAGAGACGAGGTCGGGAGCAGAGCAGTCACAGAGACGAGGTCGGGAGCAGAGCAGTCACAGAGACGAGCTTGGGAGCAGAGCAGTCACAGAGGTGAGGTTGGGAGCCGAGCAATAACAGAGATGAGGTCGGGAGCAGAGCAGTCACAGAGGTGAGGTCGGGAGCAGAGCAGTCACAGAGACGAGGTCGGGAGCAGAGCAATCACAGAGACGGGGTCCGGAGCAGAGCAGTCGCAGAGACAAGGTCGGGAGCAGAGCAGTCACAGAGTCGAGGTCCGGCGCAGAGCAGTCACAGAGGCAAGGACGGGAGCAGAGCAGTCACAGAGACGAGGTCCGGAGCAGAGCAGTCACAGAGGCAAGGTCGGGAGCAGAGCAGTCACAGAGACGAGGTCGGGAGCAGAGCAGTCACAGAGACGAGGTCGGGAGCAGAGCAGTCACAGAGACAAGGTCCGGAGCAGAATAGTCACAGAGCCGAGGTCGGGACCACAGCAATCACAGAGACGAGGTCGGGAGCAGAGCAATCACAGAGACGAGGTCAGGAGCAGAGCAGTCAGAGAGACGAGGTCGGGAGCAGAGCAGTCAGAGAGACGAGGTCGGGAGCACAGAAGTCACAGAGACGAGGTCGGGAGCACAGAAGTCACAGAGACGAGGTCGGGAGCACAGAAGTCACAGAGACGAGGTCGGGAGCACAGAAGTCACAGAGACGAGGTCGGGAGCAGAGCAATCACAGAGACAAGGTCGGGAGCAGAGCAGTCACAGAGACGAGGTCGGGAGCAGAGCAATCACAGAGACAAGGTCGGGAGCAGAGCAGTCACAGAGACGAGGTCGGGAGCAGAGCAGTCACAGAGACGAGGTCCGGAGCAGAATAGTCACAGAGACGAGGTCGGGACCACAGCAATCACAGAGACGAGGTCGGGAGCAGAGCAATCACAGAGACGAGGTCAGGAGCAGAGCAGTCAGAGAGACGAGGTCGGGAGCAGAGCAGTCAGAGAGACGAGGTCGGGAGCACAGAAGTCACAGAGACGAGGTCGGGAGCAGAGCAATCACAGAGGCAAGGTCGGGAGCACAGAAGTCACAGAGACGAGGTGGGGAGCACAGAAGTCAAAGAGACGAGGTCGGGAGCAGAGCAATCACAGAGACAAGGTCGGGAGCAGAGCAGTCACAGAGACGAGGTCGGGAGCAGAGCAATCACAGAGACAAGGTCGGGAGCAGAGCAGTCACAGAGACGAGGTCGGGAGCAGAGCAGTCACAGAGACGAGGTCCGGAGCAGAGCAATCACAGAGACGAGGTCGGGAGGAGAGCAGTCACAGAGACGAGGTCGGGAGCAGAGCAGTCACAGAGACGAGGTCCGGAGCAGAGCAATCACAGAGTCAAGGTCGGGAGCAGAGCAGTCACAGAGACGAGGTCGGGAGCAGAGCAGTCACAGAGACGAGGTCGGGAGCAGAGCAATCACAGAGGCAAGGTCGGGAGCACAGAAGTCACAGAGACGAGGTCGGGAGCACAGAAGTCACAGAGACGAGGTCGGGAGCAGAGCAGTCACAGAGACGAGGTCGGGAGCAGAGCAGTCACAGAGACAAGGTCCGGAGCAGAATAGTCACAGAGACGAGGTCGGGACCACAGCAATCACAGAGGCGAGGTCCGGAGCAGAGCAGTCACAGAGACGAGGTCCGGAGCAGAGCAGTCACAGAGACGAGGTCCGGAGCAGAGCAGTCACAGAGGCGAGGTCGGGAGCAGAGCAGTCACAGAGACGAGGTCGGCAGCAGAGCAGTCACAGAGACGTGGTCGGCAGCAGAGCAATCACAGAGGCGAGGTCGGGAGCAGAGCAGTCACAGAGACGAGGTCGGCAGCAGAGCAATCACAGAGACGAGGTCCGGAGCAGAGCAGTCACAGAGACGAGGTCCGGAGCAGAGCAGTCACAGAGACGAGGTCGGCAGCAGAGCAATCACAGAGACGAGGTCCGGAGCAGAGCAGTCACAGAGAGGAGGTCGGCAGCAGAGCAATCACAGAGACGAGGTCAGGAGCAGAGCAGTCACAGAGGTGAGGTCGGGAGGAGAGCCGTCACAGAGGCAAGGTCGGGAGCAGAGCAATCACAGAGACGAGGTCAGGAGCAGAGCTATCACAGAGACGAGGTCGGGAGGAGAGCAATCACTGAGACGAGGTCAGGAGCAGAGCAGTCACAGAGCTGAGGTTGGGAGCAGAGCAGTCCCAGAGACGAGGTCCGGAGCAGAGCAGTCACAGAGGCGAGGTCGGGAGCAGAGCAGTCACAGAGACGAGGTCCGGAGCAGAGCAGTCACAGAGGCGAGGTCGGGAGCAGAGCAGACACAGAGGTGAGGTCGGGAGGAGAGCAATCACAGAGACGATGTCGGGAGCAGAGCAATCACAGAGACGAGGTCGGGAGCACAGAAGTCACAGAGACGAGGCCGGGAGCCGAGCAGTCACAGAGGAGAGGTCGGGAGCAGAGCAATCACAGAGATGAGGTCGGGAGCAGAGCAATCACAGAGACGAGGTCGGGAGCACAGCAGTCACAGAGACGAGGTCTGGAGCAGAGCAATTACAGAGATGAGGTCGGGAGCAGAGCAATCACAGAGACGAGGTCGGGAGCAGAGCAGTCACAGGGACGAGATCGGGAGCAGAGCAGTCACAGAGACGAGGTCGGGAGCAGAGCAATCACAGAGAGGAGGTTGGGAGCAGAGCAATCACAGAGACGAGGTCGGGAGCAGAGCAGTCACAGAGACGAGGTCGGGAGCAGAGCAGTCACAGTGACGAGCTTGGGAGCAGAGCAGTCACAGAGGTGAGGTTGGGAGCCGAGCAATAACAGAGATGAGGTCGGGAGCAGAGCAGTCACAGAGGTGAGGTCGGGAGCAGAGCAGTCACAGAGACGAGGTCGGGAGCAGAGCAATCACAGAGACGAGGTCCGGAGCAGAGCAGTCGCAGAGACAAGGTCGGGAGCAGAGCAGTCACAGAGTCGAGGTCCGGCGCAGAGCAGTCACAGAGGCAAGGTCGGGAGCAGAGCAGTCACAGAGACGAGGTCCGGAGCAGAGCAGTCACAGAGGCGAGGTCGGGAGCAGAGCAGACACAGAGGTGAGGTCGGGAGGAGAGCAATCACAGAGACGAGGTCGGGACCACAGCAATCACAGAGACGAGGTCGGGAGCAGAGCAATCACAGAGACGAGGTCGGGAGGAGAGCAGTCACAGAGGCGAGGTCGGGAGGGGAGCAGTCACAGAGGCGAGGTCGGCAGCAGAGCAGTCACAGAGGCGAGGTCCGGAGCAGAGCTGTCACAGAGGCGAGGTCGGGAGCAGAGCAGTCAGAGAGGCGAGTTCGGGAGCAGAGCAGTCACAGAGACGATGTCGGGAGCACAGAAGTCACAGAGACAAGGTCCGGAGCAGAGCAATCACAGAGGCGAGGTCGGGAGCAGAGCAGTCACAGAGGCGAGTTCGGGAGCAGAGCAGTCACAGAGACAAGGTCCGGAGCAGAGCAGTCACAGAGGTGAGGTCGGGAGCAGAGGTGTCACAGAGACGAGGTCCGGAGCAGAGCAGTCACAGAGGCAAGGTCGGGAGCAGAGCAGTCACAGAGGCGAGGTCGGGAGCAGAGCAGTCACAGAGACAAGGTCCGGAGCAGAGCAGTCACAGAGGTGAGGTCGGGAGCAGAGGTGTCACAGAGACGAGGTCCGGAGCAGAGCAGTCACAGAGGCAAGGTCGGGAGCAGAGCAGTCACAGAGGCGAGGTCGGGAGCAGAGCAGACACAGAGGTGAGGTCGGGAGGAGAGCATTCACAGAGACGAGGTCGGGAGCAGAGCTATCACAGAGACGAGGTCGGGAGGAGAGCAATCACAGAGACGAGGTCAGGAGCAGAGCAGTCACAGAGCTGAGGTTGGGAGCAGAGCAGTCCCAGAGAAGAGGTCCGGAGCAGAGCGGTCACAGAGGCGAGGTCGGGAGCAGAGCAGTCACAGAGACGAGGTCCAGAGCAGAGCAGTCACAGAGGCGAGGTCGGGAGCAGAGCAGACACAGAGGTGAGGTCGGGAGGAGAGCAATCACAGAGACGATGTCGGGAGCAGAGCAATCACAGAGACGAGGTTGGGAGCACAGAAGTCACAGAGACGAGGCCGGGTGCCGAGCAGTCACAGAGGAGAGGTCGGGAGCAGAGCAATCACAGAGATGAGGTCGGGAGCAGAGCAATCACAGAGACGAGGTCGGGAGCACAGCAGTCACAGAGACGAGGTCGGGAGCAGAGCAATTACAGAGATGAGGTCGGGAGCAGAGCAATCACAGAGACGAGGTCGGGAGCAGAGCAGTCACAGAGACGAGATCGGGAGCAGAGCAGTCACAGAGACGAGGTCGGGAGCAGAGCAGTCACAGAGACGAGATCGGGAGCAGAGCAGTCACAGAGACGAGGTCGGGAGCAGAGCAATCACAGAGGTGAGGTTGGGAGCCGAGCAATAACAGAGATGAGGTCGGGAGCAGAGCAGTCACAGAGGTGAGGTCGGGAGCAGAGCAGTCACAGAGACGAGGTCCGGCGCAGAGCAGTCACAGAGGCAAGGTCGGGAGCAGAGCAGTCACAGAGACGAGGTCCGGAGCAGAGCAGTCACAGAGGCGAGTTCGGGAGCAGAGCAGACACAGAGGTGAGGTCGGGAGGAGAGCAATCACAGAGACGAGGTCGGGACCACAGCAATCACAGAGACGAGGTCGGGAGCAGAGCAATCACAGAGACGAGGTCGGGAGGAAAGCAGTCACAGAGGCGAGGTCGGGAGGGGAGCAGTCACAGAGGCGAGGTCGGCAGCAGAGCAGTCACAGAGGCGAGGTCCGGAGCAGAGCTGTCACAGAGGCGAGGTCGGGAGCAGAGCAGTCAGAGAGGCGAGGTCGGGAGCAGAGCAGTCACAGAGACGATGTCGGGAGCACAGAAGTCACAGAGACAAGGTCCGGAGCAGAGCAGTCACAGAGGCGAGGTCGGGAGCAGAGCAGTCACAGAGGCGAGTTCGGGAGCAGAGCAGTCACAGAGACAAGGTCCGGAGCAGAGCAGTCACAGAGGTGAGGTCGGGAGCAGAGGTGTCACAGAGACGAGGTCCGGGGCAGAGCAGTCACAGAGGCAAGGTCGGGAGCAGAGCAGTCACTGAGGCGAGGTCGGGAGCAGAGCAGTCACAGAGACAAGGTCCGGAGCAGAGCAGTCACAGAGGTGAGGTCGGGAGCAGAGGTGTCACAGAGACGAGGTCCGGAGCAGAGCAGTCACAGAGGCAAGGTCGGGAGCAGAGCAGTCACAGAGGCGAGGTCGGGAGCAGAGCAGACACAGAGGTGAGGTCGGGAGGAGAGCATTCACAGAGACGAGGTCGGGAGCAGAGCAGTCACAGAGACGAGGTCGGGAGCAGAGCAGTCACAGAGACGAGGTCCGGAGCAGAGCAATCACAGAGACGAAGTCGGGAGGAGAGCAGTCACAGAGACGAGGTCGGGAGCAGAGCAGTCACAGAGACGAGGTCCGTAGCAGAGCAGTCACAGAGGCGAGGTCGGGAGCAGAGCAGTCACAGAGACGAGGTCGGGAGCAGAGCAGTCACAGAGACGAGGTCCGGAGCAGAGCAGTCACAGAGGCGAGGTCGGGAGCAGAGCAGACACAGAGGTGAGGTCGGGAGGAGAGCAGTCACAGAGACGAGGTCGGGAGCACAGAAGTCACAGAGACGAGGCCGGGTGCCGAGCAGTCACAGAGGAGAGGTCGGGAGCAGAGCAATCACAGAGATGAGGTCGGGAGCAGAGCAATCACAGAGACGAGGTCGGGAGCACAGCAGTCACAGAGGTGAGGTCGGGAGCAGAGCAATCACAGAGATGAGGTCGGGAGCAGAGCAATCACAGAGATGAGGTCGGGAGCAGAGCAGTCACAGAGACGAGGTCGGGAGCAGAGCAATTACAGAGATGAGGTCGGGAGAAGAGCAATCACAGAGACGAGGTCGGGAGCAGAGCAGTCACAGAGACGAGATCGGGAGCAGAGCAGTCACAGAGACGAGGTCGGGAGCAGAGCAATCACAGAGAGGAGGTTGGGAGCAGAGCAATCACAGAGACGAGGTCGGGAGCAGAGCAGTCACAGAGACGAGGTCGGGAGCAGAGCAGTCACAGAGACGAGCTTGGGAGCAGAGCAGTCACAGAGGTGAGGTTGGGAGCCGAGCAATAACAGAGATGAGGTCGGGAGCAGAGCAGTCACAGAGGTGAGGTCGGGAGCAGAGCAGTCACAGAGACGAGGTCGGGAGCAGAGCAATCACAGAGACGAGGTCCGGAGCAGAGCAGTCGCAGAGACAAGGTCGGGAGCAGAGCAGTCACAGAGACGAGGTCCGGCGCAGAGCAGTCACAGAGGCAAGGTCGGGAGCAGAGCAGTCACAGAGACGAGGTCCGGAGCAGAGCAGTCACAGAGGCGAGGTCGGGAGCAGAGCAGACACAGAGGTGAGGTCGGGAGGAGAGCAATCACAGAGACGAGGTCGGGACCACAGCAATCAGAGACGAGGTCGGGAGCAGAGCAATCACAGAGACGAGGTCGGGAGGAGAGCAGTCACAGAGGCGAGGTCGGGAGGGGAGCAGTCACAGAGGCGAGGTCGGCAGCAGAGCAGTCACAGAGGCGAGCTCCGGAGCAGAGCTGTCACAGAGGCGAGGTCGGGAGCAGAGCAGTCAGAGAGGCGAGGTCGGGAGCAGAGCAGTCACAGAGACGATGTCGGGAGCACAGAAGTCACAGAGACAAGGTCCGGAGCAGAGCAGTCACAGAGGCGAGGTCGGGAGCAGAGCAGTCACAGAGGCGAGTTCGGGAGCAGAGCAGTCACAGAGACAAGGTCCGGAGCAGAGCAGTCACAGAGGTGAGATCGGGAGCAGAGGTGTCACAGAGACGAGGTCCGGAGCAGAGCAGTCACAGAGGCAAGGTCGGGAGCAGAGCAGTCACAGAGGCGAGGTCGGGAGCAGAGCAGTCACAGAGACGAGGTCGGGAGCAGAGCAATCACAGAGACGAGGTCAGGAGCAGAGCAGTCAGAGAGACGAGGTCGGGAGCAGAGCAGTCAGAGAGACGAGGTCGGGAGCACAGAAGTCACAGAGACGAGGTCGGGAGCACAGAAGTCACAGAGACGAGGTCGGGAGCACAGAAGTCACAGAGACGAGGTCGGGAGCACAGAAGTCACAGAGACGAGGTCGGGAGCAGAGCAATCACAGAGACAAGGTCGGGAGCAGAGCAGTCACAGAGACGAGGTCGGGAGCAGAGCAATCACAGAGACAAGGTCGGGAGCAGAGCAGTCACAGAGACGAGGTCGGGAGCAGAGCAGTCACAGAGACGAGGTCCGGAGCAGAATAGTCACAGAGACGAGGTCGGGACCACAGCAATCACAGAGACGAGGTCGGGAGCAGAGCAATCACAGAGACGAGGTCAGGAGCAGAGCAGTCAGAGAGACGAGGTCGGGAGCAGAGCAGTCAGAGAGACGAGGTCGGGAGCACAGAAGTCACAGAGACGAGGTCGGGAGCAGAGCAATCACAGAGGCAAGGTCGGGAGCACAGAAGTCACAGAGACGAGGTGGGGAGCACAGAAGTCAAAGAGACGATGTCGGGAGCAGAGCAATCACAGAGACAAGGTCGGGAGCAGAGCAGTCACAGAGACGAGGTCGGGAGCAGAGCAATCACAGAGACAAGGTCGGGAGCAGAGCAGTCACAGAGACGAGGTCGGGAGCAGAGCAGTCACAGAGACGAGGTCCGGAGCAGAGCAATCACAGAGACGAAGTCGGGAGGAGAGCAGTCACAGAGACGAGGTCGGGAGCAGAGCAGTCACAGAGACGAGGTCCGGAGCAGAGCAATCACAGAGTCAAGGTCGGGAGCAGAGCAGTCACAGAGACGAGGTCGGGAGCAGAGCAGTCACAGAGACGAGGTCGGGAGCAGAGCAATCACAGAGGCAAGGTCGGGAGCACAGAAGTCACAGAGACGAGGTCGGGAGCACAGAAGTCACAGAGACGAGGTCGGGAGCAGAGCAGTCACAGAGACGAGGTCGGGAGCAGAGCAGTCACAGAGACAAGGTCCGGAGCAGAATAGTCACAGAGACGAGGTCGGGACCACAGCAATCACAGAGGCGAGGTCCGGAGCAGAGCAGTCACAGAGACGAGGTCCGGAGCAGAGCAGTCACAGAGACGAGGTCCGGAGCAGAGCAGTCACAGAGGTGAGGTCGGGAGCAGAGCAGTCACAGAGACGAGGTCGGCAGCAGAGCAGTCACAGAGACGTGGTCGGCAGCAGAGCAATCACAGAGGCGAGGTCGGGAGCAGAGCAGTCACAGAGACGAGGTCGGCAGCAGAGCAATCACAGAGACGAGGTCCGGAGCAGAGCAGTCACAGAGACGAGGTCCGGAGCAGAGCAGTCACAGAGACGAGGTCGGCAGCAGAGCAATCACAGAGACGAGGTCCGGAGCAGAGCAGTCACAGAGAGGAGGTCGGCAGCAGAGCAATCACAGAGGCGAGGTCGGGAGCAGAGCAATCACAGAGACGAGGTCAGGAGCAGAGCAGTCACAGAGGTGAGGTCGGGAGGAGAGCAGTCACAGAGGCAAGGTCGGGAGCAGAGCAATCACAGAGACGAGGTCAGGAGCAGAGCTATCACAGAGACGAGGTCGGGAGGAGAGCAATCACTGAGACGAGGTCAGGAGCAGAGCAGTCACAGAGCTGAGGTTGGGAGCAGAGCAGTCCCAGAGACGAGGTCCGGAGCAGAGCAGTCACAGAGGCGAGGTCGGGAGCAGAGCAGTCACAGAGACGAGGTCCGGAGCAGAGCAGTCACAGAGGCGAGGTCGGGAGCAGAGCAGACACAGAGGTGAGGTCGGGAGGAGAGCAATCACAGAGACGATGTCGGGAGCAGAGCAATCACAGAGACGAGGCCGGGAGCCGAGCAGTCACAGAGGAGAGGTCGGGAGCAGAGCAATCACAGAGATGAGGTCGGGAGCAGAGCAATCACAGAGACGAGGTCGGGAGCACAGCAGTCACAGAGACGAGGTCTGGAGCAGAGCAATTACAGAGATGAGGTCGGGAGCAGAGCAATCACAGAGACGAGGTCGGGAGCAGAGCAGTCACAGGGACGAGATCGGGAGCAGAGCAGTCACAGAGACGAGGTCGGGAGCAGAGCAATCACAGAGAGGAGGTTGGGAGCAGAGCAATCACAGAGACGAGGTCGGGAGCAGAGCAGTCACAGAGACGAGGTCGGGAGCAGAGCAGTCACAGAGACGAGCTTGGGAGCAGAGCAGTCACAGAGGTGAGGTTGGGAGCCGAGCAATAACAGAGATGAGGTCGGGAGCAGAGCAGTCACAGAGGTGAGGTCGGGAGCAGAGCAGTCACAGAGACGAGGTCGGGAGCAGAGCAATCACAGAGACGAGGTCCGGAGCAGAGCAGTCGCAGAGACAAGGTCGGGAGCAGAGCAGTCACAGAGTCGAGGTCCGGCGCAGAGCAGTCACAGAGGCAAGGTCGGGAGCAGAGCAGTCACAGAGACGAGGTCCGGAGCAGAGCAGTCACAGAGGCGAGGTCGGGAGCAGAGCAGACACAGAGGTGAGGTCGGGAGGAGAGCAATCACAGAGACGAGGTCGGGACCACAGCAATCACAGAGACGAGGTCGGGAGCAGAGCAATCACAGAGACGAGGTCGGGAGGAGAGCAGTCACAGAGGCGAGGTCGGGAGGGGAGCAGTCACAGAGGCGAGGTCGGCAGCAGAGCAGTCACAGAGGCGAGGACCGGAGCAGAGCTGTCACAGAGGCGAGGTCGGGAGCAGAGCAGTCAGAGAGGCGAGTTCGGGAGCAGAGCAGTCACAGAGACGATGTCGGGAGCACAGAAGTCACAGAGACAAGGTCCGGAGCAGAGCAATCACAGAGGCGAGGTCGGGAGCAGAGCAGTCACAGAGGCGAGTTCGGGAGCAGAGCAGTCACAGAGACAAGGTCCGGAGCAGAGCAGTCACAGAGGTGAGGTCGGGAGCAGAGGTGTCACAGAGACGAGGTCCGGAGCAGAGCAGTCACAGAGGCAAGGTCGGGAGCAGAGCAGTCACAGAGGCGAGGTCGGGAGCAGAGCAGTCACAGAGACAAGGTCCGGAGCAGAGCAGTCACAGAGGTGAGGTCGGGAGCAGAGGTGTCACAGAGACGAGGTCCGGAGCAGAGCAGTCACAGAGGCAAGGTCGGGAGCAGAGCAGTCACAGAGGCGAGGTCGGGAGCAGAGCAGACACAGAGGTGAGGTCGGGAGGAGAGCATTCACAGAGACGAGGTCGGGAGCAGAGCTATCACAGAGACGAGGTCGGGAGGAGAGCAATCACAGAGACGAGGTCAGGAGCAGAGCAGTCACAGAGCTGAGGTTGGGAGCAGAGCAGTCCCAGAGACGAGGTCCGGAGCAGAGCGGTCACAGAGGCGAGGTCGGGAGCAGAGCAGTCACAGAGACGAGGTCCAGAGCAGAGCAGTCACAGAGGCGAGGTCGGGAGCAGAGCAGACACAGAGGTGAGGTCGGGAGGAGAGCAATCACAGAGACGATGTCGGGAGCAGAGCAATCACAGAGACGAGGTTGGGAGCACAGAAGTCACAGAGACGAGGCCGGGTGCCGAGCAGTCACAGAGGAGAGGTCGGGAGCAGAGCAATCACAGAGATGAGGTCGGGAGCAGAGCAATCACAGAGATGAGGTCGGGAGCAGAGCAATCACAGAGACGAGGTCGGGAGCAGAGCAGTCACAGAGACGAGATCGGGAGCAGAGCAGTCACAGAGACGAGGTCGGGAGCAGAGCAGTCACAGAGACGAGATCGGGAGCAGAGCAGTCACAGAGACGAGGTCGGGAGCAGAGCAATCACAGAGGTGAGGTTGGGAGCCGAGCAATAACAGAGATGAGGTCGGGAGCAGAGCAGTCACAGAGGTGAGGTCGGGAGCAGAGCAGTCACAGAGACGAGGTCCGGAGCAGAGCAGTCACAGAGGCAAGGTCGGGAGCAGAGCAGTCACAGAGACGAGGTCCGGAGCAGAGCAGTCACAGAGGCGAGTTCGGGAGCAGAGCAGACACAGAGGTGAGGTCGGGAGGAGAGCAATCACAGAGACGAGGTCGGGACCACAGCAATCACAGAGACGAGGTCGGGAGCAGAGCAATCACAGAGACGAGGTCGGGAGGAAAGCAGTCACAGAGGCGAGGTCGGGAGGGGAGCAGTCACAGAGGCGAGGTCGGCAGCAGAGCAGTCACAGAGGCGAGGTCCGGAGCAGAGCTGTCACAGAGGCGAGGTCGGGAGCAGAGCAGTCAGAGAGGCGAGGTCGGGAGCAGAGCAGTCACAGAGATGATGTCGGGAGCACAGAAGTCACAGAGACAAGGTCCGGAGCAGAGCAGTCACAGAGGCGAGGTCGGGAGCAGAGCAGTCACAGAGGCGGGTTCGGGAGCAGAGCAGTCACAGAGACAAGGTCCGGAGCAGAGCAGTCACAGAGGTGAGGTCGGGAGCAGAGGTGTCACAGAGACGAGGTCCGGAGCAGAGCAGTCACAGAGGCAAGGTCGGGAGCAGAGCAGTCACTGAGGCGAGGTCGGGAGCAGAGCAGTCACAGAGACAAGGTCCGGAGCAGAGCAGTCACAGAGGTGAGGTCGGGAGCAGAGGTGTCACAGAGACGAGGTCCGGAGCAGAGCAGTCACAGAGGCAAGGTCGGGAGCAGAGCAGTCACAGAGGCGAGGTCGGGAGCAGAGCAGACACAGAGGTGAGGTCGGGAGGAGAGCATTCACAGAGACGAGGTCGGGAGCAGAGCAATCACAGAGACGAGGTCGGGAGGAGAGCAATCACAGAGACGAGGTCAGGAGCAGAGCAGTCATAGAGCTGAGGTTGGGAGCAGAGCAGTCCCAGAGACGAGGTCCGGAGCAGAGCAGTCACAGAGACGAGGTCCGTAGCAGAGCAGTCACAGAGGCGAGGTTGGGAGCAGAGCAGACACAGAGGCGAGGTCGGGAGCAGAGCAGTCACAGAGACGAGGTCCGGAGCAGAGCAGTCACAGAGGCGAGGTCGGGAGCAGAGCAGACACAGAGGTGAGGTCGGGAGGAGAGCAGTCACAGAGACGAGGTCGGGAGCACAGAAGTCACAGAGACGAGGCCGGGTGCCGAGCAGTCACAGAGGAGAGGTCGGGAGCAGAGCAATCACAGAGATGAGGTCGGGAGCAGAGCAATCACAGAGACGAGGTCGGGAGCACAGCAGTCACAGTGGCGAGGTCGGGAGCAGAGCAATCACAGAGATGAGGTCGGGAGCAGAGCAATCACAGAGATGAGGTCGGGAGCAGAGCAGTCACAGAGACGAGGTCGGGAGCAGAGCAATTACAGAGATGAGGTCGGGAGCAGAGCAATCACAGAGACGAGGTCGGGAGCAGAGCAGTCACAGAGACGAGATCGGGAGCAGAGCAGTCACAGAGACGAGGTCGGGAGCAGAGCAATCACAGAGAGGAGGTTGGGAGCAGAGCAATCACAGAGACGAGGTCGGGAGCAGAGCAGTCACAGAGACGAGGTCGGGAGCAGAGCAGTCACAGAGACGAGCTTGGGAGCAGAGCAGTCACAGAGGTGAGGTTGGGAGCCGAGCAATAACAGGGATGAGGTCGGGAGCAGAGCAGTCACAGAGGTGAGGTCGGGAGCAGAGCAGTCACAGAGACGAGGTCGGGAGCAGAGCAATCACAGAGACGAGGTCCGGAGCAGAGCAGTCGCAGAGACAAGGTCGGGAGCAGAGCAGTCACAGAGACGAGGTCCGGCGCAGAGCAGTCACAGAGGCAAGGTCGGGAGCAGAGCAGTCACAGAGACGAGGTCCGGAGCAGAGCAGTCACAGAGGCGAGGTCGGGAGCAGAGCAGACACAGAGGTGAGGTCGGGAGGAGAGCAATCACAGAGACGAGGTCGGGACCACAGCAATCAGAGACGAGGTCGGGAGCAGAGCAATCACAGAGACGAGGTCGGGAGGAGAGCAGTCACAGAGGCGAGGTCGGGAGGGGAGCAGTCACAGAGGCGAGGTCGGCAGCAGAGCAGTCACAGAGGCGAGCTCCGGAGCAGAGCTGTCACAGAGGCGAGGTCGGGAGCAGAGCAGTCAGAGAGGCGAGGTCGGGAGCAGAGCAGTCACAGAGACGATGTCGGGAGCACAGAAGTCACAGAGACAAGGTCCGGAGCAGAGCAGTCACAGAGGCGAGGTCGGGAGCAGAGCAGTCACAGAGGCGAGTTCGGGAGCAGAGCAGTCACAGAGACAAGGTCCGGAGCAGAGCAGTCACAGAGGTGAGGTCGGGAGCAGAGGTGTCACAGAGACGAGGTCCGGAGCAGAGCAGTCACAGAGGCAAGGTCGGGAGCAGAGCAGTCACAGAGGCGAGGTCGGGAGCAGAGCAGTCACAGAGACGAGGTCCGGAGCAGAGCAGTCACAGAGGCGAGGTCGGGAGCAGAGCAGACACAGAGGTGAGGTCGGGAGGAGAGCATTCACAGAGACGAGGTCGGGAGGAGAGCAATCACAGAGACGAGGTCGGGAGCACGGAAGTCACAGAGACGAGGCCGGGAGCCGAGCAGTCACAGAGGCGAGGTCGGGAGCAGAGCAATCACAGAGATGAGGTCGGGAGCAGAGCAATCACAGAGACGAGGTCGGGAGCACAGCAGTCACAGAGACGAGGTCGGGAGCAGAGCAATTACAGAGATGAAGTCCGGAGCAGAGCAGTCACAGAGACGAGGTCCGGAGCAGAGCAGTCACAGAGGTGCGGTCGGGAGCAGAGGTGTCACAGAGACGAGGTCCGGAGCAGAGCAGTCACAGAGGCAAGGTCCGGAGCAGAGCAGTCACAGAGGCGAGGTCGGGAGCAGAGCAGTCACAGAGACGAGGTCCAGAGCAGAGCAGTCACAGAGACAAGGTCGGGAGCAGAGCAGACACAGAGGTGAGGTCGGGAGGAGAGCAATCACATAGACGAGGTCGGGAGCAGAGCAATCACAGAGACGAGGTCGGGAGCAGAGCAGTCACAGAGGTGAGGTCGGGAGCAGAGCAGTCACAGAGGTGAGGTCGGGAGGAGAGCAGTCACAGAGGCAAGGTCGGGAGCAGAGCTATCACAGAGACGAGGTCAGGAGCAGAGCTATCACAGAGGCGAGGTCGGCAGCAGAGCAGTCAGAGAGGCGAGGTCGGGAGCAGAGCAGTCACAGAGACGATGTCGGGAGCACAGAAGTCACAGAGACAAGGTCCGGAGCAGAGCAGTCACAGAGGCGAGGTCGGGAGCAGAGCAGTCACAGAGGCGAGTTCGGGAGCAGAGCAGTCACAGAGACAAGGTCCGGAGCAGAGCAGTCACAGAGGTGAGGTCGGGAGCAGAGGTGTCACAGAGACGAGGTCCGGAGCAGAGCAGTCACAGAGGCAAGGTCGGGAGCAGAGCAGTCACAGAGGCGAGGTCGGGAGCAGAGCAGTCACAGAGACGAGGTCCGGAGCAGAGCAGTCACAGAGGCGAGGTCGGGAGCAGAGCAGACACAGAGGTGAGGTCGGGAGGAGAGCATTCACAGAGACGAGGTCGGGAGGAGAGCAATCACAGAGACGAGGTCGGGAGCACGGAAGTCACAGAGACGAGGCCGGGAGCCGAGCAGTCACAGAGGCGAGGTCGGGAGCAGAGCAATCACAGAGATGAGGTCGGGAGCAGAGCAATCACAGAGACGAGGTCGGGAGCACAGCAGTCACAGAGACGAGGTCGGGAGCAGAGCAATTACAGAGATGAAGTCCGGAGCAGAGCAGTCACAGAGACGAGGTCCGGAGCAGAGCAGTCACAGAGGTGCGGTCGGGAGCAGAGGTGTCACAGAGACGAGGTCCGGAGCAGAGCAGTCACAGAGGCAAGGTCCGGAGCAGAGCAGTCACAGAGGCGAGGTCGGGAGCAGAGCAGTCACAGAGACGAGGTCCAGAGCAGAGCAGTCACAGAGACAAGGTCGGGAGCAGAGCAGACACAGAGGTGAGGTCGGGAGGAGAGCAATCACATAGACGAGGTCGGGAGCAGAGCAATCACAGAGACGAGGTCGGGAGCAGAGCAGTCACAGAGGTGAGGTCGGGAGCAGAGCAGTCACAGAGGTGAGGTCGGGAGGAGAGCAGTCACAGAGGCAAGGTCGGGAGCAGAGCTATCACAGAGACGAGGTCAGGAGCAGAGCTATCACAGAGGCGAGGTCGGCAGCAGAGCAGTCACAGAGGCGAGCTCCGGAGCAGAGCTGTCACAGAGGCGAGGTCGGGAGCAGAGCAGTCAGAGAGGCGAGGTCGGGAGCAGAGCAGTCACAGAGACGATGTCGGGAGCACAGAAGTCACAGAGACAAGGTCCGGAGCAGAGCAGTCACAGAGGCGAGGTCGGGAGCAGAGCAGTCACAGAGGCGAGTTCGGGAGCAGAGCAGTCACAGAGACAAGGTCCGGAGCAGAGCAGTCACAGAGGTGAGGTCGGGAGCAGAGGTGTCACAGAGACGAGGTCCGGAGCAGAGCAGTCACAGAGGCAAGGTCGGGAGCAGAGCAGTCACAGAGGCGAGGTCGGGAGCAGAGCAGTCACAGAGACGAGGTCCGGAGCAGAGCAGTCACAGAGGCGAGGTCGGGAGCAGAGCAGACACAGAGGTGAGGTCGGGAGGAGAGCAATCACAGAGACGAGGTCGGGAGCACGGAAGTCACAGAGACGAGGCCGGGAGCCGAGCAGTCACAGAGGCGAGGTCGGGAGCAGAGCAATCACAGAGATGAGGTCGGGAGCAGAGCAATCACAGAGACGAGGTCGGGAGCACAGCAGTCACAGAGACGAGGTCGGGAGCAGAGCAATTACAGAGATGAAGTCCGGAGCAGAGCAGTCACAGAGACGAGGTCCGGAGCAGAGCAGTCACAGAGGTGCGGTCGGGAGCAGAGGTGTCACAGAGACGAGGTCCGGAGCAGAGCAGTCACAGAGGCAAGGTCGGGAGCAGAGCAGTCACAGAGGCAAGGTCGGGAGCAGAGCAGTCACAGAGACGAGGTCCGGAGCAGAGCAGTCACAGAGGCGAGGTCGGGAGCAGAGCAGTCACAGAGACGAGGTCCAGAGCAGAGCAGTCACAGAGGCGAGGTCGGGAGCAGAGCAGACACAGAGCTGAGGTCGGGAGGAGAGCAATCACAGAGACGAGGTCGGGAGCAGAGCAATCACAGAGACGAGGTCGGGAGCAGAGCAGTCACAGAGATGAGGTCGGGAGCAGAGCAGTCACAGAGGTGAGGTCGAGAGGAGAGCAGTCACAGAGGCAAGGTCGGGAGCAGAGCTATCACAGAGACGAGGTCAGGAGCAGAGCTATCACAGAGGCGAGGTCGGGAGGAGAGCAATCACAGGGACGAGGTCAGGAGCAGAGCAGTCACAGAGCTGAGGTTGGGAGCAGAGCAGTCCCAGAGACGAGGTCCGGAGCAGAGCAGTCACAGAGGCGAGGTCGGGAGCAGAGCAGTCACAGAGACGAGGTCCGGAGCAGAGCAGTCACAGAGGCGAGGTCGGGAGCAGAGCAGACACAGAGGTGAGGTCGGGAGGAGAGCAATCACAGAGACGAGGTCGGGAGCACAGAAGTCACAGAGACGAGGCCGGGAGCCGAGCAGTCACAGAGGCGAGGTCGGGAGCAGAGCAATCACAGAGATGAGGTCGGGAGCAGAGCAATCACAGAGACGAGGTCGGGAGCACAGCAGTCACAGAGACGAGGTCGGGAGCAGAGCAATTACAGAGATGAAGTCCGGAGCAGAGCAGTCACAGAGACGAAATCCGGAGCAGAGCAGTCACAGAGGTGAGGTCGGGAGCAGAGGTGTCACAGAGACGAGGTCCGGAGCAGAGCAGTCACAGAGGCAAGGTCGGGAGCAGAGCAGTCACAGAGGCAAGGTCGGGAGCAGAGCAGTTACAGAGACGTGGTCCGCGGAGAGCAGAGCAGTCACAGAGGCGAGGTCGGGAGCAGAGCAGTCACAGAGACGAGGTCCAGAGCAGAGCAGTCACAGAGGCGAGGTCGGGAGCAGAGCAGACACAGAGGTGAGGTCGGGAGGAGAGCAATCACAGAGACGAGGTCTGGAGCAGAGCAATCACAGAGACGAGGTCGGGAGCAGAGCAGTCACAGAGGTAAGGTCGGGAGCAGAGCAGTCACAGAGGTGAGGTCGGGAGGAGAGCAGTCACAGAGGCAAGGTCGGGAGCAGAGCAATCACAGAGACGAGGTCAGGAGCAGAGCTATCACAGAGACGAGGTCGGGAGGAGAGCAATCACAGAGACGAGGTCAGGAGCAGAGCAGTCACAGAGCTGAGGTTGGGAGCAGAGCATTCCCAGAGACGAGGTCCGGAGCAGAGCAGTCACAGAGGCGAGGTCGGGAGCAGAGCAGTCACAGAGACGAGGTCCGGAGCAGAGCAGTCACAGAGGCGAGGTCGGGAGCAGAGCAGACACAGAGGTGAGGTCGGGAGGAGAGCAATCACAGAGACGAGGTCGGGAGCAGAGCAGTCACAGAGACGAGGTCGGGAGCAGAGCAATTACAGAGATGAGGTCGGGAGCAGAGCAATCACAGAGACGAGGTCGGGAGCAGAGCAGTCACAGAGACGAGATCGGGAGCAGAGCAGTCACAGAGACGAGATCGGGAGCAGAGCAGTCACAGAGACGAGGTCGGGAGCAGAGCAATCACAGAGAGGAGGTTGGGAGCAGAGCAATCACAGAGACGAGGTCGGGAGCAGAGCAGTCACAGAGACGAGGTCGGGAGCAGAGCAGTCACAGAGACGAGGTCGGGAGCAGAGCAGTCACAGAGGTGAGGTCGGGAGCAGAGCAGTCACAGAGGTGAGGTCGGGAGCAGAGCAGTCACAGAGGTGAGGTCGGGAGCAGAGCAGTCACAGAGACGAGGTCGGGAGCAGAGCAATCACAGAGACGAGGTCCGGAGCAGAGCAGTCGCAGAGACAAGGTCGGGAGCAGAGCAGTCACAGAGACGAGAACCGGCGCAGAGCAGTCACAGAGGCAAGGTCGGGAGCACAGCAGTCACAGAGACGAGGTCGGGAGCAGAGCAATTACAGAGATGAAGTCCGGAGCAGAGCAGTCACAGAGACGAGGTCCGGAGCAGAGCAGTCACGGAGGCAAGGTCGGGAGCAGAGCAGTCACAGAGGCAAGGTCGGGAGCAGAGCAGTCACAGAGACGAGGTCGGGAGCAGAGCAATTACAGAGATGAAGTCCGGAGCAGAGCAGTCACAGAGACGAGGTCCGGAGCAGAGCAGTCACAGAGGTGAGGTCGGGAGCAGAGGTGTCACAGAGACGAGGTCCGGAGCAGAGCAGTCACAGAGGCAAGGTCGGCAGCAGAGCAGTCACAGAGGCAAGGTCGGGAGCAGAGCAGTCACAGAGACGAGGTCCGGAGCAGAGCAGTCACAGAGGTGAGGTCGGGAGCAGAGCAGTCACAGAGGTGAGGTCGGGAGCAGAGCAGTCACAGAGGTGAGGTCGGGAGCAGAGCAATCACAGAGACGAGGTCGGGAGCAGAGCAGTCACAGAGGTGAGGTCGGGAGCAGAGCAGTCACAGAGGTGAGGTCGGGAGGAGAGCAGTCACAGAGGCAAGGTCGGGAGCAGAGCAATCACAGAGACGAGGTCGGGAGCAGAGCAGTCACAGAGGTGAGGTCGGGAGCAGAGCAGTCACAGAGACGAGGTCGGGAGCAGAGCAGTCACAGAGGTGAGGTCGGGAGCAGAGCAGTCACAGAGGTGAGGTCGGGAGGAGAGCAGTCACAGAGGCAAGGTCGGGAGCAGAGCAATCACAGAGACGAGGTCAGGAGCAGAGCTATCACAGAGACGAGGTCGGGAGGAGAGCAATCACAGAGACGAGGTCAGGAGCAGAGCAGTCACAGAGCTGAGGTTGGGAGCAGAGCAGTCCCAGAGACGAGGTCCGGAGCAGAGCAGTCACAGAGGCGAGGTCGGGAGCAGAGCAGTCACAGAGACGAGGTCCGGAGCAGAGCAGTCACAGAGGCGAGGTCGGGAGCAGAGCAGACACAGAGGTGAGGTCGGGAGGAGAGCAATCACAGAGGTGAGGTCGGGAGGAGAGCAATCACAGAGACGAGGTCGGGAGCAGAGAAGTCACAGAGACGAGGCCGGGAGCCGAGCAGTCACAGAGGCGAGGTCGGGAGCAGAGCAATCACAGAGATGAGGTTGGGAGCAGAGCAATCACAGAGACGAGGTCGGGAGCACAGCAGTCACAGAGACGAGGTCGGGAGCAGAGCAATTACAGAGATGAAGTCCGGAGCAGAGCAGTCACAGAGACGAGGTCCGGAGCAGAGCAGTCACAGAGGTGAGGTCGGGAGCAGAGGTGTCACAGAGACGAGGTCCGGAGCAGAGCAGTCACAGAGGCAAGGTTGGGAGCAGAGCAGTCACAGAGGCAAGGTCGGGAGCAGAGCAGTCACAGAGACGAGGTCCGGAGCAGAGCAGTCACAGAGGTGAGGTCGGGAGCAGAGCAGTCACAGAGGTGAGGTCAGGAGCAGAGCAGTCACAGAGGTGAGGTCGGGAGCAGAGCAGTCACAGAGATGAGGTCGGGAGCAGAGCAATCACAGAGACGAGGTCCGGGGCAGAGCAGTCGCAGAGACAAGGTCGGGAGCAGAGCAGTCACAGAGACGAGAACCGGCGCAGAGCAGTCACAGAGGCAAGGTCGGGAGCACAGCAGTCACAGAGACGAGGTCGGGAGCACAGCAATTACAGAGATGAAGTCCGGAGCAGAGCAGTCACAGAGACGAGGTCCGGAGCAGAGCAGTCACAGAGGTGAGGTCGGGAGCAGAGGTGTCACAGAGACGAGGTCCGGAGCAGAGCAGTCACAGAGGCAAGGTCGGGAGCAGAGCAGTCACAGAGGCAAGGTCGGGAGCAGAGCAGTCACAGAGACGAGGTCCGGAGCAGAGCAGTCACAGAGGCGAGGTCGGGAGCAGAGCAGTCACAGAGACGAGGTCCAGAGCAGAGCAGTCACAGAGGCGAGGTCGGGAGCAGAGCAGACACAGAGGTGAGGTCGGGAGGAGAGCAATCACAGAGACGAGGTCGGGAGCAGAGCAATCACAGAGACGAGGTCGGGAGCAGAGCAGTCACAGAGGTGAGGTCGGGAGCAGAGCAGTCACAGAGGTGAGGTCGGGAGGAGAGCAGTCACAGAGGCGAGGTCGGGAGCAGAGCAATCACAGAGACGAGGTCAGGAGCAGAGCTATCACAGAGACGAGGTCGGGAGGAGAGCAATCACAGAGACGAGGTCAGGAGCAGAGCAGTCACAGAGCTGAGGTTGGGAGCAGAGCAGTCCCAGAGACGAGGTCCGGAGCAGAGCAGTCACAGAGGCGAGGTCGGGAGCAGAGCAGTCACAGAGACGAGGTCCGGAGCAGAGCAGTCACAGAGGCGAGGTCGGGAGCAGAGCAGACACAGAGGTGAGGTCGGGAGGAGAGCAATCACAGAGGTGAGGTCGGGAGGAGAGCAATCACAGAGACGAGGTCGGGAGCAGAGCATTCACAGAGACGAGGTCGGGAGGAGAGCAATCACAGAGATGAGGTCGGGAGCACAGAAGTCACAGAGACGAGGCCGGGAGCCGAGCAGTCACAGAGGCGAGGTCGGGAGCAGAGCAATCACAGAGATGAGGTCGGGAGCAGAGCAATCACAGAGACGAGGTCGGGAGCACAGCAGTCACAGAGACGAGGTCGGGAGCAGAGCAATTACAGAGATGAAGTCCGGAGCAGAGCAGTCACAGAGACGAGGTCCGGAGCAGAGCAGTCACAGAGGTGAGGTCGGGAGCAGAGGTGTCACAGAGACGAGGTCCGGAGCAGAGCAGTCACAGAGGCAAGGTCGGGAGCAGAGCAGTCACAGAGGCAAGGTCGGGAGCAGAGCAGTCACAGAGACGAGGTCCGGAGCAGAGCAGTCACAGAGGCGAGGTCGGGAGCAGAGCAGTCACAGAGACGAGGTCCAGAGCAGAGCAGTCACAGAGGCGAGGTCGGGAGCAGAGCAATCACAGAGACGAGGTCTGGAGGAGAGCAATCACAGAGACGAGGTCGGGAGCAGAGCAGTCACAGAGGTGAGGTCGGGAGGAGAGCAATCACAGAGACGAGGTCTGGAGGAGAGCAATCACAGAGACGAGGTCGGGAGCAGAGCAGTCACAGAGGTAAGGTCGGGAGCAGAGCAGTCACAGAGGTGAGGTCGGGAGCAGAGCAATCACAGAGACGAGGTCGGAGAGCACAGCAGTCACAGAGACGAGGTCGGGAGCAGAGCAATTACAGAGATGAAGTCCGGAGCAGAGCAGTCACAGAGACGAGGTCCGGAGCAGAGCAGTCACAGAGGTGAGGTCGGGAGCAGAGGTGTCACAGAGACGAGGTCCGGAGCAGAGCAGTCACAGAGGCAAGGTCGGGAGCAGAGCAGTCACAGAGGCAAGGTCGGGAGCAGAGCAGTCACAGAGACGAGGTCCGGAGCAGAGCAGTCACAGAGACGAGGTCGGGAGCAGAGCAGTCACAGAGGTGAGGTCGGGAGCAGAGCAGTCACAGAGGTGAGGTCGGGAGCAGAGCAATCACAGAGACGAGGTCGGGAGCAGAGCAGTCACAGAGGTGAGGTCGGGAGCAGAGCAGTCACAGAGGTGAGGTCGGGAGGAGAGCAGTCACAGAGGCAAGGTCGGGAGCAGAGCAATCACAGAGACGAGGTCAGGAGCAGAGCTATCACAGAGACGAGGTCGGGAGGAGAGCAATCACAGAGACGAGGTCAGGAGCAGAGCAGTCACAGAGCTGAGGTTGGGAGCAGAGCAGTCCCAGAGACGAGGTCCGGAGCAGAGCAGTCACAGAGGCGAGGTCGGGAGCAGAGCAGTCACAGAGACGAGGTCCGGAGCAGAGCAGTCACAGAGGCGAGGTCGGGAGCAGAGCAGACACAGAGGTGAGGTCGGGAGGAGAGCAATCACAGAGGTGAGGTCGGGAGGAGAGCAATCACAGAGACGAGGTCGGGAGCAGAGAAGTCACAGAGACGAGGCCGGGAGCCGAGCAGTCACAGAGGCGAGGTCGGGAGCAGAGCAATCACAGAGATGAGGTCGGGAGCAGAGCAATCACAGAGACGAGGTCGGGAGCACAGCAGTCACAGAGACGAGGTCGGGAGCAGAGCAATTACAGAGATGAAGTCCGGAGCAGAGCAGTCACAGAGACGAGGTCCGGAGCAGAGCAGTCACAGAGGTGAGGTCGGGAGCAGAGGTGTCACAGAGACGAGGTCCGGAGCAGAGCAGTCACAGAGGCAAGGTCGGGAGCAGAGCAGTCACAGAGGCAAGGTCGGGAGCAGAGCAGTCACAGAGACGAGGTCCGGAGCAGAGCAGTCACAGAGGTGAGGTCGGGAGCAGAGCAGTCACAGAGGTGAGGTCAGGAGCAGAGCAGTCACAGAGGTGAGGTCGGGAGCAGAGCAGTCACAGAGACGAGGTCGGGAGCAGAGCAATCACAGAGACGAGGTCCGGAGCAGAGCAGTCGCAGAGACAAGGTCGGGAGCAGAGCAGTCACAGAGACGAGAACCGGCGCAGAGCAGTCACAGAGGCAAGGTCGGGAGCACAGCAGTCACAGAGACGAGGTCGGGAGCACAGCAATTACAGAGACGAGGTCGGGAGCAGAGCAGTCACAGAGGTAAGGTCGGGAGCAGAGCAGTCACAGAGGTGAGGTCGGGAGGAGAGCAGTCACAGAGGCAAGGTCGGGAGCAGAGCAATCACAGAGACGAGGTCAGGAGCAGAGCTATCACAGAGACGAGGTCGGGAGGAGAGCAATCACAGAGACGAGGTCAGGAGCAGAGCAGTCACAGAGCTGAGGTTGGGAGCAGAGCATTCCCAGAGACGAGGTCCGGAGCAGAGCAGTCACAGAGGCGAGGTCGGGAGCAGAGCAGTCACAGAGACGAGGTCCGGAGCAGAGCAGTCACAGAGGCGAGGTCGGGAACAGAGCAGACACAGAGGTGAGGTCGGGAGGAGAGCAATCACAGAGACGAGGTCGGGAGCAGAGCCAGCACAGAGACGAGGTCGGGAGCACAGCAGTCACAGAGACGAGGTCGGGAGCAGAGCAATTACAGAGATGAGGTCGGGAGCAGAGCAATCACAGAGACGAGGTCGGGAGCAGAGCAGTCACAGAGACGAGATCGGGAGCAGAGCAGTCACAGAGACGAGATCGGGAGCAGAGCAGTCACAGAGACGAGGTCGGGAGCAGAGCAATCACAGAGAGGAGGTTGGGAGCAGAGCAATCACAGAGACGAGGTCGGGAGCAGAGCAGTCACAGAGACGAGGTCGGGAGCAGAGCAGTCACAGAGACGAGGTCGGGAGCAGAGCAGTCACAGAGGTGAGGTCGGGAGCAGAGCAGTCACAGAGGTGAGGTCGGGAGCAGAGCAGTCACAGAGGTGAGGTCGGGAGCAGAGCAGTCACAGAGACGAGGTCGGGAGCAGAGCAATCACAGAGACGAGGTCCGGAGCAGAGCAGTCGCAGAGGCAAGGTCGGGAGCACAGCAGTCACAGAGACGAGGTCGGGAGCAGAGCAATTACAGAGATGAAGTCCGGAGCAGAGCAGTCACAGAGACGAGGTCCGGAGCAGAGCAGTCACGGAGGCAAGGTCGGGAGCAGAGCAGTCACAGAGGCAAGGTCGGGAGCAGAGCAGTCACAGAGACTAGGTCCGGAGCAGAGCAGTCACAGAGGCGAGGTCGGGAGCAGAGCAGTCACAGAGACGAGGTCCAGAGCAGAGCAGTCACAGAGGCGAGGTCGGGAGCAGAGCAGACACAGAGGTGAGGTCGGGAGGAGAGCAATCACAGAGACGAGGTCGGGAGCAGAGCAATCACAGAGACGAGGTCGGGAGCAGAGCAGTCACAGAGGTGAGGTCGGGAGCAGAGCAGTCACAGAGGTGAGGTCGGGAGGAGAGCAGTCACAGAGGCAAGGTCGGGAGCAGAGCAATCACAGAGACGAGGTCAGGAGCAGAGCTATCACAGAGACGAGGTCGGGAGGAGAGCAATCACAGAGACGAGGTCAGGAGCAGAGCAGTCACAGAGCTGAAGTTGGGAGCAGAGCAGTCCCAGAGACGAGGTCCGGAGCAGAGCAGTCACAGAGATGAGGTCGGGAGCAGAGGTGTCACAGAGACGAGGTCCGGAGCAGAGCAGTCACAGAGGCATGGTCGGGAGCAGAGCAGTCACAGAGGCAAGGTCGGGAGCAGAGCAGTCACAGAGACGAGGTCCGGAGCAGAGCAGTCACAGAGGCGAGGTCCGGAGCAGAGCAGTCACAGAGGCAAGGTCGGCAGCAGAGCAGTCACAGAGGCAAGGTCGGGAGCAGAGCAGTCACAGAGACGAGGTCCGGAGCAGAGCAGTCACAGAGGTGAGGTCGGGAGCAGAGCAGTCACAGAGGTGAGGTCGGGAGCAGAGCAGTCACAGAGGTGAGGTCGGGAGCAGAGCAATCACAGAGACGAGGTCGGGAGGAGAGCAGTCACAGAGGCAAGGTCGGGAGCAGAGCAATCACAGAGACGAGGTCAGGAGCAGAGCTATCACAGAGACGAGGTCGGGAGGAGAGCAATCACAGAGACGAGGTCGGGAGCAGAGCAGTCACAGAGGTGAGGTCGGGAGCAGAGCAGTCACAGAGACGAGGTCCGGAGCAGAGCAGTCACAGAGGCGAGGTCGGGAGCAGAGCAGTCACAGAGACGAGGTCCGGAGGAGAGCAGTCACAGAGGCAAGGTCGGGAGCAGAGCAATCACAGAGACGAGGTCAGGAGCAGAGCTATCACAGAGACGAGGTCGGGAGGAGAGCAATCACAGAGACGAGGTCAGGAGCAGAGCAGTCACAGAGCTGAGGTTGGGAGCAGAGCAGTCCCAGAGACGAGGTCCGGAGCAGAGCAGTCACAGAGGCGAGGTCGGGAGCAGAGCAGTCACAGAGACGAGGTCCGGAGCAGAGCAGTCACAGAGGCGAGGTCGGGAGCAGAGCAGACACAGAGGTGAGGTCGGGAGGAGAGCAATCACAGAGGTGAGGTCGGGAGGAGAGCAATCACAGAGACGAGGTCAGGAGCAGAGAAGTCACAGAGACGAGGCCAGGAGCCGAGCAGTCACAGAGGCGAGGTCGGGAGCAGAGCAATCACAGAGTTGAGGTTGGGAGCAGAGCAATCACAGAGACGAGGTCGGGAGCACAGCAGTCACAGAGACGAGGTCGGGAGCAGAGCAATTACAGAGATGAAGTCCGGAGCAGAGCAGTCACAGAGACGAGGTCCGGAGCAGAGCAGTCACAGAGGTGAGGTCGGGAGCAGAGGTGTCACAGAGACGAGGTCCGGAGCAGAGCAGTCACAGAGGCAAGGTCGGGAGCAGAGCAGTCACAGAGGCAAGGTCGGGAGCAGAGCAGTCACAGAGACGAGGTCCGGAGCAGAGCAGTCACAGAGGTGAGGTCGGGAGCAGAGCAGTCACAGAGGTGAGGTCAGGAGCAGAGCAGTCACAGAGGTGAGGTCGGGAGCAGAGCAGTCACAGAGACGAGGTCGGGAGCAGAGCAATCACAGAGACGAGGTCCGGAGCAGAGCAGTCGCAGAGACAAGGTCGGGAGCAGAGCAGTCACAGAGACGAGAACCGGCGCAGAGCAGTCACAGAGGCAAGGTCGGGAGCACAGCAGTCACAGAGACGAGGTCGGGAGCACAGCAATTACAGAGATGAAGTCCGGAGCAGAGCAGTCACAGAGACGAGGTCCGGAGCAGAGCAGTCACAGAGGTGAGGTCGGGAGCAGAGGTGTCACAGAGACGAGGTCCGGAGCAGAGCAGTCACAGAGGCAAGGTCGGGAGCAGAGCAGTCACAGAGGCAAGGTCGGGAGCAGAGCAGTCACAGAGACGAGGTCCGGAGCAGAGCAGTCACAGAGGCGAGGTCGGGAGCAGAGCAGTCACAGAGACGAGGTCCAGAGCAGAGCAGTCACAGAGGCGAGGTCGGGAGCAGAGCAGACACAGAGGTGAGGTCGGGAGGAGAGCAATCACAGAGACGAGGTCGGGAGCAGAGCAATCACAGAGACGAGGTCGGGAGCAGAGCAGTCACAGAGGTGAGGTCGGGAGCAGAGCAGTCACAGAGGTGAGGTCGGGAGGAGAGCAGTCACAGAGGCAAGGTCGGGAGCAGAGCAATCACAGAGACGAGGTCAGGAGCAGAGCTATCACAGAGACGAGGTCGGGAGGAGAGCAATCACAGAGACGAGGTCAGGAGCAGAGCAGTCACAGAGCTGAGGTTGGGAGCAGAGCAGTCCCAGAGACGAGGTCCGGAGCAGAGCAGTCACAGAGGCGAGGTCGGGAGCAGAGCAGTCACAGAGACGAGGTCCGGAGCAGAGCAGTCACAGAGGCGAGGTCGGGAGCAGAGCAGACACAGAGGTGAGGTCGGGAGGAGAGCAGTCACAGAGACGAGGTCGGGAGCAGAGCAATTACAGAGATGAAGTCCGGAGCAGAGCAGTCACAGAGACGAGGTCCGGAGCAGAGCAGTCACAGAGGTGAGGTCGGGAGCAGAGGTGCCACAGAGACGAGGTCCGGAGCAGAGCAGTCACAGAGGCAAGGTCGGGAGCAGAGCAGTCACAGAGGCAAGGTCGGGAGCAGAGCAGTCACAGAGACGAGGTCCGGAGCAGAGCAGTCACAGAGGTGAGGTCGGGAGCAGAGCAGTCACAGAGGTGAGGTCGGGAGCAGAGCAGTCACAGAGGTGAGGTCGGGAGCAGAGCAATCACAGAGACGAGGTCGGGAGCAGAGCAGTCACAGAGGTGAGGTCGGGAGGAGAGCAGTCACAGAGGCCAGGTCGGGAGCAGAGCAATCACAGAGACGAGGTCGGGAGCAGAGCAGTCACAGAGGTGAGGTCGGGAGCAGAGCAGTCACAGAGGTGAGGTCGGGAGGAGAGCAGTCACAGAGGCAAGGTCGGGAGCAGAGCAATCACAGAGACGAGGTCAGGAGCAGAGCTATCACAGAGACGAGGTCGGGAGGAGAGCAATCACAGAGACGAGGTCAGGAGCAGAGCAGTCACAGAGCTGAGGTTGGGAGCAGAGCAGTCCCAGAGACGAGGTCCGGAGCAGAGCAGTCACAGAGGCGAGGTCGGGAGCAGAGCAGTCACAGAGACGAGGTCCGGAGCAGAGCAGTCACAGAGGCGAGGTCGGGAGCAGAGCAGACACAGAGGTGAGGTCGGGAGGAGAGCAATCACAGAGGTGAGGTCGGGAGGAGAGCAATCACAGAGACGAGGTCGGGAGCAGAGAAGTCACAGAGACGAGTCCGGGAGCCGAGCAGTCACAGAGGCGAGGTCGGGAGCAGAGCAATCACAGAGATGAGGTCGGGAGCAGAGCAATCACAGAGACGAGGTCGGGAGCACAGCAGTCACAGAGACGAGGTCGGGAGCAGAGCAATTACAGAGATGAAGTCCGGAGCAGAGCAGTCACAGAGACAAGGTCCGGAGCAGAGCAGTCACAGAGTTGAGGTCGGGAGCAGAAGTGTCACAGAGACGAGGTCCGGAGCAGAGCAGTCACAAAGGCAAGGTCGGGAGCAGAGCAGTCACAGAGGCAAGGTCGGGAGCAGAGCAGTCACAGAGACGAGGTCCGGAGCAGAGCAGTCACAGAGGTGAGGTCGGGAGCAGAGCAGTCACAGAGGTGAGGTCAGGAGCAGAGCAGTCACAGAGGTGAGGTCGGGAGCAGAGCAGTCACAGAGACGAGGTCGGGAGCAGAGCAATCACAGAGACGAGGTCCGGAGCAGAGCAGTCGCAGAGACAAGGTCGGGAGCAGAGCAGTCACAGAGACGAGAACCGGCGCAGAGCAGTCACAGAGGCAAGGTCGGGAGCACAGCAGTCACAGAGACGAGGTCGGGAGCACAGCAATTACAGAGATGAAGTCCGGAGCAGAGCAGTCACAGAGACGAGGTCCGGAGCAGAGCAGTCACAGAGGTGAGGTCGGGAGCAGAGGTGTCACAGAGACGAGGTCCGGAGCAGAGCAGTCACAGAGGCAAGGTCGGGAGCAGAGCAGTCACAGAGGCAAGGTCGGGAGCAGAGCAGTCACAGAGACGAGGTCCGGAGCAGAGCAGTCACAGAGGCGAGGTCGGGAGCAGAGCAGTCACAGAGACGAGGTCCAGAGCAGAGCAGTCACAGAGGCGAGGTCGGGAGCAGAGCAGACACAGAGGTGAGGTCGGGAGGAGAGCAATCACAGAGACGAGGTCGGGAGCAGAGCAATCACAGAGACGAGGTCGGGAGCAGAGCAGTCACAGAGGTGAGGTCGGGAGCAGAGCAGTCACAGAGGTGAGGTCGGGAGGAGAGCAGTCACAGAGGCAAGGTGGGGAGCAGAGCAATCACAGAGACGAGGTCAGGAGCAGAGCTATCACAGAGACGAGGTCGGGAGGAGAGCAATCACAGAGACGAGGTCAGGAGCAGAGCAGTCACAGAGGTGAGGTCAGGAGCAGAGCAGTCACAGAGGTGAGGTCGGGAGCAGAGCAGTCACAGAGACGAGGTCGGGAGCAGAGCAATCACAGAGACGAGGTCCGGAGCAGAGCAGTCGCAGAGACAAGGTCGGGAGCAGAGCAGTCACAGAGACGAGAACCGGCGCAGAGCAGTCACAGAGGCAAGGACGGGAGCACAGCAGTCACAGAGACGAGGTCGGGAGCACAGCAATTACAGAGATGAAGTCCGGAGCAAAGCAGTCACAGAGACGAGGTCCGGAGCAGAGCAGTCACAGAGGTGAGGTCGGGAGCAGAGGTGTCACAGAGACGAGGTCCGGAGCAGAGCAGTCACAGAGGCAAGGTCGGGAGCAGAGCAGTCACAGAGGCAAGGTCGGGAGCAGAGCAGTCACAGAGACGAGGTCCGGAGCAGAGCAGTCACAGAGGCGAGGTCGGGAGCAGAGCAGTCACAGAGACGAGGTCCAGAGCAGAGCAGTCACAGAGGCGAGGTCGGGAGCAGAGCAGACACAGAGGTGAGGTCGGGAGGAGAGCAATCACAGAGACGAGGTCGGGAGCAGAGCAATCACAGAGACGAGGTCGGGAGCAGAGCAGTCACAGAGGTGAGGTCGGGAGCAGAGCAGTCACAGAGGTGAGGTCGGGAGGAGAGCAGTCACAGAGGCAAGGTCGGGAGCAGAGCAATCACAGAGACGAGGTCAGGAGCAGAGCTATCACAGAGACGAGGTCGGGAGGAGAGCAATCACAGAGACGAGGTCAGGAGCAGAGCAGTCACAGAGCTGAGGTTGGGAGCAGAGCAGTCCCAGAGACGAGGTCCGGAGCAGAGCAGTCACAGAGGCGAGGTCGGGAGCAGAGCAGTCACAGAGACGAGGTCGGGAGGAGAGCAATCACAGAGATGAGGTCGGGAGCACAGAAGTCACAGAGACGAGGCCGGGAGCCGAGCAGTCACAGAGGCGAGGTCGGGAGCAGAGCAATCACAGAGATGAGGTCGGGAGCAGAGCAATCACAGAGACGAGGTCGGGAGCACAGCAGTCACAGAGACGAGGTCGGGAGCAGAGCAATTACAGAGATGAAGTACGGAGCAGAGCAGTCACAGAGACGAGGTCCGGAGCAGAGCAGTCACAGAGGTGAGGTCGGGAGCAGAGGTGTCACAGAGACGAGGTCCGGAGCAGAGCAGTCACAGAGGCAAGGTCGGGAGCAGAGCAGTCACAGAGGCAAGGTCGGGAGCAGAGCAGTCACAGAGACGAGGTCCGGAGCAGAGCAGTCACAGAGGCGAGGTCGGGAGCAGAGCAGTCACAGAGACGAGGTCCAGAGCAGAGCAGTCACAGAGGCGAGGTCGGGAGCAGATCAATCACAGAGACGAGGTCTGGAGGAGAGCAATCACAGAGACGAGGTCGGGAGCAGAGCAGTCACAGAGGTGAGGTCGGGAGGAGAGCAATCACCGAGACGAGGTCTGGAGGAGAGCAATCACAGAGACGAGGTCGGGAGCAGAGCAGTCACAGAGGTAAGGTCGGGAGCAGAGCAGTCACAGAGGTGAGGTCGGGAGCAGAGCAATCACAGAGACGAGGTCGGGAGCACAGCAGTCACAGAGACGAGGTCGGGAGCAGAGCAATTACAGAGATGCAGTCCGGAGCAGAGCAGTCACAGAGACGAGGTCCGGAGCAGAGCAGTCACAGAGGTGAGGTCGGGAGCAGAGGTGTCACAGAGACGAGGTCCGGAGCAGAGCAGTCACAGAGGCAAGGTCGGGAGCAGAGCAGTCACAGAGGCAAGGTCGGGAGCAGAGCAGTCACAGAGACGAGGTCCGGAGCAGAGCAGTCACAGAGGTGAGGTCGGGAGCAGAGCAGTCACAGAGGTGAGGTCGGGAGCAGAGCAGTCACAGAGGTGAGGTCGGGAGCAGAGCAATCACAGAGACGAGGTCGGGAGCAGAGCAGTCACAGAGGTGAGGTCGGGAGCAGAGCAGTCACAGAGGCAAGGTCGGGAGCAGAGCAGACACAGAGGTGAGGTCGGGAGCAGAGCAGTCACAGAGGTGAGGTCGGGAGGAGAGCAGTCACAGAGGCAAGGTCGGGAGCAGAGCAATCACAGAGACGAGGTCAGGAGCCGAGCTATCACAGAGACGAGGTCGGGAGGAGAGCAATCACAGAGACGAGGTCAGGAGCAGAGCAGTCACAGAGCTGAGGTTGGGAGCAGAGCAGTCCCAGAGACGAGGTCCGGAGCAGAGCAGTCACAGAGGCGAGGTCGGGAGCAGAGCAGTCACAGAGACGAGGTCCGGAGCAGAGCAGTCACAGAGGCGAGGTCGGGAGCAGAGCAGACACAGAGGTGAGGTCGGGAGGAGAGCAATCACAGAGGTGAGGTCGGGAGGAGAGCAATCACAGAGACGAGGTCGGGAGCAGAGAAGTCACAGAGACGAGGCCGGGAGCCGAGCAGTCACAGAGGCGAGGTCGGGAGCAGAGCAATCACAGAGATGAGGTCGGGAGCAGAGCAATCACAGAGACGAGGTCGGGAGCACAGCAGTCACAGAGACGAGGTCGGGAGCAGAGCAATTACAGAGATGAAGTCCGGAGCAGAGCAGTCACAGAGACGAGGTCCGGAGCAGAGCAGTCACAGAGGTGAGGTCGGGAGCAGAAGTGTCACAGAGACGAGGTCCGGAGCAGAGCAGTCACAGAGGCAAGGTCGGGAGCAGAGCAGTCACAGAGGCAAGGTCGGGAGCAGAGCAGTCACAGAGACGAGGTCCGGAGCAGAGCAGTCACAGAGGTGAGGTCGGGAGCAGAGCAGTCACAGAGGTGAGGTCAGGAGCAGAGCAGTCACAGAGGTGAGGTCGGGAGCAGAGCAGTCACAGAGACGAGGTCGGGAGCAGAGCAATCACAGAGACGAGGTCCGGAGCAGAGCAGTCGCAGAGACAAGGTCGGGAGCAGAGCAGTCACAGAGACGAGAACCGGCGCAGAGCAGTCACAGAGGCAAGGTCGGGAGCACAGCAGTCACAGAGACGAGGTCGGGAGCACAGCAATTACAGAGATGAAGTCCGGAGCAGAGCAGTCACAGAGACGAGGTCCGGAGCAGAGCAGTCACAGAGGTGAGGTCGGGAGCAGAGGTGTCACAGAGACGAGGTCCGGAGCAGAGCAGTCACAGAGGCAAGGTCGGGAGCAGAGCAGTCACAGAGGCAAGGTCGGGAGCAGAGCAGTCACAGAGACGAGGTCGGGAGCAGAGCAGTCACAGAGGCGAGGTCGGGAGCAGAGCAGTCACAGAGACGAGGTCCAGAGCAGAGCAGTCACAGAGGCGAGGTCGGGAGCAGAGCAGACACAGAGGTGAGGTCGGGAGGAGAGCAATCACAGAGACGAGGTCGGGAGCAGAGCAATCACAGAGACGAGGTCGGGAGCAGAGCAGTCACAGAGGTGAGGTCGGGAGCAGAGCAGTCACAGAGGTGAGGTCGGGAGGAGAGCAGTCACAGAGGCAAGGTCGGGAGCAGAGCAATCACAGAGACGAGGTCAGGAGCAGAGCTATCACAGAGACGAGGTCGGGAGGAGAGCAATCACAGAGACGAGGTCAGGAGCAGAGCAGTCACAGAGCTGAGGTTGGGAGCAGAGCAGTCACAGAGGCGAGGTCGGGAGCAGAGCAGTCACAGAGACGAGGTCGGGAGGAGAGCAATCACAGAGATGAGGTCGGGAGCACAGAAGTCACAGAGACGAGGCCGGGAGCCGAGCAGTCACAGAGGCGAGGTCGGGAGCAGAGCAATCACAGAGATGAGGTCGGGAGCAGAGCAATCACAGAGACGAGGTCGGGAGCACAGCAGTCACAGAGACGAGGTCGGGAGCAGAGCAATTACAGAGATGAAGTACGGAGCAGAGCAGTCACAGAGACGAGGTCCGGAGCAGAGCAGTCACAGAGGTGAGGTCGGGAGCAGAGGTGTCACAGAGACGAGGTCCGGAGCAGAGCAGTCACAGAGGCAAGGTCGGGAGCAGAGCAGTCACAGAGGCAAGGTCGGGAGCAGAGCAGTCACAGAGACGAGGTCCGGAGCAGAGCAGTCACAGAGGCGAGGTCGGGAGCAGAGCAGTCACAGAGACGAGGTCCAGAGCAGAGCAGTCACAGAGGCGAGGTCGGGAGCAGAGCAGACACAGAGGTGAGGTCGGGAGGAGAGCAATCACAGAGACGAGGTCGGGAGCAGAGCAATCACAGAGACGAGGTCGGGAGCAGAGCAGTCACAGAGGTGAGGTCGGGAGCAGAGCAGTCACAGAGGTGAGGTCGGGAGGAGAGCAGTCACAGAGGCAAGGTCGGGAGCAGAGCAATCACAGAGACGAGGTCAGGAGCAGAGCTATCACAGAGACGAGGTCGGGAGGAGAGCAATCACAGAGACGAGGTCAGGAGCAGAGCAGTCACAGAGCTGAGGTTGGGAGCAGAGCAGTCCCAGAGACGAGGTCCGGAGCAGAGCAGTCACAGAGGCGAGGTCGGGAGCAGAGCAGTCACAGAGACGAGGTCGGGAGGAGAGCAATCACAGAGATGAGGTCGGGAGCACAGAAGTCACAGAGACGAGGCCGGGAGCCGAGCAGTCACAGAGGCGAGGTCGGGAGCAGAGCAATCACAGAGATGAGGTCGGGAGCAGAGCAATCACAGAGACGAGGTCGGGAGCACAGCAGTCACAGAGACGAGGTCGGGAGCAGAGCAATTACAGAGATGAAGTACGGAGCAGAGCAGTCACAGAGACGAGGTCCGGAGCAGAGCAGTCACAGAGGTGAGGTCGGGAGCAGAGGTGTCACAGAGACGAGGTCCGGAGCAGAGCAGTCACAGAGGCAAGGTCGGGAGCAGAGCAGTCACAGAGGCAAGGTCGGGAGCAGAGCAGTCACAGAGACGAGGTCCGGAGCAGAGCAGTCACAGAGGCGAGGTCGGGAGCAGAGCAGTCACAGAGACGAGGTCCAGAGCAGAGCAGTCACAGAGGCGAGGTCGGGAGCAGATCAATCACAGAGACGAGGTCTGGAGGAGAGCAATCACAGAGACGAGGTCGGGAGCAGAGCAGTCACAGAGGTGAGGTCGGGAGGAGAGCAATCACCGAGACGAGGTCTGGAGGAGAGCAATCACAGAGACGAGGTCGGGAGCAGAGCAGTCACAGAGGTAAGGTCGGGAGCAGAGCAGTCACAGAGGTGAGGTCGGGAGCAGAGCAATCACAGAGACGAGGTCGGGAGCACAGCAGTCACAGAGACGAGGTCGGGAGCAGAGCAATTACAGAGATGCAGTCCGGAGCAGAGCAGTCACAGAGACGAGGTCCGGAGCAGAGCAGTCACAGAGGTGAGGTCGGGAGCAGAGGTGTCACAGAGACGAGGTCCGGAGCAGAGCAGTCACAGAGGCAAGGTCGGGAGCAGAGCAGTCACAGAGGCAAGGTCGGGAGCAGAGCAGTCACAGAGACGAGGTCCGGAGCAGAGCAGTCACAGAGGTGAGGTCGGGAGCAGAGCAGTCACAGAGGTGAGGTCGGGAGCAGAGCAGTCACAGAGGTGAGGTCGGGAGCAGAGCAATCACAGAGACGAGGTCGGGAGCAGAGCAGTCACAGAGGTGAGGTCGGGAGCAGAGCAGTCACAGAGGCAAGGTCGGGAGCAGAGCAGACACAGAGGTGAGGTCGGGAGCAGAGCAGTCACAGAGGTGAGGTCGGGAGGAGAGCAGTCACAGAGGCAAGGTCGGGAGCAGAGCAATCACAGAGACGAGGTCAGGAGCCGAGCTATCACAGAGACGAGGTCGGGAGGAGAGCAATCACAGAGACGAGGTCAGGAGCAGAGCAGTCACAGAGCTGAGGTTGGGAGCAGAGCAGTCCCAGAGACGAGGTCCGGAGCAGAGCAGTCACAGAGGCGAGGTCGGGAGCAGAGCAGTCACAGAGACGAGGTCCGGAGCAGAGCAGTCACAGAGGCGAGGTCGGGAGCAGAGCAGACACAGAGGTGAGGTCGGGAGGAGAGCAATCACAGAGGTGAGGTCGGGAGGAGAGCAATCACAGAGACGAGGTCGGGAGCAGAGAAGTCACAGAGACGAGGCCGGGAGCCGAGCAGTCACAGAGGCGAGGTCGGGAGCAGAGCAATCACAGAGATGAGGTCGGGAGCAGAGCAATCACAGAGACGAGGTCGGGAGCACAGCAGTCACAGAGACGAGGTCGGGAGCAGAGCAATTACAGAGATGAAGTCCGGAGCAGAGCAGTCACAGAGACGAGGTCCGGAGCAGAGCAGTCACAGAGGTGAGGTCGGGAGCAGAAGTGTCACAGAGACGAGGTCCGGAGCAGAGCAGTCACAGAGGCAAGGTCGGGAGCAGAGCAGTCACAGAGGCAAGGTCGGGAGCAGAGCAGTCACAGAGACGAGGTCCGGAGCAGAGCAGTCACAGAGGTGAGGTCGGGAGCAGAGCAGTCACAGAGGTGAGGTCAGGAGCAGAGCAGTCACAGAGGTGAGGTCGGGAGCAGAGCAGTCACAGAGACGAGGTCGGGAGCAGAGCAATCACAGAGACGAGGTCCGGAGCAGAGCAGTCGCAGAGACAAGGTCGGGAGCAGAGCAGTCACAGAGACGAGAACCGGCGCAGAGCAGTCACAGAGGCAAGGTCGGGAGCACAGCAGTCACAGAGACGAGGTCGGGAGCACAGCAATTACAGAGATGAAGTCCGGAGCAGAGCAGTCACAGAGACGAGGTCCGGAGCAGAGCAGTCACAGAGGTGAGGTCGGGAGCAGAGGTGTCACAGAGACGAGGTCCGGAGCAGAGCAGTCACAGAGGCAAGGTCGGGAGCAGAGCAGTCACAGAGGCAAGGTCGGGAGCAGAGCAGTCACAGAGACGAGGTCGGGAGCAGAGCAGTCACAGAGGCGAGGTCGGGAGCAGAGCAGTCACAGAGACGAGGTCCAGAGCAGAGCAGTCACAGAGGCGAGGTCGGGAGCAGAGCAGACACAGAGGTGAGGTCGGGAGGAGAGCAATCACAGAGACGAGGTCGGGAGCAGAGCAATCACAGAGACGAGGTCGGGAGCAGAGCAGTCACAGAGGTGAGGTCGGGAGCAGAGCAGTCACAGAGGTGAGGTCGGGAGGAGAGCAGTCACAGAGGCAAGGTCGGGAGCAGAGCAATCACAGAGACGAGGTCAGGAGCAGAGCTATCACAGAGACGAGGTCGGGAGGAGAGCAATCACAGAGACGAGGTCAGGAGCAGAGCAGTCACAGAGCTGAGGTTGGGAGCAGAGCAGTCCCAGAGACGAGGTCCGGAGCAGAGCAGTCACAGAGGCGAGGTCGTGAGCAGAGCAGTCACAGAGACGAGGTCCGGAGCAGAGCAGTCACAGAGGCGAGGTCGGGAGCAGAGCAGACACAGAGGTGAGGTCGGGAGGAGAGCAATCACAGAGGTGAGGTCGGGAGGAGAGCAATCACAGAGACGAGGTCGGGAGCAGAGCATTCACAGAGACGAGGTCGGGAGGAGAGCAATCACAGAGATGAGGTCGGGAGCACAGAAGTCACAGAGACGAGGCCGGGAGCCGAGCAGTCACAGAGGCGAGGTCGGGAGCAGAGCAATCACAGAGACGAGGTCGGGAGCACAGCAGTCACAGAGACGAGGTCGGGAGCAGAGCAATTACAGAGATGAAGTCCGGTGCAGAGCAGTCACAGAGACGAGGTCCGGAGCAGAGCAGTCACAGAGGTGAGGTCGGGAGCAGAGGTGTCACAGAGACGAGGTCCGGAGCAGAGCAGTCACAGAGGCAAGGTCGGGAGCAGAGCAGTCACAGAGGCAAGGTCGGGAGCAGAGCAGTCACAGAGACGAGGTCCGGAGCAGAGCAGTCACAGAGGCGAGGTCGGGAGCAGAGCAGTCACAGAGACGAGGTCCAGAGCAGAGCAGTCACAGAGGCGAGGTCGGGAGCAGAGCAGACACAGAGGTGAGGTCGGGAGGAGAGCAATCACAGAGACGAGGTCTGGAGGAGAGCAAATACAGAGACGAGGTCGGGAGCAGAGCAGTCACAGAGGTAAGGTCGGGAGCAGAGCAGTCACAGAGGTGAGGTCGGGAGGAGAGCAGTCACAGAGGCAAGGTCGGGAGCAGAGCAATCACAGAGACGAGGTCAGGAGCAGAGCTATCACAGAGACGAGGTCGGGAGGAGAGCAATCACAGAGACGAGGTCAGGAGCAGAGCAGTCACAGAGCTGAGGTTGGGAGCAGAGCAGTCCCAGAGACGAGGTCCGGAGCAGAGCAGTCACAGAGACGAGGTCCGGAGCAGAGCAGTCACAGAGGCGAGGTCGGGAGCAGAGCAGACACAGAGGTGAGGTCGGGAGGAGAGCAATCACAGAGACGAGGTCGGGAGCAGAGCAATCACAGAGACGAGGTCGGGAGCAGAGCAATTACAGAGATGAGGTCGGGAGCAGAGCAATCACAGAGACGAGGTCGGGAGCAGAGCAGTCACAGAGACGAGATCGGGAGCAGAGCAGTCACAGAGACGAGATCGGGAGCAGAGCAGTCACAGAGACGAGGTCGGGAGCAGAGCAATCACAGAGAGGAGGTTGGGAGCAGAGCAATCACAGAGACGAGGTCGGGAGCAGAGCAGTCACAGAGACGAGGTCGGGAGCAGAGCAGTCACAGAGGCGAGGTCGGGAGCAGAGCAGTCACAGAGGTGAGGTCGGGAGCAGAGCAGTCACAGAGGTGAGGTCGGGAGCAGAGCAGTCACAGAATGAGGTCGGGAGCAGAGCAGTCACAGAGACGAGGTCGGGAGCAGAGCAATCACAGAGACGAGGTCCGGAGCAGAGCAGTCGCAGAGACAAGGTCGGGAGCAGAGCAGTCACAGAGACGAGAACCGGCGCAGAGCAGTCACAGAGGCAAGGTCGGGAGCAGAGCAGTCACAGAGACGAGGTCCGGAGCAGAGCAGTCACAGAGGCGAGGTCGGGAGCAGAGCAGACACAGAGGTGAGGTCGGGAGGAGAGCAATCACAGAGACGAGGTCGGGACCACAGCAATCACAGAGACGAGGTTGGGAGCAGAGCAGTCACAGAGGCGAGGTCGGGTGCAGAGCAATCACAGAGACGAGGTCGGGAGGAGAGCAGTCACAGAGGCGAGGTCGGGAGGGGAGCAGTCACAGAGGCGAGGTCGGCAGCAGAGCAGTCACAGAGGCGAGGTCCGGAGCAGAGCTGTCACAGAGGCGAGGTCGGGAGCAGAGCAGTCAGAGAGGCGAGGTCGGGAGCAGAGCAGTCACAGAGACGATGTCGGTAGCACAGAAGTCACAGAGACAAGGTCCGGAGCAGAGCAGTCACCGAGGCGATGTCGGGAGCAGAGCAGTCACAGAGGCGGGTTCGGGAGCAGAGCAGTCACAGAGACAAGTTCCGGAGCAGAGCAATCACAGAGACGAGGTCCGGAGCAGAGCAGTCACAGAGGTGAGGTCGGGAGCAGAGGTGTCACAGGGACGAGGTCCGGAGCAGAGCAGTCACAGAGGCGAGGTCGGGAGCAGAGCTGTCACAGAGGCAAGGTCGGGAGCAGAGCACTCACAGAGACGAGGTCCGGAGCAGAGCAGTCACAGAGGCGAGGTCGGGAGCAGAGCAGTCACAGAGACGAGGTCCGGAGCAGAGCAGTCACAGAGGCGAGGTCGGGAGCAGAGCAGACACAGAGGTGAGGTCGGGAGGAGAGCAATCACAGAGACGAGGTCGGGAGCACAGAAGTCACAGAGACGAGGCCGGGAGCCGAGCAGTCACAGAGGCGAGGTCAGGAGCAGAGCAATCACAGAGATGAGGTCGGGAGCAGAGCAATCACAGAGATGAGGTCGGAAGCAGAGCAATCACAGAGACGAGGTCGGGAGCACAGTAGTCACAGAGACGAGGTCGGGAGCAGAGCAATTACAGAGATGAGGTCCGGAGCAGAGCAGTCACAGAGACGAGGTCGGGAGCAGAGCAATCACAGAGACGAGGTCGGGAGCAGAGCAGTCACAGAGACGAGGTCGGGAGCAGAGCAGTCACAGAGACGAGGTCGGGAGCAGAGCAGTCACAGAGGTGAGGTTGGGAGCCGAGCAATCACAGAGATGAGGTCGGGAGCAGAGCAGTCACAGAGGTGAGGTCGGGAGCAGAGCAGTCACAGAGACGAGGTCGGGAGCAGAGCAATCACAGAGATGAGGTCGGGAGCAGAGCAGTCACAGAGACGAGGTCCAGAGCAGAGCAGTCACAGAGGCGAGGTCAGGAGCAGAGCAATCACAGAGACGAGGTTGGGAGCAGAGCAATCACAGAGACGAGGTCGGGAGCAGAGCAGTCACAGAGGCGAGGTCGGGAGCAGAGCAGTCACAGAGGCGAGGTCCGGAGCAGAGCAGTCACAGAGGTGAGGTCGGGAGGAGAGCAGTCACAGAGACGAGGTCGGGACCACAGTAGTCACAGAGATGAGGTCGGGAGGAGAGCAGTCACAGAGGCGAGGTCGGGAGCAGAGCAATCACAGAGACGAGGTCGGGAGGAGAGCAGTCACTGAGGCGAGGTCATGAGGAGAGCAATCACAGGGACGAGGTCCGGAGCAGAGCTATCACAGAGACGAGGTCCGGAGCAGAGCAGTCACAGAGGTGAGGTCCGGAGCAGAGCAGCCACAGAGACGAGGTCGGGAGCAGAGCAGTCACAGAGGTGAGGTCGGGAGGAGAGCAGTCACAGAGGCGAGGTCGGGAGGAGAGCAGTCACAGAGACGAGGTCGGAAGCAGAGCAGTCACAGAGGTGAGGTCGGGAGCAGAGCAGTCACAGAGCTGAGGTCGGGAGGAGAGCAGTCACAGAGGCAAGGTTGGGAGCAGAGCAATCACAGAGACGAGGTCAGGAGCAGAGCTATCACAGAGACGAGGTCGGGAGGAGAGCAATCACAGAGACGAGGTCAGGAGCAGAGCAGTCACAGAGCTGAGGTTGGGAGCAGAGCAGTCACAGAGGCGAGGTCGGGAGCAGAGCAGTCACAGAGACGAGGTCGGAAGCAGAGCAGTCACAGAGGTGAGGTCGGGAGCAGAGCAGTCACAGAGGTGAGGTCGGGAGGAGAGCAGTCACAGAGGCGAGGTCGGGAGCAGAGTAATCACAGAGACGAGGTCAGGAGCAGAGCTATCACAGAGAAGAGGTCGGGAGGAGAGCAATCACAGAGACGAGGTCAGGAGCAGAGCAGTCACAGAGCTGAGGTTGGGAGCAGAGCAGTCACAGAGGCGAGGTCGGGAGCAGAGCAGTCACAGAGGTGAGGTTGGGAGCAGAGCAATCACAGAGGTGAGGTCGGGAGCAGAGCAATCACAGAGGCGAGGTCGGGAGCCGAGCAGTCATACAGGTGAGGTCGGGAGCAGAGCAGTCACAGAGGCGATGTCGGGAGTCGAGCAGTCACAGAGGGGAGGTCGGGAGCAGAGCAGTCACAGAGGCGAGGTCAGGAGCAGAGCAGTCACAGAGGCGAGATCGGGAGCAGAGCAGTCACAGAGACGAGGTCGGGAGCAGAGCAATCACAGAGATGAGGTCGGGAGCAGAGCAATCACAGAGACGAGGTTGGGAGCAGAGCAGTCACAGAGGCGAGGTCGGGAGCAGAGCAGTCACAGAGGTGAGGTCGGGAGGAGAGCAGTCACAGAGACGAGGTCGGGACCACAGCAATCACAGAGATGAGGTCGGGAGGAGAGCAGTCACAGAGGCGAGGTCGGGAGCAGAGCAATCACAGAGATGAGGTCGGGAGGAGAGCAGTCACTGAGGCGAGGTCAGGAGGAGAGCAATCACAGGGACGAGGTCCGGAGCAGAGCTATCACAGAGACGAGGTCCGGAGCAGAGCAGTCACAGAGGTGAGGTCCGGAGCAGAGCAGTCACAGAGACGAGGTCGGGAGCAGAGCAGTCACAGAGGTGAGGTCGGGAGGAGAGCAGTCACAGAGGCTAGGTCGGGAGGAGAGCAGTCACAGAGACGAGGTCGGGAGCAGAGCAGTCACAGAGGTGAGGTCGGGAGCAGAGCAGTCACAGAGGTGAGGTCGGGAGGAGAGCAGTCACAGAGACGAGGTCGGAAGCAGAGCAGTCACAGAGGTGAGGTCGGGAGCAGAGCAGTCACAGAGGTGAGGTCGGGAGGAGAGCAGTCACAGAGGCAAGGTCGGGAGCAGAGCAATCACAGAGACGAGGTCAGGAGCAGAGCTATCACAGAGACGAGGTCGGGAGGAGAGCAATCACAGAGACGAAGTCAGGAGCAGAGCAGTCACAGAGCTGAGGTTGGGAGCAGAGCAGTCACAGAGGCGAGGTCGGGAGCAGAGCAGTCACAGAGGTGAGGTTGGCAGCAGAGCAATCACAGAGGTGAGGTCGGGAGCAGAGCAATCACAGAGGCGAGGTCGGGAGCCGAGCAGTCACACAGGTGAGGTCGGGAGCAGAGCAGTCACAGAGGCGATGTCGGGAGCCGAGCAGTCACAGAGGGGAGGTCGGGAGCAGAGCAGTCACAGAGGCGAGGTCAGGAGCAGAGCAGTCACAGAGTCGAGATCGGGAGCAGAGCAGTCACAGAGACGAGGTCGGGAGCAGAGCAATCACAGAGATCAGCTCGGGAGCAGAGCAATCACAGAGACGAGGTTGGGAGCAGAGCAATCACAGAGACGAGTTCGGGAGAAGAGCAGTCACAGAGGCGAGGTCGGGAGCAGAGCAGTCACAGAGGCGAGGTCCGGAGCAGAGCAGTCACAGAGGTGAGGTCGGGAGGAGAGCAATCACAGAGACGAGGTCCGGAGCAGAGCAGTCACAGAGGTGAGGTCCGGAGCAGAGCAGTCACAGAGACGAGGTCCGGATCAGAGCAGTCACAGAGGCGAGGTTGGGAGCAGAGCAGTCACAGAGACGAGGTCGGAAGCAGAGCAGTCACAGAGGCGAGTTCGGTAGCAGAGCAGTCACAGAGGCGAGGTCGGGAGCACAGAAGTCACAGAGACGAGGTCCGGAGCAGAGCAGTCACAGAGACGAGGTCGGAAGCAGAGCAGTCACAGAGGTGAGGTCGGGAGCAGAGCAGTCACAGAGTTGAGGTCGGGAGGAGAGCAGTCACAGAGGCAAGGTCGGGAGCAGAGCAATCACAGAGATGAGGTCAGGAGCAGAGCTATCACAGAGACGAGGTCGGGAGGAGAGCAATCACAGAGACGAGGTCAGGAGCAGAGCAGTCACAGAGGTGAGGTTGGGAGCAGAGCAATCACAGAGGCGAGGTCGGGAGCCGAACAGTCACACAGGTGAGGTCGGTAGCAGAGCAGTCACAGAGGCGAGGTCGGGATCAGAGCAGTCACAGAGGTGAGGTTGGGAGCAGAGCAATCACAGAGGCGAGGTCGGGAGCCGAACAGTCACACAGGTGAGGTCGGTAGCAGAACAGTCACAGAGGCGAGGTCGGGAGCAGAGCAGTCACAGAGGTGAGGTTGGGAGCAGAGCAATCACAGAGGCGAGGTCGGGAGCCGAACAGTCACACAGGTGAGGTCGGTAGCAGAGCAGTCACAGAGGCGATGTCGGGAGCCGAGCAGTCACAGAGGGGAGGTCGGGTGCAGAGCAGTCACAGAGGCGAGGTCAGGAGCAGAGCAGTCACAGAGGCGAGGTCGGGAGCAGAGCAGTCACAGAGGTGAGGTCGGGAGGAGAGCAGTCACAGAGGCGAGGTCGGGAGGAGAGCAGTCACAGAGACGAGGTCGGGAGCAGAGCAGTCACAGAGGTGAGGTCGGGAGCAGAGCAGTCACAGAGGTGAGGTCGGGAGAAGAGCAGTCACAGAGGCAAGGTCGGGAGCAGAGCAATCACAGAGACGAGGTCAGGAGCAGAGCTATCACAGAGACGAGGTCGGGAGGAGAGCAATCACAGAGACGAGGTCAGGAGCAGAGCAGTCACAGAGCTGAGGTTGGGAGCAGAGCAGTCACAGAGGCGAGGTCGGGAGCAGAGCAGTCACAGAGCTGAGGTTGCGAGCAGAGCAATCACAGAGGTGAGGTCGGGAGCAGAGCAATCACAGAGGCGAGGTCGGGAGCCGAGCAGTCACACAGGTGAGGTTGGGAGCAGAGCAGTCACAGAGGCGATGTCGGGAGCCGAGCAGTCACAGAGGGGAGGTCGGGAGCAGAGCAGTCACAGAGGCGAGGTCAGGAGCAGAGCAGTCACAGAGGTGAGGTTGGGAGCCGAGCAGTCACACAGGTGAGGTCGGGAGCAGTGCAGTCACAGAGGCGAGGTCGGGAGCAGAGCAGTCACAGAGGTGAGGTCGGGAGCCGAGCAGTCACAGAGGTGAGGTCAGGAGCAGAGCAGTCACAGAGGCGAGGTCAGGAGCAGAGAAATCACAGAGGGGAGGTCAGGAGCAGAGCAGTCACAGAGGCGAGGTCAGGAGCAGAGCAATCACAGAGACGAGGTCGGGAGGAGAGCAGTCACTGAGGCGAGGTCAGGAGGAGAGCAATCACAGAGACGAGGTCCGGAGCAGAGCTATCACAGAGATGAGGTCCGGAGCAGAGCAGTCACAGAGGTGAGGTCCGGAGCACAGCAGTCACAGAGACGAGCTCCGGATCAGAGCAGTCACAGAGACGATGTCGGGAGCACAGAAGTCACAGAGACGAGGTCGGGAGCACAGAAGTCACAGAGACGAGATCCGGAGCAGAGCAGTCACAGAGACGAGGTCGGAAGCAGAGCAGTCACAGAGGCGAGGTTGGGAGCAGAGCAGTCACAGAGACGAGGTCGGAAGCAGAGCAGTCACAGAGGCGAGGTCGGTAGCAGAGCAGTCACAGAGGTGAGGTCGGGGGCAGAGCAGTCACAGAGGTGAGGTCGGGAGCACAGAAGTCACAGAGACGAGGTCCGGAGCAGAGCAGTCACAGAGACGAGGTCGGAAGCAGAGCAGTCACAGAGGCGAGGTCGGGAGCAGAGCAGTCACAGAGGTGAGGTCGGGAGCAGAGCAGTCACAGAGGTGAGGTCGGGAGGAGAGCAGTCACAGAGGCAAGGTCGGGAGCAGAGCAATCACAGAGACGAGGTCAGGAGCAGAGCTATCACAGAGACGAGGTCGGGAGCAGAGCAATCACAGAGACGAGGTCAGGAGCAGAGCAGTCACAGAGGTGAGGTTGGGAGCAGAGCAGTCACAGAGGCGAGGTCGGGAGCAGAGCAGTCACAGAGGTGAGGTTGGGAGCAGAGCAATCACAGAGGTGAGGTCGGGAGCAGAGCACTCACAGAGGCGAGGTCGGGAGCCGAGCAGTCACACAGGTGAGGTCGGTAGCAGAGCAGTCACAGAGGCGATGTCGGGAGCCGAGCAGTCACAGAGGGGAGGTCGGGTGCAGAGCAGTCACAGAGGCGAGGTCAGGAGCAGAGCAGTCACAGAGGCGAGGTCGGGAGCAGAGCAGTCACAGAGGTGAGGTTGGGAGCCGAGCAGTCACACAGGTGAGGTCGGGAGCAGAGCAGTCACTGAGGCGAGGTCGGGAGCAGAGCAGTCACAGAGGTGAGGTCGGGAGGAGAGCAGTCACAGAGACGAGGTCCGGAGCAGAGCAGTCACAGAGGTGAGGTCGGGAGCAGAGCAGTCACAGAGGCGAGGTCCGGAGCAGAGCAGTCACAGAGGTGAGGTCGGGAGGAGAGCAGTCACAGAGACGAGGTCCGGAGCAGAGCAGTCACAGAGGTGAGGTCCGGAGCAGAGCAGTCACAGAGGCGAGGTCGGGAGCAGAGCAGTCACAGAGGCGAGGTCGGGAGCACAGAAGTCACAGAGACGAGGTCCGGAGCAGAGCAGTCACAGAGACGAGGTCGGAAGCAGAGCAGTCACAGAGGCGAGGTCGGGAGCAGAGCAGTCACAGAGGTGAGGTCGGGAGCAGAGCAGTCACAGAGGTGAGGTCGGGAGGAGAGCAGTCACAGAGGCAAGGTCGGGAGCAGAGCAATCACAGAGATGAGGTCAGGAGCAGAGCTATCACAGAGACGAGGTCGGGAGGAGAGCAATCACAGAGACGAGGTCAGGAGCAGAGCAGTCACAGAGGTGAGGTTGGGAGCAGAGCAGTCACAGAGGCGAGGTCGGGAGCAGAGCAATCACAGAGACGAGGTCAGGAGCAGAGCAGTCACAGAGGTGAGGTTGGGAGCAGAGCAGTCACAGAGGCGAGGTCGGGAGCAGAGCAGTCACAGAGGTGAGGTTGGGAGCAGCGCAATCACAGAGGTGAGGTCGGGAGCAGAGCAATCACAGAGGCGAGGTCAGGAGCCGAACAGTCACACAGGTGAGGTCGGTAGCAGAGCAGTCACAGAGGCGATGTCGGGAGCCGAGCAGTCACAGAGGGGAGGTCGGGAGCAGAGCAGTCACAGAGGCGAGGTCAGGAGCAGAGCAGTCACAGAGGTGAGGTTGGGAGCCGAGCAGTCACACAGGTGAGGTCGGGAGCAGAGCAGTCACAGAGGCGAGGTCGGGAGCAGAGCAGTCACAGAGGTGAGGTCGGGAGCCGAGCAGTCACAGAGGTGTGGTCAGGAGCAGAGAAATCACAGAGGGGAGGTCGGGAGCAGAGCAGTCACAGAGGCGAGGTCAGGAGCAGAGCAATCACAGAGACGAGGTCGGGAGGAGAGCAGTCACTGAGGCGAGGTCAGGAGGAGAGCAATCACAGAGACGAGGTCCGGAGCAGAGCTATCACAGAGACGAGGTCCGGAGCAGAGCAGTCACAGAGGTGAGGTCCGGAGCACAGCAGTCACAGAGACGAGGTCCGGATCAGAGCAGTCACAGAGACGATGTCGGGAGCACAGAAGTCAGAGAGACGAGGTCGGGAGCACAGAAGTCACAGAGACGAGATCCGGAGCAGAGCAGTCACAGAGACGAGGTCGGAAGCAGAGCAGTCACAGAGGCGAGGTTGGGAGCAGAGCATTCACAGAGACGAGGTCGGCAGCAGAGCAGTCACAGAGGCGAGGTCGGTAGCAGAGCAGTCACAGAGGTGAGGTCGGGAGCAGAGCAATCACAGAGGTGAGGTCGGGAGCACAGAAGTCACAGAGACGAGGTCCGGAGCAGAGCAGTCACAGAGACGAGGTCGGAAGCAGAGCAGTCACAGAGGTGAGGTCGGGAGCAGAGCAGTCACAGAGGTGAGGTCGGGAGCAGAGCAGTCACAGAGGTGAGGTCGGGAGGAGAGCAGTCACAGAGGCAAGGTCGGGAGCAGAGCAATCACAGAGACGAGGTCAGGAGCAGAGCTATCACAGAGACGAGGTCGGGAGGAGAGCAATCACAGAGACGAGGTCAGGAGCAGAGCAGTCACAGAGGTGAGGTTGGGAGCAGAGCAGTCACAGAGGCGAGGTCGGGAGCAGAGCAGTCACTGAGGTGAGGTTGGGAGCAGAGCAATCACAGAGGTGAGGTCGGGAGCAGAGCACTCACAGAGGCGAGGTCGGGAGCCGAGCAGTCACACAGGTGAGGTCGGTAGCAGAGCAGTCACAGAGGCGATGTCGGGAGCCGAGCAGTCACAGAGGGGAGGTCGGGTGCAGAGCAGTCACAGAGGCGAGGTCAGGAGCAGAGCAGTCACAGAGGCGAGGTCGGGAGCAGAGCAGTCACAGAGGTGAGGTTGGGAGCCGAGCAGTCACACAGGTGAGGTCGGGAGCAGAGCAGTCACTGAGGCGAGGTCGGGAGCAGAGCAGTCACAGAGGTGAGGTCGGGAGCCGAGCAGTCACAGAGGTGAGGTCAGGAGCAGAGCAGTCACAGAGGCGAGGTCAGGAGCAGAGCAATCACAGAGGGGATGTCGGGAGCAGAGCAGTCACAGAGGCGAGGTCAGGAGCAGAGCAGTCACAGAGGCGAGGTGGGGAGCAGAGCAGTCACAGAGGCGAGGTTGGGAGCAGAGCAGTCACAGAGGCGAGGTCAGGAGCAGAGCAGTCACAGAGGCGAGGTCGGGAGCAGAGCAGTCACAGAGGTAAGGTTGGGAGCAGAGCAGTCACAGAGGCGAGGTCGGGAGCAGAGCAGTCACAGAGGTGAGGTTGGGAGCAGAGCAGTCACAGAGGTGAGGTTGGGAGCAGAGCAGTCACAGAGACGAGGCCAACTTTGTGAGTCAGTGAATACAATGGGAGAAAAAAAGAAAATCGCATAGTGACATCACTGCACAAGAAGGTGTAAGGAGGCGAATCTCCAGGTAAACGTTTAATTCAATCAGCATATAACATTAGCAAAGCCAATTATATGAGACCACACCTGAAATATTGTGTGCAGTTTTGGTCTCCTTACCTCAGGAAAGATATACTTGCCATAGAGGGAGTGCAACCAAGGTTCACCAAACTAATTTCTGGGATGGAGGCATTGTCCTATGAGGAAAGATTAAATAGTCTGGGACTTTATTCTCTGGAATTTAGAAGAATGAGAGGTGATTTCATTCAAAGATACAAAATTCTTACAGGGCTCGACAGGGTAGATGCAGGAAGGATGTTTCCCTTGGTTGAGGTGTCCAGCACTATGGGACACCATCTCAGAATAAGGGGTAGGCCATTTAGGATTGAGATGAGGAGGAATTTCTTCACTCAGCAGGTAGAGTATTTTTGGCATTCTCTGCCCCAGAGGGTTGTGGAGGTTAAGTCGTTGAGTATGTTCAAGACTGAGATCGATAGATTTCTACAGAGTAAAAACATTAAGGTTTTCGGGGATAGTGCAGGAAAATGGCGTTGAAGTAGAAGATCAGCCAAGATGTAATTGGTGGAGTGGGCTCGAAGGGATGAATGGCCTACTCCTGATCCTATTTCTTATGTTCTTAATTAATTAGAACAAAATCTGAAAGTAAATTCAAATCAAAGATTAACAAGCAAGATTGTAATAGAACAATGGCTGCGTTTAAAGAGGAGATAGTTTGAATATATTCCAGGTACATTCCCACGAGAGAGAAAGGTAGGGCAACCAAAGGGAGAACCAGGCTGAATACAGAAAGTTCAGAGGGAAAGTGAGAAAGGAAATAAGAGGGGCAAAGAGAGTATCAGAAGAGGCTGGCAGCTAACATAAAAGGGAATCCAAAAATCTTCTATAGGCATACGCATAGCAAATGGGTTGTAAGAGAAGGGGTGTTTTGTGATAGTGTATTTGTTAGTATGTTAAATATAATCATTTAAATATATGTTTATGCTAAACTATATGTCACAGGAAGTGGTGCAATATCACGTGATTCATTTCTCTTGTACATTTAGCACATGTAAGTTGAAGCAACAATGTCTCCATTAAAGCTCTGTGCTCAATGCCTTATGCCTGCCCTTCAGCTTCATTTGTATTAGTCTAGAAAGAGATAATAAAATATGATGGCAGCTGTAGTGAGTCGACAGCATTGATCACCAGCTAAAAATGATGACTCAAACCAGAAGCCCTATCTGAAGAGCTATGACCAGATCACAGCTCTCAAAACGGGAGAGCAATGGTGCGAATCGAGATTGAAGACGATTTGGGCACACACCTGGTTTTGCCCCAAGCAGGCAAGTAAAATTATTGGTAGTTTCAGCTGCAAAGATCAGTACAGCGTTGTATTTTGGTGCAGATCCCTTTCCGCTGCACTCGTGCTCCATTAGCCGACCCCGATGTCGGGGCCCCTCCTGCCCACAAGCTTGCGCTGCAGCAACACAGCTCATGGTGTGGCCCCTGCCCAGATCTGCAGACATCACAGCTGGTGGCAACTTTTAAAGCAAGGTTTGCTCCCAGGGGGAGAAAAGAGTAGAAGGCTTGGAAAATGGCAGCCAGATTTCCAAAGCTGGACTGGAAAGCATCTGATGTCCTAGCCAAATTTGAACTGTTTAAGCAGAGGACTGAACTATGCTTCCTGGACCACGAGGTGGTGAATGCAGGGAAGCAGATGATAAAAATTAGAATCACCATAAGAAATGAAGGTCTGCGCAGAATCAATACCTCCGGTTTATCTGATGCTGACCAGAAGGATCCACAAAGCTATGGGCAACATTAGAAAGTCAGTTTAATTTCAGAGTACACCACCAGGAAATCATGCGGAAGAGGTAGAAAGCCAACGATTGCATCAGTTAACAAAGTCCGTCCAAGCTAAGAGAAAGCAAAAGAATGCGACTTCTCTGATAGTGAACTCTTGGAACGAATTATGGAGTTGGTGATCGCCTCCACTCTGATTGAGGCATTCCAGAATGACCTCCTGGAAAAGCCAAAGGGACACAGCATGGAGAGTATGCTACAGGACGGATGCAGATACAAGGCAATTATTGCAGGGAGACAGTGTTTGCAAGCCTTAGGGTCAGAATCGCCTGTCGTACAATACAGTACAAGGCACCCAGGCAAAACAAGCTATGCAGTAACTGCGGGCTCTCCAACCAACTGCGTAGATGCCTGGCACATGCAGACACGTGCAAGGCATCCGGGCTTAGAGGACACTGGGGCAAACTTTGCAGAAGGCCCAGCAGTAAGAACACAGGGGGAAGCCAGAGCAGGCAGCGCTCAAACTGTAGAACTACACCTCCCAGAGGTGAAGGAAGGCAAGACACTTCCAAACATCGCCAAAAGTATAGACCCATCCACAAAATGGGGGAACGCCTGACCCATATGGATGAGGTGAAGACGCTATAGATGAACAGCTATTTCACACCATTACCTTAGTGGAACAGGTCCATTCCGTTAACAAAATCGAAGCTTTCACTACACCCCAGATCCTCTGCCCCAATTAGGCTGGACAGCATTGACTGAGAGTGAAGATAGACACAGGTGCAAGTGCCAACACTCTACCTTTCTACATCCTCAACTACATGTACCACGAGGCATGGAAGTCTGTGGTCCAACCCACAAGTGTAAAGCTTACGGTATACAACAGCTTGACAATAAAGTGCCTAGGTTCCCTAGACCAGGAATGCAGGTACAATGAATTAACATGGTCTGCTCTGATATTTTACATCGTGGATGTGTCAGCACGAGCAGTAGCAGGGCTGTCGGTGTGCAACGAACTTAACATGGCCACCAACCAGTCAGAAGACCACAGCAGTCAAAACAGATGCACACTCATTGGATCGGTACAAGACCTCCAGAGGTTGTACCCAGACCGGTTTGACATTGCTGGGAATTTCCACGGGGATGCAGTCCTACACCTTAAAGAAGGTGCAACGCTGTCAATTGGCCTGCTGCGAAAATGCAGCGGCACATTTGAGAAAAGTTGAAGATGGAACTGGATGGAATGGAAAAACAAGGCAACATTCAACGAGTGCAACATCACAGGGACTGGTGCAGTTCCATCACTACCGCAATCAAGAAGGACAATTCAATTCGACTATGTTGTGACCCAAGGAGGCTAAACAAAGCCTTAAAGAGATGTCCCCATAAGATACCAACAATAGAAGAGTTGAACGCAATGTTTGCTGGAGCGAAACACTTTTCTAAATTAGGTACAAAAATTGATATTGGTTCGTACACGTGACAAGAGCTAACAGCATTCAGAACTCCCTTTGGCAGGTACTGTTTCCTCTGTTTACCATTTGGGCTGTCGGTCAGCCAGGAGATATCTCAACAGCATTTGGAGCGGATAACGGAAAGACTCGCAGGATGTGTGTGTATTGCAGATGACATCACCGTAGTAGGACGTACAGAAGAATAGCATGACAGAAATCTACAGTTATTAATGGAAACCGCCAGACGTAAAGGTTTGATTTTCCACAGCACAAAGTGCTCCATTAATTTTTTATTTTTTTTATTTTTTTTTATTTTAGAGATACAGCACTGAAACAGGCCCTTCGGCCCACCGAGTCTGTGCCGACCAACAACCACCCATTTATACTAACCCTACAGTAACCCCATATTCCCTACTTACACTAGGGGCAATTTACCTATCACCTGCAAGTCTTTGGCTGTGGGAGGAAACCGGAGCACCCGGCGAAAACCCACGCGGTCACGGGGAGAACTTGCAAACTCCACAGAGGCAGTACCCAGAATCGAACCCGGGTCCCTGGAGCTGTGAGGCTGCAGTGCGAACCACTGCGCCACTGTGCCGCCCACATGAAAAGGCTGTTAATTTTTTTCACTCAAGTTCAGGTATCCACCTGGATCTTGGGAAGATCAAAGACATCCAGTCAATGCCAACACTGCAGTACAAGGACAACCTACAAAGGTGTCTTGGTCTATTCAACATCCTTGCTGCATACATACAAATTCTTGGAGAAGTCATCTCCACCAAGAGAACTGCTGAAGAAAGACATGCCATCCCTATGGCAGGACGATCACTATCATGTGTTCAGTGCATTGAAATAAGCACTGTCAGCCGAGTCATGTCTTCAGTACTATGACCTTAGAAGGCAATGACGTTAGAAGTGGACACATTGCAGAAAGGTCTCAGTGCATGTCTTCTTCAAGTCAGCAAGCCTGTTGCATTTGGTTCAAAAAATCTATCGCCAGCACAAGCAAATTACTCCAATTTTGAATGAGAAACTCTCGCTGTTGTATTTGGGATCACCAGATAACAATTATTGGTAGGAGTGGTTTACAGGCCACCAAACAGTAGTGGTAATGAAGGGCATGCTATAAATCAGGAAATTAGAAATGCATGTAGCAAGGGCAATGCAGTAATAATGGGTGATCTCAATCTACATATAGAGTGGGTAAATCTAATGAGCACCAATGCCGTGGAAGAAGAATTCCTGGAATGTGTTCAAGATAGTTTTTTGCTTTTATGTTGAGGAATCAACTAGGAAATAGACTATTTTGGATCTAGTATTATGCAATGAGAAAGGGCTAATTAATAATCTGGTGGTAAAAGAACCTTTAGAGAAAAGTGACCATAGTATGATAGAATTTTCCATTAAGTTTGAAAAAGATGTAGTCCAATCCGAAACTAGGGTCTTAAATCTAAACAAGGGCAATTATGAAGGTATGAGGAGCAAGTTGGCCGTGGTGGATTGGAAAAATACATTAAAAGGTTTGACGGTAGATAGGCAATGACTAGTATTTAAAGAATTAATGCATAGTTTTAATAAAACATACATTCCTTTTAGGAAAAAGAACCCAATAGGGAATGTGCGTCAGCTGTAGCTAACAAAGGAGGTTAAAAATAGTATTAGATCAAAGGGGGAGGCTTCTCAAGTTGCCAAAAAAAGTTGTAAGCCGGAGGATTGGGAGCATTTTAAAAAATCCAGCAAAGGAGGACCAAGAAACTGATAAAGAAAGGGAGAAGAGAATATAAATGTAAACGAACAAGAAATATAAATAGGGATTATAAAAACTTCTATAGGTACGTAAAAAGGAAAACAGTGGCAAAGACAAATGTGGGGCCATTACACGCAGAGACAGGAGACTTAATAACGGGAAATAGAGAAATGGCAGAGAAGCTAAATAATTACTTTGTGTTTGTCTTCACAGAAGAAGGTACAAGAAGTCTCCCTGAAATAAATGAGATCCAAGCATCTAGTGAGAAAGAGAAACTGAACGAAATTAGGATTAGTTTTAAAAAAGTAGTATTGGAGAAATTAATGGGACTGAAAGTTGACAAATCCCTGGGACCCAATGATCTTCACCCTAGAGTATTGAAAGAGATGGCTACAGAGATAGTGGATGCACTGGGGATCATCTTTCAAAATGCGATTAATTTTGCAATGGTGCCTTCAGATTGGAAGGCCACTGTTAGAAAGGAGCGAGAGAGAAAACGGGGAACTACAGACCTGTTAGCCTGACGTCGGTAGTAAGGAAAATACAAAGAACAACGAACAAAGAACAAAGAACAGTACAGCACAGGAACAGGCCATTCGGTCCTCCAAGCCTGCGCCGATCTTACGCCTGCCTAAACTAAAACCTTCTGCACTTCCGGGGCCTATATCCTTCTATTCCCTTCCTATTCATGTATTTGTCAAGATGTCTCTTAAACGTCGCTATCGTATCTGCTTCCACCACCTCCCCTGGCAGCACGTTCCAGGCACTCACCACCCTCTGTGTAAAAAACTTGCCTCGCACATCCCCTCTAAACTTTGCCCCTCGCACCTTAAACCTATGTCCCCTAGTAACTGACTCTTCAACACTTGGGAAAAAGCTTCTGACTATCCACTCTGTCCATGCCGCTCATAACTTTGTAAACCTTTATCATGTCGCCCCTCCACCTCCGTCGTTCCAGTGAAAACAATCCGAGTTTTCCAACCTCTCCTCATAGCTAATGCCCTCCAGACCAGGCAACATCCTGGTAAACCTCCTCTGTACCCTCTCCAAAGCCTCCACGTCCTTCTGGTAGTGTGGCGACCAGAATTGCACACAATATTCGAAGTGTGGCCTAACTAAGGTTCTGTACAGCTGCAACATGACTTGCCAATTTTTATACTCTATGCCCCGACCGATGAAGGCAAGCATGCCGTATGCCTTCCTGACTACCTTATCCACCTGCGTTGCCACTTTCAGTGACCTGTGGACCTGTACGCCCAGATCTCTCTGCCTGTCAATACTCCTAAGGATTCTGCCATTTACTGTATACCTCCCACCTGCATTAGATCTTCCAAAATGCATTACCTCACATTTGTCCGGATTAAAATCCATCTGCCATTTCTCCGCCCAAGTCTCCAACCGATCTATATCCTGCTGTATCCTCTGACAATCCTCATCATTATCCGCAACTCCACCAACCTTTGTGTCGTCCGCAAACTTACTAATCAGACCAGCTACATTTTCCTCCAAATCATTTATATATACTACAAACAGCAAAGGTCCCAGCACTGATCCCTGCGGAACACCACTAGTCACATCCCTCCATTCAGAAAAACACCCATCCACTGATACCCTCTGTCTTCTATGACCGAGCCAGTTCTGTATCCATCTTGCCAGCTCACCTCTGATCCCGTGTGACTTCACCTTTTGTACCAGTCTGCCATGCGGGACCTTGTCAAAGGCTTTACTAAAATCCATATAGATAACATCCACTGCCCTTCCTTCATCAATCATCTTCGTCACTTCCTCAAAAAACTCAATCAAATTAGTAAGACACGGCCTCCCCTTCACAAAACCATGCTGTCTCTCGCTAATAAGTTCGTTTGTTTCCAAATGGGAGTAAATCCTGTCCCGAATAATCCTCTCTAATCGTTTCCCTACCACTGACGTAAGGCTCACCGGCCTATAATTTCCTGGATTATCCTTGCCACCCTTCTTAAACAAAGGAACAACATTGGCTATTCTCCAGTCCTCTGGGACCTCACCTGTAGCCAATGAGGATGCAAAGATTTCCGTCAAGGCCCCAGCAATTTCCTCCCTTGCCTCCCTCAGTATTCTAGGGTAGATCCCATCAGGCCCTGGGGACTTATCTACCTTAATGCTTTGCAAGACACCCAACACCTCCTCCTTTTTGATAATGAGATGACTGAGACTATCTGCACTCCCTTCCCTAGGCTCATCATCCACCAAGTCCTTCTCTTTGGTGAATACTGATGCAAAGTACTCATTTAGCACCTCGCCCATTTCCTCTGGCTCCACACATAGATTCCCATCTCTGTCCTTGAGTGGGCCAACCCTTTCCCTGGTTACCCTCTTGCTCTTTATCTATGTATAAAAAGCCTTGGAATTTTCCTTAATCCTGTTTGCCAATGACTTTTCATGACCCCTTTTAGCCCTCCTAACTCCTTGCTTAAGTTCCTTCCTACTGTCTTTATATTCCTCAAGTGCTTCATCTGTTCCTAGCCTTCCAGCCCTTACAAATGCTTCCTTTTTCTTTTTGACTAGGCTCACAATATCCCGTGTTATCCAAGCTTCCCGAAACTTGCCAAACTTGTCTTTCTTCCTCACAGGAACATGCTGGTCCTGTATTCTAATCAGCTGACGTTTGAAAGACTCCCACATGTCAGACGTTGATTTACCCTCAAACAGCCGCCCCCAATCTAAATTCTTCAGTTCCTGCCTAATATTGTTATAATTAGCCTTCCCCCAATTTAGCACCTTCACCCGAGGACTACTCTTATCCTTATCCACAAGTACCTTAAAACTTATGGAATTATGGTCACTGCTCCCGAAATGCTCCCCCACTGAAACTTCGACCACCTGGCCGGGCTCATTCCCCAATACCAGGTCCAGAATGGCCCCATCCCTAGTTGGACTATCTACATACTGTTTGAAGAAGCCCTCCTGGATGCTCCTCACAAATTCTGCCCCATCCAAGCCCCTAGCACTAAGTGAGTCCCAGTCAATATAGGGGAAGTTAAAATCACCCACCACCACAACCCTGTTACGTTTACATCTTTCCAAAATCTGTCTACATATCTGCTCCTCTACCTCCCGCTGGCTGTTGGGAGGCCTGTAGTAAACCCCCAACATCATGACTGCACCCTTCCTATTCCTGAGCTCCACCCATATTGCCTCGCTGCATGACCCCTCTGAGGTGTCCTCCCGCAGTACAGCTGTGATATTCTCCTTAACCAGTAATGCAACTCCCCCACTCCTTTTACATCCCCCTTTATCCTGCCTGAAGCTTCTAAAGCCTGGAACATTTAGCTGCCAATCCTGCCCTTCCCTCAACCAAGTCTCTGTAATAGCAACAACATCATATTTCCAAGTACTAATCCAAGCTCTAAGTTCATCTGCCTTACCTGTTATACTTCTCGCATTGAAACAAATGCACTTCAGACCATCAGTCCCGCTGTGCTCAGCAACATCTCCCTGCCTGCTCTTCCTCTTAGTCCTACTGGCCTTATTTACTATGTCCTCCTCATTTTTTTCACTAGCTGTCCTACTGCTCTGGTTCCCACCCCCCTGCCACACTAGTTTAAACCCTCCCGAGTGACGCTAGCAAACCTTGCAGCCAGGATATTAGTGACCCCCAGTTTAGATGCAACCCGTCCTTCTTGTACAGGTCCCATCTGTCCCTGAAGAGAGCCCAATGGTCCAGATATCTGAAACCCTCCCTTCTACACCAGCTGCTCAGCCACGTGTTTAGCTGCACTATCTTCCTATTTCTAGCCTCACTGGCACGTGGCACAGGGAGTAATCCAGAGATTACAACCCTAGAGGTCCTGTTTTTTAACTTACTACCTAACTCCCTAAACTCCCCCTGCAGGACCTCATCACTCTTCCTGCCTATGTTGTTGGTACTGATGTGTACCACAACCTCTGGCTGTTCACCCTCCCCCTTCAGAATGCCCCCTGTCCGTTCAGAGACATCCTTGACCCTGGCACCAGGGAGGCAACATACCATCCTGGAGTCTCTTTCACGTTCACAGAAGCGCCTATCTGTGCCCCTGACTATAGAGTCCCCTATAACTATTGCTCTTCTGCGCTTTGTCCCTTCCTGCTGAACAACAGTGCCAGCATTGGTGCAACTGCTCTGGCTGCTGCTGTTTTCCCCTGATAGACCATCCCCCCCAACAGTATCCAAAACGGTATACTTGTTAGAGAGGGGGATAGCCACAGGAGATTCCTGCACTGACTGCCTGCCCCTTCTAGCGGTCACCCATCTATCTGCCTGCACCGTGGGTGTAACCACTTCTCTAAAACTCCTGTTTATGACACTTTCTGCCACCTGCACGCTCCTAAGTGCATCCAGTTGCCGCTCCAACCGATCCATGCGGTCTGTGAGGAGCTGCAACTGGGTACACTTCCTGCAGATGTAGTCGCCCGGAACGCTGGAAGCGTCACGGACATCCCACATCTCACAGGTGAAGCACTTCACCCCTCTAACTGACATTTCTATCACGAATTAATAAATTAATTTAAAATAAATAAATACTTATTAAATCCTTACTAAATTATGATGCACTTAACTATGTGGTCCCTAGTGCTAGATTTCTACTATAAATACTAAATGCTATCTAAATACAGTAATCTCCTCCCTCTGGTTTAGTTACTCTACTTATTAATTAGTTAATTAGGGTTTTAATCAATTTTTATCAGTTTTAGTTTCAAATTCAGTACAGATTCCCTCCCAGCCAATCAGGTCACAGTTTTCCTATGACGTCACTTTTTCAGTTTTTCCCCCCACCCGAGGTAAGTTTTTTATACTGACCGGTCTGGAACTCCGCCCTCCGAGTCTGCTCCGAGAATGTAGGCCGCAAATCCCCGAGGTACGTTTTTTATACTTACCGGTCTGGAACTCCGCCCTCCGAGTCTGCTCCGAGAATGTAGGCCGCAAATCCCCGAGGTACGTTTTTTATACTTACCGGTCTGGAACTCCGCCCTCCGAGTCTGCTCCGAGAATGTAGGCCGCAAATCCCCGAGGTACGTTTTTTATACTTACCGGTCTGGAACTCCGCCCTCCGAGTCTGCTCCGAGAATGTAGGCCGCAAATCCCCGAGGTACGTTTTTTATACTTACCGGTCTGGAACTCCGCCCTCCGAGTCTGCTCCGAGAATGTAGGCCGCAAATCCCCGAGGTACGTTTTTTATACTTACCGGTCTGGAACTCCGCCCTCCGAGTCTGCTCCGAGAATGTAGGCCGCAAATCCCCGAGGTACGTTTTTTATACTTACCGGTCTGGAACTCCGCCCTCCGAGTCTGCTCCGAGAATGTAGGCCGCGAATTCCTGAGGTACGTTTTGTATACTTACCGGTCTGGAACTCCGCCCTCTGAGTCTGCTCCGAGAATGTAGGCCGCGAATCCCCGAGGTAAGTTTTTTATACTTACAGGTCTGGAGCTCCGCCCTTCAAGTCTGCTCCGAGAATGTAGGCTGCGAATCCCCGAGGTACGTTTTTTATACTTACCGGTCTGGAACTCCACCCTCCGAGTCTGCTCCGAGAATGTAGGCCGCAAATCCCCGAGGTATGTTTTTTATACTTACCGGTCTGGAACTCCGCCCTCCGAGTCTGCTCCGAGAATGTAGGCCGCGAATTCCAGAGGTACGTTTTTTATACTTACCGGTCTGGAACTCCGCCCTCTGAGTCTGCTCCAAGAAACTGGAATCTATTATAAAAGGATGTGATTTCTGGACATTTGGAAAATAATGGTCTGATTGGTCAGAGTAAACATGGATTTATGAATGGAAAATCATGCTTGACAAACTTGTTAAGAGTTTTTTGAAGATGTTACTAGCCGAGTGGATAAGGGAGAACCAGTGGATGTGATATACTTGGACTTTCAGAAGGCCTTTTATAAAGTCTCACATAGGAGATTACTATGCAAAATGAAAGTACTTGGGATTGGGAGTAATATACTCGCATGGATTGAGGATTGGGTAACATGCAGAAAACAGAGAGTAGGAATAAATAGGTCATTCTCAGGTTGGCAGGCTGTGACCTGTGGGGTACCATAAGGATTAGTGCTTGGGCCCCAGATATTCACAATCTATATCAATGATTTGGATGTGGGGACCAAATTTAATATTTCCATGTTTGCTGATGATGCAAAACTAGGTGGGAATGTGAGTTGTGAGGAGGATGCAAAGAAGTTACAAGGGGATTTAGACAGGGTAGGTTAGTGGGTGGCACAGTGGCGCAGTGGTTAGCACCGCAGCCTCACAGCTCCAGGGACCCAGGTTCAATTCTGGGTACTGCCTTTGCGGAGTTTGAAAGTTCTCCCTGTGACCGCGTGGGTTTTCGCCGGGTGCTCCGGTTTCCTTCCACAGCCAAAGACTTGCAGCTGATTGGTAAGTTGTAAATTGCCCCTCGTGTAGGTAGGTGGTAGGGAATATGGGATTAGTGTAGGGTTAGTATAAATGGGTGGTTGTTGGTCGGCACAGACTCGGTGGGCCGAAGGGCCTGTTTCAGTGCTGTATCTCTAAATAAATAAAAATAAATAAACATGGCAGATGGCATATAATGTGAAAAAATGTGAAGTTATCCACTTTGGTAGGAAAAAACAGAAATGCAAAGTATTTCTTAAATGGTGAGAGATTGGGAAGGGTTGATGTCCAAAGGGACCTGGGTGTTCTTGTTCATGAGTCATTGAAAGCTAACATGCAGGTGCAGCAAGCAATTGGGAAGGCAAATAGTATGTTGGCCTTTATTGCAAGAGGTTTTGAGTAAAGAAGTGGATTAATTAAGGAAAACCAGCACAGATTTAAAGACAAATCATGTTTAACAAACTTGTTATGACTCAGTGAGAAGGGGGTCTAGGGTTCTGTCTCAGCCTTCACCTGGTCTTACCGTAACAGAGTTTAATTTTAAACACACCGTGTTTTTAACTCCCTCTTGGTGGATCCTTGTTCACTGCTTTCCAATTGTAAGGCAAAGAAACCAGCCAAACAGGTTTTCTTAGGTTTAAAGAAGAAAAGTTGAAATTTATTAAACTTAAACTAATTCAATTAACGCCTACGGATACGTGACGAGCCCATGCTAGCATGCACATGCGATACACACATGCAGATAAGAGACAGAAAAGAGCAGAAGAAATAAAGTGAAAAAGTTTGAGGCAATATCTGAAGATGGTTTTGGTTACTGTTCTTAGAGCTCGCTGTAGAGTCCTTGATTGTAGGTAGGTCTTGCTTTTCATTGGGGCCCAGTATTCTTCTTAAACCTTGTTCGATGTAGGAGACTTCTCTCTCTTGAGGGTCACGTATCTTCAGTGGATTTGGAGTTCCGTGAGAAAGAGATGAGAGCAGACAGGAGAGGTCTTCTGAGTCCAGGAGCAAACAGTCTTTCTGCGGCTAGTTCAAAAAAAATTCCTGGACCAACCAGTTAGTCATGTGACCAGCTGGTTTAACCAGTTCTGGCTTTTGTGGATTGAATCACCTGAGCTGTCTCTGGAATGCTCTTCCTTACACCTTCAATGTCTGGTGATCAAAGTTCATTGTGGGTTAAGTGGACCAGGGAATAACCCTTTGTCTCCACAAGCGCTGTCTGTTAGTATGCACATATTCATCCAGCCAAGTGTCTGGTGATTTTTTAACAAGTCCTTTCTTTATTCCAGCAACAGTTTAAAAATCAATGTTCATATGACAAAATTATATGCCTCATTCTTGGCAGGTGGGGTCCTGCATGACAAACTTGCTTGAGTTTTTTGATGAGGTAACAGGGAGGGTTGATGAGGGTAATGCAGTTGATGTGGTGTATGAGGACCTCGAAAAGGCATTTGAAAAAGTGGCACATAACAGATTTGCCGGAAAGTTGAAGCCTATGGAATAAAATTGACTGTGCCAGCATGGATAGGAAGTTGACTGAGTGACAGTAAACAGAGTAGTGGTGAACAATTATAAAAACAAAAAGTGCTGGAAATTCTCAGCAGGCCTGGCAGCATCTTTGGACAGAGTTAACGTTTCAGGTCAGTGACCTTTCATCAGCACTTTTTGTTCTTATTTCAGATTTCCAGCATCTGCAATATTTTGCTTTGACTTTCGTGGTGAATGGTTGTTTTTCCAGCTGGAAGAAGCTGTACAGTGGTGCTCCCCAGGGATTGGTACTAGGACTACTGCTTTTCTTGATCTATATTAATGACTTAGACTTGTGTATATAGGACACAGTTTCAAAACTTGAAGATGACACAAAACTTGGAAATATAGTGAACTGTGAGGAGGATAGTGATAGACTTCAAGGGTACATAGATAGTCTGGTGGAATGGGCAGACATGTGGCAGATGCAATTTAATGCAGAGAAGTGCCAAGTGATACATTGTGAAAGGAAGAACAAAGAGAGGCAATATAAACTCAGACGGGTACAATCCTAAAGGGCTGCAGAAACAGAGACCTGGGAGTAAAAACTGAAACTGCTGGAAATACTCAGCAGGTCTGGCAGCATCTGTGGAGAGAGAAACTGAGTTAACGTTTCAGGTCTGTGACCTTTCATCAGAACTGGCAAAAGTTAGAAAGATAATAGGTTTTGAACAAGTGAAGGGTGGGAAAAAAAGAACAAAACGGAAGGTGTGTGATAGGACAGAGGGCAGGAGAGATTAAATGACAAAGATGTCATGGAACAAAGGCAAAGGGGGTGGTAATAGTTGTAGTGAAAGACAAAGCATTAATTCAGTGAGAGTGTTAATGGCAGAATAATGAGCAGCTCTGTCCAAAAGCACAAACATGAAAAACAAGTTTAAGACAGACACATGGTCAAAAAATAAAATGAAATGAAAAAAAAACTCAGTCATCCTATGAAACTGTTGAACTCAATGTTGAGTCCAGAAAGCTGTAAAGTGAATAATCAGATAATGAGGTGCTGTTCACTGGAACACTGCAGCAGGCCAATAACAGAAATGTGGGCAAGAGAGCAGGGTGGTGAACTGAAATGGCAAGCAACCAAAAGCTTGGGATCATGCTTGCGGTCTGAGCAGAGGTGTTCTGCAAAGTGGTTACCCAATCACTGTTTTGTTTCCCCAATATCGAAGCAACCACATGTGAGCAGCGAATACAGTATACTAAATTGAAAGATGTACAAGTAAATCGCTGCTTCACCTGGAAGGAGTGTTTGAGGCCTTGGATGTTGAGGACAGAGGAGGTAAAAGGGCAGGTATTACACCTCCTGCGATTGCATGGGAAGGGGACGAAGTGTCTGGGGTGATGGAGGAGTGGATCAGGGTGTCACAAAGGGAAGGATCCCTTTGGACTGCTGAATGGGGAGGGGAGGGGAAGATGTGTTTGGTGGTGGCATCACGCTGGAGGTAGCAGTAATGATGGAGGATGATTCTTTGGATGTGGAGGCTGGTGGAGTGGAAAGTAAGGACAAGGGGAACCCTGTCGTGGTTCTGAGAGGGAGGGGAAGGAGTGAGGGCAGAAGTGTGTGAAATGGGTTGGACAGGGTTGATGGCCCTGTCAACCACAGTGGGGGGGAATCCTCAGCTGAGGGAAAAGGAAGACATGTGAGAAGTGGTGTTATGGAAGGTTGCATCGTCAGAACAGATGCGTCGGAGACGGACAAACTGGGAAAATGGAATGGAGTCCATGCAGGAGGCAGGGTGTGAGGAAATGTAATTGAGATAGCCGTGGGAGTTGGTGGGCTTATAATATTAGCAGACAGCCTATCCCCAGAGATGGAGACAGAGAAGTCAAGGAAGGGAGGGAAGTGTCGGAGATGGACCATGTGAAGGAGAGAGAAGGGTGGAAATTAGAAGCACAGTTGATGACGTTTTCCAGTTTGGGGCAAGAGCAGGAAATGGCACTGATACAGTCATCAATGTACCGGAAAAAGAGTTGGGGAAGGGGGCCTGAGTATGACTGGAACAAGGAATGTTTGACATATCTCTCAAAAAGACAAGCATAACTAGGACCCATGCAGATACCCATAGCAACACTGTCCTGGTGGGGGATGGAGGTGCAGAGAGATTGGATGTCCATAGTGAAAAGGAGGCCTTTAGGTCCAGGAAACTGGAAATTGTAGAAATGACATAATGTGTCAGAAGAGGCATGGATGCAGGTGGGAAGAGACTGGACCAGGGGAGTAAAAATATAAGAGTCAAGATAGAAAAAAAATAAGTTCAGTGGGGCAGGAACAGGCTGAAGCGATGCATAAACCAGGACAGTTCTGTTTGTGGATTTTGGGAAGGAGGTAGAAGCTGGCTGTCTAGGGTTGCGAGATTATGAATTTGGAGATCTTCCCTCTACAGCTTCCAGAGGAGATGAGGTCAGTGACAGTCCTGGAGACAGTGGCTTGATGTTCGGTGGTGGAGTCATGGTTCGGGGCGGGGGGGTGGGTAGGAAGAACTGTCTGAGAGTTGGTGCTGAGCCTCTGTAAGGTAGAGGTCGGTATGCCTGACAACAACAGCACCACCCTTGTCAGCAGGTTTGATCACAATGTCGGGGTTAGGCCTGAGAGAACGGAGTGCATCATGTTCAGAGGGAGACAGGTTAGAGTGAGTGAGGGGAGGAGAGAAATTAAGACGAACAATGTCAGGCCGGCAGTTCTTAATGAAAAGATCAAAAGTGGGTAAGAGACCAGAGGGAGGGGTCCAGGAGGAGGCAGAATACTGGAGGTGGGTGAATGGGTCTGCTGGTCGGTGGGGGAGGACTCCTGGCCAAAGAAGTAGCTCAGAGGCAAAGGTTACGGAAGAAGAGCTCAACGTCATGCTGAGTGCGAAATTCATTGAGGTGAGTCCTTTGTTAAGTACAGATTGTTCAGAGTCAGAGATGGGAAGGTCAGAGAGTATTATGAATACACAGCAAAGGGTCAGATTAGGAGAAGGGATGGGGTCAGAGGGAAGTGAAGAGGAAGAAAGATCTGGAGGGACATTAATTCCCATGAGCGAAAGGGAGAGAAAAAGTTTTTTTTTAAATGCCTTGGATAAGATGAAGGATGATACGAAACTGTGGAGCAGGACAGCTTTGGGAGAAGGTGAGTAAGTGCTTCTGGAGAGAGAGAGGTTGAGTGTGTACATGTGGCGGTGCATGGCACTGAGTGTAGATCTCAGGATGCGGTGAGAACAGCAGTCAGAGGAACATTGTATGTCTCAGATACCTGTAATCCCGGGGGCTGGAACTTCAGTTGGAATCCACATGGAGTAAATCAGAGCTGGAGACAGTCACTGAGGAGGGAGATGTGGCTGTGAAAATGAGTTTTGGTAGCGACCTGGAAGTATATGTATACAAATTGTTGAAGGTGGTAGGGCAGGTTGAGAAAGTGGTTAAAAAGGCATAGGCATCCTGGGCTTTATAAGTAGAGGTGCTGTGCCGTTTTGATGGTCTGCCCAAGGGCAGGCCCTCTTAACTTTTTCTCCACCCGGGAGAGATGAGCATGACTAGGGAAGTGGGGATATTATGTGGTTTACCATGTAAATAGAGTAGAGAATACAAAAGCAAGGAAGTTAATGGTGAGCCTTTATAAACACTCATTTGACCTCAACTGGAGTATTGTGTCCAAGTCTGGGCACCACAATGTAGGAAGGATGTGAAGGCTTTAGAAAGGCTTGGGGTGGGTGGGTGGGACTGTCCTTCATGGGCAATTTGTGGCCCACAGAGGACCCACACCAGGTACAACTTTCAGGGATGAGGGAGAAACTGGGGTTTTTCCTTAGAGAAGAGGCGGTTGAGAGAAGATTTTGCAGAAGTGTTCAAAATTCCTGTGCTGTAATTTTCTTTGTTCTTTGTTCTCATGAAGGGTCCAGACAGAGTAGATAAAGAGAAATTGTTCCCATTGGCAGAAGGGTTGAAAATCAGTGGACACAGACTTAAAGTGATTGGCAAAATAACTAAAGGCGACATGAGGAAGAACTTATTTTTAAAATGCAATGAGTGGTTATGATCTGGAATACACTAACTGAAAGAGTGATGGAGGCAGATTTAATTTTGGCTTTCAAAATGGAATTGGAAAAGCACCTGAAGGGAAAAAAAATTCAGGGCTATGGGGAAGGTGCCAGGGAGTAGAACTAGCTACATTGCTCCTGAACAGAGCTCGCACAGACATGACGGGGCCAAATGGCCTCCTTCTGTGCTGCCATGGTTCTATGATTCTATGATCCCAAAGGTATTGTTATGGGATTGTTATTGAATAGGATGACATTCTTTTGAGCAGTTCCCACAGTAACAGAGCAATTATAGCTGGGATTTTATAGGCCCCTCTGAGGCGGGGAGGCACGGAGCATCATGCCAGGTGGCGGGGGCAGCGGGGCGGAGGGCCGTTGCCCAGCGATTTTCCCGGGTGTGGGATAGGTAGACGATGGCCTTCCCGCCCAGAGACCAATTGAGGCTCTTACGTGGCCTATTAAGGGCCTATTTAGGGCCTCTTCCCACCGCCGCTGGGATCTTACCAGTGACGGGGTCCTCCGCCACATGGGGAGAATGTCTTGCAAAACAATGTACCCTCCCTGAGGGCTTGGGGGTGCCCTCCTTCATGGACAATTTGTAGCCCATGGAGGACCCACACCAGGAAAATCTTTACCACCACCCCCCCAAGACTGAATGACCAACCCCCATCAGTGGGGCCTTCTGGACTGGCCCTGGCAACCCCGCCTCATCTACCTCTGTTCCGGGGTTCCTGCACTGGGCCTGGGTCTGAGGCCTCTGCAATACTGGCAGTGGCCACTGCTCCTGGTGGCGCTGCCGATACTGCTGAGCTGCCAGCCCTGTGATTGGCTGGCAGCCTTTGGAGGTGGGATTCCCGTCCCTTTAAAGGATTGTGCCTCCTGATTCTTTAATTTAAAATGAAAAGGAGGGTGGCTTGGGTGGGGATTCCTCCGCCTTTTCGGCCCAGCGCTGGGTGCCCCGCTCCAGCACAAAATCCAGCCCTATACGTGAAATAGATGTGAGGGTGAGAGAGTAAATTTCTACAAGTGAGCATCAAATGATTTGGCAAACCTCTTTGGACTTGACTTTCAGATCAGTGGCATAGCTGAAGGAAGAGCCATTGAGGCATGTGTGCACAAAGCTGGGATCTTACACAGTGCTGCTGCTTGCATTCTCACTGACAGGAATGTCTCTGCCATTGAGAGAACTTTGTATCGTATACTGGAAAGGTCATTATTAAGGATGCAGCAGCAACATTTTATCATTTTTCTAATTATCTTTTATCGTATCCTTTTCTTGTAAGTACTGACTCAGACTGGGTATTGCCCAGTGAGTGCAAGTCAACTACTGCTACTTTCCCAATTGGGAATTCTTCATCTATGAGCTGAGACAATGAGGGAATTAAACCACACAGAGCATTGCAGATAAGCCAAATGTTGTCCTCATCCATGCATTTCCAGCAAGAGAGGGAACCTTGCTGATTTTGCTTCTCTCTCCTTAACAGGGCATTGAAGTGAATGTAGCATCTCCACTGCTCCTCCTCAACTCAGTCTGCCTCATATCCTTATCTCAGCAATGCATGACTTTAAAGAAACATAAAATGTAAATCATTAAGGTATTATTTCAGATGGGTTAATAGCTATTAAAATAGCAGAAAGAGGAATTTGATACAAACACAATGAAATTACTGTGAGCTATGTTATTAAGATTGGTGCTGCCATTAATATAGGAGAGGAATTTGACCAACCCCATTAAGCGATTACATCACTCACAGTAATTTCTAGGCTATTATAGAACCACTCAACATTTTCAAATTCCCTGCATTTCACTGAATAATTTAATCTCATATGATTGACCCTGATGCTGGAATGCTGCTGCAGTCCTAATGGAATTAACAAATGGAATGAGAAGCTTTTCCCTGCAGGTTTCTATTAAGGTACATTGTGTTAGCTGCATTAATAGGACTAACAAGTGCGGACAGACCCGCAAAAATTACTGAAAGTAACACTTGGTAACTCTGATTCACGTTTACCAATTTGGTTACCTCACAGCATCACCGGAAAATACCAATCTCTCAATGTTCCTTTCCAGTGTAACCATACATCCGAGCACCATGAACCTCATTGAGTCCATGACTAATTGATAATTACCCAGAGTCCAATAGAGTATATAATTAAGAGTATTGAATTAATTAAGAGTCTATTATGAAGGATTGAATGACTGAACATCTTGAAAATTCTCAACTGATCAGAGAGTGCCAGCATGGACTTGTAATGGGTAGGTTATGCCTGTTGAACCTGATTGAATTTATTGAAGAGGTGGTTGAAGTAGTGGACAGGATAATGTCTATAGATGTTATTTAAATGGACTTCCAAAAGTATTAATAAAGTGTCTCAGAACAGACTGTTAGTTCAACTTGAAGCTCATTGAATTGAAAGAAAATTATTGACCTGCTTAGGAAACTGCCTGAGTTGCGGGAGCAGGGATAATGGGCAGGTACTCTAATTGGCAGTATGTAACTAGTGGTGTCCAGAAAGGATCTGTGTTGCAGCCTCAACTATTCACTGTATTTATTAGTGACTTAGATGATGGGATAAAAAGCCACATATCCAAATTTGCTGGTGACACAAAGTTAGGTGGCATTGTAAGCAGCGTTGATGGAAGCATAAAATTCCAAAGAGATAGAGATAGATTAAGTGACAATTGATGTTAGATGAACTGTTAATTTTAAATCTGAGCTTGATAAATGTTTTTTTTTGTTAACCAATAGTATTAACGGATATCAGGAAAAGATATGTTTGTATGTGGAGTCAGGATGCAGATCAGCCATGAACTCATTGAATGGTGGAAGGGGCTTGGAGGGCTAATTGGCCTGCTCTTGTTCCTATGCTAATCCATGGGGTTGCATTATTGATAGTCACCCATGAAATACATCACAGACTGGTACTTACCCAAAGTATCGATCACAGTTAAGTAATGACCCATAGAGTGCATCCTGATCGATAAACACCCACTGAGTAGTACTTATCCATTGAGTCCCTCTTTGAGTAATGTTCATTCATCAAGTCAGTTGCTGATCAGTACTCATCTAGAGTAGACAATGGTTACAAGGTCTATCTTTGATAGTTATTGACCCACAGAGAATATTACTGAAAGATTCTTAGCTGTTCGTTTCTAGTGCACCAATTATACATTAAATGAGTTAATTTTCCTCCTTTAATTATTCTGTCAGAAACACACAAGTTTATTTTAGGCTGCATTTGCTGACAACGTTACCGCTAGGTGGCGCTGCTGTGGCACATGCGCAAATGCAGCGTGTGCCACTAAAACGTCACAGTCTGCGACTTTAGGCAGCTGCCAGGACTAAAGATGGCGCTGCTCAAATAATCACACGGAGGCAACCTAACAAACACATGGCAGCACACAATGGTGGAGTGAGAGAGCGAACGAGCAAGCTGGGGCCGGGGAGCGGGGGGAGTGGAGCAGGCCGGGGAGGGGGCAGAGCGGAGCGGCCGGAGACAGCAGCGGTGGGGAGGCGGGAGGGAGGAGGAGTGCGTTTTTCTGCGCATGTGCCATAAACTTGCAACAACAAAAGACGCACCAGCCGGTTGTAAAAAGAAGCACATTTCTTTTGGACTATGAACATAAAGCAGGCCATTTAGCCCAGCTGTTCCCTGCTAGTGTTTATGGTACTCCTGCCTCTTCCCATCTGCTCCCATTTAATCCTGCCTACTACAATCAGCATCACCTTCCATTTCTTTCACTCTTATCTTTGTCTTAAAGCAACATTGAGGATGGAGAACAGTGTGGCTGCACTCCCACCTCACCAGTTGTGAACACAGCAAGAGCATTCACATTTGTGCTACTACTGGACAAGGCATGCTTGTTTCTTTTAGTGCTCATTCTCTTCTTGCTGAATGTTCCCCAAGTGCTTGACCGTTTTGGACGCCATCTCTGCTTGACAGGAAGCAGCTGGCAATTGCGGAGTCTCACAAGGCTCTGCATGGTTGTTTCAAGGGCGGATGGGGAAACAGGTGGCTGTGTGTCCATGTGCACTGGTCTGATGGGTGCAGGAACAGGTGGCTGTGTGTCCATGTGCACTGCTCTGATGGGTGCAGGAACAGAGCAACCTACAACAGGGACTGGAGCACATGTACTGCCTGCACACAGCCCCAGACAATGGAAAGGATTTCAGTGCAGTGCAGTGGACTGGAGCACATGCAGTGCTTCAGACAATGGAAATGTTTTCAGAGCCAATTACAACAGGGACTGGAGCACATGTAGTGCCCCAGACAATGGAAATGTTTTCAGAGCAACTTACAACAGGGACTGGAGCACATGTAGTGCCCCAGACAATGGAAATGTTTTCAGAGCAACTTACAACAGGGACTGGAGCACATGCAGTGCCCCAGACAATGGAAATGTTTTCAGAGCAACTTACAACAGGGACTGGAGCACATGCAGTGCCCCAGACAATGGAAATGTTTTCAGAGCAACTTACAACAGGGACTGGAGCTATGCAGTGCCCCAGACAATGGAAATGTTTTCAGAGCAACTTACCTCGGAGCAATCTCCTCTTTCTGATAAAAATGAAGCAGACTGAAATCTTCAAAATGGCTAAATAATTGCGATAAAATGTGAGAAAATGCTCGACGGAACCTCTCCTCCTTTCAGAAACTTGCGCCGAAGCTTGACGCATGCGTGAATATCCGTTGGCATTGCATAAAGTGCATGTGCAGAGGCCGAACAGGCACGTTGCCCGAAGATGCACACGTCACGCGATGACGTCATCGGCGCATGCGCTAGCCAGTCCTGGCAAGCCGGAACGCAGCGCATGCGCAGAGAGCAGGAGACCGTCTGCGCATGTACGCACTGCGGCGCAGCCTGATGACGTCAGTGGTGGCCAGCGTTGTCAGGAATCACTTTGTTTATTTAATGCATTTTCTTAGGAGGTTGGATGCATTATAAGTCATGTACAGCTGAGTACCTAATCAGGATGCCCTTGCCTTGATTCTGCTGGATTCCCAATCAATTTTAAAAGGCATTTAAATGCTATTGTGGCTGTGTGTGAGACTCCAGCTGTGGAAGCAATATAGAAGTCTGAACATCCCATAATGCAAAAACTCTGCAGATCTATGTGCACGGTGTGAGGGAAAGATGAATTGCCTACTGTGGGTCAGGAAGACAATCTACTAATAAGCAAAGGATCCAGCAGGCATGGGAGGTAAACACAGGATCTACAACCTGATGGACTTGTGTATATACCTGAACATTTAAAAAAAAAAAGACAGGAAAATACCAAATGCTCCATTAAACGTGTACCAGCCAGACATGGTGTAATCTACATGCACCATCAACCTACCCTCAGTCATATAATTTACTGGACAAGGAAAGGAACAGAGAAAATATCTCTGGCCAGTTTAGGGGAAAACAAAAGTCCAGGAAAATCTTTTGATCCGTGAAGGCAATCTATCAAATTCCAGGAGATTGCAACAACTGTTGTCAGTAGTTGCAGCTACCCCTCCATCAACATTCTTCCTGCCCTGCCATCATTTGCATGAGTACAGTGAATCCTTACTTACCCCACATTTTAAAGAAAAACTTGCATTTATATAAGCACCTTTCACAACCTCAAGATGTCCCAAAGCACTTTGCAGCCAATGAATCACTCCTCAAGTGTTGTAATGTTGTAGTAGTATATTTCCCAAGGTTGATGACTCTATAAAAATAAATACTTGCCAGCAGCTAATCTAACTCTTTCCATATTTTAAAAAAACTAGCTCAATTATAACCTATTCATTTATTTGATTTTATGTGGAAGATGATGTCCAGTTGAAAGAATTGTACTCATGTAATGAGGATCATTGCCAATTATCTCACACTGCTACATAGAAACATAGAAAATAGGAGCAGGAGTAGGCCATTCAGCCCTTCGGGCCTGCTCCGTTATTCAAAAAAGATCATGGCTGATCGTCTAATTCAGTACCCTGTTCCCGCTTTTTCCCCGTATCCCTTGAGCCCTTTGGCATTAAGAAATATATCTATCTCCTTCTTGAATATATTTAATGATTTGGCCTCCTGCGGTAGAGAATTCCACAGGTTCACCACCCTCTGAGTGAAAACATTTCTCCTCATCTTGGTTCTAAATGGCATACCCCATATCCTGAGACTGTGACCCCTGGTTCTGGACTCCTCATCCATCGAGAACATCCTCCCTGCATCTAGGCTGTCTAGTCCTGTTAGAATTTTATAGGTTTCTATGAGATCCCCTCTCATTCTTCTAAACTCTAGTGAATATAGGCCTAGTCAACCCAAACTCTCCTCATACGTCAATCCTGCCATCCCAGGAATCAGCCTAGTAAACTTTGCACTCCCTCCATGGCAAGAACATCCTTCCTTATATAAGGAGACCAAAACTGCACACAATACTGCATATGTGGTCTCACCAAGGCCTGGTACAACTGCAGTAAGACATCCTTGCTCCTGTACTCAAATCCTCTTGCAATGAAGGCTAACATACCATTCGCCTTTCTAATTGCTTGCTGCACCTGAATGCTTGCTTTCAGCGACTGGTGTACAAGGACACCCAGGTCTCGTTGCACCTCCCCCTTTCCCAATCTATCACCATTCAGATAATAATCTGCCTATCTGTTTTTACAACCAAAATGGATAACCTCACATTTATCCACATTATACTGCATCTGCCATGCATTTGCCTACTCGCCCAACATGTCCAAATCACATTGGCGCCTCGTTGCATCCTCCTCCCACAGCGCACTTTCCCCCCCAGCTTTGTGTCGTCTGCAAACTTGGAAATGTTACATTTAGTTCCCTCGCCCAAGTCATTGATATATATTGTGAATAGCTGGAGCCCAAGCACTAATCCCTGCGGTACCCCATTAATCACTGTCTGGCACCCGGAAAAAGACCCGTTTATTCCTATTCTCTGTTTCCTGTCTGTCAACCAATTCTCAATCCATGCCAGTATATTGCCCCCAATTCCATATGCTTTAATTTTGCTCACTAACCTCTTAGTGGGACCTTATCAAAAGCTTTCTGAAAATCCAAATACACCACATCCACTGGTTCTCCCTTATCTATTCTACTACTTACATCCTCAAAATACTCCAGCAGATTTGTTAAGCATGATTTCCCTTTCATAAACCCATGCTGACTTTGCCCAATCCCGTTTATACTTTCCAGGTGTTCTGCTATCACATCCTTTATAATAGACTCTAGCATTTTCCTCACTACTGATGTAAGGCTAACTGGTCTGTAATTCCCTGTTTTTTCTCTCCCTCCTTTTTTAAATAGTGGGGTTTACATTTGCCACCCTCCAATCTGTAGGAACTGTTCCAGAGTCTATAGAATTTTGGAAGATGACCGCCAATGCATCTACAATTTCCAGGGCCACTTCCTTTAGTACTCTGGAATGTAGATTATCAGGCCCTGGGGATTTGTCAGCCTTTAATCCCATTAATTTCCCTAGCACTATTTTTTTTACTAATACTGATTTCCTTCAGTTCCTCCCTCTCATTAGACCCTTGGTTCCCTAATATTTCTGGTACGATATTTGTGTCCTCCTTTCTGAAGACAGAACCAAAATATGCATTTAGCTGGTCAGCCATTTCTTTGTTCCCCATAATAAATTCCCCTGTTTCTGACTGTAAGAGACCTACATTTGTCTTCACCAATCTCTTTCTCTTCACATACTAACAGAAACTTTTACAGTCAGTTTTTATGTTCCCCGCAAGCTTGCTCTTGTACTCTATTTTCCTCTTCTTAATCAATTCCTTGGTCCTCCTTTGCTGAATTCTAAACTGCTCTCAATCCTCAAGACTGTTGTTTTTTCTGGCGAATTTATATGCCTCTTCCTTGGATCTAATGCTATCTCTAATTTCCCTTGTAAGTCATGGTTTGGCTACCTTTCCCGTTTTACTTTTGTGCCAGACAGGGATAAACAATTGTTGCAGTTTATCCATGTGCTCTTTAAATGTTTGCCATTGCCTATCCATCGTCATCCCTTTAAGTAACTTTTCCAGGGCTTCTACCAGCCTTAACAATATATTCACTACTGTGAAAGAAAACTAACCATTGATGAGTTCCAGTGATGGTTGTATACTTTAGGCATGGACTTCAATGTTGCAAAGGCCATTCTGGTTCACAATGTGGACTCCAATAAAACTGTCAGCCAGTTTGTACGTAGTGTAAGCTTTTTTCCATGGACAAAAGAAATGACTTGCATTAATGTAGCCCTTTCATTGTGTCCCAAAGCATTTAACAGCTGATAAATGACTTTTTAAAAGTACAGTTATTGTTTTGTAAACACAACATATGTTGAAGTTCCAAAAACAGCAGTGAGAGAAATGTTCAATTGATCTGTGTTAGTATTGTTTGGGAGATGAATATTGGTCAGCCCACTGGGAGAATGTCCTGTTGTCCCGAGCAAAACCTTTACACTCTCCCATCTTGATTGTTCCTCTGGGATGCCCCTTTTCCCCTTCCCCATCTTTTCTCCTTCAAATCTAAGGCAATCTTGTCTGTAGCTGGCACACAACTGGTTTAGTCATCCATCACCACATCTGGCTAGGTCACACCAAGTGCAATTGTGCCTCACTATCCTTTGCCAAAACCATCCACTATTTGAGGGTCATCCTGGAGATTGAGCGTATTGCTAAGCTTTTTTTCTGCATTCACAACTGTCTCCTTAAGCTATTCTCCCCTACCCTCAAGCTTGCAACTTTTTGTCACTAAGATTAAGACCATCTGCTGCCTATGCTGCATCTCCATTCTCCTTTACCACCAAGCCAAACATCCCCCTGCCCAAGCCCTTAACCATTGGTTTTCTGTAGTTTCTCTTACTATCTCCCCTATTATCCTCTTTTAGTTCATCTTATCCTTCAGACCCACTGACTGCTCTCTTGATCCCATTTCCAATAAACTCACCATACAACTTCCCTTCTTGGCCTCATTGCAACCTGACATTGTAAGTGGTTCCCTCTCCTTGGGAATATCCCATTCCCATTCAAAATGCCCATTATCAGCCTGTTCCTCAAAGAAAACCACCCTCAACTCTCTGTTCTTGCAAACTATTGCTCTAACTTCTATCTCTTCTGTTACTAAAGTTCTTGAATCTGTTGTCACTTCCCAAATCTGTGCCCATGTTTTCTGCAAGTCCATGTTTGAAACTCTCCAATCAGGTTTATTTTATTTTTATTTAGAGATACAGCACTGAAACAGGCCCTTCAGCCCACCGAGTCTGTGCCGACCAAGAACCACCCATTTATACTAACCCTACAGTAATCCCATATTCTCTACCATCTACCTACACTAGGGGCAATTTACAATCGCCAATTTACCTATCACCTGCAAGTTTTTGGCAGTGGGAGGAAACCGGAGTACCCGGCGAAAACCCACGCAGACACAGGGAGAACTTGCAAACTCCGCACAGGCAGTACCCAGAATTGAACCCGGGTCCCTGGAGCTGTGAGGCTGCGGTGCTAACCACTGCACCACTGTGCCTGCTACAGCTATGAAATGGTCCTAACCAAAATGGCCAATAACATTTTCTGAGACTGTGATTGTGGTGCATTTCTCTCCTTGAGCTCGCTGCCAACTGTGATATGGTTGACTACACCATTCTCCTGTAATGGCACTCCTCCATTACCCAGCATATTGGGACTGCCCTTGCAAGGTTTAACTCTTATCTACCTGATCATATCCAGGGCATCTGGTTTCTCTTTCTGCCCTTGGCCCTCTTCAGTTCCTTATCTACATGCTGCTCCTTGGTGGCATCATCCACAAACTGCAGTCAGCTTCCACAGATCTGCTGAAGACGCACAGTTCTACCTTTCCACCACCTTTCTCTTGTGATCCCTTCACTGCCACTCTGTTGTCAGATGGCTTGTTTGAATCCAGCCTTGGATGAGCTCCAGATATTTCTGCAGAATGGCAGGTGTTTATAAATGCCTAGCTCCTGGCCTTTGAGACAGAATGGTAATCGAGTGCTGGAAAAACCAGCAGGAAATAATTGTCAGTCCTTCCTTTGAATACTTTGTGAGATTTTCGAGGTTTGATGTCTGTAGAATGATGGATACAAGCCGAATCAAAACACAGACAGTCGGGCTTGCTCTTTTCCTGCAATTGTGTTTCAAAATTTTCTGCTCTCCAATTCTTTATGCCTTACTATAGTTATAATTTGAATGTATTCCAGATAATTTTTCTCGAACAGGGCAATGACCATTTTTACAAGCAAGCTCACACTTCCTAGGAACCTGAAATGTTACAATATAATTGACATAAGATGAAAGATAGTGTGACTTAGACGAGGGAACCGAGTGTAACCTATTCAAGTTTGCTGACAATACAAAGCTGGCTGGGGAAAGTAAGCACTGAGGAGGATGCAAAGAGGTAATAAAGGGATATAGACAAGTTAAATAAAAACAGAAAACGCTGGAAATGCTCAGCAGGAGTTCTGATGAATGGTCACAGACCTGAAACGTTAACTTGGCTTCTCTCTCCACAGATGTTGCCAGACCTGCTGAGTATTTCCAGCACTTTCTGTTCTTATTTCAGATTTCCAGTATCTGCAGTATTTTGCTTTTATTTTAGACAGGTTAAGTGATTGTACTCCAACTGCTACCTTCTTTCCCAATGTGGGAAAGTGTGAAACTATCCACTTTGGTAGGAAGAATGGAAAAGCAAAATTTTACTAGGTGAGAGACTGGCAAATGTTCGTATTCAGAGAGATGTGGGAATCCTTGTACACGAATGACAGAAAGTTAACCTTCAGGTATAGCAAGCAATTAGGAAGGCAAATGGTTGCTTGGCCTTTATTACAAGGTGATTAGAATATGAGTAAGGAAATCTTGCTGCAATTATATTGGACTTTGGTGACACCACATTTGGAGTACTGTTGTACTGCTTTGGTCTTCTTACCTAAGAAAGGATATCCTTAGAGCGGGTGCAATGACTTTTCACTGGATTGACTCCTGGGATGAGAGGGCTATCCTATGAGGAGAGATGAAGTAGAATGGGCCTCCAATCAGGTTGCTACCCCTGCCACTGTAGCAAAAAGGCACTTATCAAAGTCACAAATGACATCCTATGTGACTGTGGCAAAAGGAAACTATCCCTTTTCATCTTTCTCAACCTGTCTGCAGCCTTTGACACTGGTGACTACACCATCCTCCTCCAATGCCTCTCCACTATTGCCCAGCTGGGTGGGCCTGCACTTGCCGGGTTCAATCTTGATTCTCTGGCTATGATTTAAATATCTGCAATGGCTTCTCCTCCCACTCCTATACAGTTACCTGTAGCGTCCCCCAAGGATCTATCCTTGGCCCCCTACTTGTTCTCATCTACGTACCACCATTTGGTGATATCATCCGAAAACACAGCCCCAGTTTCCACATGTCCACTGATGACACCCAGTTCTACTTCACCATCATCTCTCTTGACCCTTCCACTGTCTTTAAATTGTCAGACTGCTTGTCTGATATCCAGTATTGGTTGAGCAGAAATTTCCTCCAATTAAATACTGGGAAGACTGAAGCCATCCTCTTTGGTCCTGGGACAAACTCTGTTCTCCAGCCACCAACACTATCCAACTCTCTGATAACCGTATGAGGCTGAATCAGATGGTTTGCAATCTTGATGTCATGTTTGACCCTGAGATGAACCTCCGACCACACATCTGTGCCATCACCAAGACCACCTATTTCCACTTCTGTAACATATCCTGACTGTGGTAGCTTGTACACACACTGAGATTAGACAAGCGCGTAGCAAAGGCAGAGTGGTTTTAATGTGGGATTTTACCTTTCATATACATGCAGACTAATGGGGGGCGGCACAGTGGCGCAGTGGTTAGCACCGTAGCCTCACAGCTCCAGCGACCCGGGTTCAAATCTGGGTACTGCCTGTGTGGAGTTTGCAAGTTCTCCCTGTGTCTGCGTGGGTTTCCTCCGGGTGCTCCGGTTTCCTCCCACATGCCAAAGACTTGCAGGGTGATAGGTTAATTGGCCATTATAAATTGCCCCTAGTATAGGTAGGTGGTAGGGAAATATAGGAACAGGTGGGGATGTGGTAGGAATATGGAATTAGGGTAGGATTAGTATAAGTGGGTGGTTGATGGTCGGCACAGACTCGGTGGGCCGAAGGGCCTGTTTCAGTGCTGTATCTCTAAAAAAAAAAATACATGTCAGAAAGGTAGGAATTTCTTGTGTGTCTGGGATCATTTTCTGAAATATGATGTCCTAAAACCAACAAGGGGGCAGGCCATATTAGATTTAGTAATGAGCCTGATTTAGTTAACAGCCTAACGAAGCATGAATATTTTTCAAGTAGAGATCATAATCGTGTTCTATGTAGGGTTTGAAAGGGAGAAATGTGAAACAGTTACGAAGATTTTAGGTTTAGGAAAGGCTGACTTCAATCGGATGAGATAGAGACTATCCAGCGTAAAATGGGCAGACCTGTTAATAGGTAAAATGAAAGATCATCAGTGGGAGGTGTTCAAAAAAGAATGTAAAGTAATACAGAACAAGTTTTTACACTAAAGGGCAAGAGTTCTACTTGCCAAAATATACAGCCACGGACAACTAAAGAGGTAAGAAATAATATAAAACTAAAAGAAAAAAAATACAAAATGTTTAAAAAAAACACAACTTGAATGGAAAAGATTGGCAAAGGGTGATGATAAAGCAGATAGTAAAAGCTACAAAAAGGGTGTATGAAAAGAAACTTGCAAGAGATAGCAAAATCAACACAACTTTCACAGTTATGTTAGAAAAAAGAGGATCGTCAGTAGCAATGTAGGCTGCTTGAAAACTGATAACAGTGATGTTGACAATGAAAATCGGGAAATGGCAGATATGTTGAATAATTACTTTGCATCAGTATTTACAGTAGAAGAGTTCAGCATGCTAGACATTCCTAAGAAACTATTATTGAATCATGGATAGGGACTCAACAAAACTAACACAAGCAAGATAACAGTAATGGAGAAAATAGTGGCACTGAGCAGCTACAAATCTCCAGGACCACATGGTTTACATCCCAGGGTTATAAAGGAAATGGGTGAGAACATTGCAGATGCCCTAACTATAATCTTCCAAAGTTCTCTCGATTTGGAAACCATTCTGTTCGATTGCAAAATTGTACATGCCACTCCGCTATTTAGGAAAGGTGAGACAGGAAAACCAGGGAATTATAGACCAGTTAGATTAACATCTGTTGTTGGAAATTGCGAGAGTTTATAATTCAGAATAGGCTGACTGAACAACTTTGAAATTTTTCAGTTAATCAGAGAGAACTAGCATGATTTTTTTAAAGGTTAGGTCATGCCTGATGAATCTGATTGAATGTTTTGAAGAGGTGAAGTAGTGGGCAGGGGAATGTCTATGGATGTTATTTATATGGCATTTGATAATATGTCCATCATTAGAGATTGTTAGCTAAAATTGAAGCTCAAGGAACTGAAGGTAAATTATTGACCAGGTTAGTAAATTGGCTGAGTTTCAGGAGACAGAGAGTAGGGATAATGGGCAGGCACTCTTATTGGCAGGATGTAACTCGTGGCATCCCACAAGTAGCTATGTTAGGGGCCTCAACTATTCACTGTTTTGCTTCATGACTCAGATGATAAAGAAAGCCACATATCGAAATTTGCTGATGTCACAAAGATAAGCGGTATTGTAAACCGTGTAGATGGAAGCTTGAAATTACAGATATTAATAGATTAAATGGGTAAAACTGTGGTGAATGGATTTCAATGTAAACAAAGGTGAGGTTATCCACTTTAGACCTAAAAAGGATAGAACAGGGTACTTTCTAAATGGTAAAATTAGAAACACTGGAGTCCAAAGAGACTTGAGGTCCAGGTATATAGATCATTAAAATGTCATGAACAGGTACAGAAGATAATCAAAAAGGCTATTGGAATGCTGGCCTTTATATCTAGAGGAATAGAGTACAACGAGTTAGACCTGCAGCTATACAAAGTCCTGGTTAGAAGACACCTGGAGTACTGTCAGCTGTTCGATGCACCACACCTCAGCAAGGATATATTGGCCTTGGAGCGTAGGTTTAATAGAATGATTCCTGGACTCCATGGATTAAGCTATGAGAAGATTTTAAACAAACTAGGCTTGTATTTCCTGGAATTTAGAAGATTAAAGGGGGATTTGTTCTAAGTTTTCAAGATATCTTCATCCTTGTTTTCAAATCCCTCAAAGGGATTTATGTTCTTACCGCAGCTTGCAATTTCAGGTGACTCTTTCAAAACAATAACAGTCAAAAAAACCTTTAAATAACTGGCACCTTTGATTTAAAAAAAATACTTTTGTGATGAAGGCAAATTCTTGGAGCTGTTCACTTTCTTCCACAGGAGAAACAGCCCAGTTTAAAAAGGAGTGAGCTGGGAAAATGCCAACATCTCTCCCCTGATTATGTTTGCAACGTTGTTAACCTGGGCAGTTTGCAGCTTCCTTAATTTCCAGGATCAAGCATGCTGCTTGTATGATGAGAAGAGGAAGTTCTTTCTTTGTTTCAAAATAGTTTCAAAATAGAAAAAGAACAAACTTGGAAACTCCTCAGCACTCCACTGATCGACAGGGACAACAGCCAATAATTTACAATCCGACCTTGGAATAACTTTCAACCAATGAACTCGAGGAAGAGGTAAACTTTCACCCAATGATCTCCGGAGGGAGGATTGACCAATGAAATTTGGGCAGATTAATTTTTCATCCAATGCCTGATCAGGTTTGCCGGCTGACGTTAACAAATAACTCGGCGGCTTCGCCTATTGGCTGACGTTTCCTTCGACCAGTAATATTCGAGAAGGGCGTCCTCTACTGTCCAATCGGTGCGGGGTCTGTGGTGTCTGCAGCGAATGGGAATCGGGAATATGAGCGGGGCGGGGCTGGGCTTGGATCGGATCGGGGTGACGAGTGGAGTCTCCAGAGCGCTGAGGAGGCAACGGACATGGAGAAAATGGCCAGTTCCGTTAAACAGGTTCCAGCCCAACTGTTGCGGGGTCGCCCGGGCAATAGCCTGGAGGCAGAGAGGGAGAGCTTCGAGCGAGGCCAGGTGAGGGGTTAGTGTCCGGGTCTGCACTGAGTTTGGGCTGATGTTAGGGGGTGGGCCCCAGGCCGCCTCAGTGTGTGAATGGTACCAGGTACATTACAGTTTACTGCAGCTAAACTTGGCAATTCCTCCTCAAAGTCCTGCCTAACTCCCCATGCTGCTTGGTTGAGGAGTTGTAACTTAAACCTCCCGCGAGTCACGCTTACATTATTGATTTATAATGAATTGCACTTATTGTGGAACATTTTATTGCACAGCGTAGTGTTGCAAGATAAGTCTGTGTACTTAAGTATTATAATTGCCTGAAATGGTCTGCACTTTGAGTGGAGAATATGGGCGGAATAGTTGTCTCAATGTTTTTAGCGATGTAGTTTGTTTTTCAGAGTGAGCAGTTGTGTTTTCATACAAGTTGTTAGTGCGGAGTTTCTGGTGGAATGTTGTGGCTCTTTTTCATCCTTGTCTGAATTACGCATACTTAGTGGATGATTCCTTGTTTGCTTGGACAGTATGTGCCAGCAGAGTAATTGACTGAGGGGACTATTGTAGCTTAACCCTTTCCTTGTTCTGTATCAACAGATGTTCATTTCCAGCAGGAATCACTAGAAAGTCAATTTGCATTAGGATCCACGACATAGTTAAATATCCCTCCCACCCCTGTCACCGAGAGATAGATCTGCTAATGGAGTGCAGTTTTGTTGCAAGGTCTTCCTTGTCCTGGTAACTCATTGGTTAAATGTAAATATTTGTGTCACATTAGGTAATTCAAACCAGAAAGCTTTAGGGGTTCAATCCCTGCTTTGTATTGAATTTAAAAAATCATAGCAGTTGTGGGAAGATACCACCATGTTTAAAATGCATTAAGAGTAAAGACAAAATGTGGGTACCTGTTTTCTACAGCTGTGAAGTGTCCCTTTACTGGAAGTTAATGTGTGACTGTTGGCTGTTTGGCCCCCACAGTTACAGCAATGCCTAAAATTTGCACGAGTCTCTTCCTCCTCCTGAGATCCTCACCATCACACAAACCAATCTTCAGCCAATTTGACTCACTCGACATGATATCAAGAAAAGGCTGAGTGTACTGGATTACAGCAAAAGTTGTTTGCCCCTACAATATCCCGGCTGTAGTGCTGAAGACTTGTTCCAGAACTAGCCACGTCTCTAGCTAAGCTGTTCCAGCACAGTGACAACACTGGCATCTACCTGACAAAATGGAAAATTGCCCAGGTATGCTGTATGCACAAAAAGCTGGACAATCCAATCTGGCCCCATCAACCTACTCTCAATCAGCAAAGTTGATGGAAGGATGACGGGGCAATTGAGCAGCATTTACTCACCAATAAACTGCTCACTGATACTCCGTTTGGGTTATGCTAAGACCAGTGAGCTCCAAACCTCATTACAGCTCTGGTCCAAATATGGACAAAAGAGCTGTACTCCAGAGGTGGGGTGAGAGTGATTGCCCTTGATATCAAGGCAGTGTTTGACCAAGTGTATTATCAAGGTGCCTGAGTAAAATTGAAGTCAGTGGGAACTGGGGGGAAATAAATACTAATCATGCCTAGTACAAAGGAAGAGGTTGTGGATGTTGGAGGACAATCATCAGTCCCAGAACATTGCTGCAAGAGTCCCTCCGGAAAGTGTCCTGGACCCAACCATCTTCAATGATCCTCAATCAAATGTCAGAAATGGGGTTGTTTGCCAATAATAGCACAGTGTTCAGTTCCATTTGCAACTCCTCAGATAATGAGAAATCCTGTGCCTGCATATAGCAAGACCTGGGCAAATTCAGGCTTGGGCTGATAAGTGGCAAGTGATATTTGTGTCAGGCAATGACTGTCTCCAACAAGAGAGAGTTTAACTATCACCCTTTGACATTCAGTCACTCTACCATTGTCAATTTCCCCAGCATCAGCATTCTGGGGGTCACCATTGACCAGAAATTTAATTGGACTAGTCAGGTAAATACTGTGGCTCCAAGAGGAGGTCAGAGACTAGGTATTTTGCAGTGAGTAACTCACCACCGGACTCTCCAAACACTTTTAGTCATCTAAAGGCACAAATCAGGAGTGTGATATAATACTCTCCACTTGCTTAGATGAGTGCAGCTCCAATAACACTCAAGAACCTTTACACCATCCAGGACAAAGCAGCCTGCTTGATCGTCAACCCATCCACCACCTTAAATATTCAGTCCCTCCACCACCAGAACACAGTGGCAGCAGTGTGTACCATCAACAAGTTGAACTGCAGCAATTCACGAAGCTTCCTTCGATAATGCCCCCCACCGCCACACCCCAAACTCTACCACCTAGAAGAACAAGGACAGCAGGTGCATTAAAACGTCACAAGCTCCAGTTCCCCCTTGAAATCCCGTGCCATCCTGACTGGGAAATGTATTGCTGTTCTTTCGTCAACGCTGGGTTCAAATCCTGAAACTCCCTCCCTAACAGCGCTTTGGGTTTACCTACACCACATGGACTGCAGTGGTTCACAAAGGTGGCACACCATCACCTTCTCAAGGGCAGTTGGGGATTGATGATAAATGCTGGCCTTGCGAGCAATGCCCACAGTCTATGAACAAATTTTTTTTTTTAAATGTCTGCCTGGGTGAGGTGGCAGTCTGCTGCTGCCACATCTGCTCCTGCAACTGCATTTCAGTGCAACGCACTGCATTTAGGAAAGCGACAGTGAAGAAAGGGGAACAAACAGAAAATCGTCTCATTACATTCAGTTCAGCATTGTCTACTAAATATTGTGTAAGGGGCATAAACATTGAGGTAAGGAACTTTTTTATTCACTTTTTTACTTCAGAGCTCATTATTGCTCTTACAAAGGCAGTCTTGCTTTGAAGTTCAATGTGGTATAATAACCTAAGTATTGTCATGTGTAGCAAATAGTCTCAACATACGGTGGGGTGGGGTGGGGGAAGGGGGGGTGGTGGAATCTGACTTTACGGCTGCAACATATGAGCTCGAACTGTGTTTTCAAAGATTTGTACATTATCCAAAATTTGTTTTTCTGCTTTTTTGAAGATAAGTATGCTGTTTCCATCTGATGCCTTTTGCAGCAATGCGAACAGAAATTTGGAACTGTCTTTTTATATAGATGAACCCGGTCCTTCCATTGCATGGATCTAGCAGCGTTTTGCATGGCTGCACTGACTAAGCAATTGAACAGGTCCTTGAGGTTCTCGTGCTGCGCATTTTTGCAAAATTTGTTGCACTTTCTTGGGTGCCTTGGCAGAGCTGTGGAACATGGAGAGATTGGACATTAGCTCGTGCAGTCAGTCAGTCTCACAGTGAGTGTCTGAACAGGCTGAGCTGTGGTGCAGGGTCATGCGTAGCAGTCAGTAGTAAGACAGGTAAAACTGGATGATGTTTGGAATGAAAATGAGCTTCCAGAAGCAGATTTCTTTCCTTCTCATCTTAACTGTAGACAGTTTTTTTTCAAATAAAACAAAGTATCTTTTTTAATAAAAATGTATCTTGTCTTGTGTTCAGTTATTTTATTGGAATTTTTATGTTGCAGGATCTAAATTTCCTAGTAATTGATTCACAGTTGTTAATCTTCGAGTGTATTTAATGATACTGGGTGTATGGATACACAGAGGCAATGGATTGTACCTAGAGTTGAAATCATCATAGATTTTTTTTTTAATGATGTGATTTCAAGGCTATAATCTCTGAATAGTAGTTATAAACCACTTGGCCTTTGCTCATCCAAAGTGGTGTGATTATATGTCACTTGCAGCTTTCGATTGATTAGTCCACATATGTAGAATACTATTTCAGGCAGAATGCTCAGGGTTGTTTTAGACTTCACTGCAATTTGTGACTGTGATTCTTGCAACCTGGAGCCTGTTGGTGTTTGTTTCTTTTGCTTCCTCTTCCCGTTTCATGTTTCTGCAATGGAAGGCTTGTTGCTTCATGTGCTTCTAGGCTTCCATTCATGTCCTGTCTAGCAGTGTGATACTGATCAGGCTAGAGTTCAGTGCTGCTTACTTTGTTGTTCTTGTTCTCCAACCAGAAGTGGCAATGAAATACTATCTGGAGGTAAGGTAACTTCTGCTTGCACACAGGAAGCAAGCATCTTGTTAGAAATAATTTACAGTACTGTTTCATCAGTGTTGTATTTTTCCCCCCTCTCTTGCAGAATAGGTGTGTCCACAATAGCATGATTCACCAAACTGAGCACTGAACTTGAATCATGTCCCATCACTCTTTTGTGCAGTCTGTTGCACCTTTCCTGAGAGTGACGCAGCAACAAGACAAGAAATTGGTGCAGGATAGGATACCGGCAACAGAATTTTGGATGAACATCAGGCCATTCAGTAGGGCATTGAAATAGTTGAGTCTGGAGGTGGCCAAAAGCATGGATGAGTATTGAGCAGCGTAAGGGTGGAGATAGGTGATATGGAGGTGGACGTAGGTATCTTGTGATGGAGAGGATATGCGATCAGAAGCACAGCATAGCTTCATGGGATACTGAGGCTGCAAACGGTTTGAATCAACTGGAGACAGTGACTGAAGAGAATAGAATAAGAGGCAAGAGTATGGAGTTTCTGGCAGTGGATGAAACCGATGGCTTTGGACTTCCCAGTGTTTTTACAGGAGGGCTTTATGACTCATGCAAGACTGGCCTCGGATAAGAAATCTGACAGCACGAGGGGTAGATGGTGGTGCAGTAGTTATGTCAGTGGACTGTTAATCCAGAGGCTCAGGCTAATGCCTTGGATGCAAGTTCAAATCCCGCCATGGCATCTGGTAGCATTTAAATTCAATTAATAATTGTTTTAATTAAAAAATCTGGAATTGAAAGCTAGTCTCACTTTCATTGCACCATTACAATCATCACTTGTTGTAAAAACCCATCTAGTTCACTAATGTCCTTCAGGGAAGGAAATCTGCCGTCCTTGCTTGGTCTGGCCTATGTGTGACTCAACCCACAGCAATGTGGTTGATTCTTAATTTGCTTCTGGCAAATGGCCTCGCGAGCCATTCAGTAGTCAAGGGCAATTAGGGATTAGCAGCAAATGCTGTAATAGTGGTGAGTTAAAGCTGGTGGTGTCAGTATATATGGGAGCTGACCCTATCATCTTTGGATAATGTCGTTAAGGAAGAGGGGGGAATCAAAGCTAGTTCTGGAGTCTCCCGAGGAACTAAGTGTTGGGACAGAAAGAGAAGCCATTACTGGAGATTCTTTGGCTTTGATTGGGCTGGTATGAGTGGAACCAAGCAAGGGCAGTCCTACTGAACTGGGCAATGGAGGCGATGGTTCAAGAAGGAATGGTGTGGTTGACTGTCAGGAGGTTCACTAGACAAGGAGGCGTAGTGCACCACAGACATAGTGGATGTCATTGTAATTTTGATTATAGCTATTGCAGTACTGCGGGTGAAAACCTAATTTAGAGAGCTTCAGACATGGAAGTATGGGATAGTTGGGCATGGATTTGAGATAAAACAATGATTAATTGAATTTAAATGCTACCAGATGGCATGGCGGGATTTGAACTTGCATCCAAGGCATTAGCCTGAGCCTCTGGATTACCAGTCCACTGACATAACCATTGCGCTGCCATGGACATGAACAGTATCCCATTAAGCGTCAGCAACCTTCAGAAGAGAAAGTTAAGTAAAAATAAGCTTTGGCGTCTTTATTTTTTTCATTCCTGCAGTGAGACTGATGCAGGTTCAGATCATTTAGCAGGCCGGTGATTGTTGTATGGCGTAAGGTTATACTTGAGCTGAGAGGTTATTCGCAATTGTGAGCAGCAGGCTGGTTCGAAGACGGGAGGCAATTAAAACTGAAAAATGATAGTGGGTCAAGTTCCTTGGTTCTGATGGCTTTTTCATTTAGTAATTGAGTCATTGAAAGCTCATTGCTTCCATTCCAGGAATTTGCAAACTGCAGTTAAATGTCTGTTACAGAGCAGTGTTAATTATAGTGCAGCTTGGGGTCACTTAAGCCTCGCCTTCTCTTCATCTGAAACCTTTGAAACCACTGCTCTGTGTGTCTCGCTGAAATCACAGCATAGCAAATGTGGGATGCTGCTGAAGCAGGAATAGAATGAGACAGATATTTAGATTGTGTTCATGTCACCTTCGTCCCAGAAGGTTGACTGCCATGGATCTCCATCTCTGTCCTGTGCTGTCCTTACACATTTTGCATAGGTCAACTGCATTCAGTCCATTATATCTGCTATCGATTTTCTTCTCTGCTTCCCCCTCCTATGTTTTCCGTTGATCTTTCCTTCCAATAATTGGCTCTGTCTACCTTCTGCTCTAATCATGTGACTGAAGTATTGTATCTTTCTCTGTTTGATATGCAGTAATTCTTCAGCCATTTCCAGCACTGCCTCATTAGTCTTTCAGTTTGTGTGGGATATGCAGCACATCCACCGATAGGTCTACATCTCAAATGCAATCAGCTTATCAGTTGTCCTAGTTTGATGTCCATGTCTCTCAGGAATATAAGAAAGATGATAAAATGTAGTACCTCAGCATTCTTTTCCTAAGATTCAGGGTCAATTTCTTTATCAAGTCCTTCATTCTGACGAAGTTGGTCTTGGCTATCTCATTTCTCCTTCAGATCGCCCAAGCTATGCAAACCTCTTCACATGGATTTGTCCATTTACTTCAATTTTCACTTCTGTGTGGAGGCAGAGTCATTGAATGTTTTTAAGGCAGAGGTAAACAGATTCTTGACAAACAAGGGAGTCAAAGAGTATCGGGGGTCAGCAGGAAAGTGGAGTTGAGTCCACAATCACATCACCCATGATCTTGTAGAATGGTGGAGCAGGCTCAAAGGGCTGAATGGCCTACCCCTGCTCCTAGTTCTTAAGTATGTATGCAATCGGTGCAGTGTCATCTGCGTATCTTGAGTGGTTAATGTTCAACCCACCAATATTGCAACCTGGTAGATCTTCTATGTCTCTGAAGATTGTTTCAGTGTACAGATTTAACATCATGGGACAGGACGTCAGAAATGCTCCACCCATCAATATCGGCGACCACCCTCTGGAAGTGGTTCAAGAGTTCACCTACCTAGGCTCAACTATCACCAGTAACCTATCTTTCGATGCAGAAATCAACAAGTGCATGGGAAAGATGTTCGCTGCTATGTCCAGACTGGCCAAGAGGGTGTGGAAAAATGGCGCACTGACACGGAACACAAAAGTCCGAGTGTTTCAAGCCTGTGTCCTCAGTACCTTGCTCTATGGCAGCGAGGCCTGGACAAAGTATGTCAACTCATTCCGTCTTTGCTGCCTCTGGAGAATCCTTGGCATCAGGTGGCAGGACCGTATCTCCAACGCAGAAGTCCTCGAGGCAGCCAGCATATACACCCTACTGAGCCAGCAGCGCTCGCGATGGCTTGGCTATGTGAGCAGCATGGAAGGTGGCAGGATCCCCAAGGACGCATTGTACAGCGAGCTCGTCACTGGTATCAGACGCACTGGCTGCCCACGTCTCCGCTTTAAAGACGTCTGCAAACGCGACATGAAGTCCTGTGACATTGACCACAAGTCGTGGGAGTCAGTTGCCAGTGATCACCAGAGCTGGTGGACAGCCATAAAGGCGGGGCTGAAGAGTGGCGAGTCGAAGAGACTTGGCAGTTGGCAGGAAAAAAGACAAGCGCGAGGAGAGAGCCAACTGTGTAACAGCCCCAACAACCAATTTTATCTGCACCTGTGGAAGAGTGTCACTCTAGAATTGGCCTTTATAGCCACTCCAGGCGCTGCTTCACAAACCATTGACCACCTCTAGGCGCTTACCCATTGTCTGTCGAGACAAGGAGGCCAAAGAGAGAGAGAGACAGATTGAACAGTTTTGGGGAGGTAACCCATCCCTGACGCACTCCTCTTTTGATTGGGAAACTGTCTGATAAGCTGCTATCAAGTCTCATCACTGCTGATTGGTTCCAATATAGATTCTGAATTATCCTTATGTCATTTTCTAGTTTGTTTAAGCACTCCTTTATTTTCTGATGGTAGACCTGATTAAATGCCTTCTCGTAGTATGAAATGCATACATATACAGGTTTTTGTACTTCCATATATCTTTGAATCATTACGCTCAAATTAAAGTTGCCCTCTCTTTTTAAGAAGCTAATAAGCCTGATGTGCAGGACAGTATATCCCCATTTAGTGTGTGAGACATATTTACTCTTTTCATGCATATCATTCAGAATATGAAAGTGGTTTTCTGCACATATGATTTTTCACTTTGCCGCTTGGTAAGAATCATGTGTTGGACTTGTTCATCTTGATGTAATCTTTTCCTTTTGCTCACTGTATTACCGTGGCCAACTTCTTGGAGTCCTGCAAATATTAATCACTGCAGAAAACTGGCCTAAGTGGAAAAATAGTAACATTTGTCAGCATTGTGAGGCTTTATAAAGGAGCTGTCCACAGTGACTTCTGGAAAGAATGGCATCTCTGTTTTGCAATGCTCTATGGCTTGTGTTTTGACTTTTTGCCAACGCTGGGCGGATTATACAGTGCAGGATGGTGGTGCTTGAAATAACAATGACCTGATGGTTCTGGCATTCACACTGGGGCACTATCTCTACCCCATGTACAGAACTCACTCTCCTTGTACAGGCAGTTTCGAGCGCATGAATGAATTATTCACATATTGAACAACTGCTTTTGGGCTCTGTCCTGTTGGTACTCAATCAGCTGGAGCACTAGGACGGAGAACATGGACTTTTTTTCAGATTACAGTTGAGTGACAACTGCTGGAAAATTTTGTTGTATATATGTATATGTGGGAGAGAATCATGTGATAAAGGCCATTCAACCCAACTTGCCTCATCCATTTGTAAAGTCCTTACAGTTCACTCGTCCTGGGATCCAACTCTGTTTTGAAAGATTCCAGAGTCCCGAATACTGGGAGTCCATTCTACATGTTCTTCCTTTTGTGTGACAAGCTATCTGACGTCAGACCAATATTTGTCATTGATTTATTTGAGCCTAGTCTGTTTGTTCTACTGACTTAGTTTAGTTCAAAGCAGCATTCTGGATTCACCTTATAGAACATAGAACAGTACAGCACAGTACAGGCCCTTCGGCCCACGATGTTGTGCCGAACCTTTAACCTACTCTAAGATCAAATTAACTACCTACCCTTCATTCTACTATCATCCATGTACCTATCCAAGAGTCGCTTAAATGCCCCTAATGTATCTGCTTCTACTACCACCGCTGGCAGCGCATTCCACGCACCCACCACTCTCTGTGTAAAGAACCTACCTCTGACATCTCCCCGAAACCTTCCTCCAATCACCTTAAAATTATGCCCCCTGGTGATAGCCCTTTCCACCCTGGGAAAAAGTCTCTGGCTATCCACTCTATCTATACCTCTCATCATCTTGTACCCCTCTATCAAGTCACCTCTCATCCTTCTTCGCTCCAATGAGAAAAGCCCTAGCTCCCTCAATCTTTCTTAGTAGAACATGCCCTCCAGTCCAGGCAGCATCCTGGTAAATCTCCTCTGCACCCTCTCTAAAGCTTCCACATCCTTCCTATAATGAGGCGACCAGAACTGAACACAATATTCCAAGTGTGGTCAAACCAGGGCCTTATAGAGCTGCAGCATAACCTCGCGGCTCTTAAACTCAATCCCCCTGTTAATGAAAGCCAACACACCATACGCCTTCTTAACAACCCTATCAACTTGGGTGGCAACTTTGAGCGATCTATGGACATGGACCCCAAGATCCCTCTGTTCCTCCACACTACCAAGAATCCTGTCTTTAAGCCTGTATTCCGCATTCAAATTTGACCTTCCAAAATGAATCACTTCACACTTTTCCAGGTTGAACTCCATCTGCCACTTCTCAGCCCAGCTCTGCATCCTGTCAATGTCCCGTTGCAACCTCCAACAGCCTTCCACACTATCCACAACTCCAGCAGCCTTCGTGTTTTCGGCAAACTTGCTAACCCAGCCTTCCACTTCAACATCAAGTCATTTATAAAATTCACAAAGAGCAGAGGTCCCAGAACAGATCCTTGTGGAACACCACTGGTCACCGAGCTCCATGCTGAATACTTTCCATCTACTACCACCCTCTGACTTCTGTGGGCCAGCCAATTTTGTATCCAGACAGCCAACTTTCCCTGAATCCCATGCCTCCTTACTTTCTGAATGAGCCGACCGTGGGGAACCTTATCAAACGCCTTGCTAAAATCCATATACACCACATCCACTGCTCTTCCTTCATTAATGTGTTTTGTCACATCTTCAAAGAATTCAATAAGGCTTGTGAGGCATGACCTGCCCCTCACAAAGCCATGCTGACTGTCTCTAATCAAACCATGCTTTTCCAAATAATCATAAATCCTGTCTCTCAGAATCCTCTACAATAATTTGCCCACTACCGACGTAAGACTGACTGGTCTATAATTCCCAGGGTTATCCCTATTCCCTTTCTTGAACAAGGGAACAACATTTGCCACCCTCCAATCATCCGGTACTACTCCAGTGGACAGTGAAGATGCAAAGATCATCGCCAAAGGCGCAGCAATCTCTTCCCTCGCTTCCCGTAATATCCTTGGGTATATCCCGTCTGGCCCCGGGGACTTAAGTGTCCTCGTATCATTCAAAATTTCCAGCACATCCTCCCTCTTAACCTCAACCTTTTTGAGCATATCAGCCTGTTCCACGCTGTCCTCACAAACGACCAGGTCCCTCTCACTAGTGAATACTGAAGCAAAGTATTCATTTAGGTCTCCCCTACCTCCTCCGACTCCAGGCAGAAGTTCCCTCCACTATCCCTGATCGGCCCTACCCTCACTCTGGCCATCCTCTTGGTCCTCACATAAGTGTAAAACGATTTTCCGTAATCCTACCCGCCAAGACTTTTTCATGTCCCCTTCTAGCTCTAAGTCCATTCTTTTCCCTCCTGGCTACCTTGTAACCCTCTAGAGCCCTGTCTGATCCTTGCTTCCTCAACCTTAAGTAAGCTTCCTTCTTCCTCTTGACTAGCTGTTCCACATCTCTTGTCATCCAAGGTTCCTTCACCCTACCATCCCTTCCCTGCCTCATCGGGACAAACCTATCCAGCAGTCGCAGCAAGTGCTCCCTCAACAACCTCCACATTTCTGTCATGCATTTCCCTGAGAACATCTGTTCCCAATTTATGCTCCCCAGTTCCTGCCTCATAGCATTGTAATTCCCCCTCCCCGTCCCGTCCATCCCGTCTGCTCCTGTCCCTCTCCATGACTATAGTAAAGGTCAGGGAGTTGTGATCACTATCACTGAAATGCTCTCCCACCGAGAGATCTGCCACCTGGCCTGGTTCGTTGCCAAGCACCAAGTCCAACATAGTCTCCCCTCTAGTCGGCCTATCTACATATTGAGTCAGGAAACCTTCCTGGACACACGTGACAAAAACTGCTCCATCCAAACTATTTGCACTAAGGAGGTTCCAATCAATATTAGGGAAGTTGAAGTCACCCATGACAACAACCCTGTTCTGCACCTTTCCAAAATCTGCCTCCCAATCTGTTCCTCCGTGTCTCTGTTGCTATTGGGGGGTCTATAGAAAACTCCCAACAAAGTGACTGCTCCTTTCCTGTTTCTGACTTCCACCCATAATGACTCAGTAGACAAACCCTCCTCGACGACCTCCCTTTCTGCAGCTGTGATACTGTCCCTGATTAACAACGCCACTCCCCCACCTCTTTTCCCTCCCTCCCTATTCCTTTTGAAACATCTAAACCCTGGAACATCCAACATCCATTCCTGCCCCTGTGATATCCAAGTCTCCGTAATGGCCACAACATTGTAGCTCCAAGTACTGATCCATGCTCTAAGTTCATCACCCTTATTCCTGAGACATCTTGCGTTAAAATAGACACACTTCAACCCATCATACTGGCTGCAACTTTGCCCTGTCAACTGTCTAACCTTCCTCACAGACCCTCTGCACTCGGTATCTGCCTGTTCAACAGCTACCCCATCCACTGATCCGTGGCTCCGGTTCCCATCCCCCTGCCAAACTAGTTTAAATCCTCCCGAAGAGCTCTAGCAAACCTCCCGCCCAGGATATTAGTGCCCCTCCAGTTCAGATGCAACCCGTCCTTCTTGTACAGGTCCCACTTTCCCCAGAAGGTATCCCAATGATCCACATATCTGAATCCCTCCCTCCTACACCAGTTCTGTAGCCACGTGTTCAGCTGCACTCGCTCCCTGTTTCTAGCCTCACTAGCACGTGGCACTGGTAACAATCCTGAGATTACTACTCTGCTCGTCCTGCCTTTCAGCTTCCAACCTAACTCCCTATATTCGCTTTTCAGGTCCTCGTCCCTTTTCCTAGCTATGTCATTGGTACCGATATGTACCACGACCTCTGGCTGCTCCCCCTCCCCCTTAAGAATCCTGTGGACTCGATCCGAGACATCCCTGGCCCTGGCACCCGGGAGGCAACATACCATCCGGGAGTCTCGTTCGCGACCACAGAATCTCCTGTCTGTTCCTCTAACCATTGAATCTCCTATCATTATTGCTCTTCTATTCTCCCCCCTTCCCTTCTGAGCCACTGAGCCAGGCTCAGTGCCAGAGACCTGGCCACTGTGGCTTTCCTCTGGTAGGTCGTTTTTCTCCCCCCACACCCCCCCCCCCCCCCCCCCCCCCCAACCGTATCCAAAACTGTATACGTATTATTGAGGGGGATGGCCACAGGGGATCCCTGCACTGTGCGCCTATTCCCTTTCCCTCCCCTGACGGTCACCCAGCTACCTTTATCCTGTAACTTAGGTGTCACTACTTCCCTACTTATATTAAAAAAAGATTTCCTTTCGATTACTTCCTATCAAGGCTGAAAAGCCTGAGTTTTTGCAGCCTTGTCTCATAACACTGATATTCGCAATCAGTCTTGTAACTCTTGCAAGAACCATTTGCTTAGTGTTCTGATGACCAGAACTGCATACAGTACTCTTGGTGTGGTCTGAGCAGATGACTGGGCATAACTACTAGATTGTTTTGGTTACATAGTTCATGTTCTGTTTGGTCCACAAATTGACTATGTTGTGTACTAAAACCTTTTTTTAGATGCCTTTCAACTTCACCTTCAGTTATTGTGCCATAATTTGTGAAGTTTGCTGCCTGTTTTCTGTGGGGTCTCTTAACGAGGCCCACAGAAAGTCAAGACTGAATTTCCTTTTGGGTTCCAAAATTCAAGGCTGGTTCAACCAAGGGTTTGAATTCAACTGAAGCACAGGTGTAACTTCTGAGGCAGAGAGGCCGAAGCGGGCACTGGCAACACCACCTCTGACCCCTGTGTGATGTGGCAATCTGAAATGTTCAACAACCAGTGTTCTGCTTCTGCTAAGCCACTGCTGTGTACATCACACTCACTGTCCAGTACCTATCTTATCTAGATCCAAGTTAACTGGGCTGATGCATGCAAGTGGTGTGGGCCACGACTGAGCCAGTTTCTTCTCTTGCATCTTGCTCTCATTCCTGTATCTATATCTAATTGATATCTCTTATTTAAATGTTTGTTTTTATATGTATGTTATTCGAACCTCAGTATAAGTTGAGTTCAGTTCCCAGGACATGCTTTGCTGTTCTTGCTCCTGTAGCCTGTCCTTGGGAATTGTGTACAAATTTTTCCTGTATGACAGATTTTCTTTTTATCGTGCTACAGACTGTTGAATTTGTCAGTTCTAATGGAATTCCTGTGGAAGTAGTGAGGTTTCAGTGGGTACACATGCTGTGGGAAGTTGTATCAATTTTAATTTGTCTTCCACGTGTAATTGTCACTAGAGAATTTTCAGAGGTAATCTTGGATTTGTAAATATAATTTTTAAGTAAATATATCCTATGTGAAGTGTACAAAATCTACATTAATGCCAACTTGCAGCAAACATGTTTGCCTGTAATGACGTTGAAATATTAAGTCTTGCCTCTCATTTAAGAGGGGTGTTGGGGTGATTGCACTTACCACCTATAACAATTCCTTAAATGTGGTGCTGCCTGCTGTATTGGCAGGTCTGTTGCCACGCACACAATATTTTATATTGATTCTGTGGTGAGTGCAGCTGCTTCCTAGAGTGTGGGTCTTGTGCAAGGACAACAGCTCTGAAGGAAGTTGCTCAGAAGCCCAGGCAGGGTTGGCATTGCTGTTGGGTTGAAACCTGTGCTTAGGAACCCATTGATGCTAATATAAAAGTAGATTCTTGACTCAACAGTCCATTCACATGATGGAATTTAGTGAATTTGCCAATTGTGCAGCAGAGCTATGAGAGATGTGTGAATCAGAAGCTAGCAGCACACATCCTTCATGAACAGCAATGTAAAACCATCTGTGTTTACTTGTGCTGTGATTTTTGACCGGTGTTTCGAAAGCTTCTCCAGAAGCTGCCAAGTTTCTTAGATCTGTGTTAAATTAGAAACAAATGTTGCCTCAGACTCTATGGTGGAGGTTTTGTTTCAGTCAGAGAAAGTAAAGTAACACCGTACACAATTGCTCTGCCTTTAAGTCATTGTAGACATGTGTGCACAAGATGGGTTTCTGGAGCAGTATGCTGAAGAGCCGACTAGGGGTCAGCCTATTTAAGATTTAGCATTGTGTCGTCTTTTTGGCATTTCTTTGTGGACGAAGATTTTGGGAAGGTTGTACTGAACGGTTGCAGGCCTGCTGGTGTCTAATCAGGCATATTCGTGACCGGCAGATTCTCCCGCAGCGGGTACAAGTGAAGGTGGAGTTGCTCCTGGGGGTAATTGGATTTATCATTGTTCTTTCACTCAGTCTCAAAGGTGTTTGTAGCCTTCCTGATGTAGCATCTCCAGGCATCATGATCTGTGGCCTGTGCTTCCCACTGGCGATGGTCAATGTGGCACAGAGAGGGACTTCTTCAGGGAGTCCTTGAAACGTTTGCATGGGGCCTCTGTTTCTTTTACCTGTGGTCAGTTCTCCATACAACACTATCTTGGGTAGGCGACTGTCGTCCATCCGGGCAACGTGATCTGCCCAACACAGTTGGCTGTGTAGGAGGATGGCTTCAATGCTGGTGATGTTGGCTGTTTCTAGGACTTCAATGTTTGTGATGCGGTCCTGCCAGCAGATCTTGATACTGCGGAGGCAGCACTGATGGAAGCACTGTAGAAAGTGTACATGACTGTGGTATAGGACCCATGACTTGGTGCCATACAGAAGGGTTGTGAGGACTATGGCTTTGTACACAGAGTTTGGTCTGTGCTCTGAGGCTGTGGTTGCTCCGTTTGTACAGTCTGCCAAATGTTCTGTTTGCATTTGAAAGCCTATTGTCCACTTCCTTGTCTATGGTGGCATCAAACGAGATGATGCTTCCCAAATAAGTAAATTGCTTGATGGCATTCAGCTCTGTTCCCTCAATGAGACTGCTTGGTGGTCTATATTCTTCTTGGGGCGCAGGTTGATGTTTTGGATTTAGCATTGTGAAATAGGGCTAATTAATAACCTTGATGTAAAGGAGCCTTTGGGAAATAGTGACAATAATATGATTTTAATAATTTTACATTAAATTTGAAAGTGATATACTTCATTCTGAAACTAGGGTCTTGAATTTAAGCAAAGGAAACTATGAAGATATGAGGGGCAAGTTAGCTATAGTGGATTGAGAAAATACACTAAAAGATTTGATGGTAGACAGGCAATGGCTAGTATTTCAAGTATAAAATGGTCTAAAACAAATATACATTCCTCTAAGACACAAAAACCCAACAGGAAAGATGGATCAACCGTGGCTGTCTGAAGAAGTTAAAGATTGCATTTGATCAAAAGAAGTGGCTTCTCAGGTTGCCAGAAAAAGTGGTAAGCCTGAGGATTGGGAGCAATTTAGAATTCAGCAAAAGATGACTAATAACAGGAAAAGAGAATATGAATGCAAGCCAGCGAGAAACGTAAAGGTGGACTGCAAAAGCTTCTTTAGCTATGTGAAAAAGAAAAGATGAGCAAGGACAAATGTGGGTCTGTACAGGCGGAGACTGGAGAATTTATAATGGAGATAAGGAACATGGCGAAACTGAACAATTATTTTGTCTGTCTTCATGGAGGAAGATACAGAAAATCTCCCAGAAATACTAGGGAACCAAGGGACTTGTGAAAATGAGGAACTGAAAGAAATTGGTATTGAAGAGGTAGTACTCAAAGTTAACTAGATTGAAAGTTGATAAGTACTCTGGACCAGATGAGCTACATCCCAGAGTGTTGAAGGAGAGATGTGGCTGTAGAGACAATGGATGTATTGGTAGTTATCTTTGAAAATTCTATTGATTCTGGAAAAGTTCATGCCGACTGAAAAGTAACAGATGTAACCCCACTATTTAAGAAAGGAGGGGGAGAGAAATCTGGGAACTACAGACCTGTTAGTTTGACATCAGTAGTAGGGAAAATATTGAATCTAATAAAGGATGTGATAACTAGACACTTAAAAGATATGATTGGGCAGAGTAAACATGGATTTATGAAAGGGAAATCATGTTTGACAAACCTGTTGGAGTTTTTTTGAGGATGTTACTTGTAGCATGGATAAAGGAGAACTAGGGAATGTGGTGTAATTGGATGTTCAGAAGGCTTTTGATGTCCCACATAAGAGGTTAGTAAACAAAATTAGAGCACTGGGATTGCGGGGAAATATACTATTATGGATTGTGAATTGGTTAACAGACAGAAAACAGTAGGAATAAAGTAATCCTTCTCTGGATGGTGGACTGTTACTAGTGGGTATTGGAAGGGTCAGTGCTGGGGCCACAGCTGTTCACAATCTATGTAAATGATTTGGATGTGGGAACCAAATGTAATATTTCCAAATTTGCTGTTGACAAAACTAGATGGGAATGTAAGTTTGTGAGGAGGCATAATTTGGTGTTTGTGGGGTGCGGGGGCAGAATCTCCTGGCCACCAGGGCAATTGAAGAGCTCAATGTTGTGCCAAGCTTGAAGTTCATTTGAGGTGGGGGCGTAAGGGGGTAAAGTTGAGGCCTTTGCTGAGGGCAGATTGTTCAGGGTCAGAGAGGGAAAGGTCTAATGGGGTTAGTGAAAGAATAGCAAAAGCTGTGATTGGAAGGAGGGATGGGGGTCAGAGGAAAGTGAAAGGGAAGAAGGATCTGGAGGGGCATTGATATCCAAGAGCTGTTGAAGCTTGTGTTCCTTGATAGCTGAAAGGAAGTGAATTTTTTGCTAAAGTGCTGGAAGAGGCAAAGGATGAAAATGAACTGCAGACCAGGACAGCTTTGAGAGAGAGTGGGTCAGTGCTGCTGCAGAGAGAGAGGTCGAGGGCCTGCAGATGACAGCGCATGGTGTTGGAATGCAGTGAGAGCAGTGGTTTGAGGAATACTGGATATCTTGGCGATATCTGTAATTGTGGGTGGAACTGAAACAACATGCAGGGTGGATTTGAGTTGAAATCCACTTGGGTAAGTTGCTGAGGAAGGCGATGTGGCTTTGAAAGGGTGTTTTGGTAGCCATCTGATCGAACGCAAGCAGGGAAACAAATAATTCAAGATGAACAAAGTAAGAGACAAACGGAAAATCCTGTGGGAGAGGAGAGCAAAACTATTTCAAGGTGGCTGGAAGAGAAGTGGCTGTGAATTTAAACAATAATACATAAGCAAAATAATGCAGATGCTTGAAATCTGAAATAAAAACAGAAAATGTTGGAAATGTGGCAAGAGGAACAGAGTTCATGTTTCAGGTTGATTACCTTTTATCAGAACTGGATAAAGTAAGATGTGACCTATTGAAAGCAAGTACAGTGTCAGATAGGGGTGGGGGAAGAACAAAAGGAAAGGTTCTGATGAAGGGTCATCGACTTGAGGTATTAACTCTGTTTCTCTTTTTTCCAACAGATGCCGCCTGACCTGAGTATTTCCAGCATTTTTTATTTTTATTCCATATTTCTTGCATTTGCAATATTTTGCTTTTGTATAAAAGGGCAGGTCAATGATTTGGTGGAAGGCAGAAGAATTTAAATGACACGGCCTTTTAGTTGTTGACTTCGAACAGAACTGCTGAATGCACCCGGCACCAAGGCTGTACGTTAATACTTTCCTCTGAAATAGGATGAAGTAGGTCACTTTGCAAATAACTCTCAAAATGACCATGCACTTGGTTTTTAAGTCCATCAGTGAATTTGTGCAATTGTGAAAATGGAACTCTGTGGTCTCCAACAACTAACAGTGGATATCAAGCCATGCTGATCTCAGGATAATTATGGCTGATGGAGGCCAATTAAGCTATCTTTTTCATTCATCCAAAAAGATGTTATGTTTCCCATTGTTTCTTAAGTGAACCCAGGATTTTGCCTCCGCTACTCTATCTGAGTTCTTTCCACATGTTTGTCAAGACCTCCCGATGGTTGTCCTAAATTTGCCTTTTGCTAGGTTAATTATCCCACTTGAGTATGATTGGCAACAGTATTTTGCATTGGATTTATGATATGACCATAAAAATTAAATGGGTTGCCCCATGAATATCACTGTGCAAATGTTCTATATACATTTTGTGTGTATGTATCTGTGCTTAGTCTTTAATGACAGAGTGGGCAGCACTGATATTGATTCTGTTAATGGGCAGAGACTTTGTGTTGGCTTGTTTTATTGTGGCTCCCACCTTTTTTTATAGAAGCCTCTAAGTCTGTTCACCCAGTTTAATCCCCTACACCTTTAAATATTCCTAAATCTGTTCCTGTATGAGAAATTCCCTCCATTCAATGGAACATAGCATTGTTATCTGTTCCATTATCGATGACTTGAACACTTCTATTTATATCATGTCTTATCATGTCAAAACATCTCAACTGCTTCACACATTGAATTTCCCAAGTGTAGTGACTGTTATGTAGACAAATCACCACATTCTGCTAACTGTGCTGAATGAATGGCTAATCTGATTTTGATGCTACCTGTTGAAGGAAGAAAATATGTGAAGGCATCCAGAAAACTCATTGAACTCTTTAAAATACTGCAATAAGAGCTTTAATGTCCACCTGATCCACTGTACATATAGACTGGAGTTTGGTTTTGCATTACAGATGAAAAATAGTGCATCAATAACACTGGTTCCTCACTATTGCAGTGGACTATCTCAAAATTCTGATATGGAGCTTGAGCACATAGTCATCTGACTCAGAAGCCTGAACCCTGCCAGCTGAGCTAAGCTCACAAAGGATACAAGGTTATATTTGTAGTTGAATCACTCAAGTTCTGACGATATGTCATCAACCTGAAACGTTAATTCTCTTTTTCTCTCCACAGATGCTACCAGCCCTCTGAGTATTTCCAGCACTTGGTGTTTTGAATCCGTTAAGGGCTTAATCATAGTTTGCAGATGGGCAGAACCAATGAAATTCAGTACAGATAAATGTAAGGTATTAGATATAGTAAAAATGGGGGCATGTCGTCGGGCAATATGCTGGCTAGGGAAATGGCTGAAAGAGATCTGCGAGTGGCAGTTAACGTGCATCCATTGCAGGAAGAAACAGAGCAGAATGCTGAGCTACATTGCCAGAAGAGTGAAATTCATTCGGCTGAGACTGTATGATACTCTATACATGTGACTTGTAATGTACTGCATTTAGTTGTGAGCACAATTAGAAGAGACGGGAGAGGTTCCATTTGTTTTTTTTTGATGTGGTTGCATGAAATACTATTCTTAACTAATTTCCATCAGTTGCAAAACATTCTTAAGCTGTGTATCCAGCTTTATCTTGATCTGTCTGGTTTTGTATTTGGTTGAAATAGAATCCTTGGATATATTTTCAGCAGCTGGTTGCCATTCCTGTGAAGCCCATGCAGAGTAAACCAAAAGTTTGAAAATTGAATAAAACATTTTTATGGGGTTCACAGCCTGTTCTGTCCACTCTATCCCTCTGTGTATTCTAATCTCCCATTTGACTTCAGTACTGTGGGAAGCACTGCAGCAATTTGCCATGGCTTCAACAGCAGCTCCCAAACCCGTGACTAAGTGCAGCAGGCACATAGGAGAAACACCACCACCACCACCAAGTCTGTCAGCATCTTGACTTGGCTGTATGTTGTCGTTCCTTCATTATTGCTGGGCCAAAACCCTGGAATTCTTTATCTAACAGCACTGTAGCAATACCTTCATCACAGGGACTGCAGCAGTTCAAGAAGGACCACTATCACCACTTCCAGAGCAATAATGGATAGTCAAGAAATGTTGACCTTGCTAGAGATGCCCACATCCTGAGAATTTTTTTCTTTGATAAAAGACTAATAAGCAGGTGATACTTCAGCTGTGAGCCACCAAAGGATATTTGTGGAAAAGGTTGGCAGATCGGTGCAGCCAGTGTAATGCCTTGTTGTTCATGAGTGTTACGACTTCAGACACCGCCAAATTTAAAATAAGAGATATGAACTTCCCAGACAGATTTCAAGAATTACACAACAAGATTTCATGTTTTAAGACTTTTACTCTTCCAACTAAACTAAAAATCAACATTACCTAAACAGTTAATACACTAAATTTCAGAGAAAGGTATTTCGCATTAACTTAACACTCTTGAAAACGCCACACCATTTTTATACGATGCATTGTGTTCTCATCAAAAAAGGTATCCTTGCATAAAAGCCCCAGACCCATCCCCGCTGTAATGGGTTTAATCTTCCAGTATCCTTCTCAAAGCCAACGTCCTCTTCACTCATTTCTTCAGAGCACGTTCGACTGAACTTAGTTAATAAGGCAATCTCTGGTGTTTTCTCCTCTGCAAACCTCGAGCTCTCAGTCTGCTGCTCTCGTGCGCTGTGTCACCACTGACTGGTAGTTTGTTTTTTCTTCCTTTTCCATTTCCAGACGTAGTAAAGCTTTTCAAATTTATCCAGCGCAGAAGTCAGTAATTGTATGCCTTTTGCAGTTCTGAGACTATAAGTCTTATTGTGTTAAAAACTGTAACTCAAATCTGCATTTTAGAGCCTCTGGCTCTCTGTTTACAATGTGAGAGTCTGGATGAGAGAAACCCATTGTCCATTTAGACCCCTGCTTTCAAAAGGGCCTTTGATCTGGCTTCTTTGTTCTCGTGGTAGCCAAGACCTCTGGCTTGTCACTGGGCAGATTTTGTATGAGGTCACATGTTTCCCCCGAATGTCCATTAAAGATCCCAATTTTTAAAACATAACCATACTATCAAGTCCAGCTTTCATAAGTGAGTCACTTGTTTCCAAACTGCTGATGCTTCCATATTATTGTAAAACTGTAGATGCTGCATTAAATATTTACACCATCACTAGCGGAGAACTGAACCAGCATTTCCGAAGAGTGGTGGGAACCAGTATTTACAGACAAGGTCTGTTGTTACCTTGATACTTTCTATTTTCTCCCATCTCCCCCCTTTCCCAAGTAGGTTGATTCATTGCCGAGGTGTAATTCTATAAAACAAAATACTGCGGATGCTGAAAATCTGAAGCAAAAACAGAAAATGCTGGCAATATTCAGCAGGTCTGGTAGCATCTGTGAAGAGAGAAAGAGTTAATATTTCAGGTCGTGACCTTTCATCAGAACTGGCAAAAGTTAGAAATGTATTAGGTTTTAAGCGCATGAAAGGTCGGGGGGGGGAGGGGTATGCGGGGTGTTTGTGGAGAAGAGCAGAAGGAGGAAAGGTCTGTGATTGAGCTGGAGGGCAGGAGAGATTAATTGTCAAAATGTTGCATGGTACAAAGCCAAAGTGGGTAGTAATGGAACAAGTGAAGAAACAAAAGATGTGTCTGGATGAGGTGTAAATGGCTGAAAAGCAGCAATCCAAACACAAAAAGAAATAAGGCTGGGAGGGTGCTGGGGAGAACGACCCAGCAGAAAAAATGGCAGAGGTTATGATTTAAAATTATTGAATACCATGTTGAGTCCGGAATGCTGCAAAGTGCCCAGTTGAACGATGAGCTGCTGTTCCACGAGCTTGCATTGGAACACAGTGTTCCAATGTCATCGAACACATCCTTCCCCTTTCAGCATTCCTAAGGGACTGTTCCCTCAACACCCTGGTACACTCCTCAGTCTCTCTCAACAACAACCTCCCAACCCCTTTCCTATAGCACCTTTCCATGCAAGCGCAGGAGATGCAACACTATGGGTGGCGCAGTGGTTAGCACCGCAGCCTCACCGCTCCAGGGACCCGGGTTCGATTCTGGGTACTGCCTGTGCGGAGTTTGCAAGTTCTTCCTGTGTCTGCATGGGTTTTCGTCGGGTGCTCCGGTTTCCTCCCACATCCAAAGACTTGCAGGTGATAGGTAAATTGGCCGTTGTAAATTGCCCCTAGTGTAGGGAGGTGATGGGGAATATGGGATTACTGTAGGGTTAGTATAAATGGGTGGTTGTTGGTCGGCACAGACTCGGTGGGCCGAAGGGCCTGTTTCAGTGCTGTATCTCTAAATAAAATAAAAATAAAATAACACTGCAGCAGGCCAAGGACAGAAAGGTCAGAGTGGGCGCAAGGTGGAGAATTGAAATGACAAGTTACAGAAGCTCAGGGTTGCACTTGCGGACTGAAAGATGTTTCGCAAAGTGGTTACCTCGTCTGCGTTTGGTCTCCCCAGTGTAGAGGAAACTACATCGTGAGTAGCGAATACAGTATACTAAATTGTAAGTAGTACAAATAAATTGCTGTTTCACCTGGAAGGAGTGTTTGGTAGAGGTCTGCTATAGGTCGGGAAAAGGAACCTAACCCGAACCTGACTGAACCACAGCGGGCCCGACCGGGCCTGAGTCCCTCCGTTTTTAACCCGAGCCCACCCCGTCCCGAAACTGCCAGTACTCTGCGCGACCCGACCATCCATTTACTTAACTTCCTGGCATCGAACTTGTAAGAAGCTGCAGCGCATGCGTGAGGCGTCAGTGATGTCACTTGCTTACTGCGCAGACTCCGTTTAGGCCCGGACTCCCAGCTCAAGTTTTTTTTTTTTTTTAAAATAAATACTTACCAGCAGAGCACTTACCATGTGTGTCCGGGTCGGGTAGCAGACCTCTCGTGTTTGGGGACTTGGCCAATGGGAAGGGAGGAAGTAAAAGGGCAAGTGTTGCATCTCCTGTGCTTGCATGGAAAGGTGCTATAGGAAAGGGGTTGGGAGGTTGGTGTTGAGAGTGACTGAGGAGTGTCCCAGGATGTTGAGGGAACAGTCCCTTAGGAATGCTGAAAGGGGAAGGATGTGTTTGGTGACATCACGCTGGCGATGGGCAATGTCACGCCGGTAGTTCTCAATGAAAAGTTTGAAGGAGGGTAAGGGGCCAGAGGGAGGTGTCTGGGTGGAGGGAGAATATTGGTTATGAGAAATACTGTCTGCTGAGTGGGAGGATGGCTCATGGCCAAAGAAGTAGGCACGGAGGCAATGGAAGAAGAGCTCAGCGGCATGCCAAGCTTGAAATTCATTGTGGTGGGGGCCGTAAGGGGATGAAGCTGAGTCATTTGCTGAGGACAGATCATTCAGAGTCAGAAGAGAAGGTCAGAGGGTATGGTGAATACATAGCATGGGGAGAGATTCAAAGAAGTGATGGCGTGAGAGAAGGGAATTCTATAAATTCGGTCACCCTTTGGTGCTTTGTTCCGAATGGCCATTTTTTTGTTGACAGGTTATTTGATCTGACAGCCAATTCTGTGCTGCATCCAATCTCAACACAGCAACACCTCCAGCAGGTGCTGTTGGAGAATTCAAGTGTTTTTTTTCTTTCGTTCAGGTGCTTGAGGCTACTTGAAGCATTTATACTGCTTATTTAGCTGATCACAACTCGGCACTGATCAGGGATTGAATCTGACAAGTTCCTGGACAAACTTGCTAAGGCATGGTGAGAGCCACTGGTATTTTGCTGGACCAGCAGATGTATTTCTGCAGCTGATGGCACATTGTTTTATAAAGCAGACAAACACCATACTTCTAACAATTTCTGTGACCCAGTTTTTTATGGGTCCCAAGAATATCTGCCAGTGCAAATTGATTCCCTGTCCTTCAGATGAAGTATCAAATTGAGATGGATATCATTAATCATCCCATGGCATTATTCATAGAGCAGGAGGTTCTCCTGGTGTGGTGGCCACCATTCCTCCTTCAAACCTCACCAACAAAAATAGATTAACTGGCCATTCATCTCATTGATTGTTAGAAATTTTTTTACAGAAGTCCTTACAGGCCACGTGGCTGACTCCTTGTTTGTGGTGTGTTCGTCGATCTTGGCCAAATCTTGGGTGTGAACACGTTCAGGGTTAGAATCATAGAAAGTTTAAGGCACAGAAAGAGGCCACTTGGCCCATCATGTCTGTGCCGGCATAAAATGATTCACCTATTCTAATCCCACCTTCCAGCATTTGGTCCGCAGCCTTGCAGATTACGGCACTTGAGGTGCATATCCATACTCTCTTTGAGTTGAGGGTTGGCTCTGATTTATCTGGTTAAGTGGCCTGCTGATGGGTTGAGGTGTGGAGGAAGGGATGTCTTGTGTTGAGTGTTGAAGGAACTGCTCTCTGACACGTGCCGTGATTTTCAGGCATAGTTGGGATACAGGTTTGTGTGTTTTATTGAATCATCTTGGCAGTGTTCAACTTTAACCTTGTTCAGTATATGCAGTCAGTTACTTTATAAGTCAAGGTGTGTTCCAAATCCATAGATTTTTCCTCATTCTGTAATCTGGAATTCTTCATCTCTGTAGGTTTGTTGTGTATCTGCATGTCTGGAATACTGTACTTGAGAGTACAGAATAGAGATTTTATTTCCCTGTTATCTTGCCTGTCTGGTGTTCCAGTCTGGCTTCAAGCCAGTTCCATTATCTGGGCGACCACACTGTCTGACAGCAATTAGAATTGTAAATATTTTCACTTGGTAATATGCTGGAGGAGATGGTAAATATGATGGGTGTGGTCAGAATTTTCTTAATTTCAGCATTTATGTGTGCATCTACACAGTGAATGTTGCCAGTGCAAGGGAGGCATCACAGCGAGCCTGATCATGTCTTCACCTTGCGTATGCATTCAGACTCATCCAGTAGGAGTCTGGGTGGCGATTAGGAATGGAAACCTTGGCTGACTCCTTTCCTCTGCCTGGTGTACAAGCCTGACTGCTGCTTTTGGCTGAGAGCTAATTTTGCATAGTTGGTGCATCAAACCTGGGACGGATCTGTGTTGTTTAGTACTGCAGCAGGCGATGTCTTAAACTACAAAGCCCTTGCACAAGTCCTTTCCAGAATCTTCCATTTCTGTGTTGGACACTGTTTCCTGTTGTGTTGTGAAGTACTAACACATTAAAGTTTAAACAGAAGTCTACATTTAATGTGTTGTGTCCCTTTTATAGCCATTGACAGTAAAGCGTGGCTACCTGACCTGAACCCGACTACGTGTCAGGTTTGGGTTGGGTTGAAATTCCAAGTCTAGCATTCGGGGTTGAGTCGGGCTGGACATGGCTTCCGGGAAGTTACGGGATTAGGCTTACCCATGATTCCCCACAACTCTAGCTGCAGGAATAGCCTGCTGCTGGAACAGATGAAGGAGATTCGGGTCGGGTGCGATAAAAAATTAAAGCACTCGTTTCAGGTTGGCTGTGGTCAGGTCGGACCCAGGACAGGTTTTAATTTTATACCCGAGCCAGACTTTAACTGATAGTTGCAACGTTTGCAAAAGATGCTGTAAAATAAATCAATGTGTACCTGCAGAAGTAAAAAGGAAGACCTGCATTGATATAACATCTTATTACAGCCTTAGGAGGTCCTTAAAACCCTTCACAATGGTGAATTTCTTTAGAAGAGCAGTTCGGATTAGCTGGGTAAACCTTGCAGCCTGTTTGTGCACAGTGAGATCCCACAAGTCGCTGCTTTAAGTCAGTATTTTTGTGGTGTTGGTTAAAGGAGGACTGTTAGCCTAGGCACTAGGAAAACTCCCTGTACTTCCATTTAGTGCCATAGGATCTTTGACAATCACCTGAACATGAACAGCAGATCGTCTGCCTAACATCTTGTCTGAAATATAGCACCTTTGACAATGCAGCATACCTTCTGAGTTGTCTGCCTTTCAGGCTTGTTGCTGAAGTGATGCCAGTTGGTAGTAGGGGACACTACAGTCAGGGGATAGACACTTCTCTGCAGCCAAGAGCGAGAGTCCAGAAAGCTGTGTTGTCTATCCGGTGCCAAGGTTTGGGATATCTGCTTGGGGCTGGAGAGGAACTTGCAGTGGGAGGGGCAGGATCCGTTGTGATCCACGTGGGTACCAGTGACATAGATGGGACGAGGAAAGAGGTGCTACATAGGGAGTATGAGCAGCTAGAGGCTAAATAAAAAAGGAACCTCAAAGATGGAAATCTCTGGGTTATTACCTGAGCCACGAGCAAATTGGCATAGTCTATCTTTTATTTATTTTATTTATTTAGAGATACAGCACTGAAACAGGCCCTTCAGCCCACCAAGTCAGTGTTGACCATCAACCACCCATTTTATACTAATCCTACATTAACGCCATATTCCCTACCACATCCCCACAATTCTCCTACCATCTACCTACACTAGGGGCAGTTTACAATGGCCAATTTACCTATCGACCTGCAAGTCTTTGGCTGTGGGAGGAAACCGGAGCACCCGGCGGAAAACCACGTGGTCACAGGGAGAACTTGCAAACTCCACACAGGCAGTACCCAGAATTGAACCTGGGTCGCTGGAGCTGTGAGGCTGCGGTGCTAACCACTGCGCCACTGTGCCGCCCTGTGTCTAAATAAGATTAGACAGTTAAATGCATGGCTCAAAGATTCGTGTGGGAGAAATGGATTTCAATTCATGGGGCATTGGCACCAGTTCTGGGGAAAGTGGGAGCTGTACTGGTGGGATGATCTGCACCTGAACATGCTGGTACCAGTGTTCTGGCGAGTCGTGTGAGTAGGGCAGTAGAGAGGGCTTTGAATAGTGGGGGTGAGGGATCAAGTGAGGGAAGATGTGATAATTTAGAGAGAAGGAAAGATAGCACCAATGATAATCAAGAAGGGACAGTACATACAAACTCGAGAGTGAGCCAGCAGATAGGACTGGAGATTGTGAACTAAGAGTGGGGGGAGGGTTAGAAATCCGAAGAGAAAGGTCAAGGCATCGGAACAGTATAGCATTGTGGGTAAAGACTAGCAGAATGAGACAGGAAGGGACAGAGGGTTTAACGTAAATTGTACATCAGCAAATAAGGTCCTTGAAGGGAATAGAAGCAAAAAAATGAAATTTGAGGTTCTATATCTGAATGCACGAAGCATCTGCAGTAAAATAGATGAACTAGTGACACAAATAGAGGTATGTGATTTAGATCTAATCGCCATTACAGAGACATGGTTACATGGTTGGTAAATAAATATTCCAGGATACGCAATATTTCGGAAAGACTGACCGAATAGCAGAAGGGGAGGGATAGCACTGATGATAAAGGATGACATAAGGGCATTAGTGAGAAAGGATCTGGCCTGGATAATTGGGGGGGGGGGGGGACTTTACTCTTTCATATAGACTGGGGCAATGAAATTGGCAGGAGTGGTGAAAGTGAATTTGCAGAATGTTTTCGGGACAGTTCCTTGGAGCAATACGTTGTGGAGCCAACTAGGGATAAAACCATGTTAGATCTAGTATTGTGTAATAAAGAAGGGTTAATTAGTGATGTCATAGTAAAAGATCCACTGAGAAACAGTGATCACAGTAGCATTGAATTCCATGTTAAGTTTGAAAGAGACCTGCTGCAATCACAAACAAGAATCTTAAACGTAAACAAAGCCAATTGCGTGGGCATGAGGGGAGAACGCTAAGGTAAATTGGGTAAATAGACTAAAAGGTATGGCAATAAATGAACAGTGGGAAACCTTTAAAGAAAAGATTCAAAATGTTCAACAAAAATACATTCCTTTGAAAAACAACAACTCAGCAAGACTCCTTCGTGGCTCACTCAGGAAGTTAAGGATGGTATTAGATTTAAAGAAAAGGCTTACAATGTTAGAGTAGCAAGTCTGAGGATTGGGAGTGTTTTAGAAACCAGCAAAGGGCCACCAAAATGTTGAAAGGAAAAAATAGAATGAGAGTAAACTATCCAGTAATATAGAAACAGATTGTCAGAGCATTTTATAGGTATATCAAAAGGAAGAGTAGCTAAAGTAAACATTAGTCCCTTAGAAGCAGAGACAGAAGAAATTATCATGGGGAATGAGGAAATGGCAGAGGCATTGAACAAATATTTTGTGTCTGTATTCACAGTAGAAGACACTAGTTCTATACCAGAAATGGACAATAGTAACCTGGGGGCTAAAAAGAGAAGAAATTAAGGAAATTCATATCAGCAGAGAAAAAGTATTGTAGAAACTTAACTGACTTAAAATTTGACAAATCTCCAGGACCTGATGGCCCACATCCTAGGATTCTAAGGGAGAGAACTGCAAATTTAGTGGATGCGCTAACTATGATTTTCCAAAATTTGTTGGATTTGGGACAGGTCCCATCAGATTGGAAGTTGGCAAATGTTACACCGCTTTTCAAGAAAGGAGGGAGAGAGAACACAGCGAATGTCATGCCAGTTAGCCTAACATCAGTTGTTGGGAAAATGCTGGAATCTATTATGCAGGAAGTCTTAACAATGCACTTGGAAAAGCACAGTATGATTAAAGCAAGTCAACATAGTTTTACTAAAGGGAAATCCTGTTTGACAAATTTTAGTTTTTTGAGGATGTAACTAGTAGGGTAGATGAAGGGGAGCCAGTAGATGTAGTGTATTTGGATTTCCAAAAGGCATTCGATAAGGTGCCACTCAAAAGGTTCACAGGAAAGATAAGGGCTCATGGAGTTGGGGATAATATATTAACATGGATAGATGATTGCTTGCTGTCTGTTAACCAGGGCATTTTCAAGTTGGCAGGCAGTAAATAGTGGAGTGCCACAAGGATCTGTGCTGGGGCCTCAGCTATTTACAATTTTACAATCTATATTATCACGGAACTGTATTTTTTCTCCTCTGTTTGAAACAGTGTGCCTTTAAGACAGAGAAGTTTTAGATTTCTGAGAACAGTGTGCCACAGCTGCACTTGATACCTAGGCAACAGCAGGAAAGTGAGGAGGTCACATGGTATAATGTTTCAATTTGACTGTGTAAAAACTAGCTAAAACCAATTTTTGAGACACCAGCGAAGCGTGCTTACTGGAGGAAGGAGTTGTCTATTTCTCAGCAGAAATTCTACAATGAGCTACAGGCCATGTTAATTGCCTAAGGAGGAAAAAACCTTTTGAAGAGACTATTTGTATTGCTTGAGGTTGCAAAATTCCTTTACTTCCAATCCAAGAAGTCTTTGCTTTAAGATTGAATCTCTCTTGACTGCTTGGGCTTTTAGGAATTCGCAGTAAAGTTTCAACTGAGACTGTCAGCTTTGAAATCCGAGTGGACCCATTGCTTATACTCCTTGTTTAAAGAACTGTTTGATGCCTGCTACAGCCGAAGTGCTTTGCCTATTTATTGAAGAACTTTCATCAAATCCGTGTGGAGACTTCGAGTGGCATTTGATTATTTTTTTATACTCTGATATCTCACCATCAGGACCGTAATCCACAAAGACTTATAACCCAGTTATTTATTCTTAAACAGCTAATTTTTAAAACATCATTTAAAAAAGTTAACCGTTGATTTTTGAGTGCATGTGTGTAAATGGAGTTGGGTTAAAATAAGTTGTAAGGTCTTTAGACATAGGTTTATCTTAATAGTGTTTAAGATTTAGTTTTAATAAATAGTTAATATGTTGTATAAAGATACCTGGTTTGGGCTGTTTTATTCTGGGGGTTACTAGAGTGTTTAATTTGGCTGTTTTCCAGTTGGGTGGGACCTGTGGAGTGATGGGACTGAATTGACAGTGCAAAAGCAGAATATATGGAGTTAGGAAGTAAGTTGAAAAGTAGGACCTCAAAGGTAGTGATCTCAGGATTACTACCAGTGCCACATGCTAGTCAGAGCAGAAATAGCAGGATATATCGGATGAATGCTATGAGATGGTGTGAGGGGGAGGGTTTTAGATTCGTGGGACATTGGGACTGGTTCTGTGGGAGGTGGGACCAGTAGAAACTGGATGGGTTACACCTGGGCAGGACTGGGACTGATGCCCTAGGGGGAGTATTTGCTAGAGTGGCTGGGGCGGGGGGGGGGTTTAAATGAAAATGGCAGGGGGATGGGAACCTTTGCAAGGAGTCAGAGGAGGGGGGTTCAAAGACTAGAACAAAAGACAGTAAGGGGAATAAGAAAAGTGATAGGCAGAGAAATCAAGGGCCAGAATCAAACCAGGCCATAGTGAGAAGGGGACAAGTAATCTTAAAAAGACAAGCCTTAAAGCTATGTGTGCCTTAACGCATGGAGCATTCGCAATAAAGTGGATGACTTAATCACGCAAATAGATGTAAATGGGTATGATGCAGTCGGGATTACGGAGACATGGCTGCAAAGTGACCAGGGATGGGAAATTAACATCCAGGGGTATTCCGTATTTGGGAAGGACAGACAAAAAGCAAAAGGCAGTGGAGTTGCATTGCTAGTTAAGGAGGAAATTAACACAATGAAAGATATTAGCTCAGACGATGTGGAATCTGTGTATGGGTAGAGCTGAGAAATGCTAAGGGGCAAAAAACTTTAGTGAGGGTTGTATATAGTTCCCCAAACTGTAGTGGTGGTGTTGGGAATGGAACATCTGTAATTATGGGTGACTTTAATCTGCATATAGATTGGACAAATCAAATTAATCACAATACTGTAGAGGAGGAATTCTTGGAGTGTATACGGAATGGTTGTCTGGACCAATAAGTTGAGGCATCAACTAGAGAACAGGCCATTTTAGACTGGGTACTGTGTGATGAGAGAGGAATAATTGACAATCTAGTTGTGCGAGACCTCTTGGGGTGAGCGACCATAATATGATAGAATTCTTCATCAAGATGGAGGGTGACATAGTTGATTCTGAGACTAGGGTCCTGAATCTTAGTAAAGGAAGCTACAAAGGTATGAGGCGCGAGTTGGCTATGATGGATTGGGAAACGTTACTTAAAGGGATGATGGTGGAAAGGCAATGGCAAACATTCAAAGAGCGCATGGATGAACTGCAACAATTGTTTGTTCCTGTCTGGCGCAAAAGTAAAATGGGAAAGGTAGCCAAACCATGGCTTACAAGGGAAATTAGAGATAGCATTAGATCCAAGGAAGAGGCATATAAATTTGCTGGAAAAAAACAACAGACCTGAGGATTGGGAGCAGTTTAGAATTCAGCAAAGGAGGACCAAGGGATTGATTTAGAAGGGGAAAATAGAGTGCGAGAGCAAGCTTGCAAAGAACATGAAAACTTAGTTTCTATAGGTATGTGAAGAGAAAAAGATTAGTGAAGACAAATGTAGCTCCCTTACAGTCAGAAACAGGGGAATTTATTATGGGGAACAAAGAAATGGTTGGCCAATTAAATGCAAATATTGGTTCTGTCTTCACAAAGGGGGACACAAATATACCAGAAATGTTGGGGAACATAGGGTTTAGTGAGGGAGAGGAACTGAAGGAAATCAGTATGTAGAGAAATGGTGTTGGGGAAATTGATGGGTTTGAAGGCCGTTAAATCCCCAGGGCCTGATGGTCTGCATCCCAGAGTACTTAAGGAAGTGGCACTAGAAATAATGGATGCATTGGTGGTCATCTTCCAAGACATTATAGACACGAACAGTTCCTACAGATTGGAGGGTAGCTAATGTAATCCCACTATTTAAAAAGGGAGGTAGAGAGAAAGCAGGGAATTATAGACCAGTCAGCCTGACTTCGGTAGTGGGGAAAATTCTAGAGTCCATTATCAAAGATTTTATAGCAGAGCACTTGGAGAACAGTGGTAGAATGGGACAGTCAGCATGGATTTACGAAAGGGAAATCATGTTTGAAAAATCTACTAGAATTTTTCGAGGATGTAATTGGTAGAGTTGATGAGGGGGAGCCAGTGGATGTGGCTTATTTGGACTTTCAGAAGGCTTTCGACAAAGTCCCACATACGAGATTAGCGTGTAAAGTTAAAGCGCATGGGATTGGGGGTAGTGTATTGCGATGGATAGAAAATTGGTTGGCAAACAGGAAACAGAGTAGGGATAAATGGTTCTTTTTCCAAATGGCAGGCAGTGACTAGTGGAATACTGCAGGGATTGGTGCTAGGACTGCAGCTTTTCACAATATATATTAATTTAGATGAGGGAACTAAATGTAATATCTCCAAATCTGCAGATGAGACAAAACTGGGTGGGAGGGGGTGAGTTGTGAGGAGGATGCAGAGAGGCTTCAGGGTGATTTGGACAAGTTGAGTGAGTGGGCAAATACATGGCAGGTGCAGTATAATGTGGATAAATGTGAGGTTATCCACGTTGGTAGCAAAAACAGGAAGGCAGATTATTATATGAATGGCTATAAACTGAGAGGAGAATATGCAACGAGACCTGGGTGTTCTCGTACACCAGTTGCTGAAGGTAAGCATGCAGGTGCAACAGGCGGTAAAAAAGGCAAATGGTATGTTGGCTTTCATAGCGAGGGGATTCGAGTACAGGAGCAGGCATGTCTTCTGCAATTATACAGGGTGTGCTTGTACAGGAAAACACAAAGTTAACATGCAGGTACAGCAAGCAATTAGGAAGGCAAATGGCATGTTGGCTTTTATTGCGAGGGGATTGGAGTACAGGAATAAGGAAATGTTGCTACAATTGTGCAGGGTTTTGGCCACATCTGGAATATTGTGCAGTTTTGGCCTTTACGTTTAAGAGAGGATCTACTTGCACTGTAATGCACATTCCATTGTTCAGATCTGTTGCCATAGTCTGAGGCTGTGAGGTGGGGGAATCCAGATGTAGGAACCATGCCCAAGGCAAATGATAAATTGCCCATTGGTTCTAAAGATTTATTGTTTGAACAGTTAATGTCAGATTCTACCTGGGACATGTAGGAATTTGTTCAGAAATTACACTGCCGAGTATCTGAAGGTAAGTGGTTAGAATTCCAGCCGATCTTCTGTAGGAAGCAGAAGTCGGGGTTTGGAATGGGGCTGTAGCGGTTCCATCAGAATGTTTAGATTGAAACGTAAAAACTGTTAAATTAGCCGTGTGAATTTACTCAGCAAATTAACGGATGATCAGGACTTTTCAGGATCTTAGTATATTAATTCACACTTTCAAAATTGATCTTTTTTTAAAAAACTGTGCTCATAATGCAAAATTCAGCAATCTTAAAAATGAGCTGTGATGGTGCATTACTGATCACTGCCCATGCCTTATGTTTGTTCAATTTGGTTGTGCTCGGCACTTTCAAAAAAGAGCCTGTCGTCTCACACCACCTTACTTAGTTTTTTTTTTGTTAGGCAGGGCACTGCTGTCTAATTGCTCCCTTCTCCCTAACTTTAGGTAGAACTTTCCTCCACTTAAGTTGACTTACTCAACAAAAAACAGGTATTGAATCTGGTGTGGGGCTGGTGTGGCTGCACTGAAGGCAGAACCTCTTTTACAAATAGGTAACAAGACTCAAACTGGCATTTGCATGCTTGTTGGGAATTGCTACATTCAAAGACAGTTGGTTGGGGTGGGATGGGGGATGGTGCAGAGTATGGCAGGTTTGATGTGCCAACGAATGCCTCTTTATGCTCTAGAGACCTCTTGTGCAGACTTCCTTTCGACCACCCTAAATACAGTGCTTGGAAGCTGCTACCAGTCAGCTTTCCCAGTGGGTGAAATCGATTGTACTGGTGACGTTTGGTAAGACCAGTGACATCTGTCAACTTGATGCTGTTGAGCAGTGAATCTGCAAACTTTGTTTTCAGCACTGAGATGATAGCTCTGTTCCCTGCTCCAGTTAAATACAAAAAACACATTGGTAATTTGTGGGGAGAGGGCACAGTGCACATATGGTTCTGTGGGTATTTTTAGGTATCCATCAAAATGCTGAACGAGGAATAGAATCAATTTACCAATTAGGAACAATCCCCTCTGCTCCTCCTTATCTAAAGTAAAAACAGAAAATGCTGGAACTGTACAGCAGACTGGTCAGCATCTGGAGGCAGAGAGGATTGATTCAGATGAAAGATCACAGACCTGAAACGTTAACTCTGTTTCTCTCTCCACAGATGCTGCCAGACCTGCTGAGTATTCTCAGCATTTTGTTTTTATTTCAGATTTTCAGCATCCGCAGCATTTTGCTTTTATATTAGAGAGCATTGGAACAAGTGTTAACTTCAGATGCTAATCGAGCTGTTCTGTTTCCAGCACTTTCCTCTCCCTCTCCCTCTCCCTCCTCCCCTTTCTTTCTCTCCCTCCTCCCCTTTCTTTCTCTCCCTCCTCCCCTTTCTTTCTCTCCCTCCTCCCCTTTCTTTCTCTCCCTCCTCCCCTTTCTTTCTCTCCCTCCTCCCCTTTCTTTCTCTCCCTCCTCCCCTTTCTTTCTCTCCCTCCTCCCCTTTCTTTCTCTCCCTCCTCCCCTTTCTTTCTCTCCCTCCTCCCCTTTCTTTCTCTCCCTCCTCCCCTTTCTTTCTCTCCCTCCTCCCCTTTCTTTCTCTCCCTCCTCCCCTTTCTTTCTCTCCCTCCTCCCCTTTCTTTCTCTCCCTCCTCCCCTTTCTTTCTCTCCCTCCTCCCCTTTCTTTCTCTCCCTCCTCCCCTTTCTTTCTCTCCCTCCTCCCCTTTCTTTCTCTCCCTCCTCCCCTTTCTTTCTCTCCCTCCTCCCCTTTCTTTCTCTCCCTCCTCCCCTTTCTTTCTCTCCCTCCTCCCCTTTCTTTCTCTCCCTCCTCCCCTTTCTTTCTCTCCCTCCTCCCCTTTCTTTCTCTCCCTCCTCCCCTTTCTTTCTCTCCCTCCTCCCCTTTCTTTCTCTCCCTCCTCCCCTTTCTCTCTCTCCCTCCTCCCCTTTCTTTCTCTCCCTCCTCCCCTTTCTCTCTCTCCCTCCTCCCCTTTCTCTCTCTCCCTCCTCCCCTTTCTCTCTCTCCCTCCTCCCCTTTCTCTCTCTCCCTCCTCCCCTTTCTCTCTCTCCCTCCTCCCCTTTCTCTCTCTCCCTCCTCCCCTTTCTCTCTCTCCCTCCTCCCCTTTCTCTCTCTCCCTCCTCCCCTTTCTCTCTCTCCCTCCTCCCCTTTCTCTCTCTCCCTCCTCCCCTTTCTCTCTCTCCCTCCTCCCCTTTCTCTCTCTCCCTCCTCCCCTTTCTCTCTCTCCCTCCTCCCCTTTCTCTCTCTCCCTCCTCCCCTTTCTCTCTCTCCCTCCTCCCCTTTCTCTCTCTCCCTCCTCCCCTTTCTCTCTCTCCCTCCTCCCCTTTCTCTCTCTCCCTCCTCCCCTTTCTCTCTCTCCCTCCTCCCCTTTCTCTCTCTCCCTCCTCCCCTTTCTCTCTCTCCCTCCTCCCCTTTCTCTCTCTCCCTCCTCCCCTTTCTCTCTCTCCCTCCTCCCCTTTCTCTCTCTCCCTCCTCCCCTTTCTCTCTCTCCCTCCTCCCCTTTCTCTCTCTCCCTCCTCCCCTTTCTCTCTCTCCCTCCTCCCCTTTCTCTCTCTCCCTCCTCCCCTTTCTCTCTCTCCCTCCTCCCCTTTCTCTCTCTCCCTCCTCCCCTTTCTCTCTCTCCCTCCTCCCCTTTCTCTCTCTCCCTCCTCCCCTTTCTCTCTCTCCCTCCTCCCCTTTCTCTCTCTCCCTCCTCCCCTTTCTCTCTCTCCCTCCTCCCCTTTCTCTCTCTCCCTCCTCCCCTTTCTCTCTCTCCCTCCTCCCCTTTCTCTCTCTCCCTCCTCCCCTTTCTCTCTCTCCCTCCTCCCCTTTCTCTCTCTCCCTCCTCCCCTTTCTCTCTCTCCCTCCTCCCCTTTCTCTCTCTCCCTCCTCCCCTTTCTCTCTCTCCCTCCTCCCCTTTCTCTCTCTCCCTCCTCCCCTTTCTCTCTCTCCCTCCTCCCCTTTCTCTCTCTCCCTCCTCCCCTTTCTCTCTCTCCCTCCTCCCCTTTCTCTCTCTCCCTCCTCCCCTTTCTCTCTCTCCCTCCTCCCCTTTCTCTCTCTCCCTCCTCCCCTTTCTCTCTCTCCCTCCTCCCCTTTCTCTCTCTCCCTCCTCCCCTTTCTCTCTCTCCCTCCTCCCCTTTCTCTCTCTCCCTCCTCCCCTTTCTCTCTCTCCCTCCTCCCTTTCTCTCTCTCCCTCCTCCCCTTTCTCTCTCTCCCTCCTCCCCTTTCTCTCTCTCTCTCCCCCCCTCCCCTTTCTCTCTCTCTCTCCCCCCCTCCCCTTTCTCTCTCTCTCTCCCCCCCCTCCCCTTTCTCTCTCTCTCTCCCCCCCCTCCCCTTTCTCTCTCTCTCTCCCCCCCCTCCCCTTTCTCTCTCTCTCTCCCCCCCCTCCCCTTTCAAATACATTCAAATTTTTATTTACCTACTATCGATGGCAGTATACAAAACTAAACCTATAACACTGAACTGTGAAACCAAGAACTGACCTATGTAGTCCTGACAAGTTTCGGCAGGTTCTTGATCATAATCTGCCTTCACATCTCTTGTCGCGCATGCTTGCAGATGTTGCATTATACTGCTGCCAGGAGCCTGGCCATGCAGATTCTCGTACCTCAATCAAGTGGTTGATTTGTTGAGTCACTAGTGAATTTTTTCTATTGCTGATGAAATAAATGTTTTCATAGAATAAAATGTTTTCTGTAATGAGAGGATTTTTTTCCTTGGGTTGATGACACTGAACATTAGGATGAGATCGTCCCTGGAAGTGCATCTATGTTTACCGGGGATTCCCATGCAGAAGAGTTTGGAAAGTGCTGGTCTGTACTGTACAACACAATTAACACTGATTAAACCTGGGCCCTTCATGGATGGTGTATTTTTCAAATGAGTGGTTAATGTGTACATCTGAAGTCCTCAATCATAGATTGTCACTATACTGATGAATTTTTAAAAATCACTAAGGCCCTTGATTATGCAAGACAAAACAGCTGCATGCAGGTTAATGACAGATTACTTATTTCATTTAACATTGTTCTCATTTGTAACAGCATTGCATTTGACCCATCACTTAATTCTGCAAGGTGAACTGGTCACAGAAGCCCAGCAGATGGTGCTGAAGTTACATTCCTTGAACCTCTGCTCTGAGGACTCTGTCTCCAGCCCTCAATCTACCCTGGTACACAGGACTAAAGCCTGGCAATCGGGGAAATCCAAAAGATTGAAAGGTCTATGTGGGGCTGGGGACCTGGCCCTGTTTATACCCTGTTTAATTCTGATCCAAATTCTCTGACTACCCTATATCTTGTGGGTCTGCCTAGGGCAGTTTCTGGGCTACCTCAGGAGCTGTACCCCATTAATCCCTTGTAAGGTTGAGCACAAGTCTCAGCAACTGAGATTTCGAGGGTCAGGAAGAGGCCCCAGGACTCACTCAAGAAAGGTAATAAGTCCCAGAAAGATTGATTATTTAAGAGTAAAGTTTTTAACCTAGGATCCTTCAAGGATCTCCTCCATTGAAGCCACTTGGTGCTGCCCTGATTTTCCTGGGTGTGGGTACCTGTGTGCCTTCGCTGGTATGGGCTGCTCGCCCTGAGCATGCTAACTTCATTGCATGTTGGCCGTGCCCCTGGATTAATGGGGGTCCTGCTCTACTGAAGAGAGTTTCTTGGCATTTGGTGCCCAAGATGTTCAATGATGACCAACCACTGCACCCAAAATAAATGATGGTGCTTTCTAACATGCTACAATAGAGGATAGTGTGCCCTGGGCATGTTTTTAAAACTCTAGTACTAAAACAAATATTCTTCCCAAATATTTGATAAACAGTGGTGAATTTGTGACAAATCACACCTGCCAAATGGAAACATATTACTTTTGTCATGTAGGACACTACTTGAAATTTTTTTAATGGACATGGCAAAGAACTTGTTTTAAAGAACAGAGCTGAGTGGCTGAAAACATGGTTGCATGTTTGTCTCTCCATTCATGTCTTTCAGAATGCAATGTGAGTGTTCCTTGATTCAGTTTACAAGGTTGGTTTTGTCAATAGTGATGATCAACATCCTTTGACTGTGTAAGAGCTAGAACTCCACCCCCCCACCATGTGTGTCTGGAAAGTTTTGAAATCATCAACCCTTCAAGAAGCTGCTGTTTCAAACAGATGGTCACATGACCTACTGATGGCCAGATGGGGGCTTTTTGAATTGTGCCTCTCAGACTGCAATTCGAACACCAAGAAGGAAGTCTCACTCTCGCTTTTCCAGAGAAACCTACGGTGGCAACTTCTGTGCTTCACGACAACAGACAAAGCCTCGCTCCGGCCTTCTGGTACCAGAGAAGCAAGCTTTAAATTGTGCACTGAGCCTGGTGAGGACTCCAAGACCTTAACTTCAATTGAGGACATTGTATCAATAACATTACCACCCAGTTACTGCATACCATTTATTACAAACTACTTCAAACCCCCCAATTCTTTCTTCCCCTCTATCTATTTGTATGTGTGTGTTTCTCTCATATGCGTGTGACCATGGTTGTGTCACGTATTTTAGTAATTTTAACTGAGTTAGAGTGATGAGGCTAATTAACTTAGATCTTTCTTGTTTAAACCTAAGAAAACTTGTTTGGTTCATTTGCGATTACAATTAGAGTGCAGTGAGCAAAGGCTCACTGATGTGGTAAGCTAAAATCACTGTTTTAAAAAAAATAAACCCTGTTATGGCCAAACCAGGAAAGGGGCAAGAGGGGAGCCTGAGACCCCTTCCTTACTCCGTCGTAGCAAAATGTATAGGAACGTAGGAATTGCTAGATGGAGGAAGACTACGGCCCAGCTAGTTCACCTTTTACCATCCTGGACATTGCATGAAAGAAAGACTTGCATTTATATAGTGCCAGTCACAAGCACAGGACATCCCAAAGCACTTTCCAGCCAATGAGGTACTTTTGAAGTGTTGCCACTGTTGTGATGTAAGAAACACAGCAGCCAATTTACATACAGTAAGCTCCCACAAACAGCTATGTGATGACCAGATAATCTGTTTTCATGATATTTATTGAGGGATAAATATTGGCCAGGGCAGCAGAGATACATCATCTTTTGAAATAGTGCCATGGGATCTTTTACATCTATCTGAGGCGCAGACTGGGCCGCGGCTTAACATCTTATCTGAAAAACGGTACCTCTGGCAGTGCTGCACTTCCTCAGTACTGCGCTGAAGTGTCAGCGTGGATTTTTGTGCTCAAGGCCTGGACTTCAATCCACGACCTTCTGACTTGGGCGAGAGTGCTACCAACTGACACTTGATAACAAGGATGCTGGAGTTGTTGAGTATTCATAACAATCAATCAGTACAATTCATCTATAACAGACCCAGACATAACGGACCGAAAACCCCAGTAGTGGAGAGACTTGGGAATCATAAGTCCCAAGTTGCCTGTTTCTCCCAAGCATCCTACCCCTAACTGCCCATCATGTCTCAAATTAGCCGTATACGAGATCCCAAAATGTTATTCACTGAAAGAAACGGAATTGAGCTGTTTGAAAGGGTGATGTCACTCCAGTTCTGTAGGCAGCCGGTGGTAGAGCACAACCGCGTAAGAAACCAGGAAGCTTATTCTCGGGTGGGGGCCTATGTGATCGGTGAGAAATCATTTAACATACCTATGTCTCTCTGATGTACACTCTGTCCCCAGCACAGACTGATGAGCTTTTTGCTGGTGTCACTTTTAAAGGTAGAACATATATTGAAATGTTCACTTTTAAACTTGATTTAACAAAAACAAATTTTCCCCTTCCCTTTTCTGTCCCATTCCTGACTGCAGCGACTTTTGGTGGCTCCAGTTCCACTTCCTATCTTGACCTTGTTGGCTGTTCTCTGCGTGTGAACCTGACTCTGGGCAGACTGTTAATGATGATGCTGTCCATGGTCACTTTGGTTTTGTTTTCACCTAATGTCCACATCTGCACTTACACAGCAGGGTCACTGGATGGTATTCAGAAGTTGAAATCTTGGTGTTTTTGCTTAGGTGTGTGCTGGTTCTTGCTTTTCACCACAAGGTCATTACATCATAAATCGGAGTACGAATAGGCTGTATGGCCCCTCGAGTCTACTCCACCATTCAATACAATTAGCACTGAACTTCTGCTTCAAATCCACTTTCCTTTCTGCTGCCCATATCCCTTGATTCCCTGAGAGATGAAAAATCTGTCTATCTCATCCTTGAATGTACTCAACAATGGAACATCCACAACCCTCTGGGGTCGAGAATTCCAAAGATTCATAACCCTTTGAATGAAGAAATTTCTCATCTCAGTCCGAAATGATCAACCCCTTTATCCTGAGACTGTGCCCCCGTGTTCTAGATTCCCCAGCTGGGGAAACAACCCTGTCGAGCCCCTTCAGAATCTTGTATGTTTCAATGAGATCACCTCTCATTCTTCTAATCTCCAGAGACTATCGGCCCAGTTTACTCAGCCTTTCATCATAGGATAGCCCCCTCATCCCAGGAATCAATTTAGTGAACCTTCACTGTGCTGTCTCCAAGGCAAGCATGTCCTTCCTTTAGATATGGAGAGCAAACTGGCACACAATTATGCTCCTTAGTGAAGCTCTGCAAATGCTTTTCACAGTCCCACTGATATATAACATTAGGTGATTCTTTCTTAAGCAAGCTGATTACTTCCTTTCCATGAAATAGGTTGGAAAGGAGTTTGGTTTGGCAAAACCGTTCAATACTGAGCATGTGAATCTTCTCCAAAAAGCCAAATTAAAATCTGTTACAAGCTGCCAAAAACCCTTAAAATACTACCACATTCGTTAACTCAGCAAAATCTCAGACGACATTATAGTTTTTGTTTGGCCATGTGCCCAGAGTACTGGAGAGGTGTACCACAGTAAGAGTTGATGTAATCAGCACAGCAGAGGGGAAGCCAAGAACACTTGATTCCCGTTCAGTAGTTCAGAAAATTGAGGTTTGAGGTTGAGGCTCCACATTGCTGTGTTGCTCGGATTCTGTGGTACACAATTTTGCCTTGGCACTCCAGAAGTTGGGACTTTTACTATATTGAAGGCACTTTATAAATGCATGAAATGTGATGGAAAGGAGTTTGGTTTGGCAAAACCATTCAATTCTGAGGATGAGAATCTTCTTCAGAAAGTCAACTGACAATCTGTTAAAAGCTGCCAAAAAAGAACTCAAAATATTATTTGCTGCTGGTGCTGCCCTGTGTGGTGTCTGCTATTTCTTCAATTATGAATCTGATCTCCGCTGCTGTGTCCGCAGACAGCATTCTGCAGAATAAAGTGAGTCTTGTATCGAGGCTGTGGTCTGTCCTGAGGGGTTCAGTATGAAACAATGCACGCCCTACATGGGGGACTGACTGGCATTCAGCCCCGGAGTAGCTTTGAGCCTTTGGGTGTGTCACAGCGCATTGTTTACTGCAGTCAATATTTGTTCAAATTGCAGGTTTGCATGAATAGTATGTATATATTTATAGTGAAAGGGCCTCTAGGGCAGAAGTAATAAACCAAGATGTTTTCATTTACCATAATTCAGTTGTAAGAGAATTTTTTTTAAAACAAAGATTCAGTTTGTCTCAGGATCTGCAAGTCAGGAGTTAAAGTATAAAATCTCGCTCAATAATGTACAGATTGCAGTTAGTAACTGGATAACATCGTAGTTAAAGGGCTGATCCTGGGGTACATGTTAGCGAGTGCATTGCTTAATACTGAATCCTGACTGAGAGCCCATTACTCAAAGGGGTGCAGAGATGGGAGAGAACAGGGGAGGGATGGAGAAAGAGTAAAATCGGCAGCCACAGAGTGATGCTGCACCTTACAGACCAATTTCCATCTCTGTTGAGGGCATCAATTGGTGTCAGTACCTTGGGCTAGGGAGGGGAGAAGAGAAATTGGCTAGAGTGTTTCCATTTCCTATTCATTGTCCAGTAACCCCTGCTGGACAGTGTGTGTTTGCAAGTGTTGAGTGAGAACGGGTTTGATCTTTTGATGTTTTTACGACCAAGGTGGGAGTAATGTACTGTTAATTCAGTCCCACTACTCCACAGGTCAAGAAAGTTTTCCACCGACCAAAGAATAGCCAAATTAGGTACTCTATTTGTCCCCCAGAATAAAGCATACCAAGCCAGGTTTCTTTAAACAACAACAACATTAACTGTTTATTAGAAAAGAAATACTAAGTCTTAATAACGAGCTAAATCCATATGTGAAAAGACTTTTTAAAACTCCTTATTCTTCCTAATCCTCATGCACACAGACTTGCATTCAAAAACGGGGGAAAAGGATTTTTTGGTTTACAGCTGTTTTAGGAATTAAAAAAGGAAAAGATAAAATGATTGAGTTTCACGTTCTGGTAGGATGTTTTCGGTAGGGCAAGGCGTCCCAGAGTCAAATAGTCAGATGCCACTCGAAACCTCTCCAGGTAAGATGGTTGGAACAGTCTGTGTTGGGAAGGCGTTCAAGTCAATTTCTCTGCAGCAGGCGTCACAAAGGTCTTTCAGCAAAGTGTATAGCAACAGGTCTGCTTGGGTTTTAAAAAAACAGCAGTCTAGCAGTAGGAGCTTTCTTCAAATTTCAGATCTCCCAAAACACAGGAGTAATCTGAACCACACTGGATGCAGGAATTCTTCAGAGACCGGAGGCAATAGGAATCTGCTACCTCTGACATATAGAGGTTTCTTCTCTGAAAAGCAGTCTTCCATTACAGAGAGAGAGAACTTTTTTTCCTGGGTCTTTTTTCTCTCTTGAGGCAGATCACAGCCACATTTCAAATGCAGGATTTATTTTCAAGAGTTGCAAGTCTCATTTACAGAGACAGGTCTTTTCACTGGTCTCCAGGCAGGGCACAGCCAGATTTCAACTGCCTGCTCCTTGTCCAATTCACTGGTCTTTTCTAAAGGTGAAACTAAACTGCAACAATCAAGTCACATGACAATCATAAATCTTGACCTGTCATTCCCCTGTTGAGTTGTTTAGAAACTGGTGCCTTGCAGTCTGTGTATTTCACTCATTTCAAACCCACCAAGTTTCATTAATCAATATCCACAGAGAAAAATCCTTTCCTCAGTTTCTAAGAACCGACAGAATTCTAAGTTTTCATTACAAAAATAAAACTCTTGTAACAATGTGAAACCCCATGCAGTTGAATTGCCTACTAACGCTCACTGTTTGGACTGTCACAGAAAGTATACTCGTGGGCAACATAGTGGAGGGTAGCAGGTGCCAGTGGAACTGTGCCCCAGCAACAGTGAAGACAAGGGGGAGAGGAGAGGTGAAATGCCAGCTTGACCGAGTGACCAGCTGACCTGCCGCATGAAGCTGTAGCCAACACTCGTCATTATAAATTCCAGGGGTAAAAAATAAGCTGTGCTTTAATTGTTTCATTGCGCAGAGATGCGGAAATCATCGAAAGCAGCCTCTCGGGCACGGTTGCCAAATAGTTGTAATTCAGAGATCAGGCGAGGTTGGCATTCTCATTAAATGCTCACAATTTTGTTGCCAAAAGTTGGTGCTATAGACTCACTTTCACTGATGATGGTGTTAGATAGTTATGGGCTCTGCCACTACCTACCACCTTTATCACCAGTGAAAGTTAATCTGTAGCACCAACTTTTGGCAATAATAAAATTGTGAGCATTTCATGAATGTGTAAGTTAGTAGTGAGGGGAGAGCTCTGCCTGTTCTGTTCCATTCTTAATAATTGACCTTGTGAGGCAACAGGGAAGTTGTAGTGTTGAAACGTTTAAGCTAAAGGCAGCTTTTAGCTTCCACTTTTTCTCCTTCCCAGTGTGTGCTGCAGCGATGGTCTGTGTGCAGGATGGATCATATTTCAATGCTTTTTTTTAAACCTGCTTCTTTTGTCACTGGCTCATGGTAGGGTTCGTTCTACTCGTCCAATTGCCTGCTCTTCATCTGTATCTCTACACAATGAATGCCAGCAGACTATTCGACCACAGTGAGACTCACAGTGAAACCTGATCCTGCTATCACTTGATGTCCACTTTCTGGCAGGAGTGACTGCACAGGGATCAGCATTGGGATCTCTGGCTGATTCTCCCCTCTCTACCTCAGTTTGCCGAGGCCCATTTATAATATGCACATCCAAAGAGAAAGGAAATGGCCATCCTTGCAATTGACTGCGGTGACAGAAACTGCAACACTGACATCTACCCGACAATGTGGAAAATTGCCCAAGTATGTCCTGTCCACAAAAAGCAAGACAAATCCAATCTTGCTGATTACCACCGCATGAGTCCATTCTCAATCATTAGCTAAGTGATGGAAGGTGTCGACCACAGTGAGATTCACAGTGAAACAGAATTCCTAGCCTCTGACCTGCTCTTATAATCACAGTATTTATATGGCTGGTCCAGTTCAGTTTCTGGCCAGTGGTAACCACCAGGATGTTGTTGATGGTAGATTCAGCAGTGCTAATGTCGTTGAGCGTAAAGGGCAGATGGTTAGATTCTTTCTTGTTGGAGATGGTCATTGCCTGGCACTTGGGTGGTGAATGTTGCTTGTCATTTATCAGCCCAAGCCTGAATGTTGTCCAGGTTTTGCCACGTGCCAGCCTGGCTGTTTCAGTATCTAAGAAGTTGCAAATAGAACTGAACCTTGTGCAATTATCAGCAAAACATCCCCCCCCTTCTGACCTTATGATGGAGGGAAGATCATTGATGAAGCAGCTAAAGGTGGTTGGACCTAGGACACTCCCCTGAGGAACTCGGGCAGCAATATCCTAGGGCTGAGATGATTTTCCTCCAACAAGCACAACTATCTTCCTGTGTGCTGGATATGACTTCAATCAGTGGAGAATTTTTCTCCTGATTCCCATTGACTTCAATTTTTCTAGGGCTCTTTGATGCCACATTTAGTAAAATGCTGCCTTGATGTCAAGGACAGTCACTGTCACCTCACCTCTGGAATTCAGCTCTTTTGTCCATGTTTGGATCAAGGCTTAATGAGGTCTGGAGCTGAGTGGCCCTGGCGGAACCCAAACTGAGCAATGGTGAGCAGGTTATTGTGTAACTTCCTCTTGAAAGCTCTGTCAATGACCCCTTCCGTCACTTTGCTGATGTTGCTCATCCTTCGAGGTGAAGATAACCATGTCCATCATCAGGGGTGTTTGGTAGGGTTCTGGTGGCTATGCAGGTGACTGCTGAGGCTGATCAGTACCCAGGGCAGGGTACTGCAGACAATTGAGTTTTGGATGAGCTGCTAGCTCGGGATTTCAAGAACAAAGAAAATTACAGCACAGGAACAGGCCCTTCGGCCCTCCAAGCCTGCGCTGATCCAGATCCTCTATCTAAACCTGTCGCCTATTTTCTAAGGGTCTGTATCTCTTTGCTTCCTGCCCATTCATGTATCTGTGTAGATACATCTTAAAAGACGCTATCGTGCCCGTGTCTACCACCTCCGCTGGCAACGTGTTCCAGGCACCCACCACCCTCTGCGGAAAGAAATTTCCACGCATATCCCCCCTAAACTTTTCCCCTCTCACTTTGAACTCATGACCCCTAGTAATTGAATCCCCCACTCTGGGGGGGAAAAAGCTTCTTGCTATCCACCCTGTCTATACCTCTCATGATTTTGTACACCTCTATCATGTCCCCCCCTCAACCTCCGTCTTTCTAATGAAAATAATCTAGCGCCCTCCATACCAGGCAACGTCCTGGTGAACCTCCTCTGCACCCTCTCCAAAGCATCTACATCCTTTTGGTAATGTGGCGACCAGAACTGCACGCAGTATTCCAAATGTGGTCGAACCAAAGTCTTATACAACTGTAACATGACCTGCCAACTCTTGTACTCAATAACCTGTCCGATGAAGGAAAGCATGCCGTATGCCTTCTTGACCACTCTATTGACCTGCGTTGCCACCTTCAGGGAACAATGGACCTGAACACCCAAATCTCTCTGTACATCAATTTTCCCCAGGACTTTTCCATTTTTCCATTTATTGTATAGTTTCCTCTGTGTTTTCTCACTGCCTCTGATAGGTGCTTGATTTCGAAGGAGGCACATCCCTTTTTTTATTCGGTTGCACCAGGTGCGGTTATCCGAGGTGAAATTCTCCCAGGACTTGGGGTTAATATCAAAACTCCTAAGCGAAGCCTTCGGAGTGTCCTTGTAGCACATCCTTTGACTACCATGAGAGTACATCCCAGGTTCAAGCTCTCCATAGAAGATTCGCTTTGGTAATGAGTGTCAGGCATTCTGGCTACATGACCAGCCCAACTCAGTTGTGACTGTCTCAATATGGTGTGAATGCTTGACATGCCAGCTGGGATGAGCACCTCAATGTCTGGTATTTTGTCCTGCCATCTGATCTTTAGGAGCATCCGAAGGCAGTTTAGGTGACATTTGTTGAGCTTCTTGACATGACGCCGGTGCATAGTCCAAGTCTTGCATGCGTAGAGCAGAGTGGACAGGACTATTGCTCTATGGACTTTGTTTGATCGGCAGACTTACTTCTCTTCATTCCCAGACTGATGATTGAGTTCTGCCGAAAGCTACATTTGCTTTAGCAATTTTTATATGTGTGTTGTCATTGATATTGTTACGACCCGGTGAGGAGGAGTCTAGGGGTTCCCTCTCAGTCTTTGCCTGGTTTAACCCTAACAGGGTTTAATTTTTTTTTTTAAATCCTTGTTCACTGCTTTCCAATTGTAAGGCATAGAAATCAATTCAGACAGGTTTTAGATTTTTAACAAGAAAGGGGGAAGTTTATTAATCTTAAACCTGGGGGAGTCCAGAATCATAGTCTAAGGATACGGGGTAAACCTTTCAGGACTGAGATGAGGAGAAATTTCTTCACCCAGAGAGTGGTGAGCCTGTGGAATTTGTTACCACAGAAGGCAGTTGAGGCCAAAACATTGTATGTTTTCAAGAAGGAGTTAGATATAGCTCTTGGGTCTAAAGGGATTAAAGGGTATGGGGGGAAAGAGGGAACAGGTTACTGAGTTGGATGATCAGCCATGATCATAATGAATGGCGGAGCAGGCTCGAAGGGCCGAATGGCCTGCTCCTGTTTCTATTTTCTATGTTTCTAAACTCTAATCCGGTTATCGACTACGAATATGCAATGTGACCACGCTAGCATGCATATGCGATAAACGCAAACTCAGATAGAGGCAGAAAAGAATAAAGGGGAGAAGTTTGAGGCAATAGATTGTATTGCAATCCTTTAAGTTCAATGTGGAGTCTTTGTTTGCCGGTCAGTCCTACTGTTCGTTGAGGCCTAGTTCACGCTTCAACCTGTTTCGATGTCTGAGTCATTTCTCTCTTGAGATTTACGTGTCTTCCGTGGGTCTGGTGGCTTGGGAAAAAGCGAAAACGAGAGAGAGACAGCCAGGCGAGAGACTTGCTTGTTTCAGCTTCAGTTGCACAGAGCCTTCTCCTTTTCTCTGTGGCACAATTCAAGAAACCCCAAGTTTCCCAGCAGGTTGGTCATGTGACTAGCTGGTTTGACCACTTCTGTTTGTGGATTCTGCCATCTTAGCAGTCATCCTGGAATGTGAGCATCCTCACCTTCAATGTCCAGTGATCACAGCCCATTTTGGGTTAGGTGGACCAGGGAATAGTCCTTTGTCTCTCCAAGCACTGTTTGTTAGTATGCAAATTTATTCCAGCCAAGTGTCTGGTGATTTTTTTTTTTTAATAAGTCCTTTTTTCACTCCAGCAACAGTTTAAAATCAATGTTCCTATGACAATTAATATGCCTCATTCTTGGCAGGTGGGGGTCTGCATGACAATATGGACAGCTTGAGAGAGAGAGAGAGAGAGAAAGAGAGTGTGCTGCCAGGATAAGTGAACGTATCTGCTACTGACCGGTTCTGATTACGGACTGAAACCTTGAGCTCAAGATGAGGCTTTCCTTTTTAATTCTTTCACGGGATGTGGGTGTCGCCAGTAAGGCCAACATTTGTTGTCCATCCCTAATTAACCTTGCCAACTGCGTGGCTTGCTAGGCCATTTCAGAGGGCAGTTCAAACAGATTGCTGTGGGTTTAGAATCATATGTCGGCCAGACCAGGTAAGGGCGGCAGATTTCCTTCTCGAAAGGACATTAGTGAACCAGATGGTTTTTTGTTTTTTACAACAATCTTTGATAGTTTCATGGCACCATTACTGAGACTAGCTTTCGATTCCAGATTTTTTTTTAAATTAACCAGCTGCCATGGTGGGATTTGAACCCATGTCCCCAGGCATTAGCCTGCATCTCTGGATTACCACATTACCACTCCGCCACCGTCTCCCCTTGCTTTCCTGGAGCAGGCTGGTACAATAACTTCAGTTTTCTTTGTGCTGACTGTAAGGCTGAAGTTGTCACATGCGTTGGAGAACAAGTCCATGCTATATTGCATGCCCAGCTTCGAACCTGCAACTTGCGCACAGTCATCAGGAAATTGCCAAGTATGTCTTTGGAGACCTTGGATTTTTCCCAGAGTCGTCAAGGATTGAGCAGCTTCCCATTCATGTGATATCTGATTTTGATGCTAGGATCACCATCATGGAAAGCATCGTAGAGCATGGTGGAGAAAAAAATTGCTGAAGAGGGTTTGTGCTAGCAGGCAGCCCTGCTTAACTCCATTAGTGACTGGGAATGGGGCAGAAGACTCACCATCATCGCCGACATGCATGGCATCATGGAACTGTTGAACTGTAGTGATAAATTTTTCTGGGCAGCTGGATTTCTCCATTACCTTCCAAAGGCCCTCATGACTGACGGAATCCGAGGCCTTTGTCAAGTCAATTAACATGGTGTAGAGATCCATGTTCTGTTCTTGGCATTTCTTCTGGAGCTGTCAAACTGCAAACACCAGATCAGTAGTTCTTCGACCTGTTCTGAAACTGCATTGACACTGGCAACAGATCCTGGTCAAGATGTTGCACAAAGCAGTTCAGGAGGATTCTGGTGAAGATTTTACTGGTGATGGAGAGGAGTGAGATTTCTCTGTGATTGTCGCAAGTTTGGTGAGATCCTTTCCACTTATACAGGTGGACAGTGGAGGCATCTTTGTATTCTTGCGGGATGGTTCCATGCTCCCACATAGACTGAAGCAAGTCAGTGAGCTTCTTGAGCAGACATTGACCTCCAGTCCCATGTCGACCTCAGCTGGGATAGTAACATCAGCTCCTGGAGCTTTGCCACTAGATAGGAGTTTCATAGCTTTCATAGCTTGCAGAGCTGTCTGCGGGCCCCAGTCTACTGGTTCATCGCCAATCCTCGTTGCTGACGTGTCAACATTGCTCACAGAAAAAGTCCAAATTCTAGAAAGATGGGCAGAGCACCTTAACCACATCCTCAAAATCGGCCTTCATTGATGGATGAAGGCCGAATCAACAGGTTGCCATGGAATGTTCTCTTGACCCTCCCATGCTTTTAGAAGCAACAAAAAAACTTTGATTTGGAGTAGACTGGGCAGTAACTGGCTGTATTGGAATTGTCCTGCTTTTTGTTCCCCATTATAATTCCACCTGTTTCTGCATCTAATGGGCCCATATTTGTTTTCACTAATCTTTTCCTATTTACATACTAATAGAAATATTTACGATCTATCATTTAGTCTAAGTTGTAACTGTATCTGGCAGATTTCCAGATACAGTTAGCACTTTTGGCCTTCAATGCACTTGTGTTGCTATGTCAAGAGATGCTATGTTGTGAGATAAGGAAAATAAATCCGAGAAGCAGTGAATTTCCCCCGGGGTGGATGAGCCTGTTTTATTCCCTCTATCCAAAGAAAAAAGCGGGACAGTATTTCAGACCTGCTCGTGAATGCTGAAAGGTATCGGAAAGTGGAAATGTGAATGGAGCCTGGCGACCACCTGCAAAATGATTGCCGTGCCTTGGAGGTGCTGCAAGATGCTACTCTGTACAGAGGTTAGTTCCAACTCCAGGGTGTGTGTTTAGATGTCAAGGGAATGCAGGATTCAGCTTGCCTGTGATTTATCTGAATGGTTAACAGCTCTGGAGTTCCCACCCTAAACCTCTCCACTCTTTAAAACATAGGAACACCTAGTTCTGACGAAGCATTTGGTCACCTGTCCTAACATCTATTTTCATGGCTTGATGTCAAATTTTGTTTAGTAATGCTCCTGCAAAATGCCCTGGGACATTTTTACTATTTTAGCAGTGATCTTTAAATGCAAGCTTTTAAAAAAAATTTGTTCGTGTGATATGGTGTCGCTGGCCCATCCCTAATGCCCTTGAGAAGGTGGTGGTGAGCTCAGAGTGCTGTTAGGAAGGGAGTTCCAGGATTTTGACCCAGTGACAATGAAGGAAAGGTGATATAGTTCCAAGTCAGGATGGTGTGCGGCTTGGAGGGGAACTTGCAGGTGGTGGTGTTCCCATGCATCTGCTGCCCTTGTCCTTCTAGCTGGTAGAGGTTACGGGTTTGGAAGATGCTGTCTAAGGAGCCTTGGTACGTTGCGGCAGTGCATCTTGTAGATGGTACACACTGCTGCCACTGTGCGTCGATGTTGGAGAGTATTCCATCATGCTCCTGACTTGTGCCTTGTAGATGATGGACAGGCTTTGGGGAGTCAGGAGGTGAGTCACTCGCTGCAGGATTTCTAGCCTCTGACCTGCTCTTGTAGCACGGTATTTATATGGCTACTCCAGTTCAGTTTCTGGTCAGTGGTAACCCGCAGGATGTTGATAGTAGGATTCAGCAATCGTAATGCCATTGAATATCATGGGGAGATGGGTAGACTCTCTCTTGTTGGAGATGGTCATTGCCTGGCACTTGTGTGGCGTGAATGTTACTTGCCACTTATCAGCCTAAGCCTGGATATTGTCCAGGGCTTGGGCTGCAATTCTACACTGACTGTTTCAGTATCTGAGGAATCACGAATGGTGCTGAACATTGTGCAATCATCAGCAAACATCTCCACTTCTGACCTAATGATTGAAGGAAGTTCATTGATGAAGCAGCTGAAGATGGTTGGGCCTAGGACACTACCCTGAGGAACTCCTGCAGTGATATCCTTGAGCTGAGATGATTGACCTCCAACAACCACAACCATCTTCCTTTGCGCTAGTACGACTCCATCCAGTGGAGAATTTCCCCCCGATTGCCTTTGACTCCAGTTTTGCTAGGGCTCCTTGATGCCATACTCGATCAAATGCTGCCTTGATGTCAAGAGCAATCACTCTCACCTCCCCTCTTGAGTCCAGCTCTTTTGTCCATGTTTGAACCAAGCCTGTAACGAGGTCAGGAACTGAGTGGCCCTGGCGGAACCCAAACTGGGCAACAGTGAGCAGGTTATTGCTAAGCAAATGCCGCTTGACAGCACTCTCGACAACACCTTCCATCACTTTACTGATGATTGAGAGTAGACTGATGGGGCGGTAATTGGCCCGTTTGGACTTGTCTTTTTTATGTACAGGACATACCTGAGCAATTTTCCACATTGCTGGGTAGATGCCAGTGTTGTAGCTATACTGGAACAGTTTGGCTAGGGGCACGGCAAGTTCTGGAGGACAGGTCTTCAGTGCTGTTGCCAGAATGTTGTCAGGGCCCATAGCTTTTACAGTATCCAGTGACTTCAGTCATTTCTTGATATCACACGGAGTGAATTGAATTGGCTGAAGGCTGGCATCTGTGATGGTGGGGACTTCAAGAGGAGGCCGAGATGGATCATCCACTTGGCTCTTCTGGCTGAAGATTGTTGCAAATGTTTCAGACTTGCACATTCCAGCTTTGAAAATCTTCCACTTTTAGCTGGCTCTGTTTGTTCTGTACTAATTACAGTCCAGATCGTGGCTTATGATCAAGAAATCAAAAGCGTTTCATTTCCTTGTGCAAAGTGGTCTTTCATCTTCGATGAGATTGGTTTGCTGATTTGCTGCTGTAAACAGCAGATTCCTATAATCTAAATCAGCCGATTGACCACAGTGAGCGGCTTATACACTTCACCAACAGACCAGACTGCCTGTCTGGAAACTTGAGTGGAATGAATCTTCAGGCAAAATTGTGTTTTCTTGCAGCATTGGTCAGTCCTGTTGAGCTCCATCTACCAAGGGATGCGAAGCAGGGAAATGGAGTTGAGATACAGATCTGGCATGATATCATTGAATGGTGGAACAGGCTCGAGGGGCTGAATGGCCTACTCCTGTCTTCCTATGTTCTGAATAATGCATTTTTCATATAAACGGGTTTGGAGGAAGTTTGCGTCAGCTTAGTTGCTCTAAGTTTCGATATATAGGCAGCCAAAACATTGTTTTGTTCCTTTCTGTGTGTGTATGGATTATATTAAGATGCACAAGATGTCAATACTGCAAGTGGTATGAGAGGTCAGAAATAGGTAGGATTTGTAATCTGAGACGGCAGTTTATCCAACAGCCCTTAGAGGCTTTCTTTTTATTGACGTTCTTCTGACGGTTGACCCTTGTGGACTTTCTCATATGCATCTTTTTATGCATAATCCTCACTAAAGTTCGGTGCTTTACATCTCTTACTTGCAAATTGTGTATATTACTAGTTGATGTGATGTGTTTAAAAACCTTGTGTGTGTTTAATAGCCATCATTTCAAAATTATTTATTGGTAGTATAGTGCCTGACGACACTAATCCAGTCAGTAGATTATTTAAATAGGATTACTGTTTATCTGGGAAGATTCAGAAAGGTGTAACCTCGCAGATTAGAAGAGACGACGTTTATGTCCAGGAATTCCCATGAAACCATTGACAGAGTTAACACTAAATGGACCTAATAGAGATTTGATTGGGTAGACATCGAGAAAATGTTTCCACTTGTGGGGCATCCAAAACTAGGGATCATCAATATAAGATAGTCGCTACTAAATTCACAAAGGAATTAAAGAGAAACCTCTACTTAATGAGTGGTGAGAATGTGGAACGTCCTGACACACACACACGAATGTGATGGGCAGGAAAAGACCAGGAGTTGCATCATGACTAAACACTTCCTCCGTTATGCTTTTTGCACGCGCATGCGTATGCACACAGACTGAAGTACTTGAGGCAAATTAGCATGTCTGATTTCTTCCCATTCTTACTGTCGCAACCCAAGGTTGGTCTTTCAAAAATAATTTGAGAGATTTGGGTCTGAGTGGTTTTAAACAACAAGCTTTAATATGTTGACTAATAACGGTAGTGTTCTTGTGCAACTGTTCTACAACATTACATTAAATGACAAGCAATCAATACAGCCCGGTTTCCCCTCTTACTTCAAGGTGATTAAGCTTGACCTCCATCACTAGGCTATGGACTTTCAACCCTGCCAAGGGCTCTAACTTTTGCATGGTGGATGCTCTATGTTTATAGTACTCAGCTGCTAGGGGTTGTTTGTGCACATCTCTGTCCTTATCACCTGGACCTCTGTCTTACAGGGTGTTATTGTCTTCTGGAATGTGCAAGCTCTCGTATTATCAGAAAGTGTCTGGTTCTTTGTTCCCAAACAAAACCTGTTAGCTGGAAGTTCAGCTAATATGTCAAGAGCCAGCACATTGCAAGGACAATTTAATTTGTTGTGCTGGTGAGAAATGGTCAAACAGGTGTGGTCAATATTCCAACAGATACATTTACGGGGAAACTATGAGGGAAGGGGAAGTATATGACAGAGAACGGAATAGAAGGATATATTAATTTGATGAAGTAGGATCGGGAGAAGGGAGTGTAAAAACCAGCATAGAACAGTAGGACTGAATGGCCTGTTTCTGTGCTGTTAGTTTGATGTATTCTTTACTAGTGTGTGCCCTTCTTTTGGCATTTTGACTTTTTCTTTTAAATTTATATTCCTTTTTCAATCGCTTGACCTGGGGCTGGGATATAGTCCCAAGTAAGCATTCTACGTGGTAGAACTTGGAAGATTATTTGAAGATAGGATACATCATAGCCAAGCCTGTGCTATCCTTTCTTAATATCCAAACAAGTACTTTCCAGTCGAGGTGACTGGCTAACGGATAGGAGTGGACACTGGTTCTGAGCCCAGAGGTACGATGGACAATTGGAGGAGATGACAGTATGACCTGATCTTTTCAGCCCTAATTTTCTTCTCTCCCTTCTTCGAATGACATTGACTTCTTTCGAGTTACTGTTCTGCCGATACTGGATTTCTTCCAGCTCCTTACCAAAGTGATCATTCCACATTTGTAAGTTTCAGCTGTGGCAGACTATTCCACTCAGGGAATCACGAAGGGAGCCAACTTCTGGTCCCTAACCATGCACTTGAACCTGGATGCAATTGGGAGCGGAACCGCCAGCTCCTCACCAGTTGCACGGACCTTGTTGTGTCCCTGACTGAGATCAGCAAGCAGAACTATTCCACCTTCCTAATCTGTGTAACTCTGCTACTTGCTGGATAAGCTAAAATTTTTGTGGGGTGGCAGGGAGTGGTTATTTCAACTGCAGCCACCACCATTAACATAATGTAGATGGGTTTTATAACTGTTAATAGTAGTCCCCTGTCCCACTCCCTGAAGTATATTGGTCAAGTGTACAGCAACTTTTTGGGGGAATGAATTTGAGGTCCTCTGATAAATTAGTTAGCGCCAAAGTGCTCAAGCATTGGTTTAAAGGTTATTGCAGCCATTTAGTTTACAACTTTTCATAATTCTGTTCCTAGTCATGTGAGACGTGGCTTGTGATTTTGTTAGTGGCTTTGGGGAGGCAGGCAGCAAGATACTAAGGGAATTTAATAAGTAATTCTAGTTAGAAATCCCAAGTGAGAAGGTTACCCTGAAAGAATTTTACTGCTTGGATATGAGCCAACTCCGTTCTATTCTGAAAGGACTTGTCGTCTTTATTCTCGAGTGTGTGTGTGTTTGAAAGGCATTGGAGCCTCGGTTTGCTGACAGTGATACTCGGGTTGGAAGGCCACCAGGGGCCGTTTGCAGATCAATGTCTGAGCAGTTCTTTTTGTTTCTGGAGGGCACTGCTTAAGAAAGGTAATTTTATGATGTTGAAGCTGTTTGAAAAGTAGAATGTTTACCAAGGCCACAGTATCACCTCAAAGCACATCCTTTTGGAAGTCACAGGTAATTGTGACATGGTAAATGGGGAGAAACTGAAGTACACATGGATCGCTGATATACTGTGGGGGGCAGGGGTTGGGGAGGGGCTTCTGTGTGGTAATGTGGGCTGCAGTGACTCTTACTAGGTTTTGTCGAGACTGAGGCGCACCTGTGAGAGGACAAGCACCGGCGAGCGGGAGTTCCAGCGGCTTAAAAGAGGCATACTCGCTGTCATAGGGACAGAGAGAGAGAGTTCCACGACTGACGCCACAGTTCAGAAAGTGACACATTGAAAGGGGAGGCAGCTGATTGTTAAGTAGAACAGGTGGGTATTTCTACCCTTTTTTACTACTTTCGGCAGCTGAAGTAAAAGTAAAGGTTGTTGTAGGTAGTGTTTGGAATGGAATAAGGTCCTAGCGTAGTCACTTTAAATTAAAGGGAGTAACTAAGGAGCTTAATCTAAGGGTAAGTCATGGTAGGAGAGCTCAGCCCCGTGGTTTGCTCTTCCTGCGGTATGTGGGAAGTCAGGGACACTGGAAGTGTCCCTGGCTACCATATGTGCAGGAAGTGTGTCCAGCTGCACTATTAGCTGACCACATTGTGCAGCTGGAGCTGTGGATGGATTCACTGTGGAGCATCCGCGTTGCTGAGGACGTCGTGGATAGCATGTTTAGTGAGGTGGTCACACTGCAAGTAATGGCTGCACAGGCAGGAAAGGGATGGGCGACCACCAGACGGAGTAGTAGGTGCAGGCAGGTAGTGCAGGAATCCCCTGTGGCCATCCCCCTCTCAAACAGCTATATCACTTTGAATACTGTTGAGGGGGGGGGCGGTGCGGGTGGCTTCCCAGAGGAAAGCAGCAAGAGCCAAGTTAGTGGCACCACAGATGGCTCTCTTGAACAAGTTTGGGGGGGGGGGGGTGGTAGGTAAAAGACTGGGAGAGCCATAGTGATAGGAGCTTCAATTGTAAGGGGAACAGACAAGCATTTCTGTGGCCGCAAACGAGACTTCAGGATGGTATGTTGCCTCCCTGGTGCGAGGATCAAGGATGTCTCGGAGCGGCTGTAGGGCATCCTGAAGGGGGAGGATGAACAGCCAGTGGTACATGTCAGTACCAATGACGTAGGTAGAAAAAGGGATGAGGTCCTGTAAGATGAATTTAAGGAGTTCGGAGCTAAATTTAAAAAGCAGGACCTCAAAGGTAGTAATCTCAGGATTACTTCGTGTGCCATGTGTTAGCGAGTTTAGGAACAGGAGGATAGACCAGATGAAGGCTGGAGAAATGGTACAAGAGGGAGAGATTTAGAGTCATGTGACATCGGGAGCGGTTCTGGGGAAGGTGGGACCTGTACAAGCGAGACAGGTTACACCCCGGCAGGACTGGAACCGATGTCCTCACAGGGGCGTTTGCTAGTGCTGTTGGGGAGGATTTAAACTGGAATGGCAGGGGGATGGGAACCTGAGGAGGAAACAAGGATAGAAACGAAAGACAGGAAACAAAAAGGCAAAAGTGGAAGGCGTAGAAATCAAGGGCAAGAAACAAATAGGGCCATAGTGCGAAATAATGCTAAGATGGCTAAGAATGTTAAAAAGACGAGCCTAAAGGCATTATGTTTAAATGCGCGGAGTATTCGCATAAGGTAGGAGAATTAACCGTGCAAATAGATGTAAATGGATACGATACAGTTGTGATTACGGAGACATGACTGCACGGTGACCAAGGATGGGAACTGAACATCCAAGGGTATTCAATATTTAGGAAGGACAAGCAAAAAGGGAAAGGAGGTGGAGTAGCATTGTTGCTAAAAGAGGAAATCAATACAATAATGAGGAAGGATATTAGCTCTGAGAATCCTTATGTGGAATCTGTCTGGATGGAGCTAAGAAACACCAAGGGGCAGAAAATGTTGGTGGGGGTTGTATATAGACCCCCAAACAGCAGTGGTGATGTAGAGGATGGCATTAAACAGGAAATTAGAGATGCATACAATAAGGGTACAACTGTAATTATGGGTGATTTTAATCTACATATAGATTGGGCGAACTAAATTAGCAATAATACTGTAGAGGAGGTATTCCTGGAGTGCGTACGTGAGGTTTTTTGAACCAGTACGTTGAGGAACCAACTAGAGAACAGGCCATTGTAGACTTGGTATTGTGTAATGAGAAAGGATTAGTTAACAATCTTATTGTGCGGGGTTCCTTGGGGAAGAGCGACCATAACTTGATGGAATTCTTCATTAAGATGGAGAGTGAGCGAGTTGATTCGAGACTAGGGTCCTGAATCTAAATAAAGGAAACTATGAAGGTATGAGGTGCGAGTTGGCTATGATAGATTGGGGAACGTTACTTAAAGGGTTGACAGTGGATAGGCAATGGCTAGCATTTATAGAGCGCGTGGATGAACTACAACAATTGTTCATTCCTGTCTGCCGCAAAAATAAAACTGGAAGGGTGGCTCAACCGTAGCTTACAAAAGAAATTGGGGATAGTATTAGATCCAAGGAGGAGAAATATAAAATGGCCAGAACAAGCAGCAAACCTGAGGATTGGCAGCAGTTTAGAATTCAGCAAAGGAGGACAAAGGGATCAATGAAGAAGGGGAAAATAGAGTATGAGAGTAAGCTTGCAGAGAACATAAAAACTGACTGTAAAAGCTTCTATAGATCTGTGAAGAGAAAAAGATTAGTGAAGACAAATGTGGGTCCCTTACAGTCAGAAACAGGGTAATTTATAATGGGGAACAAAGAAATGGCAGACCAATTAAATACATACTTTGGTTCTGTCTTCACAAAGGAGGATGCAAATTACCTCCCAGAAATGTTGGGGAACATCGGGTCTAGCGAGAAGGAGGAACTGTATGAAATCAGTATTAGTAGGGAAGTGGTATTAGGGAATTGGTGGGATTGAGGGCCGATAAATCACCAGGGCCTGATAATCTACATCCCAGAGTATTTAAGGAAGTGGCCCTAGAAATAGTAGATGCATTGCTGGTCATTTTTCAAAATTCTATAGATTCTGGAACAGTTCCAACGGAGGGTAGCTAATGTAACCCCACTATTTAAAAAAGGAGGTCGAGAGAAAACGGGGTTAGCCTGACATCAGTAGTGGGGAAAATGCTAGAGTCCATTATAAAAGATGTAATAGCAGAGCACTTGGAAAAAATGACAGGATCGGACAAAGTAAAAATGGATTTACAAAAGGGAAATCATGCTTGACAAATCTACTGAAGTTTTTTGAGGATGTAACTAGTAGAACAGATAAGAGAGAACCAGTGGATGTGGTGTATTTGAACTTTCAGAAGGCTTTCGTTAAGGTCCCACATAAGAAATTAGCGTGCAAAATTAAAGCACATGGGATTGGGGGGTAAGATACTGACATGGATAGAGAACTGGTTGGCAGACAGGAAACAGAGAAGGAATAAACGGGTCTTTTTCCGAGTGGTAGGCAGTGACTAGTGGGGTACCGCAGGGATCACTGCTAAGACCCCAGCTATTCACGATATATATTAATGATCGAGATGATGGAATTAAATGCAATATATCCAAGTTTGCAGATGAGACAAAGCTGGGTGGGAGTGAGCTGTGAGGACGATGCAAAGAAGCTCCAGTGTGATTTGGACAGGTTGAGTGAGTGGGCAAATACATGGCAGATGCAGTATACTGTTGATGATAAATGTGAGGTTATTTGCTTTGGTGGCAAAAACAGGAAGACAGATTATTATCCGAACTGCGAAAGATTGGGAAAGGGGGAGGTGCAGCGAGACCTGGGTGTCCTTGTGCACCAGTCGCTGAAAGTAAGTATGCAGGTGCAGCAGGCAGTTAAGAAGGCAAATGGTATGTTCGCCTTCAAAGCGAGAGGATTCGAGTACAGGAGCAGGGATGTCTTGTTGCAATTAAACAAGGCCTTGGTGAGACTACATCTGGAGTATTGTGTGCAGTTTTGGTCTCCTTATCTGAGGAAGGATGTTCTTGCTATGGAGGGAGTGCAGCAAAGGTTCACCAGACTGATTCCTGGGATGGCAGGACTGACGTATGAAGAGAGATTGGGTCGATCAGGCTTGTATTCGCTAGAGTTTCGAAGAATGAGAGAGGATCTCATAGAAACCTGCAAAGTTCTAACAGGACTGGACAGACTAGATGCAGGAAGGATGTTCCCGATGGCGTGGGAGTCCAGGACCAGGGGGTCACAGTTTAAGGATAAAGGGGTAAGCCATTTCGAACTGAGATGAGGAGAGAGTTCTTCACCCAGAGAGTGGTGAACCTGTGGAATTCTCTACCATGGAAAGCAGTTGAGGCCAAATCATTAAATATATTCAAGAAAGAGTTAGATTTAGTTCTTAGAGCTAAAGGGATACGGAGAGAAAGCGGGAACAGGGTACTGAGTTTGGATGATCAGCCATGATAGTATTGAATGGTGGAGCAGGTTCGAAGGGCGAATGGCCTACTCCTGCTCCTATTTTTCTCTGTTTCTACAAGACTAAATATATCTATGACTCTATATTTTGGGTTTTTACAGGATAATCCATATTCAGACCCCTTTAAGCACCGCCAAACACTAGGAAACAATGGGATGTTGGGTTAATGCTTTTTAATCTTGCACATCCCAGTACATACAGTGACCATGAGACTACTCATAGACTCAGATACTCATGGGAGGACTCATCAGGATAAGTTTTAAGTGCATAGCTCTAAACTGCTTATGCTGGTTGAAGCTCGAAGTTTAGGTCCCACTGAGCTTCTGTGTGTTGTACCATTTGTAATCATAGTATTGTCTTGGGATCATGATGTCAACATGCTCTGGTTATTTTTAATTAATATGTAATGTGTTAACCCATTGTCATCTTGTCCTCTTTAGTGCATGACACTATCGTTGCTTTTCTTGTGGCTTGTACCCTACTGTCTCCTTTTTGTCTCATAGCTTTTCTCTATAATCTATTGTATTCATAAGTCTGCTGATCATCTGCTGATTTCTTGGCTTGCTGCCCAGAAAGCCATGTCTGTCTTTACAGATTATTAGTGCATTAATGTCTGTTCACTGGTTCTAATCTTGTCCTGAATATGACCTCTTGGAACCTGCCAATATACAGATTCTTAGTTTGACTGTGTGCAAGTATCTTTAATATTGAGAATTGTTTAATAAAGTTATTAGAATTATTAGGGTCTTCTTCTGACCTACCCCTGTCTACTCTGTGTCTGAATGTTCCTCTCATTGGGGGGGGGGGCTTTCTGACTGCCTCTCTTAGACTTGGTAAAAGATGGCAAGTGTAACACTGAGTAAGATGTGGGGCCATAGCTTGAATTCCTTGTTCCATCTTTCAGCATCCTTCACAGACAAGTGAAGGAAAGCTCGGTTGACTGGTTCTATGGAAAGCCATGTGCTATGCATGTCCATGGCAAACGTTTGTCATGTTGCAGATGGGCGATGGATCTTTTGTCTCTTGCTCTTGAGATGTAGAAAACCCCCAGACATGTACCATAGTGTTATTCTTTCCCAGCTGAATGTTGTGATCATAATCATAAGATCATAAGAAGCAGGAGTAGGCCATTTGGCCCCTCATGCCTGCTCCGCCATTCAATAAGATCATGGCTGATCTGTTTGTGGCCTCAACTCCACTTTGCTGCCTGCCCTCATAACCCTTGGCTCCCTTGTAGATCAAAAATCTGTCTAACTCAGCCTTGAATGTATTCAATGACCCAGCCTTCACTGCTCTCTGGGGAAGAGAATTCCAAAGATGAATTGCTGTCTGAGAAAATAAATTCCTCCTTATCTCTGTATTAAACAGGAGACCCCTTATTTTTAAAATGTGCCCCCAATACTAGATTCCCCCACAAAGGGAAATATCCTCTTAGCATTTACCCTGTCAAGCCCCCTCAGACTCTTATGCTTCAATAAGACCACCTCTCATTCTTCTAAACTCAGAGTTCTAGACCTGCTCACCCTTTCCTCATAAGACAACCCCTTCATCCCAGGAATCAGCCTAGTGAACCTTTTCTGAACTGCTTCCAGTGCAAGTATATTCCTCCCTTGAGTAAGGAGACCCAAACTGTACGCAGTACTCTAGGTGCGATCTCACCAATGCCCTGTACAGTTGTAACAAGACTTCCCTACTTTTATACTCCATCCCCCCCTGCAATAAATGCCAACATTCCATTTGCCGTCCTTTTTCTTCTTGTGTCTTGGATAACATCTCATGGGCATAATTTGGCCAACAATGTTTAGTCTTTGTGTGAGAGTGATTTAGGTTAGACAAGCTTAAAAGTATCCCTGTATTCTTTGCTCCAAGCTAGAGAACATGGATTTTATTTTCTTTCGCAGGTTTTGTTATGAGAATTTAGGGCTTTGCGCTGATTTCTCCCTATTTCTCTATCGTTGCATCATTAGGACAGGTATTCCTGATGCCTCCCTTGTCTCTTGGCTTTAAGTCTGTACTCCCGTATAATCTGGATACAACATAAAAATAAATATAAATATCTCTAGGAATGGAATTAGGATGGTTGCTATTACCTATGAAAGTATCTGAACAAGTTAGGCTCTACGCTCCACCCAATTGTTACCCATCAGGTCCAGTCCACACCATTGTCAATGAGAAGTCTCCCTCCGAGTCAACTACCTGGAGTAAGATTTGAAGACAAGGATGCAAAAATCCTTTTTTGATGTAATATACCTTGCAGTCATTGAGTTTTTGATTAAGAACTTAATGAGCCATACTTTCATCTGTATAAGAAGAAAAAGGAATTTGAAACAAGACAACAAATAAATAGCTCAGCTGCAGCCATATACTTAAAAAATGTCCAATTTTATTTTGCTGCACAGAATGCCATTGGATCTTACCCGGGTTCAGTTTTGAGAGGCAAAGCAACAAGTACAAGGTCCTGCAATTTGACTTCTCAGCAAGAATGCAGTGTTCACACCTTTAGTCTTCCAAGACATCGTTGCAGTTTGGCAACAAAATATTAGTTATATTTTACACTCAATCATGCTCCTGCCCTTAATGTAAAATAATGATGTGAGCAGGATTTGTTAAAGTGGACATTAGAAGCCAATTCTACCATCACTTTATGGCCTATGTGAGATGACTTCAGCTTTGAGTTGACATAGAATCAGAGCCTGGGTGTGGGTTTGCCAAATTCTGAGGAATCAGATTTAAAATTAAGAATTTATATAGCATTAGTTGCCGTTTGCGAAAGAGAGTTCCAAACTTCTACCAGCTTTTGCATGGAGAGGTGTTTCCTAATGTCACTCCTGAAAGATCTGGCTCTAATTTTTAAAATATACTCCCTAGTCGTAGACTGCCCAACCAATGGGAATGGATTTTACTGACCCCATCTGTCGTCTTAATATTTTGAAAACTTTATCAAATCACCCCTTCACCTTCTCAATTCTAGGGAATACAAGACTAGTTTTTGTAATCTCACCTTGTAATTTAACCCTTGGAGTCCAGGTATCATTCTGGTAAACCTATGCTGCACTTCCTCCAAGGTCAGTATATCCTTCCTAAGGTGTGGTGCCCAGAACTGCTCACTGTACTCCAGGTAGTCTAACCAGGGTTTTGTATAGCTGTAGCATGAGTTCTTCTCCCTTGTATTCTATTCTTCTTGTGGCGCAGTGGTTAGCGCTGCAGCCTCACAGCTCCAGGGACCCGGGTTCGATTCTGGGTACTGCCTTTGCAGAGTTTGCAAGTTCTCCCTGTGTCTGTGTGGGTTTTCGCCGGGTGCTCCAGTTTCCTCCCACAGCCAAAAGACTTGAAGGTGATAGGTAAATTGGCCATTGTAAATTGCCCCTTGTGTAGGTAAGTGGTAGGGAATATGGGATTACTGTAGGGTTAGTATAAATGGGTGGTTGTTGGTTGGCACAGACTCGTTGGGCCGAAGGGCCTGTTTCAGTGCTGTATCTCTAAATAAATAAATAAAGGCCAGCATTCCATTAGCCATTTTGATTATTTTCTGTACTTGTTCGATATGTTAATGATTATGTACTTGGACTTGCGAATCCCTTTGAACCTTCATTCTTTTGAGCTTTTCACCATTTAGGAAGTACCCTGTCCAATCCTTTTCAGCTCTTTTCCTCCCTAAAGCTCTCCGCTTCTTTATCTTGCTTTCATCCTTTAAGACACTCTTCAAAACCTACCTCTTTGACCAAGCTTTTGATCATCTGCCCCAATATCTCATGTGGCTCAGTGTCATTTTTTTAGTTTAATGCCTCTGTGAAGCTCCTTGGGATGTTTTGTTTTGTTAAAGTCGGCACTTAGAAATTTTTTTAGGTCCAAAGTGGATGACTTCACACTGGCCTACATTATGATCCATTTGCTACAGTTTTGCCCGTTCACTTAATCTATCAATATCTCTTTGTAAAGTCGCCTATTTTTGTGTCATTGGAAAATTTGGGTATGTAGCTCTCTATCAGATCATCTAAGTCATGAATAAATACGATGAATAGTTGAGGTTCCAACACAGATCCTTGCGGGACACCACTGGTCACATCCTGTCAATTGGAGTCCCTGCCTATTATCCCTACTCTCTGTCTCCTGCCACTCCATCAATTTCCTAAACAGGTCAGTAATTTAAGTTTCACATTCTAACCACCCTGAGTAAAGAAGTTTCTCCTGAATTACTTATTGGATTTATTAGTGACTGTTATAAAGTTGAAGCGACAAATGTAAGAGCAGTTCTCAGGCAGAAGATAAAGACTACTTGGGGGAGGGGAGGAAAAAAGTTGCACTTTGCTGATTAAAACAATCAAAACATTGCTGTGTTCACACTTACATCCTTTTGTCCCCTGTTGTGCTTCTTTTAGCCCTCTTTTCTTGCCAGTGTTTCTGTTATCTGACCACAATACTTTTCTGCAGATAAGTTTGCAGCATGACTCAAGAAACTTCGACCAATCTAGGAATTGTAGATCAGAGGATTTTGTATGATGGGAAATCAAAAGTAAAAAAAAAAATGTGGTACATGAACTACAATTACGAAGATTATTTTTTCTAAGAGAACCTGCAATCAAAACTTTTAATATTTTTTGACTTCAGGCCGCACTTAGCATTTGATTTAGTCTCCCTGTGGGCTAGCAACATTTGCACTTCCTACTCACTGACCTTTTAGTGTCAGCAAGTGCCTGTTTATGAAGGGGTGTTGAGTGCAGTGTTGACATATTTTGCCTTTTGTTTTCTTCCTCTTGTTAAAGGGTGCTGAGGCCAATTAGTTTGGCCCAGACGGGGTTTGAATTCGGGACATCCTTTGGTCTATGTCTTACACTGGGCAGTGTATTTACTGACTGAGCCATGGGGACATGCGAAGTCAAGTCCTGCTAGAAAATATCATGGATCAGAATATTAATTCATTGTGTTACAGAATACTTGTATGGATGAGTTTTATAGTAGAAATAGATAGTGAGCCTCATGGTGCTGACTTAGTAAACCACGAGAATGAATTTTGGCTAATGGATGGTGTGCTATCAGGCTTGGAGCATTGCTGTGGATTAGGATTAGTAGGTATCTGTGCCTAAATCCTGTGGTATGAGGGTGTTTCAGCAGTGTTCTTGCTGGGTCATTGTTTCTGGTTGTGAAGATATTTCCAACAAAGAGTTTTCCAATTGGCTGGTCAGCACCTGAAAGAGACAATGTATTGTTTCAACTGGGGCCTATTGTTAAAGTACCTGATGTGAAGTCAAGCGGAAACTTGAACCTTCCATTCTCTCTTTCAGATGCTGACTGGCGCCTTTTTCCAGCATTTTATAATTTTGTTCCTTTTTTTTCCCCCTTTCTCTGCTGGTTTTCCCATTGATGTATTTAAGGGGAAGCACTTGAAGGAGAAAGGAATAGAACTCCCCTGCTCCTCTTCCAAAAGGGAGCCATGGGCTATTTGGTGCCTGCCTCAGAGGACAGATGGGGCATTCATTGGTTTAACATCTCATCCAAAAGACGGCATTTGTGCATTGAAAGAAAATGCAACATTGAGTCAGCAAGGGGATGCCGGGGATGATGATTCTTCTTTGGCCTCCTTGTCTCTGGAGACAATGGGTAAGCGCCTGGAGGTGGTCAGTGGTTTGTGGAGCAGCGCCTGGAGTGGCAAAAAAGGCCAATACTAGAGTGACGGACTCTTCCACAGGCGCTGCAGGTAAAATTGGTTGTCAGGGCTGTTTCGCAGTTGGCTCTCCCCTTGCGCTTCTGTCTTTTTTTCCTGCCAACTGCTAAGTCTCTTCGACTCGCCACACTTTAGCCCCGCCTTTATGGCTGCCCGCCAGCTCTGACGATCGCTGGCAACTGACTCCCATGACTTGTGATCAATGTCACAGGACTTCATGTCGCGTTTGCAGACGTCTTTAAAGCGGAGACATGGACGGCCGGTGGGTCTGATACCAGTGGCGAGCTCGCTGTACAATGTGTCCTTGGGGATCCTGCCATCTTCCATGCGGCTCACATGGCCAAGCCATCGCAAGCACCGCTGACTTGGCCGGGTATATAAGCTGGGGATGTTGGCCGCCTCGAGGACTTCTGTGTTGGAGATACGGTTCTGCCACCTGATGCCAAGGATTCTCTGGAGGCAGCCAAGATGGAATGAATTGAGACGTCGCTCGTGGCTGACATACGTTGTCCAGGCCTCGCTGCCGTAGAGCAAGGTACTGAGGACACAGGCTTGATACATGCGGACTTTTGTGTTCCGTGTCAGTGCGCCATTTTCCCACACTCTTGGTCTGTCTGGACATAGCAGTGGAAGCCTTTCCCATGCGCTTGTTGATTTCTGCATCGAGAGACAGGTTACTGGTGATAGTTGAGCCTAGGTAGGTGAACTCTTGAACCACTTCCAGAGCGTGGTCGCCGATATTGATGGATGGAGCATTTCTGACGTCCTGTCCCATGATGTTCGTTTTCTTGAGGCTGATGGTTAGGCCAAATTCGTTGCAGGCAGCCGCAATCCTGTCCATGAGTCTCTGCAGACACGCTTCTGTGTGAGATGTTAATGCAGCATCGTCAGCAAAGAGAAGTTCCCTGATTGAGGACTTTCCGTACTTTGGTCTTCGCTCTTAGACTGGCAAGTTTGAACAACCTGCCACCTGATCTTGCGTGGAGGAAAATTCCTTTTTCTGAATACTTGAACGCATGTGAGAGCAGCAGGGAGAAGAAAATCCCAGACAGTGTAGGTGCGAGGACGCAGCCCTGTTTCATGCCACTCAGGATAGGAAAGGGGTCTGATGAGGCACCGCTATGCTGAATTGTGCCTTTCATATTGTCATGGAATGAGGTGATGATACTTAGTAGCTTTGGTGGATATCGAATCTTTTCTAGTAGTCTGAAGAGACCACGTCTGCTGACGAGGTCAAAGGCTTTGGTGAGATCAACGAAAGCAATGTAGAGGGGCATCTGTTCGCGGCATTTCTCCTGTAGCTGATGAAGGGAGAACAGCATGTCAATGGTCGATCTCTCTGCTCGAAAGCCGCACTGTGCCTCAGGGTAGACACGCTCGGCCAGCTTCTGGAGCCTGTTTAAAGCGACTCGAGCGAAGACTTTCCCCATTATGCTGAGCAGAGAGATTCCACAGTAGTTGTTGCAGTCACCGCGGTCACCTTTGTTTTTATAGAGGGTGATGATATTGGCATCGTGCATGTCCTGAGGTACTGCTCCCTCATCCCAGCACAGGCAAAGCAGTTCGTAGAGTGCTGAGAGTATAGCAGGCTTAGCACTCTTAATTATTTCAGGGGTAATGCCGTCCTTCCCAGGGGCTTTTCCGCTGGCTAGAGAATGAATGGCATTACTGAGTTCCGATTTTGTTGGCTGTACGTCCAGCTCATCCATGACTGGCAGAGGCTGGGCTGCATTGAGGGCAGTCTCAGTGACAACATTCTCCTTGGAGTACAGTTCTAGGTAGTGCTTAACCCAGCGGTCCATTTACTTCCGTTGGTCAGTGATTGTGTCCCCTGATTGAGATTTGAGGGGGGCGATCTTTTTGATGGTTGGCCCAAAAGCTCTCTTAATGCCATCATACATTCCTGTGATGTATCCGGTGTTAGAGGCCAGCTGAATATGACTGCATAGGTGTTGCCAGTAGCCATTTGCGCAGCGCCTGGCTGCTTTAAGTGCTACGGATGTTAACTCGCTGGGGGCTTTCTTGTAGTTCAGCAGTGCAATGCGCTTAGCGGCTATGACAGGTTCCAGCTCTTCAAAGTGAGATTGAAACCAGTCTGCATTCCGCTTCACGCGTTTGCCATAGGTGATCATAGCTGACTCATAGATGGCGTCTCTGATGTGGGCCCACTTGGTCTCGGCATCCCCTGTGGGAGTGTTTTGAAGGGCTTTTTCAAGTGAATTTAGAAGTTTTTGGAACAGCTGTGGATAAGAAATTCTGCTCGTGTTGATGCGCGGGTGGCCCTTCTGCTTGGAGTGATGCAGCTTCTTTGGTTTGAATCTAACCTTGCTGCACACCAGGGAGTGGTCTGTGTCGCAGTCCGCACTGTGGAAGCTGCGTGTGATTTGAACACTGTTTAAGGAGGCTCACCTTGTGACGATGAGGTCCAGCTGGTGCCAACGACGTGCCTCCAAGAAACCTGTTGACAGGGTTTATTGTGAAAGAAAGAGTTGGTGATGCAGAGGTTATGATAGGTACATAACTCAAGCAGTCTCTGTCCATTCTCATTCATTCTTCCAATGCCATAGCGCCCAAGGCAGGAGGGCCATGAGTCATGGTCGGCCCCAACCCTGGCATTAAAGTCCCCCAGCAGGAACAGATGTTCGGTATTGGGGATGCTACTAATGATATTATGGAGTTCCTCGTGGAACTGGTCTTTAGCTTCAGGTGGAGATCAGAGTGTTGGAGCACAGATGCTGAGTAGGTGTACTGGACCAGAGGCGGTGAACAGTCGGATGGGCAGTATGCGTTCCGAGCCATTTGAGGGAGGCTCTATCGTGCTGAGCAAAGAGTTTCTGATGGCGAAGCCCACTCCATGCTGTCTTGGTTCTTCAGGATCCCTGCCCTGCCAGAAGAAGGTGTAGTCCTGCTCTCTTAGATCCACTAGCAGGGAGGCGTGTCCACTGAAGTGCTGCAATGTCCACATTGAGTCTACTGAGCTCGTTGTTAATAATGGCGGTCTTCCGAGAATCGTTGATTTGTGTAAGGTCTTCCGACAGGCCAGGCCACACAGTTCTGACTTTCCAGCTTGCAAAGCGAAGGGCTGGTACCTTCTTTCCTTTTTTTATCATGCTGTTTGGTGCGGTGTTGCAGTCCGCTTTTCGGGCAATGACCCTGAGCTCCAAGCACCCATTGAAGCAGGTGGACTGTAGCGGGACAGAACCTTATTGACCAGGGGCTTCTCGGTTTGAGGCGGGCGGTAGCTGTCCAGTGAGGTGAGATGACCTCTCCCACCGACAAAGGCAACCCGTGGTGCCCAATCTTTACGCCAATTGAGCTGGACTTATAACCCGTAACTGCTGCCTTCCGTGTTGTTTCGGTCGCTGTGAGGCGACTATGGAGTGACCTCTCCATGGCGCTTGCCTGGGCGAACGTATGGGGGTTGTGAGTTGCCCAAGCATCAAAACCTCCCTCTCGGCCTTTATGGTGGGGTCCAAAGGACATGCCACATGACCGCCTTCGGGGTTCCTCTCCGGATTTTCTGTTAGGGTTTACTCCCTTAGCCTTGGACTCTCCCGAGACACCCACAAGGCAGTGGGGTTGTTGGGCCCCTGCTCAGGCATAGGTGGATGCCGGTGAGAGGGGGAGCTGGGAAGGGGGGTGCAGGGGAAGGTGGTGTGAGGGGGGAAGATGGTGGGGGGAAGGGGGTGCAGGTAATAAAACATTTCATCAGTTCCGACCATCCCAGAAGAAATTGCTGTGCCTGGTGTGTTGGTTGCTGCTGTGTTTAACAGGATTCCTCATAAGGATTACTAATGGACATGACAACGGCGAATGGTTCATAACCCAGCACAAAATCACTGCCACACATCAATTGTCATCAACCTGGGAGAATGTTACCAGTGTTACCAATGAAACAGGTTGCAAAACAGATGCCGGGGATAAGAGAAGATAATCGCAGTGAGAAACCTCCAAAAAGTAGAGCAGAGGAGGTTAGGAATAAAATTGTTCAAAGTTTTTCAAATGATCTGGAAGAATAAACAGTGGAAGATTCTTTCTCCTGAATGGTAATTTGGAACGGAGGGCATAAAGTCAGCATTTATACTGAAAGTATAAAGGGGAAGGTTGGAAAAAATTTGCTCAGCGTTACTACAATATGCAATGTGTTATTGCAAGTCGCTAATGAGGTTGGGTCAATCCCTATTATAGAAAATAAAGACTAAGAAAAACTTTAAAGAGCACGAGAGAGAGAGCAGGAAATGGGATTAGAGGAAGGTGGCATTGATGCGGAGCAGCATTGAAAGGGGCATGATGAACTGAATGGCTTCCACAAGTGCTGAAATTTCCATTATCATTTGAGGTGGTCTGTTTGAGAGGGGTGGGTGGTCTACCAGTAGGTGCTGGGTGAGTTGTTATGTTTAAAAAATGATTTGGAAGTTGCGCTAAACATAGACGAAGGACAACGTCTTTAATTTTTTAATATATTAAAGCACTGGCTAACTACACACTGATCAGTGAGCTGTAGAATTGGAGGGGCTTTTCTTCCAGCGGAAAAGAAGGGATTGGAGATTTGGGTAATGGTGAAATCTGTCCTTTTGTTAAACAGGATTAATTTCCTGTGTTTTATTGCTGAGACTTCCAACAGCTTGTTGAATGCTTCTTCCTCCTCCCTCCCCCTCAAATGCTTGAGTATTTTAAATAAGGTGATCTCTTTTCTTATTTAAATGCATGTTTTGAAATGTGAAAATGTGTGATGTGGGCAGCACAGCCTCTGCTGCTGTGAAACCCCAGGAGCTTCTAGTCAGTAAAGTGACGTATAAAAAAAACACAATCAGAGGCGAGTGTTTCCTGTGAATGAGGATGTCAGCTGTCAGATTCCCCCCTGTCTTCCCCCCCACCGTTTCTCCTCCCCTCCCCTCCCCAGTCTCCTTTCTCCTCCCCCTGTCCGGAAGCTCTCAGCTGGAGATGGCATCTTTGCGAGCAGCCTTTCAGTCCTGATTGTAACAACTTCCAGACTTTGCAGAAAGGGGGAAAAAAAGGTGTTTTTTTTTGCATTGCAGGGAGGGGAAGAAGAGGGAAAAACAAGCTTTCATTCAGTTGGACTTGGACTTAATTGGAAAGGGCAGGTCATGTTCTTTTCAGACACAGGTTAGATGGAAGGCACCACAAGCTATCGATGAAAGATTGTGCAAGGACCATAAGATCGTAGCTGCTGGAGTTTGTGGATACAACTCTGCTTTCTCTCTCTCTCTCTCTTTTCCCCCCCCCCCCCCCCCCAATAACTCCCCACCTCAGTTTGTTGTGCGTGTGGAAGAAGCACGACATAAATACACGGACTTCCACAATGGATGTTGGAAAAACGGTAAGTGTGTGTAACTGTGGGAAGCTGGAGGACCAAAAGCTACAGAATCCCCAGATGGGAGTCTTTTACTCTGAGAAATACCTGGGACAGTAATGTTAACCCGTAACAATTTGAAGTGTTGTAGCTTTTATTGTGTGGAGCTGACTAGCTTCTCTGCACACAAATGTTACAAAGGCAGCTGTAGAAAAAAAGCGCTCTATTGTTGGAGCTTTTGTCAGCACTATCGACTGGGTCGATGAGGCTGGGTGGTATGGAGGGAGCATGTATAAATATGCTGGTGTTTGACAGATTTTCAAACATAAAAAAAAATCCCTAAGCAATTGGAAAACTATGATGGTTGGACAGATCTGGTAATATCACAGTACTTATTGGGTAAAATCAGCGAGCAAAAGCAGTCACTTCTTAGTACTGCATGTGGTGGTGTTTGTATTCAGTTGCATAATGTTCACTGGCTTCAATCACAGAATAGCCTAGTGAGCTGCTGCTGGCAGCCGGGGAGAGCCCTGTTTAGCATGAGCAGCCCACGCAGTCTCAGCATATTGTGTGGAGCACTTCCTCCTGACCCTCCCTCTCCCATCTGCCATACTCGCACCCCATCTGAATACAAATGCTGCTGTCGCCTCCACATTCAGACAAAAGTTTATCTTGGGATCTCTTTCAGCAGAAATTGACTTTTTTCCAAAAGAAAACGGTTTTCTCTTTGGGAGCCCTCTACCTTTGAGAGATTTGAATCAATGGATATTGATAATGGTATCAGTAAGAATACCAGGATGACTTTATTCGGGAAGGGCAAATGTTATTCAGTAACATGTAACAGTACAGGATTACCTCTTGATGCAATGTGCACTGTTTGCGGCTCATTCTGTAACTTACAAACTTTTGGTTAAATGTGCTTTCTGTTAAATGACCAAAGAATGGAGTGTGTTGTGTTCCCCATTGAAACTCGAGTATATTTTTGTGATGTTTAGATTCAAGGCCACACTGCAAAGTCATGTACAATTAATCAAACATTATATTTATTTATCTCTCCACATGGCTTGTTGTGAGTTTGGGAGAGTGGGCTTAATGTTGCTGATCACTGTCCTTTCACTTTCGAGAAAAGATACTGACCTTCATTCCGTAGTACTGGGCCACATTTAGTTTAACCTTCTGTTGCTTTGGCCATGGCTATGCTGAGTTTTGATCATCAACTAATTTGTGGTTGGATATGTGAGGACTGCTAAAGAAAGAATTTGAGTTTGTATATCACTTCTTCACAACTCTACTAAAATATTACCCTCCGCCCCCACACACAGCATACAGATTGAATTACATTGCACAATTACCATTGTGTGTGTAACTTTGGCAACCATTTTGCACACACAAAAATCAAACAAATGCCATTGAGATGAACAATCAGTTAATCTGTTTTGGTGGCATTGGTTGAGGGATGAAATGGACAGGATAGCTGGAGAACACCAAGCTCTTTGAATAGTTCCATGAAATCTTTAATGTCTATCTGAACAGGTGGATATGACCTCAGTTTAATGGCTTACCCAAAAAATGGTACTGTTGAAAATTCAGTGCTCCCTCAACATTGCATTGAAATATCAGACCAGGTTGTGTGCTCAGATCTTGGTATGAAGCTTGAAACCACAACTCCCTCACTCAGCCATTCGCCAAGCTGGCACTTGAGGGGTAGTTCTTTCCAACTTGACGCTGTTGAGCAGGTTTACAACTTGGGACTGTATATGGGGAACTTAGGCGGAAGTCCATTAATTTAACTCGCCCAAAAATTATGCACCTAAATGTTTGGTACTCATGTCAGGCAAAACTTTGACCAACAAAACAAAGTTGGAAAGTTCTCCTTTGGGTATGAAGTCTTCTGAGTATTTTTCAAGGGTCCATTTCTATGTTATAATATGGCAGGACCAGTGTTCTACCATAAGGTGTCACCAGTGAACTTTGGGAATAGAATGCCACCTGTTGGTGAAAATTGAACACTGCAGCATTCCAGTGACATTGTCGATCCTTTGTCCTAGGCAGAGGTTTTTTTTTAAGTTTAGACCCCTAATCTGGATTAGTCTGATATTTTTCAGTTTCACTTATTCTAGAACTAGGAAATTGTAATGTGGTATTCTGTTCATGAAGCTTTTAAGTCAGCTCCACAGGACGGCTGATTCGGGGTGAGTGCCTGGGACATGGGATTCAGTGCAAAGCAGTGGTAGTATCGGTACCTGTTTGCTTAAATCAATTTATGCGTGCCTCCTCCAAATCTACCTCTTTGTTCCTGCTTTCAGTCCCTTAATTCTCCTCTGCTGCCCAGCAACCATCCTGTCTTTAGTGGAGCATTTGCTATCTTAAAAGTGGTGTAGAAATGCAAGTGTTTATATATAGGTACCATCTCATATTGTGATATGTTTTATCTGTGATGCTGTTAGTTTATCACCTCAATATCACCCGTTAAGTTACTATTTCATAGGAACATAGAAGCAGGAGTAGGCCATTCAACCCGTTGAGCCTGCTCTGCCTTTCAATTAGATCATGGCTGATCATCGACTTCAACGCCACTTTCCCATGCTGTCCCCATATCCCTTGATGTCATTCGTATCCTGATATCTATTGATTTCTGTCTTGAACATGCTCAATGATTGAGCTTCCGCATTCCTCTGGGGTAGAGAATTCTAAAGATTCGTCACCCTCTGAGTGAAGAAATTCCTCCTCATCTCAGTCTTAAATGGCCTGCCCCTTATTCTGAGACTATGACCCCTGGTTAACCTAGCGTTGTGTTGTTAATTCAAATTGTTCCCTGCAAACGTGATTCTAATTTGTTAGAGCAGACTCTGCAGTTGTATTTCTGGATATTATTCACAATTCAAATAGACTCGTGGAAATTTCACATATCCACTATGACCATTTTACTTAAGTCCTAGTGATGATATTGACTGATCTCTGGTGTTAGGTCATTTCTTTTCAATATTTCATTGACTCCTAAAGAGCTGGGCATTTAAAAAAAAAGTAAATTTGTCTACTCGTTAATTTACTATTGGAGGGTGGTGCATGAAACAGTGCCCACTAGAATGTAGGTAGACATTGCCCAGACTCATTACTCAACATCTGAAAAACAATGCTTTGTATTTCTGGATCTGAATAGCTGTGCACTTGTGGATTTATCCCAGTGCCTGTCTATTCATTGGATGCACCCAGAGTCATCCTTGTTCTGCACAGCCTTGTGGTGCTGAGCATCAAATCCAATGAAGACTTGATGTAAAAAGACAAAAGCTAGAGTTTGATTTTGCTGTGCTGGTTAGGAGTGACTGAACTGAGAATCAGTTGGATTTCTTGTATGCCCCTGTCTGTGATCAGAAGGCAGCTGACAGAATCTTGTCGCACATGAAGAATGGTCCATTGGTGTAGATCTGGAGAGTGTCCTGTGCTGTAGCACTGTCAGCATCTTGAGAGAGAATTAGAGGGGAAGTCCACCTTGTGACCACCATAGGCCCTGCTGCTTGTATCCTAACTTGTCCCAAGTCCTGTTCGCCCATTACCCCTGTGCTGGCTGACTTACATTGGCTCCTGGTCCGGCAACCTCCTGAATTTGAAAATTCACATCCTTGGTCTCAAATTCCTCCATGGTTTTGTCCCTTCCTATTTCTGTAACCTCCTCCAGCCCGACAACCCTCCAAGATCTCGCTCCACCATTGGAGGCTGTGCCTTCAGCTGCCTGGCCCGAAGCTCTGGAACTCCCTCACTAAACCCTCTCCCCATCTCTCTACTTCTCTTTTTCCTCTAAGACATGCCTTAAAAGCAACTTCTTTGACTATACTTTTTGTCACTTGTCCGAACATTTATTGTGTGGCTCGGTTTCAAATTTTGTTTCATGCTCCTGTAAAATGCTTTTATCATGTCAAAGGTGTTATATAAATGCAACTTGTTAATAATTATGTCTCTGCTGCAGTGCTAGTTTCATAAGTCTGTAGGTATCAGCAAGGGTGCTCTTTTTTTGTTTCTATGTGAGCTCCTTTTGAGTTTGAGCTCTCTATCTCATTGAATCCATTGTACATTGTTTCCTGTCTCTCTCCTGTGTAGATTGGCGACTGAAGCGATAATTAAGTTGCTGGCGTGACAGCTATGAATAATTTAAAAATGAAGCATGCTATTGAGCTTGCTTATCAGCTGGGGGGCTGCTGTTTTTACTGCCTGTTTGCCCAGCAAACTTGCAAAAAAGATCCCCTTGCATTGAGGATTAACAAGGAGAAAGAGGGGAGTTGCCTTGTTGTGGATCCAAAATTCTCTGTGGTCTCTTTTTGTAACTTGTATCTGTGTCTCATGTTTTTTTTAAGAATGTGAACATAGACACATGTCACACATCGTTACAGAAGCGAAACCATTTTAAAATCAGGAAAAAATGTCGCTTAATTAATGTCAAATGTTTCTGAACAGTACTTCACAATTTGCAAAATTCCCTGACCAAACAACAATCAAACTATGACCCACGTTTTATGTTTACTTAACAATCAGACTTGGTTGTTTCAAGGGACACAGCTGTAGCGTAGCAGAATAATAATATCTTGTGCGTTACATTTTAGAATAATTCTTATTGCATGGAAATTACAGCACAAAAACAGGCCTTCAGTCGAACTGGTCTATGCTGTTATTATGCCTCACCTAACCTTCCTCCCACCCTACGAAACAGTGTATTGTATGAGCAGTGCCACAGGAGATTTTCTAATAATAAAGCGAATAATTGTGTTTGCATTTGTGTTGGTGGCAGCCCAACTCTGGCACCAGCACTTCAAAATGAGGTGCGGATGCAGAGTGCCAGATGGTTCCCTGCCCCATGTGATTTTGCTGGCAATAACAGTAAAGGAACACCACAGCTGGTGCTGTATGTTAGGGGCTGTTCTTTCTTTCTGACTTTTTGTGGACCTTCCATCGCTATCAAAGAAGATTTGTGGCCAATTGCTGCAATTTGAAGCTTCCTGATGGTTTTTCCCCCATCGAAGGCACTTCTGTCCTGCAATCTAAACTCGGCAAGTCGCTGGGCAGCAACAGACTCTTTGTGATGACCCTGAGCAATGTGAACGTCCTGAACAGAGGGAGACGTGTATATATAAACAGTGATAACTGGTGTAGTGGGTGCGAGGGAAGGTTACAGTTCTGGCCTGAGGTTATTCAGGAAGTGGTTCTGCAGTATTGTCAAAGATCTCTAATACTGGCAGATTCTACAACAGCAGGAATAATATTGAAATGGATTGTGTATATAGTATAGTCAGTACAGGAGTGCATGTTGTAACGTCTGACCCAAAGATTGCAGATGGATGTGTGTATCTTGCACACTTTGTCGGGTGAGTTTTGTAGCAATGCAAGCTCTCCATCATTTTGAAGTGGATGTACTGTCCATCATTTTGTTTTCTATTAAGCTGGCTGTTGGAAAGCATTTCTTCTCCTGGTTTTGTGGAAAGTGTTAGGTTTCTTGCTCTATTCTCCAATGTGTCAGCAATAAGAAAATGATCTTGTTAGCAGCCCATAACGCTGTCTTTTATAGATTAGTGGTTGGCCAGCTGCACATTGTTTACTTGCCGTCATGGAGTATGGCGCAAAACTGAGGTGACTGTGCCAGCTTTTCCTAGAATGATTTTCTTTCTCTTTCGCCCCTCTCTCCTGATCTGGGGCGCAGTTCAATGTTTTTATATATTTATATCGAAAAGCTGAGGACCAATGAAGTTAATTTTATTTTCATTTTTAGTAGCATATGAAATCCCTCTCCCAAGGGCCACATACTGCCTATTGGCCTTGAGCCTCTGCCGATACTACAGTGAGCCCATTGCAAGAGGCATCCCAAACAGGAGAGCTGGGGATAACTCTACCTGTTAAGAGAGGTCTTACCTCATTTTCTCATACGAAATTGATGGGCAGGTAAAGACCTTCCCCACCCCCCCCCCTTCCCCCTCCGCCCCATAGACACACATGCTTGTTGGAGCATCAGGATTAGATACACTCCCCACCCTAACCCCCACAGCCATGTGATCTCCTGGGAGAGAGAGGCAAAGAACAGTGAAAAACACAGCGAAGAGAAAAGATAGTTTGGAAAATTCCTGTCTGGCCCTATCATGCAATTGAAACCAGTCTAGGACATCACAGACCAAATGTTAGCTATAAAGAAACTTTCTGTCTCCGTGATATGATCTCTACCCCAGTCAGGAAGCAGTCCAGCTTCCTGTTGAAGCCTTGCAAAGAGCCAGTATCCACTCTGCTCGGCTGTAGAGCATTCCAGAGGCTCACTTCTCTCTGCGAAAGAACATCTTAATATCTAATCTATTCTTACTCTGGGATAGTTGCTTGTGGTGAAGAGGAAAAGAGAAAATGCATCTTGTCGTTCGTTGGGGATGATAGTTCAGTAGAGCACCATAATGCCTTGATGTCGTTAAAGCTACACTGATGTACTTTCCGACAATACTGATGAACCTGGTGTCCACTGATTCAGGATGTGGTAGAACCACAACCAAGCAGCACTTACTTAGCAATAACCTGCTCACTGATGCTCAGCTTGGGTTCCGCCAGGGCCACTCGGCTCCTGGCCTCATTACAGCCTTGGCTGAAAATTGGACAAAAGAGCTGAACTCAAGAGGTGAGGTGAGAGTGACTGCCCTTGACATCAAGGCAGCATTTGACCAAGTATGGAATCAAAGAGCCCTAGCAAAACTGGAGTCAATGGGAATCGGGGGGAAAACTCTCTGCTGGTTGGAGTCATACCTAGCGCAAAGGAAGATGGTTGTGGTTGTTGGAGGTCAATCATCTGAGCTCCAGGACATCACCGCTGGAGTTCCTCAGGGTAGTGTTCTAGGCCCAACCATCTTCAGCTGCTTCATCAATGAACTTCCCTCCATCAAGTCAGAAGTGGGGATGTTTGCTGCTGATTGCACAATGTTCAGTATCATTCACGATTCCTCAAATACTGAAGCAGTCCGTGTAGAAATGCAGGAAGACCTGGACAATATCCAGGCTTGGGCTGATGTGTGGCGCGAATGTTACTTGCCACTTATGTGCCAGGAAATTACCATCTTCAACAAGAGAGAATCTAACCATCTCCCCTTGACGTTCAATGGCATTACCATTGCTGAATCCCCCACTATCAACATCCTAGTGGCTACCATTGACCAGAAACTGAACTGGAGTAGCCATATAAATACCGTGGCTACAACAGCAGGTCAGAGGCTAGGAATCCTGCGGCGAGTAACTCGCCTCCTGACTCCCCAAAGCCTGTCCACCATCTCCAAGGCACAAGTCAGGAGTGTGATGGAATACTCTCCACTTGCCTGGATGGGTGCAGCTCCAACGACACTCGAGAAGCTTGACACCATCCAGAACAAAGCAGCCCGCTTGATTGGCACACCATCCACAAACATTCACTCCCTCCACCACCGACGCACAGTGGCAGCAGTGTGTACCATCTACAAGATGCGCTGCAGCGACGCACCAAGGCTCCTTCGACAGCACCTACCAAACCCGCGACCTTTACCACCTCGAAGGACAAGGGCAGCAAATACATGGGAACACCACCACCACCTGCAAGATCCCGTCCAAGTCACACACCATCCTCACTTGGAACTATATCGCCGTTCCTTCACTGTCGCTGGGTCAAAATCCTGGAACTCCCTTCCTAACAGCACTGTGGGTGTACCTACCTCACATGGACTGCAACGGTTCAAGAAAGCAGCTCACCACCACCTTCTCAAGGGCAATTAGGGATGGGCAATAAATGCTGGCCTGGCCAGTGCCGCCTACATCCCATGAATGAATAAAAAAAATATTAACAATTTTATAACCTACAACTGAGAATGCCCACTTAAATGCAGTCGGGGATTAAACTGATGGTTAGTAATGTTGTGGAATGTCAGTTGTGCCCCTCCCCTCGACTAAGTGTGGAGTTTTTGTTTTACTCGGTTTTGCAAAAATTTCGAGACAGTTGTATTGCTGACTGGATTAATCTTTTGCAGGGACACTGATCCTGAATAATGTCAGAAGCCCATTGGTTATGGATGGTGAAGGGTTAATGGGAGAATTCTGCTTTTCTGGAAAGGAATAGAAACTCAAATTGCCACTTTCAATGGCACACCATCTTGTAGGTGAATGAGCAGAGAAAAGCTTGTTCAACAACTTGACCAGGCTGACACTGCCTCTTCAAAGTAGTCAGATGGTTAATACTTGGTCTTTCTCTCCCCTGTGAATGATTTACAGCATTAGTACAGCCCTGGAACCAGTTGCTGAGAGCTGTGCATTGCCACATTGCTAGGACTTTAGTGCTAAAGCTTCCAACTGCTGATGCTATTTTCTACCTGTTGCAGCCTGAAGAAGATGTTGCACCAAGGCCCTGCAACTGTTGCTGAATAATGTTCTACCATTTTATAGATTTTCTCTGGGTACATGAACCGCGAGCAACAAAATCTTGCATTCATACAGCGCCTCTAATGTAGCAAAACGTTCCAATGTGCTTCACAGGAGTGTTATCAAACACAATTTGACAAGGCCACATAAGGAGATATTAGGATAGGTGACCAAAAGCTTGGTCAAAGTGATAGGTTACAGAGGTAGAAATATACCAACTATAGTTCGAAGCCAATTTCTTTCTCCAAGTTAACTGACTGTTAACTCCTAGGCTTGGTAGTATTCCTGCTCCTGAGTCCAGTGCTGTATTGTCGGTTGTATCACTTTTCCAATCAGACAGTTGGGGATTAAGCAAAGGCTCCATATACCTACTCTGGTTGATGTTCAAGATCTTGTGGCACTGACTTTCTCCCTCCAGCAAAACCTGTATAAACCGATCATCTGATCAGTCATTAATTTACTGATGGAACCTTGAGTTATACTAACTCTTTGCTGAGTTTACTTAAGTGAATGCACTTTTAAAATAATCTGTTTGTAAAGTGTTTTCAGATGCCCTAAGGGTATGTTAAGGTACTATGTAAATACAGGTTTATTCATTCATTCTTGACTATCCAGTGACTCCTGCTGAATAGCACACCTTTGTGCACACCAGAGGAGAATTGGATTAGGGTCTGAGTTGGCTGTGATGGTCTCTTTCCCTTAATCAACTGGTTGCTGATACCTAGGTTCGCACATCAAGAATAAACAGTTTGGGCAAAGGACTGAAGAGCTCAGCAGCAACTGTAAAACCATACCAGTGAAAATGTGGTTGGTTTTGGTTGGGGCAGCGTTGACAGACACGAAGAACCTGAGTCTCCTTGCAAAGGAATAGATGAGCGTGACTATTGGGAATCAGTGTTGAATGTTGTGTTGTAGATGTGAGGAATTAAGAGTCATTGTTCAGCAGCTTGGAATAAAATGATTTTGAGACTTTTGCTGTAGGTAGGTTGATTCTGATTACAAAGTGCTGTTCGTTTTATGTGGCGGTCAGCAAATGCTGCTGCTCAAGTTGATATTAAATCCATTCTTAAAACATCCTTCAGGAATAAAAGTTAAATTCTGCTTGGTAAACCATATATTTGGCAGGCACTTAAATTGCAGTCCTGACCTTATAGGCAGGTGGTGATGGTCCACATTCGCATCATTTCAAACCTCAGGACCTGTGTCATAGCACTAGTTCTCCGGCTAAAAATCAGTTCACTCCCCAGGTCTCCCCCCTCCCTCTTGGGTTGGGATGAGAATTCAGCTTCCCTGCAAGTGTAAGTTAGATTACACTTGCAAAATGCACTGCCTGAAAGGGTGATGGAAGCAGATTCAATATCTTCCAAAAGGGAATTGGAAAAATAATTGAAAAGGCAAAAATTGCAGCACGATGGGCAAAGAGCAGGGAGGTGGTACTAATTGGATAGCTCTTCCAAAAGAGCCAGCACAGTCATGATGGGCTGAATGTGTTCATTCTGTGTAGTATGATTTTCTTGATTACACAGTCTTTATAATTTTTTGTTACATTTTTAGTTCAATTTCCAGTCAGTTTTTTTTTCTATTTCAAATTGTCATCCTTTGATCAAAGTGTCTGCACAGATCAACTGAATGGCGCTGTCTAGCACACCTCTATATTATGCTTTAATATGCCATCGGGACATCCCCACAGTCAGTAATTTCCTTTTGAAGTGAAGTCTGTTATTCTGTAGAACAAAATCAGCAGAATAGTACTTTCCTCATGAGGACAGATGAACACATGAAAAATGTTGGTTCCATTTCATAATTCCTCCACCCCTCCACTTCTGTTAGCCTGTTGAGGGGCTCAGTTATAATGAGTATGACAATAGTCATTGAATGAGAAGTTTTTGAGGTAGCCTGGAAGAGAGCCATACTGCAGGAGACAAACAAACGGGGTCTGAGGTATCAATGTGGAGTTCTCACACTTTGCACAGTGTGTGTTTACCCTCCCTACACTGGGGGTGTTTGTCATTTAGTATGTGCAGTGCCACTGATCTGTGCAATATCATCAGCATCGAAACAAGCTGGACGCTTCCACCGTGGTGGACAGCACTTTACTGCCAAGGGATTCAAATACTGTAGTGTGCAGATTGTAGCTGCCCATTTATTATCCCTGATATTGATGCGTTAAATGCTCATGGCCAAAACTTGACATTGTTGCCTTCACCTCTAGCTGGGATCTTAAGCTGTATCCACAAAGAAGCAATATAAACAAGAAATGTGCAGGTCTGGCAGCATCTGTGGAAAGAGAAGCAGAGTTAACGTTTCGGGTCAGTGACCCTTCTTCCGAAGAAGGGTCATTGACCCGAAACGTTAACTCTGCTTCTCTTTCCACAGATGCTGCCAGACCTGCTGAGTGGCTCCAGCATTTCTTGTTTTTATTTCAGATTTCCAGCATCTGCAGTATTTTGCTTTTATCCACAAAGAAGCAACTTGGCTGTAGAGTATCGTTCATGATAAAATTGAGAAAGAGATGAAGCATAAGTAAGTTGGCCATGGCAGTCACCAAACAGAATGCTTCTGGTCATTGCCAGTTGGATGTTGCCAAGCAGTTGGAACGGATGGTCCCAAATATCATACATGATGTAGACAAAACGCATATGATCCCAAAGGAGCTCGTGGACGAACAACATTGAGATAGGGAGCACTTATTGCACCCTGAGAGGAGTTCCTATTCAAATCCATCAGTACTGGATGCCTTTTGGGCCATATTTTTGCAGGAGTCACCCAGGTGCAGTGTAACTTCAAATGTAAATATTCTGCCACACAGGAAGAGGTTGAGAGTGTCTTCAAAGCCATGTTAACTGGTCAAAGCACCTGTAGGTGGCCCTGGCCTAGCAACCCAATTCTGCGGATTGAAAACCCAAGACAAGCTGCACTACATCAGTTTCCAATTTGTGGGAGCACCTTCCTGAGGCACATATTGATTCCTTTTCAAGAAAGCTCCACGTTTGGGAGGACTCGACTCCGGTCAGGATATAATCTACCTGAGTCAATTGATCTTGACTTGATGCTTAACTGGAGTAGACAGTGGAGCAGCAGATGTTCTCCTGTTGTACTTCAATCATGATGGTAGGTCTGAGCTACTCCTGGGACCAGTGGCACACAGTAATGTAAAGTAGGTGAACCCTGTGCCTCTGGTGCATTCCATGGCATGCAAGTACTTGTTTAGGTCAACCAATGGGGACGTATAGCACACGTGGTAAGGAGGGGAGAGTGGATTTTGAAGGCAGCGTCTGCTTGAATGGCAGCCTCCTGGAGCTCCAGTAAGAGCGGAAGTATTTTATAAAATGTGTGTAATATCCCTATGGGGCGGCACAGTGGCGCAGTGGTTAGCACTGCAGCCTCACATCTCCAGCGACCCGGATTCAATTCTGGGTACTGCATGTGTGGAGTTTGCAAGTTCTCCCTGTGTCTGCGTGGGTTTTCTCCGGGTGCTCCGGTTTCCTCCCACATGCCAAAGACTTGCAGGTTGATAGGCAAATTGGTCTTTATAAATTGCCCCTAGTATAGGTAGGTGGTAGGGAAATATAGGGACAGGTGGGGATGTGGTAGGAATATGGGATTTATGTAGGATTAGTATAAATGGGTGGTTGATGGTCGGCACAGACTCGGTGGGCCGAAGGGCCTGTTTCAGTGCTGTATCTCTAAACTAAACTAAACAATTCTTGGGATCTTTACACTGCAGCAGTCACCAGAGTTAGATCATTAGGCAGCTGCTCTCATTACAGTTGCCTTTTGCCTCTGCCCTATTGTACCACCCAATACTTAGTAAAAGAAAATTACAACCTGGGCCTGAGATTGAACTCATTGGTCTCTTGGATTTAAGGGCAAATTGGATTTAACTGGCATGATTTGATTAATTGTTTCCCCAGGGAATGATATTCTCCCTCTCCTAATTCACCCGTCGGTGTGCTTTGTTTCCATTGTGTGCTTAATTCCTTATATGCTTTTCTTAGAACGGCAAATGAATTTTTGTTTTTACTAAGATTGAAAACAAATTTGTTGCTCAAACTCCTCTCGTTGCTGCGCTTACGAACTGTTAGCTGTTGCCAGAGCCTTCACACTTCTCACTGTCCCTTTCTTGCCCTTCTGCCTCAGTCTTGTTGCCTCTATTATGTATAGCATACCTTCACTTGAAAATGTGAAGACAATTAAAATTAAACTATTTGACTCAGCACACACCAGAAACCAAACCTTGGGACTATTTTGTGTAGCTCATATCTACATGGGCTGTGAACGTATCAAAGGAAGCATTGGAGAAGGTCAGAACTGTTTTACACTGGTTGATTTATTGCTACTTTCTCTTTTTAAATTGTTTCCATGTTTCATCTCTCTTTGTTTCTGTTGCACTTCTCTGTCTGGCTTGTTCACATGTTTATTTACATTATGGCGTCTGTATTTTTGTCTGACCCTCTGGCTCCATTACCACTCTTTCTGGATGTTTCTTCCTTCTGCCACTTCACTCTCCTGGATGGTTAGCATCGCAGCCTCGCAGCTCCAGAGACTCTGGTTCGATTCTGGGTACTGCCTATGCGGAGTTTGAAAGTTCTCCCTGTGACTGTGTGGGTTTTCGCCGGGTGCTCCGGTTTCCTCCCACAGCCGTAGACTTGCAGGTTGACATGTAAATTGGCCATTATAAATTGCCCCTAGTGTAGGTAGGTGGTAGGGGAATTGAGGGAAGGTGAGGATGTGGTAGGAATATGGGATTAATGTAGGATTAGTATAAATGGGTGGTTGATGGTCAGCATAGACTCGGTGGGCCGAAGGGCCTGCTTCAGTGCTGTATCTCTAAATAATTAGAAAAAAATAAATATTGTCATACACATCTTTTTACTGATCCTTCCCTTTGCCCATCCTCCTCCTCCTTCCCGCCCCCCCCCCCCCCCCCCCCTCCTGATGGGATGAACTGCAGGCCGAAGGTTTGGTTGCCACATGGGAAGGAATTGGTGGAGGGTGCTTTGGCATCTGAGATTGGGGGTGGGCTTGCAATTAATTGGATGGGGTTTGCAGACTGGGAGCACTCTGGATTTATGTTCTAGAAACTGCAATGATTCAGGGTGAGGCTGAATAAACGAGCACTCGTGCACTGGTGGCTGAGGCAAGTATTTATGGGTGTGGGACATGAGGTCTGGGAGCACTTTAGGAAAGTAGGATCTGGGAAGCTTTAGGGATATGTCCTCTGGGAAGTATTTGAAGGGCCTGGGCCTGTGGGATCTGGGCTGCCTTGAGTGGGGGACGAGGAAGACGAATGTCTGGGAGGGGAGCGATGGCATCCTGGAAGCTGCTGGTGCTGGAAGCATTTGTGAGTAGAGTAGCACATGCTGATATTATTTTGCAATGCTTTGCTTTTTGAAGTTGGGTCTGCTGTCAACAGCAATGCTGTACAGTAAATGAGCTATTATTAACAGCATGCACAGAATGCATCATGTGGTGACACAATGCCACACATAGCATAATCTGTATTTAGGGGATGCAGAATTTAGAGCTCACAGCACCTTGGTATTCTGCCACAGGCAGATGTCGGCACTGCCAGAACATTCCAATGTTTGAACTAATCTTGGGGAGTTCAGGAGTGACGAGATGCTAATGTTGCAGTTTTAGAATAATTTGGATATCAGAGTGGTAATTTAGCGAGTTCTGGTTGGATCCCAATTTAATTAACCTACATGTGATGGAAGAAGGCATCTTGCAACGTCACCCCTTTAAATGCAATTGGCGATTAGCATTCTATATTCTGTGCTTTAATTCTTCCTCCCAGGTTTATGCACTATGGAGGAGATCGCTAGATATCAGACCAAGAAACAAAGTTTAAAAAAAATCTGCAATATGTCGGAAAGTAACAAGAAAGTCCTTGTGAAGACATCAATGGCTGTGTACTTTACAAAAAATCATAAGTCAACCCCTTTCTTTGGCCTCCTTGTCTCGAGAGACAATGGGTAAATGCCGAGAGGTGGTTTGTGGAGCAACGCCTGGAAGGCTAGAAAGGCCAATTCTAGAGTGACCGACTCTTCCACAGGCGCTGCAGATTAAATTGGATGTCGGGGCTGTTACACAGTTGACTCTCTCCTTGCACTTCTGTCTCTTTTCCTGCCAACTGCTATGTCTCTTCGACTCGCCTCTTTAGCCCCACCTTTATAGCTGTCTGCCAGCTCTGGTGATAGCTGGCAACTGATTCCCACGACTTGTGGTCAATGTCTCAGGACTTCATGTCGAGTTTGCAGACGTCTTTAAAGTGGAGAGTTGGGCGGCCGGTGGGTCTGAAAGCAGTGACGAACTCGCTGTACAATGCGACCTTGGGGATCCTGCCACCTTTCATGCCGCTCACATGGCCAAGCCATCTGAAGCGCCGCTGGCTCAGTAGGGCGTATATGCTGGGGATGCTGGCTGCCTCGAGGACTTCTGCGTTGGAGATATGGTCCTGCCATCTGATGCCAAGGATTCTCCGGAGACAGCGAAGATGGATTGCTTTGAGACGTCGCTCTTGGCTGACATACGTTGTCCAGGCCTCGCTGCCATAGAGCAAGGTAGATCAATCCGAGCCACATAGCAAGTAACTCAGACTTGTCTATCACTTGTCTTTCATGGGGACTTTAATCACATGCAGTTAAGTAAAATAGAACAAAGAACAGTACAGCACAGGAACAGGCCATTCGGCCCTCCAAGCCTGCGCCGATCTTGATGCCTGCCTAAACTAACACCTTCTGCACTTCCGGGGCCCAAATCCCTCTATTCCCTTCCTATTCATATATTTGTCAAGATGTCTCTTAAACGTCGCTATCGTATCTGCTTCCACCACCTCCCCTGGCAGCAAGTTCCAGGCACTCACCACCCACTGTGTTTAAAAAAAAAAACAACTTGCCTCGCACATCCCCTCTAAACTTTGCCCCTCGCACCTTAAACCTATGTCCCCTAGTAACTGACTCTTCCACCCTGGGGAAAAAGCTTCTGACTATCCACTCTGTCCATGCCGCTCATAACTTTGTAAACCTCTATCATGTCGCCCCTCCACCTCCGTCGTTCCAGTGAAAACAATCCGAGTTTTTCCAACCTCTCCTCATAGCTAATGCCCTCCAGACCAGGCAACATCCTGGTAAACCTCCTCTGTACCCTCTCCAAAGCCTCCACGTCCTTCTGGTAGTGTGGTGACCAGAATTGCACGCAATATTCTAAGTGTGGCCTAACTAAGGTTCTGTACAGCTGCATGAAACCTTGTTCAAGGCCATACCAATGACTTGCAGCTTTGCTAAACTTCTTTCCTGTCCTCGGACTAGCTGCGTGTTTTAAAATATTAAAATTCTGTTCAAGGACATGTACCAATCCTCCCCTTCTTGTTAAGGGCAGCCAGTCATTTCACGTCTCTTGTACCCCCTCCTGGAATGCTGCAAGGTGATTATGCTTTCTTATCTAGTCTGGTATTGGGTTTAATGAAGGGCTTGGCTGCCAACCAGTATTTTGCCAGATTTTATATCGCTGACCAACTGTGGTTTTTTAAAAATAACAGGTTTTTACTGGAGTTGACCTTGTTGAATCTAAAGTTTTACTCCGGAATTACCATGAGCTGGAGGACCCTTCACACTGGGATCTAGTGGCACGGGCACCATCATTAAATCCAATATAAATAAGCTATGGAAAGCATTTTGGTAATTTACTGTTCTGCAGCTGTGTTTTATACATAATTTATACATATTGTGGCACTTTGTCAGTTTGCATCTTACGCAAGGGTCTGTAACATATTGGTGCAGTACAATAATAAGTGGCCTGGGAAGAGCTTGCCATGTCAAACTTGTGTTTAATGCTTTTATTGGGCAGGATTAAAAGATGATTATTAAATCTAGTTTATTAAATCAAATTTACTTATGCATCTAGTTTCTAACTTTCAGCTCAGCACAGTTCCTGCGTACTGTAGCTGGTCAATCTGTCTGTCTCTTGTGTTCTGACCTCACGTCGCTTCTAACTCCAGTCTCGTGTAAGATTGAATCGCAGGAGTGAGTAGCTGGGTTAGTTTCCCATTGCCTTCCTCACACTTGTTAATCTTTGGAGTACATTCTCTAAGATGGGCTGTAACCAAGACTGAAGAGCCGCATTCACCCTTTACAATGGGGGCTGGACACCCGCATACATTGGACGCAAGTTTCTCCATCGGACCTCAGTCTGATATTTAAAATGTTTAGAGTGTAGTCTGGGTCCAATCCTCCTACCGCTATAACCAAAGGCTTGCTCTAACTGATCAACACCTTCAAACCTAGATGACCTGATTATTCATGTGCTGTTTGTGGAACACTGCTGTGTGCAAATTGGCTGCTGTGTTTCTGTCCTTGTCTCTCCCTCTCAGAACCTTTTACCTCACCCTGCCAAATCTAACCACTCCTTTTCCCCCCCCCCCCCCCCCCACTCCAAATCAAACCCCAGGCACAGGACAAATGCAGTGTTTTAGAGACGCCTTCCACAAATCTCTCACACACACATTGCAGGAGACTGAGGGCCATTGACATTGTGCATGCTCAAAGGCTGAAACAAGGTTTGGTTTAACATTCCAGGTTCTCAGAATGGAGCACAATTCCCACTCTCAATTGATGAGAGAATGGATGGCAATAGAGGAAAAAAATGTTACAGAAAATTCCAATATGTAATCACCAAATTTTTGAGGACGTTTGGTGAGATTTGTCAATTTCTTGGTGTTGCATTTTATTTTGGGAAGTTATGGAGCTGTTTGGAGTCATTTGGTTGACTTGTGGTGGCTGCTGTTGTTTGTTATAGCTTTTTACTAGGTTTTTACAGAAGTGAATTGTTTACAGAGATGCAGTGTCTTTGTTAAAACAGATGTAATGGCTTTCAGTTGGTTCAATTTTGGTTGATGGGAGATTTGAGCCATTCATGAATTTTTCTGCAGCATGAACATTTCCCACAATTCAGGCTCTTTCCCAACAATCTTGACTCAAAAACAGCAACTTGCATTTATATCGCGCTTTTAACATAGTAAAATATCCTGAGGCGCTTTGCAGGCAAAATTTGACACTGGTTAAAGAGAGGAAGTTTAAAGGAATATCTGAGAAGAGAGAGGTGGCGAGTTCCAGAAGTTAGAGCCTAGGCTGCCAATGGTGGAGCGATTAAAATTGATGATCTGCAAGAAGCCAGAATTGGAGATGTGGAGAGATTTTGGAGGGGTGTAGGGCTGAAGATTATAGCGATGGGGAGTGGCAAAGCCGTGAAGGGATTTGAAAATAATGATGAGAATTTTAAATTTGAGTCATTGCCAAACCTGGAGCCAGTGTAAGTTCATGAGCAAAGGGATGATGGGTGAACGGGACTTAGTGCAAGTCAGGATATGGACAGCAGAGTTTTGGATGGGTGCAAATTGAGAGACTGGCCAGGAAAGCATTGGAATGGTCGAGTCACTTTATTTTTAAGTATGTGGCATAAGTAGAATTTATTTAATTTTTGTTTAGATCATTCTAATTCAGAGATGAGAAAAGCTCTTTCATTCTGTAATTAATCTTGTATTGAAGCCATCCCTTTGGTATTCTAACACTACTGCACTCCAAGAAAACAAAAATCAAGGCTGACGCTCTAGTGCAGTACTAAGGGAGTGTTGCACTGTTGGAGGTGCCGTGTTTTGAATAAGACATTAAACTGAGGTCCTGTCTACTTCTTTAGGTGGATGTTAAAGATCCTATGGTACTATTTGAAAGAAGAGCCAGGGAGTTATGCCCGGTGTCCTGGCCGATGTTTATCCCTCAATCAATATCACAAAAATAGATTATTTGGTTAAGTAGTACATTGCTATTTGTGGGAACTTGCTTTGTGCAGATTGGCTGTCGCATTTCCTACATTACAACAGTGACTAAAGTTCAAAAGTACTCCATTGGCTGTAAAGTGCTTTGGGATGTCCTAAGGTTGTGAAAAGCGCTATATAAATGCAAGTCTGTAGACTAACTCCAAAAAGTTCATTTCTCTCGGACTTTAACTCTCTCAACATAGCACCTTCCTCTAGTTTTTATTTATTTGTTCTTGGGATGTGGGCAACACTAGCAGGCCAGTATTTATTGTCCATTCCTAGTTGCCATGTCAGTGTGAGACTGGAGCCCAGTGTAGGCCAGGTCAGGTGTGGGGGCAGGTTCCCTTTCCTGATGGATGCTAATCAACCAGCTAGCTTTTTACAGCAGTCTGGCAGCTTTCGTGGTCATTTATTCATTCCTGCTCACAGAGTAGCAGAATTCTATCCCACAACTTGCCAGTGTGTGATTTGAGCTCCTGATCTCTGGGTTGTTGGTCCAGGACTATGTCCACCAGCTGCCAATGGTGGAGCGATTAAAATTGATGATCTGCAAGAAGCCAGAATTGGAGATGTGGAGAGATTTTGGAGGGGTGTACAGTAACACTCCCTGAAAGGAAGGGTGAGAGTAGATTGAATCTGAGTCTTTCCAATGATTGAGGAATCACGGCTGAGTTCTGTCTTCCCATTGAAGATCTTGGACTGCCTCTCAGATCAGTGATCGATTTGTTTCCCACATTATTGCAATTGTAGCATTTAATTTTCCAGGCATTCCTCTTTGATCTGATTGGTTCTAATGATGTATTAATGGTGCCGACTGATTCTCTAATTTGATCAGTAAGGGATGTCTGCCTTCCCAGCCATTTTCTGCTACTTGAGATGCTGTAAAAATGGCTTGCATACTTATCCAACTCCAGCTCTTGAGCTCCTGGAATGAGCTTTTAATAATTAATGTATTTTCTTATCCACTTAATTTCTCTTATCCTAACCATCATGCCAATCTAGCATGTTTCTATTGCCAGTCTTCTGTCTTTCAAACTTCTGTAGACATTGAATGTTATTAGGTGTGAATTTAATTTTGTGTGTTACGACTGAGGTGGGAGGAGTGCACTGTTTTTCTAGTTTCATTTCTCCACAGCTCACAACATATATTTAATTTTTTCCCCAGTTACCGATAAGGTCAATCATAGACTCTATTTTTATCCCAGAATAAAATATACCAACCAGGTTCCTTTAATAAACAACAAAATTATCAGTTTATTATAAAACAAGTCTTCACCAGTAATGACGCAAAGCATAAACATGCAAATTGAAATATAAAAGTTCCCTTTTTTACTTTAGCCCCTGAGACACACAAACACACCTATACACCGGTTAACTGAAAAAAATCAAGAGATTTACTCTTTAGCGCTCTGGTACAAAAAAACGGACAAAAAGAATACTTTGGCTAAATACTTGCTAATTCTTAAAGAAAAAAAGAAGATATGGCAAGATGTCAGATGTCCTTTGCTTTGGTTTGGTGACCCAAGTACGTGTTGACGGCTGTCACTGGGATCTTCCTGGAAAATGTCTTGTCTGGTGACCATTGAAGATTAGTTTGCGCAGGTTTTCCAGGAAAAATGCAGCAACAGTTTCAATCTGTTTCTTACACTTGCTTCTCAAAGAGATGGAAAAACAGGCAGGCTTTTCAAAGAGCTGGAACAGACGGAGTTGGGGCTTGCTCCCTTGGCAAGTTTGCTCCAACTGTCTTTTCAAACTCTGTCCACACCCCCCACTCACTGTCCAAAGCGAAACTAATAACATCTCAGGAGTCAAGCCTCCTGTCCCCTATAAATTTTGACCTGTCACTCCTTTGTAAACATCTTTCCCCAAGTCAAAAAAAAACCCCGCTGGGTAATTATCTGAAGTCAGATGCCTTCCAGTAAGGGCTTGTTTTTAGCACTCCTTGATTCTTCCAGTAATTGTTGTTAACAAGCTCAGTCCAAAAGACCTTCTGATGACCTATTTTTAATAAATGCAAAGTTCCAGCATCTGTGGAATATTTTTTCAGTTTTAATGCACAAATCCTCATAATTTAACAAAAATACATGGAAGCTCTCGTAACAGTGTATATAGTGTTACAAACATTATTTGGGTCTCAGCTGTGTTGGCTCAAGTCAAGATGGTGGCTGAAAACAGTTTGAGTGATAACATTGGCTGGTTTTCTGATTTCTGATGGGTATCTCTTTCCTAGCTGTTGATGAAAGATAAGTAGTGATTGGTTACTTTTAGAACTGTGGGTGGCTTGTTTTCCAGCTGTTGCTGATGTGATAAATACACTTCCAGGTATTACAAACTAATCTGTATCATTTACTTCACAATGATTTGTGATTCCTGATCTTTGGCTCGAACATAATAAATCTTTGCTCTTGGGAACTTTTGATGTACAATAACCATGTGTATAAATAGAGTTAATTTGTAATGTACAGAGTAATGAGTTTCCAGCAATGAGTTTAAATTATGTAATCTGGTAGTTCTGAACTTCACACTCATTTTTAGTGCCAGATAGAATTGATGCCATTACTGTTTGCATTGCACTGCCATCTATATTTTAATAGAATTGTGCTTTGATAAGTAGCATTCTTACCTAATGCTCTCATTAAATACATTGCCATGGAATTATGTGGAATGCTGAGGTGCATCTTAAAAGTAGCCACATTGCTGATCCCATCATAAGATTTGTAACATCATTTAGTTTCTTTAAACCCATATTCTGTTAGCCATATAAATCAGTTTAAATCCCCCAATGGTAAGTTAGACCACCAGAAATATCTTGCATTTGGATACAGGGCATAGGATTTATTTTGACTTTAGCTGCATTTGACTTCAAAAATACGTACAACTGTGATAGGATAAAATTTGCTTCTTTGTAATGTATTCAAATTCTTCCCAATACTGCTACCCTTTCTTTGCTATTACCAATGGCAGCCTGTCACTACCATTAACATTGGATTCAGAGCACAGAAACAGGCTGTTTGGCCCAACTGATCTGTGCCAGTGTTTATGCTCCATACGAACCTCCTCCCACTTTATCTTACCTTATCCAGATTGTCTTTCATTCCTTCACCCTCATGTACCTATCTAGCTTCCCCTTAAATGCATCAAGTTATGTCATTATATAAGCAACCTGCTTGTAGAATTCAATGTACCTGAATGTATATCAGCCGCTATCAGAACAAGAATGATCAAAAGGTCTGAAATTTAAACATTAGATTCCTTTGATGTAGGTGCAATTCCTTTGAAGAAACAAAGAAAACAGAGTTTTTAAACAGTCTTCACATCAGCACACAATGGGTGATAGCCTTTGATGGCCAGATCCCTACCTGCAGTTTTACCATATCACAGCAGTTAATAATGCTGAGTATCATAATATTTCTGAGTCAAGACTACAATGCTAGAAATATAGCCTTCCATTTTGGCTGTTGTCCTTCTTACAAACATGTCAAAGTGCTGTATGTGCAATTAATTATTTTTCAATTGCAATAAACATGGCAGCCATTTTGTGCATATCAAGATCCTACAATAAGATGAACGCCCAATTATTCTGTTTTTCTCTGGTGCTGGTTAAAGAAGGAATGTTGGCCAGGACATGGGGAGAAGTGCCTCAGATCTTTCAATCCAACTGGAACACTGTTGAGGACAGTCTTAACATTTCTTTGTTTGACAGCGTAGTGCTCTGAACCCCCTTACATTAGAGGTGTTGTAGTTGAGACAAAAGCGAAGTACTGTAGACGCTGGAAATCTGAAACAAAAACAGAAAATGGTCAGGCAGCATCTGCGGGGAGAAAAACCAAGGTAACGTTTCAGGTCTGTGACCTTTCATCAGAACTCTTTCTCTCTCCACATATGCCTGACCTGCTGAGTATTTCCAGCATTTTCTGTTTTTCTTGTAGTTGAGGCTGCCTTCAGTTGCAGCAATGTGTTTTTCTGGATCGTTAGATTGTCTTGAGCTGCTGGACATCTTTGAAATGTAATTGTCTATTCCGCTTAAATTCAACCCTTTCCCATCAATGGAAGGGATTAGAAGTGAATCCAGAGTGGTTTTTGATTATGCATTCCTTTGATGTGAGGAAGAGGATAAAAGAGTATTTGCACTGATAGTTTTCATATACTTGTTGTTTATTGCTTCTGGAGGACCTTGTTCTTGACTAGCATTCTTCTTGTTTAGGGACTTGACTCACACAATTTATTTTCAAAATTATTGGATGATTAATGGCTTCTAGTTGATGAATCCCATTGGAATGTGACATTGGAGGGCTGAAGTCAGTTGGCAATACCTGGCTGCATGCTGACGAATATTAGCAATTCCGGCAGCATTATGTTTGAAGCTGCTCATTTTCTGCTTTGTACTGGGTTACAGATCCACGTGTGCCCATTTATCCTCGGTAGCTCTCCCAAATTACCATGTGTACCTGGATTGCGAACACCAGTATGCGCTCAAAGCTGAACCTAGTCCTGATTTCGCTCAAGGACCACACACATGCACATTTTGCTGTGTGAGAGATGGGGGAGGGGAGGGGCGGTTGGGTGGGGGAGGTTGTCAGTGGATAGCAGTTAGCAGCAGGATTCCTGTTGTTTCCACAGCCACTTCCCCCTACATGGTCACACCCAGCTGTGCTCTGCAAACTCTGAAGAGATCGGAAGTTGAACCTTCTGACCAGTTTGGCTAGACTGTTCAAATTGGAGATTCTTGGATTCTTAACTTTTAAAGCACATTGGTTGGGCCCCAGCTGGCATATTGTGGCCACTTCTGGGCACCATGCTTTTGGATAGATGTGTGAAAATCATGAAAAGCTTTGATAGATTTAAATAAGGCGAAACTGTTTTCAGTGGAAGAAGGGCCCGTGACCATAGGACACAGATTTAAAGTAATTGGCTAAAGAAGGTGACGAGAGGAAAGTTTTTTTACACTGAATTATGATCTGAAATGCACTGCTTGAAAGAGTAGAGGAAGCAGGTTCAATAGTAGCTTTCAACAGGGAATTGTATAAGTTCTTGAAAGAATTTGCAGAGCTATGAGGAAAGAGCAGGGGGGATGGGATTAATTGGATAACACAGTCAAAGAGCTGGCGCAAACATGATGGGCATAATGGCCTCCTTCTGTGCTGGTTCATTCTATGATTGGTGCTGTGTTTCACATTCCAGGCCTATTTGTTTTCCTTTCTTGCTAGTCCCGGTGACAGGAAATTAATCTCCTTCAGTGCTTCTGACACCATTTGAGTCCACATTTTTGTGTTTCACTGAGTCATTCCATTGCAAAGGTCAGCCACAAAGTCACTGCCTTCCTGTTTTTGCATCAAGAAAGCGCTGGCAAAATATTGCACTTCCCTTTTTAAAATGTTATTTCTTTTTGTGGAGGAGCAAATGCCGAAATGATTTAGATCCTTAAACAAATAACTAAGGATGATATCTGATACTTGCTGGGTTTCAGCTGAGAGAACAGAGTTCACATTGGGCATATATATCCACTGTACAGGGCTATCAGCCCCTGCAGTGTCTGAGCTATTCTGTTGGGAACTTGGAGAAGAGAAGTTGCTGCAGTGGAACTTGGAGCATCTTCCCTCCTCTTTTACACCTAGTGGCAACATTGGACTCTTCCAGGTCAACTAGAGCAAGGATTAGATGCCAGATAAAACTCGTGCAGAGTGTCTCAACACCTTCTTTTGGGCCTCCTTATCTCGAGAGACAATGGATACGCGCCTGGAGGTGGTCAGTGGTTTGTGAAGCAGCGCCTGGAGTGGCTATAAAGGCCAATTCTGGAGTGACAGGCTCTTCCACAGGTGCTGCAGAGAAATTTGTTTGTTGGGGCTGTTGCACAGTTGGCTCTCCCCTTGCGCCTCTGTCTTTTTTCCTGCCAACTACTAAGTCTCTTCGACTCGCCACAATTTAGCCCTGTCTTTATGGCTGCCCGCCAGCTCTGGCGAATGCTGGCAACTGACTCCCACGACTTGTGATCAATGTCACACGATTTCATGTCGCGTTTGCAGACGTCTTTATAACGGAGACATGGACGGCCGGTGGGTCTGATACCAGTGGCGAGCTGGCTGTACAATGTGTCTTTGGGGATCCTGCCATCTTCCATGCGGCTCACATGGCCAAGCCATCTCAAGCGCCGCTGACTCAGTAGTGTGTATAAGCTGGGGATGTTGGCCGCTTCAAGGACTTCTGTGTTGGAGATATAGTCCTGCCACCTGATGCCAAGTATTCTCCGAAGGCAGCGAAGATGGAATGAATTGAGACGTCGCTCTTGGCTGGCATACGTTGTCCAGGCCTCGCTGCCGTAGAGCAAGGTACTGAGGACACAGGCCTGATACACTCGGACTTTTGTGTTCCGTGTCAGTGCGCCATTTTCCCACACTCTCTTGGCCAGTCTGAACATAGCAGTGGAAGCCTTACCCATGCGCTTGTTGATTTCTGCATCTAGAGACAGGTTACTGGTGATAGTTGAGCCTAGGTAGGTGAACTCTTGAACCGCTTCCAGAGCGTGGTCGCCAATATTGATGGATGGAGCATTTCTGACATCCTGCCCCATGATGTTCGTTTTCTTGAGGCTGATGGTTAGGCCAAATTCATTGCAGGCAGACGCAAACCTGTCGATGAGACTCTGCAGGCATTCTTCAGTGTGAGATGTTAAAGCAGCATCGTCAGCAAAGAGGAGTTCTCTGATGAGGACTTTCCGTACTTTGGACTTCGCTCTTAGACGGGCAAGGTTGAACAACCTGCCCCCTGATCTTGTGTGGAGGAAAATTCCTTCTTCAGAGGATTTGAACGCATGTGAAAGCAGCAGGGAGAAGAAAATCCCAAAAAGTGTGGGTGCGAGAACACAGCCCTGTTTCACACCACTCAGGATAGGAAAGGGCTCTGATGAGGAGCCACCATGTTGAATTGTGCCTTTCATATTGTCATGGAATGAGGTGATGATACTTAGTAGCTTTGGTGGACATCCGATCTTTTCTAGTAGTCTGAAGAGACCACGTCTGCTGACGAGGTCAAAGGCTTTGGTGAGATCAATGAAAGCAATGTAGAGGGGCATCTGTTGTTCACGGCATTTCTCCTGTATCTGACGAAGGGAGAACAGCATGTCAATAGTCGATCTCTCTGCACGAAAGCCACACTGTGCCTCAGGGTAGACGCGCTCGGCCAGCTTCTGGAGCCTGTTCAGAGCGACTCGAGCAAAGACTTTCCCCACTATGCTGAGCAGGGAGATTCCACGGTAGTTGTTGCAGTCACCGCGGTCACCTTTGTTTTTATAGAGGGTGATGATGTTGGCATCGCGCATGTCCTGGGGTACTGCTCCCTCGTCCCAGCACAGGCATAGCAGTTCATGTAGTGCTGAGAGTATAGCAGGCTTGGCACTCTTGATTATTTCAGGGGTAATGCTGTCCTTCCCAGGGGCTTTTCCGCTGGCTAGGGAATCAATGGCATCACTGAGTTCCGATTTGGTTGACTGGTAGAGGCTGGGCTGCATTGAGGGCAGTCTCAGTGACAGCATTCTCCCTGGAGTACAGTTCTAGGTAGTGCTCAACCCAGCGGTCCATCTGTTTGCGTTGGTCAGTGATTATGTCCCCCGATTTAGATTTGAGGGGGGTGATCTTCTTGATGGTTGGCCCAAGAGCTCTCTTCATGCCATCATACATTCCTCTGATGTTTCCGGTGTCTGAGGCCAGCTGAATATGACTGCATAGGTGTTGCCAGTAGTCGTTTGCGCAACGCCTAGCTGTTCTTTGTGCAGTACTTCTGGCTGCTTTAAGTGCTGCGGATGTTAAATCGCTGGGGGCTTTCTTGTAGTTCAAAAGTGCAATGCGCTTAGCGGCTATGACAGGTTCCAGCTCTTCATTATGAGATTGAAACCAGTCTGCATTTCTCTTCGCACTTTTGCCGTAGGTGGTCAAAGCTGACTCATAGATGGCGTCTCTGATGTGGGCCCACTTGGTCTCAGCATCCCCTGTGGGAGTGTTTTGAAGGGCTGTTACAAGTGAATTTAGAAATTTTTGTAACAGCTGTGGGTGAGAAATTCTGCTCGTGTTGATGCGCGGGTGGCCCTTCTGCTTGGAATGATGCAACTTCTTTGGTCTGAGTCTAACCTTGCTGCACACCAGGGAGTGGTCGGTGTCGCAGTCCGCACTGTGGAAGCTGCGTGTGATTTGAACACTGTTTAAGGCGGCTCGCCTTGTGACAATGAGGTCTAGCTGGTGCCAACGACGTGATCTTGGGTGCCTCCATGAAACCTGGTGACAGGGTTTAGTGTGAAAGAACGAGTTGGTGATGCAGAGGTTATGATAGGTACACAACTCAAGCAGTCTCTGCCCGTTCTCATTCATCCTTCCAACGCCATAGCGCCCAAGGCAGGAGGGCCATGAGTCATGGTCGGCCCCAACCCTGGCATTAAAGTCCCCCAGCAGGAATAGGTGTTCGGTGTTGGGGATGCTGCTAATGATGTTATGGAGTTGTTCATAGAACTGGTCTTTAGCTTCAGGTGCGGAGCAGAGTGTTGGAGCATAGATGCTGAGTAGGTGTACTGGACCAGAGGTGGTGAGCAGTCGGATGGACAGTATGCGTTCCGAGCCATTTGAGGGAGGCTCTATCATGCTGAGCAAGGAGTTTCTGATGGCGAAGCCCACTCCATGCTGTCTTGGTTCTTCAGGATCCCTGCCCTGCCAGAAGAAGGAGAATTAGATGCCAGATAAAACTCGTGCAGAGTGTCTCAACACCAATCCTAGTAAAAGCACCGTCTACTGGATCAGCATGACTTATTTTCCCCACATCAAATATCATCTTGTTCTTTGAGTGGGGTTGCCAATTATTGCCAAATTGTGTGCTGTTTTGCACTGTGGAACCATGCCTTACAAAGAATGAGATGATGACTGCTCTAAACGTGCTCATATAGGACCCTTTACACCTTGTTGAGAGGGACTTTGATCCAATCTAGCTGTGTGCCCTTCAACCCAAGACCCATAGGTAAAAGGATAATGTCGTTCTCAACTGTAGCATTCAGTTAGTCTCCTATTTTCAAAAAAATCACTTTTAAAAGTCCCATTTCCAGGCCTGCTTTCTTTCCTCGGTTTAGTTTCATGTGCCTCTCTAAGCAATTATAATTGCTTATAATTTGCACAGCTTGACATTTATGTAAAAGGCATACTTTCTTGATTTTCCTCCATGATTAAATCATTTGTTCAGGGAAATTAAGTTGTAAGTTAAACCTCATCATACTTTAAGGCTGGGCATTTCTTGCCAAGAGCCTGAAAAGTGCTTGCTCAATGGGCTATTTCTTTTTCCAGGCAGGAGATAGTTTGATGGATTTATACTCAACCTTGCTGGGGTATACTCCAGGGACTGGCAGTATTCTGCTATCTTGCTGACAATGAGTGTGGACTAGTTTTTTGACCATGGGAGGCATTACACCTGAGCTGCCCTAAACCTATGTCCATACCCACACTTCTCTGAGTTCAGTGGATGGCGATCAGGAGAGGCAAGGCTGACTGAACACTCTCCAGTGACCTACACTAGAAAGTGCACCTGTGTACATGTTGGCGGAGGAAGGTGACCAGCTCAGTTGTGATGTCTGCCGCTGAATGCTTGCTGTTGTGGCATGTACGCAAAGAAAGAAGCTGAGTATTTCAGTGCGTTACCAACTGCAGTTATGGTAAAGGTAGCAGTACAGTTTGTACAGGTCTCTTTGTGGTTCACCATGTTTAAGTTACAGAAGGGTAGTGAGAATGCACATTAAAAGGTGGACCCATTTCTTAAGAAACTCAATTGGTGAACATGTTGATTCGAGTGAAGGGCTTTTCTGCCTTTCCAGAAGTGAAATAGTGCTGCTTGGCAATGTATTGGCATTGCTACATCACACAAAAATATTCTCTCTTTTCAGTGGCAACTTCCCCATCCCCCATAACCAAGCACAAATCGAATGCTGCTGTGACCAAATTAGGAGCCTTGGTGCTCCCTGGAGTTTCAGTGGAATGAGCCTGAGGCTGCCAGTTGTGCTTTCCAAACGATAGCCTTTAATGGTCATTTCAACTGAGCCTGCTATAGTTTCTCTTCATTTCACTTTGACTCCCAGCCATTGTTGAAATTTCCACCCTGTTCAGTGATGAGCGGTTTATTTTTTATTTATTTTATTTTATTTAGAGATACAGCGCTGAAACAGGCCCTTCGACCCACCGAGTCTGTGCCGACCAAGGACCATTTATACTAACCCTACAGTAATCCCATACCACCTACCTACACTAGGGGCAATTTACAATGGCCAATTTACCTATCGCCTGCAAGTCTTTGGCGGTGGGAGGAAACCGGAGCACCCGGCGAAAACCCACATGGTCACGGGGAGAACTTGCAAACTCCGCACAGGCGGTACCCAGAATTGAACCTGGGTCCCTGGAGCTGTGACGCTGCGGTGCTAACCACTGTGCCACCCGGTGATTAGATTCTTCCTGTAATCATATCGATTTGCTACTGAGAACTAATGCCAGTGTGAGACCAAATCCCTCTTGGGGTGGATCTCATCCATTGCTCTCCAATAGTTAGGTTTCTGGTATAAATGAACAGAGGGGTCACAGCATGAACTTCCACAGGCCATCTGGGTTTCTGTGGGTTTGTCTGTGGTATCCCCATTGATCAAACTGCCTTTGACTGGGTTCACACATGAATGGCAAACTGGATGCAGTATCAGATGTGAGCCACAGACTTCAGGAAGAGGTGAGGAAAGAAGAAACATTTTTTTCAATTCCATTTAGGTTTTCCCATTTCTAATCAGGAGGTTATGATGGACAGTGTGCTTGCAGCCTAGCAATAGTACTACCTTTTGAGGATGAAAGGTACTTTACTTTGAGGTGTTCTTCTTCTTCTTTCTTTCTTATGGGCCTCCTTATCTCGAGAGACAATGGATACGCGCCTGGAGGTGGTCAGTGGTCCCGTAACTGCTGCCTTCCGTGTTGTTTCATCGCTGTGAGGCAACTATGGAGTGACCTCTCCATGGCGCAATACTAGGTTGATATTCAGATCAACAGTGTGGTGGGTATAGGAGTGCACCACCCTCATCACGTGGGTTGTCTGAGCCCATAAAACTCCTCACCGTATTAGACTAACCACCTGGTGGCTGGTATAAAGGTGGTCACAAGAATGTCCGGACTGTTCATTAGCCTGAGAATTCTTCTGCTTCACACTGTTCTCCAAGGGGGTCAGTGTGAAGATATGAAAACAACCAAAATACAGGTGATTCCGCTGAACTGTTTGAGATCTTGAAACATGTAGTGTAAATGGAAGAGACCTGTGAGACTAGGATCATATCTCTGTCCTGATATGGAAGCGGGAAGAACAGAAATTGAATAGAGCCTTGTTGGCTTGGTATAGCATTGCAACCTGTGGAGGCCCCAGATTCGATTTGTGTACAGAGTTGACTTATCGCAGCTAGAAAGGCAATAGGCGGCTGGGGTGATATTTGGGGAATCACATCCCTAGGGCAGTAATGGGTGGACTTGACCAGGGTCCATGTTTCTGATTACTGTGACTGCTGCTGGTGGGGACCTAAGTGTGAACCTCAAGACAGGATGAGGGCTTGCTGTGGTACTTGTTTCATGGTTGAAAAGCCTGCTAACACTTGTAGGGCGATTTTCCACATTTTGTGCTTGGCTGGGCATACATATCTAGCAACTTGCAGGCACAGCTCCTGATTTTCCGACCATTACAATGGATTGAGTCAGGTGTGCAGGGTTTTCCGAAAGCCAAAGAAGAAGAAGAATTGATCTCCATTAAGGTGGAAGATGAGATGCAGCAATTGGCGATCATGCCCTTGGGCGAGGGAGGGGAAAGATAAACCAGCATCCCTAGCCCACAATACATGTGTCCTATCAACCTGAATACCATCGGTGGCTCCTTCTGGAAAGTGGATTAGTGGACATTGGTGTGAGGACTAGTATGTATGATATCCCATGGCCCTTTTCTGTGCTAGTCTCCTGCACCTCCCTAAAGACCAGCTACATGGCAGTCTAGGAACAGGTTGCCTACGCATCGATCTGATCTGGGGTAGTGTAGGTAGCAATAGAAGGAGCAAGAGGTGGAGAAGGTCCATGTTCAATATAAACAATACAGGGGGAGTTGGTGTTACGATGGGAAATTGACATTAAACTGCATATACAGTGCTTTGTCTGCCTGGGTCCTTAAAAAAGAAATTGCTGTGTGCACGTATCATCCTGTTTGGAAGAATGGGGAAATCCAAAGCTCCCAAATTAGACCAACTTCTGATTTCTTGCACTAGTTTAGAACCAACCATATTTGGACTGCATTTGATACTGCTGAACTTCCTACTCCACTCCTACAGTGTTGGATTTATGTCAGAAATAGTAAAAGAATGTCAAATGGCAGATGTGGTCAGTGCAAGAAGGTTTCAAACTTATCAGTCGGTCAGCATGGGAATAATTGTTTTGCTAGTTTTTAAACTGTGTAGTTGTAATGTCTAAGCCCACTTCCTGTGACCTATTGTAAAATTACCAGCAGGTCACGAGTTGGCCATATTTGAACAATCGACACTACAGCTGAACTCTCTCTCTTCAGATCAAACTGTCTGTTCTTTTCTCCTGCATGCTTTTATCCAGCTTTCCCTTAAATGCATCAATTAAAACATTTTGAAACAACCACATCGTAGTTGTACATCTTTTCGTTCTTAAACCTTTCATGCTAATGGGGGTGTCAGTCGCTTGCTTATCCTAGTTGCTGTCTGCATGACAGAGTTACTTTCTCCCCACGTCTTGATGCTTTTACTGATGCTGGTTCCAGTTCTGGTTCACAGATATTCATTTATTTACCCATTACAAGGGTGCCAGGGGTCATTGGGAGAAACTCTCTGTCTAGGAGCCCAAGGTAGCTTGTCAATGTTTATGGAGATTCCAGGAGCGCATTGGTGTTTGCTGGGACCCCAAAGAGAGTGCTTGTTGCAGCCTACTGTGAGATACCATCTTAAAAGGACAAGAAAAAGTGGAAAGCAGAAAGAAAATGGAAATTTAAAGAAACTATCAACTCCAACAGAATGCAGACTTCCAACTGCTCCATCCTTTCAGGAATGCCTGAGATTTAATTGCTTTCTATGTAGAGTACCTAGGGCTTATTCTGTTCACCTATCTTCTTCCTTGGATATTCCAACTTGTACATCAGCTTAACCTGACCAACTCCTTTGGATTTTTTCACCCTTCTTTCCTCCATTACCTTACCCATCAACTCCACAACAAATGGCTGTCACCTCTCCAGAATTGTAGACAAGACCACTGTATAAAAAAAAAAATTCTGTATTTTGTTTATGGTTTTGAAATAGCTAGTTCTTTCACATAATGATCACTATAAATGTGCAAGTTGTTTTCATTATAAACAGTGGTGACATTTAATGTAGCTGTCATGGTGTTCATGAGACCAAATATCTGATGATTTGGAACAATATTAAAATGCAACCTGTTAAAATTTCAACATCCCTTTGGTGCTGACTATGGACAGCTGCTGAATGTTGCATTTTTCTTGTCAGCAGTTTCTGTTCTTTCATGGGATGTGGGTGTCACTGGCTAGGCCAGCATTTATTGCCCATCTCTAATTGCCCTCGAGAAGATGGTGGTGAGCTGCCTTTTTGAACTGCTGCAGTCCATGGGGTGTAGGTACACCCACAGTGCTGTTAGGAAGGGAGTTCCGGGATTTTGACCCAGCGACAGTAAAGGAATGCCGATTAGTTCCAAGTCAGGATGGTGTGTGACTTGGAAAGGGAACTTACAGGTGGTGGTGTTCCTATGTCCTTCACGGTGGTAGAGTCGCAGGTTTGGAAGGTGCTGTCGAAGGAGCCGTGGTGAGCTGCTGCAGTCCATCTTTGTAGATGGTACACACTGAAGCCACTGTGTGTGAATGTTGGGTGGTGGATGGGGTGCCAATCAAGTGATCTGCTTTGTCCTGGATTGTGTCGAGCTCCTTGAGTGTTGGAGCTGCACCCATCCAGGCAAGTGGAGGGTATTCCATCACGCAGCTGACATGTGCCTTGTAGATGGTGGACAGGCTTTGGGGAGTCGGGAGGTGCGTTACTTGCCACAGAATTCCCAGCCTCTGACCTGCTCTTGTAGCCACAGCACGTATATGGCTGGTCCAGTTCAGTTTCTGGTCAGTAGTAACCCTCAAGATGTTGATGGTTGGGGATTCAGTGATGGTAATGCCATTGACTGTCAAGGGGAGATGGTTAGATTCTCTCTTGGAGATGGTCATTGCCTGGCACTTGTGTGGCATGAATGTAACTTGCCAGTTAACAGTCCAAGCCTGAATGTTGTCCAGGTCTTGCTGCATGTAGACGAGGACTGCTTCAGTATCTGAGGAGTCGCAAATGGTGCTGAACATTGTGCAATCATCAGCGAACATCCCCACTTTGACTTGATGATGGAGGGAAGTTCATTGATGAAGCAGCTGAAGATGGTTGGGCCTGGGACACCACCCTGAGGAACTCCTGCTGTTAGTAACAAACGCAAACATCTTCCTTTCTGCTAGGTATGACTCCAACTAGTGAAGAGTTTTCCTCCTGATTCCCATTGATTCCAGTTTTGCCAGGGCTCCTTGATGCCATACACTCGGTCAAATGCTCTGTTAATGTCAGGGGAAGTCGCTCTCACCTCTCCTCTTGAGTTCAGCTCTTTTTGTCCATGTTTGGACCAAGGCTGTAATGAGGTCTGAAGCCAAGTCCCTGGCAGAACCCAAACTGAGCGTCAGTGAGCAGGTTATTGCTCAGTAAGTGCTGCTTGATAGCACTGTCGACGACACCTTCCATCACTTTACATGATGATTGAGAGTAGACTGATGGGGTGGTAACTGGCTGGGTTGGATTTGTCCTGCATGTTTTGGACAGGACATACCTGGGTAATGTTCCACATTGTATTGGAACAGTTTGGCTAGGGGCACAGCCAGCTCTGGAGCACAAGTCTTCAGTACTGTTGCCGGAATGTTATCTGGGTCTGTAGCCTTTGCAGTATCCAGTGCCTTCAGCCATTTCTTGATATCATGTGAAGGGAAGCGAATTGGCTGAAGACTGGCATCTATTACTGTGGGGACCTCAGGAGGAAGCTGAGATGGATCATCCACTGAGCACTTCTGGCTGATGGTTGTAAATGCTTCAGCTTAGTCCTTTGCACTGACGTGCTGGGCTCCCCCCTCATTGAGAATGGGGATTTTTGTGGAGCCTTCTCCTCCTGTTAGTTGTTTAATTGTCCACCACCATTCACGTCTGGATGTGGCAGGACTGCAGAGCTTGGATCCAATCCGTCGATTTTGGGATCGCTTAGCTCTATCGCATGCTGCTTCCGCTGTTTGGCAGGCATGTGGTCCTGGGTTGCAGCTTCACCAGGTTGACACCTCATTTTGAGGTATGCCTGGTGCTGCTCCTGGCATGCCCTCCTGCATTCTTCATTGAACCAGGGTTGATCCCCTGACTTGTTGATAATGGTAGAGTGGGGGATATGCCAAGCCATGAGGTTACAGATTGCGGTTGAGTACAGTTCTGCTGCTGCAGCTGGCCCACAGTGCCTCATGGACGCCCAGTTTTGAGTTGCTAGATCTGTTGGAAATCTATCCCATTTAGCACGGTGGTAGTGCCACACAAAACGATGGAGGGTATCCTCAATGTGAAGACAGGATGTTGTCTCTACAAGGACTGTGTGGTGGTCACTCGTGTCAATGCTGTCATAGACAGATGCATCTGCGACATGTAGATTTGGGAGGACGAGGTCAAGTATGTTTTTCCCTCTTGTTTGCTTCCTCACCATCTGCTGCAGACCCAGTATAGCAGCTGTGTCCGTTAAGACTTGGTCTGCATGGTCAGTAGTGGTGTTACCAAGCCACTCTTGGTGATGGACATTGAAGTCCCCGACCCAGAGTACATTTCGTGCCCTTGCAACCCTCAGTGCTTCTTCCAAGTGGTGTTCAACATGGAGAAGCACTGATTCAGCAGCTGTGGTGATGGGGGCGGGTGGGTGGGGAGGAGGGCGGGTGTTGACAGTAGGTGATGATGAGCAGGAGGTTTCCATGCCCATATTTGACCTGATGCCATGGGTCTGGAGTCAATGTTGAGGACTCCCAGAGCACCTCCCTTTCGACTGTATACCACTTTGTTGTCACCTTTGGTAGGTCTGTCCTGTCGGTAGGACAGGACATACCCAGGGATGGGTATGGTGGTGTCTCTGGGACATTGTCTGTAAGGTATGATTCTGTGAGTATGACTGTCAGGCTGTTGCTCAACTGACTTGGAGAAGTTTCTTCTTTTTAATATTCATTTTCGGGATATAACATTGCTGGCAAGATTGGCATTTGTAACCCATCCTTATTGCCAAGGCTCGAATTGCAACTTAGCACAGACCAAAGATTGAATCCAAGTTAACACACTGGACAATGCTCAAAACTCTCACGTTGTGACATTTTTACCTAGTTTGTCCTGAAGGGATTTTTGGTTTAAGCTATTATGTTTTTGATGCAAGGTCAAGTTCAGGATCCGATAATTCCCTAAGTTTGAACATACTTTTCTAACTTGGTACCTCAGCCTGAAGCTGCTGAAACAAAAGGATAGAAGATTAATGGGAATTCCTGAAGGGAAATGGATTAGCAATTAGTTTGGCACAGGGGGAGCTGTAGCACCTTTCAACACCTGCCGCAGAGGCAATGTTCGTTTAATTCATTGAACCCAGCAAGTGTCTTAGGTGAAGCAATTTAAAGTAAATTGGGGTTTACAGCAATCAGATAGAGAGTTGCCCTTTTTTAATCGATTAGTGAGGGGTTTGAGAAGGTTAAGAGAAAATATAACAGAGGTGTTAAAAATCATGAATTGTTTTGACAAAGTAAATAAGGAAAAATTGTTCCCAGTAGTAGATGGGTCAGTAACCAGAGGAAGCGGATGAATGTGATTGACAAACAAAAACAGAGGTGACATGAGGAAGCATTTTCTTTTACACAGCGCGTTATGATCTGGGATGTGCTGTCCGAAAGAGGGATGGAAGCAGTTTCAGTCGTAACGTTCAAAGGAGAGTTGGAAAAAAAGTTATAGGGTAAACAGCAAAAGAGTGGGGTTAATTGTATAGCTCCACCAAAGAGTTGGCATAAGCACAGTGGGCGAATGGCCTCCTTCTGTACTTTATCATTCTAAAGTTGAGATATAAATGTGTATGTGCTGGAAGAGAAAAGTTAGTATCACTTAGTTCTGGAGATTATTTGTGCTGTGAGATTATTCCATTAACAGGAAAAAAATGGCATGCTTTGTTTTCCATATGTAAAGGAGCATTATGAAATGGATTTAAATTTCACTGAATGAAGCAGTGCACTTACAAAAGAAGCCACGAGGTTAGGCTGAAATAATTTATTTTAGGCGTGATGTTTTAATGAAACACAACATTTAAAAACAACACTAAAATAGGGAACATGGTGTAAGGGGCTGAAGTTCTGTTAATGGATGATAAATATCTGGAGGTTCAAGTTAATAGGGTGAACAGGTGTTGGGTGTCAATTAGTTAATTGTATTCAAGTGTGTATATATAAAGACGAGCCAGCTAGCACTGGCTGGGGGTATTTGGAGAGCAGAAGTAAGCTCTGTGACGAGCAATAAACAATCTACACCGAAGCAGCCTAGTCTCAGTGTCTTCTTCACAAACAGGCTTGGAAGTTTCTCAAACATGTGGCTAACTATAAACGACTTCAGAACAACAACTTGTATTTATATAGCGCTTTTAAGGTAATAAAACATCCCAATGCACTTTAGAGAGGCATTATAAAATAAAATATGACGCTGTGCCACATAAGGGAATATTAGGGCAGATGACCAAATTTTGAGGAGTGTCTTAAAGGTGGAAGGGGAGGGTTTAGGGAGAGAATTCCAGAGCTTGGGGCCCAGGTAACTGAACGCATGGCCACCAGTGCTGGAACAATTAACATCAAGAGGCCAGAATTAGAGGAACACAGATATCTCGGAGGGTTGTGTTGGTGATGGATATTACAGAGATAGGGAGAGGTCTGGTCATGGAGAGATTTCAAAAAATGAGAATTTTAAAAATGAGGTGTTGTTTAACTGGTGAGCACAGGGTGTGAATGATATTTGGTGAGTTAGGACACAGGCAGCAGAGTTTTGGATGAATTCAAGTTTACAGAGGGTAGAAGGTTGGAGGCCGGCCAGGAGTGTGTTACAATAGTTAAGTCTGAAGGTAGTAAAAGCATGGATGAGCGTTTCAGCAGCAGAAGAGCTGAGGCAGGAGCAGAGAAGGGCAACGTTAGAGATGAAAATAGACAGTCTTAGTGATGGCATGGATATATGGTTAAAAGCTGATCTCCGGGTCAAATGTGACGCCGAGGTTGCCAACTGTCTGGTTCAGTCTCAAACAGCCATTTCAATACCGTGCAGGTGTGGAAATCTGATTGGAGGGGTTCAAACATGGAATTCCAGGAAAGATGGGTACAAATCTGGGAGGTGACAACATATTCAAGGACTTTGGAGAGGAAAGGGAGCTTGGAGATCGGGTGGTAGTTTATAAGGACAGAGGGATCAAGGGTTGGTTTTTGAGGAGAGGGGTGATGACAGCAGATTTAAGGGAGTAAGGAACAACCTGGGGCTAGGGAATTCGAGAACTTGAGAAGTTTGCCCTGATGGACTCTTGGAAGGGAGGGAAGTGACGGACGCAGCTGGTCGGATGTTAGATAATTCCACATGAAATTTGATCTGGAGAAATGTGAGGTGATACATTTTGGGAGAAAGAATAAGAAGATATTTACACTAAATGGTGAAACTTTAGGAGCAGCAGAGATTTGGGGTTTAAGTATACAAATGTTTAAAAGCGAGAGGACGAATTGGTGAAGCTTAATATATTAAAATAAAGTGTCTGATATCCTAGGTTTTATAAATCGGAATGTAGAGAAGGAAAACAGAGGTAGCGCTAAACCTAGGAAAATCATTGGTTAGGCTGGAATTATAATACTTTTGCATCTTATGCTGGGAAAGATGTCAAGGCCTTGTACCAGGTGCAGAAGACAGTCACTAGGGTCATATTGGGGATTAGAGGTGTTGGTTTTGAGGACAGACTGCAGAAACTGCTGCTCTTGTCATAATAATGAAAAAGCTTAAGAGGAAATCTAATTTAGATGCTCAAAATAATGGGGTTCCATTGGTTGCTGCATGGATAATGAGAGGACAGAAATTGAAGATGATTATCAAAAGAACATGGGAGGAAATTATGAGTAGTCTTTGCACAGAAGTTGTTAAACATAGAATAGTTGACCAGAAGACAATTTTAAAAAGAATGTAGGTAAATATTTGATGAAAGGAAAATTTTGAAAGTTCAGGGTAATGGGACTAAATGGATTTCTTTTTCAAGAGGTGACACAGACTCAATGGGCCAAGTCATTGCCTCCTGTGCTGTAAAATTCTTTGATTCCATGATTCTTGAAAGCCTTTACAACTGAGCCGGGGTTATCTGGAAGCGGTTTTCTTTCCATTAATGGCAATGATAGAGCCTTGGGGTGAGAAGAAATTCACACCAGACTGCAAGACAAATAAATAAATCATCAGTGACTTTTATGTACAACAAATTCCAAAGAACAGTTTTATTGTGTTTTGGAAGAAGAGGTGCTGTTTTGGGCTGAATATTCAACTGCACTTGTCTTTTAAATTGTAGGAAGCTAGGCTGCAAGATTGAACAGATTACTACAGAATTTGTTCATCTTGGAATGTTGCTGCAGGCAACAGTTAATTGTGTAGTCAACATTAAAAAATAATGCGGTGAATTTTTCAGTAAATAATTTACATAGTTTGGTACCCAATAAATATTTTATTATAGCCTGTCTCGAGATTAACACTCCCCCACTGCTGTTGTTTTTCATTATTACTCATTAGTTTCCCAGAAAGATAGAGGAAATTCAAGAGCTTAGGGCCTAAGCAGCTCAAACCGTGGTCACTAATGGTGGAGCAATTAAAATCGGGGATTCTTGAGTTCAGCATTAGAGAAATGCAGATATCTCCGAGGGTTCTGGGGCTGGTGGAGATTACAGCAGTAGGGAGGGGTCAGGCCATGGAGAGATTTGTAAACTAGGATGAGAATTTTAAAATCTAGGCGCTGCTTAACCAGGAGCCAGTGTAGTTCAGCGAGCACAGGGGTGATGGATGAATAGCATTTGGTGCGAGTTCGGACACGAGCGGCAGAGTTTTGGATGACCTCAAGTTTATGGAGGGTAGAATGTGGGAGGCTGCTGGGAGTGCTTTAGAATAGTCTTGAGGTTACAAGGGCATTGTTGAGGGGTTTCAGCAGCAGAAGAACTGAGGCAAGGGCAGAGATGGGCGATGTTATGGAAGTGAAATAGGTGCTCTTAGTGATGGCACATATATGTGGTTGGTAGCTCCTCTGAGGGTCAGATGTGACACCGAGGTTTCAAACAGTCTGGTTCAGCCTCAAACAGTTTGCAGGGAGAGGGATGGAATCGATGGCGAAGGAGTGGAGTTTGTGGTATGGACCAAAGACCATGGATTCAGTCTTCCCAATATTTTATTGGGGCGGCGCAGTGGTTAGCACCGCAGCCTCACAGCTCCAGCGACCTGGGTTCAATTCTGGGTACTGCTTGTGTGGAGTTTGCAAGTTCTCCCTGTGTCTGCGTGGGTTTCCTCCGGGTGCTCCGGTTTCCTCCCACATGCCAAAGACTTGCAGGTTGATAGGTAAATTGGCCATTATAAAATTACCCCTAGGACAGGTAGGGAAATATAGGGACAGGTGGGGATGTGGTAGGAATATGGAATTAGTGTAGGATTAGTATAAATGGGTGGTTGATGGTCGGCACAGACTCGGTGGGCCGAAGGGCCTGTTTCAGTGCTGTATCTAAAAACTAAAAAAAACTAAATTCTTTGCTCATCCAGTACTAGATGTCGGATAAGCAGTCTAACAATTTCTTCTTCAATGCCTCTCCATTGTTGTCCAGTTGGATCTGACTGCACTCGCCTCATTCCATTCTTATCTAGTCATAGCCAGAGAATCTCCATAAATGGCTTCTCTTCCCATTCCTGTGCAGTTGCCTCCGGTGTCCCTCAAGGATTTATCCTTGGACCCCTCCTATTTCTCATCTGCATGCTGCCTCTCGGTGACATCATCTGAAAACAGTGTCATCTATATAGGGAGCTAAGTGGAGCCTCTTCATTTTTATCAGCTAAGTTCCTAAATGCCATAGTCTTTTCTCAGTTATCTTTCCTCCAGCTCCTGAAGACACTGCTTCATGTTGGAGTATGGGTCCAGTGGCATGAACTGCCCAATATACCTGGCATGAATATTAATGCACAAGCCCAGACCTTAAGTGTCAACCGACCATGGGGGTGGAGTGGGGTGAGGGAGATAACCCTAATCCCCTAATCAAGTACTCATTCAGCGTTCACCAGTACACGCTGTTTTGCAGAAGTCAGTAGGTAGTCAGTAGGTGATCAGAGCAGATACCTTGGCTGATTGTCTCTTTATCCCCACCCGTTTCCTTAACCCAAGGGTATTGTGGCCAGTTGTTGCAAAAGCTGCCCGAATTGAGATCACAAAATGTGCTGGCTGATTCCAATATCATCCATTCACTGAACATACAGGCCAATGCTTTGAACTTTCCACTTCTGTAGTCATTCACTGAACATACAGTTGCCACGCCCAAACCAGCATGCAATTGTTGCTTAAATTATTTCAAACTATTTGTCCTCATTACTCTACCAGCAAGTCTATACCATCACTGACTTTCCAAATTCAGGCTCCTATTTTGGACTAATACAAAAGCAAAATACTCCAGATGTTGGAAATCTGAAATAAAAACAGAAAATGCTGGAAAATCCGGTTTTTGGCCAGCTGTTGGAATACCTCTTCAAGTGGATCAGTTTTGAACTGCGTGTGATTAAGGCTGTTGTGATGTGCCTTTGGATGTTTTTCCTCTCCTGAAGGTGCTATATAAATGCAAGCTGTTCTTGTAGATGTCTCTGCCTCTTGAGCTGTTTTCATATTGGTGACAATTGGGTGTTTATGCAGCAGATTTCCAAAGCACGAGCCCTGTGCAGACTGATGATCAAATGTGAACCTACTAGATTTGCAAAGATGGGTATTCCTGAAAACCCAAATTGTACTGGACGTATGAATTTTATATTATGAAACTTTGCCACCTCACTGACATCAAGAAAAAAGTAGATTCAGATTCAGCTCCATGCCCCTCTCTTCCCATTCTGCATCTTGTGCAGCTTGGATCAATTAGCATTAAGCTTCTGAATCTGAGTTATGTAATTGAGTAACAGTCGGAATCCAAATACTGATCCCTTGGGCACCCCACTCAGGAATTTCTGGTATTTTGAACAATTTCCACTTGTAATCAGCTGTATGACAGCACATCAGGAGCTTAACATTAAACTGAAAAATAGAAAATCATATGTAGTTAATCATATTTGGCATGCAGCTGAACGGCACTCGATGTTTTTAGCAGGATGTTAGCCGTAAGGCATCCAAGATCAGCAAACTCAGCATGTGCCAGTGAGCATGCCTGGGATCTTGCTCTGTGTTGTTCCTCAGTACCATATGGGCAAAGCTGAGCCTTTGGAGGAGACCAGTATCATCTTAAGGTTGTGTTCTACAGAAGTGTAGAGTTCAAAGCATTGACCTCTTCAATTTATTTTAATTGTGTCTATTTTATTCCTTTGACTAAATTGCAACACAGACCATTCATGAGAAAGAGAAACTTTCATTTATATCATGCTTTCCTGTAATTCTCAGAACATTCTTAAAGCACATCAAATATGATGTATCACTTCGAATTGCAGTAATACTACATATAACAATGAGATGAATGATTAGTTAATCTAATTTTGGTTATGTTGGTTGAAGGAGGAATGTTGCTGAGGAACCAGGTGAACTCCCTGCTCCTCTTTGAACAGTGTCGTAGGATCTTTAATTCCCACTGAAAACAAGTCTGATCAGAAATGGATTAAAGGGTCACTCCCAAGCTGCTGTAAATGATCCCACGCAAATGCTGACAGGTAATTGAGGTCAGCACTCAAGTGAAAGCTCTGCTTGCCCAGTAAGTGCCTGATCTGCCTTCTGTGTTTTTCTGAAGGCTGTGTTGCTGCAACGCTTGGTGCATTTCCACCCCCCCACCCCCAACTTCCTCTGTCCCATTGTTGGCAGCCGTGCCTTTAACCCTAAGCTCTGGAATTCCCTCCCTAAACCTCTCTGCCCTTCCATTTCAATCAGCTCCTTAAAACCTACCACTTTGGCCAAGCTTTTAGTCACCTTTCCTAATGTCTGTTTTGGCTTGGCGTCAAATTATGCCTGATTACGTCCCTGTCAAGTTCCTTGGGGTGTTCCACTCCTTTCAAGGTGCTAGACAAATGCAAAATTGTTATTATGCAAAGCTTGTGCCATAGGAGTTTCAAACATCTGTAGGGCATGTTGGAGACCTGATGTGAATTGGCACTGAGCTGCCTTATGAAAAAAGCTGAGTACCGCTCATGGAAGTGATTTTGTGGGTTTGTGAGGTGGTTTCACTCATTTGAGTTGCAGTTAAAATCTGAATTTATAGTAAGTACTAAAGCAGTCTGACTGACCTGGCAGCACCTCCACTGACCTTTGGAGATTCAGCTAATCTGTGTTAATGCGCTACTGTTGTATATTTGGCAGTGTGTGGTGAGACTGTTACTGAGCTGATGTCACGCACTGCTCTTGCATACTAAAGTAAGAGGCACAATTCTCATTGAAAGTGTGGGTGACATCACAAGCCAATCTTCAGCTCCACTATGAATGATTTACATGGTGTTTATTCTCTCTTCTCCCTGCTGAAAATGCTGATCCTGGCTTGGGTGAGAACTTCTGAACTGCAACCCAATGGGAGTCAGAGCCTTGAGGAAAAGGGATAATTTTGAGAGAAGAAATAAATGGGGACCCTGAGAATTTAAAATCTGACTTGCATACAGAGTTGACTGATCTCAGTGGGGCTACGGAGCACATTAACTGGTCTTAATTCCCTGGTCAAATGGCTCACCAACATTCATGGGCTTGGGGAACCTTCTGACCATTCTTCCTGTGTGAGTGCCACAAACAACATTCCTTCAAATTTTTCTTTACTGTGTGTGACCTATTTGTTGCACCGCATGATCCCTTTAAGATTATTGTATGGCCCCACATACGCGCATCTTAAAGGGAACTTTGGTTGTGTGCAGCCTGCTTGTTCCTTGTGTGGTACATTCCAGTTTGCTGCATGTCTGTGCAACCGCACAGAAGGAACATTGGCCACAAAGATATTTACTACAAGGGCATCATCACTGATTGAAATCCAGTTGTCGCCTGACATTGATATGTGAACTTTTCAACCAAAGTCATAAGGAACTGCACATTCAGTTCATTTTTTTTTACTCACCTTAATCCAGGGACTGAAGTCAGTTGAAGTACCGAAGATCACAGACTGGAAGCTGATCTGGGCAGCTTTGGTACCATTTGTTTTCCCCCAAAAAATTTTCAAGTACCTCACCCAAGTGGCTTCTCTAGAATTTTCAGCCTGAACAGAGAACGTTAGCGAGCTATTTGGCTAAGAGTTGCCGCTGAGCCTGATACTTTTTTTTTATCTGCACATGCACTCTGTTTTCCAGAAGGTCTTTATAGATAAATGTGTTGTCAGATTATGAAAATGTGGTGGTACTGTTTGGTTCATGTTTACCCTCCTAGATTGTTGAATTGGTAATGTTAGCCATCTTACTGACACAGAAAGGACACCTGTTGGTATGAGAGTCCAATGTAACAGCAACGTAAGTAGATTTGGATATTAAGACATTATTTAAAACCAGTCTCTTTGACCAAGCTTTTGGCCATCTGCCCTAATATCGCCTTATGCGGTTTGGTGTCAAATTTTGCTTTATCATGGAACTGTAAAGCAGCTTGGGAAGTTTAGTGCATTAGAGGTGCTATATTAATACAAGTTGTTGTGATTGTTGAAAGACAATGCAGTGGATCACTTATCTGTGGTTTTAACACGATCTTAAATTAGTAAACAGTTTCCACATTCTGGCTGTGGGAACGTAAGAGCATAGGAACAGGAGTAGGCCATTTAGCCCCTGGAGCTGTTCTGCCATTCAATGAGATCATGGCTGATCTGCGACCTAACTCTACATACCCACCTTTGCCCCATATCCCTTAACAAAAATCTATCAATCTCAGTTTTAAAATTTAACAATTGATCTAGCATCAATTATCAGTCATAGAAGAGAGTTCCAATCTTCTACAACCCTTTGTGTCTAGAGGTGTTGCCTAATTTCATTCCTGACAGGTCTGGCTCTAAGTTTTAGACTTTTCCCCTAGTCTTAGACTTCCCAATCAGTAAAAATAGTTTCTCTCTATCTACCCTATCGGTTCCCTTTAATATCTTGAAAACATCAATCAAAGCACCCCTTAACCTTTCAATTTCCAGGGAATACAACTGTAGTCTGTGTAATCTCTCCTTGTAATTTAACCCTTGTATTCCAGTTGTTCTGGTAAATCTACGCTGCACTCATTCCAAGGCCAATATATCCTTCCTGAGTTGTGGTGCCCAGAGCTGCTCACAGTACTTCCGATGTGGTCAAACCAGGACTTTGTATAACTGAAGTATGACCTCTAGAAATAAAGGCCAGCATTCCGTTAGCCATTTTGATTGCTTTCTGTATGTGTTCATGACTTTGTAATGATTTATGTACCTGGACCCCAAGTCACCCTATTCTTAATTATGGACTCTAGCAATTTCCCAACAATGTATGTTTGGTTAACTCGGGTTGTCCAACATATGGCCCGTGGGCCAGAATCCGGCCTGCCAAAGGTTTCTATCCGGCCGACAGACGTAAACTGTACCGGGCCATTCTTCATCCTCGTCAGGGGTCAGTGACTTGAGATAATAAATTTCTCATTGTCATCTTCTTGCAGACAGGCTATTAAAAAAAATCGCAAATGTCACAGCTCACCGCTGCTGGGAGCGGGAACAGTGGTTTCCCAACTTAAGACAGATTTGGGGTTTTCTGGTGGGTTTTAAAAAAGAAAGTCAGCTGTGAAACAGACTTGCGATTTAAAAAAACTGACCAACCGTCTGCTGAACGTTCCCATTCTGCATTTGTCCGAGAGAAAGAGAAAGGGGGACAGAGAGTGAGAGAGAGGGTGGACGGGGTGGAGAGGGTGGACGGGACGGAGAGGGTGAGGGTGGACGGGAGAGCAAGAGTGAGGGGGCCAGAGCGGGGGACAGAGAGCGAGGCCAACATTGGGGGGAACACAGAGAGAGAGAGAGAGACAGAGGAAGAGCGATCAAGATCACTCCTGGCAGATGGACATCTATCCAGAATACTCGACATGGCTACAAGAAGTATGCGGGCAGACGTTACCTCGTTGTGCAATAAAAATAAAATGCCAGGTATCTCACTAAATCAGTGTCCAACATAGTGAAGAGAAAGTAGGTCAATAAATTAATCTCTTTTAAAGCTTCTTCACAAAAATGTACATGTTTTAATTAATAGTAAGATAAATTTTTAATGCCTTTATCTTTCCGAAATTGTCTCACTGACCCCCTATGTAAGACAACAATTGTAATGTGAAAAGGTTGGACAACCCTAGGTTAACTGGGCTATAATGTTCTATTTCAGAGAGTCAGTGGTGAAGGATCGAAGTAGAGCCTAATCTTTACACATTTGGCTTTTATTTGCAGAGACACATTACAAACATGCACCTCCCAACCCAATAACTAAGTTTCTGTCTGCTCCTTTGTATAGGAACTCAAGCGAATCCCCAGTTAATGCCCATGACTATAAATACAATTAAATACTCAGTTAATATGTAATTAACATATAATTCTCCAGTTTTCTCTTGCACCTATTTTAAGATGGATGGAAAACTGACTATAGAACAAGTTTATTTTTTTTTAATGGAAAGCTCAAGTCCTGCCACCAGAATTATTTTTTAGTGGCTATTTACAAAGAACTTTGGTAGCATCTGTTGGTCACTGGCCATGTAAACAACTGTCGCATGGGATCAGATCCTGGGACTAGGTCGGCTGTGACATCCGCTGCTGCGCTCGCCTCCGTGTCCAGACTAACTCATGGCCACTTGGATGAGATACCAGAATGCAGACATGGGAGGGTAAACCAAGATAGTAAGAGCCTGTGCTTTGAGAGAGGTGGGAGGAGGAAGCATCCTGGTTTAAAAAAAAATTCTGTTCCATCACCCTCACCAACTAGCAGCCAACGCAGGTATTACATTGCGATTTTGTTTTGGAGAATTGTAAACCTAGTAATTGTAAATGCTGATATGATTTTGCCAGGGCCTATTGGTCCAGGTAACGTACCTTTCCACTCTTCCATTTGGTTCCCCGTGATTCTAAAAGAACTTCCATAAGCACTTCTCAAGCCCTTGGGCCATTCTGCAGAGCTTTACAGCCAACACTCTAGAATCCAATAGCCCTGTATCCTCCTCTCTAACAGAATTCATTCACCCTTGACAGTAGTATATTCCATAATTATATCGCCCTCTAACTTGGAATAAAAGTTGCTTAAATTTCCTATTTCCTTGACACTATTCCCTGCTCCTTCTGTTCTGTGACTGACTGACAAATTTTGCTGGATCCAAATTCTCCAAACTGTTCAAGACCTCTATCAACAAGTCTTCATTTTCATCCTCGCTCCTTCCTCTTCTCCTCCCCTCTCTCGTCTTTCCCTCTCCAGAGCCTTTTAAGTTCGGTAACTGGCCCTGTGGCCTTCTCTGGATTCCCTCCAATAATTCTACATTTTTTCTGTAATATGGAAACCAAACCTAACCACAGTATTCCAGTTGTAGCCTCACAGTAGCCGGATCGTAGTAGACTCCCCTTTTGAGTATGTCCAAGCTGTAAATGATTTCATTGTCTTCTGTAGGTCCTCTCATGACTCAGGAGTCCGATGTGGGGTCTACAGAACTGGCCGTTCATATTGTTGGTGCTTGGGGGAGTTTCTGCTGCTGTGCCACCTCTGGCTTTCCTCTGGGTACATTGGATGTTGCCTGTTTGGCTTAGAAGGTCTTCAAAACATGCTGAATCAAATTTCAGTGCTTGCCTCCATGGGGGCTGGTCAGCTGCAGTGTTTTCCCAGGAGAGGTGATCTGCAATGGAGAAGTTTGTAAGACTTTTTTTGAAGGGTATCCTTATATTGTTTGTACTGACCACCTTGATGTTGTTTGCCCTGAGACAGTTCCCCATAGAAGATCTGCTTGGGGATTCTGTATTCATCCAAGTGGGGGACATGGCCTGCCCATCTAAATTGAATTTTCTGGAGGGTGGTCTTGATGCAGTTGAGCCCAGCATGATGGAGGACCTCGTTTGTGATTTTGTCCTGCCATCAAATTCTCATGGTGGACCTTGGGTGTCTTTGGTGGAAGCACTCCAGAGTTTTGTTGTGGCGCCTATAGCAGACCCAGGATTCTGCACATTACAGCAGGGTGGTAAGGACAATGGCCTGATTCTAGTCGTCATCTTAATGCCATGCTCCTTCCAGACATGATCATGGAGTTGACCGTAAGAAGAACTTGCGTTCTGGAGGCATGCATGGATATCTTCTTCAATCGTGGCATCCCGAGAGAGCACTCTACGAAGATATGAGAATGTTTCCACATCTTTGATGCAGAATAATTTCAGAACATGACGGGCCCCCAATTTTACTTTTACTTTTAGTTATTTTTTTCTTTTTCCTTTTTAAAATTTTTTTTCTGTTTATTTTATTTCATCTTAGTTTGTTCAGTTTGCTTACTCACTTTTTTTTCATGTTTGCGCTTGTGGCTGTTCAATTTTCAGTCCGTTAACACCCTATCTTTACTAATGCTTTGTCTTTCAACACACCATTAACATATTGTTTGCCTTTGCTCCACGACCTTCTGGTCAGCTATTCTGTGACCTTATCCTGTTTACACCTTCTCCTTTGTTATCTCTTGCCCCACCCCCGCTTTACTTGATTATAACCTTTTACATTTCTAATATTTGCTAGTTCTGAAGAAGGGTCACTGACCTGAACCGTTAACTCTGCTTCTCTCTCCACAAATGCTGCCAGACCTGCTCAGTATTTCCAGCATTTCTTGTTTTTATTTCAGATTTCCAGCATCCGCAGTATTTTGCTTTTATTTTAGTGTTTAATTCACTGCCACTTCTCTTCCAGGAATGCCTACCTTGAAGTTCTGCTCTTCTCTCCGGGATTTTCGTTTGTCTCTTTTACCTTGTTCACCTTCATTGCTTTCTATTTCCCTCCTGGTGTTTGATAAGGTATCTACCAAAACTCGTTTTCACAACCACATCTCCTTCCTCTGTGACTGTCTCCGGCTCCGACTTCTTCCAGGTGGATTCCAACTGCAGTTTCATCCATCATGTTTTGAATCCACCCAGGATTGCAGGTATCTCTGGGAAATACAACGTTCCTTGGACTGCTATTCTCGCCACATCCTGAGATCCACACTCAGTGTTATGCGCCGCCACGTGCATACACTGAACCTCTCTCTGCAGCAGCACTGCCTCACCTTATCTCAGAGCTGTTCTACTCCGCAGTTTCATTTCATCCGACGCATTAACAAAAAACTTTTTCTCTTCCTTTCAGGTGTCAAGGAATGCAAGCTCTAGCAGCTGATGGGGACTAATGCCCCTCCAGATCCTTTTCCCCTTCACTTCCCTCTGACCCCACCCCTTCTGATCTGACCCCCCGATGCCCTCTGACCTCCCCCTCTCTGAAGCTGAACGTTCTGTACTCAGCAAAGGTCTCGGTTTTATCCCCTTGCGCCCCCACCTCAATGAATTTCGCGCTCGGCATGACGTCGAGCTCTTCTGTCGCCTCTGCCTCTGGGCTCACTTCTTTGACCAGGAGTCCTTTCCCCGATCAGTAGACCTATTCACCCACCTCCAGTATTCTCCCTCTACCTGGACTTCTCCCTCTGGCATCTTACCTGCACTTGATCTTTTAATTGAAAACTGTCAGCGCGACATTGCTCATGTCAATTTCTCTGCTCCCCTCACTCACTCTAACCTGTCTCCCGCTGAACTTGAGGCACTCCGTTCTCTCTGGTCTAACCCCGACATTGTCATCAAACCTGCAGACAAGGGTGGTGGTGCTGTTTGGTGTACCGACCTCTACCTTGCAGAGGCTGAGCGCCAACTCTCAGACACTTCGTCCTACCTCCCTCTGGACCATGACCCCACCACCAAACATCAAGCTGCTGTCCACAGGACAGTCACTGACCTCATCTCCTGTGGAGATCTTCCCTTCACAGCTTCCACCCTCATAGTTCCACAACCCCGGATAGCCCACTTCTACCTCCTTCCCAAAATCCACAAACAGGACTGTCCCGGCAGACCCAATATGTCAGCCTGCTCCTGCCCCACTGAACTTCTTTGTTTCTATCTTGACTCTATTTTTCTCCGCTGGTCCAGTCTCTTACACCTACATCTGTGACTCTTCTGATGCCCTACGTCATTTTGACAATTTCCAGTTTCCTGGCCCCAACCGCCGCCTCTTCACCAGGGGCGTCCAATCTCTCTACACCTCCATCCTCCACCAGGACGGTTTGAGGGCTCTCCGCTTCTTCCTTGAACAGAGGCCCACCCAGTCCCCAGCCACCACCACCCTCCTCCGCTTGGCTGAAGTTCTCACATTGAACAACTTCTCCTTCAACTGCACTCACTTCCTTCAAGTAAAAGGTGTTGCAATGGGTACCCGCATGGGTCCTAGTTATGCTTGTCTTTTTGTGGGGTATGTTGAACATTCCTTGTTCCAGTCCTACTCAGCCCCCTCCCCCAACTCTTTTTCCGGTACATTGATGACTGTATCGGTGCCGTTTCCTGCTCCCGCCCCGAACTGGAAAACTTTATCAACTTTGCTTCTAATTTCCACCTTTCTCTCACCTTTACATGGTCCATCTCCGACACTTCCCTTCCCTTCCTCGACTTCTCTGTCTCCATCTCTGGTGATAAGCTGTCCACTAATATCCATTATAAGCCCACTGACTCCCACAGCTACCTCGACTACACTTTGCCTCCTGTAAGGACCTCATTCCATTCTCCCATTTTCTCCGTCTCCGACGCATCTGCTCTGATGATGCTACCTTCCATGACAGCGCTTCTGATATGTCTTCGTTTTTCCTCAACCGAGGTTTCTCCCCCACTGTCGTTTACAGGGCCCTCAACCGTGTCCGGCCCATTTCCTGCACCTCTACCCTCACCCCTTCCCCTCCCTCCCAGAACAATGACAGGGTTCCCCTTGTCCTCACTTTCCACCCCATCAGCCTCCATATCCAAAGGATCATCCTCCGCCATTTCGACCACCTCCAGTGTGATGCCACTACCAAATGCATCTGCCCCTCCCTTCCCCTGTCAGCATTCCGAAGGGATCATTCTCTCTGCAACACCCTGGTCCACTCCTCCATTACCCCCACCACCTCGTCCATTTCCCATGGCACCTTCCCCTGCAATCGCAGGAGGTGTAATACCTGCCCTTTTACCTCCTCTTTCCTCACTATATCAGGCCCCAAACACTCCTTTCAGGTGAGGCAGCGATTTACTTGTACTTCTTTCAATGTAGTATACTGTATTCGCTGCTCGCAATGTGGTCTCCTCTACATTGGGGAGACCAGACGCAGACTGGGTGACTGCTTTGCGGAATACCTCCGCTCAGTCCGCAAGCAGGACCCTGAGCTTCCAACACTCCTCCGCCCCCCCTCCTCCCTCCTACTCACATCTCTGTCCTGGGATTGCTGCAGTGTTCCAGTGAAGATCAACGCAAGCTCGAGGAAGAGCATCTCGGTTACCGATTAGGCACACTACAGCCTGCTGGACTGAGCATTTAGTTCAATAATTTCAGAGCATGACGGGCCCCCCATTTTACTTTTTATTTTTCTGTTATTTTTTTCTTTTTCCTTTTTAAAAATATTTTCTTTGTGTTTATTTTATTTCATAGTTTGTTCAGTTTGCTTACCCACTTTTTTTTCATGTTTGTACTTGCGGCTGTTCAATATTCAGTCCATTAACACCCTATCTGTACTAATGCTTTGTCTTTCAACGCACCTTGAAAATATTGTTTGCCTTTGCTCCGCGACCTTCTGGTCAGCTATTCTGTGACCTTATCCTATTTGCACCTCCTTTGTTATCTCTTGCCCCACCCCCGCTTTACTTGATTATAACCTTTTACGTTACTGATATTTGCCAGTTCTGAAGAAGGGTCACTGACCTGAAACGTTAACTCTGCTTCTCTCTCCACAGAAGCTGCCAGACCGGCTCAGTATTTCCAGCATTTCTTGTTTTTATTCTACATCTTTGAGACTGGTTATGTTTGGTGTTTCATAGCGTGTGCCTAGCGCTGACTGAAACATAACCTCGGTCTTGAAGACACTGATTTGGTGACCAAGGTTTTTGGCAGCACTCAAGAATTTGCCATAGTCTGAATGTCATCCTTCTTGTGGGCAGCTAGGGCACAGTCATCTGCATACAGAAGCTCTCTGATTACTGCCTCTGTGACCTTTTGTGAAAGCATGCAGTCTGGAGAGATTGAAGAGCTTCCCTAAACGGAACCTAATGTTGATGCCTGCAGGCATGTCTCTGCTGTCTTCCTTAAGCATTGAAGTAAATCTGGCCCATACAGCATTCCAGCAGAGATTTGGAAGTGTAATAGTACAGAGCTTGTTAAACTTAGTCGTCTTCAAGACTATCTGGGATCAGGAGAAATTTCCACAGGACCTCAAAGATGCCGACATAATCAGCATCTGGAAGTGGAAAGGATCCAAAAATGTATGCGGCAACCATGCCCCCTCTTGCATGCCCTCTGAAGTGGCCTAGCAAGCCACTCAGTTGTATCTAACCGCTACAAAGGAATGAAACTGGACGGACCACCCGACATTGACCTAAGCACTGGAAATGACTACGGCAAATCCAGCCCTGTCGACCCTGCAAAGTCCTCCTTACTAACATCTGGGGGCTTGTGCCAAAGTTGGGAGAGCTGTCCCACAGACTAGTCAAGCAACAGCCTGACATAGTCATACTCACGGAATCATACGTGACAAACAATGTCCCATACACTGCCATCACCATCCCTGGGTATGTCCTGTCACACCGGCAGGACAGACCCAGCAGAGGTGGCGGCACAGTGGCATACAGTAGGGAGGGAGTTGCCCTGGGAGTCCTCAACATCGATTGTGGACCCCATGAAGTTTCGTGGCATCAGGTCAAACATGGGCAAGGAAACCACCTACTGCCCTCCCTGAGCTGATGAGTCAGTACTCCTCCATGTTGAACACCACTTGGAGGAAGCACTGAGGGTGGCAAGGGCACAGAATGTACTCTGGGTGGGGGACTTCAATGTCCATCACCAAGAGTGGCTCGGTAGCACCACTACTGACCGAGCTGGCCGAGTACTAAAGGACATATCTGCTAGACTGGGTCTGCGGCAGGTGGTGAGGGAACCAACAAGAGGGGGGAAAACATACTTGACCTCGTCCTCACCAATCTGCCTGCCACAGATGCATCTGTCCATGATAGTATTGGTAGGAGTGACCACCGCACAGTTGTTGTCGAGATGGTCCTGCCTTCACATTGAGGATACCCTCCTTCGTGTTGTGTGGCACTACCACCGTGTCAAATGGGAAAGATTTCGAACAGATCTAGCAGTGCAAAACTGGGCATCAATGAGGCGCTGTGGGCCATCAGCAGCAGCAGAATTGTGCTCAACCACAATCTGTAACCTCATGGCCCAGCATATTCCCCACTCTACCATTACTATCAAACCAGGAGACCAACCCTGGTTGTGCAGGAGGGCATGCCAGGAGCAGTACCAGGCATACCTCAAAATGAGGTGTCAACCTGGTGAAGCTACAACCCAGGACTATCTGCGTGCCAAACTGCGTAAGCAGCATGCGATGGACAGAGCTAAGCGATCCCATAACCAACGGATCAGATCTAAGCTCTGCAGTCCTGTCACATCCAGCCCTGAATGGTGGTGGACAATTAAACAAATAACCCCAACCTCAATGGTGAGGGAGCCCAGCACATCAGTGTGAAAGGTAAGGCTGAAGCATTTGCAACAATCTTCAGCCAGAAGTGCCGAGTTGATGATCTATCTCGGCCTCCTCCTGAAGTCCCCAGCATCGCAGATGTCAGACTTCACCCCGCGTGATATCAAGAAACGACTGAAGGCACTGGACACTGCAAAGCCTATGGGCCCTGACAATATTCTGGCAATAGTACTAAAGACCTGTGCTCCAGAACGTGCCGCCCCCCTAGCCAAGTTGTTCCAGTACAGCTACAACACTGGCATCTACACGGCAATGTGGAAAATTGCCCAGGTATGTCCTGTACACAAAAAGCAGGACAAGTCCAACCCGTCCAATTACTGCCCCATCAGTCTACTCTCAATATTAAGTCAAGTGATGGAAGGTGTCATCAACAGTGCCATCAAGCAACAGTTGCTTAGCAATAACCTGCTCCGTGATGCTCAGTTTGGGTTCCACCAGGGCCACTCAGCTCCTGACCTCATTACAGCCTTGGTTCAAACATGGACAGAAGAGCTGAACTCAAGAGGTGAGGAGAGAGTGACTGCCCTTGACATCAAGGCAGCATTTGACCAAGTATGACATCAAGGAGCCCTAGCAAAACTAAGGTCAATGGGAATCGGGGGAAAAACCTCCGCTGGCTGGAGTCATACCTCGCGCAAAGGAAGATGATGTGGTTGTTGGAGGTCAATCATCTGAGCTCCAGGACATCACTGCAGGAGTTCCTGAGGGTAGTGTCCTAGGCCCAACCATCTTCAGCTGCTTCATTAATGACTTCCTTCAATCATAAGGTCAGAAGTGGGGATGTTTGCTGATGATTGCACAATGTTCAGCACCATTCATGACTCAGATATTGAAGCAGTCTGTGCAGAAATGCAGCAACACTTGGACAATATCCAGGCTTAGGCTGATAAGTGGCAAGTAACATTCGAGCCAGGCAATGACCATCTTCAACAAGAGAGAATCTAACCATCTCCCCTCGACATTCAATAGCATTACCATTGCTGAATCCCCCCACTATCAACATCCTAGGGGCTACCATTGACCAGAAACTGAACTGGAGTAGCCATATAAATACAGTGGCTACAAGAGCAGGTCAGAGGCTTGGAATCCTGTGGCGAGTAACTCACCTCCTGACTCCCCAAAGCCTGTCCACCATCTACAAGGCACAAGTCAGGAGTGTGATGGAATACTCTCCACTTGCCTGGATGGGTGCAGCTCCAACAACACTCGAGAAGCTTGACACCATCCAGGACAAAGCAGCCCGCTTGATTGGCACCCCATCCACAAAGGTTCACTCCCTCCACCACAGACGCACAGTGGCAGCAGTGTGTACCATCTACAAGATGCACTGCAGCAATCCACCAATGCTCCTTAGACAGCACCTTCCAAACCCTCAACCTCTACCAGCTAGAAGGACAAGGGCAGAAAATGCATGGGAAAACCACCACCTGCAAGTTCCCCTCCAAGTCACACACCATCCTGACTTGGAACTATATCGCTGTTCCTTCACTGTCGCTGGGTCAAAATCCTGGAACTCCCTTCCTAACAGCACTGTGGGTGTACCTACCCCACATGGATTGCAGCGGTTCAAGAAGGCAGTTCACCACCACCTTCTCAAGGGCAGTTAGGGATGGGCAATAAATGCTGGCCTGGCCTGCGACGCCCACATCCCATGAATGAATAAAAATTAAAAAAAAAGAATAAATCTTCTCTCAATCACAAAAGTCCTATTAAACCGTCTACTGGACAACCTCATAGATTTACGTCTTCCCATAATCACAGTGTAGTTTAGGGCGAACTGCTGGACAGCTGATATGCTGTTGGTAACAAGACAACTACAAGAAACGTACAGAGAGCAACTTCATGTATATGCTGTTCATAGACCTAACTAAAGCTTTTGACGTTGTGAACCTACCTGGTCTATAGCACTTGCTCGCCAAGCTAGGATGTCCAAACAAGTTTGTCAAAATCCTGCACCTGCTGCATGATGGCATGGTTGGATGTGTTTGTGCCTGTGGTGAGATGTCCGATGTTTTTGCAGTAACCAGTCTCTGCAATGCTTAAGAAAGTCCCCAGAGACAGCCAGATACAACTTGTCGAAAACTATATCTTCTTGTCTGGATCTGATTTCCCAAGTAGGTTGACTCCCTCAATTAGTGACCTTTAATTCTGGTCACAATCCAGTGTGTCATGATGAACACTGTGTGGGTCGACCTGGGAATTTGATACCGAACTCTCTCTTAGTTTGTGTTGCATCATGATGCAATGTTGCTTTCACAACTCAGTGTATCTGTCTACATGAGGTTGCTTTTCCAGATGTAGGTCTTCACACCACTTGTAGTATGGAGGTCAGGTTATTTATAGTTGTAAGTGCACTCTGCTGCAGAACGTACAGTCACTTAGCCCCAAGTCATTTGAAGTGTCGAGATGCATATAAAACTGTTTTGCTGGCATCTTCGATGTTAACAGGCTTGGATCACTTCTGCTGGGATCTGGAATTGAATTCAGGTTTGTCCTAGGTTTAGCTCCTATTGGTAGTGTTTACCTGCACAGATAATTTAATAATTGTGTACTTGAAAGGGTATTAATATTATTGATTTTTTTCTAAGTTTCACCAAATGTAATTTCTATCTTTTACCTATTTTCTCTTCGCACTATATTACTTGTCCTAGCTGAGAGTAGGAGTCATCTGCTCCCAAACCACTGCAAATATCACTCTTAATCAGAATGTATCTTGGATAATATGGCTGCTAATTTCCCCCTCCATAGAGAACCAGGATGGAGCAGAAGTGAAATACTGCAGATGCTGGAAATCTAAAATGAAAATAAAATGCTGGGACTACTCAGTAGGTCAAGCAGCAACTGTGGTTAGAGAAACCGTTAACGTTAACTCTGGCAAAAGGTCATCAACCTGAAATGTTAATTCTGATGGAACAAAAGCTTCTGTTTAGTGTATCTCTCTCTTTCCTAAACCCCTCTACTTTGCAAAGCTTCTGGTCTGGGTCTGTTTCCCTATCCCCATGGTGATCCCCAACACACTGATGCAAATTGGAGTGAGAACAGGAAACACAGTAAAATTTGTGAAGCAGCCCTGCGTTTCTGTCACCACATATAATGGGCATGGCGCATTGCTCTGCTTGTTCTCTTGCTGAGCAGAATTGGATAAAGACTACTTTGAGAGATTTCTCGAACAATAATGTCATTCTAGTAGTAAAATGGTGTTTAGCTCTTTTCCCTTTATTGGGTGATGGGGACTGTTTTGATCTAGAACTCAGCTGTCTGATTAGAATTAGTAAGACGGGACTCGAAGAACTGGTTACTGTTGATCACTGAAAGAGCACAGGCACAAAGCTTGTGTGCAAGCTGAAATTGTTTGCTTCTTGTGTGGATTCTACCTTAGGGTAGTACTGTAATTGATGCTGAAAGAAAAGGCCGTCAGAGTGCAGTCAGGCTGACCGTGCGGGAGGTATCAAGCTCAGCTGTGATGCTTGATTCAGCAGCCAATTAGCCCACAGTGGTCATTGCCTAGCTCGGACATGAAGAATATCAGTGAGGTACTTGAGGGCTGCTTGTACAAGTGAAACCTTGAAGAGAAGGGGAATCAAATTAACAAAAAGTAAAATGTTTTTAATTATTTCATTGGTATGAATGCTTTGTGAAAAACTGATTTTTCCACCCCCCCTTTCCTGTTTTCCAGAATGTCAGCATCAATAAGGCTATTAATGCACAGGAAGTTGCTGTGAAGGAAAAGCACGCCAGAAATATCCTTTTGGATGGAGTTGGTGAGAGCACAAAAAAGCCCTTGTTCAGTCACTGGTTGTTTCCCACTGACTGGGCTCTGGGCGTGAACCCACTGTGGTTTCCTGATTATCTATCTGACGTTTTCAGTGTGTTGATGCTGGGTGGTAAGGATTATTTTTTCCATAGCACACCCTGTACTCGGACAGACTACCCAGTGTGCAAGCCACCTGCTTGTGTGTGTACAAGGTGCAAGTGCAACTGGGCAATTTGTGGTGTTCACTGCTGCACCTGGGGCCAGTGTGTGAGCCTCTGCTTCACTGACTATATTTCTTGCAAGACTGTGGAGAGTTTGAAAACTGGAAGCGTTGCATTTTGTGTTCTGTTCTCTTTCACTCCCCCAATCCCACCTTTCAAGTTATATAAACACTTGTTTCTCTCTGGTACCTTACCCATTTTTATCATTCCACTGTGGGTGTCGTTGTCCAATCCTGTCATCACATGATTTTGGAACATTTTCTAACAGGAGTCACTGAGTAGCGAGCAGGAGTGGGAATCTTGGCTGTTTTTTAAAATATAAATTCCCCTTTCTTCCCATGGGATGCTGAGGCCCATTGGTGTTGACAGTCAGTCAGATTTACAAAAGATATTGGTGATATATTAACAGGTTAGTGCTGTTTGCTTACCTCTTTTAGTTTTATATCTGTTCTAAATTGTAATCTGCCCCTCAAGTAAGGTGTTAAACCAAGATCCTGTCTACCTTTTCACATTGTTCAGATGACCATCAAATATCCCAGGGAGCTTTTTGCTGAAGAGCAGCTGGTTCTCCCAACGTGCTGGCCAATATTCCTCTTGTGTACGAGACCACCGAAAAATCCACTTCATCGCTCATTTATCTCATTTGCTGTTTCTGGGTTTTTGATTGCCACACATTTACCCATAAAGGATGACTGCCCTTTCGAAATAAAGTAATTAATTAGATGTGAAGCACTTTTGCAGGTTCCATCTAACCTGATATGGTGCTATATAATTACAAGTTTATAAACTTGTTTCATGCTGCAACTATGGCCATGGAAGCCGCCTAAAGGAGTTGAACTCGTTGGAGGCTGGGAGCACAGAAAGAGCTGACGTGCTTTTCAGCCAGCTAGAAAATTGGCCAAGGTTGCAGCTTTTGACCATGTCCACTGACATTTGCTGGATACCTTGTGCATGTTAGCTGGGCAGAGTTAGGCATAACCACAATGTCCACCACAGCTGAGTAACCTGATACCCATTTCCTAGATTTGTCCAAGAATGAAGAAAGGTGAGGTACCAGAGGGCGCCTGGTGTACCCCAGCAGGAGAGGGTAGGAAGGGAAACAAAGCTTGAATAATTTACATGTTGTGGCTATCCCTGCGTAGTATCCATTTACAGGAAGATGGAGAAAGTGGGAAATGCTGTATAAAACTGATTTTTGTTATTTTTAGCATCTCCTGCCAAGTTCTGCATTTCAATAAAAGCTGTATATTGCAGCCAAAATCATTGTAGTCAGAGCAACTTAATATCACTCGACCCGGCTATAGAGACTTCCTCTAGATATTGTGCACAAATTCTCAGTGTGAGCAATAGGAGAACTGCACACCACCCTAACAGGTCAGAGTCATTCAATGTCCTGGCTCCTCGAGAGTACTTGCATTAAAAATGAATCTATACGACCATACGAATTAGGAGCAGAAGTAGGCCGTTCAGCCTGTCGAGTCTGCTCTGCCGTTTAATAAGATCACGGCTGATCTGTCACAAATTCCATACTCCCATAACCCCCGATAATCTTTGCCTTGCCGAACAAATCTATCTACCTCCGCCTTAAAAATATTCAAAGACCCCGCCCCCACCACCTTCTGAGGCAGCGAATTCCAAAGTCGCACAACCCTGTGCGAAAAAATTTCTCCTCATCTCCGTCCTAAAAGGGCAACCCCTAATTTTCAAACGGTGCCCCCTAGTTCTTGAGTTACCCACAAGAGGAAACATCGCCTCCACATTCACCCTGTCAAGACCATTCAGTATTTTATATACTTCAATCAAGTCTCCCCTCACTCTTCTGAACACCAGTTAATATATCAAGTGATGATTGGGTTGGGCTCAGGCTTAATGCCCCTTGATGTGGTCAAATAGCCAGCCTTGGCTGTGATGTCTCCTATTCTGTCCCCCCTGTGCCCCCCAGCTAACCAATAATTCACAGCATGGGACCACACAGGAAAAAGTTGCCACTGAAGGGAGCCAGTGCTCATGGACATGGGACAGCAAGACAAAAGGCCATGTCCTCCAGGGGCCCTTTAATCTCTCTCTGCCTCATGTTCAAACTGCTTGTGGAAAATTGAATTTCTGGGTAGTTTCTAAAGCTAATTTGTGCTTGGAACAATTAATATTTCTGGTGGTCGTGATTGATAATTGCTTCCTAATCTGTGCACTGGAGGCTTTTATCAGTTAAAAGGAATTTCTCAGCTAACATGTATGAAAATGCTTTCAAAAAGATTCATAAACCATTTTAAGACCAGCAGAAAATATGGAAAATCTACAGCTTGTTGTTCAGCAACATCGGAGAAAGAAGGAACTTAAAGTGGTGGCTTCATCAGAATCTGAAGGTTCAATCTTCCTATTTCAGATGCTAATTGAGTTGCTGTGAATTTCCTGTTTCAATTTCAGATCTTCATTAATCAATTTCTTCATGAATATGATAAAGGGTAGTTTCCATTCCCTTTCCTTGCCATACACCAGTTAATAGTCACCAGCTCATTCCACAGCAACCCATGTGATTGAGCTGATTAAATTTCAAAGCTAGGAACTTAATCACATCTATTTATGTTTTTTTTAAATAAAAAGTCACTTTTCCAGTTTGTAACAGTTTCCTTAACGTGTTTCTGCACCTTGCATTCTGGGTACGCACCATGAGAAAGGCGCTCACACATTCTGGTCGGCAGTGAATCGGTTGCCGCTGTCCAGCAACGCAGTCCTTTGCTGGAAATTCTGCCATGTATTTCACAAGCTACTTCGAGATGGACATCCAAGTGTAAGTAATATCTTAAGTTTATTAAGTGTTACTTTGTTTAAAGAATACCAATTAAGGCCAAGGGTGATGGTGAGGGAAGAAATATTGCAACTCGTGATTGCAGCGTTGGGTCATATGACATTCAGAAATTCTGAATCAGTAATATGCCTCAACACTGTCCTTGGAATAATCTCTCACTGCCCACTAGAATGCAATTCCTTCGATTCGTTATTGCCATGATCTCAATATTTATGCTGATGTTCAGTCAGTACTTGGAAGACAAGTTTTATGATGTACATTGAGGACTACTGAAACTAAAATTTAGGTTACTCACACTGTTGATGGTGATGCCAGAACTGACTCCAGTGTCACCAGTCTGGGAAGGCTGTGGATCAGTGTGGTTTTCACTCCTCATTTGTCCATGATCCCTGGAATGGGTGAGAACAAGATTGAGCTTACTTTTAGTGAATCGTCTGTTGAGTCTTCCTGTCTTGGCTGTTCCTCACCTCCTTTCCTGAAGGTAAGTAAGTTGAAAACACATTTTCAAGTGGCAAAGTGGCGCAGTGGTTAGCACCACAGCCTCACAGCTCCAGCGACCCGGGTTCAATTCTGGGTACTGCCTGTGCGGAGTTTGCAAGTTCTCCCTTGACCGCGTGGGTTTTCGCCGGGTGCTCCGGTTTCCTCCCACAGCCAAAGACTTGCAGGTTGATAGGTAAATTGGCCATTATAAATTGCCCCTAGTATAGGTAGGGGAAGGTGGGGATATGGTAGGAATATGGGATTAGTGTAGGATTAGTATAAATGGGTGGTTGATGGTCGGCACAGACTCGGTGGGCCGAAGGGCCTGTTTCTCTGCTGTATCTCTTTTTAAAAAAAAAAATGCAAATAGAAAGAAGTTGCTTAATTGATTTATAAGCATACCATCCCCTTGGCATCCCCTGTGCAGCAATGATTCCTTTGCCCTCACTATGTTAATACATACAGAAGTGTCCAAATAAGGGCTCCATAGATTAGTAAATTCCATGCTTGGAACAAATTAATTTGCATGTCTATTGCATCTATATTTGTCTCAAATTATTTAATGGTATATTTGCGGCACATTTCATCATATTTCTCTGTCACGCTTCATACGTTGCATTCAAATTTCTGTACAGCACTATATGTATAAGAAAAAACAAAGGAACTCTCCAGGGAAACAAAATACTGGATCCAGAATATCTGCGGTCACCTGTTGACATCTGTTTGAACTCAGTGTTTATTTAACAGCAATTTGACGACTTGGTCTTGTAGGAATGCACATCTGCACTTGAATCTATAATAACATACAGTTTCTGTCTGACGGCGTTGTCGGATTGTTAAGTGGTTTGATTTAGTGGGTGGAGCTTGGTGCACGCGCCTTGGTTACTGGCATCTGGCTCCTGTCGCTCCCTGGCCTCGGTTACTGGGCTGACACCCTAAGAGGAAAGTTGAAGGAGTGAGCAACGATGCCACTAACATTCATATAGTGCCTTTTAATGTAATAAAACATCCCAAGGTGCTTCACAGGAGCATTGAAAAATGGCACTCAGAGGGGGACGGTATGGGAGGGACAGAGGAGAATGGCATGGGACGGACGCCCTGGGAGGTATGGGATGGGGATGATCGAGGGATGAAAGGAATAGGATAGGTATGGTATGGGAAGGATGGAATGACATTGGATGGGGATTTTATGAAGTACTGTTGCAATAAAGATGCTGATTTCATCACTAATGTTGTTCTTGTCTTTGCTAGTAAAAAAAAAACAATGTATTGCCTTTTACCCAGTGTAAGGTTCCTCTTTATAAAATAGCACACTTTCTGGGAACAGTTAAATTGGAGATTTGCTAGTATGTCTATTATATATTTCTTCAAAAAACCCACAAAACAACCTGTACAGGGAGCACGCTGCAATGAGACCTACAGCGTAAATATTTTCAGTGGGAATACTCAACACTTAACTCTTGCACTTACCATTGCCATAAATGGTGCTGTAATGGAAATTCCAATGTTCAATTATAACTGACCTGTCACAATTATTATGTCTCAGGCTTAGTAGTTTCCCTGCAAATGCTTCAAATCGATTTCTGCAAAAAAAAATTGTTTAATACCTGCTTTACATGCAAGGCCTCAGCTTGTCTCAAAATAAAGATTATGGAGTTTAGAAGAATGGGAGGTGATCTTATTGAAACATATAGGATCCAGAGGGGACTTGACAGGGTGGATGCTGGAAGGATGTTTTCACTTATGGGTGAGACTTGAACTAGGAATGCAGTTTAAAAATCAAGGGTCTCCCATTAAAATGGAGGTGAGGAGAAATTTTTTTCGAAGGGTTGTTAGTCTGTGGAATTCGCTTCCTCAGAGAGCAATAGAGGCTGGGTCATTGAATATATTCAAGCCTGAGTTCGATGGATCCTTGATCGGGAGTCAGATGTTATGGCAGGCAGACAGGAAAGTCGAGTTGAGGCCACATTCAGATCAGCCATGACCTTATCAAATGACTGAACAGGCTCGAAGGGCAGAATGGCCTGCTACTCCTCCTAATTCAGATGTTCTGGGCTTTGACTGGATAATTTTAAGCAAGTTTCCAAGTCTGATTATATGGCGTTTTCAGTACTTCTCAGCAATCTGCATATTCTGAGAATGTACAAAGTGTGCAATTTGTGTATTAACAAGAATTGAACGGTGTGTCTTCTCTTCCTGTGATTGTCTTTGCTTTATCCAAAGGACTTTGAAAGAAATTGGAGGTTAGATGCTCAAAACTTTTATTCAGGCACTATTGGTGTAAAAATGTACAGACCATTGTGCTTTTGTTACGACTTATTTAGAGGCACAATACCCACAAGCAACGCTTGTGAAGAGCAACACCTATTAGGTCTTCTTGATGTTTACGAAAGTAAATGCACTGTTCAGAAGAGAATGGATTAGTGTTTATTGCTGTTGGAGTTCAGTTTAAAAAAAACTATTGAACTATTTTCAAGATTTAATGATTTCTATAGTAATATAAAAAACTTGGAAACTATCTGAGCAAGAACTTTTGATTATTTTTGCAATGAGTCTTTGTTTATGGAAACATATAGACTTTAATAAACTTATAAGTCAGCAAATTCAATCAATGTTGCTTCCCTGCTGCATGCCAGGAATTGTTGAGAGTAAAGTACTGCAGATGTGGAAATCTGAAATAAAAACAGAAAATGCTGTAACTACTGGCAGCATTTGTAGAGAGAGAAACAGCGTTAACATTTCAGTTTGATGACCCTTCATCAAGATATTGTGCCCCAAACCCGCGACTTACTTAATTTCAAGAAACTGAAAAATTTACACGTCACTGCTTTTAAAGCAAGGACATGAAAATTTGCAGGACTGCGGGGAAAAGGTGGGGGAGTGGGACTATTTAAGTTGTGCTCAGAGAGTCAGCACAGACACGATGGGCCAAAAGGCCCCTTTTGTTCTGCAATAATTCTATGATTCTATGAAAGTAGGAACTGGCTGACAGTGGGGAAAGTAGTCGAGGAGGCTGCCTGATGATACAAAATGGGCTGTGGCTGCGATGGGTGGAAGGCTAAAGATGGGGGTGGGTGGTGAACTGTACTAAGATTGGGTTCTAATTGTTTGAAAGCGGCCAGTGTCAATTTGGGCCCAGTCTTCTGCCCATCCCCCCCCATCGTACAAAATTATTAGACTATGATCCTGATATCACTAGATCCCAGCAACTCCTAAAGATGCCAAACTCGGGCTCCTCTACTTTGAATCTTCATCCTCCGTTTTGATGGATCTCCTTCCCTAGAATCTGAACTCTTGTCCAGATTGTGACCCTCTTTGTGCTCTTATCCCCCTAGATCATAGAACATGGAACAGTACAGCACAGTACAGGCCCTTCAGCCCACGATGTTGTGCCGAACCTTTAACCTACTCTAAGATCAAACTAACTACTTACCCTTCATTCTACTATTATCCAAGAGTCGCTTAAATGCCCCTAATGTATCTGCTTCTACTATCACCGCTGGCAGCGCATTCCACGCACCCACCACTCTCTGTGTAAAGAACCTACCTCTGACATCTCCCCGAAACCTTCCTCCAATCACCTTAAAATTATGCCCCCTGGTGATAGCCCTTTCCACCCTGGGAAAAAGTCTCTGACTATCCACTCTATCTATGCCTCTCATCATCTTGTACCCCTCTATCAAGTCACCTCTCATCCTTCTTCGCTTCAATGAGAAAAGCCCTAGCTCCCTCAATCTATCTTTGTAAGACATGCCCTCCAGTCCAGGCAGCATCCTGGTAAATCTCCTCTGCACCCTCTCTAAAGCTTCCACATCCTTCCTATAATGAGGCGACCAGAACTGAACACAATATTCCAAGTGTGGTCGAACCAGGGCCTTATAGAGCTGCAGCATAACCTCGCGGCTCTTAAACTCAATCCCCCTGTTCATGAAAGCCAACACACCATACGCTTTCTTAACAACCCTATCAACTTGGGTGGCAACTTTGAGCGATCTATGGACATGGACCCCAAGATCCCTCTGTTCCTCCACACTACCAAGAATCCTGTCTTTAAGCCTGTATTCCGCATTCAAATTTGACCTTCCAAAATGAATCACTTCACACTTTTCCAGGTTGAACTCCATCTGCCACTTCTCAGCCCAGCTCTGCATCCTGTCAATGTCCCGTTGCAACCTACAACAGCCTTCCACACTATCCACAACTCCAGCAACCTTTGTGTCATCGGCAAACTTGCTAACCCAGCCTTCCACTTCCTCATCCAAGTCATTTATAAAAATCACAAAGAGCAGAGGTCCCAAAACAGATCCCTGCGTAACACCACTGGTCACCGAGCTCTATGCTGAATACTTTCCATCTACTACCACCCTCTGTCTTCTATGGGCCAGCCAATTTTGTATCCAGACAGCCAACTTCCCCTGTATCCCATGCCTCCTCACTTTCTGAATGAGCCGACCATGGGGAACCTTAGCAAACGCCTTGCTAAAATCCATATACACCACATCCACTGCTCTTCCTTCATCAATGTGTTTTGTCACATCTTCAAAGAATTCAATAAGGCTTGTGAGGCATGACCTGCCCCTCACAAAGCCATGCTGACTGTCTCTAATCAAACCATGCTTTTCCAAATAATCATAAATCCTGTCTCTCAGAATCCTCTCCAATAATTTGCCCACTACCGACGTAAGACTGACTGGTCTATAAATCCCAGGGTTATCCCTATTCCCTTTCTTGAACAAGGGAACAACATTTGCCACCCTCCAATCATCCGGTACTACTCCAGTGGACAGTGAGGACGCAAAGATCATCGCCAAAGGCTCTCTGATCCTTCACCCTGTGACCGTAGATCCTAACACCTGTCCCAGTGTTCCTTGAACCTTCTTCCAAGTACTGAAATGCTTGTTTCCCCTCCCCTTAAAATATGGTAGACTCTGAGACACATTCGCATTGTTCTTGCATCTTGGGGAAACCCAAATGCTGATGACAAAATCTTGTATTGACATAGCACCCTCAACAGAGAAAACTGTCCTCTTGCACATCACAGATTGTAACATAATAAAAGGCCACTGAGCCAGAGAAGGAGATATTGGGAGGGGTGATGAACAGCTTGGTCAAAGGAGTGTGTTTTAAGAAGGAGCTTGAAGAAGCAGCGTGGGCTGGATATTAAGAGGAGTGTGGGCTTTGGCAGCTGAAGGTGTGTTGTGGCAATAAGAGTGGGGGATGTACAAGAGGCTAGAGTCAGGAATAGAGTGTTCATGGGGGCTGTGTAGCTTTAGAATGTTACAGAAATCCCCGGGGGGGAGGGGGTGGGGGGGTGGGGGGGGAAGTGGTGGCATTGGGGGTAGCAAGGCTGTGAAGATTGAAACAGTGATATTGATGAGACAGGGCCCTGGTCATTCTAGTTTTGTAACACTCCTGTGCTTATAACATCTGGAGCAGCAAGTACTCTCTAATTGGCACTAGGATGTGCCTTTTTTGGCAATGACAACATTGATGTGGGAAATGGAGAGCACAAGTTACAGACAGCTCCACCTTAGTAATAATAGTAATAATACTTGGTGTTTCTAAAAAATGTATCTTCAGACTTGCTGGAAACCACCAAAGCCATAATTACCGAATAAGCTATAAGGTGAATACAGACTCTTGTCTATTGACATTGGGGCAAGAAAACTCCTTTTGAAATGTTTAGCTGCCATTTCTCCAAGTGGGGAAAATGTTCTTTCTTCAGTCTGATGCAACTTTATTTTTCTCCTCAACACCTGCCCTAACCGAGCACCTCTTATTCCCTATTGCACCTCTTTGTTTTGTGACCTAAGTATCCTGACCATCAAAGTGCCTGACTCTGCACTGAGTACAAAGAATATGGCTAAATAGTAGCCTCCACCATGCATCTCCACATCATGTGCAACCTGCAAAGCAGTATCCATTTTGTTATTTTGCCTTGATATGAAAAAGCATTAGGGCAACTTGCTAACAAAATTAAATTATTTGAGGAAAGCTGCTGCCTATTTTTATCAAACTTTAGTGTCTAGATGTGAAAACTGCATACAAGTTTTTTTTGCTCGATTCATCATGATGGCTGGTATTTTGACACTTTTGCAGGGGCCTCTCCTCCTGAATCTGCACAATTCTGGTATACTCCTAGTGTATGTTTTGGTTCTTGTAAGGTGTTCTTGGTTTTGGAATAACATGGATTCTCTACCTGTCTCAATCCACTCGAGCCTCACAATCTGAGCTTTCTATTCATTTTTTGGTTACTATTACTTTAGCTTCAGGTCAAAATAAGCTATTGCTATTGGTTTTTGGGACCTTATGAGAATTAGAGTAGGAGACCATGTGGCGGAACTGTCAAATCTGAAATTGTGACATTTTAACGGTTACAAAATTGCCTCTGTTACTGCAGAATCAGTCAAACTTGGCCTAACGTATGTGGAGGATGCGTATCATTTAAGGAATAAACTATGATCTATGAGATGTCTTTTTTTTGGATTAAATTTATTATTTTATCGAAAATGCAGATGAAGGAACAAGATCCATGCTCATAGACACCAGTAAGCTGGAAAGGAGCAGAGCAGATTATGGTTGCCGGGAGGAAAGGAAATTGAGGGAGTTGTATGGTGGGATTGCAGTCTTTAAATTCACCAGTTTTCACAATTAATGACGGTGGGCAGGTACTAGACTCCATGAAACAGGAATGTATAACAAATATGTGCAGGTTAAATATACTTGCATTGTAAACAACGAAGTACTAAATGCCTACTGGGAAGCTGAACTAAATGAGATACAACCAAGAGATCTTTAGGCTTTGAGTGACCAAGTAGGTGAGTGGTTGATATTTTCAAGAAGTTCATAAATACAGGAGTTGTATCTGAAGACTGAAAAATTTTTCATGCAGTTTCAATGCTGGAAAGTAGGAGCAAGATATGATCAAGTTAATTATTAGAGCAGATAAAATTATTGTTGACCTAGCTAGACAGCAAAATGGCTAAGCAGTAGTAAACATAAGGTGATAATAAATGGAGGAGCCTCTTTCTGGGAGTTGGTGACTAATAGCATCAAGTACAGACTTGGAGATGTCCAACTTGCAATACAGCTCACAGTAGTGTTCAGTCCAGCGGGCCGAATAGACTTTCAAAGGGATCTGGTTTGGGTTCTCTTGATTAACCAGTTTATAAATATACATGGGTACTAACTGAATATTAACTGCATGCGACAAAGGAAATCTACGAGCTATGTACGAAGAAATCAAGGGAGCCCTTGGCTTTGCTATCACCAAAGTTGCTCCTCTGAAGTCGGCAGATGGTCAAGTAGTCACCAACAGAAGTAAACAGATGACCTGCTGGACTGAACACTACTGTGAGCTATACTGCAAGTTGGACATCTCCCAGTCTGTGCTTGATGCTCTCCCACAACTTCCTGTCATGGATGAGTTAGATGAAGAGCCTTCATCACTGGAGCTTGAGAAGGCCATATAGATCGCCTCGTAAACAGAAGGGTACCCGGCAAAGACGGAATCCCAGCCAACCTGCTCAAAAACAGAGTCCCATCTATTGCCATACCTTTATGACCTCCTCCTCTGCTGGAAGGTAGGCTCTGTTCCACAGGAGATGTGTGATGCCAAAATCATCTCGCTGTACAAAACAAAGGCGACAGAGGAAACTGCAACACTACAGGAGCATCTCACTCCTTAGCATCACAAGGAAGACCTTTGCTAGGGTCATACTTAAAAGATTCAATTTACTTGCAGACTGAGTGTACCTGAAGCACAGTGCAGTTTCCGTGCGGGCAGATCTGCTGTAGACATGATCTTCTCCATCCGCTATCGATGAGAGAAGTGTAAGGAACAGAGTATATCCCTTTAGCTTACTTTCATGGATCTCACTAAGGCATTTGACACCATCAGCAGTGCAGGGCTGTACAAGATTTTGGGAAAAATTGGCTGCCCAACAAAACTCCTCTGCTCCTTCCATGATAACATGCACTGCACTGTACAGTTTGATGGTTCCACCTCTGACAGTTTTGGAGGGAAGAATGGAGTGAAACAGGGTTGTGTCCCAGCCCCCACTCTGTTTGGCATCTTCTTCTGCATGATCCTGACCTTTGCCTTCTCTGCATTTATGGAAGGAGTCTACTTGCACACTACTTCAGACGGTAAACTCTATAATCTACCAAGGCTGAAAACAAAGACAAAAACACATCGCCTCCTGATCAGTGAACTCGTCTACACTGATGATGCTGTGCTAGTCGATCACACAGAAACTCAGCTCCAGAGACTCATGGATTTTCTCTCCTATACTTCTAACTTGATCTCCCTTACTATCATCTTCTTCTCCTTCTTCTTTGGCCTCCTTATCTCGAGAGACAATGGGTAAGTGCCTGGAGGTGGTCAGTGGTGTGTGGAGCAGTACCTGGAGTGGCTATAAAGGCCAATTCTAGAGTGACAGGCTCTTCCACAGGTGCTGCAGAAAAATGTGTTTGTCGGGGCTGTTACACAGTTGGCTCTCCCCTTGCGTATCTGTCTTTTTTTCCTGCCAACTGCTAAGTCTCTTTGACTCGCCACACTTTAGCCCCGCCTTTATGGCTGCCCGCCAGCTCTGGCGAACGCTGGCAACTGACTCCCACGACTTGTGATCAATGTCACAGGATTTCATGTCGCGTTTGCAGACGTCTTTGAAGCGGTGGGTCTGATACCAGTGGCGAGCTCACTGTACAATGTGTCTTTGGGGATCCTGCCATCTTCCATGAGGCTCACATGGCCAAGCCATCTCAAGCGCCGCTGACTCAGTAGTGTGTATAAGCTGGGGATGTTGGCCGCCCCGAGGACTTCTGTGTTGGAGATACGGTCCTGCCACCTGATGCCAAGTATTCTCCGGAGGCAGCGAAGATGGAATGAATTGAGAATTCGCTCTTGGCTGACATACGTTGTCCAGGCCTCGCTGCCATAGAGCAAGTTACTGAGGGCACAGGCTTGATACACTCGGACTTTTGTGTTCCGTGTCAGTGCGCCATTTTCCCACACACTCTTGGCCAGTCTGAACATAGCAGTGGAAGCTTTTCCCATGCGCTTGTTGATTTCTGCATCTAGAGATAGGCTACTGGTGATAGTTGAGCCTAGGTAGGTGAACTCTTGAACCACTTCCAGAGCGTGGTCGCCAATATTGATGGATGGAGCATTTCTGACGTCCTGCCCCATGATGTTCGTTTTCTTGAGGCTGATGGTTAGGCCAAATTCGTTGCAGGCAGCCGCAAACCTGTCGATGAGGCTCTGCAGACACTCTTCAGTGTGAGATATTAAAGCAGCATCGTCAGCAAAGAGGAGTTCCCTGATGAGGACTTTCCGTACTTTGCACTTCGCTCTTAGACGGGCAAGGTTGAACAACCTGCCCCCTGATCTTGTGTGGAGGAGAATTCCTTCTTCTGAAGACTTGAACGCATGTGAGGGCAGCAGGGAGAAAAAAATCCCAAAAAGTGTGGGTGCAAGAACACGGCCCTGTTTCATGCCACTCAGGATAGGAAAGGGGTCTGATGAGGTGCCGCTATGTTGAATTGTGCCTTTCATATTGTCATCGAATGAGGTGATGATACTTAGTAGCTTTGGTGGGCATCGAATCTTTTCTAGTAGTCTGAAGAGCCCACGTCTGCTGACGAGGTCAAAGGCTTTGGTGAGATCAATGAAAGCAACGTAGAGGGGCATCTGTTGTTCGCGGCATTTCTCCTGTATCTGACGAAGGGAGAACAGCATGTCAATGGTCGATCTCTCTGCACGAAAGCCACACTGTGCCTCAGGGTAGACGTGCTCGGCCAGCTTCTGGAGCCTGTTTAAAGCGACTCGAGCAAAGACTTTCCCCACTGTGCTGAGCAGGGAGATTCCAGGGTAGTTGTTGCAGTCACCGCGGTCACCTTTGTTTTTATAGAGGGTGATGATATTGGCATCGCGCATGTCCTGAGGTTCTGCTCCCTCGTCCCAGCACAGGCATAGCAGTTCATGTAGTGCTGAGAGTACAGTAGGCTTGGCACTCTTGATTATTTCAGGGCTAATGCTGTCCATCCCAGGGACTTTTCCGCTGGCAAGAGAATCAATGGCATCACTGAGTTCCGATTTTGTTGTCTGTGCGTCCAGCTCATCCATGACTGGTAGAGGCTGGGCTGCATTGGGGGCAGTCTCAGTGACAACATTCTCCCTGGAGTACAGTTCTCGGTAGTGCTGAACCCAGCGGTCCATTTGCTTGCGTTGGTCAGTGATTATGTCCCCTGATTTAGATTTGAGGGGGGCGATCTTTTTGATGGTTGGCCCAAAAGCTCTCTTAATGCCATCATACATTCCTCTGATGTTTCCGGTGTCTGAGGCCAGCTGAATATGACTGCATAGGTGTTGCCAGTAGTTATTTGCGCAGTGCATGGCTGTTCTTTGTGCAGCGCATCTGGCTGCTTTAAGTGCTACGGATGTTAACTCGCTGGGGGTTTTCTTGTAGTTCAACAGTGCAATGCGCTTAGCGGCTATGACAGGTTCCAGCTCTTCAGTATGAGATTGAAACCAGTCTGCATTCTTCTTTGCACGATTGCCGTAGGTGGTCAAAGCTGACTCATAGATGGCGTCTCTGATGTGGGCCCACTTGGTCTCAGCATCCCCTGTGGGAGTGTTTTGAAGGGCTGTTACAAGTAAATTTAGAAATTTTTGGAACAGCTGTGGATAAGAAATTCTGCTCGTGTTGATGCGCGGGTGGCCCTTCTGCTTGGAATGATGAAACTTCTTTGGTCTGAGTCTAACCTTGCTGCACACCACGGAGTGGTCGGTGTCGCAGTCCGCACTGTGGAAGCTGCGTGTGATTTGAACACTGTTTAAGGAGGCTCACCTTGTGACGATGAGGTCTAGCTGGTGCCAACGACGCGATCTTGGGTGCCTCTATGAAACCTGGTGACAGGGTTTAGTGTGAAAGAACGAGTTGGTAATGCAGAGGTTATGATGGGTACACAACTCGAGCAGTCTCTGCCCATTGTCATTCATTCTTCCAACGCCATAGCGCCCAAGGCAGGAGGGCCATGAGTCATGGTCGGCCCCAACCCTGGCATTTAAGTCCCCCAGCAGGAACAGTTGTTCGGTGTTGGGGATGCTACTAATATTATGGAGTTCCTCGTAGAACTGGTCTTTAGCTTCAGGTGGGGAGCAGAGTGTTGGAGCATAGATGCTGAGTAGGTGTACTGAACCAGAGGTGGTGAGCAGTCGGATGGGCAGTATGCGTTCCGAGCCATTTGAGGGAGGCTCTATCATGCTGAGCAAAGAGTTTCTGATGGCGAAGCCCACTCTATGCTATCTTGGTTCTTCAGGATCCCTACCCTGCCAGAAGGTGGTGTAGTCTTGCTCTGCTAGAGATCCACTCGCGGGGAGCCGTGTCTTCTGAAGTGCTGCAATGTCGACATTGAGTCTGCTGAGCTCGTTGTTAATGATGGCGGTCTTTCAAGAATCGTTGATTTGTGTAAGGTCTTCCAACAGGCCAGGACACAGTTCTGATGTTCCAGCTTGCAAAGCGAAGGGCTGGTACCTTCTTTCCTTTTTTTATGTTCTTTGGTGCGGTGTTGCCGTCCACTTTTCGGGCAATGACCCTGAGCTCCAAGCACCCATTGAAGCAGGTGAACTGTGGCGGGACAGAACCTTATTGACCGGGGGCTGCCCGGTTTGAGGCGGGCGGTAGCTGTCCAGTGAGGTGCGATGACCTCTCCCACCGACAAAGCGTTAAGAAAACCTGGTCATGGGAAAAGACGTTGCATCTCCGCCCTGATCACACTAAATAACTCCCCGCACCCCACTGGATGTGGTTAGCAAATTCTGCTACCTTGGGTTCACGGTGACAGACAGTCTGTCCCTTGATGCAGAGCTCAATACACACATAGGGAAAGCAGCTCCCACTTGTGGTCGACTTGCGAAACACGCATGGGATAACACCAAGCTGACCCTTGGGACAAAGCTCATGGTTTATAAGGCTTGTGTTGTCAGCACCTTGCTGTATGGCTGTGAAACATGGGTGATTTACAGCTATTAGGAAAAGAAGCTGAATAATTTCCATCTTCGCTGTCCGTGGCGCATTATCAGTATATCCTGGCAGGACAAAATCACATGTGGCTGTCCTCTCAAAGGCAGAGCTCCCAAAACTGTTAGCACTAATCAAACAGACGGCTTCGGTGGAATTGGACACATCTGCAGGATGGAAGATGGTTGCGTACCCAAGGACCTCCTGTATGGTGAGTTACCTGGGGCCAAACTAAAATGGGGTGCCCAAAGCTCCGCTTCCAGAATGCTTGCAAGTGTGACCTGAACGGCCTAAATATCGACTCGTACACCTGGGAGTCACTAGCTGACGAAAGAGGAAAATGGCTTCACATCCTGCAGACTGGTGTGCACTACCAGGGCAACCAGTGGCCACAGCAGCTTGGCAACAGGTGCCAACGCTGAACGCAACAACTCACAGCATCACTTGGCAGCTTCATGTGCGGCACTTCTGGCAGAAACTGCCTCTTAAGGATTGGCCTTCACAGCCCTCGGCAAAGGTGCACCAAGAGAAGACACCTAAATGGATTGTTTGCTCTGAGTCCATCATTTCTTACAGGTGGAAGGATTCTGACCAGTAATAGAATGTAATGCTATAAAATTTGCTGATGACTCCATGCTACATGGTCAGGTGTCCAGTGCATAGAAAAAATGTAAGTAAATCTGGACAAGCTGTGTAGATGGGCCAAGCAATGATAAATGGAGGTTAATGTGAAAACGTAAAGTAATGCATGATGGTAGAGGGAATGTATTGTTATGACAATACTTCTATATTTTTTGGGGGGACTATTATTTTAGAATTATGGATGTTTTATTTGGGAAAACTGAAAAGGGTTCCATGGATGCCTTTTTTCACTGGGGTCATTGAAGGGACAATGAGAGCTCTTGTTTGAAAACAACATTTGCTGGAAGTCACCTGTCTTCAGATAAATACCCAGTAGGGTTTATTTTGGTCTGGGGAAGATTTTTACATTGAAGTAACAATTCAAGATTTATAGGGATCAGGAGGCTTGACTCTTGAGGTATTTTTTTGGTTTTCTCTTTGGACAGTGAATTGGGATTTGGAGTGTTTTGAAAGGAATTTTTAAAAACCAGCCAAGAGAGCATTCACCCCAGCTCAGCCGTTTCCATCCCTTTAAAAAGTCTGCCAGCTTTTTCATCTCTTTGAGAAGCTCTTTGAAACGTCATGCTAGGCCCCCACCTGCCAAGAATGAGGCACATTAATTTTGTCTTGAAGATTTATTTTAAACTGTTACTGGAGTGAAGAAAGAACTTGTTAAACAGATCAGCCGTAGCTGGAAAAGACGTTTTGCATATTAACAGATGGTGATTGGAAGGACAAAGGACCATTCCCACATTCAACCCACAGTGGACCTTGATCACCAGGTATTGTGTGTAAGAGGAGCATTCCAGAGACTGCTAATGTGATACAATCCAAGACGTGGTCAGACCAGTTAGTCACATGACTAACCTGCTTTGCAAACCTGGGTTTTTCTGAATTGTGCAAACAGTTTGAACTCAATGTCTGTTTGCTCCAGGACCGAGAAGATCTCTCCTGTCTGCTCCCATCTCTTTCTCACAAGCCTCTGAATTCACTGACGACACATGAACCCCAAGAGAGATAAGTCTCCTACAGCAAACAAGGTTTAAGAAGAGTACTGGACCCCAACGAAAAGCAAGATCTATCTACAGTCAAGAACTCTACAGTGGGCTCGAAGAACCGTAACAAAAACTCTTCAGATATTGCCTCAAACTTTTCAACTTTTATTTTTCTTCTCTTTTCTGTCTCTACCTGCATGTGTGTATCGCGTATGCATGCTAGCCTGGGCGCGTCGTGTATCCATAGGTGTTAACTGAATTAGAGTTTAAGTTTCATAGGTTTAAAGAAGAAAAGTTGAAATTTAAGAAAGCCTGTTTGTGCTGGTTTATTTGCTTTATAATTGGAAAGCAGTGCACAAGGATTCACCAAGGGGAAGCTAAAAACACAGTGTGTTTAAAATTAAACCCTGTTACGGTAAGACCAGGTGAAGGCTGAAAGGGAACCCTAGACCTCTTTCTCACCTGGTCGTAACATGTGTAAGAAACAGACACATTGATGCTGCATTCCTGTTGAAAGGCCTGTTAGAAATCCCTGTTGCTACATTTCGCCGGGAAAACCTGCCAAATTGATCTTCAACATCGCCTGAAAAGAACTGTTCTAGAAAGATCCCAGTGACAGCCGTTTACGCGTATTTGGGATGCCAAACCAAAAAAAGGGACAACTGACATCTTTCCTTATCTTTTTTTTTAAGAATTAGCAAGTATTTGGCCAAAGTATTCTTTTTGTCTTTTTTTGTAACGGAGCTCTAAAAAGAAAATAACTTATTTTCAGTTAACCGGTAAAGGGGGGAGTGTGGTGAGGGATGGCAGTGTGTGTATGAAGGGCTAAGGTAAAGGGGAACTTTCATATTTCACTCTGTTAATGCTTTGCTTCGTTACTGGTTATGTCTTGTTTTACAATAAACTGATAATTTTGTTGTTTATTCAAGAAACCTGGTTGGTGTATTTTATTCTGGGATAGAGAGTAGTCTATGATTGACCGTATCAGTAACTGGGTAAACATTTAAAATATGTTGTGACCTGTCATGAAGTGGAACTGGAAAAGGCAGTGCACTCCTCCAACCTCGGTCGTAACGGTACGCTGATTGGGGTTCCCTTTGCCGACTGAAGGTGGAGAAAAATTTGGATGCGATGGCCGATCATGCACTGAAAGTATCCAATCGCAACACCTTAGGACATGGTATTGCTGTTAATGAGGAGAATTGGGGCTCGGGATCCATTTCCACAGTAATTAATTACAACAAAGTGAGATATTTTAACAAACTCATTGGTGTACTTGAGCCATGCACAGAGTAAATTGACAATGATTTCAGGAGAAAATTCTAAACTACGATGATATGTTGACGAATCTGAATTTTGTTTCCAATATTTAAAAATTGAGAGAAGACACGATTCAAGCTTCTAAATTCATGAAGGAAACATTTAAAATCATAGAATGGTTCCAGCGCAGAACAAGGCCATTCAGCCCGTCGTGTCCATGCCATCTCTCTGCAACAGCAACTCACCTAGTCCCACTCAACTGCCTTTTCTCCATAGCCCTGCAAATTTTATCTCTTCAGGTGATTATCCATTTCTCTATTGAAGGCCTTGGTTGAATCTGCCTCCACCACACCCTCAGGCAGTGCATTCCAGATCCTAACCACTCGCATAACAAAAAAAAGTTTTTCCTCATGTCCCTGTCGTTTCTTTTGCCAGTCACCTTAAATTGGTGTCCTCTTGTCCTGGGTCCTTTGGCCAATGGGAACAGTCTCTCCCTATCTACTCAGTCAAGACCCCTCATGATTTTGAACACTTATCAAATCTCCTCTTAATCTTCTCTTCAAGGGGAACAGACTCAGCTTCTGCAACCTATCCACGTACCTGAAGTTCCTTTCCCCTGGAACCATTCTCGTGAGTCCTTTCTGCAACCTCTCTAATGCCTTCACATTCTTCTGAAAGTGTGGCACCCAGAACTGGGCACCATGCTCTTATTTGAGGCAGAACCAGTGTTTTATATAAGTTTATTGTAACTTATCTTTTGCTCTTTTTAAATTATTTTTATTTTGCTCTTATAACTTCCTTGTTTTTGTACTCTATACCCCTATTTATAAAACCCAGGATCTCATATACTTTATTAACCACTTTCTCAACTTGCCCTCACCCAGACAGTTTCATATCCATGTTGCTACTGTTTTAAAATTCAGTTGTAATTGAGACAACTGGACAAGACGTTTGTCAAATTTCATGCAAAGATAGAGATCCATAGGGTTTTTTTCTTGTCCAGTAATTGTGTGCATGGATGTCTGTGCTATCTTACTGATGCGTTACAAAGATTATTAACAAATGGAATTGAAGGTTGTAAGGGTACACTTGGATATATGTGGTTCAAAAGTTATGTAGTACTTGTGTGTTGCTGAACACATGGCCATATATCTGGAGCAAATTTGTTTTTGCTTAGGAAAATTTTGCTGAGTTTAAATTGTTTTCCTCTGCAATCATAGCACATTGGGTTAAGGTTATGACTGTAGCTGCGCCTTGTGTACTGGAGGTAGTTGGTTTCCATGAACTAAACCCAATATGTTCAGTGGTCTGTTATATTTTCATATGTGCAGGCTAGATTCCAGATAGTACAGTTGATCAAGATACTACCCATTGTGGTACTGAACCTTATCGACCAGAGGGCCACATTAGATTCCTGGTCTAGGAAGTTGCTTGGCAATTGTTGCTTTGTGTACAGAAAATCTAGTAATCATAGTATGCATGATGGGCATTCGTCAGGACCTACTAGCAAGTAACAGAGCTGACACTAACTCTGCCTGTACATAAGTGTACATTGGATAGCTGACTTGCTTTAAGTGGTGACCACCCAGGAATGTTATCGATCTGGGCATGTGGTATAATGGTAGGAAGTAGGGTATAATCAAGTGGCAGCACAGTTTGTCGAGATGAAGCTGCTTGTTTAATGCATGGCAAGTGGATAAATTTTCCAAAGAAAATGCCAGTTTTATTGGAGACATCAATCACCCTTTATTACAAAGTGGTGGAAACATTTTGTATGAAGCTGTTGATATTGATCCATTCTCCATTTAATGATGCCATGATAAGTAATGACTCACCTGTTCAATTATCTGCAGCAGACACCAACCTTCAAGCTCTGTCTAACAATGCAGCTTGCAGTGGTTTTGTAAGTAGATAGTAAACATTGTGTTTTGTTTAATAGAAAGAAATAATTGCTAAGTTGTAGAGGATTTTAAGCGTAGATTTGATAAATTTAACTGTACAGCCAAACCATTAGTACCCAAAGATAAACTTCTAGTTAGAAGGGTTTACAAAGTGCGTTTCCATTATATTTCCTTTCCTTTAGACTATTCTCCTGGTGACTGATTTTTTTTGTCTGCTGTTTTGGCAGCAAAGGGAAAATCAAATGGAATTTCCACTGCATATCACTATGTTATGACCCTTCTAGAAAGTGCATGCGGATGTGGCCATCAAAGATGGCTGTGATACCCCTCCTCTATCGTTGAAAAACATGTCCATGAAAATTGGGGCACACATCCAAGGATGTAGAAGGCCCTCCAATACACTTCCAAGAATGTTGATGGCTCTCCTCCAAGTGGCTGTGCTGTGTGTGTGAATTTGGACAGTGATGGTTGGTTGGCAACTTGACGATGAAGGGTACCATAGCTGAGTTATCTCTGATGGCATGACAGCACATTGACTGTTCACGCAGACACTGCCGAAAGCTCAGTGCCAGTGGATGCGAGATGCAACCAGTTTTGGAGCCTGTCCACGTGGTATCTGCATGCAGGTCCAATAGATTGTTGAATGGCAATCATGGGTGAGAACCTTGCCTTAGTTCCATTTTTGGGTCTGAGGATGCTAAGACCAATTGTAACCTTGTACTGAATTTCATCTGTTAGCTCTCTGCTACTTTGAATAAGTAATCAAAATTCTAATGCAAATAATGCATCTGGTCGGCCTCTGCACATGTGCTTTACGTGTACAGTAATGCAACGCCAACGGGTATTCACCCATGTGTCAAGCTCCGCTCCCCCACCCCAGCTCGCTGCTCTCCCCGGCCCGCTCCGCTTCCCCCCCCCCCACCCCCCTCGCTGCTCTCGCCGGCCGCTCTGCTCCCCCTCTCGCTGCTCTCTCCGGCCGCTCCGCTCTTTTGGCCGCTCCGCTCCCCAACCTCACTGCTCTCTCTGGCCGCTCCGCTCCCCCATCCGGCCCGCTCCCCTTCCCCGGCCCGCTCCGCTGCCCCCCCTCGCAGCTCTTTCCAGCCGCTCTGCTCTCCCCGGCCACCTCCGCTGCCCCCCGGCCCGCTCTCTCTCTCCCTCCTGCCATTGTGTGCTGCCATGTTGTTTAGGTTAGGTTTCCTTCGTGTGATTATTTGAGCAGCACCATCTTTCGTCCTGGCAGCTGCCTGATGTTGCAGACTGTGATGTTTTAGTGGCACATGCTGCATTTGCGCATGTGCCACTGCAGCGCCTCCTAGTGGCAGCGCTGTCAGCAAACTCAGCCAAGTTTATATTGTGTGTATAAAAGCAAAATACTGCGGATGCTGGAAATCTGAAATAAAAAAAATTGCTGGAACCACTCAGCAGGTCTGGCAGCATCTGTGGAAAGAGAAGCAGAGTTAACATTTCGGGTCAGTGACCCTTCTTCCGAAGTAGGGTCACTGACCCGAAACGTTAACTCTGCTTCTCTTTCCACAGATGCTGCCAGACCTGCTGAGTGGTTCCAGCATTTCTTGTTTTTATTTTATATTATGTGTAGTTTGCAATTATGAGCATGCACCCAAGTGCTACTTGAGCTGCTAAATCGGGCTCCCCTACCCTGCCAGCAGACTTGTAAATTCTGTTTTTAGTGGGTCTGTCACTGAGGCAGAGGAGCTTGACTTATTACTGCAAGTACAAGGATCTGGCTCTTGGACACAGGTTTTCTGCAATTCAAACTAAAATGTCAACAATGGTATATGCAAATCTAATCTTGTAATTGGTTTCAAAACTCAGGAAAAATATTTAAAGAGGTAGCATCACTAGTTCAAGATGTGGCCCTTGCACTTCAGTATTCAACACCATCCACCATTCCAACACAGCACTACAAATACTGTTTAAAATACTTTAGCCAACTTGAACCAAGTCCCAAACACAACAGTAAAATACTGCAGATGCTGGAAATCTGAAATAAAAAAAGAAAGTACTGAAATACTCAGCAGGCCAGACAGAGAAACAGAGTTAATGTTTCAGGTTGATGACTTATCCATAGAAGTGATGGAAGGTAATTGACCTGAAATGTTAATTTTGAACCAAGGCCCGTTCAACTCCCATTCCAACTATCACTCCTGTGCTCATTGACCTACATTGGCCTCCAGTCCATCAGTGCCTTGATTTAAAAACATTTTAATCTTTGTTTTCAAGTTCCTTTGTGGTCTTGCTTCTCTCTATCTCTAATCTCCTCCAGCCTAACGTCCTTAAGCTTTGGAATACTCTTCCTAAATCTCTTGGCCTTTCTGCCTCCCTCTCCTTTTAAGATGCTGTTCAAAACGTACTTGTTTGACCATGACTTCATCTCTATGGTTGTGTCAAAATTTTTGTCTTCTTAACCTTTTGTGAAGCTTTAGGATGTTTTATTACTTTAAAGGCGCTGTGTAATAGCACATTGTATCCTAGATTTTCTTAGTCCGACCCAGCAGATTGATGCAAAAAACAAAGCCTCCATGATGCACAATATAAACCTAACAGCTAAGTCACTGCACGACCTGAAAGTAGCCAAGACAGCCATGTAAAAGACAGGGCGATACTGTGCAAACAAACACTGGATCAACTTAAATCAAGAAATGCAAACTGTCTGTGACAGTGGTAATCTACGAATTATGTGTGAAGAGATCAAGAGGGCGCTTGGCTTTGCCATCATCAAAGTTGCTCCCCTGAAGTCAGCAGAGTGTGAGATAATCACCGACAGAAGTAAACCGATGGCCTTATGGGCTGAACAGTATTGTGAGCTGTACTCCTGTGAGTCAGACACCTCCCAGTCTGTGCTTGACGCTGTCCCGTAACTTCCTGTCGTGGATGAGTTAAATGAAGAACCCTCATCAGTTGAGCTCAAGAAGGGCATAGATCACCTAGCAAACAGAAGGGCACCCGGCAAGGATGGCATCCCAGCCAAACTGCACAAGAATGGAAAGTCCCATCTATTGCCATACCTTTATGATCGCCTCTGTCTCTGCTGGAAGGTAGGTTCTGTTCCACAGGAGATGTGTGATGCCAAAATCATCACACTATACAAAAACAAAGGCGACAGAGGAAACTGCAACAACTACTAGGGCATCTCACTCCTTAGCATCACAAGGAAGACCTTTGCTAGGGTCATACTTAAAAAAAAAAAAAAAAAAAAAATTCCATTTACTTGCAGATTGAGTGTACCTGAAGCACAGTGCAGTTTCCATTAAGGCAGATCTGCTACAGACATGATCTTCTCCATCCGCTATCTATGAGAGAAGTGTAGTGAATAGAATATATCCCTTTATCTTACTCTCGTGGATCTCACTAAGGCATTCGACATGGTCAGCACAGCAGGGCTGGACAAGACTTTGGGAAAAATTGGCTGTCCACCAAAGCTCCTCAGTCTCATCAGCTCGTTCCATGACCACATGTATTGCACTGTACAGTTTGATGGCTTCACCTCTGACAATGTCAGAGTGAAGAATGGAGTGAAACAGGGTTGTGTCCTAGCCCCTACTCTGTTTGGTATCATCTTCGCCATGATCCTGACCTTTGCCTTCCCTGCAGATATGGAAGCATGCTGCTTGCACACTAGGTCAGATGGCAAGCTCTACAATCTGTCAAGATTGAAAGCGAAGACAAAAACACATCGCTTCCTGATCAGAGAACACCTCTACGCTCATGATGCTGTGCTAGTTGCTCATACGGAAACTCAGCGACAAAGACTCATGGACTGTCTCTCCTATACTTCTAACTTGATCTCCCTGACTATCAGCGTCAAGAAAACTGTGGTCATGGGACACTGTGCTGCATCTCTGATTACACTAAATAACACCCCACTGGAAATGGTTAGCAAATTCTGCTACCTTTGGGTTCACGGTGACAGAGTCTGTCCCTTGATGCAGAGCTTGATAACACGCATAAGGAAAGCAGCTACCACCTTTGGTCGACTTGCGAAACATCCATGGGATAACACCAAGCTGACCCTTGGGACCAAGCTGGTGGTTTATAAGGCCTGTGTTGTCAGCACCTTGCTGTATGGCTGTGAAACATGGGTGATTTACAGCTATTAGGAAAAGAAGCTGAATAATTTCTATCTTCGCTGTCTGTGGCATGTTATGGGTGTATCCTGGCAGGACAAAATCACATATGTGGTATTCCTTGTAAAGGCAGAGCTCCTAAGTCTGTTGACACTAATCAAACACACAGCTTTGGTGGATTGGGCACGTCCGCAGGATGGATGATGGTCATATACCCAAGGACCTTCTGTATGTTGAGGTAGCCGAAGCCAGATGAAAAATGGGGGGCCCAAAGTTCTGCTTCAAGGATGCTCACAAGCGTGACATGAAAGCCCTAAATATCGACTATCGCACCTGGGTGTCACTAGCTGATGAAAGAGGGAAATGGCGACAGCTCTTGGGCGTTAGTGCGGACCACCACGAGCAGTGGCTATAGCAGCTTAGCAACAGGCACCGTCGCCGAAAGCAACAACCCAAAACATCACTTGGCAGCTTCATGTGTGGCACCTGTGGCAGAACCTACCTCTCAAGGATTGGCCTCCACAGCCAACAGCAAAGGTGCACCAAGAGAAGACACCTAAATGTATTGTTTGCTGCATGTCCATCATCTCTTGTTGATGGAAGGTTGCCAACATGTTCCAATCCCGTACTTTTACCTAGATTTCCTCTGAGTCTTCTAATGGTACAGGTAAGCTATGTCATGGGTATTTTCACTGTCTTTATCTGTAATGCCCTCAAAGCATCTCTTCTATCTGATTTTTGTACAAATACCCGTCCAGCCTAACCATTAGACTGGTTTCCATTCCTTTACCTGGTATACAGGGTGGATTAACAAGGCTATAGTTGCCTGGAGCAGATTAGTCTCCCATTTTTAAATGCAGGCATTGTTTTGGTTCTTTCCCTGCTGTGAGTGCTTTCCAGTGTATGTGCCACAGTAGCTCCTGACCCTACTCTGCTGCCACTGCCTGTGATTTTTGCTTCTTCCACTGAGAAACATACCATTAAAATACTAGCAATATTTTTGTCTGCCCTCTATCTCCTGTGTTTCTATCTACTTCAACTTCATCATTCATCCCCAGACCTTGGCTTATCAGCAACAGAAGGAACCAGTGGTGGTAGAAAATACAGTTGGCTCCTGTGTTCATTTTTTGGTTAATGTGGAAGTGTAGCACCAGAGTCGCAGCTATAGCTGCCAATAGCAGTCTGATTGGATGGGTTAATTATTTAGTTATTGTTTCTATATTAAATATGTTTCCCAATGCAGAGTATGTTCTCCTTTCAAAGCCCTCACATTGCACTGGGGATGATGGTGTATTAAGACATGACAGTTGTATTATTTTAGTAGTTAAGAAGTATGACTTGTTCTTGGCCAATAGCAAAAATTGTAAGGACTGTTGTCAAACTGCTTGAACAAAGAAACAGTTATTCTTGATTTAAAGAACACTGGATTTCTGCTGTTTAATGCTTCTACTTGCAACACAGATCTTAAAAATAAAAGGTAGACATATTAGATGAATGTCTCCTCTTCCCTGCTGGCTACAAGGGTCTATTGTGCCAAGGGTTGGGGGCAATTTAACCCAGTGCCCAGCATCCCAAGACCATAGCACAAAATGACCTGTAAAACAGCATTAACATTAGCATCAGGAAGGACCATTGGATGGCTATTAGGAAATTATACTGTCAGGGTGTTCTTCTGAGTTGGGGTTGCAGCCCTCAGCTCGAGCAGAGCTGTATATTCCTGACCTGGGAGTCTTTAATAGTGATCCTGAGTGCTTGAAATAGCGAAATGTCTTGCTAGTCTTTGAGACCATTTTCCAAAGCTTTGGGGGATCTGAGAATACAAATATTCCAGGAACTATGATGTTGCTTTGGAGGGCGATAATCCTATCCATTGTGAATGAATCCTGTGGAGTGCAAAGCATTCAACAAAATATTTTATAATCTGTGTAAATGGCTAACATGGTGGGCTGAACTGCATGCAAGAGATAATATTGGAAATGTACAGAGAAGGAAGAGGAAATGTTAAATTTTTCTGGAATTCTGACCATGTTTAGAGATTTTAGATAGATTTAGTAACCCTTTTACAGGGAAGAGTCAACATCAAGCGTATTTTATGTGCAAGCCTACCAACTATTTACAATCTCCCATGGGCATTTAGTTCCCATTATTGGGGCTTTACCAATATTCACAGCAATAGAGAAAGTGCTGTGTAAAGCCAGAAGGTGCATTGATTTAACAAGAACTTATATTCAAATAGCACCTTTGACGTAATAAAATGTCCCCAAGTGCTTCACTGGAGCGCTATAGAGCAAAATTTGACAGCAAACCACATCAGATATTGGGGCAGCGCAGTGGTTAGCACCGCAGCCTCACTGCTCCAGGGACCCGGGTTCAATTCTGGGTACTGCCTGTGCGGAGTTTGCAAGTTCTCCCTGTGACCTCGTGGGTTTTCTCCGGGTGCTCCGGTTTCCTCCCACAGCCGAAGACTTGCAGGTGATAGGTAAATTGGCTGTTGTAAATTGCCCCTAGTGTAGGTAGGTGGTAGGGAATATGGGATTACTGTAGGGTTAGTATAAATGGGTGGTTCTTGGTCGGCACAGACTCGGTGGGCCGAAGGGCCTGTTTCAGTGCTGTATCTCTAAATAAATAAAAATATTAGGGCAGATAGCCCAAAGCTTGGTCAAACAGGTAGATTTTAAGGAACATCATAAAGGAAGAAAGAGAGGCGGAGAGGTTTAGGGAGGGAATTCCAGCTCTTAAGGCCTCGGCAACTGAAGGTACGGCCGCCAGTGGTGGAGCAATTAAAATCAGGGATGCACTGGAGTCCAGAATTAGATATCTCAGCGGAGTGTGGGACTGGAGGAGATTGCAGAGATAGTGAGGGGAAAACCCATGGAGGGATTTGAAAACAAGGATGAGAATTATCAAATCAAGGCCTTGCTTGATTGGAAGCCAGTGTAGGTCCGGGAACACAGGGATGATAGGCAAACGGGACTTGTTGCAATTAAGGACATGGGCAGCAGAGTTTTGGATTCCCTGATGTTCACAGAGGGTAGATGTGGGAGATCAGCCAGGAGTGTGTTGGAATAATCAAGTCTAGAGGTAACAACGACATGGATGAGGATTTCAGCAGCAGATATGCTGAGCCAGAGGAAAAGTCAGACGATGTTAGATGAAAATAGGCAGTCTTGGTGATTATACGGATGTGTGGTCAGAATTGGAAGTTTTTACTGTTTCTTGAACACCTACAAAAAGCTATCTCTTCAGTATAAACAAAAGACACTTGGAAATCCTTTTCTTTGAAACTGACAGCCTGGAAAAACCCATCTGGCCCATCAAGCCTGCCCACACTCACAATGGCTGGAGCACCACAAATAGGTCCTCATACCCCCCTGGCAGCCATATAATCTCCTGAGAGAACCAAAAAAGTAAAAGAAAATAGCACCAAGAAGGAAAATTCATCTCTGACCATCTCGGGCAATCAAAACCAGCTGTTTTGTTGCTGATTGGAGGAGAGAAAGGAATATAGGAAACAAGACAGTGAAAGAAAACCGTGAAATATAAGGAAGAGAGGATATCTGACTGCCTTTTGACTTGTCTATGGCTGTGACGGGCCTAACTTGTTGATGCTTCAGATATGTAGCTTGCGACCAAAAATCTCTCTCCTTGGATTTGCAACATTGGCAGCTCTGGTTACACCAGGTCATCATATTTTTGTGTTTCTCGGTTATCCGTTGTCCATGTGCCTCATGCTTTAAAACTGCCAGTTCTGCAGGCTGCTCCCTTGGTAGCATGAAATACAATAACAAGTAATGACTGAGATGCAGTTACAGGCATCACCCTTTGTGCTAGTACAGATCAATAAGCAGTTCACTAGAAAACATTTTATGTTTAAGCAATGAATGTGATTGGAATTAGCAGTATGTGGTGTGGACCATGTTCTCAACAGGTTCTCTAATCATTAGAAAGGAGAGCTTAGAGATAATCACGCATTGATTCTTGGGTTTCAGAAATCGGACAGCTTACAGGGTCAAGGTCACTCCCAGATTTATGCAGTTCTTATTTCTGATGTTTAATATTTTGAAGGACCTTTGGTCCTCTACACTTTCTTCCATGGTTTGTGGAAAAAGCCCTCATCCTGACTCGAATACATGCATTTTACTACTATTTCCTTTGTGGTTTAGAGATTGACCTGATGGAGAACCTATGCTTGACTATTTAAAGAGCTGACATGCTCATGAAAATATGTTCAGCAAAATTTTAATTTGCAAATACTGAACTTAGTGTCACTTATTTACTGTCTCAGTGATACAAATGAGACGTAGTGCTCTTTGTCTCTTCTCCCTTCTTGAATAAGACTGTAGTTTGCTTAAATCATTTTAGCAGTGATGGGGCTGGATTTTCCTCCTTTTCATTGTCTGGTTTTGGGTCTTAAAACAAGTAAAGTTGGACAATATGGTTCATGGCCACAATCCTGCCACAAAAAGGTTGTACCAATCCTCAGTTACAATCTCTAGACTGAAGTATCAAACTCCTGTCCCACTGTATGTGGTGTTGTTTCCCCCCAAAGTACTGACCTGTGTGAACATTGCCACTGTATAAATGGTGGTGCAAGCAGCACAGTGGTATCACTTTAGTGAATACTGATTGAGGAAGCTATCTTGGTTGAGCTTTCTGAAGCTTTGAGAGACTTTGGGCTTTTGCTGTTTGCAGCTCTGGAGCTTTTCTAAAACCTTCTGCTGTCCTTTATAGCAGGACTGGCAAAGGTTATTTTTCTGGACCTGATTTTCCTTGGTGGAAAATATTGGATCCGCAGGTGAGTCTGCCAAAAACGCAACGGGGGGAAATTTGTTAATATAGCAATCCGCATGGCATTCTTACTTGCATGATACCAATGAAAAGAGCTGTAAAAGCGGTGGTCTGTGGTAGTGCCTGCCCCCAGGGAATCAACGCAAGTCTTTGTGAACTGATTTCTCCCACAATGTATTCTATGAAAATGAGCATCCTAACTCTTTCTTTCCAAAACCTTTCCTAATGTTTTCCAACACAGCATTGATACAAAACTTTGAATATGGCAGTAAACCACCTTGCTGCACTCTACTTTCAAGAGAAATAGTTTTAGTCTCCCATTTACCTTTGGAAGTACCAGATTATGTCCTTCTGACAGATGGAATTCAGGTTGAAGTGATTTGACGGCATCCTTGTGAATGAATTGTGGGAGCCTTTTGATATCTGGATGAAATTAGGACTTGAAGCCCCCATGCCTGGGCTTTGGGTGGAATGGCACAGTTACACAATATGAGTACCTCTGATGCGTGGGTAGATTGGAGAAGCTGGAGTTGTTCTGCTTGGAGAAGAGAAGACTGAGGGGATATTTGATAGAGGGGTTCAAAATCATATGGGGTATTGACAGAGTAGATAGACAGAAGCTGTTCCCATTGGTGGAAAGGTCACGAACCAGAGGACACAGATTTAAAGTGATTGCTAAAAGAATCAAAGGCGACGTGAGGAATTACTTTTTTACACAGCAAGTCATTGTGATCTTGAATGCACTGCTTGAAAGGGCGGTGGGGGCAGATTCAATCGTAGCTTTCAAAAGGGAATTGGATAAGCACCTCAAGGGAAAAAATTTGCACGGCTATGATGAGAGCCGGGGAGTGGACCGAGCTATATTGCTCTTGCAGAGAGCTGGCACTGGCTCGACGGATTAGTGGCTTCCTTATATGATATAAGTATTCTATGATTGTAATAACAAAGACAACTTGTGGGTGGATGAAAGTTAAATTTCCTTAACTCCCTCTCCATAACAACAGAGTGGTTCAGTTGGGGTGCATGAGTGTATCAGATATTTTGATCACAGGATGTACCAGAGATATGCGATGAGAAGTTGCCAAAAATCTTGCTGGAACTGGTCAGTCTTGTGCTGGTGGTTGAGGCCGACTATGCTTCCATCCAAACTATTTGCAAGCTAGGGTTGCTTTGTTTTCTCTGGCCACGTATGTTAATGTCTCAACCTGCAACTAATCTGGGACGTATTATTAAGGAAATTTGCAAGTTTGTCACGCAGTTAGGGGCCTCTGGGACGTGAGGTATTGACACTACAGTGGTAGGGTTCTTGAGAGAGGGTATCTCTGCATTGAGTCAAGAAGCATGATCAAATAATTAACTTGCTAGATAAATTTGTGAGTTCAATCAATGACAGCATTGATTGAACACCGGGGGTGCTCCGGTTTCCTCCCACATGCCAAAGACTTGCAGGTTGATAGGTAAATTGGCCATTAGAAATTGCCCCTAGTATAGGTAGGTGGTAGGGAAATATAGGGACAGGTGGGGATGTGGTAGGAATATGGGATTAGTGTAGGATTAGTATAAGTGGGTGGTTGATGATCGGCACAGACTCGGTGGGCCGAAGGGCCTGTTTCAGTGCTGTATGTGTAAACTAAACTAGCATGACAATACACTCTCAAGCAAGGTTTCACTTATTCAAAGTTTAATACCAAATAAGATCAAGGGCTTTCAAACAAACAGAGTTTAGTTGGGGAAATTATGCTCTCAAGATTGCAGTTCTTGAGCTCGCTCACTCTGATTCAAAATATGTGTATATGTAAATCTTAGTCCCTTGGAATCGAGGATGACTTGCTTCCACTCTGGTAGGATGGCTTCTGAGATGGCTGATAAGTCCAATGCGTGGACTGCAGACTCTGCCACATGAGGGGCAGATGGTGCTTTGAAGGGTCAGGTAGTGCCTCCCTATGTTCCTGACAAAGTCCCTCGAGGTGTACGATGCCTTCCCGAATGAGTTTTCTCCATCTAGAACGGTCACGAGCCAGAGACTCCCTCGAGTCGACGGGGATGTTTGATCTTCTCTTACATATGTAAATATCCAATGGGTAAAGCTGTATTATTGATTAGTATGGATGAGGATGATTGCATTTTTAAGCATCAAGTTTCCACTTTGTTGGGCTTTACATCTGTCAGATAATAATACAGACTGGCCAAAAAGGTGTGGGAAGATGGCACACTGACATGGTACACAGAAGTCCGAGTGTATCCAGCCTGTGTCCTCCGTACCTTGCTCTACGGCAGCGAGGCTTGGACAACGTATGTCAACCAAGAGCGACGTCTCAACTCATTCCATCTTCGCTGCCTCCGGAGAATCCTTGGCATCAGGTGGCAGGACTGTATCTCCAACGCAGAAGTCCTCGATGTGGGCAACATCCCCAGCATATACACCCTACTGAGCCAGCGGCACTTGAGATGGCTTGGCCATGTGAGCCGCATGGAAGATGGCAGGGTCCCCAAAAACACATTGTACAGCGAGTTCGTCACTGGTATCAGACCCACCGGCCGTCCGTGTCTCCGCTTTAAAGACGTCTGCAAACGCGACGTGAAGTCCTGTGACATTGACCACAAGTCGTGGGAGTTAGCTGCCAGTGATTGCCAGAGCTGGCAGAGAGCCATAAAGGCGGGGCTGAAGAGTGGCGAGTCAAAGAGACTTAACAGTTGGCAGGAAAAAAGACAGAGGCGCAAGGAGAGAGCCAACTGTGTAACAGCCCCGACAACCAATTTTATCTGCAGCACCTGTGGAAGAGTCTGTCACTCTAGAATTGACCTTTATAGCCACTCCAGGCACTGTTTCACAAACCACTGACCACCTCTTGGTGCTTACCCATTGTCTCTCGAGACAAGGAGGCCAAACAGAAAGAGAGAGAAGAGAGACATCTGTCCTTCCTGAGGTCACCAAGCCTGCTTTAATTCTCAGTCGGCTGGTGCCAAGCGGTATCGAGTTCAAGGCTGGGAGACTGAGGCCAGATAGGATTTGCCTGTCATTAAAATGTTGATGTAGCAGAGAATGTAACCTCTGAAGCAGGCAGTTCTAACCAAGAGGTAGAAAGAATCCTGTGCTGTGATTGTGTATTACAGGGGGCTATGGTTAATAAATTCTGGAATAGGACCTGTAGGAGTTGGGACAGAAGATGAATGTATGGTAATTACAAGAAGATGTGCAAAGTCTATTTAATCATACCAGTCACATCCACAGTTATTAAGTGGGTGGGTGACACTTCTGTTTTACCATCTCAAACTGAAAATGTACAACGATACAATTATAGAATTATTCTGAACTTGGGTTGTCAGAGTGATTATTTGGCCCATCAAATTCATGCTGGATCTCTGTAGAGCAATCCATTCAGTCCCATTCCCCTGCTCTATCCCCATAGCCCTGCAAGTTCATTTTCCATCAAATGCCCATTCAATTTTCTTGTGAAATCATTGATCATCTCTGCTTCCACCATCCTCATAGGCAATGAGTTCCAGGTCATTACCACTTGCTGCGTAAAAAAAGTTCTTCCTCACATCCCCCTGCAACTTTTGCCCAAAACCTTAAATCTGTATCCTGTGTTCCTTGTATGATCAGCAAATGGGAACAGCTTTTCTTTGTCGACCTTTATCTAAACCTGAATTAATCTTGTACGCCTTTATCAAATAAATCTCCCCTCAATCTCCTTTTGTTCCAAGGAGAACAACCACAGCATCTCCAAACCAACCTTGTAGCTAAAATCCCCATCCCTGGAGGCAATGTGGTAAGTCTCTTCTGCACCCTCTCAAGGACCCTCACGTCCTTCCTAAAGTATGGTGACCAGAACTGGATGCAATACTCTAGTTATGGCCTAACCAGAGCTTTACAAAGGTTCAGCATAACTTCCCTGCTATTCTCAATTTCTTTATTTATGAAGCCCAAGTTCCCATTTGGTTTGCTAACCACTCTCAATATGTCCTGCCTCCTTCAAAGATTGATGCACATGAGCCCCGAGGTCCCTCTGTTCATGCACGCTCTTTAGAACAGTGCCATTAAGTTTATAGTGCCTTTCCGCCAAACCTCAAACTTCTCTGTATTAAATTCCATTTGTCTGCCCGTACTGCTAACCTTTCTGTGTCCTGTTGCAGTTGTTTGGTATCATCCTCACTGTCTGCTAGGCCTCCAAGTTTGGTACCTCAGCAAATTTTGAAGTTTTACTCTGTATTCCAATATCCAAGTTATTTTTATATATGTCAAAAAGTACACTGAACTTCGGGGAACAACACTGCCTACCATCTTCCAGTTTGAAACCCATTTACTATGTTTTCTGTCCTTAAGCCAATTTTTTTTATCCAAGGTGACTCTGAACCTCTTATTTCAATAGCCTCAGTTTTGTTAACCAGCCTTTTATGTGGTACTTTGTCAAGCGTTTTTTACAATTCATATCGGCAACATTCATTGCATTCCCTTTATCAACCTTCTCTGTTACTCCATCTAATCATCAAAAAATTCAATTAGATTAGGCACGCACGATCTGCCTTTTTACAAATCTCTAAGTTCCAGTTGATTTTTTTTACCCTGATTATTGTTTCTAAACTAATTTCTGCTCAACTGAGCGTTTAACTCGGGAATTTGGCAAGTGTGGGAATTCGATGTAAGGGTAGAGGTGCTGTTTTGGTCTCTTACAGAACAAACAGTGATTCAAGAGAGGGAGCTGGAGACAGTGAGACCAGAGAGTTGAAGCCCAGAGGCATTAATTAGACGAGCAGGTTGGTGATTGGTGAATTTTAAGTAACAGGAACAGTAGTTTAAACTGGTACTGGGGAGATCTAAGTATTCTATTAAATTTGTGGTTTAACTGGTTAAACTAATATAACTACAAATTATCAGTGACATTTCTAAACTTGAAACTTAATTAGTTAAATAAAACACAATTGAAATGGCAGGGCAGGTGATGTGTTGCAGTTGTAGCATGTGGGAGCTGGTGGACACCAGTGTAATCCACTGCAACTACATCTGCAGTAAGTGCCTGCAGCTCAAGGAACTTCAGCTCAGAGTTGATGAGCTGGAGTCCATAATTCGGACACTACGATACATCAGGGAGGGGGAAAGTTAACCTGGACACATTGTTCTAGGAGACAGTTGCATCCCTTCGGCGAGGGACTTCAGATTTGGTCCATTCTAAGTGACAGGCAGGTGTGACTACGAGTGAGGTAGGTATGGGGATCCAGAAGGTAGCAATGGAGGAGCCTCAGCCTTTGCATTTGTCCAACAGGTTCGAGGTTCTGGCAGCTTGTGTGGACGAGAGCAAGGACTGCAGGGAGGATGAGCAAACTGACCACGGCACTGTGGTGCAGGGGGCCATTCAAGTGGGGAGAGTTAAAAGGATTGTTGTAGTTGTAAAGGACAATATAGTTGGGATAGATGCTGTTCTCTGCAGCTGAGAGCATGAGTTTCGAAGGCTGTGGTGCCTGCCTGGTGCCAGGGTTAAGGACATCTCCTTGGGAATGGAGAGGAAATTAGAGTTGGAGGGGAAGGATCCAGTTGTTGTGGTCCATGTGGGTACCAGCAACATACGTAAGACTAAGAAAAAGGTTCCACTAAGGGAGCATAAGCAGCGAGGGGCTAAATTAAAAAGCAGAACCGCAAAGTAATTTCTGGATTACTATCTGAGCCACAAGCGAATTGGCATAGGGTAAATAAGATCAGAGCGTTGAATGTGTGGCTCAAAGATTGGTGTGGGAGAAATGGGTTTCGATTCATGGGGCACTGGCACCAGTACTTGGGAAAGAGGGAGCTGTACCGTTGGGATGGCCGTCCCCTGAACCACGTTGGTACCAGTGTCCTGGCGAATCATGTAACTAGGGCTGTAGAGAGGGTTTTAAACTAAACAATGGTGGGGAGGAGGGAGAAGGAGGGTTCAGCTGAGGGGAAATTTAAAAAGTCAACGAGAAAGGACAAGGCAATAATGCAGGTTAGCGATATGCGTAATGATAACCAAAATGTTACAGAAGGGGACAGAGTGTACAAACTTGAGAGCATCAGCAAATGGGTCAGAGTGAAGAAAAATAGTAAAAGGACAGAATTAAAGGCTCTTTATCTGAATGCACGCAGCATTTGTAACAAGATGGATAAATTAACATCACAGATAGAAATAAATGGGTATGATATGATAGCCATTACAGAGACGTGGTTGCAAGGTAACAGAGGTTGGGAACTAAACACTCAAGAGTATTTGTCATTTCAGAAGGATAGGAAGAAAGGAAAAGAAGGTGGGGCAGCTCTGTTAATAAAAGATGAGATCAGTACAGTAGTAAGAAATTATTTGGGCTTAAAAGATCAAGATGTAGAATCAGTTTCTGAGCTTCTATCTTTGAGGGCTTCTATTGTTTCTGAAATGATGAAGCATTGTGAAGCCTGATTTTTATTCTCTTTTTGGCCATCAGACCAATTATGGTTGGCCCGATGGTTGGTCCAGGCCCTACGATGTTGATTATTACCCTACTGAAATTGGGGTTTAATCAGTAAAACATTTGCCAATAATTGAGATAAAAACCTGTGAAGAGTCCTATTCTATTTAACTCCTTGGACAGTGTAAATTTGTACAGAAATTAATTTTTTTTTAGCTAAGCTATTGAATGTTATCAGGGTTACGATACTTTTTCCGCTGACTTTGTGTTACAGTGAGTTAGAAAATCCTACTGACACCGAACTTTCTTACAAGCTTAAGACTTAGTTTTTAAACTTTAAAATTAAAGCCCATTATTTCTAGCATGATTATTAATTCATTAATTACAACACAATCAAGGTCCATTGCTTTGTAATCATTGTTTCTTGACCGGTTACTACTTAATATATTAATTTGATTAATATAGTTGCTGATGCAAGACACAAAAATGACTTCTTTGGTCGCGTGTTAGTATTAAGATAGCTTCCTTGACCTTGTTAGTTATTACAGAGGATAAATTGTGAAAATGGTCAAGTTAAGCTAAAATCTAGCTACCCAAACCTACTTGCGACTCCCCGGTTTGAGGGTGAAATATATGACCATATATTGATCCCTCACTACTTTTTGATTGACTGTTACTTTCTTTTAGACAGAAGCACTGAATTCCAGCTCAATTCAGTGCACTTCTGCAGTCTTGAGGTAAGATTTTTCAAGAAACAGAGGATGGCTCTTTCGACAATTGTGACTACCATTTGTATCAACATGAACAGAGTAGAAATAGTTTTGATTCAGGGATGTTGACTTACATTCATAACTGTATCCCACCAATATCTATTTCCCAGATTTTCAATTCCTTTCTTTCTCTTTGTTCATTATTTTGTTGCATCATAGCCAAGTGCTTTTGGAATGTTACTGTTTTAATTATGGATTTTAAATCTAATTATTCTTTTAACAATGGATTTTAAATCTAAGGATAGAGTGGGTATGGGGTGTCCCAACTGAGTTATTGTCTTCAGTGCTTCCTCTTGCATTCCAAAGTAAACTCTGATTTCAGTTATGTTATGGATAGGTACAGGGAACGTAATATTATTTCCTATCTGGGTGATCTTAGTGGTTTGAAGAAAAAGGTGGACTTTGAAATGGGACAGCATTCTCTCCCATATTTCATTTTTTAAAGCATTGGTGGTCACACAATAGATCCCTGTAGTCAAGTACAAGTGTTTGCTATGGTCTTCCTCCCACTGCTGAAAATTCATTTCACAGTTTGGAGATTCTAGATCTGAAGTAAATCCACAAGCTGGTTTTCCAGGATCCCGAACATCACAACACATGCGAACTCCTCCTTTCTCTGTGCAACACTCAAGATTTGGACTATCCCAGGTATATCCTCAATGGATTAAGGTGAGTGGTTGGGATGTATGGGGCACCTGGACATCTTGTTCCAGGGTCTCTATAGATACTACCTTAAAGACTTCCCATTCTGTACCCTCTTATAGATGGGGTAACCATAAGACCACCGGTATCATGGTCTTATCTTAGTAGTCTCCATCTCTGTTTACCAGTAGGCTAGCCCATGTTGTCGGACGCTATCTACATTACTTCTATCTCCAATCCATTTCTTGAACATAGTGTCATTAATGAATGCTGGGATACAATTACTTACTCTGTTACAATTACTTACTCAGTGATGCCATTGATTCTCTAGCCAGCGGAAAAGCCCCTGGGAAGGACAGCATTACCCCTGAAATAATCAAGAGTGCCAAGCCTGCTATACTCTCAGCACTACATGAACTGCTATGCCTGTGCTGGGACGAGGGAGCAGTACCTCAGGACATGCGCGATGCCAACATCATCACCCTCTATAAAAACAAAGGTGACAGTGGTGACTGCAACAACTACCGTGGAATCTCCCTGCTCAGCATAGTGGGGAAAGTCTTTGCTCGAGTCTCTCTGAACAGGCTCCAGAAGCTGGCCGAGCGCGTCTACCCTGAGGCACAGTGTGGTTTTCGTGCAGAGAGATCGACCGTCGACATGCTGTTCTCCCTTCGTCAGATACAGGAGAAATGCCGTGAACAACAGATGCCCCTCTACATTGCTTGCATTGATCTCACCAAAGCCTTTGACCTCGTCAGCAGACGTGGTCTCTTCAGACTACTAGAAAAGATTGGATGTCCACCAAAGCTACTAAGTATCATCACCTCATTCCATAACCATATGAAAGGCACAATTCAACATGGTGGCTCCTCTTCAGAGCCTTTTCCTATCCTGAGTGGCGTGAAACAGGGCCGTGTTCTCGCACCCACACTTTTTGGGATTTTCTTCTCCCTGCTGCCCTCACATGCGTTCAAATCCTCTGAAGAAGGAATTTTCCTCCACGCAAGATCAGGAGGCAGGTTGTTCAACCTTGCCCGTCGAAGAGTGAAGTCCAAAGTACGGAAAGTCCTCCTCAGGGAACTCTTCTTTGCTGACGATGCTGCTTTAACATCTCGCACTGAAGAGTGCCTGCAGAGTCTCATCGACAGGTTTGCGGCTGCCTGCAATGAATTTGGCCCAACCATCAGCCTCAAGAAAACGAACATCATGGGGCAGGACGTCAGAAATGCTCCATCCATCAATATTGGTGACCACGCTCTGGAAGTGGTTCAAGAGTTCACCTACCTAGGCTCAACTATCACCAGTAACCTGTCTCTAGATGCAGAAATCAACAAGCGCATGGGAAAGGCTTCCACTGCTATGTCCAGACTGGCCAAGAGGGTGTGGGCAAATGGCGCACTGACACGGAACACAAAAGTCCGAGTGTATCAAGCCTGTGTTCTCAGTACCTTGCTCTATGGCAGCGAGGCCTGGACAACGTATGTCAGCCAAGAGCGACGTCTCAATTCATTCCATCTTCGCTGCCTCCGGAGAATACTTGGCATCAGGTGGCAGGACCATATCTCCAACACAGAAGTCCTCGAGGCGGCCAGCATCCCCAGCTTATACACACTACTGAGTCAGCGACACTTGAGAGGGCTTGGCCATGTGAGCCGCATGGAAGATGGCAGGATCCCCAAAGACACATTGTACAGCGAGCTCGCCACTGGTATCAGACCCATCGGCCGTCCATGTCTCCGCTTTAAAGACGTCTGCAAATGCAACATGAAGTCCTGTGACATTGATCACAAGTCGCGGGAGTCAGTTGCCAGCGTTCGCCAGAACTGGCGGGCAGCCATAAAGGTGGGGCTAAAGTGTGGCGAGTTGAAGAGACTGAGCAGTTGGCAGGAAAAAAGACAGAAACGCAAGGGGAGAGCCAACTGTGTAACAGCCCCGACAAACAATTTTTTCTGCAGCACCTGTGGAAGAGCCTGTCACTCTAGAATTGGCCTTTATAGCCACTCCAGGCGCTGCTCCACACACCACTGACCACCTCCAGGCGCTTACCCATTGTCTCTCGAGATAAGGAGGCCAAAGAAGAAAGTATCCAGTACTCTTCCAACCTGACTTAACATGTAAATTGTAAATTGCACATGTGATGATGGCCTTAATTGTTTCTTTCTGTACTCCCCTTCCTGATTTCTTTTTCCAAATCTGTACAAGATGTACGGGTGGATTTAACTTGTCGATAATGGGAAATAGTCCCTTCCATTTTGACTTAAATACATTTTCTCTTCTATCATAATTGAGTACCATGGCTAGGTCTTACTTTTGCGTCAAAGTACTTTTTGACTTTCTTTTTGCCCATTGAGTGGGGTGATCTGTACATAACTTTCTCAGAATTGTTTTCAGCATCCTATTTTCCCCCTTCCACTAACCCTAAGGATTTGTGGTGATGAGAAGTATGCAATTTATGCCTGATTCCCATGATTCTCTGTACCTGGGTGAAACTTGTTTCAAATGTGATCCTGATCCCTGTATACAATCAATTGTTTTGGCACTCCCCACCTACAGATCACCTTACTCAGTAATGTTCTAAACTATTAGCAAATAAGTACATATAATTCAAGCAATCAATCATGCATGGATTTAAAAGGTTCTCCAGCTTTGCTTTTACCTATATCTAACTTGTGGCTAATTCTTACTAAATACTAGACCTGACCCTTAATTGTCTTAATCCAGATTCCATATCCCTCTTTATGTTAATCGTACTCCCTCTTGACAGGTATCATTCTATCCTGGTTATTCTAAAGTCAGTTTCTCTATGGGGTATGCCTTGATTTAAAATGTTGTCTTACTCTTCTGGCCGCATTAACCATTTCATGCCATGCTGTCTGTCAAGTAGTTGCACATGCCTGAGACCCGTTATTCAGTGCAGGCGCACCATGCATTTTTCATGTTCGTTCCTTCACATGTAACACATCACATTTGCACAATTACACTGGTGTCCCAGTATCATGCCACATATTCTTGACTCTCTGGTGATCTTATGAAAAGATCAGTCTCCCCCTGCATGGTCCCAATGCCTCGGGTGGTGGGAGACTATCTAATTCACTCTCTTCAAAAAATACTCGTAAGCAAGGGTACAAATATCTCCAAGAAAAAGCTGTCCAGTACAATTCTTAACCTAACTCTTCCAATTCCAATTGATAGGATGATTTTTCCTGTCTCTATCTCTTACCTTCAATCACTTACTCTCATCCCATTAGTTACCATTTTATCTCATTCATGAGCCCTGGAGAAACTTTACCGTCCAATATTCTCATAATATTGTAATATCATAATACCGAAATCCAACATTCCCATTTGATTCCATGCATTGCCAGATTTTGTTTTTGTTCATTATCTTAGATGCCATTTTAGTTTCTCAAAGGTAACTTCTAAAATTACACTGGACTTTTTGCATCTCAAAAATTATTTCAAATTTAAATAAGAGTGTTGTTGGGGTGATAGATTCTGTTAATGTTCAATTAATTTTTTCCCCAAACGAACCTTGTTCCCATGCAGTTTGGCTTGGAAGATAACATAAGAAAAGTCTAAAAAATAAAGCATTTAGTCAACTTTGATGTCTGTAGCTAAGTCCTTAAATTCTTTTTTAAAAAAAATGCTAGATCTCTTGCTGTGGCATCAGTACTTATGTGGTCCATTGTCGCCTGTTTAAAAAAAACACAAAACATCCATTGTGGCTCTGCCCCAGAGCTTAGTGGGTTAATTTGTCCAAACGTATCTGCCAATTTAGAAACTTGAAATTTAATACTCAATATATAAGTTTACACTGAGCAATTCAGCAATACCGAAGTTGTGCGGTGAATTAAATGAAAAAAAAATCAGCTGTTAGCACAAAGAGTTACCTTCTCTGCCCGTATTTGAGGAAGCGGAACAAAATATTCTTAGATGTGTCACTTTATGTAACTTTAAAAAAAAACTTTCCTGATCAAAAATGAACTAAACTCCAAACCAAACTTCATTTTAAAATTGATTTTTTCCAATTCTTTTGGTATCCTTAGGAATTGAAAAAACAAAAAAAAACAACTTCAAAGGAAAACATCTCCATCAGGGAAGACAGCATTTTACATTGACCTCCAATTGTTCCCAAACTAATTAACATCTTTTTGTAAGAGATTTCTAATCCAATACGACCAAGATGATTCCTAATTCCCGTTCACAGCTATAAAAAATTTAAAATTCAAAAGTGCCAGTGTTATATATAACGAGCGAGCCTTATATCCAGAATTAAAGACACCCACATACATCTTGCCATAATAACTAGAATATCACCATGGCCACTAATGCAGTTCTAGTTTTCACACCTTAACAGCTTAGTTAACCGTAATACTTTCAATTTAATTCAAACCAACACTTATTAATTAAATAGCACATAGTCTAAGAAAAGGTAAATTACATCATTTTCCTGTTGTCCTTCAGGCACCTTTTCAAATAACTGATAAAATATAGACAAGAAACAAAACTAAAGAAAAGATTAATTTTCACAGTTAATCAAAACCTTCAACATTTTACAGCAGAAAAAGGGGACAGAATCTTCCCATGTCTCCTTTATTTATCCTTCTTCCTTAAATTTCAATTTCTTATGTTTGCTATTTAGTCTCATTTGAAAGGTCAGTAATATGTGACTTTAATTTGATTTTTCTGGCAGTGTTTTGAAAAGTTCAAATTGAATTTCTGCCAGACTTCCTTCCTTCCTTTCTTTCTTTATTTATTTAGAGATACAGCACTGAAACAGGCCTTTCGGCCTACTGAGTCTGTGCCGACCAACAACCACCCATTTATACTAATCCTACATTAATCCCATATTCCCTACCACATCCCCACCATTCTCCTACCACCTACCTACACTAGGGGCAATTTACAATGGCCAATTTACCTATCAATCTGCAAGTCTTTAGCTGTGTGGGGAAACCGGAGCACCCGGCGAAAACCCAGGCGATCACAGGGAGAACTTGCAAACTCCGCACAGGTAGTACCCAGAATCAAACCTGGGTCACTGGAGCTGTGAGTTAGCGGTGCTAACCACTGTGCCGCCCAAACTTATGCTCCAAAGCTGAAGTTTTATCTCTTACAGGCAAAGCAGTGCTTTTGCAAAAGTAACTCCTTCAAAGGACAGCACTCACATTTTAAATTAAAAGTGTTTATGTTTTAATATTTTGACAGACTAACAATCTAATTCATACTGTTTTGCACAAAGATATATATGTAGGTAGGATCAGTGACAAATTTATGCTTTCAGCATTAAAAATCAGACAACAAAGGATTAAAGACTTAAAGTTCTGCAAACCAGAGTACATGCCTACTTAAATATAAAAAGACTTTTTCACAACAGTTCTAAAATCTAGGTGTGGGCTTTATAGCTTATTTCTTTTTCCATGAGTCACTCTCCCTAATCCAGGGTGGTACTTTGGAAGGTCCCTTGTTTCAGTCAGTGGGGAGTATATTTCCACAGGAGTGGCATATGATGGTGTCGTTGGGGGGGGGGGGGGGGGCGGGGTTACATCCCTTATTTCAAACAGTGGGGGATAAATCATTCCTACCAGCGATGATGGATCTGGCCATTTCCAGTCTGAGACACAAGCCTTTGGGTCATACAGTCGTATATCTGGTATCTCACCTCCCCAAACAACGGCAGTGACCACAGCCTGCTGTCTGCCTAATTTTCATTCTAATTCAAAAAGTTGCCACTGGTCAATATACTCCTTAGTTTTCCAAATCTAACACCAGTTGTTTTTATTTTCTCCTTTGCAGTCGGCGAGCTCTTGTTTTAGTTGGTGTGTTTCAGCGGCCATGACACCGGCAGTAGCATTTGAATAGCTCTGTTGTCGTAGTATGCACACTGTCGGATCGGCCTCTCTTTCCAGGTCATGAACCCGGGTCTGCAGACTTAATATTTCCTGATTTTTCTGGCTTTTTAAGGCCTCTAACTCCAGAGTCATGTGCTCTTTCTCTCTCTCAAACAGCTGTTTCAACTCCTCAACTTCTTTATCATTCTCCTCTGTGCAAAAATATGCGCTACACAACAGAAGGTTTATTGCCTTTGTGGCTTTAAACCTCTTACTGTCTGTACGTTCCTGAATAAGGGGGGGGTCATGTCTTTAAATGGAATTTGTTCTCGTTTTGTCAGCCACTCTGGAACATGTGAATGAAATTGAGGTCAGACATTTTGTTCAACGTCTTCTCATACTGAGAGAATATTGCCATCGTAGTTACCATAAGTACTCAGTGAGCCTACGATCCCTCCGAGTGCAATTGTTGGCCAGTCAACACACTAAGATCTTTCTTTATTAATCGAGTCCTGTTTAGTCTAGTCCTTGCTGCGGTCACCAATGAAAGTTCTGTTGTGGGTCCAAATCCTATTATTCAGGCAAGACTTAACCAATTAAGGCAACAGGATACTTGATTAATAAATTCAGAGTTTATTGAAAGTAAAATAATATTTAACATTAAAAGTAGAATATACTAAATAAACTTGGTGATATAACTTCACAGCTTTTGCAGGTGCGCTTCCTGGGTGGTACTGGTTTCAGGGTGACCCTGATGGAATCGAATGTGTAATGAGCATTACCCTTGTTCAACCTTGCCCATCTTAGAGCGAAAACCAAAGTACGGAAGGTCCTCATCAGGGAACTCCTCTTTGCTGGTGATGCTGCATTAATATCCCACACAGAAGAGTGTCTGCAGAGACTCATCAACAGGATTGCGTCTGCCTGCGACGAATTTGGCCTAACCATCAGCCTCAAGAAAACAAACATCATGGGACAGGATGTCAGAAATGCTCCATCCATCAATATCGGCGAACACGCTCTGGAAGTAGTTCAAGAGTTCACCTACCGAGGCTCAACTATCACCAGTAACCTGCCTCTCGATGCAGAAATCAACAAGCGCATGGGAAAGGCGTCCGCTGCTATGTCCAGACTGGCCAAGAGGGTGTGGGAAAACGGCGCACTGACACGGAACACAAAAGTTCGAGTGTTTCAAGCTTGTGTCCTCAGTACCTTGCTCTACGTCAGCGAGGCCTGGACAATGTATGTCAGCCAAGAGTGACGTCTCAACTCATTCCATCTTTGCTGCCTCTGGAGAATCCTTGGCATCAGGTGGCAGGACCGTATCTCCAACGCAGAAGTCCTCGAGGCGGCCAACATCCCCAGCATATACACCCTACTGAGCTAGCGGCGCTTGAGATGGCTTGGCCATATGAGCCGCATGGAAGATGGCAGGATCCCCAAGGATGCATTGTACAGCGAGCTCGTCCCTGGTATCAGACCCACCGGCCATCCATGTCTCCGCTTTAAAGACATCTGCAAACGCGACATGAAGTCCTGTGACATTGATCACAAGTGGTGGGAGTCAGTTGCCAGCGATTGCCAGAGCTGGCGGAGAGCCATAAAGGCGGGGATAAAATGTGGCGAGTTTAAGAGACTTCGCAGTTGGCAGGAAAAAGACAGAAGTGCAAGGAGAGAGCCAACTGTGTAACAGCCGCAGCAACCAATTTTATCTGCAACGCCTGTGGAAGAGTCTGTCACTCTAGAATTGGTCTTTATAGCCACTCCAGGTGCTGCTTCACAAACCACTGACCATCTCTTAGTCGCTTACCCATTGTCTGTTGAGACAAGGAGGCCAAAGAAGAAGAATGAGCATTGGCCCTTTAGAGGATGAGACTGACGAATTACTAGTGAGAAACAAGGAAATGGCAGAGACTTTGAACAAGTATTTTGTATCTGTCTTCACAGTAAAAGGCACAAAAAGCATCCCAAGAATGGCAAAAAATAGAGGCAAAAGGAGGGAGGAATTTAAAACGATCACTAGAGAAAAAGTACCATGCAAACTAATGGGACTAAAGGTTGAAAAGTCCCCTGGACCTGATGGCCTGCATCCTCGGGTCTTAAAAGAAGTGGTTGCAGAGTTAGTGGACACATTGGTTGTAATCTTCCAAAATTCCCTAGATCCTGCCAACTGCTAAGTCTCTTCCAATGGATTGGAAAACCGTAAATGTAACACCTCTATTCAAGAAAAGGTAATGGGGGCGTGGTGCGACAGCAAGTAGGAAACTATAGGGGCGGCACAGTGGCGCAGTGGTTAGCACCGCAGCCTCACAGCTCCAGCGACCTGGGTTCAATTCTGGGTACTGCCTGTGTGGAGTTTGCAAGTTCTCCCTGTGTCTGCGTGGGTTTCCTCCGGGTGCTCCGGTTTCCTCCCACATGCCAAAGACTTGCAGGTTGATAGGTTAATTGGCCATTAGCAATTGCCACTAGTATAGGTAGGTGGTAGGGAAATATAGGGACATGTGGGGATGTGATAGGAAAATGGAATTAGTGTAGGATTAGTATAAATGGGTGGTTGATGGTCGGCACAGACTCGGTGGGCCGAAGGGCCTGTTTCAGTGCTGTATCTCTAAACTAAAATCTAAACTATAGGCCCGTTTGCTTAACATCTGTTATTGGGAAAATGCTGAATCTCTTAAAGTAGTAATAGGACATTTAGAAAATCATAATGAATCAGGCAGAGTCGATGTGGTTTCATAAAAGGGAAATTATGTTTGACAAGAGTTCTTTGAGGATTTAACAAGCTGGGTGGATAAAGGGGAACCAGTAGATGTAGTGTCTTTAGATTTCCAAAAGGCATGCAATAAGGTTACTGTACAAGATAAGAGCTCATGCTGTTGGGAGTAATATATTCGTATGGATAGACGATTGGCTAACTAAGAGGAAACAGAGTAGGGATAAATGTGGCATTTCAGGTTGACAAACTGTAAATAGTGGAGTGCCACAGGGATCAGTTCTGTGGCCTCAACTATTTACAATCTGTAAACTCTCACAATTGTTACTGTGCAGAAGGAGGAAATTCAGCCCCTCATGTCCGCACTGGCTCTCTGAAAGAACAACTCCCGCAGTTCCATTCCGCTGCCTTCTCCCCGTAACCCTGCACATTCTTCCTTTTCAAAAAACAGTCTAATTCCCTTTTGAATTAAATCTGCCTCCACCACGTTCTCAGGCAGCGCATTCCAGACCTTAACCACTAGCTGCATGAAAAAGTTTTTCCTCCGGTCACTTTTGTTTCGATGAACGACTTGGATGAAGGGACCTAGTGCATTGTAGCTAAATTTGCGGATGATACAAAGATGGGTAAGAAAGCATGTTGCGAGGAGGACAGAGTCTGCGAAGAGATAGATAGGTTAAGTGAGTGGACAAAAAAATTGGCAGCTGGGATATAATGTTGGAACATGTGAGGTTGTCCACTTTGGCGGGAAGAATAAAAAAGCAGAATGTTCTTTTACATGGAGAGAGACTGCAGAAAGCTGAGGGACAGAGGGATCTGGGTGTCCTTGTACATGAATCACAAAAAATTAGCATGCAGGTATAGCAAGTAGTTAGGAAGGCAAATGGAATGTTGGCCTTTATTGCAGGGGAGATGGAGTATAAAAGTAGGGATGTCTTGGTACAAATGTGCAGAGCATTGGTGAGGCCGCACTTAGAGTACTGCACACAGTTTGGACTCCTTACTTGGGGAGGGATATTGTTGCATTGGAACCCCTGTGATTAAGGGGTTGTCTTGTGAAGAAAGGTTGAGCAGGTTGGGCCGATACTCATTGGAGTTTAGAAGAATTGAGAGGTGATCTTACTGAAACATAAAAGACTCTGAGGGGGCTTGATAGGGTAGATGCTGAGAGGATGTTCCCCCTCCTGGGGAATCTAGAACTATGGGTCACAGATGAGGAGGAATTTCTTCTTTCAGAGGGTCATTAATCTTTCCCCAGAGAGTCATGGAGGCTGGGTCATTGAATATATTCAAGGCTGAGTTAGACAAATTTTTGATTGACAAAGGAGTCCAGGGTTACAGAGGCAGACAGGAAAGTTGAGTTGAGGCCACAAGAGAATCAGCCATGATTTTATTGAATGGCAGAGCAGGCTCGAGGGGCCGAATGGCCTACACCTCCTATTTCTTATGTTCTTATGTATCCATCACTGATAAACTGACCGACCTGTAGTTACTAGGAATATCCTTTCACCCTTTCTTGAAAATGGGTGTCACATTTACCACTCTCCAATCCTCTGGCACCCCCCCCCCCCCGGGACCCCCAGCATATCTAGGGAAGATTGGAAAATTGTGGCAAACCCTTCTACTGTCTCCACTCCCACTTCCTTTAGCAACCTGGGATGCAGTCTGTACCAGGTGACTTATCCAGTCTAAGCATAGCGAACAAAGAACAGTACAGAAACAAGAAATGCTGGATTCACTCAGAACAGTACAGCGCAGGAACAGGCCATTCGGCCCTCCAAGCCTGCGCCGATCTTGATGCCTGCCGAAACTAACACCTTCTGCACTTCCGGGGCCCATATCCCTCTATTCCCTTCCTATTCATATATTTGTCAAGATGTCTCTTAAACGTCACTATCGTATCTGCTTCCACCACCTCCCCTGGCAGCAAGTTCCAGGCACTCACCACCCTCTGTGTAAAAAAAACATGCCTCGCACATCCCCTCTAAACTTTGCCCCTCGCACCTTAAACCTATGCCCCCTAGTAACTGACTCTTCCACCCTGGGAAAAAGCTTCTGACTATCCACTCTGTCCATGCCACTCATAACTTTGTAAACCTCCATCATGTTGCCCCTCCACCTCCGTCGTTCCAGTGAAAACAATCCGAGTTTATCCAACCTCTCCTCATAGCTAATGACCTCCAGACCAGGCAACATCCTGGTAAACCTCCTCTGTACCCTCTCCAATGCCTCCACGTCCTTCTGGTAGTGTGGCGACCAGAATTGCACGCAATATTCTAAGTGTGGCCTAACTAAGGTTCTGTACAGCTGCAACATGACTTGCCAATTTTTATACTGGATGCCCCGACCGATGAAGGCAAGCATGCCGTATGCCTCCTTGACTACCTTATCCACCTGCGTTGCCACTTTCAGTGACCTGTGGACCTGTACGCCCAGATCTCTCTGCCTGTCAATACTCGTAAGGGTTCTGCCATTTACTGTATACCTCCCACCTGCATTAGACCTTCCAAAATGCGTTACCTCACATTTGTCCGGATTAAACTCCATCTGCTATTTCTCCGCCCAAGTCTCCAACCGATCTATATCCTGCTGTATCCTCTGACAATCCTCATCATTATCCGCAACTCCACCAACCTTTGTGTCGTCCGCAAACTTTCTAATCAGACCAGCTACATTTTCCTCCAAATCATTTATAGATACTACAAACAGCAAAGGTCCCAGCACTGATCCCTGCGGAACACCACTAGTCACATCCCTCCATTCAGAAAAACACCCATCCACTGTTCCCCTCTGTCTTCTGTGACTGAGCCAGTTCTGTATCCATCTTGCCAGCTCACCTCTGATCCCGTGTGACTTCACCTTTTGCACCAGTCTGCCATGCGGGACCTTGTCAAAGCCTTTACTAAAGTCCATACAGACAACATCCACCGCCCTTCCCTCATCAATCATCTTCGTCACTTCCTCAAAAAACTCAATCGACATGACCTCCCCTTCACAAAACCATGCTGTCTCTCGCTAATTTCGTTTGTTTCCAAATGGGAGTAAATCCTGTCCCGAATAATCCTCTCTAATAGTTTCCCTACCACTGACGTAAGGCTCACCGGCCTATAATTTCCTGGATTATCCTTACCACCCTTCTTAAACAAAGGAACAACATTGGCTACAGGTGAGGTCCCAGAGGACTGAAGAATAGCCAATGAGGATGCAAAGATTTCTGTCAAGGCCCCAGCAATTTCTTCCCTTGCCTCCCTCAGTATTCTAGGGTAGATCCCATCAGGCCCTGGGGACTTATCTACCTTAATGCTTTGCAAGACACCCAACACCACCTCCTTTTTGATAATGAGATGACTGAGACTATCTGCACTCCCTTCCCTAGGCTCATCATCCACCAAGTCCTTCTCCTTGGTGAATACGGATGCAAAGTACTCATTTAGCACCTCACCCAATTCCTCTGGCTCCACGCATAGATTCCCATCTCTGTCCTTGAGTGGGCCAACCCTTTCCCTGGTTACCCTCTTGCTCTTTATATATGTATAAAAAGCCTTGGGATTTTCCTTAATCCTGTTTGCCAATGACTTTTCATGACCCCTTTTAGCCCTCCTAACTTCTTGCTTAAGTTCCTTCCTACTGTCTTTATATTCCTCAAGGGATTCATCTGTTCCTAGCCTTCCAGCCCTTACAAATGCTTCCTTTTTCTTTTTGACTAGGCTCACAATATCCCGTGTTATCCAAGCTTCCCGAAACTTGCCAAACTTGTCTTTCTTCCTCACAGGAACATGCTTGTCCTGGATTTTAATCAGCTGACGTTTGAAAGACTCCCACATGTCAGATGTTGATTTACCCTCAAACAGCCGCCCCCAATCGAAATTCTTCAGTTCCTGCCTAATATTATAATTAGCCTTCCCCCAATTTAGCACCTTCACCCGAGGACTACTCTTATCCTTATCCACAAGTACCTTAAAACTTATGGAATTATGGTCATTGTTCCCGAAATGCTCCCCCACTGAAACTTCGACCACCTGGCTGGGCTCATTCCCCAATACCAGGCCCAGACTGGCCCCATCCCTAGTTGGACTATCTCCATACTGTTTCAAGGAGCCCTTCTGGATGCTCCTCACAAATTCTGCCCCATCCAAGCCCCTAGCACTAAGTGAGTCCCAGTCAATATAGGGGAAGTTAAAATCACCCACCACCACAACCCTGTTACCTTTACATCTTTCTAAAATCTGTCTACATATCTGCTCCTCTACCTCCTGTAGTAAACCCCCCAACATCGTGACTGCACCCTTCCTATTCCTGAGCTCCACCCATATTGCCTCGCTGCATGACCTCTCTGAGCTGTCCTCCCGCAGTACAGCTGTGATATTCTCCTTAACCAGTAATGCAACTCCCCCACCCCTTTTACATCCCCCTCTATCCCTCCTGAAGCTTCTAAAGCCTGGAACATTTAGCTGCCAATCCTGCCCTTCCCTCAACCAAGTCTCTGTAATAGCAACAACATCATATTTCCAAGTACTAATACAAGCTCTAAGTTCATCTGCCTTACCTGTTATACTTCTTGCATTGAAACAAATGCACTTCAGACCACCAGTCCCACTGTGCTCAGCAACATCTCCTTGTCTGCTCTTGCTCTTAGTCCTACTGGCCTTATTTACTGTGTCCTCCTCATTTACTTCACTAGCTGTCCTACTGCTCTGGTTCCCAACCCCCTGCCACACTAGTTTAAACCCTACCGAGTGACGCTAGCAAACCTTGCAGCCTGGATATTAGTGCCCTTCCAGTTTAGATGCAACCCGTCCTTCTTGTACAGGTCCCATCTGTCCCTGAAGGGAGCCCAATGGTCCAGATATTTGAAACCCTCCCTTCTACATCAGCTGCTCAGCCACGTGTTTAGCTGCACTATCTTCCTATTTCTAGCCTCACTGGCACGTGGCACAGGGAGTAATCCAGAGATTACAACTCTGGAGGTCCTGTTTGTTAACTTGCTACCTAACTCCCTAAACTCCCCCTGCAGGACCTCATCACTCTTCCTGCCTATGTTGTTGGTACCGATGTGTACCACAACTTCTGGCTGTTCACCCTCCCCCTTCAGAATGCCCTCTGTCCGTTCAGAGACATCCTTGACCCTGGCACCAGGGAGGCAACATACCTTCCTGGAGTCTCTTTCACGTCCACAGAAGCGCCTATCTGTGGCCCTGACTATAGAGTCCCCTAGAACTATTGCTCTTCTGTGCTTTGTCCCTTCCTGCTGAACAACAGTGCCAGCTGTGGTGCCACTGCTCTGGCTGCTGCTGTTTTCCCCTGATAGGCCATCCCCCCCAACAGTATCCAAAATGGTATACTTGTTAGAGAGGGGGATAGCCACAGGGGATTCCTGCACTGACTGTCTGCCCCTTCTAGCGGTCACCCATCTATCTGCCTGCACCTTGGGTGTAACCACTTCTCTAAAACTCCTGTCTATGACGCTTTCCGCCACCTGCACGCTCCTAAGTGCATCCAGTTGCCGCTCCAACCGATCCATGCGGTCTGTGAGGAGCTGCAACTGGATACACTTCCTGCAGATTTAGTCGCCCGGAACGTTGGAAGCGTCACGGACTTCCCACATCTCGCATGTGAAGCACTTCACCCCTCTAACTGTCATTTCTAGCACTAGTTAGTTAATTGATATAAAATAAATAAATACTTATTAAATCCTTACTAAATTATGATACACTTCACTATGTGGTCCCTAGTGCTAGATTTCTACAATAAATATTAAATGCTGTCTAAATACAGTAATCTCCTCCCTCTGGTTTAGTTACTCTACTTATTAATTAGTTAATTAGTGTTTTAATCAATTTTTATCAGTTTTATTTTGAAATTCGGTACAGATTCCCTACCAGCCAATCAGGTCACAGCTTTCCTGTGACGTTACTTTTTCAGTTTTTTTTCCCCACCCGAGGTAACCGCTCCGGATCTCCGCCCTCCGAGTCTGTCCGAGAATCCCCGAGGTAAGCTTTTTTTTATATACTCACCGCTCCGGAACTCCGCCCTCCGAGTCTGTTTAAAAAGGGAACGAAGGATATACCGAATAATTACGAGCCAGTCAGTCTAACCTCAGTAGTGGGCAAATTATTGGAATCTATTCTGAGAGACAGGATAAATTGTCACTTGGAAAGGCACAGGTTAATCAAGGATAGTCAGCATGGATTTGTTAAGAGAAGATCTTGTCTGACCAACTTGGTCAAATTTTTTAAAGAAGTAACAAGGATAATAGATGAGGGTAGTGCAATTGATGTGGTCTACATGGATTTTAGCAAGGCTTTTGATCAGGTCCCACATGGCAGCAAGGTGGATACAAGATTGTCTCAGTGGCAGTGTTACGACCAGGTGGGAGGGGGTCTAGGGGTTCCCTCTCAGCCTTTGCCTGGTTTAACCGTAACAGGGTTTAATTTTAAAACACCGTGTTTTTAGCTCCCCCTTAGTGAATCCTTGTTCTCTGCTCCAATTGTAAAGCAAAGAAATCAAAAGGTTTCCTTAGATTTAAACAGGAAAGGTAGAAGTTTATTAATCTTAAACTGTAATCAGGTTCACGACTACAAATATGCGACGTGACTATGCTAGCATGCATACACAAACGCAGACAGAGACAGCAAAAAGTAGAAAGATTAAAGGGGAAAAATTTGAGCCAATATCTTGTAGCTTACAGTCCTTTAAGTTCAATGTGCAGTCTTTGGTTGCCGTTAAGTCTTGCAATTCGTTGGGGCCCAGTTCACACTTCAACTTGTTCCGATGTAGGATTCTTTTCTTGAGTTTTACATGTCTTCCCTGGGTCCGGTGGCTTGGGAGAAAGTGAGAGAGAGAGACACTTCCTTGTTCCAGCTTCAGTTGCACACTCCTTTTGTACCTTTGTGGCACAATTCAGAAAACCCCAGGTTGCCCAGCAAATTGGTCATGTGACGAGCCTGTTATTTGGGAACAGTCTCTCCTGCGAGGTTTGTGGATTTCAAAGCTCTCAGTGGGCGGGGAGGGGGGGCGTTGCTGCTGGTTTAGTGCTATCTCTTACTGACCAGATGTGGAACCATTATCAGACCAATCTCTGTTAATTGAATCAGTGATCAGTTCCTTTGTCTCTCCAAGCACTGACTCTTAGTATGCAAATGTTCTTTCAGCCAAGTGTCCGGTGATCTTCGAACCAGTAATTTCTTCACTCCAGTCACAATTTAAAGTCGATGTTCATATGATGAAATCAGTTTGCCTCATTCTTGGCAGGTGTGGGTCTGCATGAGGAGTCTGGATATGCACTTCAAGTGCCGTAAGCTGTAGGGCTACGGACCAAATGCAGGAAGGTGGGATTAGAATAGGTAGATCGTTTTTCGGCTGGCACTGACATGATGGGCCAAGTGGCCTGTTTGTGTGCGGTAAAGTTTGTGATTCTAAGTGGTGAGCCAATGACGTTTAAAAACTGCTGCCAATGGTAAACATGCTGTCAGTTGTGTTTAGGCATTTAACCTGCATGACATGCCTTGTGCCAGTGGTGACAAGAGACGCACTTTCCTTAGTGAGTCAGTGCTTCTGATTTACCCACACCTGACAAAGAACAGCTTTGCTTGGAAATGTAAGAATGGAGGAGAGCACAGGTGGAAGGCCAATATACTGTGCTGTCCTAAAACCTAAAGAATATTAAACAAGTTATTGGCACAACATTGAAGCTCATTGTCTTATTTATAAATATGCTAAATGCTGATGCTGATAAAACTGCATTTATTTTTAATGATCAGCTAGTAATGTCTTGTCCTTCAGTGTGCTGAAGTGTCACTACAAGGGTTCCTTTTTGCTTGATAAGGAGTGCAAACTCTGTGGGGTCATGTCAGCAAGGGGGCTTGGGTGTAGTTGGAATGATCACAGTATGAAGAAGCCCCAGATATACTGCTGAAGTTTAACCAGCTAAAACTGTGTAGCACTTGCAAACTTGCCACTGTTTGTCTAGCAAAGATGTCCCTACCTTGCAACATTATCTGCAGCCAAATTGCAGGTATGGTTTCCAACAATGAGCCAAGCCCACTGTCTGTCATCAGTGTCACCCCAGACTACTGCAGATCTTCCGGGTTAAGGTATCAGAATACCACGTTGTTTAAGGATTAATTTGATTGTAATCTCGTCTTCAAGCCAACTCAAGACTCCATCAACCCTCCCATATAACACTGCATATTGGGATGCACAGTACTTAAGTAATAATGTCTGTTAATCCAACATGTTAAATGTTTCATCGGTAGGTAAGATTTTGCAGTAGTTGGGACCTAAATTGTCCTGTGCTCCTGAGCTGGAGAGCAGAAAACTTAGCCAGGGTTCCTTCATAATCACTGTCTAGTGAGCCATGCTGGCAAGTGGGTGTGGTGTGGGTGGGTGTGTGAGAAAGAGTTAGGCAAGGACTGGGTTATGCTAAATTGTAATGCCCTTTACAGTTGAATAGCCAACTGAAACCATCAAGACTGACAAATGATAAAGTTTACCTCGAGTAAATGCTGTCAACTCCCATGGAACCTTACCCCAGCAAGCATTTTCAGTCAAGGAAGACAAGAATAATGGGTATAATTTTTCTCTTTAAAGCCATGACTCTGACATAAACTATTCTTGTAATAGTCTGTTTTTCTAATTGAACTGAGCAAGTAATGTATCTGTGTGAACTGGTGGGGCCATCCTTCAAAATGTTCCCACTACCCCACCCCCATTCCCCACATTTGCTGCTCATGCCTATTAACTAAAATACATCTGGCCTGTAATGTTTTTATCAAGTATTATTTCTGAGTGTGTACATATATATTTTCTGCTTAACGAGGTTTGTTCGGATCATATGCCCTGAAGTGTTCTGTTCAGCATTCTCTCATTCGTGAATTATTCATTGTACTGCAGGTTCTGCTGGACTCAATGCGATACAAGAATGAACTGAGTGACATGAGCAGAATGTGGGTAAGTGCCTGGAGTTCTCGTTTGTGAATACTCTATGCTGTACATATCTTTGTGTGGTGACGTTTATCATACCTATCACAAATGTTTGCAGGAATCTTTTTTAAGCACTATTTAAGGCCATAGGCACTTAGAAATAACACTAAGACGAGAAATGATTGGACACTCAGCTGGGATTGGAAGCAATTAGGGAGGTGACTGAAGGTGCCTTCAAGCAAGTAGGTTTTAAGGTGCTTGTAGTTTGGGGAAAAGAGGTGGCAATGCTTAGGAGTTTAAAAAGAGAAATCCAGAGTGCAGGGACTTGATTGCTGAAGGATCTGTTGCCAGTAGTGGTGCAGAGGGAGGGGAGCTCGTAAAGTAGACCAGAGATAGCAGAGCAGAAGGTGGGAGTTGGGAGACTGGGGTGCAAGAGATTGTAGAGGATGAGGATTTTGAAATTAATGGGTTAGATTTTGTGCGCCATTGGAAGGCGGATTTTCTGCCCAGGGTTTGAGGGTGGGGTGGGGGGGGAGGGGTGTGAGGAATCGGCGCAGATTCGTCCACCACAGAACCTGATGCCGTAATGCTGGTTTCCGATTTTCTCGGAGGTGGCCAAGTTCTGTGGTGGCACCTCAGTTGCGAAGCGAAGGAATTGTAGTTTAAATATGTTAAATATTATTCATGCATTAGTACATAATTTGCTGGGTTCCTAGCAGGCATTCACGATCTTCTGCATGACGTGGGGCACTCGGGTCCCTTCACTTTCCTGTCTTTGTAAAGCTGGCACCACTGAGGCAGGAGCCCTCTAAGCCCACAAAGGATCGGTACATTGTGCGTTGTTATCTTTATGAATTTTTTTGGGCATCTGACATTGCCACTAAGCTCAGTCTGCAGATGTGAGGGAAGGCGAGAGCTCTGCAAGTGGGTACTGTTGAGGGGAGAGGGTTGAACTCTGCAATCCAACATCAGGAGATGCTAGGAATGGCAGTGGTGACACTGGGACTGCCGCCATTTTGCGCACCAACAAAATCTTGCCAATGAGTCTGGGCACTTTGAATTAATTGAGATCAGTGTGATGGGCATGATAGGTCAGTGGGACTTAATACAGAATAGGATGTGGCAGTTAGAATTCTGGATGAGTGGAATCTGAACGGAATAGAGCTCAGGAATCCTATGAGGAGAATATTGTAGAAATTGAGTCTGCAGGTGACAAAGGGTTGATGAGGATTTCAGTGGCACTGAGCACGAGGTAGGAACTGGTGTAGATCATGTTACATCAGCAGAAACAGGCAGTCTGTGGGATTGGTTATGTGGCTTTAAAATTGTCTTCAGGCAGAGCAGTGCACCAAGGTTGCAGATTGTTGGTTTCATCCTGAGCAGGGAGCTGTGAATAGGAATGGAATCCAGCATTGGTGCCAAGTTTCTGGCAGGAACTCAACAGGGTTTTTTGAACTTGAACAAACCTATTAAATAAAATTTTGGAATGATTGTGTGTTTAAACTTTCATACTATAACTGTGCAGCACCTCTTCCCTTTGTCAGACAAATTAAAAGTAAGTGTCTTTAAGGCATCTTCATAAATGCTTCATTGTTAAATGGCTCTCCTGAACTCCAGGTCTATGCACAGATATTTTCGAAGGTGTTCCACAGGAACGTTATCAGACATTGACTGACACTGAGCAATGTAAGTTGATATTGGGACAGTTGACCAAAAGCTTGGTCAAAGAGCAAGGTATTAAGGAGTGACTTATAAGAAGGAGAGAGAAGAGGTTTTTGGAGGGAACTCCAGAGTAGAGGACTGAGACAGCTGAAGATTTTATTTTTATTCATTCATGGGATGCGGGCATCGCTGGCCAGGCCAGCATTTATTGCCCATCCCCTAATTGCCCTTGAGAAGGTGATGGTGAGCTGCCTTCTTGAACCGCTGCAGTCCATGTGGGGTAGGTACACCCACAGTGCTGTTAGGAAGGGAGTGCCAGGATTTTGACCCAGCGACAGTGAAGGAACGGCGATATAGTTCCAAGTCAGGGTGGTGTGTGACTTGGAGGGGAATTTGCAGGTGGTGGTGTTCCCATGCATTTTCCGCCCTTGTCCTTCTAGTTGGTAGAGGTTGTGGGTTTGGAAGGTGCTGTCGAAGGAGACTTGGTGCATTGCTGCAGTGCATTTTGTAGATGGTGCACACTGCTGCCACTATAAGTCGGTGGTGGAGAGAGTGAATGTTTGTCGATGGGGTGCCAATCAAGTGGGCTGCTTTGTCCTGGATGGTGTCGAGCTTCTTGAGTGTTGTTGGAGCTGCACCCATCCAGGCAAGTGGAGAGTATTCCATCACACTCCTGACTTGTGCCTTGTAGATGATGGACAGGCTTTGGGGAGTCAGGAGGCAAGTTACTCGCCACAGGATTCCGAGCCTCTGACCTGCTCTTGTAGCCACAGTATTTATATGGCTACTCCAGCTCAGTTTCTGGTCAATGGTAGTAGCCCTGAGGATGTTGATAGTGGGGGGATTCAGCGATGGTAATGCCATTGAATGTCGAGGGGAGATGGTTAGATTCTCTCTCGTTGGAGATGGTCATTGCCTGGCACTTGTGTAGCGCGAATGTTACTTGCCACTTATCAGCCTAAGCCTGGATATTGTCCAAGTCTTCCTGCATTTCTACACGGACTGCTTCAGTATGTGAGGAGTCACCAATGGTGCTGAACATTGTGCAATCATCAGCCAACATCCCCACTTCTGACCTTATGATTGAAGTAAGGTAATTGATGAAGCGCTGAAGATGGTTGGGCCTAGGACACTACCCTGAGGAACTCCTGCAGTGATGTCCTGGCGCTCAGATGGTTGACCTCCAACAACCACAACCATCTTCCTTTGTGCTAGGTATGACTCCAACTAGCAGAGGGTTTTCCCCCAATTCCCATTGACCTCAGTTTTTCTAGGGCTCCTTGATGCCACACTCGGTCAAATGCTGCCTTGATGTCAAGGGTAGTCACTCTCACCTCACCTCTGGAGTTCAGCTCTTTTGTCCATGTTTGAACCAAGGCTGTAATGAGGTCAGGAGCTGAGTGGCCCTGGCGGATCCCAAACTGAGCGTCACTGAGCAGGTTATTGCTGTGCAAGTGCCGCTTGGTGGCACTGTTGATAACACCTTCCATCACTTTACTGATTGAGAGTAGGCTGATGGGGCGGTAATTGACCGGGTTGGACTTGTCCTGCTTTTTGTGTACAGGACATACCTGGGCAATTTTCCACATTGCAGGTTAGATGCCAGTGTTGTAGCTGTACTGGAACAGCTTGGCTAGGGGCGCAGCAAGTTCTGGAGCACAGGTCTTCAGTACTATTGCCAGAATATTGTCAGGGCTCGTAGCCTTTGCAGTATCCAGTGCCTTCAGTCATTTCTTGATATCACGTGGAGTGAATCCAGTTGTCTGAAGTCTGGCATCTGTGATGCTGGGGACTTCAGGAGGAGGCCGAGATGTATCATCAACTCTGCACTTCTGGCTGAAGATTGTTGCAAATGCTTCAGCCTTATCTTTCACACTAATGTGCTGGGTTCCCCCATCATTGAAGATGGAGATAATTGTGGAGCACCTCCTCCAGTTAGTTGTTTAATTGTCCACCACCATTCATGACTGGATGTGGCAGGACTGCAGAGCTTAGAACTGATCCGTTGGTTATGGGATCACTTAGCTCTGTCCATCGCATGCTGCTTACGCAGTTTGGCATGCAGATAGTCCTGCGTTGTAGCTTCACCAGATTGACACTTCATTTTGAGGTATGCCTGCTGTTGCTCCTCGCATGCTCTCCTGCACTCTTCATTGAACCAGGGTTGGTCTCCCGGCTTGATTGTAATGGTAGTGGGGGATATGCTGGGCCATGAGGTTACAGATTATGTTGAGTACAATTCTGCTGCTGCTGATGGCCCACAGTGTCTCATGGATGCCCAGTTTTGCATTGCTACATCTGTTCGAAATCTATCCCATTTAGTACGGTGGTAGTGCCACACAACGTGGAGGAGGGTATCCTCAATGTGAAGGCGGGACTTCGTCTCCACAACGACTGTGCGGTGGTTACTCCTACCAATACTGTCATGGACAGATGCATCTGCGGCATGCAGATTGGTGAGGACGAAGATAAGTATGTCTTCCCTCTTGGAAGAGAAATGCAGACTGGTTTCAATCTCATAATGAAGAGCTGGAACCTGTCATAGCCGCTAAGCGCATTGCACTGTTGAACTACAAGGAAGCCCCCAGTGATTTAACAGCCGCAGCACTTAAAGCAGCCAGAAGCACTGCACAAAGAACAGCCAGGCGCTGCGCAAACGACTACTGGCAACACCTATGCAGTCATATTCAGCTGGCCTCAGACACCGGAAACATCAGATGAATGTATGATGGCATGAAGAGAGCTCTTGGGCCAACCATCAAGAAGATCGCCCCCCTCAAATCTCAATCAGGGGACATGATCACTGACCAACACAAACAACTGGACCGCTGGGTTGAGCACTACCTAGAACTGTACTCCAGGGAGAATGCTGTCACTGAGACTGCCCTCAATGCAGCCCAGCCTCTACCAGTCATGGATGAGCTGGACATACAGCCAACCAAATCGGAACTCAGTGATGCCATTGATTCTCTAGCCAGTGGAAAAGCCCCTGGGATGGACAGCATTACCCCTGAAATAATCAAGAGTGCCAAGCCTGCTATACTCTCAGCACTACATGAACTGCTATGCCTGTGCTGGGATGAGGGAGCAGTACCCCAGGGCATGCGCGATGCCAATATCATCACCCTCTATAAAAACAAAGGTGACCGCGGTGACTGCAACAACTACCGTGGAATCTCCCTGCACAGCATCGTGGGGAAAGTCTTTGCTCGAGTCGCTCTGAACAGGCTCCAGAAGCTGGCCGAGCGCGTCTACCCTGAGGCACAGTGTGGCTTTCGTGCAGAGAGATCGACCGTTGACATGCTGTTCTCCCTTCGTCAGAAGCAGGAGAAATGCCATGAACAACAGATGCCCCTCTACGTTGCTTTCATTGATCTCACCAAAGCCTTTGACCTCGTCAGCAGACGTGGTCTCTTCAGACTACTAGAAAAGATTGGATGCCCATCAAAGCTACTAAGTATCATCACCTCATTCCATGACAATATGAAAGGCACAATTCAACATGGTGGCTCCTCCTCAGAGCCCTTTCCTATCCTGAATGGTGTGAAACAGGGCTGTGTTCTCGCACCCACACTTTTTGGGATTTTCTTCTCCCTGCTGCTTTCACATGCGTTCAAGTCCTCTGAAGAAGGAATTTTCCTCCACACAAGATCAGGGGGCAGGTTGTTCAACCTTGCCCGTCTAAGAGCGAAGTCCAAAGGACGGAAAGTCCTTATCAGAGAACTCCTCTTTGCTGACGATGCTGCTTTAACATCTCACACTGAAGAATGCCTGCAGAGTCTCATCGACAGGTTTGCGGCTGCCTGCAATGAATTTGGCCGAACCATCAGCCTCAAGAAAACAAACATCATGGGGCAGGATGTCAGAAATGCTCCATCCATCAATATTGGCGACCACGCTCTGGAAGTGGTTCACGAGTTCACCTACCTGGGCTCAACTATCACCAGTAACCTGTCTCTCGATGCAGAAATCAACAAGCGCATGGGAAAGGCTTCCACTGCTATGTCCAGACTGGCCAAGAGAGTGTGGGAAAATGGCGCTCTGACACGGAACAAGAGCGACGTCTCAATTCATTCCATCTTCGCTGCCTCCGGAGAATACTTGGCATCAGGTGGCAGGACCGCATCTCCAACACAGAAATCCTCGAGGCGGCCAGCATCCCCAGCTTGTACACCTTACTGAGTCAGCGGCGCTTGAGATGGTTTGGCCATGTGAGCCGCTTGGAAGATGGCAGGATCCCAAAAGACACATTGTACAGCGAGCTCGCCATTGGTATCAGACCCACCGGCCGTCCATGTCTCCGCTATAATGACGTCTGCAAACGCGACATGAAATCCTGTGATGTTGATCACAAGTCGTGGGAGTCAGTTGCCAGCGTTCGCCAGAGCTGGCGGGCAGCCATAAAGACGGGGCTAAAATGTGGCGAGTCGAAGAGACTTAGCAGTTGGCAGGAAAAAAGACAGAGGCGCAAGGGGAGAGCCAACTGTGTAACAGCCCCGACAAACAAATTTCTCTGCATCACCTGTGGAAAAGTCTGTCACTCTAGAATTGGCCTTTATAGCCACTCCAGGCGCTGCATCACAAACCACTGACCACCTCCAGGCGCGTATCCATTGTCTCTCGAGATAAGGAGGCCCAAAGAAAAAAAAAGTGCCTCGCAACGTGGAGGAGGGTATCCTCAATGTGAAGGCGGGACTTCGTCTCCACAATGACTGTGCGGTGGTTACTCCTACCATTACTGTATTACTGTCATGGACAGATGCATCTGCGGCACGCAGATTGGTGATAACGAGGTCAAGTATGTCTTCCCTCTTGGTTCCCTCACCACCTGCTGCAGACCCAGTCTAGCAGATATGTCCTTTTGGACTCGGCCAGCTTGCTCAGTAGTGGTGCTACTGAGCCACTCTTGGTGATGGACATTGAAGTCCCCCACCCAGAGTACATTCTGTGCCCTTGCCACCCTCAGTGCTTTCTCCAAGTGCTATTCAACATGGAGGAGTACTGAGTCATTAGCTGAGGGAGGGTGGTCGGTGGTGATCAGCAGGAGGTTTCTTTGTCCATGTTAGATCTGATGCCATGAGACTTCATGGGGTCCAGAGTCAATGTTGAGGACCCCCAGGGCAACTCCCTCCCTACTGTATACCACTGTGCTGCCACCTCTGCTGGGTCTGTCCTGCTGGTGGGACAGGATATACCCAGAGATGGTGATGTCAGTATCTGGGACTTTCAGGTATGATTCCGTGAGTATAACTATGTCAGGCTGTTGCTTGACTAGTCTGTGGGACAGCTCTCCCAACTTTGGCACAAGCCCCCAGATGTTAGTAAGGAGGACTTTGCAGGGTCGACAGGGCTGGGTTTGCCATTGTCGTTTCCGGTGCCTAGGTCGATGCCGGGTGGTCCATCCGGTTTCATTCCTTTTTATTGACATCGTAGCAGTTAGGTAGAACTGAGTGGCTTGCTGGACCATTTCAGAGGGCATGTAAGAGTCAACCAGATTGCTGTAGGTCTGGAGTCGCATGTAGGCCAGACCAGGTAAGGACAGCAGATTTCCTTTCCTAAAGGACGTTAGTGAACCAGATGGGTATTTACAACAATCGACAGTGGTTTCATGGCCATCATTCGACTAGCTTTTAATTCCAGATTTATTAATCGAATTCAAATTCCACCTTCTGTGGTGGGATTTGAACCCATGTCCTCAGAGCAATCCCCTGGGTCTCTGGTCCAGTGACAATACCACTATGTCACTGCCTCCCCTTTGAAATCATGATTCCTACTCTCCTGGTCTTGTATGAAGTTGGGTTTAGAGAAGCAGCACTTCTTGAGTGACTACTCCAATGGCTGCCTGAGCTCCACAATCTACTTTCCTACAGAATACAAACCTTTGAAATATGCACTCTAAATCTGGAAGTTTATTTCAAATAAATGGTTCAGTGGGTAAATGCACTGCACAATTGTGGGTATAAGACTGGAACATTTCTGGGTCTGTGCTGTCTTGAACTGATATTATCCAGGTTGCTAGTGGGAACACTATGGTTGGCCTTGAGTGTTCTTGGATCAGCAAGGAAAGAAAAAAACTGGGCCAGGGATATAGTCATATCTGAATGTTGGGTTAGGACAGACCCAGTCAACTATAGTGCCCCTCCCATGGTTAAATAGCCTGTTGACATGAGCTGATCAAAGCAACACACATTGAGAACCACCTAGGCCAAATACTGGAAGGCTGCCAGTGCTTGTGAAATTGTATACCACCAGGGATTTTATTGCTAGTTGATTGTTGAGTCCTGCCGGATAACGAATTTATATGGATGTGTTTTAATGAAAATTGAATATCCATTCCATTAGGGTTTTGTGCAAATTTGAAATCAAAGTCGCAACCGCCATCTCACCATCCTGTTTCGTGCCTTAAAAGCTAAGATGTCAACCTAGACGCTTATCGTAGTTCCAAAATACAAATCTTTTTATCCTGGTTTTAGTGCTTTTGTTTATTGACTATTCTAACATTTAAAGTATTGTATTCTGATGAAAGGTCATCAACCTGAGATGTTAACTCTGTTTCTCTCTCCACAGATGCTGCCCGACCTGCTGAGTATTGCCAGCATTTTCTGTTTTTGTTTGATTTCCAGCGTCCTCATAGTACTTTGTTTCTGTATGAGAGTATTGTGTGTTGATATCTTGGGATTAGTGTATCACAGACTAGATTGCATATAGGTGTTTGTGAGAGGTAGTGTTTAAGTGGCTGTCAGTTAGAGGCTGCTTTGTTTGAAGTACAATCCCAAGACTTGTTAAAGATTGCCTGGATGTACCCTTCTTACTGTCGGCTGATCACTTAGCCTTGTTATCAGTAGTCTTTATGAATCTTGATATTGTCAAAACCTGGCTAGAATCCTTTAATATTCAAGAAAATTACATTTAGAAAAAGTTTGGTCTTGGCTGCGGAAGGGAATTCATCTCTGATTCTTGACCAGAAGAGAGAGTCATAAACAGAGACGAGGAAAAGGGAAATTTTGTCTGCAGCAGTTGTCGAGAAACTTTCTGTAGCAGAATTTTTCATGTTTTTCAGAAGATTTGAAAGGGATATTTCTGAAGGTTTATGACTGATTATTGTATTGTTTTACTATTGACCAATCGTAATCCATGTTCCTGTGCATTTCAAAATGTAAATACTGAAGCTATTTTAGCTGATTGAAGTTCTAATCTGTGAGGTGATATCCTGTTCAGCAAGATGACTGAAAATATAGGATGAATCTACACTTTTCAATATGTAATACGCTGCAGTTTTAGTCGCAGCTTACATAACCTGTGAAAAGGCACATCACATGGAAATGCCATTTCTGGATCATAAAACACCAGGCTGCTTATCGGAATTTCTGTGAAAATATTTGAAAGGGAAAAAGGCTTTTGAAAACACTGAATTATATAAATGAGGGACAGGGTCAGTCTTGGCTGTAATGCCTGTCCCAGCCAGTAACTTGACAATGGCCACTGTCTGACTACTGATACCCATGGAATCTTATTGCAATCATCTCACATTAAGGAGACAAAAGGAAATGATAGGAAACGTAGAATTCTTTATATAATGTACCAGTGTGGCATGTTCTGGTGGCATAAATGGTTTTGTTGCAAACCATCTTTATACTTGTATAAAATAAACAAGTTTTCAAATGTAAACAACTCTATCTAATACTCTGCTGGGACTGCAGTTTACAAGTTGGATGAGGTGCAACTTCACTACTGTTAGCTGTGGTTTCTGAAGTTCGCCACACTGGGAAATGCAGTTTCATAGTCATCTGTAACTGCAAAAGAGCTTGGGGACCATCTTGCAAAAGACCGTGTTGCCTTAACCTTGGTTCAACTATACAAAATATTTTCTAAAATAATGAGGCTAGTGCTGAGTAGTTGAGACACCTAGAGCAGGAGGTACCTGGGTTTCATTCTCTGCTGAACTAGCTGGTCTCAAAGGTGCCTCCAGTAACATAGAAAATAGGTGGCTTTTTTTTAAGTGACATGCGTTGCATCAAAAATAATATCCTACTGAATGTAAAATGTGCCTTTGAGCATTTTTCTGAAGATTTGCAGTCTCAAGTCTTGAATTTTTCTGTGAGAATATTTTTAAGCTATTGGATTAATTCCTTAGTTGGTTAGTCATTCTAATCTGTAAGCCTGTGACTGTCAGAGGTCAGATAGGAGCATAGGATGTAACTTATTTCAGGGTTAAATATTAAATGTTGAGTAGGAAAGCTCAAACTACTCAATCACAAGGTACATTCAGATGAAGAAGGATGTTAAACCCATTCATTCATCCAAAAACCCTACGCCCCCTCCCTTGTGGCATTCAAGTGTTTTATTTCTTGAAATGATCCAATTCCAAAAGTCCATTACAAAGAAGTTCACTTTGTGTGAAGAACTTCCTGACTTCAGCCCTGAACTTGCCGTTGACTTGTTTAAAAGTCTGTACCCTGAGTTTAAAGTAGTGTTCCATATTTGCCTTTTAGGCACTGTTGAAAAGTCACATCTCGGTCACCTCTTTTCTGGCCTGAGCAGTCCAAGATTTGTTTAGTAGGTTAGTCCATTAATGGTTGGGATCAGTCCTGTGGTGGTTTTTCCAACCAAATCGGGTTCAAATATATTTCTTGTGTCCTTCGAATAAAGAAGTGTAGATGTCTTTTTGGGTATACGTTAGGAAGGATGCTGAGGGTTTGGAGAGGGTATGGAGGAGGCTTACCAGAATGGTGCCAGGGATGTGGGACTTCAGTTCCAGGGAGAAAACAGAAAAGCTGGGGTTTTTCTCCTTGGAGCAGGGAAGGTTAAGGGGAGTTTAACAGATGTGTCCAAAATCATGAACAGTTTTGATAGAATAAATAAGGATAAACTGTTTCCACTGCTGCATAGTCAGTAACTGAATTAAGATAATTGGCAAAAAAGCCAGCAGGGAGATGAGATTTATTTTAACTCTGTGAGTTGCTATGATCTGGCCTGCACGCCCTGAAATTGGGGTGGAAGCAGATTCAATAGTAACTTTCAAAAAGTAAATACTTGCTTTTCTGAGCTCTGGGGAAAGAGCAGGGAGAGTGAGACTAATTGGATAGCTCATTCAGAGAACTGACGCGGACATGATGGGCCCAGTGGCTCCCTTCTGAGCTGTATGATTCTATGCTCCTTTGATGACTTTGTGATTAAATATTACAGCCTGGTCTGAAATTTTTGCTTTCGCACTGCCTAAGGACATTATTTCCACTACTGAGACTCCCAATTGACCAGCACCTGGACATGGTCTGGGCCTAGCCATCTCAGGCTGCAGTGACTGGAATCAGCATCCAAGTTCCTATTAAACATTCCCTCTGGAACTTAGGAGTGGGAGTAGGCCATTCAGCCCCTTGAGCCTGTTCTGCCATTCATTTTGATCATGGCTAATCTGTATCACAACTCCATTTACTTGTCTTGGTACCCTTACCAAACACAAATCTATCAATCTCAGTTTTGAAATTTTCAATTGACTTGGCCTCAATAGCTTTTTGGGGAAGAGAGCTCTGCCTCATGTTATGACCACTCCTATCGTTTAAATATTCTGCCTGGTTGTCCCAGTATATTCTGGATATTGTCAGCCTCTCGGGCAAAGGGTGATGCCTGTTAATCCTTTCCTTTTTTTTTCTTCCTTCTGTTCCTTCATTTCCAATTTGTCCACAGGAGCTAGAACTCCCTGGTCCTTTTTGCCCAGTTACCATGCGATTTGAGTGGTCATGTGTGCTCTGGATAACGTCGTTCCGCAACTATAGCATGAAAACTATTATCTCGGACTCACAGCAACTTAAAGTTCCTACCATATTATTTATCCAGCAGTGTCTCTTGAGTTGTGTGTTCGTTATGGTGTAATTGTTAATTCTAGTTGGTTGCACTGATCTGAGTGAAGAATGAAAATATCGGTCGACAGCTCTGCTAAACAATTTGAGATTTGTTTGTGATTGAGATGAATGCTCAGTTTAGTTCAAGATCATAGTCCTGGCTTTGTGAAAACGTTAATTAACAACAACTTGCATTTATAGTGCCTCTTTAATTCAGTTAACATCGGTAGCACTTAAAGTAGCCTGAAGCGCTGCACAAAGATCAGCCAGACGCTGTGCAAATGACTACTGGCAACACCTATGCAGTCATATTCAGCTGGCCTCCGACACTGGAAACATCTGAGGAATGTATGATGGCATTAAGAGAGCTTTTGGGCCAACCATCAAGTTCCCCCCCCTCAAGTCTAAATCAGGGGAAATGATCACTGACCAACGCAAGCAATTGGACCGCTGGGTGGAACACTACCTAGAACTGTACTCCAGGAAAAATTTCACTGATACCGCCCTCAATGCAGCCCAGTCTCTGCCAGTCATGGATGAGCTGGACAAACAGCCAACAAAAACAGAACTCGGTGATGCCATTGATTCTCTAGCCAGCGGAAAAGCCCCTGGAAAGGATGGCATTACCCATGAAATAATCAAGAGTGGCAAGCCTGCTATACTCTCAGCACTTCATGAACTGCTTTGCCTGTGCTGGGATGAGGGAGCATTACCACAGGACTTGCGCGATGCCAATATCATCACCCACTATAAGAACCAGGGTGACCGTGGTGACTGCAACAACTACCGTGGAATCTCCCTGCTCAGCATAGTGGGGAAAGTCTTCGCTCGAGTCGTTTTAAATAGACTCCAGAAGCTGGCTGAGCGTGTCTACCCTGAGGCGCAGTGCGGCTTTCGAGCAGAGAGATCCATAATTGACATGCTGTTCTCCCTTCGCCAGCTACAGGTGAAATGCTGCGAACAACAGATGCCCCTCTATGTTGCTTTCAGATATCTCACCAAAGCCGCTGACCTGGTCAGCAGACGTGGTCTCTTCAGACTACTAGAAAAGATCGGATGTCCACCAAAGCTACTAAGTATCGTCAACTCATTCCATGACCATATGAAATGCTCAATTCAGCAGAACGGCGCCTCATCAGACCCCTTTCATATCCTGAGTGGTGTGAAACAGGGCTGTGTTCTCGCACCTACACTATTTGGGATCATCTTCTCACTGCTGCTCTCACATGCTTTCAAGTCTTCAGAAGAAGGAATTTTCCTCCACGCAAGATCAGGTGGCGGGATCTTCAACCTTGCCCGTCTAAGAGCGAAGATCAAAGTACTTTGCTGGCGAGGCTGCATTAACATCCCACACAGGATGTCAGAAATGTTCCATCCATCAATATCTGCGAACACGCTCTGGAAGTGGTTCAAGAGTTCACCTACCTAGGCTCAACTATCACCAGTAACCTGTCTCTCGATGTAGAAATCAACAAGCGCATGGGAAAGGCATCCGCTTCTATGACCAGACTGGCCAAGAGGGTGTGGGAAAATGGCGCACTGACACGGAATACAAAAGTTTGAGTGTTTCAAGCCTGTGTCCTCAGTATCTTGATCTACGGCGGCGAGGCCTGGACAACGTATGTCAGCCAAGAGCGACGTCTCAATTCATTCCATTTTCGCTGCCTCCAGAGAATACTTGGCATCAGGTGGCAGGACCATATCTCCAACGCAGAAGCCCTCGAGGCGGCCAACATCCCCAGCATATACGCCCTACTGAGCCAGCGGCGCTTGAGATGCCTTGGCCATGTGAGCCGCATGGAAGATGGCAGGATCCCCAAGGACGCATTGTACAAGGAGCTCGTCACTGGTATCAGACGCACCGGCCGTCCATGTCTGCACTTTATTGACGTCTGCAAACTCGACATGAAGTCCTGTGACATTGATCACAAGTCGTGGGAGTCAGTTGCTAGTGATTGCCAGAGCTGGCGGGCAGCCATAAAGGTGGGGCTAAAGAGTGGCGATTCGAAGAGACTTAGTTGGCAGGAAAAAAGACAGAAGTGCAAGAAGAGAGCCAACTGTGTAACGGCCCCTACAACCAATTTTATCTGTAGCGCTTGTGGAAGAGTCTGTCACTCTAGAATTGGCCTTTATAGCCACTCCAGGTGCTGCTTCACAAACCACTGACCACCTCAAGGCGCTTACCCATTGTCTCTTGAGACAAGGAGGCCAAAGAAGAAGAAGAATGCAAAAAGAAACCTAAAGCGCTTCAGTAACGTATACTGAGAGAAACATTTACACCACAGGAAGAGGTATTAGGAGCAGCGACTAAAACTTGGTCAAAGATGTTGGTTTTAAGGAGGGTGCTAAAGAAGGGGAAAGGGAGCTGGAGAGGCAGGGATGGAAAATTGGAGTGTGGAGCCTGGACCGCTGAAAGCCGGGCCACCAATGATGGGGTGGAGGTTGGGGCTGTAGATATTCTGGCTCTGATATAAGTGTGAGGCAGGCATTTGCATTAGACAATTTGGGATCTCAAGATTCTGAAGCCTGAATGTTGCCATAATATTTTTAATTTTAATATATATAGATTGGTTCAAAAATGGTTTCCTAGGATTTGAAGCCTGATTTATGCTAGTAGGTTTGACATATTGGGGTAATGTGTTGGCATGGTTTGAAGCTTGGCTAACACACAGAAGGCAGAGAGTCTGGATCAATGGATCTTTTTCAGGTTGGAAAGCCGTAACTAGTGGGGTGCCATAAAGATCGGTCCTAGGATTAGAATTAGAATTAGAGGATCTCGACTATTTACTATCTATATCAATGACTTGGAGGAAGGGACAGTGTAGGGTATCCAGATTTGCTGACGACACAAAAATAGGTGGAAAGGCTTGTTGTGATGAGGGCACAAAGAATCTGCAAAGGGATATAGATAGGTTAAGTGAGTGGGCAAAAACCTGGCAGATGGAATTCAACGTGGGGAAGTGTGAGGTCATCCACTTCGCTAGGAAGAATAAAAAGGCAGATTATTATTTAGATGGACAAAGACTACGAAATACTGCAGTACAGAGAGATCTGGGTGTTCTTGTACATGAAACACAAAAAGTTAGCATGCAGGTGCAGCAAGTAATTAGGAAGGCAAATGGAATTTTGGCCTCTATTGCTAGGGGGTTAGAGTTTAAAAATGGGGAAGTCTTGTTACAACTGTACAGGGCATTAGTGAGGCCACAGCTGGAGTACTACTTACAATTTTGGTCTCTGTATTTAAGGAAGGATATACTGGCATTGGAGGCAGTTCAGAAAAGGTTCACTGGACTGATTCCTGGGATGAAGGGGCTGTCTTATCAAGAATGACTAAACAGGTTAGGCCTTTATTCATTGGAGTTTAGAAGAATGAGAGGTGATCTGATTGAAACATGTAAGATTCTAAGGGGGCTTGACAGGGTAGATGTTGAGAATATGTTTCCACTGGTGGGGGAATCTCAAACTAGGGGACATAAATACAGAATAAGGGGGCACTCAGTTAAAACTCCGATGCGAAGGAATTTCTTCTCTCAAAGGGTGGTGAATCTCTGGAACTCTCTACCTCAGAATTGTGGAAGCTAGGTCACTAAATGTATTTAAGGAGGAGGTAGATAGAGTTTTGAAATCGCAGGGAGTCGAGGTGTATGCAGAGCAGGCCCGAAAGAGGAGTTAAGGCCTGGGGACAGATCAGCCATGATCTTATTGAATGGCGGGCCAGGCTTAAGGGGCTGAATGGCCTACTCCTGCTCCTATTTCTTATGTTCTTAGCATCTTTGCACAGATATAAGAACATAAATTTAACTTCTGATCTTTACAAGCTTGTGATCTTTAGGTGTGTCAATGATGCAACTGAAATAGCATAAAGTTTTGAGTTTTGAACTATTGTTGTGAAGTTGGAAATAATGCTGGATCAAAAACTGTAGATCTAAATAATCTTGATGGCTTCTTTTACTGTCTGTTCTGCTCATTGAAAGTTAGATTTTTTCTGACAATATAGCTGTTCTATCTGCTAATAACAAAGCCTCAGGAGATAAAAAGCAATATTGCAGATTCTGGCACTCTTCATAAAATGAAAGAAATACACAGCAATCGATCATCATCTGAAAAATGGGTTAATGTTCTTCAACAACAGCAGCTTGCATTTATATAATAAAAGCAAAATACTGCGGATGCTGGAAATCTGAAACAAAAACAAGAAATGCTGGATTCACTCAGCAGGTCTGGCAGCATCTGTGGAAAGAGAAGCAGAGTTAACGTTTCGGGTCAGTGACCCTTCTTCGAAGAAGGGTCACTGACCCGAAACGTTAACTCTGCTTCTCTTTCCACAGATGCTGCCAGACCTGCTGAGTGAATCCAGCATTTCTTGTTTTTGTTGCATTTATATAACCCCTTTTAACACAGTCAAACATCCCAAGGTGCTTCACGGGAATGTTATCAAACCAAATTTGACAGTCACACAAATAGATGTTAAGACAAGTGATCAAAAGCTTGGTCAGGGAGAGAGGTTTTAAGGAGTGGCTTAAATGAGGCTAGAGATGTTTAGGGAGGAAATTCCAGGCTTAGGGCCGAGGCAGCTGAAGACATGGCTGTTAATGGTGTAGTGAAGTAAATTGGGGATGCACAAGAGGCCAGAATTGGTGGAATACAGGCGGTTTATGTCGTCTGCTCATTGCAACCCTTTATCAAGCTGCTTTACCATATTGAGCTGTTGGAAACTGACGAGCACAGCTGTCGATACTTTAATCTCCGATCCTGCTGTCTTCACAGTCCAGAGTGTCTGCAGCCACGGCATGCGGTAAGTCCATTGAGGTGAAGAAGGAGCTGCGGGACCCGAGAGAAGTCCTGTGAAAAGGTGCCCCGAACACCCAAAACATCCACGAACGGCCCCCCCGGCCGCAACTTCAAAGCGCCCGCGGGAGATGGCTCGGAGAGCATCTGCAGCGCACTGTCGGCAATGCTGCATGCCTTTATTTAAACCACTGCAAAAAAAAAAACCCTTAGCAAATGTAATCACCTCTAAGTCTGCCAAATGATGCTTCACCTCCCGAAGGAAGTGGATGAGCTTTCCGGACGTCGATGGTGGGCACTGAGGAAATGGCTTATTACCTGCACCAGATTCCACCCCCCCTCCCCCCCCCTCCCCCCCCCTTTACCCCCCTTCCACCCCCCCCACCCCCGTCCCCTTCCCTGCTCCACCCTCTCAGCTCACCCCCTCACAACCCCGTCCCAGCCCGCCCCCCCCTCGCACCATCTTCACCCCGCACCCCCTTCCCCTGCACCCCCCCCCCACCCCCTCCCTCTACCCCTCCCCCTTGCATCCCCTCCTCCCACCGGCACCATCCTACACCTGTGTAGGGGCCCCAACAACCCCACTGCCTTGTGGGCGTCTCGGGAGAGACCAAGGCTAAGGGAGTAAACCCTAACAGAAAATCCGGAGCGGAACCCCGTAGGCGGTCATGTGTCACCTTTGGCATGTTTCCAGCAGTTCCTGCAGCCATACTGGTGCCAAACGTCGTGTCCTGCACTCCTTTGGACCCCACCAGAAAGGCCGAGAGGGGGGTTTTGACGACTGGGCAACTCTCAACCTCCATAAATTTGCCCAGGCATGCGCCATGGAGAGGTCACTCCATAGTTGCCTCACAGCGACTGAAACAACACGGAAGGCAGCAGTTACGGGTTATAAGTCCAGATAAATTGGCGTAGAAACTGGGCGCCACGGGTTGCCTTTGTCGGTGGGAGAGGTCATTGCACCTCACTGGACAGCTACCGCCCGCCTCAAACCGGGCAGCCCCCGGTCAATAAGGTTCTGTCCCGCCACAGTCTGCCTGCTTCAATGGGTGCTTGGAGCTCAGGGTCATTGCCCGAAAGGTGGACTGATACACCGCACCAAACAACATGAAAAAAGGAAAGAAGGTACCAGCCCTTCGCTTTGCAAGCTGGAACGTCAGAACTATGTGTCCTGCCCTGTCGGAAGACCTTACACAAATCAACGATTCTCGGAAGACCGCCATCATTAACAACGAGCTCAGTAGACTCAATGTGGACATTGCAGCACTTCAGGAGACTCGCCTCCCCGCGAGTGGCTCTCTAGCAGAGCAAGACTACACCTTCTTCTGGCAGGGCAGGGATCCTGAAGAACCAAGACAGCATGGAGTGGGCTTCGCCATCAGAAACTCCTTGCTCAGCATGATAGAGCCTCCCTCAAATGGCTCGGAACGCATACTGTCCATCCGACTGCTCACCACCTCTGGTCCAGTACACCTACTCAGCATCTATGCTCCAACACTCTGTTCCGCACCTGAAGCTAAAGACCAGTTCTATGAACAACTCCATAACATCATTAGCAGCATCCCCAACACCGAACACCTATTCCTGCTGGGGGACTTTAATGCCAGGGTTGGGGCCGACCATGACTCATGGCCCTCCTGCCTTGGGCGCTATGGCGTTGGAAGGATGAATGAGAACGGGCAGAGACTACTTGAGTTGTGTACCTATCATAACCTCTGCATCACCAACTCGTTCTTTCACACTAAACCCTGTCACCAGGTTTCATGGAGGCACCCAAGATCACGTCGTTGGCACCAGCTAGACCTCATTGTCACAAGTCGAGCCGCCTTAAACAGTGTTCAAATCACACGCAGCTTCCACAGTGCGGACTGCGACACCGACCACTCCCTGGTGTGCAGCAAGGTTAGACTCAGACCAAAGAAGTTGCATCATTCCAAGCAGAAGGGCCACCCGCGCATCAACACGAGCAGAATTTCTCACCCACAGCTGTTACAAAAATTTCTAAATTCACTTGTAACAGCCCTTCAAAACACTCCCACAGGGGATGCTGAGACCAAGTGGGCCCACATCAGAGACGCCATCTATGAGTCAGCTTTGACCACCTACGGCAAAAGTGCGAAGAGAAATGCAGACTGGTTTCAATCTCATAATGAAGAGCTGGAACCTGTCATAGCCGCTAAGCGCATTGCACTGTTGAACTACAAGAAAGCCCCCAGCGATTTAACATCCGCAGCACTTAAAGCAGCCAGAAGTACTGCACAAAGAACAGCTAGGCGTTGCGCAAACGACTACTGGCAACACCTATGCAGTCATATTCAGCTGGCCTCAGACACCGGAAACATCAGAGGAATGTATGATGGCATGAAGAGAGCTCTTGGGCCAACCATCAAGAAGATCACCCCCCTCAAATCTAAATCGGGGGACATAATCACTGACCAACGCAAACAGATGGACCGCTGAGTTGAGCACTACCTAGAACTGTACTCCAGGGAGAATGCTGTCACTGAGACTGCCCTCAATGCAGCCCAGCCTCTACCAGTCATGGATGAGCTGGACATACAGCCAACCAAATCGGAACTCAGTGATGCCATTGATTCCCTAGCCAGCGGAAAAGCCCCTGGGAAGGACAGCATTACCCCTGAAATAATCAAGAGTGCCAAGCCTGCTATACTCTCAGCACTACATGAACTGCTATGCCTGTGCTGGGACGAGGGAGCAGTACCCCAGGACATGCGCGATGCCAACATCATCACCCTCTATAAAAACAAAGGTGACCGCGGTGACTGCAACAACTACCGTGGAATCTCCCTGCTCAGCATAGTGGGGAAAGTCTTTGCTCGAGTCGCTCTGAACAGGCTCCAGAAGCTGGCCGAGCGCGTCTACCCTGAGGCACAGTGTGGCTTTCGTGCAGAGAGATCGACTATTGACATGCTGTTCTCCCATCGTCAGATACAGGAGAAATGCCGTGAACAACAGATGCCCCTCTACATTGCTTTCATTGATCTCACCAAAGCCTTTGACCTCGTCAGCAGACGTGGTCTCTTCAGACTACTAGAAAAGATCGGATGTCCACCAAAGCTACTAAGTATCATCACCTCATTCCATGACAATATGAAAGGCACAATTCAACATGGTGGCTCCTCATCAGAGCCCTTTCCTATCCTGAGTGGTGTGAAACAGGGCTGTGTTCTCGCACCCACACTTTTTGGGATTTTCTTCTCCCTGCTGCTTTCACATGCGTTCAAATCCTCTGAAGAAGGAATTTTCCTCCACACAAGATCAGGGGGCAGGTTGTTCAACCTTGCCTGTCTAAGAGCGAAGTCCAAAGTACGGAAAGTCCTCATCAGAGAACTCCTCTTTGCTGACGATGCTGCTTTAACATCTCACACTGAAGAATGCCTGCAGAGTCTCATCGACAGGTTTGCGTCTGCCTGCAATGAATTTGGCCGAACCATCAGCCTCAAGAAAACGAACATCATGGGGCAGGATGTCAGAAATGCTCCATCCATCAATATTGGCGACCACGCTCTGGAAGTGGTTCAAGAGTTCACCTACCTAGGCTCAACTATCACCAGTAACCTGTCTCTAGATGCAGAAATCAACAAGCGCATGGGTAAGGCTTCCACTGCTATGTCCAGACTGGCCAAGAGAGTGTGGGAAAATGGCGCACTGACACGGAACACAAAAGTCCGAGTGTATCAGGCCTGTGTCCTCAGTACCTTGCTCTACGTCAGCGAGGCCTGGACAACGTATGCCAGCCAAGAGCGACGTCTCAATTCATTCCATCTTCGCTGCCTTCGAAGAATACTTGGCATCAGGTGGCAGGACTATATCTCCAACACAGAAGTCCTTGAAGCGGCCAACACCCCCAGCTTATACACACTACTGAGTCAGCGGCGCTTGAGATGGCTTGGCCATGTGAGCCGCATGGAAGATGGCAGGATCCCCAAAGACACATTGTACAGCGAGCTCGCCACTGGTATCAGACCCACCGGCCGTCCATGTCTCCGTTATAAAGACGTCTGCAAACGCGACATGAAATCGTGTGACATTGATCACAAGTCGTGGGAGTCAGTTGCCAACATTCGCCAGAGCTGGCGGGCAGCCATAAAGACAGGGCTAAATTGTGGCGAGTCGAAGAGACTTAGTAGTTGGCAGGAAAAAAGACAGAGGCGCAAGGGGAGAGCCAACTGTGCAACAGCCCCAACAAACAAATTTCTCTGCAGCACCTGCGGAAGAGCCTGTCACTCCAGAATTGGCCTTTATAGCCACTCCAGGCGCTGCTTCACAAACCACTGACCACCTCCAGGCGCGTATCCATTGTCTCTCGAGATAAGGAGGCCCAAAAGAACTGTCTTCAGCTGAAATCAATAACATAATTGTTCTTCTGAATAGGAGTCCAACAGGATTACCTTGTCTGGAATTTCTGCAGGGCTCATGTTCCAGTAGCTGGTGCTACTTGTGCCCTCCATTGTAATTCTCTATTGTATTATTTGTTCAGAGCAGCTGCAATCATATGGGCTGTCCTTCCAGTATTGTCTAAATTTTCACATCTTTTTCTCCTTCAGGTGCTGCATCTTGCTCTAGTTTGCTTTCTTGAGTGTCAGCACCCATCCAGGACCTTGCAGAAGTGGCCATTCTTAATATGTGAGCTGAGACACAAAAGTCTAGGTTTTTGATTGTAATGCCATTGTTAACGCATTAAAACGAATGGGCTGCCTTTGGTATGGCACTCTGAAACAAACCTAGGTCAAAGAATTCACCCAACAATACAGCTGATGTTGATCCTTTTTTGTACACACATCCAATTCCTGGCAAGCTTTACTACATCGCAATCAAGAACAAAAAAGCTTGCTGATTCCTTCTCCACCCCAACCCATCTTCTGAGTAGAGGGGCACTGAGGCCATCAGCTAGTTAATTAACTCAACATGGCCTAAGATGAACTCTGTGATCTTTGAATGAACCAATGTACTAATAACTGTTTGAGATCTAGGTTCTACACTATACCAGCATTCAGGTTGTAACAACGTTTATTTGGATGGCTTGACACATTTGCTTAAGATTTGTAATTTATGTAATTTATGTTTTTATTTTTTTTTCCTCCAAAGGGTCACTTAAGTGAAGGTTATGGGAGACTGAGCTGCATCTACCTCAAATTATTAATAACGAAGATGGAATTCCACAGTAAAGTAAGTCATCTCTCTGGCTTTATTTGCTTACTTTTGTTAAGGTTATTTCCATCCATTGTCATAGGCAGAGATAAAATTAAAGGAGCAATCTCCTGGAGTAATATTCCTTGGTCCCTAGAGTTGATTGAGCATAGTCTGCATCACCTTAGACATGTTAACCTTTGCCCTCCACAGAGGGAAAGGACTTTAGCAGAGCCAAGAAGGGACAGATAGAAGGCCTCCATTATGCATATAGGAAAGAAAGAAGGAGTTTGCACTTCTGTAGTGCCTTTTCATCCCAAAGGGCTTTTAAAGCTAGTTAATGATTTATGAAGTAATAGTTACTGTTATGCAACCAGATATGGCAACCAACTTGAACGCAGCAGTTTCCCACAAACAGCAGTGTCATAAATGACTATTTCATTAGTTTTGGTAGTGTTTCAGGGAGGAGTATCAGCCAGGATACTAATAGAGCTTGTTCTTTTTTGAAAAGTGCCCGGCGATCTTTTGTGTCGACCTGAAGAGGAAGTCAGGACGTTGGATTTAAATCTCATCTGACAGATGGCACCTCTCACTGTGCAGGGACCGCAGGGTGGTGGCAGGCAGCAGGAGCTCCTGGGGCATGGGACTTCAGGGTGGTGGCAGGCAGTGAGAGCTCCTGGGGCGTGGGACTGCAGGGTGGTGGCAGGCAGTGAGAGTTCCTGGGGCATGGGACTTCAGGGTGGTGGCAGGCAGTGAGAGTTCCTGGGGCATGGGACCGCAGGGTGGTGGCAGGCAGTGAGAGCTCCTGGGTCATGGAACCTCAGTGTGGTGGCAGGCAGTGACAGTTCCTGGGGCGTGGGACTGCAGGGTGGTGGCAGGCAGTGAGTTCCTGGGGCATGGGACTTCAGGGTGGTGGCAGGCAGTGAGAGTTCCTGGGGCATGGGACCGCAGGGTGGTGGCAGGCAGTGAGAGTTCCTGGGGCGTGGGACTGCAGGGTGGTGGCAGGCAGTGAGAGTTCCTGGGGCATGGGACCGCAGGGTGGTGGCAGGCAGCAGGAGCTCCTGGGGTGGGGCATGGCAGGGTGGTGGCAGGCAGTGAGAGCTCCTGGGGCATGGGACCTCAGTGCGGTGGCAGGCTGAGAGAGTTCCTGGGGCATGGGACCGCAGGGTGGTGGCAGGCAGTGAGAGCTCCTGGGGCATGGGACCGCAGGATGGTGGCAGGCAGCAGGAGCTCCTGGGGCATGGGACCGCAGGGTGGTGGCAGGCAGCAGGAGCTCCTGGGGCATGGGACCGCAGGGTGGTGGCAGGCAGCAGGAGCTCCTGGGGCATGGGACCGCAGGGTGGCGGCAGGCAGCAGGAGCTCCTGGGGCATGGGACCTCACGGTGGTGGCAGGCAGCAGGAGCTCCCAGTGGTGTAACAGAATTTAGAGGGTGACAGATGAGAGGAGGTCCCAACAGGTGATCTGCAACATTGCAGAAGTATTAGCAGCAGCCCAGAGGTCAGACAGCAATTTCCAAATGATTTTATGTGAATAGACTGTGCTGAAATTCCATCTTAACTCTGGCTACCAAATACAGTTCCCATTGCTGTTTCTGTGATTTGTTTGAAAGTAACTCGAACCCATATTTTGGATTTGTTCTCCTTATTTCTAATCAGTGATGAGTAGTGTGGCCTATATCTGATGACCAGAGGCTGGAGCAATCATTGAGGGTATTCAGAGAGAGCAAACCTCTCTCTCTGAAGCAACTGTTCCTGTCTACATGAAATGATGCAAATTAATTGATTAAATGAGGGGTGATCTAATAGTGGTTCTTAAAATTATGAAATTATGAGTAGACGGAGTGTGTTTCCACATGTGGAGAACAGCAAAACTAGATAACCAGCAAGAAATCAAATCGGGAATTCAGAGAGCGGTGAGAATGTGGAACTCGTTACCACAGGGAGTAGTTAAAGCAACCAGTACAGATACATTTAAGGGGAGGCTAGGTAAGTATATGAGGGAGAAGGGAATAGAGGGTTAGGCTGATAGTTAGAAGAGGAAGGATGGGAGGAGGGTCAAGTGGAGCATAAATGCCTACATGGACATGTTAGGCCAAATGGCCTGTTTCTGTGTGCTTTAGATTTTATGTAATTATTACCAGGAGCTTAAATAACATGCTATGTATTAAATATAAGAACTGCAAAATTTGGCTGCGAGGCACCCGATTTTTTGGCACTTCGAGTGTCTTTTTGCCTCCCAAATTCAAACGCACTTGCAATTCTCCTGCCTGAACGTCAGTGAGGATCAGTGTGTCAGATGTTTCACTAAGGGCACCCCGAAACCGGCCACTTGCTGCAGGCTAACAGCAGGGCGTGGACAGCATTGCTAGTGACTGTGAAGGTGACTATGACCATGAACCTTTATGATCTGGTTCCTTCCAGGCTGGAGCAGGCGATATTTGCAACATCTCCCAGTTTTTTGTCCACTGTTGTATAAGGGAGGGTGCAAGAGAACTGAATACATTTCATTCTCTCTTTCTAGAGAGAAGCAGGCTGAGTGAGCACACTGCTTCATGAGAATTGCAGGCTTCGCCATGATGCAGGATGTCATTATAAGAAACAGGTGCAGGAGTAAGCCATTCGGCCCCTCAAGCCTGCTCCACCATTTAATAAGATCATGGCTGATCTGATCTTCGCCTGAGCTGCACTTTCCTGCCTGTCCTCCATAACCCTTGACTCCCCTATAGTTCAAGAATCTGTCGATCTCAGCCTTGAAAATGTTCGCTTCCATAGCTCTCTGGGGTAGAGAATTCCAAAGGTTTACTACCCTCAGAGAATAAATTCCTCCTCATCTCTGTCTTAAATGGCTGACTTATTTCTGAAATTGTGCCCCTAGTTCTAGATTCCCCCGCAAGGGACAACATCCTCTCAGCATCTACCCTGTCAAGCCCCCTCAAAATCTTATGTTTCAATAAGATCACCTCTCATTCTTCTACACTCCAATGAGTATAGACCCAACCTGCTCAACCTTTCCTCATAAGACAACCCCTTCTTCCCAGGAATCAGCTTTGTGAACCTCCTCACAACTGCCTCCAATGCAAGAATATCCCTCCTCAGATGAGAACAAAACTGTATGCAGTGCTCTAGGGGTGTGGTCTCACCAATGTCCTGTACAGTTGTAGTAAGACTTCCCTACTTTTATATTCCAACCCTTTGCAATAGAATCATTTACGGCCTAGAAGGAGGCCATTCGGCCAACTGAGTCCTTGCTGGCTCTCGTCAGAGCAATCCAGTCAGTCCCACTCCCCTGCTCGATCCCCGTAGCCCTGCAAGTTTATTTCCTTTCTCATTGAATTTCCTTTTGAAATCATTCCGCCGCCCTCGTGGGCAATGAGTTCCAGATCAACCATGCATTTGCCTCCCTAATTACTTGCTGTGCCTGCATTCTGAGTATTTGTGTTTCATGTACGAGGTCACCCAGATCACTCTGTACCACAGCATTCTGTAGTCTCTCTCGATTTAAATAATACTTGCTTTTCTATTCTTCCTACAAAGTGGGTAACCTCACATTTTCCCACATTATACTCCATCTGCCAAGTTTCTGCCCGCTCACTTAGCCTTTTATCCCTTTCACTTTGAAGAGCTGGAACCTGTCATAGCCGCTAAGTGCATTGCACTGCTGAACTACAAGAAAGCCCTCAGCGAGTTAACATCCGTAGCACTTAAAGCAGCCAGAGGTGCTGCACAAAGGACAGCCAGGCGCTGCGCAAATGACTACTGGCAACACCTATGCAGTCATATTCAGCTGGCCTCTGACAACGGAAACATCAAAGGAATGTATGATGGCATTAAGAGAACTTTTGGGCCAACAATCAAGAAGATTGCCCCCGTCAAATCTAAATCAGGGGACACAATCACTGACCAACGCAAGCAAATGGACCGCTGGTTTGAGCACCTGGAACTGTACTCCAGGGAAAATGTTGTCACTGAGACCGCCCTCAATGCAGCCCAGTCTTTGCCAGTCATGGATGAGCTGGACATACAGCCATCAAAATCAGAACTCAGTGATGCCATTGATTCTCTAGCCAGCGGAAAAGCCCCTGGGAAGGACAGCATTACCCCTGAAATAATCAAGAGTGCCAAGCCTGCTATACTCTCAGCACTACATGAACTGCTATGCCTGTGCTGGGACGAGGGAGCAGTACCTCAGGACATGCGCGATGCCAATATCATCACCCTCTATAAAAACAAGGGTGACTGCAACAACTACTGTGGAATCTCCCTGCTCAGCATAGTGGGGAAAGTCTTCACTCTGCTTGTTTTAAATAGACTCCAGAAGCTGGCTGAGCGTGTCTATCCTGAGGCACAGTGTGGCTTTCGAGCACAGAGATCCACCATTGACATGCTGTTCTCCCTTTTGCCAGTTACAGGAGAAAGAAATGTCATGAACAACAGATGCCCCTCTACGTTGCTTTCATTGATCTCACCAAAGCCTTTGACCTCGTCAGCAGACGAGGTCTCTTCAGACTACGAGAAAAGATTGGATGTCCACCAAAGCTACTAAGTATCATCACCTCATTCCATAACAATATGAAAGGTACAATTCAACATGGTGGCTCCTCATCAGAGCCCTTTCCTATCCTGAGTGGCGTGAAACAGGGCTGTGTTCTCGCACCTACACTGTTTGGAATCTTCTCCCTGCCGCTCTCACGTGTTCAAGTCTTCAGAAGAAGGAATTTTCCTCCACACAAGATCAGGGGGCAGGTTGTTCAACCTTGCCCGTCTAAGAGCGAAGTCCAAAGTACGGAAAGTTCTCATCAGGGAACTCCTCTTTGCTGACGATGCTGCATTAACATCTCACACTGAAGAGTGCCTGCAGAGTCTCATCGACAGGATTGCGGCTGCTTGCAACACGTTTGGCCTTACCATCAGCCTCAAGAAAACGAACATCATGGGACAGGATGTCAGAAATGCTCCATCCATCAATATTGGCGACCAAGCTCTGGAAGTGGTTCAAGAGTTCACCTACCTAGGCTCAACTATCACCAGTAGCCTGTCTCTTGATGCAGAAATCAACAAGCGCATGGGAAAGGCTTCCACTGCTATGTCCAGACTGGCCAAGAGAGTGTGGGAAAATGGCGCACTGACACGGAACACAAAAGTATGAGTGTCCTCAGTAACTTGCTCTATGGCAGCGAGGCCTGGACAACATATGTCAGCCAAGAGCGACGTCTCAATTCATTCCATCTTCGCTGCCTCCGGAGAATCCTTGGCATCAGGTGGCAGGACTGTATCTCCAACACAGAAGTCCTCGAGGTGGCCAACATCCCCAGCATATACGCTCTACTGAGCCAGCGGCGCTTGAGATTGCTTGGCCATGTGAGCCGCATGGAAGATGGCAGGATCCCCAAGGACACATTGTACAGCGAGCTCGTCACTGGTATCAGACCCACCGGCAGTCCATGTCTCCGCTTTAAAGACGTCTGCAAACGCGACATAAAGTCCTGTGACATTGATCACAAGTCATGGGAGTAAGTTGCCAGCGATCGCCAGAGCTGGTGGGCAGTATAAAGGCTGGGCTAAAGTGTGGCGAGTCGAAGAGACTTAGCAGTTGGCAGGAAAAAGACCGACGCGCAAGGGGAAATCCAACTGTGTAACAGCCCCGACAACCAATTTTATCTGTAGCACCTGAGGAAGAGTCTGTCACTCTGGAATTGGCCTTTATAGCCACTCCAGGTGCTGCTTCACAAACCACTGACCACCTCCAGGTGCTTACCCATCGTCTCTCGAGACAAGGAGGCCAAGAAGAAGACTCCATCTGCCAAGTTTCTGCCCGCTCACTTAACCTTTTATCCCTTTGCAGAGTCTTTGTGTCCTCACAGCTCACTTTCCCACCTACCTTTGTATTGTCAGCAAATTTGGCTACAATACACTTTGTCCCTTCATCCAGTTCATGAATGTAGATTGTAAATAATTGGGGCCCCAGAACTGATCCCTGTGGTACTCCACTAGTCATAGTTTGCCAACCTGCAAATGTTCAATTTTTCCTGCCTCTCTCTTTACTGTCAGTTAGCTAATCCTCTATTCATGCTATTATATTACCCTCAACACCATGAGCTCTTGTGCAATAACCTTTTATGTGGCATTTTATCGAATATCTTTTGGAAATCCAAATACATGACATCTACTGGCTCCCCTTTATCCACCCTGCTTGTTACATCCTCAAAGCACTCTAATAAATTTGTCAAACACTAGTTCCCTTTCATAAAACCATGTTGACTACAGGCACATCTTGAAAGAGATTCCACTCCCTCAATGTGCAGCTGTCGTACGACCATACGCAGTGAATCATGCAGGTCAATGCTCGGTATCTTGGCGGCAGTCATGATGCCTTTATTCAGCAGCAGTGTTCTGTAATATCTGATAAACTAGATGGTGACCACTAGATGACGAGGTCTATACTTTGATGACATGGTTGATGATTCTGCTGCACAACCCATCCAGATGTGGATGGCGTGCATACAGCAAAAGTCATGCTGTCATGTGATAGAGCAGGCTACTGGGGTGCTTAAACAATGCACCCGCTGCCTGGAACTCTCAGGAGGAGCCCTGCATTACTTAGCAGAGTGTGTGTGGAGATTCATGGTGGTCTGCCGCATGCTTCAAATCCTTGCTATTATGAGGCCACCATCCTTCCCACCAGCTATACGGTGACCAGAAGAGTAGAATCCTCCCCATGTTCGAGCTCCACCCAGCCGGCCTGCCAGTCATCGACTCTTCTGACCGTGATACCGGTAAATGCAACCCCAATTCCCATTCGCCAACAGTCTCACACCTTACATTCACTTCCCTCTGTCACTGACAGTCACTGTATCTGTTTGGCCAAAATGCAAAAATAAAACATTCCAAACCAAATTTATAAATCAAACCATGCCATATTGCGTACAAATATCAACTAATCACCCTTGTGCATTCCCTTAGTGCCTGTCTTCTGTCAGCCCTTTTTCTGTGATTCTGCACAGTGCTACTCCTGTAGCTGCAGACTGGCTGGTGGAAGGCTGTCGACTTTCAGTGGGGGTGGGGTGGTGCGTTCTCAAATAGTCTTGCAGGATGACTTCAAGCAGCTCGAAAGCCTGGCTTCGGACTGCACCACCTCTGCACAGGTGAAGGAATCAGGGTTGGCTGGCTGATGGGCAACAACAAGGGCATTGGTGGAATAATAGTGTTGGGAGGATGAGTGCTGTCATCCTGAGAGAACAGAGGTTCATGCTCCACAGTGCCATTGCCATTCCCCCTGGGTGATACCTCAGCAATCCTAGTAATCTGTTGTGATACTCTGCAAGCCCCTTTGAACTCTGGTATCTAAGGTTAAGATGGCAGTAGTCTGAGCTTCCATTGGAGCACCCAGACACTGGGTAACTTCTGCTTGGGCTGCAATGGAAGCTAAGACATCAACTATCAGGCACTGCATCAGGTTGAGTCTGCATGTGTGCTAATCGAGTTGGCTACCACTCTGTGATGGTCTCAACTCTGCACAAAGCCCTGTGCAAAGTTGGTGCCTGATTCCTTCATGCTCCTTGACTTCGCATCGTGGCTTTCTGGGAGGCCTGCTGTGCACCAAGCATTTCATACTACATACCCATTAACCACCTTCTGTAGGCCATCCCATCAACATCCTCAGAATGTGCAGAGACTTTGCCCCTGTGGTGATCTGGCACCTGTGTTACTCTAGTTCCTTAGCCTAGCTACAGAACACTCATGCCCACTGTTTCATCATGTGCAGATCCTGCCTCTAAGCTATTCTGTAAACTACGCACAGTTATCTGAGCTACTGGCTTCGAATGTGAGAGTGAGTGTGTTCTTCTTGACTGTCCTCTTACTCTTCCACCTCTTGCTGTTACACCATTCCCAGCCAGGTTGCAATTCTTGGGTATCTGAAAGGAGAATGGCACATGGGTAGAGCTGTGGTGAGGGGAGGTGGGGAAAGCAAGAGATGTATGATTCCACCTTTTTTTAATTCATTCATGGTATGTGGGATGTGGGCGTTGCTGGCCAGCATTTATTGCCCATCCCTAATTGCCCTTGAGAAGGTGGTGGTGAGCTACCTTCTTGAACCGCTGCTGTCCATGTGGTGTAGGTACATCCACAGTGCTGTTAGGAAGGGAGTTCCAGGATTTTGACCCAGCGACACTGAAGGAACAGCGATAAAGTTCCAAGTCAGGATAATGTGTGACTTGGAGGGGAACTTGTAGGTGGTGGTGTTCCCATGCATTTGCTGCTCTTGTCCTTCTAGTTGGCAGAGGTCGTGCGTTTGGAAGGTACTGTCTAAGGAGCCTTGGTAGGTTGTGGTAGTGCATCTTGTAGATGGTACACACTGCTGCCACAGTGCGTCGGTGGAGGGAGTGAATGTTTGTAAATGGGGTGTTAATCAAGTGGGCTGCTTTGTCCTGGATGGTGTTGAGCTTCTTGAGTGTTAGAGCTGCGCCCATCCAGGCAAGTGGACAGTATTCCATCACACTCCTGACTTGTGCCTTGTAGATGGTGCACAGGCTTTGGGAGTCAGGTGGTGAGTTACTTGCCGCAGGATTCCTAGCCTCTGACCTGCTCTTGTAGCCACGCTATTTATATGGCTACTCCAGTTCAGTTTCTGATCAATGGTAACCCCTGGGATGTTGATAGAGGGGGATTCAGCGATGGTAATGCCACTGAATGTCAAGGGGAGATGGTTAGATTCTCTCTTGGAGATGGTCATTGCCTGGCACTTGTGTGGCGCGAATGTTATTTGCCACTTAACAGCCCAAGCCTGGATATTGTCCAAGTCTTCCTGCATTTCTACACTGGCTGCTTCAGTATCTGAGGAGTCATGAATGGTGCTGAACATTGTGTAATCATCAGCGAACATCCCCACTTCTGACCTTATGATTGAAGGTAGGTCATTGATGAAGCAGCTGAAGATGGTTGGGCCTAGGACACTACTCTGAGGAACTCCTGCAGTGATGTCCTGGAGCTCAGATTATTGACCTCCAACAACGACAACCATCTTCCTTTGTGCTAGATATGTCTCCAGCCAGCAGAAGGTTTTCCCCTGATTCCCATTGACCTCAGTTTTTCTAGGGCGCCTTGATGCCATACTTGGTTAAATGCTGCCTTGATGTCAAGGGCAGTCACTCTCACCTCACCTCTTGAGTTCAGCTCTTTTGTCCATGTTTGAACCAAGGCTGTAATGAGGTTAGGAGCTGAGTGGCCCTGGTAAATCCCAAACTGAGTAGGTTATTGCTAAGCAATTGCCGCTTGATGGCACTGTTGATGACACCTTCCATCACTTTACTGATGATTGAGAGTAGACTGATGGGGCAGTATTTGCCTGGGTTGGACTTGTCCTGCTTTTTGTGTACAGGACATACCTGGGCAATTTTCCACATTGCTGGGTAGATGCCAGTGTTGTAGCTGTACTGGAACAGCTTGGCTTGGGGAGTGGCAAGTTCTGGAGCACAGGTCTTCCGTACTATTGCCGGAATATTGTCAGGGCCCATAGCCTTTGCAGTATCTAGTGCTTTCAGTCGTTTCTTGATATCACGTGGAGTGAATCGAATTGGCTGAAGTCTGGCATCTGTGATGCTGGGCACTTCAGGAGGAGGCCGAGATGGGTCATCAACTCAGCACTTCTGGCTGAAGATTGTTGCAAATGCTTCAGTGTTATCTTTCGCACTGATGTGCTGGGTTCCCCCATCATTGAGGATGGGGATATTTGTGGAGCCACCTCCTCCAGTTAGTTGTTTAATTGTCCACCACCATTCACGGCTGGATGTGGCAGGACTGCAGAGCTTAGATCTGATCCGTTGGTTATGGGATCGCTTAGTTCAGTGTATCGCATGCTGCTTATGCAGTTTGGCACGCAGATAGTCCTGTGTTGTAGCTCCACCAGGTTGACACCTTATTTTGAGGTATGCCTGGTGTTGCTTTTGGCATGCCCTCCTGCCCTCTTCATTGAACCAGGGTTGGTCTCTTGGCTTGATGGTGATGGTTGAATGGGGGATCTGCCGGGCCATGAGGTTACAGATTGTGGTTGAGTACAATTCTGCTGCTTCTGATTGCCCACAGCGCCTCATGAATGCCAAGTTTTTGCATTGCTAGATCTGTTCGAAATCTATCCCATTTAGCACGATGGCTGTGCCACACAACACGAAGGAGGGTATCCTCAATGTGAAGGTGGGACTTTGTCTCCACAAGGACTGTGTGGTGGTCACTCCTACCAATATTGTCATGGACAGATGCATCTACGGCAGGCAGACTGGTGAGGACGAGGTCAAGTATGTTTTCCCCACTTGTTGGTTCCCTCACCATCTGCCGCAGACCCAGTCTAGCAGATATATCCTTTAGGGCTCGGTCAGTAGTGGTGCTCCCGAGCCACTCTTGGTGATGGGCTTTGAAGTCCCCACCCAGAGTACATTCTGTGCCCTTGCCACCCTCAGTGCTTCCTCCAAGCGCTGTTCAACATGGAGGAGTACTGACTCATCAGCTGAGGGAGGGCAGGAGGTGGTAATCAGCAGGAGGTTTCCTTGTCCATGTTTGATCTGATGCCGTGAGACTTCATGGGGTCCAGAGTCAATGTTGAGGACCCCCAGGGCAACTCCCTCCCTACTGTATACCACTGTGCGGCCACCTCTGCTGAGTCTGTCTTGCTGGTGGGATAGGACATACCTGGGGATGGTGATGGAAGAGTCTGGGCCATTGTCTGTCAGGTATGATTCCGTGAGTATGACTATGTCAGGCTGTTGCTTGACTAGTCTGTGGGACAGCTCTCCCAACTTTGGCACAAGCCCCCAGATGTTAGTAAGGAGGACTTTGCAGGGTCGACAGGGCTGGGTTTGCCATTGTCTTTTCCGGTGCCTCGGTCGATGCCGGGTGGTCCATCCGGTTTCATTCCTTTTTATTGAATTTGTAGTGGTTAGATACAACTGAGTGGCTTGCTAAACCATTTCAGAGGGCATGTAAGAGTCAACCACATTGCTGTGGGTCTGGAGTCACATGTAGGCCAGACCAGGTAAGGACAGCAGATTTCCTTCCCTCAAGGACATTAGTGAACCAGATGTGTTTTTACAACAATCGACAATGGTTTCATGGCCATCATTAGACTAGCTTTTTTTTTTTGCAGCTTGTAAATTGAGAGATTGTGGAATGTGGGAAGGAGGTTTAGGTATGAGGATACAGTCATCTTTGATTTCAGTCTGCTGCTGATCATGGCCTCTGATGGCCCTCCAATGATGGCGAGCACCGTATCTTCCATAGGGGTAAGGATGTTCAGTTGTGCTTGTCCCCTGCCAGTTGGGTGCTGTTACCTCAGGTTGTCTGTCACTTTGTCCTGCAAGAGAGAGGGAAGCATGTCAGTGAGTTTGGTGCAATGTGGCTGGCATGGATAAAATAGCTTGCACACACTGCCAGCTAATGACGTATGGTTGTGAGCACTGCTAAGTGTTTGAGGGTGAGGTGAATGTTAGGCTGAGTTCTGATTGATAGAGAATGTTGGTAGGTGAATGATGGGGTGCAGTGCAGTGTGAGAGGCTAGTTGTGCAGTTGGTGGGATATGGCATTTGAACATACAATCATTGACCTTGACCACTCCTGTGAGTCATTGAACTTCTTTTGAAATTGCATCCAGGTCCTTGGGGTTGGACTGCTGGCATTGATCGCCATGGCTATCTGTATCCCTTGTCTTTATAAAACTTATCTGGAGGCCCTCCTGGTCCCTTGTGGGTAGATGACATTACTCCTTCAGTGTAATGCCAGCAAATCATGGAACTTGCTCTCCGCTATGTTGCGCCATTCCTGTGCCTTTCTCTTGTCAGTATCACTCTTAGAACAACTGTCTGCACCTGCTGCAGCCAAAATGTACCTCCCCTTTAAGAGCTGCAGGCTGACCTTAAATAGTGCAAGCGAGCTTGAACTCATGCTAGCCTGTCACAGTTTTGCACCCCTGCTCAGGCAAGCAGCCACTCAACAGCGCACATAACACTGACTGTATTGTACTATCATTTAAATTAGCAGGCAGTACGAAGTTTGCTTGCTGTCTGCAACAGAAGCAATAGGTGCGGGTTAATTGCGCATTGCGATCCCTGCGCCCATTTTTAGGGGTTATCAAATTTTGCACCTAACTTATTTTGTTGTAACTTTTCCCCTTCCTCCCCTTGAAATGGTTGACTGCTGTGGTATGGTTCCAGAGGCATTAGGATGCCTATGGAACCTTATCCAAATGGCCAATCTACATATGTGAGGCTGTATGCCGGCAAGGGGTCATCACAGGTAAGGCTGATCCTCGCAAAACACAAGCACATACTCTTCCATAGGGGTGATTAGCTAGCAATCAGGAAGGCGGATCCCAGGGTCTTCAAGGTTAGATGTAGAGCCCTCGACTGCTGCCTAGGCTGGAGTCTGACTTATAACAGATGGAGGATTAAGCCTATGACATCATGGTCTGTATGGCTTAGTATCACGAGTTACATTTATCCACTTACTCATCGGGGCAGCTAGTTCAGGTTGTTCAGAAGACGCAACTGATTTAACTCGCACAGTTGAAATGATCAGTGACTATGTCCAGGGTTAATGAATGACCTGTTTCTGGTGCAGTTCTCACCAACTCCTGCCCAGTAGTGTGTTGAGAACAGTTCAGCTGAACGTGATGCTAGGACACACTTAAACAAAGATTCATGGATATAGAAAATTCTATTCAATGTTTTGCGAAGATGGGAGTTTCTATTCATCGAGGCATCAGTGCTGGGAGTGAAACGTTTTCAGTTTTCATGTGTTTATGACCTCTTGAAACTGGAAATTTAAGTTACAGGCCCAAGCACTATTCAGATAAAGATGCTTAGCTGGAAAATTCTTGTTCGGGTGCCCACAATTTTAATGTTGTAAATATCTTGCAATTTACTGTCCAATTTATCTGGGGATTAATACAGCAGTGATGGAGACAAGTGAGTGTGAAGAGAGGGATCTAGGAGTGGAAGTTGGCAACACTGAATTGTAGCCATTTCTGCTGCCCAACCACTTCTGGTTTTGTAAAAATAGTGCAGTTTTCAAAAATTCAGTACTGGATTTCATTTCAAAACTTGGAGCGCTTCTTTGAGAAGTCTACACTCCTTTGCATTCTTGGACATAGGGCTAGAAATTGGTTTTCAGGCCTACCGCCACTTTCTGTGCGACCTGTGTGGCATTGCTGGAGGAGAAGGGTGCATGCAGGAGTTTCCCCTGCATGCGTCTAAATTGACGCTATCCTGACGTCAGTCTGCCCAACCGGCTGAGTCACCACGATTCCAAATTTGGGCAACAAATGTACAGGCAGCCTCTTCATTGTTCAGTCTACAAACAGCAAATGGGAAGCTGCAAGGTGGGCCCTGCACTAGTGTTGTTTAAAGGACCAGACACCCAGGTTGAGGTTTCTTTTTGGAACTGCTATTGCAAAGTGTCTGGAAGAATTCTGGAGTGATTTTGGAGGTGTTGTGGTGAGTTACTGGATTTGCTAGAGAGTGTTGCCACAACCTCACGGGATAGGCGGGGAGCAGAGGAGTAGGTGACCTGTCCACGCTTAGGCTGCAACAGGTATGGGGGTGACAGTGGTGCCAGTGCCTCTGGGTCTATAGCCTGACAGGGAAATGGAGCAGAGGTTATGATGAGCGCAAGCTCTGTGCCATTATCTCTGCCAAGTTGGAGCCAGACTCTTGTATGCTCATTCACAGTGACAGGTGGTCAGCCAATGCACCCAGCATCTCGATGTACATTCCCATTCAGTGCTCTCCTGAATGCTGCCCCACTGAGGTCCTCATCTGTGTTCTCTGCAGTGGTACTTGTCTACGATTTCGCCCTCAAATGAACTGGCAAATGAATGATTCTTTACCCCTGACCTGGCTGCAAGCCACTCTTGCCCAGATGACTTGCCACGTGCTGATCTCAACTCTATACTAGCCTGTAAGGTACAGGCAGTGCCAGTATTTGAGCTGGTGGCAGCGGGTGTCAGATCAAGTGACGGGGCCTCTTCCTCAGTGTTCTGCTTGTTGCTGTCTTTTCTCTTCCTGGGGCTGGACAGGTGGCAGTTCGTGGGTATCTGAAAACAGAGACACGGAAGGTGACGGTTGGTGTGAGGCAAGGGGATTGGGGGCAAGAAGCAAGAGGTTCATAGTCACATCAATATCTTGCTCATCATGCCAGATAGCAGGATGAAGGTGCACTGGGATTTGAGAAGGGACATTGGCAGGAACATGGTGTTATCCTCAATGTTCTCAGCAAGCCTGGGTGCAGCTGGCCCCAGGATGCTGAGAGCCAACTCCTTCAAAGAACTCAGAAAATATAGGCATCCTTGTCCCCTGTCAGTCCTGCTCCACTCTCCTATTGTGTGCCAGCTTGTCCTGCAAGAGAGGACAGAATGTGGTTGTGTAGCACTGTGTGTTGGTGATGTGCCTGCCATAGCTGAATAGCTGGAGGTTTGTGGAGGCAGTGAGAGGTGCGATGCTGGCAGCCGTGTTGTGTGTGTGAAATTGTCTGACTGTTAGGTGTGAATCCTGAGTGCCAGGGAGTGTTGCTGGGTGAGTGATTGGAGTGTGGTATCTTGAGCAGGCTGGCATTCTGGTGGGTATGAGATGTCATGTGATGCATTCAGTGACATTGACCACCCATGTGAGATCAACAGACTTCTTGTGGCACTGCTGCCAGGTCCTGACTCAGGGAGTTGACCTTCCTGGCCACCTGCTCCCATTCCCTTCTGAGGATGGTCCTTGAGAGCCTCTGGCCCCCTGTGGAACCATGGTGTCTCTTCCCCTGCAACAGTAATGCCTCTCGTGCCGCATATATCACTCTGGAACCCTCTCCGTGTCCTGTTGTTCAGTTTGCCATAATTTAAATTCCAGCAATATTATTCAGTGCAGCTTCCTTCTAAGAAGGACAGCTTGCCTTTAAGAAGAGCAGGTTGGCTGTACCATATGGTTTGCTCACAACGCTGAAAGCAGGGGCTGCAGGCAGTGTTCAGGAGAGGGGAGCATTGCTAGTTATTCAAATGAGGTGGGCAAAGCAAGTTTGCATGTTGCCCACCTCAATCTGAACAGGAGCGGGCAGGTCGTGAGTCGGCTATCCAATTTATGACTCATACCTTCAACACGTACTCTGGAGACTGAGTATGTTTCCAGCACAAAAATGAAAGCGTTTGTGTTGCTCTAAGACAATGTAATTTTTGACCTACTGCAGAGTTGACATGTATTGCATCTCCTTCTAGGCATTTTGCAGTATACTTCTGTGAGACCTGAAGCTTTGTTCTAAATATTTCAGCCTTTCCAAGCTGCACCTGCTCAATCAGTCTTGCCAGGCTAGCATCCAGAAACATTTGGGCCCTTCCTGTTGCTCCGTCTGCTGCTAAACATTTTGATTCAGGATTAAACAAAGCTCATCCCGACAAGCACCACAGGTTTTAAGAGCCAGCTGCATGCTGTGCCAAGTACTCTGTTAGGAATGCTAATTTGTAAGATCTCTCCCAATATTTCTCATACTTAGGAACTTGTATTACTAAATTATCTGATAGCAATATTGCCAGATGTCTAATTGGAGTTCTTTTAACTTTTCCTGCTTTTTCGTTTGCACAGATTTCTTTCTGCTTTTGTAATAGTCAGCCTCCCAGCGTGGGTATTTTCCTAATATTTATTGGTCTCTTTCTTTGTCTGCCAAACTGCGATTAAAAATCTTCTGAACATCGAAGCAAGGTAAAGGATGTGGCTTATCAAATGATTATTTCATTGAGATTAGAATGCTTCCTTTTTAATCCCACTTATTAAAACCTCCAGCCTTTGATGATCAGAGAACTTGGTGCTGATACTCTACCTCAAGCAGACCCTGCATTGTCAGATATTACTTCAGAACTTTATCTTGTACATACTGCAAACAAGGAAGAAAATAATCTTTTTATTGCTTCCTTTGCCATTTATTATTCTGGCTGTTCTTGGCTGTCATTGTTTCAAAAAAATTTCCAAAATCTTAAAATGCTGTTTTTACTCCATCCTGTCTTGTTGCTCCTACCTTTCCAACATAGGTTTCTGTGCTGGAGATTGCTCATAATTCAGCTTTTGATTTGCAGTTGTGTTTTTAACTTGAGTCTACCAGGAAATAGGTTAGAACTGATCTTGCTTCTGAACTTTACAATAGTCAGAGAGAAGACATGTTTATCCTATATGGACAAATATGAATTAGAACTTCAGTCCCAGAAGTGAAAGTACACTGTAGCATAGAATATACTGTACAGAAATCGATCATTTGGCCCAAAAAGTCTATGATGGCATTTATGCTCCTACCTTTCCAACATAGGTTTCTGTGCTGGAGATTGCTCATAATTCAGCTTTTGATTTGCAGTTGTGTTTTTAACTTGAGTCTACCAGGAAATAGGTTAGAACTGATCTTGCTTCTGAACTTTACAATAGTCAGAGAGAAGACATGTTTATCCTATATGGACAAATATGAATTAGAACTTCAGTCCCAGAAGTGAAAGTACACTGTAGCATAGAATATACTGTACAGAAATCGATCATTTGGCCCAAAAAGTCTATGATGGCATTTATGCTCCACCTGACCCTTCTCCTGTCCTTCCTCATTTAATTCTATTATCAAAACCCTTTATTCCCTTCTCCTTCATATGCTTTCCCATAAATGTACCTATACTATTTGCCTCAACTGCTCCCTGTGGTAGCAAGTTGTATATTCTCACCACTCTCTGGTTAAAGAAATTTCTTCTGCATTCTCCACTTGATTTCTTGGTGACTATCTTACATTAGTCTCTAGTTTTGTTCAACCCCACAAGTGGAAAAACACTCTGTATCTACTCTATCAAAACCTTTCATAATTTTAAAGAACTCCATTAGGTCACCCTTCAGCCTTCTCTTTTCAAGAGAAAAGAGACCCTGCCTGTTCATCCTTTCCTGATGGGTATAACCTCGCAGTTCTGCTATCATCCTTGCAAATCTTTTTTGCATCCTCTCTTGTGCCTCCATATCCTTTTCATAATATGGTGGCCAGAACTGCACACAGTCCTTCAAGAGTGGTCTAACCAAGGTTCGATACAGGTTTAGTGTAACTTCCCTACTTTTCAGTTCTATCCCTCTAGAAATAAACCATAGTACTTTGCTCCGATTGAATACACCACCATAGGATGAAGTGTTTAACTGTTTTTTAAATGGTTATTCACTAAGGTGCACTTATTCTTTCACATCTGGGTTGTTATAGAACCGATTCTTGGAGGAATCACTGAAAGTACTGATCAATTTCTTCTGACTGAATTCTTGAATTTTTTCCATAATGTGTCTTACATTCTGACTGGAACTATGTCAACTGTAACATTGCATTCACAGCTTCATATCAATCTGCTTAAAATACAATTTTAATACTTGTTCATACAAAAATACCTCCTGTATCCTAAGTCATAAATTGTTGCAGCCCAGAAACAGGCTGTCCGGCCCATCAAGCCTAACCAGTGTCTTTCTCTGAGATCCGCCTAGTCTAATTACACTCTCTGCTCAGTCCCATACACTTCAATATTTCTCTGTCAAACAACTATTTACTTCTCTTATAAAATAATTTATGAACTCCTGTTTCAACCATGATTTGTGACTGAATTTTCTAACTGCCCTCAGTGTAAAATATTTTCTATCATAGAACAAAATATTGTTCCCAATGAGAGGATACAGCGGCAGTTAAACTATTTTGTATCAGGAATTTAAGCTATGAGGGACAATTATGAGGGCTTGTTCTCTTTGCAAAAGAGGAGAACTTCAGGTTCCCTGAGGTTTTCATGACGAAACCAGGGAACTGACAAAATAGATGCAGGCAAATTGTTCTTGATTGGGAAGGGTTCAAATACCAGGGAACACGTTAAATTATATAGAATGGTTGTAAGTGTACTGCTATTTGATAGGAGGGGCAAAAATTGGCAATGGTTTGTGTTCCTGATCATTGTCTAGCAACCTCTGCTGGAAGTGTGTGTCTTTGAGCCAACATAAACTGTGTTACAACCAAATGAGAAAAGGGTCCAGGGTTCCCTCTCGGGCTTCACCTGGTCTTAATGTAACAATGTTTAATTTTAAACACACTGTTTTTAGCTCCTCCTTGGTAAATCCTTGTTCAATGCTTTCCAATCAAGAGGCAAAGAAACCAGCACAAACAGATTTTCTTAGGTTTAGAGAAGAAAGGTTGAAATTTATTAAACTTCAACTCCAATTCGGTTAACGCCTGTGGATACATGACGCGCCCACGCTACCATGCATACATGATGCACACATGCAGATAGAGACAGAACAGAGCAGAAGAAATAAAGTGGAAAAGTTTGAGGCAATCTCTGAAGAGGGTTTTTGTTACGGATCTTCCAGCTCATTGTAGAGTCCTTGAATGTTACTTTTTGTTGGGGTCCAGTTCTTAAACCTTGTTCGCTGTAGGAGACTTTTCTGTCTTGGGGTTCATGTGTCTTCAGTGGATTTGGAGTTCCGTGAGAAAAGATGGGAGCAGACAGGAGAGGCTGTGGTGAGCCAGCCAGGAGAGGCCTTCTCAGTCCAGGAGCAAACACACTCTTGAGTTCAAAAGCTCTGTGGCTAGTTCAAAAAATCCCTGGACCAGCCAGTTAGTCATGTGACCAGCTGGTTTAACCAGTCCTGGCTTTTGTGGATTGTATCACCTTTGCAGTCTCTGGAATGCTGTTCCTTACACCTTCAATGTCTGATCAAAATTCATTGTGGGTTGAATGAGTCAGGGATTGGTTCTTTTGTCTCCACAAGCACAGTCTGTTAGTATGCAAATATCTTTCAGCTAAGTGTCTGGCAGTGTTCATTTGACAAAATTAATATGCCTCATTCTTGGCAGGTGGGGGCCTGCATGACAACTGTCACAATTCACAAATGAAGAATAGCCATTTGGCTGAGATGCTGTAAGAGGTACCCTTGCAAGGGAGGCATTGGCATCAGAAGATGACGACAGTAAGATGGAGAATTTTAGGAAAGGATGGTCTGGTGGAACTTTCCACCCAAAAGATAATAGATTGGTGAAATACATCAGCAGGGCATGTCATTGAAGGTAATACAATTGATGGGTTCTTGATGAAGGATTGGAGTTGTGCTGAGTAGGTGTATTGAAAGGGTACTGCTGGGCTGCAAGGCCTCATTCTGTTTCCACTACACTCAGTTTTACTGTAACTATCTACTGCTGACTAGTTATAGAGGTAATTTGAACATTGACCAAAGAACAATTATAAATTCCAATGTAGGAACAAGTGTGTTTAAAAATAAACTCTTCTGCACAATGATTCCTATTAACATGGAAAGACGCACGGAACAGAAGGAGGCCATTTGGCCCATCATGTCCGTGCTGACCAAAAAAGAGCTATTCAGTCTAATCCTACCTTCCAGCTCTTGGTATGTAATCTTGTAGGTTACAGCACCTTAAGTGCATATCCAATTGGATTTTAAATGCGAAGAGAGTTTCTGCCTCTACCACCTTTCAGGCACTGGGTTCCAGACCCCCTCCAGTCTCTGGGTGAAAAAAATTGCTCCTTAACTCCTTACTAATCCTTCTACCAATTACTTTAAATTGATGCCACCTGGTTAATGGCCTCTCTGCTAATGGAAATAGGTCCTTCCTATCCACTCTGTGTCCCTCATAATTTGGTACACCTCAATTATATCTCCCCTCAGACTCCTCTGTTCCAGAGAAAAGGTTCAATGAGGAGTGTAGGAGAGCATGCCAGGAGCAGCACCAGGCATACCTAAAAATGAGCTGCCAACCTGGTGAAGCTACGACAGGACTAAATGCATGCTAATCAGCAGAAGTAGCATGCTATGGTCAGAGCAAAGCGATCCCACAGCCAACGGAGCAAATCACAGCTCTGCAGTCCTGAATGGTGGTGGACAATTAAACAACTAAATAGTGGAGGAGGCTGCACAAATGTCCCCATTGATGGGGGAACAGAGTACATCAGTGCAAATGATGAGGCTAAAGCGTTTTCAACCATCTTCAGCCAGAATTGCTGAGTGGATGATCGATCTCAGCGTCAGCCTCCTCCTGAGGTCCCCAGTGTCTCAGATAACAGTCTTCAACTAACTCGATTCACTTCACGTGATATCAAGAAATGGCTGAGTGCACTGGATACAGAAAAGGCTATGTCCTTGAAGACTTGTGTTCCAGAGCTATCTGCGCCACTTGCAAAGCTGTTCCAGTAGTGCAATAACACTGTATCTACCGAACAATGTGGATTGTTGCCCAGGTACGTCCAGTTCAGAAAAAGCAGGACAAATTTATCTGGCCAATTACTGCCCCAACAGTCACAGAATCGTTACATTGCAGAAGGAGGCCATTCGGCCCATCGTTTTCGCACTGGTTCTCTGAAAGAGCAGTTCCCTCAGTTCAATTCCCCTGCTTTCTCCCCGTAACCCTGCACATTCTTCCTTTTCTTTTCACTGTCTAATTCCCTTTGAATGCTTCAATTGAACCTGCTTCCACCACGTTCTCAGGCAGCGCATTCCAGACCTTAACCACTCTCTGTGTGAAAAAGTTTTTCCTCATGTCATTTTTGCTGTTCTTACCAAATACTTTAAATCTGTTCCCTCTCGTTCTCGATCCTTTCACGAGTGGGAACATTTTCTCTCTGTCTACTCTGTCCATACCCCTCGTGATTTTGAATACCTGTACCAAATCACCTCTCAGCCTTCTGTTCTCCAAGGAAAACAGTCCTAACTTCTCCAATCTATCTTCATAACTGAAGTTTCTCATCCCTGGAACCATTCTCGTGAATCTTTTCTGTACTTTCTTCAATGCCCTCACATCTTTCCTAAAGTGCGGCGCCCAGAACTGGACAGTACTCCAGCTGAGGTCGACCTAATGTCTTATACTTGTCAAACTCTACTGTTAATCATCAGCAACATGATGGAAGGTGTCGACAATGCTTTCAAGCAGGGCTTAGTCAGCAATAACCTGCTCACCAGTACTCAGTTTGGGTTCCTCCAGGGCCACTCAGCTCCAGACCTCATTACAGCATTGGTCCAAGTATGGACAAAAGAGCTGAATTCTGGAAGTGAGGTGAGAGTTACTGCCCTTGACATCAAGGTAGCATTTGACCGAGTATGGCATCAAGGAGCCCTAGAAAAACTGGAGTCAATGGGAATCGGGGAAAACTCTCCACTGGTTGGAGTCGTACCTAACACAAAGGAAGATGGTTGTTGCAGCCCAATCATCTCAGTCCTAGGACATCACTGCAGAAGTTCCTCAGGGCAGTGTCCTGATCCAACTATCTTCAGTTGCTTCATCAATGACTTTTCCTCCATCATATGGTCCGAAGTGGTGATATTCACTGATGATTGCATAGTGCTAGTACCATTTGCAACTCCTCAGATACTGAAGCAATCCATGTCCACATACAGCAAGACCTGGACAACATTCAGGCTTGGGCTGATAAGTGGCAAGTAACATTCATGCCACACAAGTGCCAGGCACTGACCATCTCCCCTTGACATTCAACAGCATTACCATCGCTGAATCCTCCACCATCAACGTCCTGGGCATGACCATTGACCACCAACCATATAGAGCAGGTCAGAGGCTGGGAATTCTGTGGCGAGTAACTCACCACCTCGTTCTCCTGTCCACTGTCATGAAGATACCACCTGCCAAGAATGAGGCATATTAATTTTGTCATGAACATTAATTTTAAACTCTTGCTGGACTGAGCAGATGATTTGTTTAAAGTGATAACAGCAGTGGCTGGGAACATTTGCATTCTAAGAGCCAGTTGTCTGGAGAGACAATGGAACTGCTCCCTGATCCAATTAACCCAAATGGATTTTGATTACCGGACATTGAATGTGTAAAAGCCAGCATTCCATCCACCACCCCCACACCACTGAGGGTGTCTGCTAAGCTGCAGAATCCACAAAAAACACAGGAGAGTTTGTTGAAAAAACATAGTCACATGACTAACCTGCTGGCCAACTTGGAGGTTTGAATTGTGCTCACAGGACAGTATGAAGACAGAGACTGCTTTGAAGACAAAAGCTCGTGCTCTCTCTCAAATTTCTAGATCCACTGAAGCCACGTAAACCTCGAGACAACTGCTACATCGAAACAGGTTTGAAAGTGTGCACTGGGCCCCAATGAAACTGCAAGATTTAATTGTAATCAAAGACTCTACATCGAATTCAAAGGATAGTGAATGAACTCCAGCTATTGCTTCAAGCTTTTCCCCTTTTACTCTTTCTCCTTTTCTGTCTCTATCTGTGTGTGTTTTAAGGTTAATAAACTTACACCTTTCTTGTTTAAATCTAAGAAAACCTGTCTGGTTAATTTCTTTGCCTTACAATTGGAGAGTTTTGAACAAGGATTCACTGAGAGGGAGCTAAAAACAGTGCTTTAAAAATTATACCCTGTTACGGTCAAACCAGGCAACGGCTGAGAGGGAGCCCCTAGACCCCTTTCTCACCTGGTCGTAACTCCACCATCTTCAAACCTCAGGTCAGGAGCTCTCCACTCTCCACTTGCCTGAATGAGTGCAGCTGCAACAACACTCAAGAAGCTTGGCATCAGCCTGCTTGATTTACACCCCATCCATCATCTTAAACATTCACTCCCTCCACCATTGGCGCACAGTGGCAGCAGTATGTACCATCTACAAGATGCACTGCAGCAACTTGCCAAAGCTCCTTCGACAGCACCTTCCAAATCCGTGACCTCTACCACCTAGAAAAACAAGAGTTGCATACACATGGGAACACCACCACAAGTTCCCCTCCAAGTCATACGTCATCCTGACTTTGAAATATATCATTGTTCTTTCACTGTTGCTGGGTCAAAATCCTGGAACTCCCTCCCTAACAACACAGGGTGTACCTACACCACATCGACTGCAGTGGTGCAAGAAGGTGGCTCAGTACCACCTTTCCTTGGGGCAATTAGGGATGGGCAATAAATGCTGGCTGTGCCAGTGACACCCACATCCCATGAATGTAAAAAAAAAAAAACCCTCAGCCTAACCAGTCTTTATTATTAGATGGTGTGATATCCTCCAGACTTCTCAAGGGTTAAAGAAATGTTGCTGTCCTGTCAGGGAAAATGTGTGGTGACGCATCATGGTAACTACCAAGTATGATCCCTGTTGTTACTGTTGGCAGCAGTGGGTACTAGAACCATTATGCTGTTTGCAGCTGCACTGTCTTTTAACATGTGTTATGTTAGCTTATTCTAAAATAAAATTGTAGTGGAAGATTTGTTTACAGCTTTGTTAGATAGTGTGAACTGAGCAAGGTCTTGCAGTCAGAACTTTCTGGCAAAAAGTTTTGTCATACAAATTAACCATTGAGACAGCAGCTCTTGTTTACTAGTCTCTTATTTTCCCATGCTAAGAGAATTATCTGAAGCAGGATTTTTTTCCTGATGGTTTCTTAATATGATTTTCCCTTTTCTGTACCCACCCCCCATATAGAATCCTAGATTTCCAGGAAATCTCCAGATGACAGACAGACAACTAGAGGAGACGGGAGAAAATGATGTAAATAATTTGTAAGTGGTGTGATTAAATGTACTTTAAAAAGTGCTAATGAAACAGTAAGACATTGTTCATTGTGTTTTTTTGTCCCTTGAGAGATTTGTTGTGTGATGAGTTAAGTATCTAGAACTGCCTCAGTTACTTGCATTGATTCCTTCTATAAGGTTTTTTCCCTCATGGTGAAGTCCTGATGGTTTTATTCTGTTGACAAATGAATTCTTGCAGGTTTGGGCAGTTGCACATTTTCAATAGTCAAGTGCAGTGAAGTCCATTTATGTAAATATCTTATGAGTAAGGACGCAGGTCAGTTGTGACTGAAAGAACCAAATTACTTTTATTACACAGGGTTACAGAACTTGTACTTTATCTTTTGGGGATCGATGGATTCCATCCATTTTTCAATGAAAACAAAAAAACTTGGTGAAGTTACTGAGTGATTGTGATTCCCTATTATTAAAGTTACTGATCTATGGCGATTGAATCAAAATTCCACTTAAATTGCACAGAATTCTAGGAGGTACTAGATGTTTTTGGGATTGCATTCTGTTCATTTTTCATTTCCCATTTAAATGAAAACTAGTGACTCTCCTGGTAAGTGAATAATCTGCTGAAGTGAATGAAATCTCAGTGCACAGATCTTTTTCTCATGACTCTTTATGAAGTTTTCCAAGTTATTTTAAGTTAATTGGTTGAGCAACTTAAGTAATATATTGCCATTTGTTTGACCAGCTAAATGTCAATATGCTTTAGGGCCTCTAAATCAATGCACTGAGAAATCCATATTGATTCAGATTATGTTTGACCAGTTTGGAGTACACAGTCTCTCCCTGTATGGACACTAGCATTTTGGGACAGACCTATATGGTCAGGAAGGGATTTCATTTTATTTCATATTATAATATATTAATGTAAGGTTCGATCAGCTTACAGATTAGCTCCCAGAGAACGGCTGACCATTTAGGTTTTCCATAATAGTTCCTGGGTGGAGTACCAGCCATTATAGATATCCATCTGATTACTTTGGCATACATTTGCTTTGTCACAAAGTAGTTTGTGAACTCCTGGACCCAGATATTAGATGCCATCATGATAGAATTGGTTTTCATTCAATACATCTGGTAGCTGGGATCAGCTCAATATTCATAGAGAGGCCACAAGCTTCCACGCCAAGGGTGGCAGCTTTTCATTCATGTTGGTAACTTTGGCTCCTCAGAGACTAAACCTGGACACCCAGAAGTGCTGGAGGACAGTCTTTGTTTTCTTTCTTTCCCTCTGGAGAGCAGTCTGAGGCAGTGGGAGGCACAGATAGTTTTAATCAGAAAGATTGATACTCCAAACCGAGGAATTAACTTGTACGGCCTGGAACAGAGTAAGTTAACTCAGGGCGCAAAAACAAAATACTGTGGATGCTGGGAATCTGAAATCAAAACAGAAAATATTGGAAACACTCAGCAGGTTTGGCAGCATCTGTGGAGAGAGAAACAGCTAATGTTTCAGATCTTGACCTTTCATCAACTGAGAAAAGTTAGAAATGTAATGGATTGTGAGCAAGTGAAGGGGGGAGGGGTGAAGAATAAGGAAAGGGGAAGGTCTGTGATCGGGTGGAGGGCAGGACAAAATTAAATGACAAAAGGTTTCGTAGTGCAAAGCAAAAGGGAGGATAATGGGACAAGTAAAGAAACAACAATGTGTCCAGTTGAGATGCGGTTGGCAGGATAGCAGCTGTCCAAATGCAAAGTAACGGGATTAAGAGAAAAACGATTAAAAAAAACTGAACCAGTAAAAAAAAAAACAAAATGGGGGCAGAGATTCTGATCTAAAATTGTTGAACTCTGTTTAGTCTGGAAGGGTGTAAAGTGCCCGGTTGAAAGATGAAGTGCTGTTCCTCAAGCTTGTGTTGAGCTTCATTGGAACGCTGTAGCAGGCCAAGGTCAGAGTGGGAGCAAGGTAGAAAATTGAAATGACAGGCAACAGGAAGCTCAGGGTCACGCTGACTGAATGGAGGTGTTCCGCAAAGCGGCCACCTGGTCTACGTTTGGTCGCCCCAATATGGAGGAGACCACATCTTGAGCAGTGAATACAGTATACTAAATTGAAAGAAGTACAAGTAAATTTCTGTTTCACTTGGAAGGTGTGTTTGGGGCCTTGGGTGTTGAGAGGGGAGGACCTAAAAGGGCATCTCCTGTGCTTGCATGGAAAGCTGCATTAGGGAAAGGAGGGGATGTTGGGAATGACTGAGGAGTGGACCAGGTTGTTGCAGAGACAGCAGTCCCTCAAGATCAGCTATCATACTGGTGAGTTTAGCCGATTATAGTCACAGAATTGTATTAATTTATCATGAGAGGAGATGTGCAAAATTAGTTCAATTTCACTATGAAATCCGCATTCTGTTCATATATTCTATTTAAAATAAACTTGTTTGTTAATAATTGGCCTTGGTTTCAGCCATCCTTCCCAATTCAGCTAACAAATCCCTTTATAATGGTTGCTCCTTCTTCCTCTGCAAGGTAATATCTAGTGTGGCCTAAAGCTCCATCCATGGCCTCTTTCCATTCCTTTTCTGCATACTTCCTCTTGGTGAAATTGTTTGTCAACATGGGGCCAAGTACACCAGTGACCCTGCTCCCGCCATCCCCCAGCTCTTCACACTGCTTAGACAATCTCAAGTCCTTGTACGAGAAAGAACTTCCATAATTCAATGTCAACAAAACCGAAGTAATCATGTGGGGCCACATCTAAATCTCTGCATCTGAGCGACTGACACTTTCCCTCTGGTAGCTGCCTCTGTTTATGATCAATGCTCATATTCTCAGTGGTCTATTTGATTACATCCCTACCTCACCTCATTGGCTCTGAAAGACCACACCTTTATCACCTCCAGACTCAATTACTCCAAAGCTTTCCTTGCCAACCCTCCAGGATCTGCCCTTCAAAAATAACACCTCATCCAAAACTCCAATGTCTGCATCCGATTCTGCACTAAGTCCCACTCCCCTCTTCTGCACTCACCAGATGTACTCGAGTCCCTTTGCACATCAGTTTCAAAATGTTTGTCCACATCTACAATCCTTCTAGCACCACAGCCCTCCCCCGCCACTATACCCTGATCATCCCTGTGTTCCTGCTCTATGTTTCTGATTCCATTCTTATTTCCATTCCTCCCTCTCCGTGTTGTACTTTCAACTGGCAGAGTCTTTGCTGGCTTTAGCCTTGCAGTCTGGAACGTGCCCTGACTTGCTAGCCCTTTTCTCCTTCAAAAGCTTCCTAAAAACCTACCTTTTCTATCTTGCATTCAGTTACCATGTCTAACCATTTTCTCTCCATTTTCTCTCCATTTTTTGCTGCGCAATTATTTTTATGTTGGCATGTTTTTAATAAGTGAAAATTGCTATAAAAGTGCAAATTGGTGGTGGTGTTCCCTGTCTATAGTTGGAAAGCTGCTCGGGCATCCTAAGTTTTGCAATTTAACATTTAGTGTCCCTAGATAGAAATGCATGTTTTCTCCAACTGCTGATTTTTAAGGCAAGAATTATATGAAAATAGGTTTTGGTCCCCGTTTCAAATTCTCAGTGTCTTGGTCTACGCGCAATTCAAATGAAAAGACATGTTTATTAACGATGCGGGATGCAGTCTATGTCTACCATATCCATTAACCTCTGTTAGTGCTGTATGGACAAACACCATTCCTTATTAGATGGCAATTATTTAGACACATGGAGCTTCAGCAGCAGCTGCGTGTCCCTCTGCAATCCTTTTCAAGGAACTGATCCCTAGGTATGAGTGCATGTTCTCATGCCTTCCCTCCAGGTAGCCCCTTCCTGGCAGCTGTCAGGCTAAATCTTAAGAGTTTCCTCATCACTTTTATACAATAAACAGTTGATTTCAACATGGTGCAAGATCTATTCTGGACAGCTTGCAATGTGATAATGTTCTGGATGGTCAAATTTAATGCTGTATTGCAGAACTGTTGGCATCCATTTTAATGGAAGTGCTTGTGATGGCTTTGACAAGAAGCAGAACTTTCATGTGTCTGACTTTCTTCCCAAGATGTTGTGTAGCATGTCAATGTATGCTGGAGCCCTTCCTTTTTTAATTACATATCTGCATCATAGCTTGGTACTGGACATGGGCTGAAGGAAGCCTTTCTGCTTTTTCTTTTTTTTTCTTTCGCCAACCCCAGTTTTTTTTCAGCAGGTGGCCTTTATACCTCAGGCCCCTTTTATATATTTTATGTCTTTCTGCTGAGCGTCTTAACAGTTCTCAGCCATAACATGCACATCATTTTGCCCCAAGGTTAACCTGCACTGTGATGTTTTTTGGCATTGAAGATGAGAAAAACCACAGCACCTTTCACACCTCAGAAAGGAGTGTTCAAGTTCCTGTTGCTGTCCTCTGGAGTCCGTGAGGATTGCTGCAAATGAGCAACCAGGATAGACATCTTTGTATCTTCCAATGAACACTGATTTATAGCTGTTTAGAAATGATAGAGATGTGATTCAGTGGCTGCAACAATTAATCTGCAATATGTATAAAAGAAGCGTGTTGAATACCAAGGAATGGGTGTGAAACTTTTTTGTTTGAGTGAAAGTAAATGATTTGTATTGCCTTGGTGTAAAATGGAAGAGAAAAGTGTTATGATCGCTGTGGAGACCAACAAACCAAAAGAACCAAATTTGCTAAATGACTCCGATGAAAAAAACAAGTAGACAAGATTTTACTTACGTAATTTTGACTAACAATCAAACCAAAATCAACATAAATTAAACATGAATTACTGGACAAATCATGGTCAAGATATTATAAAATACACATTCACTATCTGATACAACAAAGATGGATCGCACAGATTTACTGGGCAGTCCACTCAGCATGTATGGCACCAAATTACAGTCACACACTTCTTCCAAACTCTGAAATCCCTCAGCTATATCTCCAGATCCTGTCTTCAAAGATATAGCCACTAGTTCCCAACTAATAGCAGTTCTCCATTAATCCCAAACTCCACAAGTACAATTTTCACCAAAAAAAAGCGTATTTCTCCAGAACCTTCTCAGTTCTGTTCATGACAGGCTTGACGGTGTGGATCCACCAATATTATCTTTACCGGTGCCCTTCAGTGATAACCCTGTGTACTGTCTGGCCAGGTCTGGTTAATCAGTTCCTCGAAGTAACAGGAAACGCTCCTACATCCAGTCTTCACATTCTTCAACCTGCCTGTAAAATGCACTTTCCTGCCACCTGGCTCTGTCTCTTTTTATCTGGTTCCAACCAGTTTCAGTTCCCCCAGAAACTTGAAGCTTTTGTTTCAATTTCTGTTAGGACAGTCTGTTCCAGTACCTCGCAATCTGTTCCAAAAAAAGAAACAATCTTTGCAATCAGCGTCTGTGCACCTAACAGAGCATTTGACATGTGATCTGTTCAGAGGACAGCTGACACATGCCCCCCCAGGGTCTCATAGACCGCAGATTCCATGACAAAAGGAACAGCTATTGGAAGGAATAAAAACAAGAAATGCTGGAAATACTCAGCAGGTCTGGCAGCATCTGTGGAGAGAGAAGCAGAGTTAATGTTTCAGGTCAGTGACCCTTCTTCAGAATGCAGTTCTGAAGCTGTTGGAAGGAGACCGCCTGGGTTTCAAAAGGAATCAACATGCTTCAGAATTCTTTGAAAAGCTAACAGTAACGGTAGATGGGAAATGCAGTGACTGTCGTGTATATACATTGCAGGAAAGCATTTGAGAAGTAACTGAGTGGAAGATTACTAGCGAAAATAGTATAGAATTGGGGAAGGATAGCGAACTGGATTAAAAATTGTTAAAAGGGAGAAAACAGAGTATGAGTTGAGGGCAGTGGTTAGGTGTGAGCAGTGTTGTTCCTCAGGATTCGGTTCTGGGGTCACTTCTGTTCACTGTACATCAATGATTTGGATGTAGGTCTGGAGGCTGTGGTGTTTGGAATTCGTGAATGAAACCAAAAATAGGAGGCATAGTTAATTCGTCAAAAGACCAAAGGGATTACAAAGGAATATTGATGAAATGGAAGAATGGACGAGAAAGTGGCTAATGAAATTCAGTCAGTGTCAGATGATGAAAAAAAATAGCATCAGTAACAATACACTGAATACACTGGGGGGGGGGGGGGCGGCACAGTGGCGCAGTGGTTAGCACCGCAGCCTCACAGCTCCAGCGACCCGGGTTCAATTCTGGGTACTGCCTGTGTGGAGTTTGCAAGCTCTCCCTGTGTCTGCGTGGGTTTTCTCCGGGTGCTCCGGTTTCCTCCCACAAGCCAAAAGACTTGCAGGTTGATAGGTAAATTGGCCATTATAAATTGTCACTAGTATAGGTAGGTGGTAGGGAAATATAGGGACAGGTGGGGATGTTTGGTAGGAATATGGGATTAGTGTAGGATTAGTATAAATGGGTGGTTGATGGTCGGAACAGGCTCGGTGGGCCGAAGGGCCTGTTTCAGTGCTGTATCTCTAATCTAATCTAATCTAAAGGAAGATGGCTCAGAGCTCTGGAAGACCAGAGGGACTTGAGGGTACAAGTTCACAGAACATTAAAGGCTATGATAAGGCTGTGAAAAAAAACAATAGAAGTCTAGGTTTTATCTTGAGGTATAGAATATATAAGAGATAATGATGGAGTACTGTGCACAGTATTGAGCTCCACTTTATAGGAATGGCATTGAGGCTTTAGAGAGGATACAATACAGGTTCACTAGTATTCTGCCCAGAATACGAAGAAAGACTTGACAAATTTGGTCTTTGTTCGAATAACTGGAGTCTGGGGAGAAATGATAGTGTTTAAAATTGTGAAAAAATGGGGAAGGATTGACAGAAGACTACTTTTTTCAGTAGTTGATGGAACAATAATGAGGGGCCATAGATGCAAGATTAAATATAAGAGATTCAGAACTGAGTGAAGGGGAAACAAAATTAAGCAGAGAGTTATAGGGTAGTGTAATTTAGTTACGGGTTAGTGGTCAGCATTTTGTTGCTAAAAGAAAAGGGGTTGAAGGGATGGGGAAGTAGGGTGGGTAATTGTGTTTAGAACTATTTGCTTGGTTGGCCTGTAAATGCTGACGTGGACTGGTTGGGAATGGCCTGTTTCTGTTTTGTAACTTCCCTGTATTTCTAAGGTTGAGTACCAGTTTTAGGTCTGGTTTAATCTGTACCTAGTCAATTGACCTGCTTATGCATTAAATTCTTTGGCCTCCTTATCTCGAGAGACAATGGATAAGCGCCTGGAGGTGGTCAGTGGATTGTGAAGCAGCGCCTCGAGTGGCTATCAAGGCCAATTCTAGAGTGACAGGCCCTTCCACAGGTGCTGCAGAGAAATTTGTTTGTCGGGGCTGTTACACAGTTGGCTCTCCCCTTGCACCTCTGTCTTTTTTCCTGCCAACTACTAAGTCTCTTCGACTCGCCACACTTTAGCCCAACCTTTATGGCTGCCCGCCAGCTTTGGCGGACGCTGGCAACTGACTCCCACGACTTGTGATCAATGTCACAGGATTTCATGTCGCGTTTGCAGACGTCTTTAAAGCGGAGACATGGACGGCCGGTGGGTCTGATACCAGTGGCGAGCTCGCTGTACAATGTGTCTTTTGGGATCCTGCCATCTTCCATGCGGCTCACATGGCCAAGCCATCTCAAGCGCCGCTGACTCAGTAGTGTGTATAAGCTGGGGATGTTGGCCGCCTCGAGGACTTCTGTGTTGGAGATATGGTCCTGCCACCTGATGCCAAGTATTCTCCGGAGGCAGCGAAGATGGAATGAATTGAGACGTCGCTCTTGGCTGACATACGTTGTCCATGCCTCGCTGCCATAGAGCAAGGTACTGAGGACACAGGCCTGATGCACTCGGACTTTTGAGTTCCGTGTCAGTGTGCCATTTTCCCCCACACTCTTGGCCAGTCTGGACATAGCAATGGAAGCCTTTCCCATGCGCTTCTTAATTTCTGCATCGAGAGACAGGTTACTGGTGATAGTTGAGCCTAGGTAAGTGAACTCTTGAACCACTTCCAGAGCGTGGTCACCGATATTGATGGATGGAGCATTTCTGACGTCCTGCCCCATGATGTTCGTTTTCTTGAGGCTGATGGTTAGGCCAAATTCATTGCAGGCAGCCACAATCCTGTCGATGAGGCTCTGCAGGCACTCTTCAGTGTGAGATGTTAAAGCAGCATCGTCAGCAAAGAGGAGTTCCCTGATGAGGACTTTCCGTACTTTGGACTTCGCTCTTAGACGGGCAAGGTTGAACAACCTGCCCCCTGATCTTGTGTGGAGGAAAATTCCTTCAGAGGACTTGAACGCATGTGAAAGCAGCAGGGAGAAGAAAATCCCAAAAAGTGTGGGTGCGAGAAGACAGCCCTGTTTCACGCCACTCAGGATAGGAAAGGGGTCTGATGAGGAGCCACCATGTTGAATTGTGCCTTTCATATTGTCATGGAATGAGGTGATGATACTTAGTAGCTTTGGTGGACATCCAGTCTTTTCAAGTAGTCTGAAGAGACGAGGTCAAAGGCTTTGGTGAGATCAATGAAAGCAATGTAGAGGGTCATCTGTTGTTCACGGCATTTCTCCTGTATCTGACGAAGGGAGAACAGCATGTTGACGGTCGATCTCTCTGCACGAAAGCCACATTGTGCCTCAGGGTAGACTCACTCGGCCAGCTTCTGGAGCCTGTTCAGAGCGACTCGAGCAAAGACTTTCCCCACTATGCTGAGCAGGGAAATTCCACGGTAGTTGTTGCAGTCACCGCGGTCACCTTTGTTTTTATAGAGGGTGATGATATTGGCATCGCGCATGTCCTGTGGTACTGCTCCCTCGTCCCAGCACAGGAATAGCAGTTCATGTAGTGCTGAGAGTATAGCAGGCTTGGCACTCTTGATTATTTCAGGGGGAATGCTGTCCTTCCCAGGGGCTTTTCCGCTGGCTAGAGAATCAGTGGCATCACTGAGTTCCGATTTGGTTGGCTGTATGTCCAGCTCGTCCATGACTGGTAGAGGCTGGGCTGCATTGAGGGCAGTCTCAGTGACAACATTCTCCCTGGAGTACAGTTCTAGGTAGTGCTCAACCCAGCGGTCCATTTGTTTGCGTTGGTCAGTGATTATGTCCCCTGATTTAGATTTGAGGGGGATTAAATTAAATTATGACAGTTGTATCTGTCCAAATTGATCCACTGTGAAAAAGAACTTCCATCTAAATGTTGCTGCCAAATTAACTATTCATTTCAATAGGCTATGCTCTAATGGAATTCCTACCAGAAGTTTGAGTGTTTCAATTCCATTTTGCTTGCCCTCTTTGACCGCGTTTTGTCAGTTCTTGGGTAGACTGTTACATGGAATACTACATATCAGCAGAGTGCTCCATCTAGACAAAAAAAGGGAATAAAGTCTGTGATGGCTTCCCAATGGTTTTGTTGATTACCCTGCTTCGAATGTAACTGAGCCAAATATCCAGTGTTTGATTCCTGGTCTGTGTTAACTTGGCTCATGTTGCCTCGGGGGGCAGTAGGGAAACTACAATTTTTTTTATTCCTTCATGAGATGTGAGCATCACTGGTAAGGCCAGCATTTGTTGCCCATCCCAAACTGCCCTCGAAGTGCTGGTGAGCCTCCTTCTTGAACTGCTGCAGTCCATGTGATGATACCTACAGTGCTGTTAGCAAGGGAGTACCAAGTTTTTGACCCAGAGACAGTGAAGGAATGGCAATATAGTTCCAAGTCAGGATGGTGTGTGGCTTGTGTTATGACTGCTGGACTTTGTAGCATGGTTATGTTTTAAAAAACTGATCTTTAATGCAGTGTAAAATAGACATTTACAGGAAACATGTGACCTCATTTGAAATCTGCCGAGAGACAAGCCAAGGTCTCGGTTACCATGCGAACAAGGAACCCAGTTCAAAGACCCTTTTGAAAGCAGGGTGCATGGTTGTAACACCTAGAGGACAATGGGTTTTGGTTTCCCAGACTCTGATTGTAAACAGGGAGCCAGAGGCTCGAAAATGCAAATTTGAGTTGCAATTTTTAACACCTGGAAGGCCCAGGTGGTTTTGCTATGGGCACCATAAAAGGCAAATGACTATTGACTTTTGATCGGGATAAATTTTAAAGGCTTTCCTAGGTCTGGAAGCTGAAAGGAAGAAATGAGGACCATTTCAGTGGCGCAGCCCAAAGAGAAAGAGAGAGAGAAACAGCTCCTCTCAGATCACCAATACAACAAAAGGCTGCTAAGATTTGAATCCGGTTTGAAAGTCGAGTTTTGCAGAGGATAAAGGCCAACGGGGTCACCAGAGGTTGCCTTATTAATGGAAGTCTGGTCAAATATGCTCGGAAGAAGTGAGTGAAGAGGATGTTGGCTTTAAGAAGAACACTGGTCCCATTGCAGCTGGATACCTTTTTCGATGAGAACACTTGTGTAATGTATAAATGTGGTGTGGGGTTTTCAAGTGTGTTAAGTTAATAGGAAATACCTTTCTCTGTAATTTAGTGTATTAGCTCCAGCTATGGATAAAATAGCAAGGGAAGGAGGATCCCTTCAAGCCTTAGTCGGCAACCCACCTAGGAGAGAGAAACTCTAAATCCAAACCTATGGCTTGCAGACCTCGCTGTTGCCGTCCCAGTTCACTAGGCCATGACAGATGAGCTCCAGGCTTAAAGGGTGGGGTCAGTCAGCGCAAACTGTGCTCCACCTTAAAGCACCACTGCGCAGGCATTAAGTTACCCACTAAGTACTGTTAAGTTAATGTTGATTTTTAGTTTAGTTATAGCAAAATTCTAAAATGTGAAATCTTGTGTATTTCTTTAATCGGTCTGGGGAGTTCATATCTCTTGTTATTAAACTTAACGGTCTCTACTGAGGCCGTAACACTTGGAGGGGAGCTTGTAGGTAGTGGCGTTACCATGTGTCTGCTGCCTTTGTCCTTCTAGGTGGTAGAGTTCGGTGATTTGAAGAGTGAGGGGTTACTCGCCTTAGAATTCCCAGCCTCTGACTTACTTTTGTAGGCACAGTATTTATATGCTGGTTCAGTTAAATTTCTGGTCAGTGGTAACCCCAAGATGTTGATGGTGGGGAATTGAGTGATGGTAATGCAGTTGAACGTCAAGGGGAGAAGGTTAGATTCTGTCCTGTTGGAGATGGTCATTGCCTGGCACCAATGTTATTTGCCGCTTATCAGCCCAAGCCCAGAAATACTATACGTCAGCTCCTGATCCAGTGTCACCTGCAAACACATGCGTGAACCTCCAGTGCAGATAGGCTCAAGCTCAGTGGTGATGCCCGCAGTTTGTGAAGCAGTCTGTTAACCATGAATGTAGAACCCAGCATAACTCAGCACCTTCAGGAGAGGAGGAGAGAAAATTAGAGAGGCAAAAATTGGGATTAAAGGTTTTCCTTGTATCAGTCAATCGAAGAACAGAACTGAAAGGAGCCATGGTCAGTCCTTAACCCATTCTGTTCCCTTTAGATCTGATGATGAATGTTCTGTGGATTCAAGTCATGCTTATGCAGTGACACTGCAGTGGTGCATGTGGTACTGTACTGCTGGAGCCTCAGCAACACACTATCCATGGAGTGAGTCTCTCACCTACAGATCTGTTTCTTTCTTGGCTTTCTGTCAGGACTAGTGTGACAAGAATGATGCCTGCAAAGTATGTATTAATGGAGTTTAGTTGGCTTCTGGCTATAAAAGAGCCAACACCTGTTTAAATAAAGTGACAGTCAGTATATTATATCTGGTGAAGGGCTCGGAGATGCAATTCTGGCCAAAGTTGTCTTGAAAGATCCTTGAATTTATTTCAAGTCAAAAGAATGATGCACAGAAGATAAATTATCTTGGACTGAAATTATCAAAGCTGTTGCCATAATGCTGGCTTGTGAAAGACAGTTGTAGACTATGCTTCTCTACAGAGGTCTCCAGTGATGGGCTGTTGCTTTGCATTTATATTAAGCATTGCCTCCAGAGGCAACCCATTTAATATAAACGAAGCACAGACATTCAGCTTGGATTGTGGCTTTCCAATTTTTCTTCACATTGCACACTTGTACGGATTGTGCCCCACTGGACGTGGTTTCTTATAACTGTTCCATTAAGTTGTTATTTATGCAGCAGGCTGTCATGGCAGGTGAGTGAATCTCAGCAGTTTACTGTATCATCATGAGGTCTGGAGGCCATTTGCACCAACTTCTCTGTGACAAAATTGCGAATAGAATTTGCCTTTAAGGTTAAATGAAGGCTGCTTTCTTTGCTGGATACAACATGGAAGACCAGGGACAAGCAGGCTCAAGAAATGGGAAATTCCTGTTAAGAATCAGCTTAAAAATACTGAAGGATGCCGTTTGAATAGATGTTTTGTAATTTCTAAATTTGGGCACGGAGAAAATGCAAAAGATCAGACCAACCAGTCTCATTTGCTGTTTACCTGCATGTGTGCAAAAAGTTCTTGTGCTCTTTGTGCCTCTGGACATTAATCCATGGTTTGACTGGTCTGTAAAGCTCTAGCATTTGTGTTCTGCATCAGAAGAAAACTACTATTGGGAGTAAGACCATTTCAGTTTCACACAGCGATTGAAAAGGTCTTGCTAAAATAGAATTATTACTTGGACTGTTTTTTTTTCTCTTTCTGCTGAGAAGTACCTGACCTTTATTTGGCAATACCTAACAATGACGCCAATGTAATTTGTCTTCATACATGTTGACGTGTACATAGAGACTTGCAATCCATCACTGTTCAGCATCTCTGCGTAGATCTGAAGCAAAACAATTGGTTGGATTGTGACCAATGTTTCTTCTAATTTCTCTTCTGTGCGTGGCCTGTTTGTTTCACTGCACTGTTCCTTTAAGATCGCTGCCTGACTGAGCATGTGTGCATCTTAAAGGGATCGTTGGTTGTGTACGACCTGTTTGTCCCGAGCGGTAAATTCCAGATTGCTGTGTGGCTGAACACCTGCACAGCTTAGCGGAAACATTGATTGTGACCTTTGACTAGTATGGTGTGTGTAATAAGGATATGTGTTGCTGAACCATTGATAGCCATTCTTAAGATACAGGGCTATTTTCTGTGAATTCTTAAATTCTTAATGTACTAGGTTGCATCGGAAGCCCGTCTATGGCATTACAATGATTTCATTTAGAAATAGAGACGGGGAACGTCATTTGATACGTCTAATTTATTCCATAGAAACTGACAAATCCTGATTACATAATTTAACTCTGTTGAATAATTTGAGTTTTTGCCTCTTTTGCTCACCAGAGAAAAGAACTCCAGGCACTAACTGCTCCTTGTGTGAAGATGCGCTTTTTGCCATTGATTCTAAACTTGCCTTTTTGTCCTGTATCCAATTTCATATAGTGCTATAGTAGAGCTTGACCAAAAATAATGAAACCTGTGCCAAGTTAGGTTGGGTTCATTGCACCACCCATCTTCCTTTCAATATTGTTCTCTGTTTCTGTCATGCATTGGACTTTCTTTGCCCTGTTCCGGCTTTTCTCCATCTCACTGCTTTGCTTCTCATGTGTAAAAGCTTAGTTCCATTGTAGGAATCAATTTTCCAGGACTGATATCTTTGCCCCTAGTGTCAGTTATTATCTTCTGTACATGTTTTAACACCATCTCTCATTTAATCATTTACTAAATAAATGATCCGTAATTGTTCCTTGCTTTAAATTGACATGGATAATGAGGGATGTGGAGAGATTGGGTTTACTGCTCACAGGATCGTTAAACTACCAATTTATCCATTGAAGGAACACTTTTATGCTGCAGCTCAGTGATTCTTTTTGTCAGTCCCTGCTATATCTTACAAGTCTCCTGATCTATCAAAGAAGTTGGTGGAGTACCTTATGCCATGCAAACAACCCTCCTGTTACAGACTGACGACCTAACTGCAGTGCTCCATTGCCTCTGGGAGGTCTACCTGCTTTGCCCAAGATTGTGAGCCAGCAAAAGTGAACTGCTTTCCTCCCAGATGATTTGTAAGGCCACTTTACGTAGATGTGATGGGGGTAGTGAATGGATACTGAGAGAATATATGTATGCCACTGATAAAACCTTTCATTGATGGATGCCTTTTCTGTTTCCTTGTCAGTTTTCAGTTGACAGTGGAAATGTTTGATTATCTGGAATGTGAGCTCAACCTTTTCCAGGCAGGTGAGTTGGGATTTAGTAGCCATCTGTATTTGTTTTTAAACTGAATTGAGTACTGAGTATGATTTTTTTTTTTCTTTTTCTCATGATTTTATCTGTGCCCTTGATTCTTGCCACATTTCACAGCATTACATCAACCAAGTTAGTCCTAATGCAGCCTACTTGAGTTCTCAAAATGTTGCCATGGACCTGACTGCTGGGAGATGCAATGGGTGATAGCCCTACTAGCTTTTAAAAGCTGGCGAAATGTGATGATCAGTTGCAGGCTGACCTATAATCCTGACCACTTGGTTTAGTTGGCAGAACTCTCACCTCTGAGTCAGAAGAATTTTGAATTTACACTCACTCCAAGACTGAGCACACATTTTAGGCAGACACACCAATGCAGTACTGAGGAACTGTTGCCTTGTCAGACATGCCATGCTAAGGATGAGAAGTTAACTTGAGGCTATTCCACTGCTCTGTCTGTTTTGATCCAGCTGAAAAATATCCAACAGCGCTAGTTGAAGAGCAGGTTCACCCAGCGTCCTCCCACAATGAACACCATAAAAAAACATATTTAATTGGAATTGATCTCCGTTTCTGTTTGTGGGCCCATGCAGTGTTGCGCTTTCCCACATAATAACAGTGACTGCCCTTCAAACAAATAACCGTCGGACTTGAAGGACTTTGGGATGTCTTCAGAGATATGATAAGGTGTCAATTGCATGGAGCATTCTGGTCTTTCATGCCTGTTTGATATCTACTCCCTGCAAAGAAAAGAATTCTGTGAAGCAGAATAAAAAGGCAATACCTTGAATTATATAGTGTGTCTATATAGATATATCTAACTAGCTATCGAGAAATTTTCAATCTGTCACACTTGAGACATCACACTTTTTCTACAAATGTGAAGCAATCTATTTTTTAAGAATAAAAGCAAGGCAATAATTTTTTTATTTAGAGATACAGCATTGAAACAGGCCCTTCGGCTCACCAAGTCTGTGCCGACCATCAACTACCCATTTATACTAATCCTACATTAATCCCATATTCCTACCACATCCCCTCAATTCCCCTACCACCTACCTATACTAGGGGCAATTTACAATGGCCAATTTACCTATCAACCTGCAAGTCTTTGGCTGTGGGAGGAAACCGGAGCACCTGGCGGAAACCCACGCGGTCACAGGGAGAACTTGCAAACTCCACACAGGCAGTACCCAGAATCGAACCCGGGTCGCTGGAGCTGTGAGGCTGCAGTGCTAACCACTACGCCACTGTGCTGCTAATTTACAGGAAAACAACCACTATTTAATTGACCTAAAGATGTTCACTTGAACCTATAGCCTTGAAACATAACAGTGCCTTAGGAACAGAATAAGAAATTGTATGTTAAATGGTAATGTGCTCCTGTCCTCATCAAACAGCGTATTCTCTGACTTGCTATGAACAACATTATAGGAGTTCTGCTTGTGTGTTATAAAAGGTAAGAAACATGGTTCTAGCAGCGTACAGTCACATCTCTCATTCAGGTAACTCTTCATTCTCTCAATCCCTCTCTTGAAAATGTTATCTTGTAATCTCAACATCAGACTGCATGCTAGGGTTCACTGGTACCTTACTAATCATCATGGGCAAGTTCACATTTTTCTTAATGTTCGTAATGGGCCATTTATCCTTTTTAAGAATTTGTTCTGAAGAAATATCATAGATTGTTTAGTGTTGAAAGACAAAGTCTTGGGTATTGGCAAGGCCAATTCTGTAAGATTTGGCTTTTCATACTCCTTTTGGTATTGCTGTAAACATTGCATTCAAAAGTCAGCATTCTGTCAACACAAACAGTGGAAAGTAGCTGAACTGAAGCAAATTCCCTTTAATTTTCTTTTGAAGTTGTATTTTAGATGAATGTTACTATGGAATCTACAGTCTACCAATGTGGTGTGCAAAATCCTAATCACATACATTACTTAAATGTGAGCAATACAGGGTTCAGGGTTCACATTGTCCAATCATAATAGATACAAATGTATTTTTCTTTTAAGTTTCATTCAATTCAGAAGTTTCCAATCGAATGGCCCCCTTAACTAAGAGTTAAGGAGCCATTCACAGCGGATACACAGTACATTCAAATTACAGGAAGCCCTGTTATTTACATGGATGTGGCCATTAATAATGTAAATCAGTGAACCAATTTGTTTTTGAATCAAAGAACATTGTGTATTACAAAAAATGAAAGCAATCCAAAATTTCTGTCAATTCTTAAAATATTCCAACAGTTGGATATGTAGGGATGTTTCTCAATTAACTATTAGTTTTGTAGGATATTTTATTAAATGCTGCTATCATGCTCTAAACAGTGAAACATTGTGCATGGGCTGAGGTAAATTGGCTTGTTTCTGCCTGGCAGAGCCTGTGAATATGATGCCACAATATGTAATGCACAGAAAGGATGTGGTTAAAAGCTTGAAATAACCAGATGACATCATTGAGGGATGTGCATGGTTTGCTAACCTAGGGATCACTGGATTTGTCACCAGATTTAGATTTCTTCTTAACAAAGCCTCTTGTGAATACCTCACTCATGCTGATTTTTAACAATGATGAACTTCCAGTACGCATGTCTAATCTTTTGAAGAGGAGTATCAATGTCAGGATATCTTTCCCAATCTCTTGAAATGGAAAGATTTAAAGTGAGATTAACCATTCCAGTTGTTTCTAGATGGTATATTTTCCATGGTGGATGGCACTGGAGTGGGGTGGGAGACCAAAAACTTGGGCAGAAATCCATAGAAGTGACTCTGTTGGACATGGTGTAACTGGCCATTTAGGATACACAATTAGCTTTTTCAACTTACGGGAACTATTTACATTAATGTGGCTCTTAATATTGTCAAATCTGTACCACTTTTGCACTGCTGTCACGCCTGCCCATACAAAAATGGGAAAGAACTTCATTTAAATGTCATAATGGATGTAAATTGGACAGAGCTTGATTTCCCGTCCAGTTAGGACAGGATGTGGCTGTACACTGGAAGCATTGAAACTGGACATAATTAAGATACAGAGTGAGCATATTCATTTAAGGAAGGTAGCTGCAATTGCTTGGATGAGGTTAGAAATTAAAATGAGAATTTAAAAAGCTTTTGAAAAATCTAGGGCTAACATTATGAAAGAAAATCAAGCTGAACATAGAAAATATGAAGGGAAGGAAAAAAAATTAGGAAGGCTAAAAGGAGGATGAACTTTTCAGCACAGAATGAGATAATTTAGTCCATTATATTTGTGCTGTCTTTTTGCTGTGGCATTCCAAAAGTAATCCTGCTACCCTACACTCGAATCTTCCTCTGTTTCAAATATTTACCTAATTTTTTTTTTTAAAAGATGCAACACTCTGCCTCCTCCATTTCCTGCTCCCAACAACCCTCAATAATTGGGCAATGCACTTCTGAGTTACCGCACTGATAATTTAATTAAACCAAACATGTTTATTGTACACTCTAAATACACACTGCTGATGTTTTCTGATTTATTGCTTTTGGGGACATATCCAATGCATTTTCTGTGGATTCTGAGGGAATAGGTTATTTAAGAGGTTAAGTTTTAGTGCTGAACTGCAGCAGTGGATCGCTGAATGTGCTTTAGTCTGCAAAGTTGTTGCTGTAGTTCCATGCGGTGAATCACTGTTTCCTTTTATTTTGTAGTCTTCAGCTCCCTGGACATGTCAAGATCGGTCTCTGTAACAGCAGCTGGCCAGTGTCGATTGGCTCCTCTAATCCAGGTTATTCTTGACTGCAGCCACCTATATGACTACACTGTTAAACTCCTCTTCAAATTGCATTCCTGTAAGTATGAATGTATAATTTGCTCAAAAGATGCCTAGTGTCACGAATTTTTCTTGCAGGGCAAGACAAGTACATATTCTGTTGTTCAGCACCATATAATTAGAATGGGCAAGTTGGCTGCAGGCCTACAACAGTGGGGAGTGCGTTATTGAAGAGGTTATATGTTATATCATTTGCTCTATACAGGTTACCCTTTTTCTTGTTGAAATTTTCCTGCCCTCATTTCCAAAAGGCTATATCAGCTACCAGAAGGGAAATAGCAAAAAAAAAATCTAATTATTGTACTGAAACAGAACAAACTTGCTAGTTAACAAATCCCCTTGTGGAGTCCAGTTTTAAAATATGATGTTCAGCAATCTCTCTTGCAGCTAGTGACCAAATTGGTATCATTGGACTAATGCTGAGATTTTCAGTCACAAGGGTCATTTATGTTATCCGGAAAACAACCTAACTGAAAAACGAGTTGCATCTGACAAATGACTCAGACAGCCACCTATTAATGCAGTCTTATTTCCTTTTTCCTTGTCTTTCCCTATTCTCTCCGTTTTTTCCTCAATTCGTGCCTGGAAACTATGGGATTGGCACATGTTTGAGGAGAGTTGGGAGGTTACCTTACCTGATGTACATCTCTTCCATTTAACTGGGTGTCTAAGTGACTGGGCTGTGGACCTCTCTGATTTGTTGTCCCTGTGTTCTTCTATCAAGCTGCTGTGGAAGGAAGAAGAGAGAACTGTATGCCAAGGGTGCAGTCATAAAATCTGTCTATAGATTGACTGCACACTGCCATTAAAGCCATGTGATGGAACCTCTATGCCCACGCATACAGCTATAGCAATGGTACAAACTATCATCTGTAGGTAGCTGCAAACATTGTGGATCATGAAAAAAGAACAGATAGTTTGCAATTTTTTTTAGTCACATAATATACCAGTAACTGCAGAACATTCCATGTTTAAACAATGGAGGCAGCTAAGACAGCTGTTATAGGTGAAGAGAGTGGGTTGAGGTGTCAGGGCTATGGGATCATTGAGTCTGGGTGGCAGGGATCTGCGGGGATGGCAGGTTTGATTGGGAAAATAGTGTTCATCAGGATTATCACCTTGTTCACATTTTTCAAACTAAGCTGTTGAGGATACCAGCTTTCTGTCTGTCCATAGCATAGTCATCTTACTTAGTCTCATATAAATGTTGGAACTTGAGTACAAATTCAGAATATAATTTAGGATTCAGCCTTGGCATTCATATATTTAGGAAGCAATTATTTTTTATCCATCAGCTGACTTGGTTACTTGATGTTACTCCACTAAATTCATTCTGATTCATGAACTAGCAAAAGAGATCTGGATAATTATCTGAAGAGAAAAAATTTGCAGGGCTATGGGGAAAAGGAAGGGGAGTGGGATTAGGTGAGTTGCTCCTGCAGAAAGCCAGCACAGACACACTGGGCTGAATGGCCTCCTTCTGTACTGTAACCATTCTATGATAAATTATAAGTTAGGAAAAGATTAATTGTTTTAAGCAACCTGCACCACACACAGTGATCAGGAATGCATTTGATTTTCAACTATTTTAAGCAACGTTCCCTTTTGGGAAACACTTTCAAAACAATTAACATTTTTATATGTGATGCAACTAATCCAATTAGCTGTGTTTATGCTTTCCTACTAAACTGCTTTATTGAAGTATCAGCTTTAAAATTACATTTTCTTGCCAGGTCTCCCAGCAGACACATTACAAGGCCATAGAGACAGATTCCATGAACAGTTCAGAAAGTAAGTAGAAATGAGCACTTTGCTTATCTGCTCCTGTCAATGCCTTACCTCAGAGTAATTAATGTTTTGAAAACAGGATGAAGATTGTCTATATTATAGTCCATCATTCTTTGCCATTTCTAGTATAATGTGTATCCCAGCAACCACTTTGTGTTTTTGCTGAGTATGGGTGCTTTTGAAGTCAGCTTCCTCTAAAGCACTGCCTGGGCAAGAGTTTCTTTCTATAATGTAATGTCTTGATATCTGTGAGAACTACTATTTAAATTGTGTAGTGCTTTTGATGATGCAAAATATCCAAAGCACTTCACAATTTTCTGTCAGATTTGAGAAAGAGTAAGCACCCATCCAAAACTAATCCCACTTCCCCGCACTTGGCCTGTAGCCTTGTATGCTGTGGCGTTTCAAGTGCTCCTATAAATACTACTTAACTGTCGTGAGTGTTCCTGCCTCTACCACCCCTTCAGGCAGTGTGTTCCAGCTTCCAACCACCCTCTGGGTGAAAATTTTTTTTCCTCAACTCCCCTCTAAACCTCCTGCCCCTTACCTTAAATCTATGCCCCCTAGTTATTGACCTCTCCGCTAAGGGCAAAAGTTTCTTCCTGTCTATCCTATCAATGTCCCTCATAATTTTGTATACCTCAATCAGGTCTCCGCTCCAAGGAAAATAACCCTAGCCTATCCAGTCTCACTTCATAGCTGAAATGCTCCATCCCAGGCAACATCCTGGTGAATCTCCTCTACACCCTCTCCATTGCAATCACATCCTTCCTATAGTGTGGTGACCAGAACTGTACACAGTACTCCAGCTGCGGCTTAACCAGCGTTTTATACAGTTTCATCATGACCTCCCCGCTCTTATATTCTATGCCTTTCATGACACAAGATGTCCCAAAGCGCTTTACAGATAATGAAGTACTTCTGAAGCATTGTCACTGTCGTAATGTAGGGAACGTGTAGGAATGAATTTAAGGGAGGTGGCCAGAGGGGTGCTGAACAAGATGGGTTTTAATGTGGAAGGGATGTAATGAGGATGTGTTTAACTAACTTGCTGGAGTTTTTTGAAGGGGTAACTGAGAGGGTTGATGAGGGCAATGCTGTTGATGTGGTGTACGTGGATTTCCAAAAGGCTTTTGATACAGTGTCATACAACAGACTTGTGAGCAAACCTGTAGCTCATGGAATACAAGGGACAGTAGCAACATGCATATGAAATTGGCTGTGAGACAGGAAACAGAGAGTAGTGGTTAATGGATGTATTTTGGGCTGGAGGAAGGTATGTAGTGGAGTTCCCCAGGGGTCAGTGTTGGGACCCTTGCTCTGCCTGATATATATTAATGACCTAGACCTTGGTGTACAGGACACAATTTCAAAATTTGCATGTGATACAAAACTTGGAACAATTGTGAACTGTGAGGAAGATAGTGTAGAACTTCAAAAGGACATAGACAAGCTGGTGGAATGGGTGGACAAGTGACAGATGAAGGTCCATGTGGGAAAATGTGCAAGTGATTCATTTTGGTAGGAAGAACATGGAGAGACAACATAAAATAAAGAGTATAACTCTAAAGCGGGTGCAGGAGCAGAGGGACCTGGGTGTATATGTGCATAAGTCATTGAAGGTGGCAGGACAGGTTGAGAAAGCGGTCAATAAACCATACAGTATCCTCGGCTTTATTAATAGGGGCATAGAGTACAAGAGCAAGGAGGTTATATTGAAATAATATAAGACGCTAGTCCAGCCTGAGCTGGAGTATTGCGTCCGGTTCTGGGCACCGCATTTAAGGAAAGAAGTGAAGGCATTGAAGAGAGTGCAGAAAAGATTCACGAGAATAGTTCCAGGGATGAGGAACTTCATTTACGAAGATAGATTGAAGAAGTTGGAACTATTTTCCTTGGAGAAGAGAAGGCTGAGAGGAGATTTGATAGAGGTATTCAAAATCATGAGGGGTCTGGACAGAGTAGGTAGGGAGAAACTGTTCCCACTCATGAAAGGAGCGAGAGGGCACAGATTGAAGGTAATCGGTAAAAGAAACAATGGCGACATGAGGAAAAACTTTTTCACGCAGTGAGTGCTTAAGATCTGGAATGAACTGCCAGAGAGTGTGGTGGAGGCAGGTTCAATCGAGGCATTCAAAAGGGAATTAGATAGTTATCCGAAAAGGAAGAATGTACAGGGTTATGGGGAATGACACTAAATGAATTGCTCACTCCGAGAGCCGGTGCAGACATGATGGGCTGTATGGCCTCCTTCTGTGCTGTAGCAATACTGTGATACAAACTCTGTACCCATGCTACTGATTCCCTGCCCCTGCTGTTCCCTCCTGCTCCCTCCTGCTTTATGCGCCTGGGGTTGTATCAGATGGTTCTCCAATTTCATATCATATTCAACCCCAAGCTGAACTTCTGACCCCACATCCCCTCCATCACAAAGATCTTCTTCCATTTCCATAATATTGTCTGCCTTCACCCATAATTCAGCTCATTAGCTGCTGAAACCCACATATATGCCTTTGTTATCTCCAAACTCGACAATTTCATTGTTGTCCCGGCCAACTTCCCATTCGCCACTCTCTCTAAACTTTAGTTCATCCAAAATTCAACTGAAAATAAATAGCCTATTCCACATCAGACCCACTCCCCCATTACTCCTTTCCTTGTTAACCTGTATTGAATCCTGGTCCCTCAATAACTCTAATTTAAAATTCTCAACCTTGTGTTTACATCTCTTCAAGGACTTGTTTAGTTTAGTTTAGAGATACAGCACTGAAACAGGCCCTTCAGCCCACCGAGTCTGTGCCGACCATCAACCACCCATTTATACTAATCCTACACTAAATCCATATTCCTACCACATCCCCACCTGTCCCTATATTTCCCTACCTGTCCTAGGGGTAATTTATAATGGCCAATTTACCTATCAACCTGCAAGTCTTTGGCATGTGGGAGGAAACCGGAGCACCCGGAGAAAACCCACGCAGACACAGGGAGAACTTGCAAACTCCACACAGGCAGTACCCAGAATTGAACCCGGGTCACTGGAGCTGTGAGGCTGCGGTGCTAACCACTGCGCCACTGTGCCTCCTGATCTATGTAATCTTCTCCAGTCCTGCAACCCACCTCAAACTCTCTATTCAGCCCACTCTGGTCTCTTAATCTTTCTCTCCTGCTTTGTGTGCCTACATTGGAAATTGTGTCTTCAACCAACTAGACCCTGGAATTCCTTCCCTAAATCTCTGCACCTCTCTGCTTTTTAAGCCTATCCTTAAAACCTTCCTCTTTGTCACCCTCAAGTAACTCCTTCTTTGGCCCGGTGTCAGTTTTTCTCTGATATTGCTTCTGTGAAGCACTTTGGGACATTTTTTTTCTGCAATATAGGTGCTTTATAAATGCAGGTTGGTAGGGTATTGATGTTTCGAGCTCTCTATAGCCAAGAGTAATTTGAGATGGGAAATTAAGCGTGGTGAGAAGAGTAGAGCACAACAGTATGTTGGCTTAAGTGTTGTTATTCCTGTAGCGTAGTTGCAAAATTACACTCAATATGCCTTGTGACAACACTGTTAAGGGTTTGGAGCATGTGCAGTATGACAACTTTAACTCGACCTTTAATGGCATTTGTGTGCTTAATTTTACTGGGTTTTTTGCAGACTGAAAGAATTATTTTATAGATCCAGCAACTTACAATATTTCAAGCGGCTGATCCAGATTCCACAGCTCCCAGAGGTAAGCTCCTTTTGAAGATTAAAAATAGACTCATACACTGTGCATATTCTGTGGAAAGCAAACATTTAAATTGTTACTGCTGAGAAGGAGATGATAACACCAACACCAGCTGATGTGTGTTCAGTTGGCAGCTCGCAGACTGTTTTCAAATCTGTCTCGTACTATCGCATCTCGTAGGCAGTGAAAATAAAAGAACCACTGAATATTATGCATTAAAAAGCCAAATGAGGCCAACGCACATTGAAATGTGAATTTCTTAGTCTTGTGCATGACAGTACTGTGCTAGGATTGCCACATTTATCATGATGCATAGGAAATGCCGTTGCACGTCTTATTGAAATCTAGAAGGCCATTTAGTCGTGTCGAGTGGCAGAAACCACCTTGTGGTCACCAGTCTCTCAGAAACTGACCCGAATGAGCATGTTACAAGATACTAACACATGGAGAGGTTTAGATGCTTTTATAAGTCACTTGAGAATAGCTAGAAGATGTATGAATGCAACCCAGTTCCACTGTTTATGATGTAACAGGTAGTGGGTAGGTTACTTTGTAGTTGTGGTGATGTAATGTCTGCCAGGGCTGTGGAGACTGCCATTGTCTGTAAATGTTCAGTGTAAGCATTGTGTTATGTCATGTGGCAGAACAAGGCTTTTGTCGGTTCGAATTACTGTGTCAAAACAAGAAGTACAGAGATGCAAAATAATGTTTTGTGGAAATGAAATAGCCTCTTCTCTTGATTATACTGCGTGGTGTGGCATGGGTACATATGAACATACAAACAAATCTGCGATTGCTGCATATCCCTCAATATCTTCGCTTAACAGAAATCTATCATTCTCCATTATAAATTAACAATTGATCAAGCATCAATTGCCATTTGCAGAAGAGAGTTCCAAACTTCTACCACCTTTTGCTAATGTCTTCTCATATTTTAACCCTTGGAGGCCAGCAATCATTCTGGTAAATCCACACTGCACTTCCTTCAAGGCTAATATATCCTTCCTAAGGTGTGGTGCCCAGAACTGTTCATAGTCTAACCAGAGCTCTATAGCTGTAGAATGACTTCTACTCCTTTATATTTTAATCCTCTAGATATAAAGGCCAACATCGCATGAATCTTTTTGATTATTTTCTGTACCTGTTCATGGTATTTTAATGATCGTTATATCTGGATCCTCGTCTCTTTGAACCTCAACTATTTCTAGCTTTTCACCATTTAGAAAGTACTCCGTTCTATCCTTTTTAGGTCCAAGTTGGATGACGTCGCATTTGTCTACATTGGAAAACCATTTGCCGCGGAGTTAAGTTACTGTCTGCAGGACACCTAGCCTTGGCTGTGCTCTTTCACCATAGTATTTATCTGGCTGGTCCAGTTAATTTTCTGGCCAACTGTAACCCCCAGGATGTTGGTGGAGGATTCAGCAATGATAATGTTGTTGAATGTCATGGGGGAGATTCTCTCTGTGGAGATGGTCATTGTCTGGCACATATGTGGCATGAATGTTACTTGCCATTTATCAGCCAAAGCCTGAATGTTTTCCAGGTCTTGCTGCGTGCGGCCATGGACTGCTTCAGTATTGGAGGATTTGAGAACGAAACTGAACACCGTGCAATCATCAGTGACTATTGCCACCTTTGACCTTATGATGGAGGAAAAATCATCAATGAAGCAGCTGAAGATGGTTAGGCCTCAGATACTGTCCTGAGGAACTCCTGCATTGATGTCCTGGGGCTGAAATGATTGGCCTCCAATAATCACAACCACCTTCGTTTTTGACTTCAACCAGTGGAGAGTTTCTCCCCCGATTCCCATTCCGTTTTACTGGGGCTCCTTGATGCCACACTCAGTCAAATGCTGCCTTGATATCAGAAGCAGTCACTCTCACTTTACCTCTGGAATTCAGTTGTTTTGTCCCTGTGTGGAGCAAGGCTTTAATGAGGTCCAGAGATGAGTGGCCCTGGCAGAATCCAAACTGAGCATTGATGAGCAGATTGTTGGTGAGCATGTGCCACTTGATAGCACTGTCGACGACACCTTCCATCATTTTGCTTATGTTTGAAAGTAGGCTGATGGGGTGGTAAATGGCTAGATTGAATTTGTCCTGCTTTTTGTGGGCAGAGCACACCTGGGCAATTTTCCACATTGTTGGGTCGATGCCAGACTTGTAGTTGTACTGGAACAGCTTGGTTAGGGGCGCAGCTAGTTCTGAAGCACAAATGCTCAGCACTAATCCAGGATGTTTTCTGGCCAGTAGCTTTGGCTGCACCCTTTGCGCTCATCTGTTTCTTGATATAATATGGAGTGAATCAAACTCTCAGAAGACTGGCTTCTGTGATGGTTGGGACCTCAGCAGGAGGCCGAGATGGATCATCCATTTGGCACTTCTAGCTGAAGATGGTTGCAAACACTTCTGGATTCTCTTTTGCACTTAGGTGCTGGTCTCTGCCATCACTGAGGATAAGGATGTTCGTGGAGTCTGCTCCTCCCATTAGTTTTTTAATTTTCCATCACCATTCATGACTGGATGTGGCAGAACTGCAGAGCTTTGATCTGATCAATTGGTTGTGAGATTGCTTAGCTCTGTCTATAGCTTGCTGCTTCTGCTGTTTATCATGCATATCGCCCTGCGCTGTAGCTTCACCAGTTTGGCACCTTCCTTGTGTTGCACGCCCATTCTGGCAGCAATGTCCTTTAGGGCTCATTAGTGGTGCCACCAAGCCACACTTGGTGAACATTGAAGTCCCCCACCCTGAATTCATTGTGTGCCCTTGCTACCCTCAGGACTTTTTCCAAGTGGTGTACAACAAGGAGAAGTACTGATTCATCAGCTGAGGGAGGGCAATAGGTGGTAATCAACAGGAGGTTTCCTTGCCCATGTTTGATCTGATACCATGAAACTTCATGGAGTCAGAAGTCGATGTTGTGGACTCCCAGGGCCACTCCCTCTTGACTGTCTGCCAGTGTGCTGCTCTGATGGGTTTGTCCTGCCTGTGGGAGGACAGAGGATAGGATGGTAATGGTGGAGTCTGGGACATTGGCTGAAAAATATGATTCCTTGTATTTAATTAACTGAATTTAAATTCCGCACTGCTATGGTAGGATTTGAACTTAAGTCTCTGGATCATTCATCTAGGCCTCTGGATTACTAGAACAGTAACCTAACCACTATGCCACTATACCCACATATTTTGTTGTGTATATGGCAGTGAAGTAACAATGTGGAGATTAAGAACACAACAATGTTGGTTGATAAAGAAATCACAGCACTGCATTACAATACCCATCAGACTAGCAGAACTTGGATATGCACCAAACTAGCTCAGTGTTTAAAATCCCTGTATACCTAATGGACCCGCTGGAATTATGTACAAGAGATTCTTGCTATAATGCACTGTTTGGTAGGTAGCCAATTAGCACATTATACAGGGGTAGATGTCTGGGTTTGACCCCATAGTCCAGGGTGTATAGCCATGTGCGAAACAAACAAATGCCAGGCTATGGGAAACTCACTGAAAAGATTCAGTGCATCCTTCCATTCCACAGAGATGTGTGTATTTGCAGTGCTTTTCTGGCAGAAGAGGAATTTCTATTCAAAGTTTCTCAGTTTGGAGCACTTAAAACCTTTCACTAGAAAGAAAAGATTCCATGGGCTTTATTCTATCCTTGACCAGCAGCTCCATGTTTGCATCCTTTCCCAGCGCCTGCTCAGACTGATTTCAGTTATTTCCCCCAATGGGGTTTGACATTGTTCAGTACAAGTTCATTGTCTTTGTGTCAGATGGCATGTAATTAATGATTAATTTTGAGAGGCAGATACCACGACTCTGATGGTGTCCAGGGCCCAACTATTTGTGATTCCAAGAACAGCCAGTATGGACTGGTGACAGAGTTCAAAAGCCGAGAACCTGGTATATAGAGATTGTGAGCCACCTCGGTAATTCTGAATCTCCAGTGGCACGGGGCAGTGTGAGAGAATTGGGAACATCAAGAATGTAAGCAAGATCTTGCTTCAAATATTTACAAGGACACAATTGAATAATATGCAATGGTTTCAATAAGTAAAGAAATGTCTGCTAACCCCTCTATTCCATTTCTGTGACCATTTTAATTGATAATCCCTTGCCACTGGATCCCCAACTAGTGGAAGTAGTGTGAACAAAGAAAGACTATCATAATTTTAAAACCCGACTAAATCTCCTCTTGGCCATCTTCACTTCACTAGAAACAGTGCCAGGAGATCAAGTTTGTCCTCACAACCAAACAGTGCATTTTTCAGTAAAAAGCAAGGCCAACAGTTTATTTACAGAGTTTATTTAAAGGGAGTCTTTACAAACTGCGACAAATAGAACTTGTGTGTAAAATCAATCCCAGTCACTTGCAACAGTGTGGTTTGCAGGCATGATCGACAGGGGAGTTACCCAATCATCTCCATTCTGGTCAGGAATAATGGTGACACTATATACAGCCTCATAACTATTTGCTGTCCCTGCCATCATCCTGGTGAATCTGTGCTCTAAACATTCAATGAGCATAAAGGCCTTTCTATAATGGGATGTCCAAAACGGCACATATTATTATAAATATAGTCTAACTGAAGTCTTATATAAATACATCATTACTTCTTTGCACTTGCAATGTCCTTATTTAACAAATATTAACGCATGAATTTTTTTCCGGGCGAGTTAAACTGAACTGGAGGGCAGATCTTACAGTTTTGCCCTGCCAATGGAGTTCTTTGTCTGACAGGACCACAAATTAACACTTCCCAATCTCTCACCATTTGGTGACATTGTCCTATGAGGAGAGATTGAGGAGACTGGGCCAATACAGGGCTCGACAAGGTAGGTGCAGAAAGTATGTTTCCTCTTGCTGGGGGCTCCAGAACCAGAGGACACAGTTTCAATGAGAGGTAGGCCATTTAGGACTAAGGTAGGGAGGAATTTCTTCACTCGGAAGGTGGTGAATCTTTTGAATTCTCTATCCCAGAGGGCAGTGGAGGCTTAGTCATTGAGTATATTCAAGACTGAGATCAATAGATTTCTAGATATTAAAGATATCGAGGGATAGAGTGATAGTGTGGGAAAATGGCATTGAGGTAAAAGATCAGCCATGATCTAGTTGAATGGCGGAGCAGGCTCTTGGGATCAAATGACCTACTCCTGTTCCTGTTTCCTATGTTCACACAGACAAGAAGTGCTAAATTGCAAAATTCATCGTTTAACCTTCCTTGAAGTAGGAGAACAGCTGGTGACTGTGGGGGAGGCAATGTAAAATAATAGAGGCTACGGGCAATTCAAGTGGCTTTCACTCACTCTGTTGACGTGCTTGTTTTACAAGTAATGTGCCTCCTGTGCTCTGAGCTTGCATACTGCGTTCAGCTCTTGCTTCTACTGAAAGAACCAGTAATTACCAATGGCCATTTTACCCATGCTCTGGGGTTCAAAGTCTTTTGTACAGTTGACTTCTGTCAGCACTGTGATGGTTATCTTTAAATCTTACCAGTTGTGCACAGCAATAAACTTGATCGGAACTGGTGTTGATAACTCCCATTTTCATTTGTATTTCCTGGCACAGCATTCTCCTGAGTGACTTCCATGGTCCTTGACTTTTTTTGTACAATTTCTAAGTTCCCGGATGGGAGCAAGACTCTTACTCTTATCAACTTGTTCATGAAAATTAACAGTCACCAGATAGCTCTTAGTAGAACCATACAAAAGTTATGGTCCAGAAAGAGGCCATTCAGCCCATTGTCTCTGCACCAGCTGAAAAAACTAGCTGCCCAAACTAATGCACCTTCTAGCACTTGGTCCGTTGCCTTCAGGTTAAAGAACTTAAGGTGCAGGTCCAGGTACCTGTTAAATGAGTTGAGGGTTTCTGCCTCCACCAGCAATCCAGGCAGTGAATTCCAGACACCCACCACCCTCTGGGTGAATAAGTTTTTCCTCATGTCCCCTCTAGTCCTTCTCCCAATCACCTCAAATCTGAGCCCCCTGGTAATTGACCGCTCCGCTAGGGAAACGGGTCTTTCCTGTCTACTCTATCTAGGCCCCTCATAATTTTGTACACTTCAATTAAGTCACCCCTCAGCCTCCTCTGTGCTAAGGAAAACAACCCTAGCCTATCCAATCTTTCCTCATAGCTGCAGTTTTCAAGCCCTGGCAACATTCTTGTAAATCTCCTCCGTACTCTCTCCAGAACAATTATCTCCTTCCTGTAATGTGTTGACCTGTACGCAGTACTCCAGCTGTGGCCTAACCAGCGTTTTATACAGTTCCAGCATTACATCCCTGCTTTTGTATTCTATACCTCGGCCAATAAAGGAAAGCATTCCATATGCCTTCTTCGCCACTCTATCTACCTGTCCTGCCACTTTCAGGAACCTGTGGACATGCACTCAAAGGTGTCTTACTACCTCTGTGCCTCTCAATATCCTCCCGTTTATTGGTTATTCCTTTTGCTTTGTTTGCCCTATCCAAATGCATTACCTCACACTGCTCTGGATTGAATTCCATTTGCCACTTTTCCGCCCACTCAACCAAACCATTGATATCATTCTGGACTCTACAGCTGTCCTCTTCACTATCAACTACACGGCCAATTTTTGTGCCATCAGCAAATTTCCCAATCATGTCTCCCACATTTAAGTCCAAATCATTAATATATACCACAAACAGCAAGGGACCTAACACTGAGCCCTGTGGAACACCACTGGAAACCGCTTTCCATTCGCAAAAACATCCATCGACCATTATCCTTTGTTTCCTGTCACTGAGTCAATTTTGGATCCAACATGCCACATTCCCCTGTATCTCATGGGCTTTTATTTTTATGACCAGTCTGCCACGTGGATCCTTACTAAAATCCATGTAGACAACATCTACTGCACGACCTTCATCAAATTTTTTTTTTTTTTTTTTAGAGATACATGACTGAAACAGGCTCTTCGGCCCACCGAGTCTGTGCTGACCATCAACCACCCATTTATACTAATCCCATATTCCTACCACATCCCCTATATTCCCCTACCACCTACCTATACCTATACCTATACCTGCAAGTCTTTGGCTGTGGGAGGAAACCAGAGCACCCGGCGAAAACCCACGCGGTCACAGGGAGAACTTGCAAACTCCGCACAGGCAGTACCCAGAATTGAACCCGGGTCGCTGGAGCTGTGAGGCTGCGGTGCTAACCACTGCGCCACTGTGCCGCCCTCCTTGATAGTTACTCAAAAAATTCAATTAAGTTATTCAGACATGACCTTCCCTTAACAAATCCATGATGACTATCCCTGATTACTCCGTGCCTTTCTAAATGACATTATCCTATCTCGCAGAATTGATTCCAATAATTTGCCCACCACTGAGGTCAGACTGACTGGCCTATAAGTATTTGGCCTATCCCTTGCACCCTTTTAAAAACAATGGTACTGCATTCGCAGCCCTCCAATCCTCTGTTACCTCGCCTGTATCTAGTGAGGATTTGAACGTGATCCTCAGAGCATACGCTATTTCCTCCCTGGCTTTCTTTAACAGCCTGGGGATACAATCCATCCAATCCTGGTGATTTATCCACTTTCATTATGTTTATCGTATCTAATATTTCATACCCCTCCTCTTTAACTACAGTGTCTGCATCATCCCTCTCCTTTGTGAAGACAGAGGCAAAGTGCTCATTTAGAACTAAAATAAAACCAAAATACTGCAGATGCTGGAAATCTGAAACAAAACAAAAAGTGCTGGAAATACTCAGTAGATCTGTCAGCATCTGTGGCGAGAGAAGCAAAGTTAACGTTTCACATCTATGACCTTGCATCAGAACTGGCAAACGTTAGAAAAGAATTAGGTTTTAAGTAAGTGAAGGGGAGGGGAGTGGGGGAGAGAACAAAGGGGAAGGTGTTTGATAGGGCAGAGGGAGATTAAATAACAAAGCTGTCCTGGGACAAAGGCAACGCGTGTGTTAATGCTTGTGGTGAAAGACCAAGCATTAGTCCAGAGAGAGTGTTAATGTTGGAATAATGAGCACCCCTGACTACATGAAAAGCAAGCACATGGTTAAAAAATAAAATATTAAAAAAAAAGGCCAGTCATGCTCTGAAGTTATTGAACTCAATGTTCAGACTGCAAGGTTGTAGATTGCCTAATCGAAAGATCGGGTGCTGCTCCTCGAGCTTGTGCTGATGTTCACTGGAACAGGCCAAAGATAGAAATGTTGGCATGAGAGCAGGGGGGAGTGTTGAAATGGCAAGCAACCGGAAGCTCGGGGTCATGCTTTCGGACTGAGCGGAGGTATTCAGCAAAGTGGTCACCCAGTCTGCATTTGGTTTCCCCAGTGTAGCGGAGACCACATTGTGAGCAGCGAATACAGTATATTAAATTGAAAGAAGTACAAGTAAATCGCTGCTTCACCTGAAAGGAGCGTTTGGGGCCTTGGATAGTGAGGAGAGAGGAGGTAAAAAGGACAGGTACTACACCCCCTGCGATTGCATGGGAAGGGGACAAAGTGTCAGTAATGGAGGAGTGGACCAGGATGTCGCAGAGGGAACAATCCCTTCGGAATGCTGATGGGAGGGGAGGAGAAGATGCGTTTGGTGGTGGCATCACGCTGGAGGTGGCGGAAATGGCAGAGGATGTGGAGGCTGGTGGGGTGGAAAGTGAGGACAAGGGGAGTCCTGTCGTGGTTTTGGGAGGGAGGGGAAGGCGTGAGGGCAGAAGTGCGGGAAATGGGCTGGACACGGTTGAGGGCCCTGTCAACCACATTGGGGGGTGGAATCCTCGGTTGAGGAAAAAGGAAGACATATCAGAGATGCTGTTGTGGAAGGTTGCATCATCAGAGCAGATGTATCGGAGATGGAGGAACAGGGAGAATGTAATGGAGTTCTTACAGGAGACAGGGTGTGAAGAAGTGTAGTCGAGATAGCTGTGGGAGTCGGTGGGATTATAATGAATATTAGTGGACAGCTTATCCCCAGAGATGGAGACAGAGAAGTCAAGGAAGGGGAGGGAAGTGTTCGAGATAGACCATGTAAAGGCGAGAGAAGGGTGGAAATTGGAAGCAAAGTTGAAGAAGTTTTCCAGTTCAGGACAGGAGCAGGAAACGGCACTGATACAGTCATCAATGTCCTGGCAAAAGAGTTGAGGGAGGGTCCTGAGTAGGACTGGAACAAGGAATGTTCGACATATACCACAAAAAGACAGGCATAACTAAGACTCATGCAGGTGCCCATAGCAACACCTTTTACTTGAAGAAAGTGAGTGGAGTTTGTAGGAGAATTTGTTCAATGTGAGAACAAGTTCAGCCACTCATTAAGAATCCTGCCCGCATCTTCTGCATCCACGCATAAGTTACCTGTACATCTCAGATAGACCCTACCCTTTCCTTCATTACCCTCTTGCTCTCAATGTACTGATAAAAATATTTTTGGGTTTTTCTTGATTTTTACCTGCCATTATTTTTTCATGTCCTCTTTTAGCTTTCCAAATTTCCTTTTTTACTTCACTCCTCCACTTTCTATATTCCTCTAGGCTTTCTAAAGTATTAAGCTTTTTGCGACTGTCATAAGTTTGCTTTCTTCTGCTTTATCTTACCCTGTATGCTTCTAGATAACCAAGGGGCTCTAGATTTGGCAGTACCACCCTTTTTCTTTGTGGGGACATGTCTACACTGTGCACGTTGAATCTCGCTTTTGAATGTCTCCCACTGGTTTGCCACTGATTTTCCTTCAAGTAGCTGTATCCATTCCACTTTCGCCAAATCACCTCTCAGGTTTGTAAAATTTGCCTTTCCCCCAATTTAGAACTTTTACTCCTATTCTATCCTTGTTCTTTTTCATAATAATGCTAAATCTAACTGTATTATGTCACTCTTTCCAAAATGGTCACCCACTGCTACTTCATCCACTTGCCCAGCTTCATTTCCTAAGACTAAACCTAGAATTGTGTCCCCTCTCGTTGAACTTGTTACATGCTGGCTAAAAAAGTTCTCTTGAAAGCAGTTCAAGAATTTTGTGCCCTCTGTGCCTTTCAAACTGTTTGTATCCCAGTTAATATTAGGGTAGCTGAAATCTCCAACTATTATTGCCCTATTGTTTTTCCACTCAGAAATTTACCTACATATTTATTCTTCTATCTCCCTCCCACTATTTGTAGGTCTTTAGTACACTCCAAGTGGTATGGCTGCCCCTTTTTTATTTCTGACCTCAACCCATATGTCCTCAGTTCATGATTCATTTCGCATATCATCACTCCTCACAGCTGTAATTGATACTTGAACCAATAATGCTACACCCCCTCCTTTTTTATCCCCCTTTCTATCCTGTTGAGCTGCCGTTTTTGTCCCTCTTTAAGCCAAGTTTCCGTTATAGCAATGATATCGTGCTGCCATGTGTGTATCTGTGCCTTCAGTTCATCAGCTTTATTTGCTATACTCCTTGCATTATACCTTTCAACGCTGTCAAATTCCTGTGCTGCACACTTTTTAACCTTTTGCTTCTTCTGTCTTTCAGAGTCGCTCGCTAATTCTCTGCCTCCGGTTCTCTGCTCTGAATTTGTCCTATCAGAAAATGCCCTCAGGTTCCCATCCCCCTGTCAATCTGGTTTAAACCATCCCCAAAAACACTAGCAAACCTTCCTGCAAGGATATTCATCCTGGCCCTATTCAGGTGTTGACTTTAGACTTGTACAGGTCCCACTTTCCTCAGAACCGGTCCCAATTCCCCAGAAATTTGAAGCCCTCCCTCCTGCACCATCTCTCCAGCCACACATTCTTCTGATGTATTTTCCAATTTCTATACTCACTAGCACGTGGCCTTGGGAGTAATCCGGAGATTAATACCTTTGAGGTCCTACTTGCTAATCTCTTTCCTAACTCTCTCAACTCAGCCTGCAGGATCTCATCCTTTTTTCTATCTATATTGTTGGTACCAATGTGGACCACGACCTCTGGCTGTGCACCCTCGTCCTCCAGAATGCTCTGTAGCTGATCGGTGACATCTATGATCCTTGCACCAGGGAGGCAACATAGCATCCTAGAATCACGTCTGCGACCACAGAAACACCTGTCTGTACCCCGGACTATAGAATCCCCTACTACTATTGCTCCGCTGTCTTTTTTCCTCCCTCCCTGCACAACTGAGCCACCCATGGTGCTCTGGTCATGATTCTCGCTGCACTCTCCAGAGGAACCCCCTCTCCCATCAGTACTCAGAACTGAATACCGGTTAGAAAGTGGGATGCCCTCTGGGGTCTCCACTACCTGCTGTGTCCTTGTCTGTCTGTCTGGCAGCCACCCAGTCCCTCGCTGCCTGCGCTCTCTTAAGCTGCGGGGTGACCACCTCCTTGGATGTGCTATCCACAAATCTTTCATCCTCGCGAATGCACCTCAGTGACACCAGGTGCTCCTCGAGTTCCAAGATTTGCCGCTTGAGTTTGTGCATTTGGTGGCACTTTCTGCACACGTAGTTGTCCAGGACATGGGTAGATACCTGGAATCCCCACATGGCACAAGATGTGCATTTGACGGGTGTGAACAACCCTGCCATACCTCAAATTATTTAGTGCACTAAAATTGGAAGTTAAATAAACACAATCAAATGGTTATAAATAAAATGAACAAACGGGTATCTACCTACCGATTACTGGTATTTCAGCTTCTACTTAATGCACTGAAATGTTAGAGAAAAAATAAAAGATAAAAGAAATAAGAAAGTAAGAAAATACCCATCAGATACTCACCGAGTAGCTCCCTGTGCCTTGCCACACACTCACCCCTCTCGTGCAGTTTGTAGATGCAAAGTCATACCCAGCCAATCACCTGCTTGCTTCCCTCTGATGTCACACGTACCAAAATGAATCTCCCTTCCCACTTTTAATATACCTTACCAATACTAAAATCTTACCAATAGTAGTAATAACTTACCTTACTGCTTTAAAATAAAACACAACAGTAAACTCACCAGCTTTTCCCTTCTGCTTGTGTGCCTTAATTATTTATAAGGTAGTTACATAAATTTTAATTTTCATTTTTTTTCTAATTTGTAGCTGTTTACACACGCTCCCTAATAGTAGTGTACCAATCTAGCTTTTTATAGATACTCCCGAACAGCAGTTACTCACCAACCAATCACCTTACAACTTTTCTGTGATGTCACTATTTGAATATTTTTACAAACTTAGCCAGCGCACACCAACTCCTGAAGAGGTTCCCCTCCTCTCAGCTCCCGAAGGTAATTACAGGCCCTGAGCCTTGCACTACATTTATTCTGTCCTGCTTTTAGCTGCTCTCTCGCAAGTCCGGTTCCAGCTCCTGAAGGTAATTACGGGCCCCGAGCCTTGTGCTGCATTTATTGTCTTCTGGGTCTAGAAGCTTCCTCACAGGTCTGGTTCCAGCCCCCTCAGTTCCGGAAGGTAATTACAGGTCCCGAGATTGGCATTGCATTTATTCTCTCCCAGGTCTAGCTGCTTCATCACAGGTCTGGTTCCAGCCCCCTCAGGTAAGTGCAGGCCCTGAGCCTGGCACTGTATTAATTCTCTCCTGGGTCTAGTTCTGGCCCTCTCAGCTCCCGAAGCTCTTCACCACTCAGTCTGTGTTAAGTAAAGATAGAGAAAGCAGTTGGTCACGCTGCACAGAATTAATCTTAATGCTCACGTGAGTTAAATAGTACTGAAGACCTGTGCTCCAGAACTTGCCGCGCCACTGGCCAAGCTGTTCCAGTACAATTACAACACTGGCATCTACCCGGCAATGTGGAAAGTTGCCCAGCTATGTCCTGTACATAAAAAGCAGAACTAGTCCAACCCGGCCAATTAGCGCCCCATCAGTCTACTCTGGATCATCAGTAAAGTGATGGAAGATGTCATCAACAGTGCCATCAAACGGTACTTGCTTAACAATAACCTAGGCCCAACCATCTTCAGCTGTTTCATCAATGACCTTCCTTCAATCATAAGGTCAGAAGTGGGGATGTTGGCTGATGATTCCATAATGTTCACCATTTGCGACTCCTCAGATGCTGAAGCAGTCCGTGTAGAAATGCAGCAAGCTATGGACAATATCCAAGCTTGGGCTGATAAGTGGCAAGTAACATTTGCACCACACAAGTGCCAGGCAGTGACCCTCTCGAACAAGAGAGAATCTAACAATCTCCCCTTGACATTCAGTGGCATTACCATCGCTGAATCCCCCTCTATCAACATCCTAGGGGCTACCATTGATCAGAAACTGAACTGGAGTAGCCATATAAATACCGTGGCTACCAGAGCAGGTCAGAGGTTAGGAATCCTGCGACAAGTAACTCACCTCCTGACTCCCCAAATCCTGTCCACCATCTACAAGGCACAAGTCAGGAGTGTGATGGAATACTGTCCACTTGCCTGGATGGGTGCAGCTCCAACAACACTCAAGAAGCTCAACACCATCCAGGACAAAGCAGCCCACTTGAGTAGCACCCCATTTACAAACATTCACTCCCTCCACCACTGATGCACAGTGGCAGCAGTGTGTACCATCTACAAGATGCACTGCAGCAACGCACCAAGGCTCCTTGGGCAGCAGCTTCCAAACCCGCGACCTCTACCAACTAGAAGGACAAGGGTAGCAAATGCATGGGGACACCACCACCTACAAGTTCCCCTCCCTAGTCACATACCATCCTGACTTGGAACTATATTGTCGTTCCTTCACTGTTGCTGGGTCAAAATCCTGGAACTCCCTTCCTAACAGCACTCTGGGTGTACCTACCTCACATGGACTGCAGCGGTTCAAGAAGGTAGCTCACCACCACCTTCTCAAGAAAATTAGGGATGGGCAATAAATGCTGGCGTTGCCAGCGACGCCCACATCCCATGAATTCAACAGATTTTAATTGAAGTATTCTTGGGTGTCTCTAATTATTTTCAAAATTGTTACTCGTGGTAGAAGCATGTTGGGGCCAAAGTGTTGGTAGCCTTTTCATACTTTGTCCAAACTGGGCATTCCTTGTGTGAGCCTAGACAATGTCAGCACGCCATTCTATCATGAATGTCGCAGGCAAACTTGATCCTGGCTTAACCTGACACACGCATGTATACACACACACACACACACTCGTTTGTACGCTCTCGCGCACTATCACTCTCGCACACTCGTGTACTTGCTCTCACTCTTGCTCACTCGTCCTGGTGCGCCAAGGCCAATTTTTGTTGCATCTAAGATCAGCTGACTTGGGGATTGAGCTTGATAATGTCTGGGTTTGTGTGGCTCAGTTCCACACTGCACAGCACTGATAAAAACTGAGTCACCAGGGACAAGCAGCTCCCATTTCCAGGATCTTCACTAATCATTCTCAGTCGCACTACCATAGTAGTGTAAAGGCTGCTTGAACTTGGCAAAATGGTTCATTGTCTAAGTGCTCTCCTTCTGATTGCAACGAGACCTCAAGATCCAGTCGAACAGGAAACATGTCTTCTGCTTCAGTCAGTATTGTGTTCAGGTAGCGAGTGTTGTTAGCAGTTAACCAGAAAAAAGGCACCTACTGAGCTCAGTTCTGTTCTGACTCCTATTATCAGACATTAGCATTGCCGTCCCTTGGGGCTCACACACCTATTTCAATGTTAAGTTATAAAACTGCTCAACCTCAGATCCTACTGATATATGGAAAGTGACAGTGTGACTTGAACGGCAAAAATCATCGATTGATGCTTGGTGATATTGCCATCATTGCACAGTCATTGATGTTTTCTGATGTGACAGCATCCAGCTTACACTGATCACAATACACAGTGCAAAGAACTGACATCTTGTCTGATAAATCTACTGATGGGTGGCTCGCAAGTGCAAGAGCAAGTCATCAACAGAAGAACCTGCTTTGTGTTTTTTTTCAAAGCAACCAACTCCTCAGCATGCATTTTGTTTCCTCAAAAATGGAAGAAGTTAGATTCCATCTTCTCTAAGGTTTAATGAGAGGAGGAGTATGTTCCTGAGGACAAAACTATTTCCCAGCGTTTCTTTACTCCGATTCGTTTGCACAAATGTTTATTATCATGTGGGATATGTTCCTGTTGAAATTGTTCAATACAAAGGCTATAAATTTCACTCTGCACTTTTTAACTGCAAGTGCTAAACCATCTAAAATAATCATGTTACCAATGTCTGAGACATAAAGGAAATGTAGTATGAGAGTTTGTATGGGAAAATGTTTCCCATAACTCCTGAATTTTCACCTAGCTCGGACATCACATCCCAGAGTTCCCGGAACCAGCAGGAATTCAATAAGAATGTAAGAAATAGGAGCAGGAATTGGCCCTTCGGCCCCTTGAGTCTGCTCTGCCATTCAATAAGATCATGGCTGATCTACCTCAGCTACGTCATTCTACACTATCCCCATATCCCTTGTTTCCCTTTGTATCCAAAAAATCTATTGCTCTGACTTGAATATACTCAATGACTGAGCAGCCTCGGCTCTCTGCGCATATCAAAGATTCGCAACCGTTTGAGTGAAGGAATTTCTCCTCATCTCAGTCCTAAATTGCCAACCCCTTACTCTGAGACTGTGACCTCTAGTTCTAGACTCGCCAGCCAGGGGAAACAATCTCCCAGCACCAACCCTGTCAAGCCCCTTAGGAATTTTATATGTTTCAACAAGATCCCCCCTCATTCTTCTAAACTCTAGGGAGTATAGGCTTAGTTTTAAACTCTCCTCATAAGGACAGTCCCCTCATCCTAGGAATCAATCTGATGAATGTTGCACTCCCTCTAAGGCAAGTATATCATTCCCTAGATAAGGCAACCTAAACTGCAAACAGTACTCCAGGTATGGTTTCATCGAGGCCCTCTACAATTGCAGTATTTTTGTGCACCAATCCCTTTGTAATAAAGGTACATTCCGGACCTTGTCGACTTATCATGGATCATGGTATTTCCAGGATTTTGGATCCATTCTCATATGTGATTTGCCGTTAAAGAGACTGTGGGAAGAATGTGGAATAATTTATAACGCTTGCTTCTGGACCAGATGTGCTGTACAGAGTTTGTCAACTACAAATAACAACAACAACTTGTATATTATATAGCACCTTTAATGTAATAAAATGTCCCAAAGTGTTTCAAAGGGGCATAATTAAATATGACACTGAGCCACATAAGGAGATAGTAGGGCAGATGGCCAGAAGCTTAGTCAGAGAAGTCTGTTTTAAGGAGCATCTTAAAGAAGGAAAGAGAGGCAGAGAGACGGAGAGGTTTAGGGAAGGAACTCCAGAACTTAGGGCCCAGGCAGCTGAAGCCAGGGCCACAAATGTTGGAGTGATTTAAATCGGGAAATCACAAGAGGCCTGAATTGAAGGAGCACAGAGATCTCGTAGGGTTGTGGGCTGGAGGAGATTACGGAGAAAAGGAGAGGTGAAGCCATAGAGGAATTTGAAAACAAGGATGAGAATTTTTAAATCAAGGCATTGCTTAATCTGGAGCCTTGGTGCGAGTAAGGACTTGAGCAGCAGAGTTTTGGATGAAGTGAAGTTTACGGAGGGTGGAACATGGGAGGCTGGCCTGGAGTGTGTTAGGGTAGTCAGTGTGGAGCTAACAAAGTCATGGATGAGGACTGCAGCAACAGATGACCTGAGGCAGGACCGAGTCGGGCAATGTTACAGAGGTGGAAATAGGTGGTCTTTGTGATGGATCTGTGGTTGGAAGCTCATCTCTGGGTGGGGTCAAGTATGATACCAAGGTTGCGAACAGTCTGATTCAGCCTCTGACGGTTGCCAGAGAAGATGATTGTGAAGGGGGCAGAGTTTGTGGTGGGGACCAAAGGCATCTTCCCAATATTTAATTGGAGGAAATTTCTGCTCATCCAGGACTGGGTGTCGGATAAGCAATCTGACAATTTAGAGATCATGAAGGGGTCGAGAGAGATGGCGCTGAGGTAGAGCTGGGTATTGTTGACATACTTGTTGAAACTGATGTGTTTTTAATGAGGGGACCAAGAATTGATTCTTGGGGGACATCAGAAGTAACTGCAGGAGTGGGCAGGGAAGCCATTGCAGGTGATACTCTGGATACGGTTAGGTAGATAAGAATGGAATCAGGCAAGTGCAGTCCCATCCAGTTGGATGATGGTGGAGAGGAATTGGAGGAGAATGATGTGATCAATCATTTCAAAAGCTGCAGGCAGGTTGAGAAGAATGAGGAAGGATAGTTTACCTTTGTCACTGTAACATAAGATGCCATTTGTGACTTTGAGAAGCCATTTTGGTACTGTGGCAGGGCTGCAAACCTGATTGGAGGGATTCAAACGTAAGAGTTTGGGAAAGATGGACACGGATTTGGGAAGTGACAATAGGTTCAAGAACTAGGAAGAAGAAATGAAGGTTGGAGATGAGGTGGTAGTTTGCAATGACAGAGAGGTCAAGGGTTAAATTCTCATCCTTGTTTTCAAATTTCTCCATGGCCTCGTCTCTCCCTCTCTCTGAAATCATCTTCAGCCTTACAACCCTCCAAGATATCTGTGCTCTTCTAATTCTGGTCTTTTGCGCATTCCCAATTTTAATTGCTTCATCGCTGGTAGCTGTGCTTTCGGCTGCCATGGCACTTAGCTCTGGAATTCCATCCCTGCACCTCTCCACCTTGCTTTTCTCCTTTAAGACACTCCTTAAAACTACCTCTGACCAAACTTTTGGTCATCTGACCTAATATCTCCTGATGTGGCTCACTGTCATATTTAGAGTCATAGTTATACAACACAGAAACAGGCTCTTCAGCCCATCTTGTCTGTGCCGGCCACCAAGCCTATTCTGATCCCATTTTCTAGCACTTGGCCCATAGCCTTGTATGCTATGGCGTTTCAAGTGCTCATCTAAATACTTCTTAAATGTTGTGAGGGTTCCTGCCTGTACTGTCCCTCCAGGTAGTGTGTTCCAGATTCCATCCACCCTCTGGGTGAAATTTTTTTTCCTCTAAACCTCCTGCCCCTTACTTTAAATCTATGCCCCCTGGTTATTGATCCCACTGCTAAGGGAAAAAGTTTCTTCCTATCTGTCCAATCAGTGCCGCTCATAATTTTGGATACCTCAGTCATGTCACCCCCTCAACCTTCTCTGCTCCAAGGAAAACAACCCTAGCCTATCCAGTCCCTCTTCATAGCTAAAATGCTCCAGCCCAGGCAACATCTTGGTGGATCTCCTTTGCACCCTCTTCAGTGCAATCACATCCTTCCTATAGTGCGGTGACCAGAACTGTACACAGTTGTGGCCTAACTAGCGTTTTATAGAGCTCCATCATAACCTTCCTGTTCTTATATTTTATGCCTAAGCTAATAAAGGCAAGTATCCCATATGCCTTCCTAACCACCTTATCTACCTGTGCTGCTGCCTTCAGTGATCTATGGACATGTACACCAAGGTCCCTCTGTACTGCCTAGGGTCCTACCATCCATTGTATATTCCCTTGCCTTGTTAGTCCTCCCAAGATGCATTACCTCACACTTCTCAGGATTAAATTCCATTTGCCACTGCTCCGCCCAGCTTACCAACCCATCTATATCCTCCTGTAATCTAAGGCTTTCCTCCTCACTATTTACGACACCACCAATTTTTGTGTCATCTGCGAAATTACTGATCATACCTCCTATATTCACGTCTAAATCATTAATGTATACTGCAAACCGCAAGGGTCCCAGCACTGATCCCTGCGGTACACCACTAGTCACAGGCTTCCACTCGCAAAAACAACCCTCGACCATCACCATCTACCTCCTGCCACTAAGCCAATTTTGGATCCAATTTGCCAAATTGCCCTGGATCCCATGGGCTCTTAACCAATCTCCCATGCGGGCTCTTATCAAAAGCCTTACTTAAGTCCATGTATACTACATCAACTGCTTACCCTCATCCACACATCCAGCCACCTCCTCGAAAAGTTCAATCAAGTTTGTTGGACACTATCTCCCCCTGACAAAGCCATGCTGATTATCCTTGATCCTTGCCTCTCCAAGTGGAGATTAATCCTGTCGCTCAGAATTTTTTCCAATAGTTTCCCTACCACTGATGTTAGACTCACTGGCCTGTAATTACCTGGTTTATCCCTGCTACCCTTCTTGAGTAATGGTACCACATTCGCTGTCCTCTAGTCCTCTGGTACCTCTCCTGTGGCCAGAGAGGATTTGAAAATTTGTGTCAGAGGCCCTGCTATCTCCTCCCTTGCCTCACATAACAGCCTGGGATACATCTCATCTGGGCCTGGGGATTTATCCACTTCTAAGCCCTTTAAAACAGCTAATACTTCCTCCCTTTCAATGGTAATTTGTTCAAGTATATTACAATCCCCCTCCCTGATCTCTACACCTACATCATCCTTCTCCATAGTGAACACAGATGAAAAGTAATCATTTAAAACCTCACCTATGTCCTCCGATTCCACACACAGTTTGCCACTTTGGTCCCTAATGGGCCCTACTCTTTCCCTGGTTATCCTCTGGCCCTTAATATATTTATAAAACGCCTTGGGATTTTCCTTTATCTTGCCCGCCAGTGTTTTTTCATGCCCCGTCTTCGCGCTCCTAATTACTTTTTTTAAGTACTCCCCGACATTTTCTATACTCCTCTAGGGCCTCTGCTGTTTTCAGTGCTTTGAATCTGCCATAAACCCACTTTTTTCCCTTATCCAATTTAGTTTTATAAGGCCCCTGTGAAGTGCCTTGGGACATGTTAGTAAATTTTATTAAAGGAGCTATATCAGGGTTGTCCAACATATGGCCCGTGGGCCAGGATTCGGCCCGCCAAAGGTTTCCCATGGCCCATGGATGCATTTCAGAGATGAAAAATTTTCCAGTGTCATCTTTTTTCAGAATGGATTTTTTAAAAATTGCACTGTCAGTGTCATAGCTGTTAAGTGCTGCATGAAAGCAGGAACAGTGGTTTTCCAACTTTGCACAGCTTTGGGATTTTCCGGCGGGTTCTGACCTTTTTTAAAAGTCCACTGGAAAACCCTGAATCTATCTGAAGTTGGGAAACCGCTATTCCTGATGTCAGCACCTGTCTGCTGTGATACTGACAGAGCATTTAAAAAAAAAAACTGACCAACCACAAAGCTGCTGTATTAAATGCTTACACTCCCTGCAAGTGTCGGGGGTTGGGGGGGGCGCGGAGGTGGGGGAAGGGGGTGGTAGTGAGAGGGGGGGAGGACAGAGAAAGAGAGGGGGGGAGGGTAACAGAGACAGAGCGAGGGGGAACAGAAAGGGAGGGAGAGAGTGGGGGGGACAGAGAGGGAGAGAGAGCAGAGGGGGTAAACAGAGAGCAGAGGGGGGAACCGGACAGAGAGCGAGCAGAGGGGGGAAATGGAGAAAGCGCGTGGGTGGGGGGGGGAAACTGCGAAAGAGAGAGAGAGAACGGAGGGGGGAAACTGCGCGAGAGAGAGAGAGAACGGAGGGGGGAAACTGCGCGAGAGAGAGAGAGAACGGAGGGGGGAAACTGCGAGAGAGAGAGAGTGAGCGGAGGGGGGAAACTGCGCGAGAGAGAGTGAGCGGATGGGGGAAACTGCGCGAGAGAGAGTGAGCGGAGGGGGGAAACTGCGCGAGAGAGAGTGAGCGGAGGGGGGAAACTGCGCGAGAGAGAGAGAGTGAGCGGAGGGGGGAAACTGCGCGAGAGAGAGAGAGTGAGCGGAGGGGGGAAACTGCGCGAGAGAGAGAGAGTGAGCGGAGGGGGGAAACTGCGCGAGAGAGAGAGAGTGAGCGGAGGGGGGAAACTGCGCGAGAGAGAGAGAGTGAGCGGAGGGGGGAAACTGCGCGAGAGAGAGAGAGTGAGCGGAGGGGGGAAACTGCGCGAGAGAGAGAGAGTGAGCGGAGGGGGGAAACTGCGCGAGAGAGAGAGAGTGAGCGGAGGGGGGAAACTGCGCGAGAGAGAGAGAGTGAGCGGAGGGGGGAAACTGCGCGAGAGAGAGAGAGAGAGCGGAGGGGGGAATCTGAGCGAGAGAGAGTGAGCGGAGGGGGGAAACTGCGCGAGAGAGGGAGAGAGAACGGGGGGAAACTGCGAGAGAGAGGGAGGGAGAGCGGAGGGAGGCAACGGAGAGAGAGAGTGACAGGGCGGGCAAGAGAGAGGGATGGGACACAGAGAGTGATAAAGATCACTGCTGACAGATGGACATCTATCCGGAATACTCTGCATCGCTACAAGTTTGCAGGCAAACATTAACGACTTGTGGAAGCAAAAAAATGCCAGGTATCTCAGTAAATTGGTGTCCAACATTGTGATGAGAAAGTAAGTTACTAAATTTGTCGTCTTATTTAAAGTTTCTTCACAAAAATGCACATTTGTTGCTGCTGTTTTGATTAATAGTAAGGTAACTTTTTAATGCCTTTACCTTTCTGAAATTCTCTCACTGGCCCCCTAGCTAAGCCAAAAATGGTAATGTGGCCCCCATGCTCAATGTTTGAACAACCCTGAGCTATATAAATACAAATTGTTGTTGGTTCTTATGGGAGACAGGTGAGGACGGCAGATTTGAAGGAGAGCGGGACAGTATCTGAGGAGAGAGAACTGTTAACAATATCAGCTAATGTGGGAACCAGGAAGGGAAGCTGGTCAGTAATTTAGTGGGTTGAGAGAGCAGGAGCTTGGGTCACATTGACTAGATGAGCTTGGAGATGGCAAATGGGGAGATCGGAGAGAAACTATAGAAAAAGATACAGTTCAGGACTAGGGCGGGGGGTACGGTGGAAGTGGCGGAGACAGCTGATCGGATAATCTCAATCTTACTCATGAAGAAGTCTGTGAACTCCTCACACTTGCGGGGAGGGGGGGGTGCGGGGTAAGAGACAGAGGAGAGAGTTTAAGGAGACAGTAAACCAGGGCTGATCAGATTTGCTCATGAGACAGGAAATGTGAGCATTATTCTAAAGTTCTGTTCTGAGCGTCCTGTGCTTATTTGGGTTGCTTAAATTAATTTTCCAAAAGGAAATTTAAAGTGTTACATGGTTAATTTTCTCTTCTTTCTTCTCAATTGAACTTTAGCTTTTTAGCTTTGGCTTTTGATCCCATATCCTGTGGAAGCACTGGAACTTGCCCTCATAGCCTGCCCCACGCACCCCTCAAAATGTTGAACTTGGATACTGCGACAGGTACTTCCAAATTATCAGTGCTCACTTCCTATAACTTTCAATCACTGTTGCTGGATGGCCTCCCATTGCAGCCCATAATCTCAGCTTTCACTTAGCACTCAACCCACCTTTACCTTCTGCTATTTCTTTTGAAGTTGGTCAGCCTCCACTCTCAAGTTGGGTTTGTTCTCCCTGGGCCAAATGATCTCCCTCCAGTTGATTTCCATTCCCCTCGTTCTCTTCCATTCTCTCTCCAACCAATCTTACTCAAGCTGGTTTTCACGTCTCTCTTGCTGGTAGGTGGCTGTTATGAGGATAAGTAGAAAAAGGTCAGTGTATGAGCTTTTATTGCTCATGCAATGTCTGCTTTTATCTTTATGACAGAACTGATAGCCTCAGAATTGTGTTGCACTGGGATTGGCAGGTATGTGATTGTACCAGATATGGGACTTTTAATGTCAATTAAAAAAAATGCAAATGATTCTAATTAATGCATAACTGGCAGCATCTGCAGTCTCGTGATGTCTGCACTCTGGAGTTTGGCAACTCTGCTGAGGGCCTCTTGTTTATATAGCCTGTAGCAGACTCCCCAGGGTTCCAACGTAGTACAGAAAATTACCACTGGACGGCAAGGCACTTGTTCTCTCTGAAAAAGGAGTTGAACGTTAGTGTAACTGGGAACTGTATTCTCAAGGTACTCTGTAACTGAGATTAGCAATGCACCAGGCGAACTGGATCATATTTGTACATAAGCAAATCATTTGGAGTTGAGCAACTACAACAACAGTCCCTAATGTTATTATAGATTGGATTAGCCAAATGTTTGGAACTATCTACAAGAGACATCCTTAATACAGTCCCCAAGACAGCAATGCTGAAGTTTTATGCTATGTTTTAGGGTTTCAGAATTCACTGTGAATCTCCAAACCAAATCCTGGAACAAGGGGGTAAAGACTCTTGATCAAATTGAAACCAATTTGGAAGTTTCCAAAAGTCACTTTGGCTGAAAAGCTATATTTAACATGAATTCTCAGACTCCAGACATTGCTGTTCCTTGGGTGGGGATGGTTTACTAACAAGGGGCCAGGTAAAGTACTGTCATCTGCTGGCTTTGCTTTTTCTACCTCCCATCCTTGGAAGAAATTGCAGTGGAGAACTGAAAATGACAGCTTAAGCAAGTACAACCATCTGTTTTTGATTTGTTCTGAGGATGTGGATGACACTGGCATGGCTGCATTTATTGCGCACTCCAAGATGTCCTGATAAGCTATTGGTGCTCTTAAGATGTCATTAGGTAGGAAATGCCAGCATATTGATCGAGCAACATTGAAGAAACAGTGACTTACAGTTGATGCTGTTCCCAACACTGCTTTTGTCCTTCTCAGCATCAACGCATTGATATGAGACCTTTTAAGGTAGGAAAACGTCCCAAAGTACATCAGAGGTGTAATCAGAAAAAAATGGATATCGTGTCAAAGGAGTAAATACTGAATAGAATGACCAAAACCTAGGTCAGAGGTGGTTTTTAAGCAGAGCCTTAAAGGAGAGAAGTAGGGTGAAGATATGGAAAGGTTTTGGGAGGGCATTGCAAAGCATGGGGCTAGGTTGCTGAAGGCATGGTCACCAATCGTGGGGCGCAAAGGAGAAAATGCACAAGACGTCGGAGGAACAAAGAGTATGGTGGGGGTGAGGTTGTTGGGCTAGAGGATGTCACTGATATAGGAAGGGGTGAAGCCATGAAAGGATGGGAGATCAGCCAGGAGAGCATTGGAATAGTCAAGTCAGGAAGTGACTAGCACAGATGTGGGGAAGAGATGGGCAATATTATGGAGATGATGGAAGTAGTTGTTCTTCATGATGGAGAGGATACAGGATCAGAAGCTGAGCTTCAGATCAAAGAGAATGCTGATACTTCAAAGAGTTTAGTTCTGTATGAGGCAGTGTCTAGGCAGGGGATAGAATTGCAGACAAAAACAAGAAATGCTGGATTCACTCAGCAGGTCTGGCAGCATCTGTGGAAAGAGAAGCAGAGTTAACGTTTCGGGTCAGTGACCCTTCTTCAGATGAGGGCTATGGAATTTGTGATGGGCTGAAGGTGATGGCCCCAGTCTTCCGACATTTAACTGGAGGAAATTGCATTTCACCCAATACTGGATGTTTGACAAACAGTCTGACAACACAGACGCAGTGGAAGGATCGAAACAGGTAGTGGAGGAGTCGAGCTGGATGGCATCAGTGGAAGCTGACACTGTATCCCCGGGTGGATGTTGTCAACAGGCAAAATGTAGATGAGGAAATGGAGCAAGGATGGATCCCTGGAGTTACTTCGGAGGTGGTGGTGAGCAAAGGAGCTATTTCTTGGAACTGAACAATGGGGGAGAGACTTCAGAGGATGATGGTGTGGTTGAAAGTGTTGACAGTTACAGAATGCTCAAAATAGACGGAGGGATAATGCACTGCAATCACAGAGGATGCCATTTTGTTTGGGACTGTTATCGTGCTATGGGGCTGAAATCTCAGCAGAGTGAATCAAACAGAATTGTGGGAAAGCTGGTCATGGATTTGGGAATGGAAAGGGAAGTTGGAGATGAGATGAATGTATGGAGGGGGAAGTAGATGCTGTCAAAGTAACTTACAGTTGCATCAATTACAGGGATAGGAATGATTATCAGGGAGATGAATTTGTAGGAACTCCCAAAATTTCATAACACTGAGTCTTTCAATACAGGTAGATTTTGTGTGGAACAGGTTGAACTCTTCAAGTAATGAGCATATCAGAGTGGGTGTAGGTAATTAATATTTGTCATCTCATTGTTTGAGCACTATTGGTACAATTCCAGTGGCAACACAGTGGGGAGATTTCACGCATCCACTACTATGCTTTACTGGAATCTTAGTCCTAAATTTAATCAACCCATTACTGTCAGAGTCTCCCGCCATCAACATCCTGGGGGTTAGCACTGACCAGAAGCTTGACTGGACTAGCTATATAAATACTATGGGTATGAGAACATGACAGAAGTTGGGAATTCTGCAGCAACCAACACCTCCTGACTCCCCAAAGCCTGTCCACCATCTACAAGGCACAAGTCAGGAGTGTGGTGGAATACTTTCCACTTGCCTAGATGGATGCAGCTCCAACAACAATCAAGAAGCTCAAAACCATCCAGGACAAAGCAGCCTACTTGATTAGCACCTCATCCACCCACCACTTTAAACACTCACTCCTTCCACCACCAGCGCACAGTGGCAGCAGTGTGTACCATCTACAACGTGCACTGCAGCAACTCGCCAAGCTTCCTTCAACAGCACCTTCCAAACCCGTGACCTCTACCACCCAGAGGAACAAGGGCAGCAAGCATGTGTGAACACCACCACTTGCAAGTTCCCCTCCAAGTCGCACACCATCCTGACTTGGAATTATATCACCATTGCTTCAGTGTCAGTGGGTCAAAATCCTGGAACTGCCTCCCTAACAGCATGGTGGGTGTACCTACACCACAAGAACTGCAGCAGTTCAAGAATGTGGCTCACCTCTACCTTCTCAAGGGCAATTGAGATTGGGCAATGTATGTGTATGTTGGCCTTGCCGGCAACTCCCACATCCCATGACCCAATAAAAAAAAGTCATTCAAATTCACCAATTTACCACCATTCTCTTACTTCTAATCAATTTGCAATAAAATGCTGAATCATATTGAGCTAGAAATTCTGAGTGTGGTATTAGTGGAAGATGCTTAATATCTTTACATGATGGTCCTTTCTCTAATCTCTCTAAATTACCTGTAGAAGGAAAGAAAGTTAATGCTTTGGGTGTAGGCTGAACAGTCTACATCCAATGCATTAACCTGTCTGTTTTTTTTCAAAGGATTCTGGACAGATTGTGTGCTTTCAGCATTTTTAAATTTAGTATTAATTGTTTCCTTGCAGAATGCTCCTAACTTTCTGCGAGCCTCAGCACTGTCGGAGCATGTCAGCCCTGTTGTGGTCATCCCTGTTGAGTCCACCTCCCCCGACAGTGAGCCAGTTGTGGAAACGGATGACTTGGTCGAGATGAACTCATCATCCCAGCAGGTACGTGAAGTGGTGTTTAAGAAGGACTTGTGTAGCAAGGAGACTAAGTATAGGCTATGATGTAACTAACCTGATATTGTGGTTCTTAGCATCAGCTTTACCACGTCGCCAAGGTGTTCTTGTAGCTCGTCCCATTGGCTGACTGAACAGATGCATTGAGTAGCATAAAGGCCACCATCTTCAGGAGAAGGGAGGAAATTGGAGAGGAAACTTGAACCAAAACTGTTCGTAGCAATCTAATTGCATCCGCAAGAAGGGAGGTAGCCAGACAGATTCAGTTTGGCTGAGCTTTTGATGACCCCGTTGTAATAATGGCTATTTTTTTTTAACAAAACACAAGTTTATGAGGAAGAAAGTTGATTTTGCTCTTTCCACCTTTTTTTCAGGAGTATGCTGGTAAATTTTCCCTTTTTTTGGTTTCAACTCATAAACTAGAATCAAAGAATTGTTACAGTGCAGAAGGAGGCCGTTTGGCCCATCATGTCAGCACCAGCTCTCTGAAAATGCAATTCACTCAGTTTAATTCCCCTGCCTTCTACATCTGCCTGGTTTGAGAGGGAGGGTGCAAGGTTTGTTCTCGGACGGCAATCAGTGCACCCCAGTAACTGGGTAATAGGAGATACTACAGACCATCCTCTGATTTCCCCATTGCCTTCCTGCAATCAATGCAATCACCACTGAACAACTTCCTGTTCAGTGAAACTCTGAGAGAATTAAACAGCCTCCCTTCTGCCCAAGATCTCTATGCTCGATTGCTAAACCCCATGTGAATGAAACAATCTATTCATAACTGTAACACCCAATCCTTTTCTTGATGGGCATTGATCCAGATCCTGTTAAAAGGTATCAGTTGACCCAGAGTTTGCTTTCTCTGTTAATCTTTTCCAAATAACCTCCATGCTGTCGGAAATCATGTATCTTGCTTGGGGCTTGTGAGCTTTATGATAATTAGTGAGTTCTGTGTTCATTCAATAGATTGAGTACCTACTACTTCAACCTTCTACATACCTGATATGCTGAAGGCCTGTATCATTGTTTCCTCTGTCATCTTTTCTGCGTTGAAAATAACTTCAGCTGCCTGTGTTTTGCACAGCTTACTCATTTAAGACCTGGAATCATCCTGGTCACTCTCTTTGAAACTCTTTCCTGTGTATCTGTCTGCATTTCAAGCTGGGATGGCCAGTGCATTTCTCCTTTAATCTCTAAATGTCAGCATTATGTGTTCTGACTGGCTTTGCCTCAATGCCTGGTTTATTTGAGGAGTATTCAGGTAAATTAGCTCAAATAACCTTTAGGGTGATCAGTGATAATATCCTAATCCTTTTTATAATAAAAATAGAAAATGCTGGAAATCCTCAGCAGGTCAGGCAGCATTTGTGGAGAGAGAGTATTTGTAAAGAAACAAAAGATGGCTCTAGATGAGGTATAAATGGGAAAAGCAGAATCGTCACCAACAGCAGCTGTTGGAAAAAATAAGCAGAAGTGATGACATGAAGTTATCAAACTCAATGTTAAGTCCACAAGATTGTGAAGTGCGTAAAGGCATTGAATCTAACAATTTCAAATCAGAATCTTATCACTGATCACCCTAAAGGCTATTGAGCTATTTTACCTGAATGCTCCTCAAATAAACCAGGCATTGGAGCAATACCAGTCAGAACACATAATGCTGACATTTTAGAGATCAAAGGAGAGACCAATTCTACAGTGAAATGCGTTGGCCATCCCAGCATGAAATGCAGACAGATACACAGGAAAGAGTTCCAAAGAAAGTGACCAGGATGATTCCAGGTCTTTTTAGCGTTTTAGTCTGATGATCTTTCATTGGAGCTGGAAAATGATTTTAAAGGTTTTAAGCAAGTATGGAGGCAGGGGAAGGGGAGGAAAGAAAAAAAAATGAAGGTCTGTAATAGGATGTAAGGCAGGAGAGATTTAGATGACAAAGGGATGATGGTGCAAGGCAAAAGGATATGGTAATGGGACAAGTAAAGAAATAAAAGATGGATCTAGAGTAGTAAATGTAAAATAGCAGAATCATCATCAACTGCTGAGAAAAAAATGGAGGCCAAGATCCTGATTTGAAATTGTTAGATTCAATGCCTTTACGCACTTCACAATCTTGTAGACTTAACATTGAGTTTTATAATTTCATGTCATCACTTCTGCCCATTTTTTCCAACAGCTGCTGTTGGTGACGATTCTGCTTTTCCCATTTATACCTCAAGTCCCATCTTTTGTTTCTTTACTTTGTTCTTTTTCTTCTTTTCCCTTGCACCATCACTTTTCTGTTTTTATTTCACATTTCCAGCATCAACAGTATTTTGCTTTTGTAGCTAAATCCTTTTCCTCATCTACTTTTCTTAATGGGCAGCTTGAAAGTAGATTCCTTTTTGTTAAATTGATCTATTGCTATAGATATTCAGCTTATAAGTGGTTAATTTGCAAGGTATCTTTTCTGAACATAAGGTCAGCTGCGGAGTTCTTATTGCAGCAATGGTGATTTACAATGTTAAACAAAGGGGAAATCGTGAGCATTTCATGGCATGGTGATTGACTGGTTTACGGGGGCACCTGAGCTGTCTGCGGTGAAAGTGGTTGTTTCTGTAAGTTACGGTGGCTATGAGACACATGGGAAAGTCCCACGGATCAGTTGGTTGTAAACTAGGCTATCGACTAAGACTCTGTCCATGCAGTGTTGATAGCCTGCCTTTCAACTATGAAAGATATGCGATTTATTCACAGTTCTAAAGGTGGGTCCAATTTGGACCCTTCAGGCTGATTTTATTTTACCCTGTCATCCCAAGTCTTAATGGGGCTTTTTTTTTCTCTTCCCTGAGACACCAAAGTAATAGAGTAAGTCTGAGCATTGTGTAATGGAAAGAGAAGGCCAGCTAGCTTGGGAATAGGTAGCTTAAGATTGGGCTTTTGCTTCCCGTATTTATAAAATTGTGTCTTTTTTCATAAAATTAGGGGTGTAGTGAAGTGACTAATTTCATTGTGAAAAGTGTATGAACTATATTCCTTTCATTCATGTATCTTGTCCAAATTCTTTATTTTGTACGTGATTTATCATTTTGTAGGTAGACAACTAATGGGAAGTAAATCAGGGTTTATGTTATGATCACTGTTGTTTTACTAGATATTTGGCAGTTTGAACTGAGGATGGAACTGCTTGTGGCTTGCAATAGGGAAGATGTTGGCTTGGGATTTATAATGGGAAGGGAAATGAACTGTTGCCGAATTTGGATTATAACAGAGAGGGGTGACACCTAGACAAAGTTAATGTAGAGTTGGGAGAAAGAGTTCCATGACAGATGTACGGCTTGTAATAAGGCAAGTTTTTCTTCCCTTTTCTTTGGGGATTAAATGTTGAACAGAATGTGCAGTCAAAAAGAGACTTGTGAAATTGTGAACAATATTTTTTTCTCTTTGAATCTTTTATCATTGTGCGATAGAGAGGATTAATGTATAGGAGAGACATTGAGACGGTGAGGTGGAATTGTTACCATGGTGATAATTGCCTTCTCTCTCAATGGCATTATACAGTGCTTTGCTGAAGAGGTTTGAAGGATTATTAGCTGCATCCATTAGGGGAGCCGTGCTTTCATCTGGACCAGTCTGTAATCTTTAGTATTCTGTGCAGAGCTGCTCCGGGAAGGCTTTATGGAGCTCATCCAGCTGAGTCGTGACTGCAGAACTTTTCATCATTATTTCACAAGAGTAACTACCACTGTTTCATTTCCAAAGAAAGCAAAAGAATCGTGAGCAAACACAGCATCTGAATAAAAATTCTGTCTCTGTCACTGCTCCCTCCAAGTCAGTTGTTAGACTGACCTAAACTCTGTAATAATAAAAGCAAAATACTGCAGATGCTGGAAATCAGAAATAAATACAAGAAATGCTGGAAATACTCAGCAGGTCTGGCAGCATCTGTGGAGAGTGAAGCAGAGTTAACATTTCAGGTCAGTGACCCTTCATCAGAACTGGCAAATGTTAGAATTGTAATAGGTTTTAAGCAGATAAAGTGGGGGTGGGGCAAGAGATAACAAAAGGCAAGGTGTTGATTGGACAGAGGGTCACAGAGAATAACTGACCAGAAGGTCATGGAGCAAAGGCAAACAGTATGTTCATGGTGTGTTGAAAGACAATGCGTTAGTGCAGAGAGGGTGTTAATTGACAGAAAAATGAACAGCCCTGGCCCAAAGCACAAACTCTGTAATGCTAGCATTAAAAAAAAAATGGAACATCCAGGCGCATAACCTTGCTTGCTGTACTGTCTCGTATGTCTGCTGACATAGTTGGCCTGCACACTTGCACCATGTAGTCCCACAATCTTCATTTTGGCCTTTCATGTGTATTTTTGTTTCCTAGCCGGGATCCAGTTGATCACCTTCAGTGCGTATGTCTTCAGCTGCACAGCAAGCTTGCTCTTATCATAACCTCAGTTGCCTATGCTCTAAACTCTGGCATTTCCTCTCGAAACCCTTCTGCCTCTCTACCTTTTTCTCCTTTAAGACACTTCTGAAAATCAACCTCTTTGACCAAGCTTTTGGTTACTTGTCTTTGTATGTCAGTATCTTGCTGCTTAGTCAAATTTTTGTTTGACACTCCTGTAAAATGCCTTGGGATATTTCACTATGTTAAAAGGAGAATAGAAATGTGAGTTGTTGGGGTGATCACTCCCAGCTGATGACGAGTATCCTCTTGCATGATCAATGTTATTGCTTGCCGTAAACAGATTTGCCAACATCTGTTTTTTGTACTTTTTACACTAGCTCCGTTTAAGTGAGCTGTATTTCTTCCTTTGATCTGTTGCTGGCAAAATAATACCTGGATTTTTATGACCACACCACCAAACATCAAGCCATTGTTTCCAAGACTGTCAGTGACCTCATCTCCACTGGAGATCTTCCCTCCATGACCTCCAACCTCATAGTCCCCCAGCCTGCACAACTAGCTTCTACCTCCTTCACAAAATCCACAAACAGGACTGTCCTGGTAGACCCATTGTTTCAGCCTGTTCTTCCTCCACAGAGCTGATTTTTTTTTTTGCCTCGACTCGATTTTTTTCTCCTCTTGTCCAGTCTTTCCCCATCTACATCTGTGACTCTTCCGATCTCCTCAACCACTTTAACAGTTTCCAGTTCCCTGATCCTAATCGTCTCTTTTTCACCATGGAAGTCCAATCCCTCCATCTCATTTTCTCTTCTCTCCTAGGATTATCAGCATGGTATTCCAGTCTTCATATTTCAAGTTCTGGGCCACTCAGAGGCAGACAGCTTAACTACCTGTCTTCCATCTTTAGTTTAGCTTTGTGCTTGTCGGGTACCTTTACACCTGTGAACTGTACACAAACTGAAATCTTGCACAATGCACTAGCCGTGGTTACTTTTAACAACTTTTAACCCTCTTCCTTACAGAATTTATTTGATAATAAGTTTGATGACCTCTTTGGAACTACTGGGCCCACTGACCCATTCAATTTTAACAGCCAGAATGGAATGTCTAAAGATGAAAGGTAAGGAATATTGATCAAATAAAAATCTTGGACAATGTTATTTAATAATTGAGGATAAGGTAACTTCCATGTGTTTCCTAAATGTTAGTGTGTGAAATCCAAGCAGTGAGTGTTCCTGTTCTAAATATACAGCCATGCAGAGGACAGGTGAATGGCAATGTTGCAGAAGCAATTCTAGCCTTGATCTGAAATATTTAATTCTCTTGCCCCACACAAAATGATGCTAAAAGAACAAGCGGCCTGCTCCAAACTTGTGTAGGTAAGAACAATATCTTGGTTTTAATGTGACCTCTGTTTTTAGGTGAGAGTCACTTGATGGAGCTTTACTGTTGTTCCCTTCACTGAACAATAGCTCACGAACCCGCATCCAGTCAAGTCTTCAATAGGCAGCTCTCCAATAAAAATTGTAGAAGGGACCCAATATGTGCAAATTGGGAAGCCTGTCAGTGTAATTCTGAAACTAGATAGCATCAGTTCAATGCAAATCAATACCTACTGAAAACAAGCCAAAGGAATCTAAGGAGTGAACATCACTGCATCAGCTTTTCTACCAATTTGGCTCCTTGATCCAATATCAAACTCCAAAAAATGGTTGAATGGACCTCGGTTATCTGAATCCTGGTTGCAGTGTTGTCTCCCATGGGGATGGTTTCCTATTGGTGCTAACAGTCACGATTAGAGAATGTGCACTTAACAAGTGATGCCACTGTTAGGCGCTCAAAGGGAACAGTGATGAAATATGAAATGAACTGGAGGAGTTATGATATAAAAGTCAACTGTTGAACTGAACTACAAAAAAAGCTCTCATTTGTGCCATAGACAAAATGGAGTAGAAATCAGGTGGCTCCTCCTGTCCTGTCAATAAACATGTTTGTCAGTTGAAAATGAAACCCATTATCCGCATCTAAATTAGCTTTATAGAAAACACATTGAAATGGAAAAACAGTCCATTCCATGCTAACAACACCTATCTGCAGGAAAGGAGCTAACAAAGGATTTTGCAGACAGACTGACTCAGATGCCAAGGCCAAAATAAATATTTGTGAAATAACACCTATTTATCAAAATGGGCCACATTCCGACGTCATCGTGTAACAATGGTTCCCACATCCTGGAACATTATCTGAAGCATGCCAGGGGAGAGAGCCTTTAGTCACCTGACAGACATCCCAACATGACATGTTTCTAGCTTAAAAGGTATCTTTCTGACGAGAGAGGGCGAGAACAGCCAATGAATAGCCAGAGAAGGTCTTTTCCAGCCAGAACAGCTGTGAGACAGTTCCAGCTAAGCAGGTGCCCTGCTGACAACATCTATTCACTACAGCAGCAGAACAATTGCAAGGTGACTTTGGAACTCCCCACCTACAAAAGTAAACCAGGCTTTCTCACCATCGACTTCGGATTGAGGCTTAACCACAAGGAGCCTATGATACTTCATACTTTTCAAGACAAACATTCATAGAGTCATAGAGTTATACAGCACAGAAACAGGCCCTTCGACCCATTGTGTCCGTGCCGGCCATCAAGCACCTAACTATTCTAGTCCCGTTTTCCAGCACTTGGTCTGCACTGCTAAAAGATTTCCTCCTGAAAAGCTTCCAAAAGTTTTTTTTTAAAACAACAAACTCTTTTACAACAATTGGAGTCTAATTGCATGTTACACTCTACTCCCTTTCTTTTCTTTGTGTGTTTGTGTGATTGCGTGAGTGTGTGAAGTCACGACAATTTTTTGGTTATTGTGTAAAAAACAACATATTGTTTGCCTTTGCTCCATGACCTTTTGGTCAGCTATGTGGCCTTGTCCAATCTATACCTCCTTTGTTATCTCTTGCCCCACCCCTGCCTCACTTGCTTATAACCTGTGACATTTCTAATATTTTAGTTCTGAAGAAGGGTCACTGACCCGAAACATTAACTCCGCTTCTCTTTCCACAAATGCTGCCAGACCTGCTGAGTATTTCCAGCATTTCTTGTTTTTATTTCAGATTTCCAGCTTCCGCAGTATTTTGCTTTTACTTTATCATGTGATGGTTGTGTTTCTCATTGAACTTGCTGTTGGTTTCTAGGAGATTTTAATTTTGATCTGCACTATTTTAATATATCCTTTAAAAGTAAATCAACAAAAGTGAATATATTGAAGTTTTCCAATTGTTCAATAGTACATGGTAATTCTTAAATGTGGTGGAAAAATATTTCAGAACTGAATAATAAATTTTCACAAACCTATATTTCCCATTATGATTGCACTGACAAAATTAACAGTCTCTTGCACAAATGTGAATTAATTAAGGAAAGACTGCATGGATTTGTTAAGGGCAAATCGTATTTAAGTAACTTGCTTTAGTTTTTTGATGAAGTAACAGAGAGCGTTGACATGGTGTACTTAGACTTCCAAAAGGCACTTGTTAAAGTTTGTCATAACCGTCTTTTAAGAAATGTTAGAAACCAGGGAATAAAAAGGACGGGGGCAGCATGGATGCAAAATTAGCTGAGTGACAGGAAACAGAGGAGTGGTGAATGATTGTTTTTCGGACTGGAGGAAGGTATATAATGGGGTTCCCCAGGAGTCGGTGTTATGACTCCTGCTTTTCTTGATACATCTTAATGACTTAGACTTGGGAATACAAGGCACAATTTCAAAATTTGCGGACGACACAAAACTTGGAAGTATTGTGAACTGTGAGGAGGATAGTGATGAACTTTAAGAGGACGTAGACAGGCTGGTGGATTGGGTGGACAAGTGACAGACGAAATTTAATACAGAGAAGTATGAGGCGTTTCATTTTGGTAGTAAGATTGAGGACAGGCAATATAAAATAAGGGTACAATTCTAAAGGAGGTTCAGGAGCAGAGGGACCTGGGAGTATATATGCACAAATCATTGAAGGTGGCAGGGCAGGTTGAGAAAGTGGTTGATAAAACATACAGGATCCTGGGCTTTATAGATCGAGGCATTGGGTATAAAAGCAAGGAAGTTATAATAAACATGTATAAAACATTGGTTCCCATCAGCCACCTACCACCCTCTGGGTGACGAAGTTTTTCCTCATGTCCTCTCTAATCCTTCTACCAATCACCTTAAGTCCTTGCCCCTTGGTAATTGACCTCTCTGCTAGAGGAAACAGGTCCTTCCTGTCTACTCAATCTATAGATAGAAGATTAAGAGGAGATTTGATAGTGTTGTTCAAAATCCTGAGGGGTCTAAACAGAGTAGATAGGGAGAAACTGTTCCTATATGAACATACATATGAACATACGAATTAGAAGCAGAAGTAGGCCATTTCGCCCTTCTAGCCTGCTCCACCATTTATATGGATCGTGGCTGATCTGTTTGTGTCTTGAATTCCACAATCCCATCTACTCCTGATAACCTTTGATTCCCTTGCCTAACAGGAATCTATCTACCTCCATCTTAAAAATATTCAATGACCCCGCCACAACCACCTTCTGAGGCAGAGAGTTCCAAAGTTGCACAACCCTCAGAGAAACATTTCTCCTCATCTCTATCCTAAAAGGGCGATCCCTAATTTTAAAACAGTGCCCCCTAGTTCTGAACTCACCCACAAAAGGAAACATCCTTTCCACATCCACCTTGTCAAGACTGTTCAGGATCTTATCGACTTCAATCAAGTCTCTCCTCACTCTTCTAAACACCAGTGAAAACAAGCCCACTCTGTCTAACCTTTTCTCATAAGACAACCCGCTCATTTCCAGGTATCAATCTAGTAATAAAAACATAAATGCTGGAAATACTAAGCAGGTCTGGCAGCATCCGTGGAGAGAGAAGCAGAATTAACGTTTCAGGTCTGTGATCTTTCATCAAAGGTCACAGACCTGAAGCGTTAACCCAGCTTCTGTCTCCACAGATGCTGCCAGACCTGCTGAATATTTCCAGCACTTTTTTAAATTTCAGGTTTCCAGCATCTGCGGTATTTTGCTTTAATATCAATCCAGTAAACCACCTCTGAACCACCTCCAACATATTTACATCCTTAAATAAGGAGACCAAAACTGCACACACTATTCGAGATGTGATCTCACCAATGCCCAGTATAACTGAAGCATAACATCCTTACTTGTATTTTCAATTCCTCTTGTAATAAAGGATAGCATACCATTAGCCTTCTTTATTACTTGCTGTACCTGCATACTAACTTCTTTGTGACTCGTGCACTAGAATACCTGGAGCCCTCTGCACCTTGAAATTCTGCATTCGTTCTCTGTTTAAGTAATACTCTGCTTTTTTTTAATTTTTCCTGCCAAAGTGAACAACTTCACATTTTCCCACATTATACTCCATCTGCCAGGTTTTTGCCCACTCACTCAACCTGTCTATATCTGTCTGCAACCTCCTTATGTCCTCTTCATAACATACTTTCCTACCTATTTTTGTGTCATCTGCAAATTGAGCTACCATGCCATTGCTCCCCTCATTTAAGTCATTGATATAAATTGTAAAAAGTTGAGGCCCCAGCACAGATCCCTGCAGGATTCCATTTGTCACATCCTACCAATCAGAAAAGGACCCATTTATGCATACTCTTTACTTTCTGCCAGCCAGCCAATCTTCTATCCTTGCTAATATGTTACCCCTACACCATGAGCTCCTACTTTGCGCAATAATTTTTATGTGGCACGTTGTCAAATGCCTTCTGGAAATCCAATTGCAGTACGTTAACGGGCTCCCCTTTATCCACAGAACATGTTACTCCTTCAAAGAACTCCAATAAATTGGTTAAACATGATTTCCCTTTCACAAAACCATGCTGACTATTCCCGATTACCTGTTAGAAGAAGGGTCAGGACACCGATTTAAGGTGATTGTACGGGCGGGAAGCAACAGTGACATGAGAAAATCTTTTTTTACACAGTGAGTGGTTAGGATCTGGGATGCACTGTCTGAGAATGTGGTGGAGGCAGATTCAATTGAGGCCTTCAAAAGAAAATTTGATAACTATATGAAGGAAAAACATTTTCAGGGCGACAGGGAAAAGGCCAGGCAGTGGGAACTAAGTGAGTTGCTGTTGCAGAGTGCTTGCACGGACACAATGGGCTGAATGGCGGCCTCCTGTGCTGTAGCCGTTCTATGATACGGTTCCATAATCGTCACTGATCATATTGTATTAATATCGTTTACATATTGGTCAAGTTCAAGGGTTCAGTGTGAGCTAGATTCTATAAAGATACTCTGACTAAATAGCCAAAGGTAATAGACGCAAAACATATATTAAAACAGCCAGAAACTCATTCATATGTGGGTTAGGAACAAGGCTGGAAAGGACCATTGCAGTCATTGTAGCCAATCCCATCATTGAAACAACCAAACAAATGGTCATTGGGCATTGACTATTATTTCTCTTTGCATTATCAATGTTTATTTCCTCAGTCCTGTCACTATAGTCGTAACCCTAGTACACGGGAAGTAGGTTGAATGAAATGTCAGGATTGGATTACTAAAATGCTTGGTATATTGCCGATCAAAATTCTCAATTTCATTGTGCGAATCACTGAGTAGCATTCACTGTATAAACTCTTAGAATGTAATACGATCCTTCACCTTTGCAGTGTGCATTCGGAATCCTCCTGCTCCCCACCACCACTCCTCACCGCACCACCCCCCCCACCCCCCCACCATCTTCCAAACTGCTTTCCCTTTACTGCCACTAAAATCCCACTCTAGCTAACGCCTACTACAGTCTATCTGTTTGTAAATCATAATGCCTGTTCTCTCCCTTTTCTCTCTCTCTCTTTGTAGGATCTGCGCATCTCTGTATCTCTGCATTGTGTGCCTACTACATTCTCTCAGCCCTATCCAAAGTGAATGGGCACAGACAAGGTCTTGTGACAGATTGTAATCTCTGCCCCCCCCCCATTTTGTTTCATATTTTGCTGGTTTGGCTTTTACTCTTGTATCTCTCTCATTTCCTTTACTTTGCATTCAGACAGCAGCTATCCTGCCATTCACACCTCCTCTAGACCCAACCTTTATTTCTTTACTTGTCCCATTACCACTCCCTTTCGCTTTGCAGCATGAAACCTTTGTCATTTAATCTGTCCTGCCCCCCACCCTATCACAGACCTTCCCTTTTATTGTTCTTCTCACCCTTCCCTCTCTCCTCCTCCCCCCCCCCGCCCCCTTGCTGCCTTTCACAAGCTTAAAACCCATTCGATTTCTAACTTTTCTCAGTTCTGATGAAAGGTCACACCCCGGAAACATTAACTCTCTTTCTTTCTCCACAGACCTGCTGAATATTGCAAGCTTTTTCTGTTTCTATTTTAGATTTCCAGCATCCACAGTATTTTGCTTTTGTATTGTGATAAAAGCTGCTTTGCGTCCTGGCACTGTGCGAATTCCGTGCACAGAACACTTAGATTAATGGCCTTTTCTCCACTAATTTATTGATCAGTATGTCATTGCCAACAGGAATAAATTTGTTATGTAGAAATCCCAAACACACTTGCAGCACAAACTCAAGATCTTAATGCTGGGTCACTGCTTTAAAATCAAAAACTTGTAACTGTGACATTTTCAACAAACATCTAAAATCATCTATGTAATAAACTGCAATTTTTTAACTTCATTTTAATTTTGTTCTCAGAAATATTAGAGTGCATTGAAATCTGGTCTACAGCACTCCCAGTGTCACATCTGGTGAGTGTAGTGCCCTATGTGACACTCTGTGACAGTCCAGGAAGGACCATGTTCAATCACCAATCTATCCCATGTTAGGTAATCCCAGCTGAGGTGGAGACTGCCTTCGGTTATAGGGGACCATTCAGCCAGGCGTACGGCTCCTGACAGCTATACAGTGAATCTTGCAGGAAAGTGAGATTGTAAGTTACAGTTCAATTAAGATGCCTGTGACATTACTGTCCAGGCTGATGCATTAAGAATGGTGAGGACGCAATGCACAGTGGTGCTGTGCCCGACTTGAATCGGTGCTTTCAAAAAGGAGAGAGGGGAAAGTTGTAACTAAAATTTAGTTCATGAAATATCTAAATCTGTTGTGGCAAAACCAGTTCCCTTGAAATCCATCTGGTAGCTTCCTAATTACTATCAATTAGTTCCCTTTCACTTGCTCAAAGCCAGTACACACCTGACCTTTGCCAGTTCTGATGAAAGGTCACAGACCTGAAACGTTAACTCTGTTTCGCTGTCCACAGATGCTGCTTGACCTCCTGTGCATTTCCAGCACTTTCTGTTCTTATTTCAGATTTCCAGCATCCGCAGTATTTTGCTTTTATTTATCAATTAATCCACACTGGGTTTTAGCCATACAGTGAATCTTGCAGGAAAATGAGATTGTAAGTTACAGTTCAATCAAGTAGCCTGTGACATTACTGTCCAGGTTGATACATGAAGAATGGTGATTTTGTTTTACACTTGCTCTCATAGCTGGCATTTGTTTATTCCCAGGGATAAGTTGATTGAACAACTCTCCAGGGAGATTGCATCACTGAAGGAAGAGATGGCGCGTTTTAAAGTAGAGGTAGGCTATCCATTTACCACTCTCTTTCGCATCTGTATCCGAGAATCGAGAGAACTGGCTGATTTGATGCTCAGCCATCTATTTTTACTGACAATTGCACAAGTTCTCATAAAAATGACTCCAATGAAAATCTCATTTGTAACATTTTCTGAGATTGTCCATGGTGTATTTTCCCCTCTTGACCTCTCTGCAGCTTTTGACATTGTCCTCTTTACTATGTTATTCCTACATGTCTCTTGTGTTGTTTAGCTTAGTAAGATCATTCTCACAGGAGTCCATTCTTAACCTATCCAAATCTAACTACAGCATCTCCAGCAATGACGTCTCTTTCTACTTGCACACTATTACTTCCGGAATCCCCCAGGATCTACCCTTGGCTGCCTCCGGTTCCTCATCCACATGCAGCTCTTTGAACTCATCACATAGGCTGGCAACATATAGCTCTACCTCCTCCATGCCTATTGACTGCCCATCTACTGGCAAACTAATTATCTGACATCCATCACAATTTTTTCCACTTAAACTTTGTGAATTTTTAAAACTCCATGCCATTGCCATTGATTCCAACCTCCTTCCCGTTCACTGATTCGGGTTGAATCAGACTATTGGCAACTTTGGCGCCATATTGAACCCTGAGGTCTCCATCACAAAGACTATTTACTTTCACTGATGTAACTTCACTCAGCTGTGTGCCTGCCTCGTCCCAACTGCTGCTAAAACTCTCCTCCAAATATTTGTCACCTCCAGACTGGATTATTCCAATGCTCTTGCTGGCCTTTCATCCTTCTTGCTGTGCAAACTCAGTTTATTTAAAACTTTGCTGCCTGTAATCCACCCCACATCATGGGCTGGATTTTGTCACACCGGCGGGGCTACTGGTGCCAGGCCGAAAAAACGAGGGGAACCCTGCCTCGGCCGTTTGGAGTCCCCGCCGGCGCGATTAACTGCGCTCATGCACTTAAGTGCCTGGCGCTGGGATCCCCGTCCCTTGAAATGTGGGAATCTTGTCTTCAAGAGCTGCCGGCCAATCAGAGGACAAACAGCTTGATAGTACTGGCAGTACCACTAGGAGCTTGGAACCAGGCCCAGCGCTGGAGCCCAGACCCAAGGTAAGTGAGACAGGGCTGGGTGTTTTGAGGGGGTGGGGTGGTGGTTGATGGGTGCAGGGGGATGGGTGGGAGAGGCTGTGCATTTAGTGCAGGGGGAGGGGTGTTAACCTAGGTGGAGTGTTTCCCTGCGGGGGCTTTCCGTGAGCCACAGAATGCCCAAGGAGAAGCGCCCCGCCCCCAAACCCACAGGGAGGTTGCCTCGTTTTACTGGGCGATGTCCCCGCATGGTGGAGGCCACCCTGCTGCTGGTTAAATCCCAGTGGCAGGAAGAGGCCCTTAAGTGGCTGGTAATAGGCCATTTAAGGGTCTCAATAGCACTCTGGGCAGTAAGGCCATCTTCTGCCTATCCACCCCCCCCGACTAAGTTCTGGTGCGACGGGAAGGTGACAGGCCTCCCACTGCAATTCTATGGGCCCACCTGCCTCCGAGCCCGTCTCTGTGGGCTCCATTAAATTCAGGCCCATGTGCCACTTATCAAGCATTGCTGTGCTCGCTGACCTACATTGGCTCCTGGTCCCCCAATACCTCCAATTTAAAATTAATATCTATGTATTTACATCCCTTCACCCCCTCTTTCAGCCCTACATCCCCACCCAGAATTGCCATTCCCTGAATTTGCCCCATCATTGGTAGCTGTGCTTGCATCCATCTAGACCCCACTGGAATTCCCCCCTTAAAATCCTCCAATTCTCTGCCTCCCTCTGCTCCTTGAAGAGTCCAGTTAAAATCTACCAAGCTTTTGGTCACCCCTCCTAATATCTTCTGCTTTGGCTCAGCATCCATTTGTATCTGTTTGCACATTTGTGAAGCACTTTGGGATGTTTTCGATGTTGTGGGTGCTATAATAAATGCAGGCTGCTGATAATTAAGTAACCGCTCAGCCTCTGGTCACTGAATGTTGGTGCTATTAAAAAGGATGTCGATGCTTTTTATTTTCTCCAGTCTTTTCTCTCAACGCAAAATCAACATTCTGAATGTGACCGGGCTCAGCAGTTTAAAGTGCTGTTGAGGTCTGAACACTGCAGTCATTGACTTATCTTTGGGATTCTTTACAGTGAATCAGTCATGGCATTAGCAGTTACTATGCTAGATGGTGCAAATTGATGATCCAACTCAGGCACTTGCCTTTTAACTGCCACTAAAATGATCACTGCCAGCAAACTGCACTAATCACTGTAAACAATTGTGACAGCATAGGACCAGACGCATTATGGTTTTAGACTGCGAATTTTGACCAGTGCAAGTCACTGATTATCGCAAACAGTGATGGTTAGAACACAATTCTGCTGTACAGTTGACTACATATACTTGACTGATGACCAAAACAAGTGAAGGGAATCTGCCAGCAACTTCCAGTGGGCAAGTCTCTCTTTGGCCTCCTTGTCTCGAGAGACAATGAGTAAGCGCCTAGAGGTGGTCAGTGGTTTGTGGTGCAGCGCCTAGAGTGGCTATAAAGGCCAATTATAGAGTGGCAGATTCTTCCACAGGTGCTACAGATAAAATTGTTTGTCGGGCTGTTACACAGTCGACTCTCTCCTTGCACTTCTGTCTTTTTTCCTGTCAACTGCTAAGTCTCTTTGACTCGCCACTCTTTAGCCCCACCTTTATGGCTGTCCGCCAGCTCTGGCGATCACTAACAACTGACTCCCACAACTTGTGGTCAATGCACAGGACTTCATGTCGCGTTTGCAGACATCTTTAAAGTGGAGACATGGACGGCTGGTGGGTCTGATACCAGTGACGAGCTCGCTGTACAATGCGTCCTTGGGGATCCTCCTATCTTCCATGCGGCACACGTGGCCAAGCCATCTCAAGCGCCGCTGGCTCTGTAGGGCGTATATGCTGGGGATGTTGGCCGCCTCGAGGACTTCTGTGTTGGAGATACGGTCCTGCCACCTGATGCCATTAATTCTCCAGAGGCAGCTAAGATGGAATGAATTGAGACGTCGTTCTTGACTGACATAAGTTGTCCAGACCTCGCTGCGTAGAGCAAGGGACTGAGGACACAAGCTTGAAACACTCGGACTTTTGTGTTCCGTGTCAGTGCGCCATTTTCCCACACCCTTTTGACCAGTCTGGACATAGCAGCGGATGCCTTTCCCATGCGTTTGTTGATTTCTGCATCGAGAGACCGGTTACTGGTGATAGTTGAGCCTAGGTAGGTGAACTCTTGAACCACTTCCAGAGTGTGGTCGCTGATATTGATGGATGGAGCATTTCTGACGTCCTGTCCCATGATGTTCATTTTCTTGAGGCTGATGGTTAGGCCAAATTCGTTGGAGGTAGCCGCAATCCTGTCGATGAGTCTGTGCAGGCATTCTTCCGTGTGGGATGTTAATGCAGCATCACCAGCAAAGAGGAGTTCACTGATGAAGACTTTCCGTACTTTGGTCTTCGCTCTAAGACGGGCAAGGTTGAAGAACCTGCCATCTGATCTTGTGTGGAGGAAAATTCCTCCTTCTGAAGACCTGAACGCATGTGAGAGCAGCAGTGAGAAGAAGATCCCAAACAGTGTAGGTGCGAGAACACCGCCCTGTTTCACGCCACACAGGATAGGAAAGGGGTCTGATGAGGCACCGCTATGCTGAATTGTGCCTTTCATATTGTCATGGGATGAGGTAATGATACTTCGTAGCTTTGGTGGACATCCGATCTTTGCTAGTAGTCTGAAGAGACCACGTCTGCTGACGAGGTCAAAGGCTTTGGTGAGATCTCTGAAAGCAACGAAGAGGGGCATCTGTTGTTCGTGGCATTTCTCCTGTAGCTGGCGAAGGGAGAACAGCATGTCAATGGTGGATCTCTCTGCTCGAAAGCCACACTGTGCCTCAGGGTAGACACAGTCAGCCAGCTTCTGGAGTCTGTTTAAAAGAGGGCAAGTAACGCAGACAAAAAGCTGCCAGAATTAACCTTTACCAAATGAAGTTGCCATTTGCTATTATCATACAATCTTACAGCACAGCAGGAAACCATTTGGCCCATTGTGCCTGTGCCGGCTCTTTGAAAGCCCTATCCAATTAATCCCTTTCCCCATAGCCCTGCAAGTTTCTCCCTTTCAAGTATTTATCCAATTCCCTTTTGAAAGTTCCTGTTGAATCTGCTCCACAACTGTTTCAGGCAGTGCTTCCCAGACTAAATAAAAATCACTGCATAAACAAATGATTCTCCTCATCTCACTTCTGGCTCTTTTGCCAATTACCTTAAATATGTAATAAAAGCAAAATACTGCAGTTGCTGGAAATCTGAAATAAAAACAAAGTGCTGGAAATACTCTCAGCAGGTCTGGCAGCATCTGTGGAGAGAGAAGCAGAGTTAACATTTCAGGTCTTTGACCTTTCATCAGTACCTTAAATATGTGTCCTTTAGTTACCAAATCTCTGCCTGTGGAAGCAGTTTCTCCTTATTTACTATATCAAAACACTTCATGATTTTGAGCACTTCTATTAAATCTCCCCTTGAACTTCTTTTCTCTTAGTTGAACAACCCCAGCTTCTCTAGTCTCTCTACATAACTCCTTTTGGATTCGTGGGCCTGGAAAATTGCAGCAAGATCTGGAAATTGCAGCAAGATCTGGATGTTACTCAAAGTGCATTTTAACCGAGTGCTGTACCATTTGGTCCCCATTTCTTGCAACTTGTATTCTATTGTTTTGGCCAAGTTGCTCAATATTCTGTTGTCTGTTGATTGCTGTGCGGCACTGGTTGGACGTGCCTTTCATCTCACTGCTCCCTGTGGGATTTTGCTTTGGGCAAATGCATTTCCCTGTGGAAAAAGTGATTCAATTTGAATTAATTCTTTGGGAACCATTTCGGGACATTTCTGAGTGATACATGATATGATACATTGTTACTTAAATGGATGTTTCTTTCTATCTAGACAACCCTGTAACTAATTTAAGAACGATAAGCCAGAAGAAGGAATAACTCCATTTACAAGGCTAGCAAGGATATCCATTATATGGAAGTGAATGGATATTGTTGAAAGGAATTCATCTGCCTGATAGACTCCACACATTGGTGCATGGAATGTGTCCTACCTGCTGTCCTAAAGCCTGGCTCGAGTATAAAATTTGAACTGGGCCCGAGTCCTTTAATTTTTTAAAATGCCCTGCCCAACCCGAAAATAACGAACATATTTTTGAAACAGAAAAAGATCATAGACTCAAACAAAAACGACACAAAACAGTACAGTCTAGCCTGACCCGAGCCCGAATACCGGATGTTGAATACAGACCTGACCCGAAGCCGACATACGTAGTGGGGTTTGGGTCGGGTAACCAGGCTTTAGTCCTTGTTACCAATTCAGCACTAATTTCAACTAAATTATAGACACTTTTGTGCGGTGAGTTTGTGTGAACTAGAGCTGATTTAAGACTGAAGCACAGTTTGTTTTCTTTAAACATGAATGAACCTATGTACAGTGAGAGCTCTGTTGGTTCCTGGAAGTCGCTGTAATTAAGTCAGGTTGACTGCCTGCCACTACAGTGGTGTCACGAGGATTTCGGTAGTTTTCATCCCCTGGAAAGTTTCCAGCAGTACAATTTTAAAGTTTGTCTGTCCAAACATGGGCTATGTCTGGAAAAAGCATTTTGAGCCCGAAGGCTAGAAATTACTGTGGAAATAATTGTGGTCAGTTATTTTTATGACATTCCTCTGTTGATTATTTTAAAAGACCCATTAACCATTCAATACAAACCAGTTAGTGTCTCTGCTAAATAACAGAGGAATGTCATACAATTGCAGTACACAATTGACTGCTATTATTGCCGACAGCTTTATCTGACAAGGCGCAGTACTGATGTTACAGGCCTGACACTTTTGCAGCAATTCGAAGTGAAGTGTTCTTAGCTTTATCTCGAGGTTTTTTCCCAATAGCGTATACTCGGAAATGCACCATGTGAGTCTGGTGCCAACAGTGTGTTGCAATGTTGTGACTATTTTCATTGAGAGACTGAGTATGATTCACTATGTAAATGCTCTAATTTGCTGGAGCCAATGCCGATCCTGTCTGGGCAACAAGTGTATAAAGTTGGTTTAGGTGTCAGGTGGAAAGTGGAGGTGATGAATGCAAGAAAAAATGTCTGTGACGGGGGATTCCTTCCTCCTGTCTCTCACCTTCAACTTGTGTGTGTGTGTGTCTTTTCTCTCTTAGAAGCTTCTACCTCTCCATATTTTATCACTTCTCTATGGTCAGTGTGCTTCTGAACTTTTCTTGTTCCTTCTCAGCTGCAAATACCCAGTCCTACATGCTGTAACCCGCAGCCCCCCCCCCCCCTCCGAATTAGTGCTGTATTGAAGCCTCATCATACGTCTCCTACTCCTCATTCTTTCCTCAAAGCTGTAGGACTCCTGAACACTGTTGTCCCTTCCTGTTACAGCCTGCAGGCTTTTAAATGCCCAAATTTTACATTAGCTAATTGTCATTTACTGATTTATCTCAACAACAACATGCCTTTAACATAGGAAATTATCCCAAGGTCCTTCATAGGAGCATAGTCACACAAAACGTGACCTCCTCCCTGCTATTCCTTTCATCCTGTGATGCCTTGCCCTGTGGGCCTTAGTTTCTCCAAATTGGAAATGGGTGAGTTACAAATCTCACAGGTGCTCCTTCTGCTTGTTTCAGAGCAAGCGCCTGATCTCGCAGTTGAGGGGCCAGATCAGTGAGTTAGAGGCAGAGCTGGCTGAGCAGCAGCACCTGAAGCAGCAGGCATTGGATGAGAATGAGTTTCTGAAGGCTGAACTCGAGGAGGTAAAGAAAAGACGAGATGACACCGAGAAAGCCCAGAGGAGCCTCACCGAGATTGAACGTAAGTTCCAGATTTATTTGATATAGAAAGATTAACGACTGGCATATACATATTGTTGCTGTATATTCTGTATATGTAATGAATATCATTAAAAATCCTGAGTGTGAATTTAGTGATAGTCTTAACCTGTCGACCAGGGATCACTGTCCCTTCAACCAATCCGTTTCATAACTAGAACCGATTGGTTCCCTGAGGCCACTATACCTTCATTCAACCAATCAGATCCTGGAACCACATCACCAGGGGTCAATCTGGTCCCTCACCCATCACTTGTCATTTTCTTGGGATCGAAAATCTTTGAGAAGGAAAGGATTCCATAACACAGGGAGCCTGTGGTATTATAGAAACCCAGTTCATCTTTCCTCCCTCCACTCTTGAAAGCAGTGACTCTGCCAGTGTAGGGTGACTAGGCAATGTGTAGCAATTGGTTATTCAAACACTGGAGCCATCACTGCCATATTCTGCGCCCCCACCAACATCCTCACAAGCACACTGTCGAGCAGGGGCCACTGATTAATAATTAGGATTAGAGGACTTGTTCATCTTTCTCAACCCCAGTGGCACCGAAGCAAATTGTAGTTCAGCTGCTGGATGGCTGGGATCAAACAACCCAGCTCAAAGTGAGGATGGAAGCTCAGACTTTCCTGGTCTGTGGGACTCAGTACCACTGCTAATGGAGCAGTAGAGTTTGAGATTGCTGAAGTGATGACATTTAAGCATTTTGATGCTTCAAAATACTAACCTTAATGACAAATTTTAGATGGGCCAATTTTTCTTTTCAACTTCCAGGGAAAGCTCAAGCCAATGAACAAAAATACACAAAATTAAAGGAGAAGTACACCGAACTGGTTCAGAACCACGCGGATCTGCTGCGGAAGGTAAGTCGCTTTAGAACATCAGGCTAATGTACAGCATGGTAGAAGTGGGCATAGTGATGAGACGTACTGCTGCAATATCGAAACAACTCTACATGTGCAAGATTACATAAATAATTGCTTTCAAGTCACATTCATGATTTATTCATGGCTGCAAACCCTCTACAGGGTTTGTATAGGTCTTTGTGGGGAATTAGTGTAAAAACTGTGCTGGTAGCTTTTACAGGTCAACTAAGTGTACTCAGTTCGCCCACAGGTAGAGTAAATGAAAGAAAGACTTGCATTCATGTAACAATTTTTACAACCTCCTGATAGCCCAAAGCGCTTTACAGCAAATGAAGTATTTTTTGAAGTGTAGTCAATGTTATATGTGGCAACCAATTTTGCGCACGGCAAGCTCCCACAATAGTGATGAAATAAATGACCAGGCCACCAGTTTTAGGTGCTGATTGAGAGATAAATATCAGCCCGGATACTGGGAAAACTCCCCTGCTCTTTGAATAGTGCCATAGGATCTTTTGTGTCCACCTGTGAGGTTAGACAGGGTCTCTTTAAAGTCTCGGATGAAAGACAGCAACTGTGCCGCCTTCCCTCAGTGCTGCGTGATGTGTCAGCCTAGATTATGTGCTCGACACTCTGGAGTGGGACCTGAACCCACAACCTCTGACTCTGAGGCATGAGTGCTACCAACTGAGCTATGGTAGGTAAAGTACCGGCCTGTGACAGCTTTTAGTTTGGCATGGCTTTGCCTTCAGTGGGGCAGGGAGCTGGATTTCTGTGCCCCTGTTGCAATTAGTACAGGCTTTGGTGAGCTTAGGGAATCTGGAAGTGCTTGAGATGGTTCCTGCCTTGGCATTCTGACTCTCCTCACCTGAGTGAAGTACAGATACCAATGACTTTGTTTTGGACCCACTGACTGCTCACCAGCAATGGCCAGCATGGATTTCTGCACTTGACAGAACAGATGGGAGTTGTTGGAGGGTAATGGATGATGATTTATAGGTCTGAGGCAGAGAGCCCCAATTGATGCAAGAGCTTGATATGTTGGAATCTCCGTTAGTGTCTCTGTTTATTTGTTTTTCTCAGAAACTGAGGATCGATGACGGTGTGTTTTGGTCTAATAGTGTCAAGTGCAATCTCAACAGGTACAAGTCCTGAGACGTGCTTTTGCTAACTGATCATTTCGATCAACTTTTACCATTCGGAATCATTATTCTATTTCAAACTACTCTACCTCACCACATCTGGTTGAGGCACCTGCAACAAATACTCATTAATTCATGTTTCTTTTAATAATGAGGTTTTAAGACGTTTCATTTTAAATCTGTTTTGCACTGAGTTGGCAAGGTGTTCCTTTTTCCTTTGCCTGGTTTGACCCACAACTCATTAGCTTGTTCTTCATCAATTATTTCCACAAGTTTTTGTACGTGCGTTATATCCTGGCAATGTTCTTTGTTTAAACAAATGCTCTGGAGCTGCTCCAACTATCTTGGAAGCTGTTGTGGCTGAGCCTAGAATTACTTTGTGTCTTGCTACTACTCCGTCTGGACCCAAAGTGTGTACCCACCCCTCTGCGCCCCTCCTTCCCCCCCCCCCCCCCCGCCCCCCGCTCTGGTTCACAAACACTGACATTGGACACAGCCATGTTACATTTATTTGAGTGAGGGGCAAGGGATTGGTGGTGATCAGCTTTCCCCTGTTGTCAGGGTTTCCTTCTAGACCTGTAAGTACGAACATACATATGAACTAAGAGTAGGAGCAGGCTGCTCGGCTCCTCAAGCCTGCTCCGCCATTCAATAAGAACATCACTGATCTGATTGTAACCTCAACTCCACATGCCTGCCTACCCCTTATAACCTTTCACCCCCTTGCTTTATCAAGAATCTATCGACCTCTGCCTTAGAAGTGCTTAAAGACTCTGCGTCCACTGAATTTTGAGGAAGAGAATTCCAAAGACTCACGATCCTCTGTGAGAAAAAATTGCTCCTCATCTCTGTCTTATATGGGTGATCCCGTATTTTTAAACAGTGACCCCTAGTTCTAGATTCTCCCACAAGAAGAAACATCTTTCCACATCCACCCTGTCATTTAAGTACGTTTAATTTAACTGTGCCAATATGTTATCATAAAATCAAATCCTTTATCTTTTTTTAAAAAAAAAAGTTTAAAGCTATATTGTGTGTGTTTGAATGTATTTGCATTAAATGATGGCATTTAATTTTGACAGGTGGAAGAGCACCTATTATGCTCTTAACTGTAGAATCCAACAGCTAAATTAAAGGACCACAAATTTTTCTGTACACACCAGATACAACATCTGTGCTCAGCAGACTCACTGATAGATAACATCTGCTCGTTACCTCATTTAAAAAAAAAATGACAGCCTATGCACCACAGGCTCTATGGATTAAGTGGAGGGGCTACATGTTCAATTGATGTCATATTTCTTTCAAGGCAAAAACACTTTGCAATTGTACTCTATTAACCTAGCGGAAGATTTTTTTTTAAAAGGTAGACCGATAGGTTTCTGCGGGAAGTGCTTTGAAATGAAAAGTTGCAGTTTACTAAAACCAAATGATAAGGACAGGTGGCTTCAGAGTTTGGATATGGGGGATTAATCAATGGGGGATATTCTAGGGAATGCAAGCGCCTATTTGTGAAACTATGCAAGCCAATGGAAGGTTTCAGCAGTTTGACTATCTCTGTGTAAACTCTCAAATTTACCAGACCTATCACCTCCATTTATGCTACACTGCAGCATTTCCTTTTGCCTGTTCTGTTGGGCAGGAAACAATCCCATGATTATTGAGAATAAGCAACAGCAATTTATATAGGGCTCCTCACATAGTATCATGTCTCCGAGCAAATTAGCAAGGTGGAGATATGAGCACAGGAAGGGGAAAGGAATTTAGGGGGAGTGAGGCATGGCCAAAAGGAATGATTTTTCAGTCTTTTGAAAGTAAATAGGGAAGGAAAACAGTGAGGTCAAATGCTTTTGGGAGATAACTCCAGAGAGCAGGTGATGAGGTGAAAGAAAACTAACATCTGATGGTGAAGCAGAAAGCATGGAGAGTAAACAATAATCTGGAGTTAGAGGGGAAGAGGATTTGGACTGGGATATAAGGCTGGAGAGTGGATTATCATTCTGATATGGTGAGGTAAAGCAGTAGAGTAGATATCCAAGAATGATCTGATTACAAAAATTTGCCTATCTGCTGAACTGGAACTAATCCCATCTTATTGCTCCCTGCTTACTTTTATGGCCCATTTATTTATTGTCCATGCACTTAAACATGCATGTAAATTTCTGAATTTTGCATAGGGAATCTATGCTTTAGACTCACCTATAATAACAACCCTTTTCTTTTGATACTTGGTTATCACAACTGGAGTGGGGCCCAAACCTCTTGAATCAGCCCTGCCTATTTGTAGTGCAGGCAAACCCCTGATGTAGTTGAGGACAATGTCAAATTCTGTTTGAGAATTAGATCAAACTGCCAGTCGATGAAGCCGAGGGTTGTGATCACACAATGTATGATGACTGAGCCAACAGTATGAATAAACTTACTTGTGACCCACTTCCTGATGTGAGTATCTACCACAGAGACATTTTGTGAACACTTGTGGTTGTTGCTAAGGAAGCTCAGGATGGCATGTTGTATGAAAGAGTTCAGTGGTAAAGTGCACAAATGGGGATTACAGAGAGAAATATTCAGTCTGCTGCTTCATAGAGGCTCACCACTCATAGTTATAGATTGTTCGTGTTTGGGCTTTTGCCCAACACTTTCCTTCGCTTCCCCAGCTAGATTGCAGCTTCCAGAAGTATCTGCTGTAAACTGAAACGTGGGTTTGTACCCCATGCTGTTAATGCATTAGTGTATCCCAGGTCTAACAATGAATCCTAAACGCTTTGTTGGAAAACATGTAAGATGTCTACCTCAACCCCCTGTCACCTGAGAAGGCAGAACATGCCACGTCACTGACCCACTGCGTGCAGGCTTAAAAAGCCCTCACTCACTCTAACCTGTCCCCCTGTGAACTTGCTGCACTCCGTTCTCTCAGGTCTAACCCCGACATTGTCATAAAACCTGCAGACAAGGGTGGTGCTGTTGTTGTCTGGCGTACCGACCTCTACCTTGCAGAGGCTCAGCGCCAACACTCAGACACTTCTTCCTACCTCCCTCTGGACCATGACCTCACCACCGACCATCAAACTACTGTCCACCGGACTGTCACTGACCTCATCTCCTCTGCAGATCTTCCCTCTACAGCTTCCAACCTCATAGTCCCGCAACCCCGGACAACCGGCTTCTACCTCCTTCCCAAAATCCACAAACAGGACTGTCCCGGCAGACCCATTGTGTCAGCCTGCTCCTGCCCCACGGAACTTATTTCTTCCTATCTTGACTCTATCTTTTCTCCACTGGTCCAGTCTCTTCCCACCTACATCCGTGATTCTTCTGACGCCCTACGTCATTTTGACAATTTCCAGTTTCCTGGTCCCAACCGCCTCCTCTTCACTATGGACGTCCAATCTCTCTACACCTCCATCCTCCACCAGGATGGTTTGAGGGCTCTCTGCTTCTTCCTGGAACAGAGGCCCAACCAGTCCCCATCCACCACCACCCTCCTCCGTCTGGCTGAACTTGTTCTCACATTGAACAACTTCTCCTTCAACTCCACGCACTTCCTTCAAGTAAAAGGTGTTGCTATGGGTACCCGCATGGGTCCTAGTTATGCCTGTCTTTTTGTGGTATATGTCGAACATTCCTTGTTCCAGTCCTACTCAGGCCCCCTCCCCCAACTCTTTTTCCGGTACATTGATGACTGTATAGGTGCCATTTCCTGCTCCCGCCCCAAACTGGAAAACTTTATAACTTTGCTTCTAATTTCCACCCTTCTCTCACCTTTACATGGTCCATCTCCGAAACTTCCCTTCCCTTCCTCGACTTCTCTGTCTCCATCTCTGGGGATAGGCTGTCTACTAATATCCATTATAAGCCCACCGACTCCCACAGCTACCTTGACTACACTCCATTTTCCCAGTTTCTCCGTCTCCGACGCATCTGCTCTGACGATGCTACCTTCCATGACAGTGCTTCTGATATGTCTTCCTTTTTCCTCAACCAAAGATTCCCCCCACTGTGACAGGGCCCTCAACCTTGTCCAGCCCATTTCCCGCACCTCTACCCTCACCCCTTCGTCTCCCTCCCAGAACCGCGACAGGGTTCCCCTATCCTCACTTTCCACCCCACCAGCCTCCATATCCAAAGGGTCATCCTCCGCCATTTCTGCCACCTCCAGCATGATGCCACTACCAAATGCATCTTCCCCTCCCTTCCCCTGTCAGCATTCCGAAGGGATCGTTCCCTCCGTGACACCCTGGTCCACTCCTCCATTACCCCCACCACCTCATCCCCTTTCCACGGCACCTTCCCCTGCAATCGCAGGAGGTTTAATACCTGCCCATTTACCTCCTCTCTCCTCACTATCCCAGGCCCTAAACACTCCTTTCAGGTGAAACAGCAATTTACTTGTACTTTTTTCAATGTAGTATACTGTATTCGCTGCTCACAATGTGGTCTCCTCTACACTGGGGATACCAAACGCAGACTGGATGATCGCTTTGTGGAACACCTCCGTTCAGTCCGCAAGCAGGACCCCGAGCTTCCGGTTGCTTTCCATTTCAACACTTCCCCCTGCTCTCATGCTCACATCTCTGTCCTGGGATTGCTGCAGTGTTCCAGCAAGCTCGAGGAACAGCTTCTCATTTACCGCTTAGGCACACTACAGCCTGCCAGACTGAACATTGAGTTCAATAATTTCCGAGCATGACGGGCCCCCCATTTTACTTTTATTTTTAGTTATTTTTTTCTTTTTCCTTTTTTTATATATATTTTTTGTGTTTATTTTATTTTATTTCATCTTAGTTTGTTCAGTTTGTTTACCCACTGTTTTTCATATTTGTACTTGTGGCTGTTCAATTTCAGTCCGTTAACACCCTATCTGTACTAATGCTTTGTCTTTCAACACACCATTAACATATTGTTTGCCTTTTCTCCACGACCTTCTGGTCAGCTATTCTGTGACCTTGTTCTATTACACCTTCTCCTTTGTTATCTCTTGCACCCCCCCCCCCCCCCCCCGCTTTACTTGCTTATAACCTTTTACATTTCTAATATTTGCCAGTTCTGAAGAAGGATCACTGACCTGAAACATGAACTCTGCTTCTCTCTCCACTGATGCTGCCAGAACTGCTGAGGATTTCCAGCATTTCTTATTTTTATTTCAGATTTCCAGCATCTGCAGTATTTTGCTTTTATTAAAAATCACTGGTTTAGTTGCAAAGGGAAATAAGCAAAAAGACAGCAAGAAATAAAACCAAACAACGGCCAATTTTACATAATAACTGAAATGGTCTGCTTGTTTAAAAAGAGAAAAGAAAGTCCGAACTCTTGCACATTTGGCAGCCGCAGTGAGACCTGTGGCAGTTATTAGTGCTCTTTACAGAACCCCTTCTCGTCTTTCCTGAGCATCCCACAGTACGTAATGTACGTGCATTTGGGTTGGAAGCTACTTTAGTCGCATGGTGATTGTTCTGAAGCTCATCATTTTGAAATTGCAACACTTGATGTTTGTTTAGATCCTCGGGACGAGGAAGAAGTCGAAGCTTTTGAAAGCTTTGCCAATCTTAGGCGTTATAAAATACTTAAAGCAGAGCCAGCTTTGTGGAAAGTTGAAAGCCTGTACTCTGGTGGTCCTTAAGTGTAAGAAGTGGTATTGGTTTAACAGCACATGGGTCAGGCATTTTATCTGAGTAGCACTAGTCCCAGCATCACGCACCAGTTCTTTATTTCAGATTGTCTTAAATGTTATGTATGCTAAGATCAATATGCTAATGCTACATTGCAACAGCAACTACACTTCAAAAGTACTTCACTGGCTATAAAGTGTTATGGAACTTCCTGAGGTCGTGAGCGATGCTATATAATTGCAAGTTTTTTCTTTTATATGTGCATAAGCATACTGCTGTAGTGTTGTATTGGTGTATAGACTAGACTGTTATCTTCATTGTCTTGTCTTCTATTTGATAAAAAAAAACTAACTCAATTCCATCTTGTAATGTGTCCCATTATCATAAATTAAAGTATCCTTTCTGGAATTAACCAGTGGTATTTTTGTTTTAAAGAACAGAATTATAATGAGCTCCAACATGTTGGAAAACATGTCAAGTAAGGTATCAAAACTCCAGATTTCCTTGGTTGAGGGGGAGATACCTCAGACCCTTAGGGAAAATAATCTTCACAATTTCAGTCCATATTTGCCTTGAAACATTTCTAAATCTGCCAAGAGAAAACTGGATTTTGCCTGTGCTACCTGAGCTGATTTCCTTTTACATTATATTTCTATAACATCAGATGCAGCTTAATAAGGGATTAATTCCCAAAGCTTATGGACTGGACCTCACCTTGTTAGTAGTAATTTGCTGTAGACCTGGTAAAAATACAATTGTTATATCCAATCTGTAATGTTTCAGATCACGAGAAGGTAGTTATTTGGGGGAGTCAGTTCTATTATCACAGCCAGGGCCTTAGCGAAGGCAGAAGTTGATTAAACCACATCAAAGGTTAGGCATTTACCTGAGGGTTGTAACTAAGATGGACTCTACATCTGAGTCAGAGGTTCCCAGAGTGCCTGGGGAGAATTAAGCTGTTTAGCCCAAAGTTAAAAATTGTGTTGTTCATTCATGTATTTTTTATATGAATAAACCAATTGATAGTTTGTGCCATGCTATTCTAGTATGCTTTCTATAAAGAAAGGAGGCCTATGGCCTATGGCCTCCCGTGGCCTATGCAGAGAATATGGATTCTCTGTTATGATCCTGGGCAGTATGAGATGTATGGCAAAATGAATTGCACTCCAGATCAAAACATCAAGGCCTCGCGCAGAAATGACCAGTAGCACTGAATCCAAGAGAATATTAAGCCCATGAACCAGAAAATTCTGACATTGTCACTGATACAAGCTGCAGTTTTTATTAATTTTTTTTATTTAAAGATACAGCACTGAAACAGGCCCTTCGGCCCACCGAGTCTGTGCCGACCAAGAACCACCCATTTATACTAACCCTACACTAATCCCATGTTCCCTACCACCTACCTACACTAGGGGCAATTTACAATGGCCAATTTACCTATCACCTGCAAGTCTTTGGCGGTGGGAGGAAACCGGAGCACCCGGTGAAAACCCACGCAGTCACAGGGAGAACTTGCAAACTCCGCACAGGCAGTACCCAGAATCGAACCCGGGTCGCTGGAGCTGTGAGGCTGCGGTGCTAACCACTGCACCACTGTACTTGTTAAAGTTGTAACTAGTCTGTGTTACATTGCAGTTTCAGTATAATTACCTGTTTTCATGTCATAAGCAATTTTCAAGGCTATTTGAGTTTTTTGGAACTGTGCAGTTTTCTGGGTTAGCACATCTACTGGAGCTGCACCTCACCAGGAAAGGATAGAAATGGCTTGAGGCTGAAATGAGAAGACTGTAGGAGTGATATTCTGGAAGGATGAGATCAGGATAGGCCGAAGGGTCTGCTTTATCTGAAATTGTCTTATGAACAATTCTGATTGCCACACTTCAAAAACGTGTTAGAGGGGGTTCAGGGAAGAGCAATGAGAATGATCTCCAGTGTAAGGAGGATTAGCGATGAGGAAAAGAGAATTTGCGCTCTGCAGTTTAGAAAGGAGGGTCAAGGTGACCTTGCTGAGGTTGACAAAGTATTAACTGGTATAGATGAGGTAAATTCGATAATATTACTTTACTTGGGCTATTAGAACAAATGGATGTAAATTTAAATCAGTTAGAGTTCATTTGAAACAGATTTTCAAGAAAAACCTCTTTACTTAAAAGGCTACCAATTATTACTGATAATGTAGCAGGTGAGGTAATGGAAATGAAGTCATTAGGAAATGAAAAATGTATTTGGATGTTATGCTGGGTGAGCTGGATTGGGTGTGTCTGGTGCCAGTCTGGGTGAGTTGAACTATTAGAGATGAACTGGATGACCTGATTGGCATGCTCTTCTGCTTGATGTTTACTTGCATTTTAAATGCACTGCCTTTCTACATTCAAATTGCGCTAATGGATGACGAGGATAAGGTTATGAGCCACATTAACTGATGAGGGTAGCTCCTGGGAGCATGGGAAATTTAAATCCAGAGATTTTTGGAAATAAGGACAAGTAGACTTGGTGCGAAGCTCTGGGAAAAAGCCTGTTCCATCCTTGATTGAGGCGGTCTGCTCTGATTTCAGCCCAAGCATTAGGGCAGCAGTTGTTTGAACTGAGGAGGTTAAACTTAAGTACATATGTTTTAAATGTGCAATTCAAGGTAAAAGCTAGGCAGACAGTGCCATCAGCTGGCTGCAAGTGGTAAGACTCTTTGGGTAGAGGGAGCAAAATGATCATCAGATTTCGAGACATGTTTAGGGCCAGTTATTGTGGTGTGTAGTTCTGTGGCAAATCACTCCAGCACAACTTTACCTTTCCTTTTTTTAAATTCATTCATGGAATGTGGGCGTCACTGGCTAGGCCAGCATTTATTGCCCATCCCTAATTGCCCTTGAGAAGGTGGTGGTGAGCTGCCTTCTTGAACCACTGCAGTCCACGTGGGGTAGGTACACCCACAGTGCTGTTAGGAAGGGAGTTCCAGGATTTTGACCCAGTGACACTGAAGGAGCGGCGATATAGTTCCAAGTCAGGATGGTGTGTGACTTGGAGGGGAATTTGCAGCTGGTGGTGTTCCCATGCATTTGCTGCCCTTGTCCTTCTAGTTGGTAGAGGTCGCGGGTTTGGAAGATGCTGTCTAAGGAGCCTTGGTGCATTGCTGCAGTGCATCTTGTAGATGGTACACACATACTGCCACTGTGCGTCGGTGGTGGAGGCAGTGAATATTTGTAGGTGGGGTGCCAATCAAGCGGGCTGCTTTGTCCTGGATGGTGTCGAGCTTCTTGAGTGTTGTTGGAGCTGCACCAATCCAGGCAAGTGGAGAGTATTCCATCACACTCCTGACTTGTGCCTTGTAGATGGTGGACAGGCTTTGGGGTGTCAGGAGGCGAGTTACCCGCCTTAGAATTTCGAGCCTCTGACCTGCTGTTGTAGCCACGGTATTTATATGGCTACTCCAGTTCAGTTTCTGGTCAATGGTAACCCCTAAGATGTTGATAGAGGGGGATTCAGCGATGGTAATGCCGTTGAATGTCAAGGGGAGATGGTTAGATTCTCTCTTGTTGGAGATGGTCATTGCCTGGTTATCAGTCCAAGCCTGGATATTGTCCAGGTCTTGCTGCATTTCTACATGGACTGCTTCAGTATCTGAGGAGTCGCAAATGGCGCTGAACATTGTGCAATCATCAGCGAACATCCCCACTTCTGACCTTATGATTGAAGAAAGGTTATTGATGAAGCAGCTGAGGAACTCCTGCAGTGATGTCCTGGAGCTCAGATGATTGACCTCTAACAACCACAACCGTCTTCCTTTGCGCTAGGTATGACTCCAGCCAGCGGAGGGTTTCCCCCCTGATTCCCATGGACTTCAGTTTTGCCAGGGCTCCTTGATGCCATACTCGGTCAAATGCTGCCTTGATGTCAAGGGGAGTCACTCTCACCTCACCTCTTGAGTTCAGCTCTTTTTGTCCATGTTTTGAACCAAGGCTATAATGACGTCAGGAGCTGAGTGGTCCTGGCGGAACCCAAACTGAGCGTCACTGAGCAGGTTATTGCTAAGCAAGTGCTGCTTGATGACACTGTTGATGACTCCTTCCATCACTTCACTGATGATTGAGAGTAGGCTGATGGGGCGGTAATTGGCCGGGTTGGACTTGTCCTGCTTTTTGTGTACAGGACATAGCTGGGCAATTTTCCCCGTTGCAGGGTAGATGCCAGTGTTGTAGCTGTACTGGAACAGCTTGGCTAGGGGCACCGCAGGTTCTGGAGCACAGGTCTTCAGTACTATTGCCGGAATTTTGTCAGGGCCCATAGCTTTTGCAGTATCCAGTGCCTTCAGTCGTTTCTTGATATCACGCGGAGTGAATCAAATTTGCTGAAGTCTGGCATCTGTGATGCTGGGGACTTCAGGAGGAGGCAGAGATGGATCATCAACTCGGCACTTCTGGCTGAAGATTGTTGTAAATGCTTCAGCCTTATCTTTCATACGGATATGCTGGGCTCCCCTATCATTGAGGATGGGGATATTTGTTGAGCCACCTCCTCCAGATAGTTGTTTAATTGTCCACCACCATTCACGGCTGGATGTGGCAGGACTGCAGAGCTTAGATCTGATCTGTTAGTTATGGGATCGCTTAGCTCTGTCTATCGCATGCTGCTTATGCAGTTTGGCATGCAAGTAGTCCTGGGTTGTAGCTTCACCAGGTTGACACCTCATTTTGAGGTATGCCTGGTGCTGCTCCTGGCATGCCCTCCTGCACTCTTCATTGAACCAGGATTGGTCTCCTGGCTTGATGGTAATGGTAGAGTGGGGGATATGCCGGGCCATGATGTTACAGATTGTGGTTGAGTACAATTCTGCTGCTGCTGGCCCACAGCGCTTCATGGATGCCCAGTTTTGCATTTCTAGATCTGTTCGAAATCTATCCCATTTAGCACGGTGATAGTGCCACACAACACGATGGACGGTATTCCTCAATGTGAAGGCGGGACTTCGTCTCCACAATGACTGTGTGGTGGTCACTCCTACCAATACTGTCATGGACAGAAGCATCTGCGGCAGGCAGATTGGTGAGGACGAGGTCATGTATGTTTTTCCCTCGTGTTGGTTCCCCCACCACCTGCCGCAGACCCAGTCTAGCAGCTATGTCCTTTAGGACTCGGCCAGCTCGGTCAGTAGTGGTGCTACCGAGCCGCTCTTGGTGATGGACATTGAAGTTCCCCACCCTGAGTTCATTTTGTGCCCTTGCCACCCTCAGTGCTTCCTCCAAGTGGTGTACAACACGGAGGAGTACTGAGTCATCAGCTGAGGGAGGGCGGTAGGTGGTAAATCAGCAGGAGGTTACCTTGCCCATGTTTGACCTGATGCCATGAGACTTCATGGGGTCCGGAGTCAATGTTGAGGACTCCCAGGGCAACTCCCTCCGTACTGTATACCACTGTGCCGCCACCTCTGGTGGGTCTGTCCTGCCGGTGGGACAGGACATACCCGGGGATGGTGATGGCAGTATCTGGGACATTGTCTGTAAGGTATGATTCCGTGAGTATGACTATGTCAGGCTGTTGTTTGACTAGTCTGTGGGACAGCTCTCCCAACTTTGGCACAAGCCCCCAGATGTTAGTAAGGAGGACTTTGCAGGGTCGACAGGGCTGGGTTTGTCGTTGTCGTTTCCGGTGCCTAGGTCGATGCCGGGTGGGCCGTCCGGTTTCATTCCTTTTTATTGACTTTGTAGCGGTTAGGTATACCTGAGTGGCTTGCTGGGCCATTTCAAAGGGCATGTAAGAGTTAACCACATTGCTGTGGGTCTGGAGTCACATGTAGGCCAGACCAAGCAAGGACAGCAGATTTCCTTACCTAAAGGCCATTAATGAACCAGATGGGTTTTTACAACAATCGTCAATGGTTTCATGGCCATCATTAGACTAGCTTTTAATTCCAGATTTATTAATTAAATTCAAATTCCACCTTCTGCTGTGGTGGGATTCGAACCCATGTCCCCAGAGAAGTACCCTGGGTCTCTGGGTTACTAGTCCAGTGATAATGCCACTACGCCACTGCCTACCCCTATCCTTTTCTACACGACACATTAATTTTGATCAGGATGTTTCAAAATTGCTCTGTTGTGTCTCTCTCAGCCTGCCTAACATTGAATGAATTTTCCAGGTGGCTAGTGTAATTGAATTCCTTTTACTGGCTCCTCAAGCAAGACTATGAGTTTTAATAGTGGATGTTCACTGAGTGTTTCCCAATTATACAAGCACTGTCACAGTAACTAACTGGAAACTTCCGTCACTTGGGTTGACAGAGAAACAACACATCAGCACTGTAAACTTGCTGCTGATTCAAGTTCATGTGCCGGTGAGATGAAAATTGTCCCATATGCTTCGTCAGTGCTCCTTCCTTATCTGGTTCAGGATTTGGAAGTGTTAATCTTTGTTTTATTCATCAACCCTACCTTGAGCTGAGTGGATACGAGGCACTCTGTAGTGACTGGATTAGTAGCCAGCTGGGTTTTGTTTGGTTAGAGAATGGAGATGTGCTGCAGGGATGTAGAAACAGAGAAATGATCAGACACTGTGTCCTCGTTCTCTGGGAATCTGCCCCTCAACACCTGTGCCTTATCATCTCCCTCCTGTGGTTTCAGAGCCCCCCAAGACTACTCCTCTTCACCATGTTTTTGTCCTAAGCCCCAACCCTCACCTGTCTCCCTCACTCTGATTTAGTCTTTTTGTCTCTTGCCTTGTAAAGTGTGAAATGTGTCTCTCACGTAAGGACTGTTGTGGAAACAATTTAACTAAATTCATGGTACAAACTGGCACCTTTTTGAACAGGAGAATGCACTAAAATTCACATCATCTTGTAAAATTTTCTGACCTGCAAGTGTTTTCACTCCCCTTTTTGACTGGTTTGTGGGAGAAAATGCCATTACTGATTGGTCACTGTGAGCATAAACTCTTAACCAACAAGGGAGAGACTATTTGGGGGAAAAAAAAGCATAGAAAGATTCTCTTCACCCACCTCAATACAACATTTCTTTGCTCAGTCACACTGTGCTCTGATCTCATACATGCCATCCACCTTCTTCAATTTGGGCTTTTTCCCCAACATGTGCCCTTCTGCTCATGGCTGGACAGCAATTTCCAGGAGCAGATCTTGATTTCTACGAACCAAAATCTACCATTTTCTTCTCCACCATCTCTGAAATGTTACCTTGAGAAGGGAATTGGATATATATTTGAAAAGAAAATATTTACAGTGCAATGGGGAAAGAGCTGGGTCTAATTGGATATCTCTTTCATAGTGCTGGCATAGGCACGATGGATAGAATGGCTGTCTTCTGTGCTGTACGCTGCTTTGATTGGTGTGCTCAGAGCCAATTAATGAAATTAAATAAAACAGTTGATGTCTGACAATTCTCATGTTGGAGTCTAGATCTGTATAATATTGAAAAGTTTTATCTTGATATTCACAAAGTGTAATAACAGAATCTGCTTCTGCAATAACACGGAGGTTAAAAATATAACAGAATAAACTGGAAAACCTACGTTAGAACAAAATGTTTTGATTTATTTGACACAATTACAACTGAAAAACTAAACACACAGAAACCAAACTAAACTCGGAGAAATCAACGCAACCCACATGCATCACGACTCACTGACAGTAACAGAAGGATATCAATGAACACTGCAATGCAGCAAAGTAGGCACCAGTACCTTATTAAATTCATACAGCAGCAGGCATCAGCAACCTATTAAATTAATACAACAGTGGGTCGCGGCAAAATAGATTCATAGCGCATGGATGCACTAACAAATTAATGCAACAGCAGACACCAGTGAATTAAATTCATAGAGGAAAGGGCACACCAGCAAAATTAATTAATGGAGCTGTAATTAAACCAATAAATTAATGGAGCAGCAGCCACCAATATTTTAATTAATAGCATAGTAACTAATCAAATAGTTGGAGCAGTAGATAATCAAATCAATAAATAACACCTTTAGGGAAGGAAATCTGCTGTCCTTACCTGATCTGGCCTACATGTGACCCCAGACCCACAGCAATGTGGTTAGCTCTTAAATGCCCTCTGAAATGACCTAGCAAGCCATTCAGGTGTACCTAACCGCTAAAAGGTCAATAAAACATAATGAAACTGGACGGACCACCCAGCATTGACCTCGGTACTGCAAACGACAAAGGCAAACCCAACCCTGTCGACCCTGCAAGGTCCTCCTTACTAACATCTGCGGGCTTGTGCCGAGAGCTGTCCCACAGACAAATCAAGCAACAGCCTGACAGTCATACTCATGGAATCATACCTGACAGACAATGTCCCAGACACTGCCATCACCATCTCCGGGCATGTCCTGTCCCACCGGCAGGACAGACCCAGCGGAGGTGGTGGCACTGTGGTATACAGTCGGGAGGAGTTGCCCTGGGAGTCCTCAGCATTGACTCCAGACCCCATGAAGTCTCATAGCATCAGGTCAAACATGGGCAAGGAAATTTCCTGCTGATTACCACCGACTGCCCTCCCTCAGCTGATGAATCAGTTCTCCTCCATTTTGATCACTACTTGGAGGAAGCACTGAGGGTGGCAAGGGCGCAGAATGTTCTCTGGATGGCGGACTTCAATGTTCATTACCAAGTGTGGCTCGGTAACACCACAGCTGGCTGAGTATTGAAGGACATAGCTGCTGGACTGGGTCTGCAGCAGGTGGGGAGGGAACCAACAAGAGGGAAAAACATAATTGACCTCGTCCTCACCAATCTGCCTGCCGCAGATGCATCTGTCCATGACAGGATTGGTAGGAGTGACCACTGCACAGTCGTTGTGGAGACGAAGTGCCGCTTTCACATTGAGGATACCCTGCATCATGTTGTGTGGCACTATCACCGTGCTAAATGGGATAGATTTCGAACAGCTCTAGCAATGCAAAATTGGGATCCATGAAGTGCTGTGGGCCATCAGCAGCAGCAGAATTGTATTCAACCACAATCTGTAACCTCATGGCCCAGCATATTCCCCACACTACCATTACCATCAAGCCAGGAGACCAATCCTGGTTCAATCAAGAGTGCCAGAGGGCATGCCAGGAGCAGCACCAGGCATACCTCAAAATGAGGTGTCAACCTGATGAAGCTACGACCCAGGACTATCTGCGTGCCAAACTGCATAAGCAGTATGTGATAGACAGAGCTAGCAATTCCATAACCGATGGATCAGATCTAAACTCTGCAGTCCTGCCACTTCCAGATGTGAATGGTGGTGGACAATTCAACAACTAAACTGGAAGAGGTGGCTCCACAAATATCCCCATCCTCAATGATGGGGGAGCCCAGCACATCAGTGCGAAAGATAAGGCTAAAGCATTTGCAACAATCTTCAGCCAGAAGTGCCGAGTTGATGATCTGTCTCGGCCTCCTCCTGAAGTCCCCAGCATCACAGATACTAGACATCATCCAATTCGATTCACCCCGCGTGATATCAAGAAACAACTGAAGGCACTGGATACTGCAAAGGCTGTGGGCCCTGACAATATTCTGGCAATAGTCCTGAAGACCTGTGTTCCAGAACTTGCCACGCTCCTAGCCAAGCTGTTCCAGTACAGCTACAACACTGGCATCCTACCCGGCAATGTGGAAAATTACCCAGGTATGTCCTGTACACAAAAAGCAGGACAAATCCAACCCAGGCAATTACCACCCCATCAGTCTACTCTCAACCATCAGTAAAGTGATGGAAGGTGTCAGCGACAGTGCAATCAAGCGGCATTTGCTCAGCAATAACCTGCTCACTGACGCTCAGTTTGGGTTCCGCCAGGGCCACTCAGCACCTGACCTCATTACAGCCTTAGTTCAAACATGGACAAAAGAGCTGAACTGAAGAGGTGAGGAGAAAGTGACTGCCCTTGCCATCAAGGCAGCATTTGACTGAGTATGGCATTAAGGAGCCCTAGCAAAACTGAAGTCCATGGGAATTTGGGGGTGAAAACTCTCCACTGATTGGAGTCATACCTAGCACAAAGGAAGATGGTTGTGGTTGTTGGAGGTCAATAGTCTCAGCGCCAGGACATCACTGCAGGAGTTCCTCAGGGTAGTGGCCAAGGCCCAACCATTTTCAGCTGCTTCATCAATGACCTTTCAATCATAAGGTCAGAAGTGGGGATGTTCGCTGATGATTGCACAATGTTCAGCACCATTTGTGATTCCTCAGATACTGAAGCAGTCCATGTAGAAAAGCAGCAAGATATGGACAATATCCAAGCTTGGGCTTATTAATGGCAAGTAACATTCGTACCACACAAGTGCCAGGCAATGACTATCTCCAACAAGAGAGAATCTAACCATCTCCCCTTGACATTCAATGGCATTACGATCGCTGAATCCCCCACCGTCAACATCCTGGGAGTCACCATTGACCAGAACCTGAACTGGAGTAGCTATATAAATACTGTGGCTGCAAGAGCAGGTCAGAGGCTCGGAATCCTGCAGCCAGTAACTCGCCTCCTGACTCCCCAAAGCCTGTCCACCATCTGCAAGGCACAAGTCAGGAGTGTGATGGAAGACTCTCCACTTGCCTGGATGGGTACAGCTCCAACAACACTCAGAAGTTCAACACCATCCAGGACAAAGCAGCCCGCTTGATTGGTACCCCATCCACAAACGTTCACTCCCTCCACCACCGCACAGTGGCAGCAGTGTGTACCATCTACAAGATGCACTGCAGCAACGCACCAAGGCTCCTTAGACAGCACCATCCAAACCCTCGACCTCTACCAACTAGAAGGACAAGGGCAGCAAATACGTGGGAACACCACCACCTGCAAGTTCCCCTCCAAGTCACATACCATCCTGACTTGGAACTATATCGCCGTTCCTTCACTGTTGCTGGATCAAAATCCTGGAACTCCCTTCCTAACAGCAGTGTGGGTGTACCCACCTCACATGGACTGCAGCAGTTCAAGAAGGCAGCACACCACCACCACCTCAAGGGCAAGGGATGGGCAAAAAATGCTGGCCTAACCAGCGATGCCCACATCCCATGAATGAGTAAAAAAAAAGCAAATCAATTGATGGAGCAGTGGGAACACAACAGATTAATAAATAGCATACCAAAGTTCTGTAAATTGATGGAATGGTAGCTACCAACAGAACAATGAATTGAAGCAGTCAGCATTAGATTTATTCAATTAATTGAGCAGTAGGCACACTACTTAATATGTTGGTAGTTGCTGCCTCTTAATTTCTCAATAAAAAACTTACAAAGGGATCATTAAATGAATGGAGCAGTAGGAACACAAGAGTATCATGCATCAGTGAATTAAAAATTAATAGAACAGTGAGCATACAAACAGTTTAATTCATGAATTAACAGAATAGGAGGATCACAAGCAAATCAATAAATGAATGGAGCAGTTGGCACCTGCCTTGTTGGTTTCACTGTTACTGCTTTCCCTTCTGGCCATAAACTGATTTCCACTGCTTTCTTCACCTATTTAAACTGCATTGAGTGAATCCCAAAAATTTTCTGACTGCAAAGATAATTTAAAAGAAAAACATTAAATAAGCTTAAAAAAAAACACCCTTTTGTTCACTAAAATACGTAAACGGTTAAATTTTTAAAAATTTGTTTTGTGGGATGTAGGCTTTGCTGGCTCGGCCAGCATTTATTACCCATTGCTAATTGCCCTTGAACTGAATAGTTTGCTAGGGCATTTAAGGGTCAACCACATTGATGTGGGTCTGGAGTCACATGTAGAACAGACTGGGTAGGGATGGCAGATTTCCTTCCCTAAAGGTCAAAGCACAAAGAATATTCCACAGTATGGTGAGTTCCAGTGTTCCTGAAAAATGATTTCTAGTCTTCCAATTTCGTGATGGTTTAGAAAGGTTGTTGGAAGCAATTTCCCAGTTAGAAGGAGAGAAACAGGTTAAATCGTGGTTGGACAGGGAAATAGCTAATTGATATTTTAAGTGGATCAGAGCTCTCAGGCCCAGATATAAGGGACATAAAGCTGTCCAAGTTACTGAGAGGTCTTGTGGCCAGAAACTACAAAAAAAGTATTCAAGGCTAGTAGTTTACGTCGGAGAATTACTATTATAAATGTTTGCATATTGTTACAACTGACTGCTCCAGTCAAAGCCCCCATTCAAAATATACGATTCTGTATTTGGTGGGAGAAATGCACCGTTAATTCAATCCCGTCCCTCTACAGATCGCCTAACATCTATTAACCCTCCCAAATGATGCTAACCAAACCAGACGTCTTTAAATCAACAAGTTAACTATTTAATTCGAAAAACTAAATTCTTAAACACTGCTAAGATATAAGCAACTTTTAAAATAGTAAAAATTAGAGTCCTTACAGATTTACGCTCCTACCGGATGTGGTCCAAGGTTGCTTGAAGTCCTCACAGCCGTCCGATGGGGAGAAAAAAAGTTTCTTCAACCATAGAACAGACCATAGTCTAATTTAGAAGTCGAAATTGTTGCTTCTTCTCCAGCGATGAATTTCAACAATTAACAACTTGCAAACACTTTTTAATGAATCAATTTGTCTTCAGATTGTTTGAGGGATAAAAGATTATCACAGTCTAACTTCCCTTCCTTCAGTTTAAATTCTCAGAGATCTCTGTTTTGGCTTGACTTTTTAGAATTTTGAGAGAGAATAATAAATAAACAGACTAAGTTCTCTTCCTTCAGTTTAAGTGGTCTGAGAGCACTCCTTTCAGGTGCTAACACACAGCTGTCTGTCTGTTTCTCCATTTGAACAGTCTGTCTCAAATAAAAAGCCAGTTCAAAAGATAATTGCAGCATTGTATGTTCGGTATAACTGCTGTTGCCGGGTAACCAGGATGCATTTTTTTGAAGCTGGTTGGTTCCCTCTTCATATGGTTGTATCCACGGCAACCAAAATGCACTTTCTCTAACTCTTGAGGCTTGCTGGTTCTTAAAGCAGAATGGCCCATTTTCCAGCCTTTAAAGGCTCACTGCATTCTTCCTGAAAAAAACTACAGGATCATAACAATATGATAGCACTGTCAGTGTTGAAATAAAGCATGACCATCATTCTTTATAAGAGTGGCATTTGCTATATTTTTTTGTAATAACTGTATACAGATTTATACGGTTTGTCATGCTAGGCTCCCACCTGCCAAGAATGAGGCACATTAATTTTGTTATGAACATTGATTTTAAACTGTTACTGGAGTGAAGAAAGAACTTGTTAACCAGATCAGTCTTGGCTGGAAACAACATTTGCAGATTAACAGATGGTGATTGGAAGGACAAAGGGCCATTCCCTGACACTTGCAACCCACAATGGACCTTGATCACCAAGTATTGTGTGTAAGAGGAGCATTCCAGAGACTGCTAAGGTGATACAATCCAAGATGTGGTCAGACCAGTTAGTGATATAACTAGCCTGCTTGGCAACCGGTGTTTTTCTGAATTGTACAAACAGTTTGAACTCAAAGTCTCTTTGCTCCCGGACTGAGAAGATATCTCCTGTCTGCTCCCATCTCTTTCTCACAAGCCTCTGAATCCACTGAAGACACATGAACCCCAAGAGAGAAAAGTCTCCTACAGCAAACAAGGTTTAAGAAGAATACTGGACCCCAATGAAAAGCAAGATCTACCTACAATCACGGACTCTACAGTGAGCTCGAAGAACCGTAACAAAAACTCTTCAGATATTGCTTCAAACATTTCCACTTTATTTTTCTTCTGCTCTTTCTGTCTCTATTTGCATGTGTGTATCGTGTATGCATGCTAGTATGGGCACATTGTGTATCCGTAGGCGTCAACCGAATTAGAGTTTAAGTTTCATAAATTTCAACTACTTTAAATCTAAGAAAGCCTGTTTGTGCTGGTTTCTTTGCCTTATAATTGGAAAGCGGTGAATAAGGATTTACCAAGGGGGAGCTAAAAACACTAAGACCAGTTGAAGGCTGAGAGGGACCCCAGACACCTTTCTCACCTGGTCATAACAGGTTAATAACAAAGCTTATAAATAAAATACATACCATTGGAGCTAAAGAATTAAATGAATAATATCAGACGAAGATTTATTCCAATAGGCAATATCAAAGCCAAGGAATTAAGTAAATATTAAGTATGTAATTGAATTAAAGCCAATGAATTAAATAATTAATGTCGGGTGCCTGTCTAGGCTAGCAAGCATTACCTAGAGTTGAGGAATTAAGTAATTAATATTGATCAATTAGTTAAAGGAATAATATTAAGTGTTTAATTGGCTGGAGGAATTGAGAGATACAGTTGGGAGATGGAGGATATTGTTTAGCAATAGCACTTGATATTGGGAGCTCTGCAAAGTGAGTGATGGTAGAAACATGACTTTAAAAGCATTTCTAAGAATTTCAGTAACAAGATGTTACTCCTGGTGTGACAGGTGTGTTATCCCAGATATAACGTGAAAAAATTGGAAGTCGGAAGTAAGTGTGACGACAAGATGTCAATGCAGATTTGAAGACTATTATAAATAAACAGTAGTTAAACATTTATCCCCCTACTTCGAAACTGCATTTGATCAGTTTTTTCCCAGTTATCTCCCTCCCTTTCCTGAAGTTGTAGACCTTAGCAGGGACAGGGTTTTTAGGCAGCTTGCTAACGTGGCTATTCTTCTGGTTTGAGCTTAGACAGCGAAATTTGGCAGTTGAAGGGAAGGGTGCATCAGCTTAGGCCAAGATTGATCCTATTCTGATCTGATAGCCACACGCTCCACCAGGCATCACTGTATAATGATCAGGGGAGAGCTTTATTCTCTTCCCCAACCCCCCACCCCGCTTCTCCCCACCCTCCTTCCTCCCCTCCTTCCTAGGATGGTGCTTGTTCTCTGTTTGTGTATAAGCAGGTACTTATATAACAGACAACAGTCCCACTCTGCGTGCTGGGTTAAGAGAATCCAGGGGTCAAAGTTGTGTTCCTTTTGCTGTGAATGGCTTTATTCTCATTATGTGGTACTTTGACTTACGGAGCCATTGCAGGAGCTGGAATAGTATCAGAAACCTAGAAGACTTGGCCTGCACAGTGATTCCAGAAATAATGGAAATCAGTCCCACATTTAACAACAGCAGCCGTGTCCATTTATGTAGCAACTTTTAAGAAAATTGTCGAAAGGTGAAAATTTTTTTACCCAGCCAGTTTTCATGATCTGGAATGCACTGAAAGGATGGTGGAAGCAAAAGAGATTTGAAGAAGGAAAAATTTGCAGGGCAATGTGGAAGGAGCAGGAGAGTAGAACTGATTGGATAGGTCTTTCAAAGAGCTGGCACAGATGCAATGGGTCAAATGGCCCCCTTCAGTGCTGTATGATTCGAGTAAATGTCCAAGCATACTTCACAAGGAGTGGTTTGAAGAGAAGGGGGGAGGCTTATGAAGATGGGGAGAGAGAGGGCGCAGAGAAAGGGTTTAGGGATGGTGTGCTGGCTTGTTAAACAGCTCAAACAAGCCACTTGAGAATAATGGGCACTAATGAAATTTGCTGTTGGGTGACTCTGAGCCAGGGCGTGTGTTTTGTAGTCTTAATGATGTATGAAAATGCAGATTGATTACCCACCTGATGCCCGGACTGACTGTTTCTGCTCTAATTTATACAGAATGCAGAGGTAACAAAGCAAATGACATCATTTCGTCAGACGCAGGAGGACATGGAGCAGATGAAGAAGGAGCTGGAGGAGACTGTGCACCAGCTGAAAAAAGATATCCAGAAGAAAGTGAGTGAAGCAGCTGGCCAAATCACAGCGCATCAGGAGACATCCCTTTCCAATGTCACCTGATTTCAGAACCTGTGTAACCTCAGAAGCTGGCCCAGTAATTCCAATCCAGTTCAGTGGAAGACTGATCACGGATCTGTTGCGCTATTTCTCTGAAGCATTTTTTTATACGCTTCCTTTTCCCTCTGTTCATCCCTCATGCTGTGGTATAGTTCCACTCAGTGTCCTTCATCCCCTTGTACCTTGTCAACTGGCCATCCTCCTTAAATCCCTCCACCTCTTCACCTGTTTCTCCTCCTTTCTGATGCTCCTTAAAACCTACCTCCTTTGATCAAACATTTGATCACCTGTCCTAAAATCTTATGTGGCGCAGTGTCACATTTTGTCTGATAATGTTTCAGAGAAGCATCTTGGCATGATTTTGCTATGTTAACGGAGTGTGTAAATACAAGCTGTTGCTCACACTTGAACTTGGACAGGGAGTGTTGGCAGGATCTTTGACCTACCGAACATTACAGCAGAACCCAATCCTGTCATCACCCCAGGTTCACGTGCAGGCACTTCTGACAGAGGCTGCTGGATATTGATGTGGCTGGGTGTACTTCTGGTGGATAATGGGCCATTTGATGGCCCTGATGGGAAGATGTATAAAAAGGGAAAGTTTTTTTTCTTTGAGACTGGGGTCTGTCTTTTCACAAATCCTTTAAAGCATGTAAATTTGCAGATAGTCCGATGGCTCTGACCAGCTGCCTTTCTTGTGGATGCATTTCTCTTTCCTGAAACTGCAGGCTCAGGAGCAGACTTGTGTCCTGGAATCCCTGCAAAAGGAACTCAAATCCAGGAATGAGGAGCTGGAGTCTCTGAAAAACTCACACGAAGACACTCAACAGGTGAGATTACAATTAGCACCCTCCAAGATTAGACGGTGAGGTCAGGGACTCCTTGCTCTATTTGCTTAGGCCAAGTGGCCTCTTCCTGTGCCGTAAACTTTCTATGATTTCTAAGTGTGTGATCTTACAGGATTAAAAAAAAAGTTCAAAATGATTAAATCAATGGCTTTGTGGAACTGGGCCACCCAAATCAGGGGATCCCCGATTTGATTCAAAGCTCTTTAGTTGAGTTACGTGACCTCAGTTGGGACAGAAGTTGAGATACTGCAAGCAGCCTCAGCTTCCCAGAATAGCCAGGGGACAAATCAACGAGGATTGCTGTTGCTGATCATCATATCTCCTATTGGAAAATGTTAAGTGTGCATGGGGTTGAGTGAAGAGAGGATTATGGTTGGATGTGATGTTCTCCATGGTTGAATGCCCCGATAACAGTTATAGTTAAATGCAACAAGCCCTAACCCTCACACCCAACAATGGAAGCATGTGTTAGATGTAAGGCAACAACATAGTAGCACTGATTCTCCCACTGGGATTGGTGTATTTACCCTTTTGTATGTCCTTACTTTCTCTGTGTTTCTTTTAAAATTCTAAAATCTCCATACATCTTACCAACTAGGATAAAAGCAAAATACTGTGGATGCTGGAAATCTGAAATAAAAACCAGAAATGCTGGAAATACCCAGCAGGTCTGGCAGCATCTGCGGAGAGAGAAGCAGAGTTAACGTTAACTCTGTTTCTCTCTCCACAGATGCTGCCTGACCTGCTGAGTATTTCCAGCATTTCTGGTTTTTATTCCCAACTAGGAGGTTGGCCCAAGACCTGCTCCCATTGTATTACAGGATTTTAGGAGATAAGAAGAGTTTCTTCAGGTGGCAGCCCCTCTCCTGTTTCCCCATCCTTGCAGCATGGAGACTGGCAGTTTGCTACATGAGGAGTGATGGGCAGGAAGCAGCCTTCTTGTTTCATGTGCACAGCAACTATTGCTTCATCAGTGATGCTGCATTTTGAAGAGAAACGTGTGAATATTATTCAAATTAAAGGAACCCAGTGTCTTAAGCACTGACCTCAGCCTATCGTGATAGTGAGTGGCGTTAGCCCTTCCATGTGAGATCATTATTGTGGTGCTCATGAGACAGCTGATCAGGTTACGGTTTGACTCCAAGTCTCAGTCGTTCTGCAGTGAGAGCGGCATTTTCTGAATCAGGCCTGAAGCTTGCTTTCAGATTGCTAAATCGGTAGGGTTTAGTTTTTGTAGCCGTATGAGGCTTCAACATAGGAAAAGCACACTTGTTTTGGGAGTGGAAAGAGAAGGGAACATTGCGGGGGTGGGCTGGGGAGGGGTGGTGGTGGGTGGGCGCAGAGGCACGGAATGGGGTTAATTCACTGATCTTCCTGACTGAAGGAGGCTTCATAAAAACTTGAGACCAGAATGAGAGTAACCTGGACTTCGATCCATTGCCTCATAACTGTCTGTTTATCTATACATATTTCAGAGTGGTTAAATAAACAATGATTTTTGCCAGGTAATTTTATTCACTTAACCCTTCTATTCCTTTATGAAAACAGAAAATGCTGGAAACACTCTGCAGGTCAGGCACCATCTGTAGGGGCTAAAGGGTTAATTATGAGGACTGGTTTGCCTAGATTAGATTTGTATTCTCTTAACTATAGAAGATTAAGGAGTGATCCAGTTGAGGTGTTTAAGATGATTAAAGGAGTTGATAGGATAGATAGAGAAAAGCTATTTTGCTGGTGGGGCAAGTCCAGAACAAGGGGGCAGAATCTTGAAATTAGAGCTAGACAGTTCAGGGATGATATGAGAAAGCACTTCTTTGCACAAAAGGTAGTGTAAATCTGGAACTCAAACCAAAAAGTTGTTGAGGCCTAGAACAATTAAGAATTTCAAATTTGAGATTGCTAGATTTATGTTAGGCAAGGCTATTACATAACCAAGGCAGGCAGATATGCTTAAGGTGCAGATCAGCCATGATCTAATTAAGTGGCAAAATAGGCTTGAGGAGCTGAATGGCTTACATTTGCTCCTGGAGAGAGAGAAACAGATTTAAACCTTCTAGGCCTATGACATTTCATCAGAATATTCTATTCTTTTACCTTTTTCTTTTATTTATTCATGGGACGCTGGCCATTTATTGCCCATCCCTAATTGCCCCTGAGAAGGTGGTGGTGAGCTGCCTTCTTGAACTGCTGCAGTCCATGTGAGGTAGGTACACCCACCGTGCTGTTAGGAAGGGAGTTCCAGGACTTTGATCCAGGAACAGTGATATAGTTCCAAGTCAGGATGGTGTGTGACTTGGAGGGGAACTTGCAGTTGGTGGTGTGCCCATGCATTTGCTGCTCTTGTCCTTCCAGTTGGTAGAGGTTGCGGGTTTGGAAGGTGCTGTCTAAGGAGCCTTGGTGCGTTGTGGCAGTGCATCTTGTAGATGGTACACACTGCTGCCACTGTGCGTCGGTGGTGGATGTGGTGCCAATTAGGTGGGTTGCTTTATCCTGGATGTTGTCTGGCTTCTTGAGTGTTGTTGGAGCAGCACCCATCCAGGCAAGTGGAGAGTATTCCATCACACTCCTAGCTTGTGCTTTGTAGATGATGGATAGGCTTTGGGGAGTCAGGAGGTGAGTTACTCGCTGCAGGATTCCTAGCCTCTGACCTGCTCTTGTAGCCACGGTATTTATATGGCTACTCCAGTTCAGTTTCTGGTCGATGGTAGCCCCTAGAATGTTGATAGTCGGGGATTCAGCGATGGTAATGCCATTGAATGTCAAGGGGAGATGGTTAGATTCTCTCTTGTTGGAGATGGTCATTGCCTGGCACTTGTGTGGTGCAAATGTTGCTTGCCACTTATCAGCCCAAGCCTGTATATTGTCCAGGTCTTGCTGCAATTCTGCACGGACTGCTTCAGTATGTGAGAAGTCACGAATGTTGCTGAACATTGTGCAATTATCAGCGAACATCCCCACTTCTGACCTTATGGTTGAAGGAAGGTCATTGATGAAGCAGCTGAAGATGGTTGGGCCTAGGTCACTACCCTGAAGAACTCCTGCAGTGATGTCCTGGAGCTCAGATGATTGACCTCCAACAACCACAACCATCTTCCTTTGCGCTAGGTATGACTCTAGCCAGCGAAGAGCTTGCCCCCCGATTCCCATTGACTTCAGTTTTGCTAGGGCTCCTTGATTCCATACTCAGCCAAATGCTGCCTTGATGTCAAGGGCAGTCACTCTCACCTCCCGTCTTCAGTTCAGCTCTTTTGTCCATGTTTGAACCAAGGCTGTAATGAGGTCAGGAGCTGAGTGGCCACAGCGGAACCCAAACTGAGCATCACTGAGCAGGTTATTTCTAAGCAAGTGCCGCTTGATGGCACTGTTGATGACAGCGTCCATCATTTTACTGATGATTGAGAGTAGGCTGATGGGGCGATTATTGGCCGGGTTGGACTTGTCCTGCTTTTTGTGTACAGGACATACCTGGTCAATTTTCCACATTGCTGGATAGATGCCAGTGTTGTAGCTGTACTGGAACAGCTTGGCTAGGGGCACCGCAAGTTCTGGAGCAAGGTCCTCAGTACTATTGCCGGAATATTGTCAGGGCCCATAGCTTTTGCAGTACCTAGTGCCTTCAGTCGTTTCTTGATATCACGTGGGGTGAATCGAATTGGATGAAGTCTGGCATCTGTGATGCTGGGGACTTAAGGAGGAGGCTGAGATGAATCGTCAACTTGGCACTTCTGGCTGAAGATTGTTGCCAATGCTTCAGCCTTTCGCACTGATGTGCTGGGCTCCTCCATCATTGAGGGTGGAGATATTTGTAGAGCCACCTCCTCCAGTTGTTGAATTGTCCACCACCATTTACGGCTGAATATGGCAGGACTGCAGAGCTTAGATCTGCTCCTGATTATGGGATCGCTTCGCCCTGCCTATCGCATGCTGCTTACGCAATTTGGCACGCAAGTAGTCCCATGTTGTAGCTTCACCAGGTTGACACCTCATTTTGAGGTATGCCTGGTGCTGCTCCTGGCATTCCCTCCTGCATTCTTCATTGAACCAGGGTTGGTCTCCTGCCTTAATGCTAGAGTGGGGGATATGCTGGGCCATGAGGTTACAGATTGTGGTTGAGTACAATTCTGCTGCTGATGGCCCACAGCACTTCATGAATGCCCAGTTTTGCACTTCTTGATCTGTTCGAATTCTGTCCCATTTAGCACAAAATGATGGAGGGTATCCTCAATGTGAAGGCGGGACTTCATCTCCACAAAGACTGTGCGGTGGTCACTCCTGCCAGTGCTGTCATTGACAGATGCATCTACGGCAGGCAGATTGGTGAGGACGAGGGTCAATTATGTTTTCCCCTCTTGGTTCCCTCACCACCTGCCGCAGACCCAGTCTAGCAGATATGTCCTTTAGGACTTGGCCAGCTTGGTCAGTCGTGGCACTACTGAGCCACTCTTGGTGATGGGCATTGAAGTCCCCACCCAGAGTACATTCTGTGCCCTTGCCACCTTCAGTGCTTCCTCCAGTGCTGTTCAACGTGGAGGAGTACTGGCTCATCAGCTGAGGGAGGGTGGTAGGTGGTAATCAGCAGGAGGTTTCCTTGCCCATGTTTGACCGGTTGCCATGAGACTTCATGGGGTCTGGAGTCGATGTTGAGGACTCCCAGGGCAACTCCTTCCTGACTCTATACCATTGTGCCACCACCTCTGCTGGGTTTGTCCTGCCGGTGGGACAGGACATACCTGGGGATGGTGATGGCAGTGTCTGGGACATTGTCTGAAAGGTATGATTCTGTGAGTATGACTATGTCAGGCTGTTGCTTGACTAGTCTGTGGGACAGCTCTCCCAACTTTGGCACAAGCCCCCAGATGTCAGTGAGGAGGACTTTGCAGGATCGTTTGCCATTATCGTTTGTGGTGCCTGGGTCGATGCCGGGTGGTCTGTCCAGTTTTATTCTTCTTTATTGACTTTGTCGCACCTGATTGGCTTGCTAGGCCATTTCAGAGGGCATGTAAGAGTCAACTACATTGTTGTGGGTCTGGAATTGCTTGTAGGCCAGATCAGGTAAGGACCAGTTCTACCTAATGTATCAAGTTTGCAAAGAAACTAACAAAATGCAAACTGAATTGCAATTACAATGCTGTTAAAACAGGCACACAGCTGTTACAGATAATTGAAAGTGTACTTAGGTAATTTGTTTCACTACAATATACACATAACAGCGCAACATAACAAATCTCTTTCCTAAAAGGACAAATAAAATACTTCAAAGAAAAAGACTTTTAAAAATAGATTAACAGCAATTGAAACTTAAAAAAAATTCTGAGGGAAATGTAGGTGTCTTTATTTCGTAAAGTTCAAAATGCTTCCTCACTTTGTTTCCTGTTTGTCACACTCTGCTAGGCGAGCACAGTGATGGCATCAACGATTGAATCCCTGACGGCAGAAAAGAAAGCACTAAACCAGGCCATGGATCAGAAGGAGAGCATGTTAAACATCATACAAGATGAGCTGGAACAGCTGAAGGAGGCTCTGTCAGCAGAGAGGGACAATACCAGTCGAACAGTTGAGGGGCTGCAGAACCAGCTGAATGAAAAAGTAAGCACTGAGTCGCTCTGGTCAGAGTTCAAGTGTCAAAAGAAATTCAGTGTCTGACGATTATTTGCATGCTGAGATGAATGACCTGCTTTTGGCTGTGTTGCTTGAGTGAAGACACCCTCTTCTTTGGATAGGTTCTTTAACATCCACTGGGACAGATAAGGTGGACCTCAGTTTAAAGTCTTGCCTAAAGGACAGCACCCCCTAACAATGCAGCCCCCCATCTGTATAGCACTGAAGTGTCAACCTAGATAGTTTGCTGAGCTGTTCAGTCGTGAGAGTGATATCAACTGAACCCAAACTGCCACCCAAAGTTCCTCTGCTCTATCTCAAACAATATTGCATAACCCATCCACCCCCCTCACCCCCAGACTGGCGCTGTTTCTGTAAAGCTGTGTTTCCATTGTGCTGTGTAATTGGACTGGGTATGTGTGTTTCTGTTGCACTGTGTAACTGGACTGGGTATTTGTGTTTCTGTTCTGCTGTACAGCTGGACTTGGTGTATGTCTTTTGAATGTACCATGGTGGCTTCATGTGTCCTATGTTCTTTAGGAGAACCATGAGCAAGTTCTGGAGAAGCAGTTACTCGATGAACAGTTCGCTCTACTGTGCTGTGCACTGGAGGAGGCGGAGGGAATTGTTAAGGATGCACTCAGCAGATTGGATGATCCCCTTCATGTTGGCTGCACTAGTTCTGCAGGTAAATCCAGAAAGCAAGAAGTGATGAGGCTGGTCAGAGTTTGAACCAAAATGTAGTTTAAATAGTTAATAGTAAAGATCTGAATGCAAAGTACCTTTGAAGCTGATTTATTTGAAGGTTTGAGATAGGAAAAAAGTTGTTTTCAGATTAGATTTCAAGGAGGTAGAAAACACATTATTGCCAGAATATTGTCCTTCCATCACAGTTCAAATGGAGCCTAGCAAGACTACCCTTGGTCCTCATTAAATCTTGATATTACTCAGCACTGCTGAAAAAGGCAGGAGCTAATGCTAGTTTCCCAAGCCAATGCAATCAGATAACTTTCTCCTATAGAAAGCAAGAACCTGAATTCCACCCTTTCATCATGTTGATAGTTGAGAGGTAGGCAGCCAGGACAGAGGCAATGAAAACTTCTGCTGTTTCTCTGAGCAGGTCACAGGAGAGACATGACACTTGCCCGACAGCCTGAACAACTTATAGAATTGAGTGATGCTATGTACTGGAATATCCAGGTGCAGTGACACAGACTAACAGTCCTGTAGCAGACTGGCTAGTCAGGGCGATGGACAAAATTACTTTGAAAATTCAATTTCGTAAAGTCCTATAGCAGTACCAGTCATTGAACTGGAACATTATAGGACATTGGAAGGGAAACTTTATATAATGGAGCAGGAACATCATACAACAGTAACTGTACATTGCTGCCTTTAATTATGGAGATGCTCAACTCTTGTTCATAGAAATGGGTGGAATCAGGAGAGCCATTCTGGCTGTCTTCTGGAAATGAACTCAGTGGCTTTTATAAAGGTGAGAGAGCACAGTTGAGGGGTCAGTTTGTGAGGCTCTTCCTAGCATGGTGCCTTGCTAGATGCGTGTGTGGGTTGGAGATGGGGTTATAATACAACGGAGATAATTCAGTAACACCCACTCCCGTCTCCTGAGTCTCCACACCAAGAGTGTTGCTTTGGAAAATTAATTTTATCTGCAAGAGTTGTGTGATTTAGAGAGACAAGGGTGTAATGGAGATCATGTCCTACTCTTCACTACCCCCAAATCAAATGTAACACCTCTTTGATGCCATGCTTAATATAGTTGTTGTAGCTTTGCTCAAATTTGTGAGAGAAACTTATAACCTTGCGGTAAACATGGGATCTTGACTTCAATCAGTTGTTTCTTGCAGATTATCTCATCACAAGAGGCCAGGCTGCACTGGATTCCCTCAACAGACTAGAGGATGGACACACAAAGTATTTGTGTCTCAGATCAGGTAGGATCCAAGGAAGTACATGTATGACAAACATTGACTAACCAAACCAATTATGACTTGGTGTGTGAGGTTTGACCTTGTTCAGACATTTAAGGATTGATTTTTTTACTCCCTTTGACTAAAACAGGTGGGAACTTCATGATTGTATTCAAAACAGGGTTCTCTTATTTCAGCAGGATCCATTTTAGGGGTTGCCCACCACTGAGCTTACTCAGAAATACTGGGCGGGATTGGTTTTAAAACTGTAGTCAGGAGTAGTGTTTAAGGGGACAAGCAGTCAGTATTCAGTATTTAGGAAGGACAGAAAAAAAGCAAAAGGCGGTGAAGTTGCATTGCTGGTTAAAGAGGAAATTAACGCATTAGTGAGGAAAGATATTAGTTCTGACGATGTGGAATTGGTATGGGTAGAGCTGAGAAACACTGAGGGGCAAAAAACGTTAGTGGGGGTTGTATATAGACCCCCAAACTGTAGTGGTGATGTTGGGAATGGCATTAAACAGGAAATTAGAGATGCATGCGATAAAGTAACATCTGTAATTATGGGTGACGTTAATCTGCATATAGATTGGGCAAATCAAATTAGTCACAATACCGTAGAGAAGGAATTCTTGGAGTGTATACGGGATGGTTTTCTGGACCAATACGTTGAGGAACCAACTAGAGAACAGAGCATCCTACACTGGGTATTGTGTAATGAGAGAGGAATAATTGACAAGCTCGTTGTGTGAGACCCCTTGGGGATGAGCGAGCACAATATGATAGATGGAGGGCCCTGAATCTTAGTCAAGGAAACTACGAAGGTATGAGGCATGAGTTGGCCATGATGGATTGGGAAATGTTACTTAAAGGGATGATGATGAAAAGGCACTGGCAAACATTCAAAGAGCGCATGGATGAACTGCAACAATTGTTTATTCCTGTCTGGCGCAAAAGTAAAATGGGAAAGGTAGCCAAACCATGGCTTACAAGGGAAATTAGAGATCGCATTAGATCCAAGGAAGAGGCATATAAATTTGCCAGAAAAAACAACAGACCTGAGGATTGGGAGCAGTTTAGAATTCAGCAAAGGAGGACCAAGGGATTGATTAAGAAGGGGAAAATAGAGTATGAGAGCAAGCTTGCGGGGAACATGAAAACTGACTATAAAAGTTTCTATAGGTATGTGAAGACAAATGTCTTGCAGTCAGAAACAGGGGGATTTATTATGGGGTACAAAGAAATGGCTGACCCACTAAATGCTTACTTTGGTTCTTTCTTCACAAAGGAGGACACAAATATCATACCAGAAATGTTAGGGAACACAGGGTTTAGCGAGAGAGAGGAACTGAAGGAAATCAGTATGAGTAGCGAAATGGTGTTGGGGAAATTGATGGGATTGAAGACCGATAAATCCCCAGGGCCTGATGGTCTGCATCCCAGAGTACTTAAGGAAGTGGCACTAGAAATAGTGGATGCATTGGTGGTCATCTTCCAAGATTCTATAGACTCTGGAACAGTTTCTGCAGATTGGAGGGTAGCTAATGTAACCCCACTATTTAAAAAGGGAGGTAGAGAGAAAGCAGGGAATTATAGACCAGTTAGCCTGACTTCGGTAGTGGGGAAAATTCTAAAGTCCATTATCAAAGATTTTCTAGTAGAGCACTTGGAGAATAGTGGTAGAATCGGGCAGAGTCAGCATGGATTTACGAAAGGGAAATCATGCTTGACATCTACTAGAATTCTTCGAGGATGTAACTGGTAGAGTTGATGAGGGGGAGCCAGTGGATGTGGTTTATTTGGACTTTCAGAAGGCTTTCGACAAAGTTCCACAGGAGATTTGCGTGCAAAATTAAAGCGCATGGGATTGGGGACAGTGTATTGCGATGGCTAGAAAATTGGTTGGCAGACAGGAAACAAAGAGTAGGGATAAATGGGTCTTTTTCTGAATGGCAGGCAGTGACTAGTGGGGTACTGCAGAGATTGGTGCTAGGACTGCAGCTATTCACAATATATATGAATGATTTAGATGAGGGAACTAAATGTAATATCTCCAAATCTGCAGATGACACAAAACTGGGTGGGAGGGTGAGTTGTGAGGAGGATGCAGAGAGGCTTCAGGGTGATTTGGACAAGTTGAGTGGGCAAATGCATGTCAGATGCAGTATAATGTGGATAAATGTGAGGTTATCCACTTTGGTAGCAAAAACAGGAAGGCAGATTATTATCTGAACGGCTATAAACTGAGAGGGGAATATGCAACGAGACCTGGGTGTTCTCGTAAACCAGTCGCTGAAGGTAAGCATGCAGGTGCAACAGGTGGTAAAAAAGGCAAATGGTATGTTGGCCTTCATAGTGAAGGGATTCGAGCACAGGAGCAGGGATGTCTTCTGCAATTATACAGGGCCTTGGTGAGGCCACACCTGGAATATTGTGTGCAGTTTTGGCCTCTTTATCTGAGGAAGGATGTTCTTGCTATAGAGGGAGTGCAGCAAAGGTTTATCGACTGATTCCTGGGATGGCGGGACTGACTTATGAGTAGAGATTGAGTTGGTTAGGATTATATTTGCTGGAGTTCAGAAGAGTGAGGGAGGATCTCATAAAAACCTATAAAATTCTAACAGGACTTGACAGGGTAGATGCAGGAAGGATGTTCCCGATGGTGGGGGAGTCCAGAACCAGGGGTCATAGTCTAAGGATACAGGGTAAACCATTCAGGACTGAGATGAGGAGAAATTTCTTCACCCAGAGAGTGGTGAACCTGTGGAATTCGCTACCACAGAAGCAGTTGAGGCCAAAACCTTGTATGTTTTCAAGAAGGAGTTAGATATAGCTCTTGGGTTTAAAGGGATCAAAGGATATGGGGCGGAAGCGGGAACAGGTTACTGATTTGGATGATCAGCCATGATCATAATGAAAGGCAGAGCAGGCTCGCAGGGCCGGATGGCCTACTTCTCCTATTTTCTACGTTTGTATGTTTCAGTCACATCATTGGTAACAGTTTCCTATAGTGTTGTTTAGTTGTTCACAGGGATTTTGCTTTCTTGAACATTTATGCTGGTTCTACACCCTCAGCAAGCTCAAGGTGGGTGTCAACCTAGGCACCAGTTTGGTTGCTGAAGGAGGAGCTACTGGAGCAGTAAAGGTTGGGCAGCCACAACGAGCAGCAGTTAGCCCTCTGAGGAGACCACTCATGAGGATGGGATGCCGCGTATAAAAGCCATACCTATCCTATGGCGTATAGCACCCTAGAGTCACTTAGCTGGAACTGATTGGGGAAAAGTGTATGAGGACCCTTCTCTGCTCTGGACAGGATGTCACAGACCTGCGTGGCCTCCTGCAACAAGATCTACAGCTCACTTTGCCAGGTGGACATTCATTGCCTGTGGCACTGAAATTCACCATGGCCCTTAACTTCTTTGCCTCAGGCTCCTTCCAGGCTGCAACAGGCAGCACTGGCATTAGTTAGTCTGGTCCATGAGTGCATAAAGCAGGTCACTAATGCTCCCTTTGCTAGCGCCAAATACATCAGGTTCCCAGTGGATGTTTCAGCATGAAAGAGCTGAGAGTTTATCTGTAGTAGATGGTTTCCCACGACTAATGGGTGGCCTAGATGGCACACATGCAGCCATTAGGCCAGCAGCAATAAAGGCTACCATTCAATGTGCAGCTGGCCACTGATTCATATAGGTCTGTGCCCTGTTTCCAGATAAAAGGTATTTACTTGTGTAGTACCTTTCATGGGGGTCATTATGAGAAGGGGTGAATAGGACTTGAAGTGAGAGGCTGTTGATAAGAGAGGACTTCCGATCAGAGATCAGCCTCCTTTTCGCTAATGAAGCATTAGCTAGGACCCATGAAGTAAACAAGATGAGAGTCGTCTCACAACCTTTGAACCATAGGAACAGGAGTAGGCCAATACCATGTTCTCCCTGAAAGGAAACTACACCAACACCCATGATCTCAGCACTGCACCTCCTTGACTATGTGCTTGTCAGACAGAAGGAAAAGGCTGACATAGGATTTTTTCTTTCATGGGATGTGGGCATCGCTGGTTAGGCCAGCGTGTTTTGCCCATCCCTAATTGCCCTTGAGAAGGTGGCAGTGAGCTGCCTTTTTGAACCGCTGTAGTCCATCTGGTATAGGTACTCCCATAGTGCGGTTAAGAAGGGTTTTTGACCCAGCGGCACTGAAGGAACGATGGTGATACAGATCTAAGTCAAGATGGTGAGTGGCTTGGAGGGGAACTTGCAGGTGGTGGTGTTCCCACGCATCAGCTGCCCTTGTCCTTCTAGGTAGCAGAGGTCACGAGTTTGGAAAGTGCTGTCGAAGAAGACCTGGCGAGTTGCTGCAGTGCATCTTGTATATGGTACACACTGCTGATAACTTGTGCCATGCGAGGAGATGATTGCTGGACAGACCACTGCCTGATTCGCACCAAGTTAAGTCTAAAGATCCAGCCAAAACATCATAAATCAATTTGCCAGGCATAGCCAAAGCTAAATGCCAAACTCCTCAAGAACCTGACTGTTGCCTTAGAACTTGCTACACAATTTGACACCACTCTGCAGTTTGATTTTCCTCCCCCAAGTGACGTAGATGATGAATGGAAACAGCTCTCTGATCAGATCTTCAAGACTGTAGCAGACGTCCTGGGATACTGCAAGCACAAACACCAAGACCGGTTTGATGAGAATGATGAAAATATCTCCCATCTTCTCAAACAGAAACAGCTCGTACATGCAAGTCTTCCAGCACCGCCACAGTGAATAACCAAGCATCAAGTCTATAAAAATGGTAAATACAAGCTCCAGCATGCTTTAAGAGAAATGCAGAACAACTGGTGGAATGCAAAAGCTGATGAACTGCAATATCTAGCTGAGATACGATCTGTGTTTTTATAATGTGAAGACTGCATACGGCCCACCCACCACAACCTTTGCTCCTAACAGCTGATGGAATCACTGATAAGACAGCTGTATTGGAAAGGTGGTGTAAGCATTCCGCCGAGCTCCTCAGCAGAGACTCCCACACCAACAGATTCTCGGCATCAAATTGAGCAGTTGTCTGAGAAAGAAAGCCTGTCTCCCTCCATCCACTGAAGAGGTGATAAAGGCAATTAAATCAGCCAAACAAGGCAAAGCCCTTGGCCCAGATGGCATTCCAGCATGGATTTGGAAGTGTAATAGTACAGAGCTTGTTGACAAACATACAGCCGTCTTCAAGAATATTTGAGATCAGGAAAAAGTTCCACAGGACCTCAAGGATGCCAACATAGTCAACATCTGGAAGCAGAAAGGATCCGAAAATATATGTGGCAACTATTGAGGAATAATTCTTAATCACAAGGTTTCTATGAACCACTCTACTAGACAGTCTCATGATGTCTCATCCTCCCAGAATCACAGTGTGATTTTAGGGCCAACTGTGGGACAGCTGATATTGTGTTTGTAGCATGACAACTACAATAAAAGTGCAGAGAGTAACATCAGGATCTGTGTTTGCTGTACATAGACTTAACTAAAGCTTTTGACGGTGCGAATTGACCTGGTCTATAGCACTTGCCCGCCAAGCTAGGATGTCCGAACAAAATCCTGCGCCTGTTGCGTGATGGCATGGTTGGACCTGTTTGTGCCTGTGGTGAGATGCCCGATGCCTTTGCGGTGTAAAGTAGGGTGCATCGTGGCTCCCCAACTCTTCAATCTCTTCTTTGCTGCAATGCTTAAGGAAGTCAAGAGAGACATGCCTGTAGGCATCAACATCAGGTTCTGTTCAGGGAAGCTCTTCAATCTCTCCAGACTGCTTACCTCCACTAAAGTCACAGAGACAGTAATCGGAGCACTTCTGGGGTGGAATTTAATGGGCCCCTGGGAGGTGGAAGGGCGGGGGCCATAGCATTGCAATAAACGGCAGGGGGCGGAGGGCTCATCGCATCAATTAAGTTGGAGGGAGGAAAGGCCGAAGACGACCTTCCCGCCCAGAGGCCCTTAAGTGGCCAATCACTAACCACTTAATCTTCCCGCTGCCACTAGAATTAAGCCAGTGGTGGAGGGGCCACCTCTGGGCAATCTGTGGCCCACGCTGGGCCCCTGGCGGCAAAAGCCGCCCTTCCATGAATGCGCCCCCACCCTGGCCTCAATGCCCACCCTTCTCCCCACTGCCCCACCCTTCCTGTCTGGAGCATGCCAGACTGGCCCTGGTGACCCTACCTCACTTATCTTGGGTCCAGGGCCCCAGCGCTGGGCCTGGTCCCAAACCTGGTGGTGTTCTGGCAGTGGCCACCGCTTCCAGTGGTGCTGCCGATTCTACTGAGCTGTCAGCCCTCTAATTGGCCGGCAACTCTAGGAGGCAGGATCTCTATCCTTAAAGGGATGGGACCATAATGCTGGGCAGTTAATTTCCTGAGCGCCATTGAACCATGCGGGGAGGCTCCCTCGGGCCAAAGCGGGGTTCCCCATACCTTTTCAGCCTGGCATCAGGTCTCCCACAGGCTCAACTAAATTCAGTCCCCTGTATGCAGATAACTGTTCCCTTAGCTTCCCACAATAAAGAAGACATATAGACTATGACAAAGAAATTCTCGAGTGCTGCCAATAACTTTGGTCTCCAACATAACCATTGACAGCACCAGGCACAAGGCTGTAGAAAAATTCTCATGTTGGTAGTGGCCTCTCTCAGGGTGCTACTAGTGATGAAGATATCCGTGCATGCCTCCATGAAGCAAGTTCTGCCTACGGCTGACTCTGAGTGTCTCCGGAAGCAGCATGGGCATTAGCTGAAGACTAAAATCAAACTCTGCCACGCTATTGTCTTACCACCCTGCTGTAATGTGCAGAATGCTGGGTCTGCTATAGGCCCCACATCAAAACTCTGGAGTGCTTCCACCAAAGATACCTGAGGTCCACCATGAGAATTTGATAGCAGGATAAAATCATAAACGAAGTCCTCCATCGTGCTGGGCTCAACAGCATGGAGAGCACCCTCCAGAAAATTCAGCTTAGATGGACAGGCCATGTCTCCCATATCGATGATTACAGAATCCTCAAGCAAATCTTCTATGGACTGTCTCAGGGCAAACAACATCATGGTGGTCAGTACAAATGGTATAAGGACATCCTAAAAAAAAGAGATTTACAAGTTGTACATGGTAGACCACCTCTCTTGGGAAAACACTGCAGTCAACTGGCCCACATGGAGGCAAGCACTGAAATCTGGTTCAACATGTTTTGAGGACCGTCTACATCAAACTCACAACATCTTGACGTGCTCAGAGGAAAGCCAGAGGTGGCACAGCTTCAAAAGTTCCCCAAGCACCAGTGGTGACAATATGAACTGCCGGTTCTGTGGACGTCCTTGTCGGTCCCACATCGGATTCCTCAGTCACGAGATGACCCACCGAAGACGATGAAATCATTTACAGCTTGGACATACTCAAACAACGAGGAGTCTATCACCATTTTCATGATCATAGGACATCACAAAGCGCTTTATAGCCAATGAAATATCTTTTTGAGCTGCAGTCACTTTTGGAATGTAGAAAACACGGCAGACAATATGCGCACAGCAAGGTCCCACAAGCAGCATTCTGATAATGAACAGATCATCTGTTTTGGTGAACATTGAGTTCAATAATTTCAGAACATGACAGCCCCCCATTTTACTTTCATTTTTAGTTATTTTTTTCTTTTTTTAACCTTTTTTACATTTTTTACAATCTTTTTTTTGCATTTATTTCATTTCATCTTTGTTCAGTTTGCTTACCCACTGTTTTTTTTCAGGTTTGCACTTGCTGTTCAGTATTCAGTGTATTTACACCTAATCTGTACTAATGCTTTGTCTTTCAACACACCATTAACATATTGTTTGCCTTTGCTCCGTGACCTTTTTGTCAGCTATGTGGCCTGGTCCAATCTCGACTTCCTTTGTTATCTCTTGCCCCACCCCCACCTCACTTGCTTAAAACCTGTGACTTTTCTAATATTTGTCAGTTCCGATGAAGGGTCACTGACCTGAAACGGTAACTCTGCTTCTCTTTCCACAGATGCTGCCAGACCTGCTGAGTGATTCCAGCATTTCTTGTTTTTATAGCTGTTTTGGTGATACTTGGCTCAGAGGCAGGAAGCAAAGGGTAATGGTCATTGAGAGTTTTTGTGACTGGAAGGCTGTTTCCAGTGGAGTTCTGCAGGGCTCAACACAAGGTCGCTTCCTTATTGTGTTATCTGTCAATTAATTTAGACTTGAATGTAGAGGGTATGATTAGGAAGTTTGCAGACGATACAAAAATTAGCCGTGTGGTTGATCGTGAAGAAGAAAGCTATAGATGGCAGAAAGATATCAATGGACTAGTCAGGTGGTTGGAAGAGTGGCAAATGGAGTTCAGTCTGGAGAAGTGTCAGGTAATACATTTGGGGAAGGCTAGCAAGGCAAGGGAATACACGATAAATGTCAGAATACTGAAAAGTGTAGAGGAACTGAAGGACTTTGGAGTGCATGTTCACAGATCCCTGGAGGTGACTGGACAGGTAGATAAGGTGGCCAAGAAGGCACATTGGATACCTGACTTTGTTAGCCGAGACATAAAATATAAGAGCTGGGGGGGTTATGCAGGAACTGTATAAAACGCTAGTTAGGTCGCAGCTGGAATACTGCATGCAGTTCTGGTCACCGCACTATATGAAAGATGTGATTGCACTCGAGAGGGTACAGAGGAGATTCACCAGAATGTTGCCTGTACTGAAGAATTTTAGTTATGAGAAAAGATTGGAAAAGCTAGAGTTTTCTTCTTTGGAACAAAGGAGGTTGAGGAGAGACCTAATTAGGTGTATAACAGTGAGCTAGTGAATAGGGAGGCTATATTCCCCTTAGTTGTGGGATCCATAACTGGGTGGGGTGGGGCATAGATTTAGGCTAAGAGGTAGGAGGTTTAGAAGAGCTTCGAGGGGAAATCTTTTCACTCAGGGTGTAGGGGATCCAGAACTCACTGTCTGAAAAGGTGGTAGAGGCAAAAACTCTCATAATATTTAAAAACTACTTGGATTTGCACTTGAAGTGCCTTAACCTACAAGGCTACTGACCAAGAGCTGGAAAGTGGGATTTGATTGTATGGCCACTTGTCGGCCTGTGTGGACACAAAGGGCAGAATGACCACCTTCCGTGGTGTAACTTTCCGTGAATCTATAAATATTAGCGAGGACACTGAGGAGAGTTCTCCTGCAAAATAGTGCCCATGGGATTATTTTTATGTGTACCTGAGAGGGAAGGCAGGCCCTCAGTTTAACATCTTATCTGAAAGATGACACCTCTGAGTGCAACACTCCCTCAGTACTGCACTGGAGTGTCAGCTTAGATGTTGTGCCTCAAGTCGTTGGAGTGGGTCTTGAACCCACAACCTTCTGACAGAGGTGAGAGTGTTACCACGCTCCACAGCTGACACATGCCAGGATGATTTCATTCTGCAGCAGTCAGCCATTCCCCTGCTATTCCACTCACCTCAGAATGTCAGGGGATGGCTACTAGGGGACTAGCTACCACTTGCATGTATAGCTCATGACACCTCTCTGTAACCCAGGCTCATCCACAAAGATTAAATAAAACCAGAGCATATTGTTTAATAAGAATGGAGAGTCCACCAGTATGATTATCAAATATATGTTTGCATTCATTAAGTGACATTCTCAGTGCCTGGGTAGGTCTGGGGCCTTTGCAATACAAACCATGGAGAGCTTCCCACATTGTGCTGGTGTGCTGCATTCTGCATGACCTCACTGCAATGTGCAATGCACATAAGTGAGAAGAGCAAGAGAACCCTCCCATATTTGACCAGGCAGATCCCCACAAAGAAGGAGCAGAAGTGGGAGGGCGAGGACACCAGCTTGTGCCAGAGGGGCTCGGGATCAGTTGATTGCTCATTGCATTGTCTAATCTACTCATTCCCTTGCCTTCATTCCTCCCGCATTAATGATGCCACCTCTACACGGCCTTCCGCCTTGCAGTGACATAGCTCCAACCGCTGAGCCAACTATCAGATATGGGACCTGACGTTGCATGCTCAGGACCAGCTCTGAGACCAAGCTGCAGATAGTGTAGAGAAGTAAAAAGAGGTGAATAGTTTAATGGCAGGCGCAATAATAACCGTAATATCATTTGTGACTACTGTGTCAGCACAAAATGTTTCCTTAAATGCTTTCTTAACTATCCTATCACTCTGGCAAGGTGCTTCTCTCAGTGGCTTCAGCACAGCTGGTAGAAGGCTGCTCATGCTCAAGTGAGGCTCCCTGACTCTGGTGGTGGGGCAAAGTAAGTGGGGACCCAAACGAATCTAGAATTGGATTAGCGCAGAGATCGCGGAGGGTTGTAAGACTGGAGGTGGTTGCAAAGATTCGGAGAGGAAAGGGCATGGAGAGGTTTGAACACAAGGAAGAGGATTCTAAATTTGAGCTGTTGGTGGATCGGGAGCCAATGTAGCTCAGCGAGCACAGGGGTGATGGGTGAACGGGACTTGGTGCAAGCTAGTGGTGAATGAGCTCAAGTTTATGGAGGGTGAGAGGTGGAAGGCCAGTTCGGAAAAAATTGTAAAGACAAGTCTGGTGGTAATGAAAGCAAGAATGAAGGTTTCAGCAGCAGATAAGCTGAAGCAAAGCAGAATAGAATCAGGCAACATTATGGAGGTGGATGTAGGCAGCCTTGTGACGGAGAACATGTGGGGTTGGAGGCTCAGGGTCAGAATGGAAGCCGAAGCTGTGAGCTGTCTGGTTCAGTCTGAGACAGTGGCCAGGGAGACGAGCAAACTCAGTGGTGAGGGAATAGCATTTGTGGCTATTACATAGATGTAATACTCTTTCGTGCATTTATTATATAATACAAGTTGTGCACCTGGGATAAGTATCCCAACAAATATTTGACAAGAAACCAGGCAAATCTTCAGCTCCCTTCACCTTAATTCCTCTCCAAGGAAGTGACTGTTGCCCAGCCTCTATCTAGGGATGATCAGTGTCCATTTTTGGCTCAGTTTGGATTGAGTTTGTGTTTACTGTACCAACCTCCAATTACAATATCCACAAGCTACTGAGCAAATGAATGAAACCTTTCTTGCCAAATAATCATAGATTCAAACAAAGCATGCACTAAGAATTGTTTATTAAGCTCAAAGTCATATTTAAACCTATAGAGTTTCTTTGGGCCTCCTTATCTCGAGAGACAATGGATATGCGCCTGGAGGTGGTCAGTGGTTTGTGAAGCAGCGCCTGGAGTGGCTATAAAGGCCAATTCTAGAGTGACAGGCTCTTCCACAGGTGCTGCAGAGAAATTTGTTTGTCGGGGCTGTTGCACAGTTGGCTCTCCCCTTGCGCCTCTGTCTTTTTTCCTGCCAACTACTAAGTCTCTTCGACTCACCACATTTTAGCCCCGTCTTTATGGCTGCCCGCCAGCTCTGGCGAACGCTGGCAACTGACTCCCACGACTTGTGATCAATGTCACAGGATTTCATGTCGCGTTTGCAGACGTCTTTAAAGCGGTGGGTCTGATACCAGTGGCGAGCTCGCTGTACAATGTGTCTTTGGGGGTCCTGCCATCTTCCATGCGGCTCACATGGCCAAGCCATCTCAAGCGCCGCTGACTCAGTACTGTGACCTATAGAGAGTATGCAAATAATTAGCAGTTGGGGTTAACTGACACGCGAGCACTGTGGTATCACAGTAAATCAGCACCAACTGGATTGCTGATTATCAGGTTATTGTTGAGATTGGTGTAACTTGGTGAGATAGATTTGGATTAGAATCCTTATATAGCTCAGACATTAACAGCATTAGATAGACTCTAACCTAATAGACTGCCTATTAGCTGTGTGGTTGAGCAGGTTGCTCACCTTCCTCTGAGCTGCAGGTGTTGGCTTCTGGGACACCTCGGTGATCTTCGTTCCTCTTGGATCCTCTTCCCCAAGATAAATCCACCTTACGCATTGGTGTCTGTTTCTGGACTTGCTGGCATAAATCTTTCCTTCCCCGATCTAAGGAAAACATTTTAAACGACACTGATATCTTCCTGCCACTAGCTGGTATAGCCATGCTTCTGTATTTGCTCTTTCTCGGTCATAAGTGCACTTTTGGGGTTTTTTTGGAACCCTTTTGCATACACTAGATATAGGTTGCTAACAGCAAAGAAAACCTGGAAATCAAAGGTGTGTCAAGACACCCTCTTATAAACACTTGGTTTTGCAAGAAAGCCCCTTCATTCCATTCACCAATCTGTTTTTTGTAATTCAATTCATTCACGGGATGTGGGTATTGCTGATAAGACCAGCATTTATTGCCTAATTTCCCTTGAGTAAACTGAGTGGCTTGCTAAGCCATTTCATAGGGCAGAGTCAACCACGTTGCTTTGGGTCTGGGGTCACATTTAGGCCAGACTGGGTAAGGACAGCAGATTTCCTTCCCTAAAGAACATTAGTGAACCAGATGGGTTTTTGTGATAATCCAGTAGTTTTGTAGTCACCATTACTGATACTAGCTTATCATTCCTGATTAATTAACTGAATTTAAATTCCATAGCTGCTGTGGTGGATTTGATCCCATGCCTCCAGATTATTAGTCCAGTCCTCTGGATTAGTCGTACCCCAAACATGGGTCAGAAGAGTTCACCCCGCTTTTAGGTATCAATATCTCAAACAGTTGTACTAGTGTCACTGCTAAGCTCAGGTTGCTGGCAACTGCAAAACCCAGATGTGTCAGCTGATAATTCACTCCCCCAACTCTGAGCTGGTGTTCTGTTGTTAGTTGGGGAGTTAAACATTTATCACTCCTTCTGGAAAATCTCTAGCCTGTGGCATTGATGGCATCTGCTTCTCTAGCCTCTGTATAAAAAAAAACCTCAATTCCACTGGCATTCCCAGTTCTTAGCCATTTACTACATCCCACAGTTCCATCTGGCTGCTGACTCCATTTTAGAGGACACCCTTAGAACAATTCTCAGATCGTTGTGCCTACAAGATATAACACATGTATTGTGTTACAGACTGCAATCAAAATAGGAGTTGAGGAAGGGAGAAATGAATTCATTGTTCCTGCTCTTGAATATTATAGTGTGATTCTTGCTGGAAAGTGCATGTGTGCGAGTGTCAGATGAGGACAGGATCAAACATGAGTGTGAGATTCCCCCTGCAGGTGAATAAGTTCCAGATGCACTCTGTCTAAGATCAGGCATGAAAAATGGTCATGGATACTGGAGAATGGCTAGGACCTACAGAACTGTATGCCATTAAGAGTTGGTACCTACAGAAGAGGAAGGGTCGAAAAGTTGTTTATAAAGAAGACATGGGACTATTTTTGCTGTTTTGAGTTGGCTATTATGGTTGGAATTATTCTGTGCTCCTTTCCTTTACAACATTTTAATTCTCTCTTTATTTTCCAGATGTCAGCAATCTTCTGCAGTCAGTCACCCTCTTTACCCATTTGATGGGTGATACCATTGTTCAGGGTAGTGCCACTTCCCATATGGTGCCAATGGAGCAGGCAGACCGTAAGTAATACTCTCAATCTACTGGCATCTATAATGCTCTGGCACGTGTGTTGGCTTAAAACGCAATGCCTTGCTTGCATCAACTGGTTTACACTCCCTCCCAGAGGTACTGTGATCTCTACTAAAGCTTGGCTCATAGTTGCTAGAAAATCAGTCAGACTCAAGTCCACTTATAAGAAACAGCGTACTAGCCTGAGTCTTGAACCCACGCCAATGGGGAAATACTGGATTCTCAGCCAGCCATACTCGGGATTGTGTGATGGCTGACCGTGAAAAATCCTGATACTTCAATCACAATCTAAATTACAAGAGAGTAGTTGGTGTCTGAAATGTACAGTTGTGTTATTGTGCAAATATTTTCTGTATTTCAACATCTTATGCCACGATCTCCCGTTTTATTTTTAGTTTGTTAATAGATTCACATTAAACATTTTGTCAGTCAATTTTTACATTACTGTGTTATGATTAATCCCTACTGATGACCTAGTAACTAAAGGTACCTGTCCACTATTTCATTGAGACTGGAAGGTTTTAGGACCTGTGTTAAGTTAGCTGTTTTCACCCAGGGCATCAGTTGAGACATTACAATTGACCTGAGCACTCCTGAGTTAGGGTTGTACAGAATTAGCCAGGGATTCCTCAGTGCCGTTTGCTGATTCCTGCTGCAGTGCGCATGTATGTGTACATTGGGCGAGGACATGATTGGCCTTAGCTGTAGTTTTCTTGCCCATGATCAATCAACTTGCGACACTTCACTGAACATGAAGAATTACCATTTGATGTAAGGGACTGGAAGGCTATCTCTTGTGTAGTTAGGAACATAGGAAGATAGGAACAGGAGTAGGCCATTCAACCCCTCGAGCCTGTCCCGCCATTCATTGTGATCATGGCTGATCCGTGGCCTAACTCCATATACCTGCCTTTGGCCCATATCAAAGAACAAAGAACAGTTCAGCACAGGAACAGGCCATTCTGTCCTCCAAGCCTGCACCAAGCTTCATGCCTTTCTAACTAAAACCTTCCCTTAATATCTTTCCTTAACAAAAATCTATCTATCTCAGATTTAAAATTAACAACTGCTCTAGCTTCAGCTGCTGTTTGTGGGAGAGAGTTTCAAACCTCTACCACCCTTTGCGTGAAGAAGTGCTTCCTAACATCTCTCCTGAACGCTGGTCCTAATCTTTAGACTATGCCCCCTAGTTTTAGAATCTCCAACCAGTGGAAATAGTTTATCTTTATCTAGCCTGTCTTTTCCTGTTAATATCTTGAAGACTTCAATCAGATCACCCCTTAACCTTCTAACTTCTAGCGAAAACAGGCCTAATTTGTGTAATTTTTCCTCGTAACTTAACCCCTGTAGTCCAGGTATCATTCTTGTAAACTTACGTTGCACTCCCTCCAGGCCAGTATATCCTTCCTAAGGTGTGGTACCCAGAGCTGCTCACAGTACTCCAAGTGGGGTCTAAACCAGGGTTTTGTACAACTGCAGCATAACCTCTGTCTTTATACTCCAATCCTCTAGATATAAAGGCTAGCATTCCATTAGCCTTTTTGATTATTTTCTGTACTTGCTTGTGGCATTTTAAAGATCTATGCACCTGAACCTCCAAGTCTCTTTGGACATCCACTGTACTTAACCTCTTCCCATTTAGAAAGTACCCTGCTCTATCCTTTTTTGGTCCAAAATGGATAACCTTGCACTTGCCCGCATTGAAATCCATCTGCCACAGTTTTGCCCACTCACCTAGTCTGTCAATGTCTCTTTGCAATTTTATGCTATCATCTAGACTGTCTACAATGCCGCCTAACTTTGTATCATCAGCAAATTTGGATATATGACTTAATAAGCCATCATCCAAATCATTAATGAATAATGTGAATAATTGAGGCCCCAACACATCCCTGCGGGACACCACTAGTAACATCCTGCCAATTGGAGTACCTACCCATTAGCCCCACTCTGTCGCCCTACCACTCAACCAACTTTCTAACCATGTCAATAATTTGTCCTCAACTCCATGGGCTTCTACCTTAGTTAACAGTCTCTTATGTGGGACTTTATCAAATGCCTTCTGGAAGTCCATATAAATAACATCCATAGACACTCCCCTGTCCACTACCTTAGTCACCTCTTCAAAAAATTCAATGAGATTTGTCAGGCATGACCTTCCCGTCATGAATCCATGCTGGCTGTCCCTGATTAGCTGAACTTTTTCTCGGTGTTCAGTCACCCAATCCTTGATTATAGACTCCAGCAACTTTCCCACCACAGATGTCAGGCTAACTCGTCTGTAATTTCCTTGGTTCCCCCTTTCACCCTTCTTAAAAAGTGGAGTGACATGTGCAACTTTCCAATCCAGGGGGACCACTCCTGAATCTAGGGAACTCTGAAAGACTATAGTTAGGGCATCTACAATGTGCTCCCCTACTTCCTGGGGATTTCTCACTCTTTAGTTCCATTAATTTCCTTGTTACTGATGATTTACTTCTGCTAATTGTATTAAGTCCCTGTCCCCTATCGGCTATTAATTTTTTCGGGACTTCCTTTTCAACTGTAAATACTGAGGCAAAGTAATTGTGCAACATAATAATAAAAGCAAAATACTGCGGATGCTGGAAATCTGAAACAAAAACAAGAAATGCTGGAATCACTCAGCAGGTCTGGCAGCATCTGTGGAAAGAGAAGCAGAGTTAACGTTTCGGGTCAGTGACCCTTCTTCGGAACTGACAAATATTAGAAAAGTCACAGATTATAAACAAGTGAGGTGGGGGTGGGGCAAGAGATAACAAAGGAGAAGGTGCAGATTGGACCAGGCCACATAGCTGACCAAAAGGTCACGGAGCAAAGGCAAACAATATGTTAATGGTGTGTTGAGAGACAAAGCATTAGTACAGATTAGGTGTGAATACACTGAATATTGAACAGCAGCAAGTGCAAACCTGAAGAAAAACAGCTGGAATCACTCAGCAGGTCTGGCAACCTGTTTTTCTTCAGGTTTGCACTTGCTGCTGTTCAATATTCAGTGTATTCACACCTAATCTGTACTAATGCTTTGTCTTTCAACACACCATTAACATATTGTTTGCCTTTGCTCCGTGACCTTTTGGTCAGCTATGTGGCCTGGTCTAATCTGCACCTTCTCCTTTGTTATCCTTGCCCCACCCCCACCTCACTTGTTTATAATCTGTGACTTTTCTAATATTTGTCAATTCCGAAGAAGGGTCATTGACCCGAAACGTTAACTCTAATTGTGCAACATGCCTGCCATTTCCCCATTATCAATGACAATATCTCCCTTTTCAGCTTTTAATGGGCCTACATTGCTCTTGACCACCCGTTTTCCCTTTATGTAACTATAAAATTTCTTCTTCTTGATTATTACTTGTTCACACAGAGGGGAGAAATTGGAGGAAAACAGAAATTCTTAATTTCAGCACACAGTGGACTGCTGGTTAAAACAAACGTTTATTTTTTGCTGTGGTTTGTATTTAATTAGATGGGGGTAGATACTGTTACTAAATAGTTTAAAACAATGGGGCGAATTTTGAGGCCTGCTGGAGGGGATTTTGTGGCAGGTGGGGTTGTTTAATTAGGCATGAGCTGATATTTCGCGTTCCCGTTGGCATTTTTTTTTAAGATTATGTCAGCAGCGTGTTTGGACTGGATCGGGTTCCAGTTCATCCTGTGGCGGGTTCCAGCTTCCATACATTTGCATAGCATGTATACTCATTACCCTATAATTATTTCAAATTAAGTCCTACCTGTCAGATTAAGTCAGCAGCGAATGGAAATCTTGTGGCACCCGGTTCACATTCATTTAAAGATGGCATGCACCAGTCAGCTTTGTGCAGCTGTGTCTGAATTCAATGGTTCTCTTCCTTGAACTCTTCAGCACAAGGAAGACCAACATTGGAATGGATGTTTGGCTCCCAGGCTCGCGATCAGCAAGGGTGATTCTTTTGCGGTGATGGTGGTGAAGACATGGATGAGGGGAGGACACTGGCTGGGATCTCGGGTGTGTGCAGCTGCAGGGGAGGGAATGGGTTCGCGTCCAGGTTGTGTAATAGTTGATGATGATGCAGTTGGCTGGGGTGGGGGTTGTGGTTGTTTTGAGCAGAAGATTAGAGTGATGGTCATGAAGGGTCTAAAGGGAGTGGTGAGTGCTGATAACATTGGAGTCCAGTGGGACGAACGCTGGGTACTGGCTGGCAGAGGGTACGGTCACAGTCACAGTGGCCGTTTGTATTCGATGGGGGGTGGGGGGGTGTGGGGTGAGGTCAAAACTTAGGATTAGGTATTCTATTGCATCATAGGGAGGAGAACTGGATTCGGCAATGACGTTGAGGTAGATTTTTGAAGGATCAAGGGTGAGGGTTGGCATTTCGATGGTCATGGATGTAGGAACGGGGGGAGGAATGGCATGAATAAGTTTATAGTGCTCCGATCCAAAGTAATGGGGAGAGGTTCAAGAGTCACAGATGCAAGATAACGTTGGATGGGTCAAGGGTGATGGGTGCAGGCTGGAAGGTGGCAGGAGGAGGTTGGAAACTCGTCCAAATTATACTGGAAGCCATGTGGCCATACAAGGATTGCAAATCAATTGGGAGGAGACAAATGATGGTTGGATGGATTTCAGGCTGTGTGCAGTGTTATGCGCATTCAAGCTGTCTGCTCATTACTCCAGTGGTAGAGCTGCATGGCAAAGCAAGGATGATGTTTAACGCTGGTCTCATTTTAGCAGTTGCAAAGCTGAAAAGACATGGGTCTCATACACCCAATTTTTCTCCTACCACGGGATGAAGAGCAGGACATGCAACTGAAGAGGGCTCTTGCAGCTCAGTGGCTGATGTTGCAATGCCATCAGTAGACAGCACAAGCGGGGGGTGCTGCTCAGAATGATGCCATCCAGGGAAGGCATTATTGAAGACAAGTGCTGGCACGTCAATGCATCCTCAGGATATGGAAAGTCTACCTTCAAATGTGCAAGAGGCAATACCAGAGATGCCTGAGGATGTCACATGAGATGACCAATGAAATTTTTAGGATCATTCAGCATGACCTGCAAACATGTGGTTTTGGTGGGAAGCCCATGCCAGTTGCCCTCAAGGTGACTCCTGTCCTCAAGTTTTGTCGTAGTGGTACTTTCCAGGGTTCAACGGGTGACTTGTTGCAGCTCACAGGCATCGACTCATAGGTGCATAAAAGAGGTGACCAATGCCCTATTCCGTCGTGCCAACTATGTCATCTATTTTCCATTAGACGAGGGCAGCAAGGTTAGCAGCCTTCGGCGCTGTTGCTGGTTTCCCTAGAGTTCAAGGGATGATTGATTGCACGTAAGTGGCCATAAGAGCTCCCTGGGACCAACCAGCTGCTTTTATGAATTGGTAAAGGCTTTCACTCTATGAAGGTTGGTTTGCGACCACAGGCGAAAAATCATGCAGATCTGTGCTCGTTACCCAGTGAGCTGTCACGACTTCTACATTTTGCAAAACTCACATCTGCCAGGAGTTTTTGCAATCCATTCCCAAGTTGACAGCTGGACCCTGGATGACACGGATTAGCCCCTTTGTGCAAGGTTTCTGACACCAGTGAGGCATCCCCAAATGAGCAGTAGAAGAGCTGTTCAATTGTTATGAAAATGCTTCTATTTTTAAAATATTTTTTGAGGACTTGTGCTTTTGAATTGCGGAGATGGATTCATCTGAGACTGAAGGAATTCCATGGATGTGTTTTTTTAAAAGGTCACTGGAAGGACTCTGTTTAAAAACACCATTTACTGGATGTCACATGTCTTCAGCTAAGTAAACAACAGGTGCCTTCTCTCTGGGGCATTGTTTACAAGAGAAGTGACATGTCAAGATTTATGGTGCTCAAGAGTGGGTTTCATTTTTGAATACTGTTTTGAGTCAGTTGGAGGTCAGCCTGCTAAAAGAGAAGAGCAACTCATCTTTTCTCCACCTCTCTGAGAAACCCTGCAAAAATCCAGTGTATGACAGCTGAAACCCCTGATGCCACATTTCTCCTGAGAAGCTCCTGGACAGCCTGCCAGATTAATTCTTGATGCTGCTTAAAAAGAACTGCTTCTGAAAAGGTCCCAGTGTCCCGTCTAAGTGTACTCGGACGACTGTTTGCCATCTGGAACATAACCTGTCTTATCCTTTTTCTTCAAGAATTAACAAGTACTTTGGCCAAAGCATCTTTATTTTACCTGTGTGTGTGTGTTGGGTATTTAGAAGAGAATATATATATTTACTGTCATATTTCGAACTGTGTTAAAGCTTTACATCTTTATTGACTAATTCGTGTTTTATAATATAATAATTTTGTCATTTATTAAAGAAACCTGGTTGGTAGATTTAATTTTGAAACTAAAATAGATAGAGTATATAATTGGCTGCAAAAATAACTGGGTAAACATTTCAATATATGTTGTGACCTGAGGAGAAGTGGAACTAGAGAAAGGCAGTGCACTCCTCCCACCTTGGTCATAATAAAAGGTAGCTCACGCCTCCGTCAGAGCCATCATCGAACACTCCACTGGCTTGTTGAAAGTGCGATTTCGCTGCCTTGACTGGTCTGGAGGGGCAATTCAGTATGGACCACAGAGGATCTCAAGAATAATTGTTGTCTGTTGTTCACTACACAACCTTGCAATGCAATGTGGACATATCTTGCATGAGCAGGGACTGGGGCAGCAGCAGTACTGCTCAGGTGAGGATGAATGTGAAAAGCCTGAGTAGGAGGCCAGTAATGTTAATGAAAATTTGATGGATGCTAGATCCATGGGGAGATGTGCATGGGACACCAGAGAGGACCATATCTTTGCACGTTTCAGCCAAGGATGAGGCATGTAAATGCATAAAGTTGAAAGCATATCATACCCCTGTGAGCTTAGGCATTGCTGCAATCTGACAGCAGGCGCCATGTGCCGTCAAGAATTGCATCTGCAATGGAGATGTGCAGAATGCCCTGTCTGCTGGGAAGTGCATTTGAAACAACCTGTGGCATACTAGAACAATTGTCCTGCATCCAAGCATTACCCTTTGATCAGAAGCTGATACACCATTACATCACTTTGATTAGACCTTCAACTTCTAATGGATCCAGGTTGTGATGGAGCCGCACCAACTCCAAAATAAGGCTTATAAGGGGGGCCTACAGAAGCTCTATTTGGAGGCATGTTGCTACAGAAACCTGTTACCAAACTTTAAACTACAGCCAGCTGGCAGTGAAGACTGAATGCTCAAACATTAATGTTAACACAATGGACATGCCCGACAATCATTTGTAAACATCAAAGCGTGCCAGTCATAGGGCATCCATAATCATTATTCTTTTCACCTTGGAGAGTTAAGATGATAAATGAGACTGTATCAAAGATTAAAGCAAATACATATATTGAGACATAATCACATTTATAAATATATTTCATGCCCCCGTGTCACCTTCATGCTCATAATTCTTGTATTTTGCGCTTCCTACCACTGCGCCTAGGTGCTACCCTGACACTAGCAGCTGAGGTGGAAGCAGTCTGTTCATGGCGCTGCCCGTTGCCCTGGATGACTGTGGCGCACGTCCTCTGGAGTATGGGGCATTGAGGGCTCCATCCTACTGGAAGTATCCAGCACTGGTGCTTGTGCATCCTCCTTGGGCTCGCCTGCCGAAGGTGGGGGGGGGGTCAATGTCAGGGCGGGAAGATGAGACATCACTTACCCTGGGGGAGTCCTGAGAGGAAGGCTCTGGGGCAGTTGGCACACGCTCCTCCTCAATCTGGGTACACACTGACACCTGCCTGTCTCCCTGAGGGGAAGGGGCGCCCAGAGGGAGGTCCAGGTTTCTTGTCCCCCTCTCGCTTAGGCACTGCTGCATTGAGCCAATGCCTATAGTGCTCATTAATTTGAGTGCTCAGCAAGACTCACCATGAAGCTCGCCACACACTCCACTGAGGAAACCAAACGCTCATATACCTGAGACATGGCAGAAGTCATGGCTTACATGGACTCCTCCATAGCACGTGCAAAGCCAGGCATGACTTTAGGCATCTCCGACATATTTTCCCCGTGAGATTTCTGCACTTCCAGCAGGCTTCTTGTAACCTCAAACAGAGGATCAACAATGTGGGGCCAAGCAGGCGCCTGGTTCCCAGCAGTCCTCAGAGCGTCAGGAGGCCCAGCTGGCACGTACCCCCTCAGCTGCTGGGACGTGTTTGTGACGTGCTGACCAGATTGTTACCCTGACTCTAATTGCAAACCCGCCATGGACCGCTTGGATATATCTGCGCTGGCAGAAGTGGACGAGGAGGCAGGTGACAGTGTGCCCTCTGGGGCATAGGTACCTTTTTCCCCAGAAACAAAGTCTTCAGCTTGATGGCATCCCATCGATCGTTTTTGGGCACCTGCAATGGAAAATAAACAGAAGCATATTAAGTATCATCAAACCATTAGAGCGTCGCTACTTCACACTATCCTCCTCCTGTGTACACACATGGCTACAACATTAAGGTTCACACTTCATCCTTACGCCTTGACAATCCTGCCTCACTGTCTGCTACAGATCTTGCTCCCTCCTCTCCAGCTATTTGAACTGCTTCCTCCTCTGCTGGGGTCAGAATTCTCATGTCAGGGACTCCACCCCCCTGTTGTGGTCTGCTCATGGTGATTATAGGTCTGCTTGTCCGACAGGAGAAATTGCAAATTTCATGACGTGTCAGATAATGTCTATCACCCCATGTCTACATGCATCAACATCATTCATTCTGGCATGTCAGTTGCATGCAGCATCCGAGCGCAAGCAGATGCAGACTTCAAGATTTTCCACAATCAGGTGCTATATGGCACCAAAGCTAAACATGCATTCAGACACAAGGCATGGCTTCCCACTGCTGATATGAAGTTTAAAGGAACCTAGGAGGTCAATATTTGTAAGCCTCAGCCACGTCACTTACCCTCACTGATCTGAGAAAGTCATTGACCCTTTTATGACACTAAACCCAGGTTCTCCATGTGACCCCACGGTGTGATACCTCCCCTGCCACCTCCATCCATGTTGCCTTGGTCAGGCAGGAGGGTCTTTTGACTCCATCTTCAGGAAAGAGGACCTCTCCCCTTTCCCTGACAGCCTGGAGGAGAACCTGCAGAGAAGTATCACTGAACTGTGGGGCTGGACGCTGCCTCCTGGCTGACATTATAGTGGTCGGAGTGGGGTTGGTGATTGAGTCAAGGAAAACTGGAAACTGGAGTGGGAGAGAAAAAAATAAAGGATGAGGGTGGGTGATAAATAAAAATGATTCAAGCTATATTACTCAAAGTTCTGCGCAAGGGAAAAGAGAGCATGCAGGCTGGTCAGCATCCATGCTTGCAATGCAGAATGCATTATAGCCCTGCCACTGATAGTGCTTTGCAAAGTGACGTTGGGATCCACCAGTAGAAAGACGTCTCTGCTGCATAATCACACGTGCCTCCTGTGCCCGCCGCTGGAACATAAATTGAAATGTGTGATGGCTTGGGAACTGGCAAAAACGGTGGAAGCAGAAGAGCCGCCAACTTCCGGTTCCACTGTTGGAAATGCCATGAGAAGGATGAAGTACCGCCCAATGAGTAGGTCCAAAATGGAAGTCTTGGGCGTATTGTTCAGAAATGTTAATGGCAATGATGAGAAGCATTCTATCCAAAGCAGTGCAGTGTGATAGAGGCTGAGAGGCTCCATGTCAGGGACCAATGTATCAGCCCTGGGTGCTCGTCATTCCCAGAATAACTGCAATGCCAGCTCAATGGGCGGCGCAGTGGTTAGCACCGCAGCCTCACAGCTCTAGCGACCCGGGTTCGGTTCTGTGTACTGCCTATGCGGAGTTTGCAAGTTCTCCCTGTGACCGCGTGGGTTTCCGCCGGGTGCTCCGGTTTCCTCCCACAGCCAAAGACTTGCAGGTTGTTAGGTAAATTGGCCATTGTAAATTGCCCCTAGTGTAGATAGGTGGTAGGAGAATGGTGGGGAAGTGGTAGGAAATATGGGATTAATGTCGGATTAGTATAAATGGGTGGTTGTTGGTCGGCACAGACTTGGTGAACTGAAGGGCCTGTTTCAGTGCTGTATCTCTCTATGAATGCAGGTGGCCAGCCACAGCTTGGAATGGAATTTTCTTTTAGTATTTTCCCTACTCCTCCCCTAATGATACCGATTGCATAGAATTACACGGAGAAATGGCCCAACTGGTCTGTACTGTATACTCCACACAAACTCCATTCATTCTAAGTACCTCTTTGCACCCTCCCCCTGTATCCTCCTATTCCCCTCTCCCTCATGTATGCCCTTATGATGGTATATGGAGAGATAATTCTGTGATTTAATGCTCCCTGGTAGTAAATTTTGGGAAATCCAGGAATTGCAGCTCCTGAGTTTCTTTTCCTCAATTTTAATGTTTGCAAACACACAGGCAGCTTGCCTATGAATTCCCTATGAATACTGGATTATAGAAACACACGAATGATTCAATGGACATGAGTTGTTCTCTAATACCTAGCCATTCTTTGTTAGTACAATTCAACAATGTGTTTTCATGATATTTGACCATGGGATGAAACATCCTGTCCTCATCTAACTTCACACTCGCACACTTCATACAGCATGACTAATTATAGTACTACCTTAGTTGATATCAACTAAATGAGCACAGGCTCGGGTTGGCGCATTTACCTACTCAGCCAAAGGACATCTTTCCATTTCATTCTCATTTTTCTCTCTCCTTTGTTCTCTCTTCCCCTTTTTCTCAGTCTCCCCCTTTTCTTGGTTTCTCCTCTTCTCTGCAATTAATTTCTTCCCTATTGAAGAAGAGAAGAAAAGAGTTTAAGCATTCCATCGTCAAGTGAATTTTGATGTCCTTAGATGGGCGTTGTTGATACGATACAGGCTTTTCTGACTGATTTGGCACCAGTTGCTCAGAATACTGAGAGGAGGTTTATTTATAAATATGTGTATATGTTTGCTTTTTCTTAAAAAAAAAAGTAATAAATTTGTCAAAAAGGACTGGTTTATTATATTTTCTGACTGTTTGCTTCTCATTGAAATTTTTTTTAAAAAGATAATCTGTTGCAGTAGCGATGAAGTCGATGAGCATCTTTTATTTCGATTTGCTCCCCATTACTTCCCCTTGTGTCCTGCAGTCATTGATTCCATGCTGTGGACTGTTAAGTAGGTGACAATTGTACTCAGTACCTCACCCAAATAGCCACTCTAGGATCTGAGACTTGACCAGGGGTGTTGGCAGGCTGTTTGGTATGCCACTGCTGAACTTTACTCAAATGTTCAATCACCAGAGATCACTGAATAACCTTCAGGAGCAGGAACCCTGACTGATCTTTGTCATTCCATAGCCCACAACTTCAAAGAAACTCTGTGGGCTCAGTGTCATTCCAACTAAGGTGAGCAAAGAGGTAAAAAAAAACTCTTAACTGACCTTGGAATTAAACCCCCCAGCCAGCAGGTTACGTGCGGTTGTAATTTTGGTTCTGTGGCTATACTATTTTGCCCATACCCTATGTTGAGTCTGTTTTCTAATTGCTAGGCCTATTGGAAGCATGTAAGCAGTGCGGTAGTGAGGTACTCTCCTACTTCTCCAGTTTGAAGGACACTACAGCTTTGAGCAGTGCAGATTGCACAAAAGTGAGAGAAGGTCTGAACCAGATAAACGCAATTGGAGAGGTAAGAAACTGACTCTTAAATTTGGAAAAATATTGGATTGACTTGGGTTTGCAGCACAGCATCAAGCTGTCCCTTGATTCTATAGTCAGTCACTCTATGCCATCCGTTTTCCCCAGAGTGCAAAAGCAAAATACTGTGGATGCTGGAAATCTGAAATAAAAACAGGAACTGCTGGAAATACTCAGGTCAGGCAGCATCTGTGGAGAGAGAAGCAGCGTTAATATTTGAAACATTAACTCTGCTTCTCTTTCCACAGATACTGCCTGACCTGCTGAGTATTTCCAGCAGTTCCTGTTTTAATCCCCCAATTTCCCCACTAATATTCCTCCTCCTTTTCTAAGACACCGACTCCTGATAGAGTTCAGTTCCACAGCTGTTGGATGCCATCCAGTACCTCACTCAAGTGACCATTCTGCATCTGTGAGCCCAGACAATGAGGGTCAGTGGCTGTTGGACTGTGGGAAGCCTGAAAGCCAAACCCATATAGGTGCGTTTTCCAGTAGGAGCTAATAGAGTATGATCAGGAACAAGAATCGTGCATGTTTTTTTGTTTTTCCCTCCCTCTCCAACCCAAGGATGCAGAGGCCAACTGTAGCCACCCAAGCTGCTGCCCCAGCTGACAACAACCAACTCAGCAGAGAAAAGAATCAAATCTAGGACTTTCTTGGTCTATATGCTTAAGTGCCACTCTAGACAATTCATGCCCCTGCTGAAACACTTGTGGATCTCTTGTAATTCTGGATTGACGATGTTGAATTCCTACTCCTTGAATTGTTCTGCAATACTACTATCTACTTTGTGTTTATTTTAGGAGCTAAGGCCTAAAGGGAGAGACATCAAACAAAAAGAACTGGGTGATCTGGTGGAACAAGAGATGGCTGCCACATCAGCAGCTGTTGAAGCTGCTGCTACAAGGATAGAGGTGATTTGCAACAGTGGAATCTGCTTTAAGTTAATTCGATAGACTAGCAAGGCTGTGTCTTGGAAAAATTACTTCTGTAGCTGGATACAGTTTCTGTTGGTGGATGGGTAGATGCAGATATGCATGAAAACTTGCAATTCTGTTATACTTCAAGAGTAAATTATTGGAAGAGAGAAGGTAGTTGTACACATGAAGAGAATTATGAATTCCAGTGTGTGAAGGTGTGCTGTAATAGGGAGTAGCATGGTGTGGGGCATTGTTCATGCAGGTTGTCCTATTTCTCCATGTCAATGATCAAAGCTGTTGTACTTCCCCTGGAGGAGACATATGATGGTCAGATGGGAGTTCTGACAGTTATATTTCTCTCCCTTGATCTGGTGAGGACAGTTATGTATTTTCTTGCTGTGCTTCATGCTGTTGACTGAGAACTGCGCATCAAGAAAATCTCAAGCAAGCAAAGAATACGGAAACGGACCTTTGGCGAAAATCAGAAAAAAAAATTCTAGTATGCAAAGACAATTTTTTTCTGACAGAATTTTTACAGTTCTGGAATTTCAGTACAAAGGTTTTTTACTATAATATAGTCTAATACAACACGTGTGGCGGCTTCACAGAGAGGTTATTTAAGCTAGGGGAGGGGGTTTGAATGGGGAAGTTAGGTAAAGCAGGCAAAATCTGGAAGGTTCTAAGGAAATAGAAAGAGCTCTGTGCAGTGTTGCTGATTGCTACTATCGGTTCTATTAATTATTAATTGTACTCTGTTCTGTACATAACTGTGTCTGACATTTGTTTGCTAGAACTTGACAGCCATATTATCTGAAACTATGTGTGTATATTCACACAACAGGCCTAGTCTCTTCCATACTTTCTAACACAATGGTAGCAAAAGATAGATCAGCCATTTATATAGCTTGGCATGATACAGAACTCAGCCTGTTAAACATCAAACGCTTTACAAAGAAAACGACACTAGCCTTTCCCTGGCTGAGTGTTGCAGCAGGATGGAATTCTGTCACATTTCAAAGCTGCTGGTTAAAACGAGTTTTCTTTTAATCTTGTAACTAGGAAATGCTAAGCAAGTCGAGGGCAGGAGACACGGGCGTGAAGCTGGAGGTGAATGAGAGGTCAGTGCTTTCAAGTACACATGAATTTATATCGGTCTACAAGAGGTTCGGGTGCCAGTAAGGACTCTTCTGCAGCAGAGTGCCGGTAATTTTACACGGTCTTAACGTGAGCTTCCTGCTCAAAGACCCCCAGACGTCAAAGCCTCAGTTGGGAAATCTAAGAAACTTGAAAAAGAATTTATATGAGACCTGCTGTTGTTTGTTGTGGTCTTTATAGTTTTTTAAACCAAAGAATCATTCCACAAAACAAAAAATTGCAACATTTTTTATTAAATGTACCATCTATGTATTGCTGCAAATGGACTCAAAACAATGCTCAAATGTGGAGCTGGCCCACCTCCATTAATGTGGCCCTCATTCTACAGAATTCCTGAGATGAAATCTATTCCCATTCACTCCCACTATCTAGAATGCCATTGGACTAATCCACTTGTCAGTCACTCCATTGTACAGAGTTCTAAAAGACTAATCATTTTCCATTGTCTAGAATTCCAACAGACTCAGACTAATCCATTTTTCAGTCACTTAATTATACAGAGTCCAATGGACAAGTTCATTATCCATTCATACGCATTGTTCAAAACTCCAGTTGACTAATTCACTTGCCATTCTCTCCCATTGCCCAGAATTGTAATGGACTAATTTATTTCCCATTCAATCTCATTGTATAGTATTCCAACAGATGTATCATTTTCTGATCACTGCTGCTATAAATATTGAAAATCACATAGGCTCATTGCTCTTGACTCTGTTGTGTTTTTGCATGAATTTGAACTGCTGAATGAGTAATTCATTCCAGTCTGCTGTAAAGGTTTGTAAATGGCTGCTTTCGCCTGCAGTTTTATAACAATGTCAGTTGTAATATTTCTTATCCCCAATTTTCTCTCCACAGGTGTCATCAACTTTCCTGTACTTGACCCAATCTTCCTCTATGTGTCAGGGAGTTAGTTAGACTATTATCAGTAGATGCAGTCAGATATCTCGTGAATCAGGTTTGCAACTGTGTATCTGTGTACTGTTTCCCCTAAACTCATTTCCCTTGGAACTCTAGGAAAGGGAGGAATATCCTGTCAGTCTGAGCAGGATTTGAACCCAGGTTTTGGGATTAAATGACAGTGTGACCACTGCCCCAGCCCTGGACTTGGATCTTTCTCCAGATTCTCTCCTATCCAACCCCATGTCCTCTCCAACTTCTTTTTGTTCATGAGACCTACCACCTGCTCCCTCAAATTTTTCCCCACCAATCTGCTGACCACCTAAGTTTCCTTCCTGGCCCCCATGTTAGCTGATATTGTTAACGGTTTCTTCTCCTTGGGTACTGTCCCTCTTCCCTTGAAGTCTATCGTCTTGATTATGATTAGAGATACAGCACTGAAACAGGCCCTTCGGCCCACCGAGTCTGTGCCGAACATCAACCACCCATTCTTCTTCATCCTCCTCCAAAAGAAAACCTTGACTCCTCCGTCCTTGAAAACTACTGTCCCCTCTCCAACCTTCCTTCCCTCTTCCTAGTCCTTGAATGTGCTGCTTCCAAAATGCATGCCCATCTTTTTTGTAGCTCTGTGTTTGAACCCCTCCAATCCGCTCCTGCCACAGCACTGAAACATCCCTTATCAAAGTCACATTTGATATCCCGTGTGACTGTGATGAACTATTTCCTCTCATCCTTCTCGACCTGTCTGTAGCTTTTGACACGGGTGGCCATATCACCCTCATCCAGTGCCTTTCCTCTGTTGTCCAGCTGGGTGGGACTGCACTCGCCTGGTTCCATTCTTATCTATCCAGCCATAGTCAGAGAATCACCTGCAATGCCTTCACTTCCTGCTTCTGCATTGTTACCACTGGAGTTCTCCAACGATCTAATCTTGGCCCTGTTCTGTTCTGGCCGCCTTCAGCAATTAGGTAGCAAAGTAATCTTGAGTTGAGTGGTGATTAAATAGTAAGTTCTTTATTGTTAATGAACAGGTATGCAAGAGAGCTCTATAATACGAGTGACTAGGTGATTAACACAACTCACTTCCTGTGATGATGTGTGAAGTACTCAGTGTTAGTGATATCACAACATCCCCCTTTCCTAAAATGGAAATACACAAACGATAAACTATGTACATGATGAAAAAGAACAGTTTTGAACAATCTATACATATGCTCTGACTCTTGTGCCCTTTAGTCAAGTGTGTCTAAAACGTACATTTGGTCTATTGACTCAACTCTAGAACTAGACTATGCTGGCTGACCTATGCTGGCTCATCGTCTCATTCATGTTTTTATATCCCTCCATAACCTTGCCCCTCCCTATCTTTGTAATCTCCTCCAGTTCTACAATCCTCTGAAGTCTCAGCACTCCTCCAATTCAGCCCTCTTGCACATTCCTGATTTTAATCAGCCCACTTTTGGCGGCCATGCCTTCCACTGGCCGTCGACCCTGGAATTCCCTCTCTAGGCCTCCTTAAAACCTACAGCTTTGACCAAGCCTTTGATCACCTACCTTAATATTTACTTGTGTAGCTTGTCAGATTTTGTTTGATACTCCTGTGAAGAGCCTTGGGAAATTTTACTACAGTAAAGGTGCTATTATATAAGTTCTAGTTGTCATTATGTCAACAAACCCCCAGCAGGAACTTAGGTGATTTGAACATCCTGTCGTTCATATGTGTCTGTCTTCTGATCTTTTTTTCTTGAAATATCTTTGTTAAACCTTTGGGCGGCACAGTGGTTAGCATCGCAGCCTCACAGCTCCAGCGACCCGGGTTCGGTTCTGGGTACTGCCTGTGTGGAATTTGCAAGTTCTCCCTGTGATCCTGTGGGTTTCCGCCGGGTGCTCCAGTTTCCTCCCACAGCCAAAGACTTGCAGATTGGTAGGTAAATTGGCCATTGTAAATTGCCCCTAGTGTAGGTAGGTGGTAGGAGAATTGAGGGAAGGTGGGGATGTGGTAGGGCATATGGGATTAATGTAGGATTAGTATAAATGGGTCAACAAGCGCATGGGTAAGGCTTCCACTGCTATGTCCAGACTGGCCAAGAGAGTGTGGGAAAATGGCGCACTGACACGGAACACAAAAGTCCGAGTGTATCAGGCCTGTGTCCTCAGCACCTTGCTCTACGTCAGCGAGGCCTGGACAACGTATGCCAGCCAAGAGCGACGTCTCAATTCATTCCATCTTCGCTGCCTTCGGAGAATACTTGGCATCAGGTGGCAGGACTATATCTCCAACACAGAAGTCCTTGAAGCGGCCAACACCCCCAGCTTATACACACTACTGAGTCAGCGGCGCTTGAGATGGCTTGGCCATGTGAGCCGCATGGAAGATGGCAGGATCCCCAAAGACACATTGTACAGCGAGCTCGCCACTGGTATCAGACCCACCGGCCGTCCATGTCTCCGTTATAAAGACGTCTGCAAACGCGACATGAAATCGTGTGACATTGATCACAAGTCGTGGGAGTCAGTTGCCAGCATTCGCCAGAGCTGGCGGGCAGCCATAAAGACAGGGCTAAATTGTGGCGAGTCGAAGAGACTTAGTAGTTGGCAGGAAAAAAGACAGAGGCGCAAGGGGAGAGCCAACTGTGCAACAGCCCCAACAAACAAATTTCTCTGCAGCACCTGTGGAAGAGCCTGTCACTCCAGAATTGGCCTTTATAGCCACTCCAGGCGCTGCTTCACAAACCACTGACCACCTCCAGGCGCGTATCCATTGTCTCTTGAGATAAGGAGGCCCAAAAGAGTATAAATGGGTGGCTGATGGTCGGCACAGACTCGGTGGGCCGAAGGGCCTGTTTCAGTGCTGTATCTCTCTATGACTCTATAAATACTGAGGACTAATGATGTTGGGAGAACTAGTTTGGTCTTACTGGCTCTGATTATGTTCAGGAGGAAAATTAAGATAGGTGGTTGATGATTTGACTACACACCTTTTCAGACTATGAATCTGACTATGTTAGACATGGCGCTATTTCCTCTTGGAATATGGGGGAACTGTTTACATTGAAGGAACGTTTACTGCTGGGGAGACCTTTTAATTATGGGGAACACTCTAAATAGAGGCATGGAATAAGCTGGGATATTCAGAGCAGAGGAATCCCCTTGCCAGTGGTCTCAGAGCAGAGTGACACTCTGGGCCAAGAATTTCGCAGGGTAGTGATGGTCATTTAGTTTAAAGTAATTCATTTTGGAGAAGTTAAATTCAATTACCTGATATGACGTTGGGTATGGTAAGGAATGGCAGGTTTTCAATCTGAGCTACTTCACTTCAGGGTGGTGAAGAAGGCGTATGGCATGCTTGCCTTCATCAGCCGAGGCATTGAGTACAAAAATTGGGACGTCATGTTACAGTTGCACATAACGTTGGTTGGGCTGCATTTGGAGTAGTGTGTGCAGTTTTGGTCACTGCACTACAGGAAAGATGTGATTAAGCTAGAGAGGGTGCAGAAAAGATTCACAAGGATGTTGCCTGGGTTGGAGGGCTTGAGTTATAAAGAGAGATTGGATAGGCTGGGTCTGTTTTCCCTGGAGCGAAGGAGGCTGAGCGGGGACATGATGGGTATATAAAATTATGAGAGGCATAGATAGGGTAGATAGCCAGAGTCTGTTTCCCATGGTAGGGGTGACTAAAACTAGAGGGCATAGATTTTAGGTGAGAGGGAGGAGATTTAAAGGTGATCAAAGGGGTAAATTTTTCACACTAAGAATAGTGGGTATCTGGAATGAGCTGCCAGAGGAGGTGGTGGAGGCAGGAACAGTAGTGACATTTCAGAGGCATCTAGTCAGGTACTTGAATGAGCAAGGCATAGAGGGATATGGAATTAATGCAGGCAGGTGGAATTAGTATAGATAGGCATTATGGTCGGCATGGACGTGGTGGGCCGAAGGGCCTGTTTCTATGCTGTATGACTCTATGACTCTAATTCCCAGTCGCAAAAGATTGGCTTTTGAAAATCTATTCCCTGAAAGGAATTGGATAATTATCTGAAGAGAAACAAATTTGCAGGGCTACGGGGAAAAGGCGGGGAGTGGGACTAGCTGAGATACTCTTGCAGAGAGCCAGCACATACATGACCGGCCTTCTGTGCTGCAGCTATTCTATGATTCTGTGAAATCTTCAGGATGTAGCATATGAAAATTTAAATGAAACTGGAATTATTTTCTTTCAATTGTTTTTTTTCATGAATGATGTTGTGAAACTGTTAGGAAATGATTGAACAAGCATTCTGCATTTTTATTTCCTGTAGAATCCTTGCATCCTGCACTGATCTGATGCATGCAGTCAAAATGTTGGTTCTGACATCAAAGGATCTACAGAGAGACATAGTGGAGAGTGGAAGGGTAAGAGCATAAAATTGTTGATAGCACTGAGACTTAGTGAGTATACAGGATGGTATGTGAGTTAAGATGTTGCAAGGCAGGTAGCTGATTGAAAGCTTTGGAAGGATCATGAAACAAAGCTACAATGCTTTGGGAACTCTATGTTCTTCCAACTCTGGACTGTTGTGCATATCCCCACTTCCTTCGCCCCACCATTTGGTGATTTGCTATAAACCATCTAAGCCTTGAACCCTGGAAATCCCTCCCTAAATCTCTCCACCTCTCTCTCCTCCTTCAAGACACTCCTTAAAACCTATGTCTTTAACCAAGCTTTTAGTCACCTATTCTAATGTCTCCTGCTTTGGTTTAATTTTCAGTCTTTGTCTGATTATGCTCCTATGAAGTACTGAGGGACTTCTTACTATATTAAAGATGGTTGAAATGGATGATGCCCTTAATTGCTCCTCAGTGATTCCTCTATCCCAGTCATCTCATGAGAGGGACGATGCAGTTTGGAGGCTCCACAGCGCAGGGTGTTGGAGTAGGATCTACCTACTCGAGCAGCTCTGGCAAAGACTCTTGAGCAAGTCACCTTCCCAAGTCCTCAGTTAAGATTTTAAATTACTAAAATGGTTATTTACAGTGTTTCTCGAGTATCTGTTGAAGTGATGGCAGGAGGTCAGGAGAAGACACGAGAACTTATTGGCTTAAACTTTTTTTTGTGAAATGCTGTATACCATATTATCTCACTGCCTCGTACTCTGCTCCCTTTCTGACCAATCAGATTTCACGATTTAAGTTGAATATAATAGAATCCCTCTTCCCCGTTCTTCAAATACATCTTAATGAGTGAACTCCCTCAAAGGGACTGCTTCACGTAGTACAAAGCCATACCGAGAACAAGGTCCCAAGATTGATTCCTGCTCTGTGTTGAGTTTGCGATGCTGCAGTTACCCTCACAGCCTTTGGGTTAGTGAGAAAAATCAGCCAGGATTTCTACAACCCATTGCTGCTCTGTTGGAAAAGTCCAGATGTTTGAACTTTGAGTGAGGGAGGGCATGGTTCTGGTACCCTCTGTGGTGAATATCCTACTGGCACTCACATGAGGATTGGGCATTTGGGTGAGGTTGCAGATGGAAGCACCTTCAAGAGAGATAAGGAGAAAGTTGTTGGGGGGGGGGGAAGTACTGCGATGAATATTGTGTTTCTGGTTAACAGGGGGCAGCATCCCAGAAAGAGTTCTACGTCAAGAACTCCAGGTGGACTGAAGGCCTCATCTCTGCATCAAAGGCTGTAGGCTGGGGAGCCACTGTGTTGGTGTAAGTATTGCAACTGCTGTTCATTTATAGTCCAGTTTGTCAGTCATCTGCGGAACTTCACCAAATATGCAGCTACGCTGTTGAATCTGGATTGCAAGTGCAGTTACAACCTATTAGGATTCAATGTGGTGTTTAAAGTTTCCCATTTATCAGTATTCCAGTACAGCTGAAACACTGGCGTCTAGCTGACAAAATTGCCCAAGTAGGTCTTGTCCACGAAATGCAGAGCAAATCCAATCTGGACAATTACATCCCCATCAGCCTACTCTCAATCATCAGCAAAACGATGGAAGGAGTTGTCGACAGTGCTATCAAGTGGCATTTACTCAGCAATAACTTGCTCAACAATGCTCAATTTGGGATCTGCGAAGGCCACTAGGCTCCAGACCTCAATAGAGACTTGCTCCAAACGTGGACAAAAGAGCTGAATTCAGGGGTGAGGTGAGAGTGACTGACATACATGCGCTGTGGATAAAGGGGAACCCGTTGACGTACTGTAATTGGATTTCCAGAAGGCATTTGACGAGGTGCCACATAAAAGGTTATTACGCAAAGTGGGAGCTTATGGTGTAGGGGGTAACATATTAACATGGGTAGAAGATTGGATGGCTGGCTGAAAACAGAGAGCATGCATAAATGAGTCCTTTTCTGATTGGCAGGATGTGACGAGTGGAGTCCTGCAAGGATCTGTGCTGGGGCCTCAACTTTTTACAATTTATATCAATGACATAGATGAGGGGAGCGATTGGCATGGTAGCTAAATTTTCAGATGACACAAAGATAGGTAGGAAAGGTGAGAAAGCAGTCTAAGGGTTCCCACTCAGCCTTTGTCTGGTTTAACCTTAACAGGGTTTAATTTTAAAAACACCGTGTTTTAGCTCCCCGCTCAGTTATTCCATGTTCACTGCTTTCCAATTGTAGGGCAAAGGAATCCATCAGACAGGTTTTCTTAGATTTAAACAAGAAAGGTGGAAGTTTATTAACCTTAAACTCTAATTCGGGTAATGACTACGAGTATGCGACGCGACCACGCTAGCGTGCATACGCGATAAACACACACGTAGATAGAGACAGAAAAAGTAGAAAGAATAAAGGGGAAATGTTTGAGGCAATAGCTGCGTGTATTTACAGTCCTTTAAGTTCAATGTGGAATCTTTGGTTGCCGGTAAGTCTTGCTTTTCGTTGGGGACAGAGCATGTTTTAACTTGTTTCAGTATAGGACTCTTTTCTCTCTTGAGGTTTAAGCGACTTCATTGGATCTGGAGGTTTGTGAGAAAGCAAGAGAGAGCCAGCCAGGAGAGAGGCTCTCTTGTTCCAGGTTCAGTTACAATCTTCAGTCTTTCTTCAAACTGTCCTGTGTGTAGTTCAAAAAGCCTGGGCCAGCAGGTTAATCATGTGACCAGCTGGTTTAACCACTCCTGCGATGGTGGATTCTCCATCTTAGCAGACACTGGAATGCGAGCTTTCTTACACCTTCAATGTCTGGTGATCAAAATCCATTTGAGTTAATTGGACCAGGGAGTAGTTGCTTTGTCTCTCCACGCACTCTCTTAATATGCAAATGTCCTCCAACCAAATGTCTGGTGATCTCTTTAAACAAGTAATTTCTTCACTCCAGCAGTTTAAAATTAATGTTCATATGACAAAATTAATATGCCTCATTCTTGGCAGGTGAGGGGGGGCTTCATGACAAAAGCATGTTGGGAAGAGGACATAAAGAGGTTGTAGATAGGTTGAGTGAGTGGGCAAACATCTGGCAGATGGAGTTTAATGTGGGAAAATGTGAAGTTATTCACTGTAGCAGGAAGAATAAAAAAGCAGAGTATTACTTAAACGAAGAACGACTGCACAATTCCGAGGTGCAGAGGAATCTAGGCGTTCTAGTGCATGAGTCATACGAACGTACGAATTAGGAGCAGGAGTCGGCCACTCGGCTTATCAGGATCAGGTATCATTCATGAATCCTCAGATATTGAAGCAGTTCATGCCCAGATGCAGCAAGACCTGGACAACATTCAGGCTTGGGCTGATAAGTGGCAAGTAACATTTGCGTGCACAAGTGCCAGGCAATGAGCATCTCCAACAAGGGAGAATCTAACCATCTCCCTTTGACATTCAGCAGTATTACCATCGCTGAGTTCCCCACCATCAACAACCTAGGGGTTACCATTGACCCGAAACGTAACTGGACCAGCTGTATAAATACTGTGGCTACAAGAGCAGGTTAGAGGCTGGGAATTCTGCAGTGAGTAACTCACCTCCTGACTCCCCAAATACAGTCCACCATCTGCAAGGCACAAGTCAGGAGTGTGGTGGAATACTCTCCACTTGCCTGGATGAGTGCAGCCCCAACAACACTCGAGAAGCTTGACACCATCCAAGACAAAGCAGCTAGCTTGATTAACACGCCTTCTACCACCTTAAGCAAGTACTCCATCTACCTTGGCAGCAGTGTGTACCATCTACAAGATGCACTGCAGCAACACGCCAAGCCTCCTTTGACAGCATCTTCCAAGCACGCGACCTCTACCACCTGGAAGGATAAGGGCAGCAAACACAAGGGAACGCCACCACCTGCAAGTTCCCCTCCAAGTCAAGCACCCCCCTGACTTGGAACTATATCGCCGTTCCTTCACTGTCGCTGGGTCAAAATGCTGGAACTCCCTCCCTAACAGCACTGTGGGTGTACCTGAATCATATGGACTGCAGCAGTTTAAGAATGCAGCACACCACCACCTTCTCAAGGGCAATTAGGGATGGACAACAAATGCTGGCCTTGCCATCCCGTGAGCAAATAATAAAGAGCTGACAGGAGAGATAGGTTTGATCCTCAATCAACATTCAAGGCAAATAGAATGTTTGATTTTTGTATCGAAGGTATAAAGTACAAAAGTAAGAAAGTTATCTTGAACTTGTACGGACCTTAGTTGAAGTATTGTGTATTTATTATTGTTTTGAGCATTTCATTATAGGAAGGATATAATAACAATGGAAAAGCTGCTGTGTAAACTAGATAAGGCTACCAGGGATGAGGGGTTACAGTAATGGAGATACTTGAGAAGTTAGAGTCTTTTTATTAGTGCTAAGAATGTCATTGGGTGGCTTGATTGATGTCTTCAAGATTATGAATAGGTACGATGAGGTAAATAGTGATAGATTGTTTCCACTGGTTGGAAAGGCAATAATGGAATGTCGCAAGTCTAAGTAGAACGAAAGGGGAGGATGGTAATTATGTCTTCACAGAGAGGGTTCTTAGCATGTAGAATTCTCTGCCATAAACCGTTGTTGAAGCAGGATACAATCGAATCTTTTAAAAGGGAATGCTCCTAGTTTAAAGGCGAAGGTAAGTGTAGAAGTTGGAGCACAAATGTTTACTGCTTTGGACAGTTCACATGCCAGGACACTAATCTGTACATTTACGTAGCCTCTTGGTCCTGTAGCCAATACCAGCTAAATGTGGAGACCTGCAATGGGCATATTAGTTGAGAAGGAAAATACCCATGAAACTCCAAATGTCCACAAGCTAGGAGGGATTTCAAAATTATTAGCAGATGGGGCAGGTGGAGGGCTAGTATTTATCTACTCCTCTGATAATCAGTCTGTTAATATGTCAAAAATCTTGAGTCTGCACACATCCTGCCAATGCTTTCTATCGCATTTATGCTGCCTGTGTAAACTTGTTATGCTGCAATTACAACGTCCTCCACTAGAGGCACTGTGCTGCGTCTTGACTTGCCATGTGCAAAACCACAGATTGACTGGTGTAAAGCCTGACATCTTAGCTGAGTCCTACTTTGTCCACACTTGTTGTATATCCACAAGTGCGCTTTCTAACAAGTATCAATATATATTACACAGGAATGTGAGCCTTAAGTACCTTTTCCCCAACCCACGACCAGTTATTCTGTTAGTTACTGTTCTGGTTATGAATGTTAGAAGGGAGGAAACAGCGAATAAGAGTTATGCTGTTTCTCTGTGTTCTGGGACTGCTTCTGTTTGCTGTGCAATCGATGATTTGAATATCGGGCTAGAGAGAGTTAGAGGTGTGCAAAGGAAATCCGACCCAAGTCCGAATGGTGGTCCCGGAAGCCCGACCTGAACCTGACACATGCCATCGGATCCCATCGGGGTCAGGTTGGGTAGCAGGCCTTTACCCATGTACTGATGTAAAGGCCTGCCACCTGACCTGGCCCCGACGACATGTGTCGGGTTCGGGTCGGGTGGGGTCGGACTTCCGGGTCCGAAATTCAGGCGCTCATTGGGTTTCCTTTGCACACCTCTAGAGAGAGTGGTCTGCAAATTTTCAGACCATCTGAAATAGGAGACATCGTAAATAATTCAGAGGACCAAAGAAAGCTGCAAGGATATACTGATGAGATGGTGAAATGGGCAGAAATGTGGCAGTTGGAACTCCGTGTCATTAAAAGTAAGTTGGTATATTTTTGTGAAAAATATACTTTGAATGGGGGAAAGCTTGGTGATATGGAAGAGCAGAAGAACACAAGAAATAGGAGCAGGAGTAGACCATATGGCTCATTGAGCCTGCTCCGACATTCAAAACGATCATGACTGATCTTAGGATTCAATTCCACTTTCCTGCCCGCTCGCCATACCCCTTGATTCCACGAGAGACCAAAAATCTGTCTATCCCAGCCTTAAATGTATTCAACAATGGAGCATCCACAATTCACAACCCTTTGAGTGAAGTAATTTCTCCTCATCTCAGTCCTAAATGATCGGCCTCTTATCCTGACACTGTGCCGCCATGATATAGATTCCCCGACTAGAGAACATAATCTCTCAGTGTCTACCCTATCCAGGCCCTTTAGAATCTTATATATTTCAATGAGATCATCTCTCATTCTTCTAAACTCCAGAGAGTCATAGGACGACCCCCTCATCCCAGGGACCAATCTAGTGAACCTTCACTGCACTGCCTCCAATGCAGAGTTATTGATAGTTGGAGGGTCACAGACTTTAAAAATAGCATCTCGAGAAGGTAAGGCCATAACAAAAGTTAATGGAATGCTGGATTTTATAAAGTCATTATGACACAGAAAAATGCCATTCGGCGCATTGTGTACATGCCGACTCTCTAGAGCAATCAGAAATAAAATATAACTATGAAACACAAATACAAAGGGAGACTTGGAAAAATTGGGGATTTTTTCATTAATACTGGAGATAACAAGGTGATTCAATTAGAGATGTTTAAAATTATTGATTTGCTCTTGGGATGTGCGTGTCACTAGCAAGGCCAGCATTTATTGCCCATCTCTAACCTCCCTTGAGAAGGTGGTGGTGAGCCAGCTTCTTGAACCACTGCAGTCCAGGTGATGTAGGTACACTGATATTCTGTAATGGTTTGATGCAACTGAGTGCTTGCTGCGTCATTTTCGAGGGAAGTTAAGAGTTAATCACGTTGCTGTGGATCTGGAGTCGCATGTAGGCCTGAAGGTCAATAGTGAACCACTGGGTTTTTATGACAGACCAGTAGTTTCATGATCATTAATAATGAGACTAGCATTTTATTTGAGTTATTAATTAATTGAAATTAAATTCCCCAGCTGCTATGGTGGGATTTGAACATGTGTCTTCAGAGCATTAGTCCAGGCCTCTAGATTACTAGTCCAGTAACGTTACCACTATGCTACTGTCCCCCTAATACAAAATTATTGAAGGATGGGATAGAGATAGAGACACATGCTTTCCACGACTAAAGGGCTGAGACGAAGGAGAGAAAGGTATAAGATGAAATGTAGGAGATTTAGGACAGAGAACAGGAGAAATAATTTTTACACACAAGGTTGTGAGGCTGTGGAGTAGAGGCCGTGTCAACATTGAAGAATAGGTTAGATACGTGGCTGAAGGAAAGGGGAATAAAGGGACATGGCAACATGGAATTAAGACCATTTGTGTTCAGGGAACACCACAGAACGTTGATTGAACCTAAAATCTTCCTGATCCAAAAGCAGTAAATATTACCAATAATCTACCAGACAACCTAGGTTATTCAAAATGTATTAAATATCATAAGAGTTATGCTACAGAGATAAGCTTTAGTGGGCTGAATGGCCCTTTCTTATCCCTGATTTTTCACAGGTTGCTGTTCAGGAAAGATAGAAGGAGGAGGAGGAGTAGCAGTACTAATTAAGGAGAACATTACAGTGCTGGAGAGAGAATGTTTTAGAGGGGTCAGTGACAGAAGCTATTTGGTTAGAGCTAAGAAACAGTAGAGGTATCATTACACTACTGGCTGTATTCTATAGGTGACTGAATAGTGGGAAAGATATAAAGGAACAGATTTGCAAGGAAATTACAGGGAGGTGCAATAACTATAGAGTAGTTACAATGGGAGACTTCAATTATCCTAATATAGACTGGGATAGTAAGCGTGTAAATGGCGGAGAGGGGCACGAGTTCCTGTGTTCAGGAGAATTTTCTACATCAGTATGTTTCTGGCCCAACGAGGAAGGAGGCATTCCTGGCTCGGGTTCTGGGGAATGAGGTGGGTCAAGTTGATCGTGTCATTTAGGAAACAGTTATAGCATCATAAGCTTTAGGTTAGCTGTGGAAAAGAGCAATCCAGAGTAGAAATAATTAATTGGGGGAGGGCCACCTTCACAGGAGTGAGAACGATCTGGTCCAGGTAAATTGGAATCAAAGATTGGCAAGCAAAATTGTAACAGAACTGTGGGCTGCCTTCAAAGAGGAGATAGTTCAGGTACAGTCAAGGTACATTCCCACGAGGGGGAAAGGTAGGACAAACAAATTCAGAGCTCCCTGAATGATGACAGTGATAGAGAGTAAAATAAAACAGAAAAAGGGTGCATATGACAGGTGGATAATATGATTGAGAACCAAGCTGAACGTAGAAAGTTCAGAGGGGAAGTGAAAAAGAAATAAGAGAAACAAAGAGAGAGATACATAAAAGGAATCCAAAATTTTTCTATAGGCATATAAATAGTAGAAAGGTGGTAAAAGGAGGAGCGGGGCCAATAAGGGACCAAGTAGAGGATTTATGCCTGGAGGCAGAGGGCATGGCTGAGGTACTAAATGAGTACTTTGCCTCTGTCTTTCCCAAAGAAGATGCTGCTGCCCAAGTCATAGTGAAAGAGGGGGTAGTTGAGACACTGGATAGGCTAACAATTGATAGAGGAGGTATTAGTAGGCTGGCTGTACTTAAATTTGATAAGTTATCAGGTCCAGATGAGATGCATCCAAGGATACTGAGGAAGTAATGGCGGAAATTGTGGAGGCACTGGCCATAATCTTCCAATCCTCCTTAGATGGATGGGTGGTGCCAGAGGACTGGGGATTTTGCAAATGTTACACCTTGGTTCAAAGAATGGTATATGGATAAGCCCAGCAACTACAGGTAAGTCAGTTTAACCTCAGTGGTGGGAAATCTTTTAGAAGCAATAATTCAGGACAAACTTAACAGTCACTGGACAAATGTGAATTCATTTAGGAAAGCCAGCACGGACTTGTTAAGGGAAAATTGTGTTTAACTAATTTGCTTGAGTTTTTTGATGAGGTAAGAGAGAATTGATGTGGTGTACATAGACTTCCAAAAGGCATTTGATAAAGTGCCAACATAACAGGCTTGTCAGCAAAGTTAAAGCCTGTTATGTGGCACTTTAAAAGGGACCATGGCAGAATGGATAAGAAGTTGGCTGAGTGACAGGAAACAGAGAGTAGTGGTGAGCGGTTGTTTTTCGGATTGGAGGAAGAAATATAATGGTGTTCCCTGCTTTTCTTGATATACGTTAATGATCTAGACTTTGGTGTACAGGGCACAATTAAAAACATTTGTATATGACACAAAACTTGGAAGTATTGTGAACTGTGAGGACAGTGATAAACTTCAAAAGAACTTAGACCGGTTGGGGGAATGGGCGGACAAATGGCAGATGAAATTTAATAGAGAAGTGTGAAGTCATTCATTTTGGTAGGAGGAATGAGGAGAGGCAATATAAATTAAAGGGTACAATTCTAAAGATGATGCAGGGACTTGGGGGTATATGTGCACAACTCATTGAAGGTGGCAGGGCAGGTTGAGAGAGCATATGGGATTAATAAGGCATATGGGATCCTGGGCTTTATTAATAGGGGCATAGAGTACAAGAACAAGGAGGATATGATGGACTTGTATAAAAAAAAACTGTTTTGGCCTCAACTGAAGTACTGTGCCCATCTCTGGACGTCACACTTTTAAGAAGGATATGAAGGCATTAGACAGGGTGCAGATAAGATTCATGGATGGTTCCAGGGTAGAGGAACTTCAGTTACATGGGTAGATTGGAGAACCTGGGCCTGTTCTCCATGGAGAAGAGAAGATTAAGAGGAGATTTGGTACAGATATTCAAAATCACCAAGGGTCTGGACAGAGTAGATAGGGAGAAACTGTTTCCAGTGGCGGAAGGGTCGAGAACCAGAGGACACCGATTTGAGGTGATTGGCAAAAGAACCAACGGCAACATGAGGGAAAACCTTTTTATGCAGTGAGTGGTTAGAATCTGGAATGCACTGCCTGAGAGTATCGTGGAGGCAGATTCAATCGAGGCCTTCAACAGAGAATTGGATAATTATCTGAAGCAGAAAGATGTGCAGAACTGCTTGGAAAAGGCAGGGCAGTGCTCTTCCATAGAGCCATCACAGACATGATGGGTGAATTGACGCCTCCTGTGCTATAACCACTCTATGATTCTAACATTGGGTGGTGCATTTACATGTTGAACCCTTGGGGTCGCTCTATATTGATGCATTTTTACCTATTACTGTCTTATGCTCACATCAGCAGATAACTTATGATTCAGATGTTATGCCCTTCTATTTAGATGGGCAGCTGTTGAGGTTTGTTTGATGGTGTGGACTCTAGTCAAGTGTTCTCTCCTCTCTCTCTCTCTCTCTCTCTCCAGAGATGCTGCAGATATGGTTGTCCAGGGAAAAGGGAAGTTTGAGGAGTTGATGGTGTGTTCTCATGAGATCGCAGCCAGTACAGCACAGCTGGTGGCTGCCTCCAAGGTAAGTAGTTACATTTCTTGCAGTGATTGGCTCATATTTACAAAATGGCAGTGAATCACAAGTGGAAAAATAGTGACTGAACCGATCAAGGAAAATGGGCAGAAAATCTTCCAATGAAGGACATTTGCAAAACAACAAATCAACATTATGCACATTTTATATATTTTTTCATGTTTTAGATGAAATCCCACAAAATAAACAGATGAACAACAAGAGTAACTGTTTCCTTATGTTATGCCAGTGCAGTATGTGAGGATGCAAACTTAGTTTTCATCCTTCAAGTGCATATGAAAAACATTATTTATTTTCCAGGAACCAATCAAAATGTCCTTATTTCAGTGCATCTGGGGACACCTCTGTCAACCTTCCTTCTGACTTGGACACAGTGGGAAAGATTACAGTGCATTGACTGAGTACTGTCCAACTATTTGTAGTAATTGTTTCCTTTTCTTGTAGGTGAAAGCAGATAAAGACAATGCGAACCTTGGAAAGCTGCGGCAGGCATCCAAAGGCGTGAATGAGGCCACAGCCAATGTAGTGGCTTCCACTAAATCAGGAAAATCCCAGATTGAGGAAACAGGTAGTTTACTGTTCATCCTGCGTGTGAGTCTAATACCAAGCAAAGAGTGGGAGGTTGGGGAGCAGTCATTCCACGCAACTCAAAAACAAAATACTGTGGATGCTGGAAATCTGAAATAAAAATCTGAAATCTGTCGGTCAGGCAGCGTCTGGAAATGCAGAGTCTATGTCGCCACTTTAATTTAGTTTACTGAATTAATAGTGAAAGTCAATAACAGCTGATTTTGAGAGTCAGTGGTGGCCAGTGCAGTATTTGATCAAGTGTCGCAATTCACCAAGCCCATAATAACTGCATGAGTATTTGTAAGACCCCTTCAAATAGTAGGCAATCAAGTAGAAGTTGGTGAAAGTACACCGGTCAAATTTAAAATATATTTATGTTCCTCATGTTGAGAATTGGTTTGTCATCGGCATCAAGCACACCCATAAGAGATATAGCATGATTATATGTAGAGGAAAGCTGTATTTACTCTGCTTCAATCATGTGCCCTAATCCCAACCTTAGAAGAAACTTCTTATCTTGGCAACAGTTACAACCTTTCTGAGATTTGTTCTCAAGGAACTGTATTGTGACTACAAAATCTTATTTCTCAAGACCCTAACAGCCAGTAGACAGATGAGATTTTCATTACATCAGTCTGGGCTAGTGGTGAGTTAGATCCCATGTGAAAAGCTGGTCTCTAATCTACTGAGCTGCTCTGATTACTTTTGTCTTCTCCAAGTCATTTCATTACTGAGTAAAGTCAGCATGAGAACCTTAGTGTTTTTACAAGGCTATGTGTGTTATATTTAAAAGGTATTTATAACCTTGGAGCTTAGTTGATAGGACCAGAGCCTCTGAGTTAGAAGGTTGTTCATTCAAGCCCTATTCCAGGACTTGTAATCCAGGCTGACACTTCAGTGCAGTTGTGAGGGAATTCTACATATGGTCCTTCAGAGAAAACAGACATGTCCACTTGTAATGTGGGTTCAGGTACATGTTTAGGAAGAAGAGCAGGGAGTTCTGATGAAAGGTCACAGACCTGAAACGTTAACTCTGTTTCTCTCTCCACCAATGCTTCCAGATCGGCTGTGTATTTCCAGCAGGTTCTGTTACTATTAGGAAGTTCTCCTGTTATACTAGCCATCATTCCTTCCTTAACCAAAAAACAGAATAACTGGTCATTTAACTCATTGCTGTTTGTGGGAGATATACCAAATACTTGTACCTGGTCACCTGGGGCACCTCAGAACAATTCATTGTATGTGGAGCTCTTTGGGACGTATCTGAGAGATGTAATAGGCACTGTATAAATGCAAGATTTTACAATAAACATTTTATACTGAGTGGATCCCTCCGAATTTTGTGCCAAATCCTACATTAATAAAGGAAGCAAGCATCAAGCTAACAAATTATTGACTGCCTGCTAAAACGATATACATTTTCAAACTTCATGCATTTTTTATAGTGACGTGCCATAAAGACTGCAATGTTCCAGGTTCAATCCCTGCTCTGGGCTGACTTAGCTAACCTCAGATCTAGTGCTGTAAAGGTACCTTAGCTGGCCTCAGACTCTCTGAGCTAAGGAGGGGAAGATCAGCCAGAGTTGCTGCTTCCGATGACTTAAGAAAGAAGAAAAACTTACATTCCTATAGTGCCTTTCATGACCTCAGGAGGTCACAAAGACCTCTACAGCTGATGAGTTACTTTTGAAGTGCATTCAATGTTTTAATGTTGGCAATGGGGCAGACAGTTTGTGCACAGCAAGGAGACACAAACAGCAATGAGATAATATGATCTTTTTTTCTTCAGTAATGTTGGTTGAGGGATAAATATTGGTCAGGACACCAGGGAGAGCCCCCATATTTTTCTTCAAAGTAGTGCTGTAGGATCTTTTATATCTATCTCGGAGGGCAGAAGGGACCTCAGTTTAATGTTTCTTCTGAAAGATAGCACCTCCTCTAACAGTGCAGCACTCCCTTTGACTATCCAGTGGTTTCCTGCATATGTGTGAATATTGGGTGAGAATAGAATTGGGCTTTGCTGTTATGCCCCATGATTGAATAGCTTCAATGTATAGGCTGACACAGGAAGGACGATCACTTGGGCAAACTATTGGAGAAGACTCAGTGCCCCCGGAACTGTATCACATCAAAAGTCAGCACCTTTAGGAGATGAAGAGAGAAAATAAACTGCAGCTGGGGACCCATATCCTTTGCATGTCTAGTTTTATGTTTTTTTTTGTTTGAATGAGTTGTTGAGCCCTTTCATTGCTTTGTTCCAGATACAATGGATTTCTCTAGCATGACACTGACACAAATCAAGCGACAGGAGATGGACTCACAGGTACTGTAAAGCTGTCTTTAAATTGCATTCTGCTGCTTTCCACTGGTTTCTTGATGCCTCCTTGTATCTTCCACATTCTATGAATGAAACGCATCCTCCACATGCCATGGTTCAACTCATCCATACCTGTAGGGGTACAAGTTTAAGGGAATTGGCGTTAAGTAATGAAATCGTTAAGCAATCAGCTTCTAATCAAAGTGAACTTGCCCCAACAAGTCCGAACCCTTTATAAAAAGAGGGAATGAGAAATCCATTTGCATTTTCCTATGCATACTCTGCTTGCAATTTCCCAGAAGCTGGTGGTGTCCGAAGGATGCGTATCATTTGAAAAATGAAAAATTCTTTCTTTCTCTGGGGGAAGGACAGCAGTAGTGATGTGAGGTGTTCTGCAGTTTTACTTCAGTATTGTTGAAGATTAGGGTATATAGTTGTAGAACTTTCCCTTGGGAGATTAAATGGTGGAGATGCTCTGATGATGTAGCTTGTACATGTTCTGCAGAAGGAATGGGATTGATGGGCTCACTGGACATTTCTTATTCCACTTCTCCTGTGTTTTTAGTGTAATGTGCATAAAAACAAGAGCATGGCCCCTGCAAGCCTGGTCTACATCTGATTTCACTGCAATTTAAGTCATACTAGAACAAGATGCAAGAGGATGTCTAAATACAATATCTGTGTGTTTATCTCTGCCCTGAAGGTTCGCGTTTTAGAACTGGAGAGCCAACTACAGAAAGAGAGGCAGCGCCTGGGAGGACTGCGTAAAAAGCATTATGAGCTGGCAGGAGTCTCTGAGGGCTGGGACGAAGGTGCGTGTAATTTCGTTCAGATTGCCCCATTCTTCCTAAAAGGAATATAGAGGAGGAGTGTGAAATATTGGATGGGCTAAACATCATGACAGAGGAAATATTAAGGGGTTTAACATCTTTGAAAGTAGATAAATCACCAAGCCCATAAGAAATGTATCCCATGCTGCTAAGAGAAGCAAGGGAGGAAATAGTGTGGGCTCTGACCATCATTTTCTAGTCCTCGCTGTCTGCAGATGTGGTGCCAGAGGACTGGAGGGCTGTTAACATTGTACCATTGTTTAAAAAGGGAGGAAGGGATAGATCAAATAATTACAGGCCAGTCAGCCTAATTTCGGTGGGCAAATTATTGGAAAAAATTCTGAGGGACGGTATAAAACTTCACTCGGGCACAATTTAATCAAGAGCAGTCAGCATAGATTTGCTCAGGGAAGATCATGTCTGACCAACTTGAATATTTTGAAGAGGTGACAAGGAGGGTTGATGAGGGTAGTGCATGTGATATAGAATTTTAGCTATGAGGAAGGATTGTATAGGCTGGTGTTATTTTTCTTTGGACCAGAGGAAGCTGATGGGAGATTTAATTGAGGTATACAAAATTATGAGGTGACTCAAGTGGATAGGAAGGACCCCCATAGCAGAAAGGTCAGTAACCAGGAGCATTGATTTAAAGTAATTGACAGAAGGATTAGAAGGGAGTTGAAGAGCAACTCTTTTACCCAAAGGGTGCTGGGGGTCTGGAACTCGGTGCCTGAAAGAGTGGAGAGGCAGAAAGCTTCGTTGCATTTTGGAAATACTTGGAAAGGCACTTTAAGTGCTGTAGCCTACAGGCTACAGACCAAGAGCTAGAAAATGGGACCAAGTTGGATAGTTGTTTTTCAGCTCACACGCTAGTAATTTGCCAAATGGCCTCTTCCTTTGCCATAGATTTTCTATGTTTCTAAGTGATCAAGGCCAGTGGGATAATACTGATTAGAGTAAATTAGCAGAGCAACAAAACCATTATCAGCTGCAGGTCAGGGATGTGTTTGTGTACCAGGACTCTTCGCACTGGCCGTCAGGAGACAGTGGCTCTTGGTGACAGCTCAGGCCTGAGGGGAGTGCTTTTCTTCCATTCACTTTCACTCCTTTCTTCCAGAGGATGACATTGAGACTAGAGAATCACCTTCTCAAAGCATGCCCCTATCACACCATGGTACAGGCCATTAGTTCACCATCCCACTGTTCTTTCTGGGTACTTCTGAATGCATCATTGCACTGCATAATATAATGGAATCTCTGTGCTTTTGATGAAAATAATTATCCCAGTTAATCATTCAGAATCAAGAGAAAAACTTTTGTTCAGGATTTACATTGTTAGTGTGGGGGCAGACAGTAGTTTCCTAAGAATAGGTCTATACAAGATTTACTAATGAGTCATGAGCCAGACTTAGTTAATAACCTAACAATGATCATAATATGATCCAGTTCAGTGTTAGATTTGAAAATTGCAAATGTAACTCCATTGTTTTAAGAAATATGAGAGAGAGAAACCAGGAAATTATAGAAGGGCAAAGTACTGTGGATGCTGGAAACCTGAAATAACCACACAAAATGCTGCAAACACTCAGCAGGTCTGGCAGCATCTGTGATGAAAGAAACAGATTTAAAATTTCAGTTTGATGATGCTTCGTCAGAACATGACCCATCTGTCTGACCAAGGGTCATCGATCTGAGTTGTTAACTTAGTCTAACATCTATTGTGGAAAAAGTTTTTGGAATCTGTAATTAAGGACAAAGTGACTGAGCTCTTAAGATAAATTTGATCTGATTAAAAAGAGCCAAATGAATTTATAAAGGGTAAGTCATGTCTAACAAAACTAATTGAATTTTTTGAGGAAGTAATTAACCTAGTAGACAGGAAAATGTCTATGGATGTAATTTATATAGACTTCCAGAATGCATTCAATAAGGCTCCATATAAGATATTGTTAGATGAGATTTAAAGCTCTTGCAATTGAAGGAATTATTGATCTAGTTAGCAGATTGGTTAGGCGGCAGAAGAGAGAGACTAGGGATAATGGGTACGCACTCGAATTGGGGAAAAGAGTGGATAACAAGTGGACAAATCTGTGACAGATCGATTTCAATGCAGGTAAGTGCGAGGTCATCCATTTTGGACCAAAACAGGATAGATCTGAGTATTTTCTAAATGGTGAAAAGCCAAGAACTGTGGAGATCCAAAGAATTTTGGGGTCCATGTATGTAGATCACTAAAATGTAGTGGACAGGCACTAAAAATAATCAAACAGGCTAATGGAATGTTAGCTCTTATATCTAGAGGGCTAGAATAAAGAGGGGATGAAATTTTGCTACAGCTATGGAAAGCCCTGGTTAGCCGACATCAAGAGTTCTGTGTACTGTTCTGGGCTGTTGAAAGGCCTTGGAAGGAGTGCAGCACAGATTCACCAGAATGTTACCAAGGCATCAAAAGAATTAAATAATGAGAAGAGATTACATAAAGTAGGCTTGTATTCCCTAACGAATGAATGGAGTTAGGAGACAGATCAACCTTGATCTCATGGCATGGGTGCTGTGTCTCGATGCTGAGTGACCTGAGGAGACTGTCTGCCCACACTTGGGCATGAAGAATAGAAGCTTAAGGTACCAGAGAGTTAATGTCTTCAGGAGAGGAACACAAGGAACGGGAGGAGGGCACAATTGGCAGGAGAGAAAAATTAAAATAATTAATTCTTTTTAAATGCAGAAACCAAGTAGGCCCAGAGTGGAGAAGGAAGAATAAAGATTGGGAGAATATGGTCTCCAATCCAAGACTGAATGAACAATGAAAACTCTGAACAAACACAGCCCAGTGCATTCTCTCTAACATCGAGAGGATCTGTGCAGTAACCACAAGCCTTGACCAGGAATGGTCCTACATTTCTGTATCACAGCGTTTTCCACTTGTATTCCGGATCTATTACTATCGAGATGCGATGGTTGTGTTCCTTTTATTTATTATATGTATATTTTTTCCTTTTATATTTGCACACTAGTAGTAAGTATTGTTAGTGTTTTCATTTCCAATACCCACAGCAAATCTTGGTTTAACTATTGATACCCCTTTCATTGCCACATATTAGTAACCCACCAGCAAAACATGGAAATGTTGCAACAGAGTTCAAGTATCTTGGTTTTTCCTCCATTCAAAACAGCAGCAGTTGGGACAGTACAATTGTTCTGAGTGCCCACAGTTTAGGAGAAGGCAGAAAAAAAATAAGCTAGCCTGCCTTCTGCTGCTTGTTATGTTATCCATTAAAAAGTAGACATTGTTGGGGTTGGGGGGGGATGTGGTGCAGTTGTGAATGCTTACTAGCTTGGATGACTGTAAAGGAGTGCCCATTTGGTATATGTTGCTAGAGTAATGGCAGTCCCCCTTTGGAGCTGTGGCATGCACACACGACACCAGTACCTTTCGGAGCAGTGGTGAGAAGATAAGTTATTTGGTTGTCCTGTCTATACAAAGGAAATGACTGCCCAGCCATTGGAAGTCCCCACAATGTTTTGTTCACTGAGGCAATTTATAGTCTGTTCCCAGGTCTTTGCCATTGCATGGCATTATATAATATGGCATTATATGTCATAGCATTTTACGCCACAGAAACAGACTATAAATTGGTCAATGGTCAAATGCTGGTGTTTATGCCCCACAGGAGCCTCTTTCCATCTTACTTTATCTTGTCCTATCAAAATGTCGTATTCTTTTCTCCCTCATGTGCTTATCTAGTTTCCCCATTGTGCTATCTAACTGGCTCATAAGAACATCTTTCCTTTTGAAGTTATTTACTCTTGCTTCTCTCCATCCTCTTTTCATGGTGGAATTTGCTGCTGCAGTGACCATCTCAAGGGTCAAGCTATTATCCTGTCTCGTTAGGTGGGGATTTACGCTGGAAGAAAGGAAAGATTAAAATGGACACACAGCTTCCACTTCTATTTAATCGCCATTTGAGCTCCATTTCCAAAAAGTGCAACTTTTAAATCCTGTGGTCTCTTGGATGATGTCCTTGGGAGGCTGCTGGCATCCCTGGAATGATATCCCAGAGAGAGGACGAGGTACCTGGATATCCCAGCGAAAGTCGATGTCTCGAGGAAGAGAGAAAGGAAAAAGCAACATTTCAAATCAGTTTATCATTCGGTGCCTGCTGGTGAAGGGGTTTCACTAGTTAATTCCAGAGAGGGACGATTTTGGGTTGTAGCTATTTGAGGAAAAATATGATTTTAAAGATTTGTTCAGACTGAATTAACCAGGTATTACTTTTCTTGACAATTCTGCTACTGTATTTCAAAGTGTCTTGATTATTACCTTCCGTGAAAGTGTTAGACTTTTTTCTCCTCTTCAAACCTTAACTTATAAAGATGTTTCTTTCAGGAGAAACTTTGAATTGAGTTGGTCAAATGTCTGTTACAATTGAACATTGGTTGTGAGTGCCCGCCCGTGCCCTATGTATTATATCTACTGAGAATGTGTTTCCCCTTTCATCATGAACTGTGACTGATCATTTGCAGGAACTTGATTGCTGTGGCATTACTATCTAATCCCATGCGCATTTACAGAAGCGATACCCTGCACCCAAGCTCTTATAATGAACTTGTTCCAACTTTGTATACACCCGACTTTATACTTTTTAATATTTGTTTAAAATCATAAAAATGGAGATTTTCAGCTTCTGTTGTTTTGATTAATTCTTGTTTAATTCCTTACTTTGAATTAACACTTGGTTCTGTTTACCCCCTCCCAGCCTATCCACCACCCGTGCAATCTTTCTTGCTTCAAAGGGCACGCAAGCAATTCACCCCAGGCCTTTACCAGTCCAATAGATTTAAACGTGATTACAATTTGGGCCACATCCAAATATGATTGACTTGTGTTTACTGTGGAAGTGTTTCCATAGGCAGCTCCCTACCAATCTAAACTTGACTTTGCGCTTTAAATGTTTGTGATAGCATTGCTGTAGGGCAAACAATGATTTCTTCTGCTGGGATATGAACCAGTAATAATGCGCTCTGCACACTGTATGCTCCCAATCTTTCTGCACCAATGGAGAGTACCAGATTGTGTGGCTCGGGCTGAAAACTATAAATTCATATTTATTAAGAAATAAAATTACAAGAACAAGAATCATTTAAGAGTAAAATTACCTGCTAGCTCTTATCCCAGTACACTTTCCAACTCCTCCTTTTCTACCTGCTGCCCAGATATCTCTCAATCCATTAAATAATTGCCATTCCTGCTCATTACACTCGCGATACTAGATGGTCACTTCCACCCAGCCCCCCCATCCCCCTCCCCTTTCATACCACCACCTCTGATACAATAGCCTTGTCCATGGACTGCACGCCTTGGGCTGCAGGCTAGTGCACACTTAGCATACTATTGGTCTGGCTATCGGCCACCTAATCTGGCTTAATCACTTTGGGCAGTACTACCTTTCCCGATCTGCTAAATCTTTCCTTTAACCCAGAGCTGTCATGGAGAGCAATGAAAACCCCAAACTCCTCCACTAATTACCTCCTTAAACCTCCCATTTCCACACCTTCCACCATTCTCCCTGAAGTAAGGTGCAAAGGCTGTTATGGACTTCTTTGTTTCCATGGTCTGCTTCTGTTTTCTCTGCACACTCATTCCCTTATGTACCCCTCCGAGCCACCAATTGTCTTAATTGATCGATTCAATGGTACGTCCTAGATGAGCTGAAATTTCTAGTGTGACTGGAGTCATGTTCTTCACCAAAAGACCTACAACTCCTACCTCCCTGGCTGTATGTTCACCCTGAGCTGAACTTTAAACCTTGTATTCATTCTGTCCCCAAGACCACCTTCCACCTTCAGAGCATTGCCTGTTACCTCAGCTCCATCATTGCTGAAACCCTTATCCATTTCATCTCCAGAATTGATTTTACGGACGCTTTTCTCTCTGGCTTCCCCACCTTCACTCGAGAAACCAGTTAAACCAGGCTTCTGGACCATGCAATTTTCCATGCACAGTCCAACACATCTCTTCCTCACAGAGCTCCAATACAGGGCTCCCTCCCTGCCAATCTGTTTCCTATGTCTTCATGGCCTCACTCTATCCCAGGCCTGCCTACTCCATTCCCCTAACTGGATCGCAGATTCTACTCTGCACCACTGCTTTCTCTCTCAGGAACTAAACTGTTATGCCTTGCTGGTATTTTCTTTGCCTTCCAAGGTTCCTAAAAAAACATCTCTTTGATCATGCTTTCATCCTGCCTTCATGCATTCCCCCACCCCTCAAATTTATTCACACCCTGCTTGGCGTCAATCTCTTTGACCTTGTGAAGTGTTCTAAGGCATGCTATTTCAACAGTAAGTTGTTGAGGTGGTTGCATCCCAGCTGCTGCTTGGAGATATGCTGGAGTGCCCTGGCTTGCATTGTTCCCTCTCTCTTCCTCTTATCCCACTCTTTGGGTATCACCTTCCCTTGTGACAGTAGGAGCAAGATCCCCCAGTGGCTGAGTTGCTAAGTGCCCTGCCAGTGTGGTCATGAGTTTTACAACTCAAGAAGGTCAAGGTTTTGACCCCAGTCTGTGCTGAGTTAGTTGATCTCATGGCAGTGCGGCAACAGTGCCCACTGGCTGGAGAGGAACTTGGCGTAGTTCCCACTATCCAGAGATTTCTTTTGGATGTACAGCAACAATGTGGATTTATTCTTGGGCATTTGACATAGAAAAGCAGCTCAAGAAGCTTCAGGAATGTAAGGAAGCAAATGCAGAGCTAAAGAAGGAGATGACGAGGAGTAATTAAAAGCTTGATTAAAGACACTGGTTTTAAGGAGGAGTTAGAGGTGGAAGAATTTAGCGAAGGAATTCTTGAGTATTGCAGTAATTAAGTCTGGAGGTGACAAAGGCAGGTATGAAGGTTTCAGCAGCAGATGGACTGAGGAAAGGGTGGAGCTGGGCATTACTACAAAGGTCAAAATAGGCCTGTTTTGTAATGGAGAGGATATCAGCTGGACACTCCGCTTCGCTTGGGATTGAACAGACCGCTAAGGTTGTGAACAGTCTGGTTTAGTTTGAGATAATGGACTGTGAGAGCTGTGGTGACGTCAAAGATTTTGTGACAGGGCTTGAAGATGATGGCTTTGTTTTTGCATTTCACTGGAGGAAATTAAGGCTCATCCAAGACTGGATGTTGAACAAGCAGCCTGACAGCACAGCAACAGTGGAAGGGTCGAGAGAGGTGATGGAATGGAAGAGCTGAGTGGCTTTGTCATGCAGATGATTTTGCTGAGGGCCAACTATATGAGTAAGGTGAGGGGGCCAATGGGGTTTCAACAATAGGAAAAGAAACCTTTGATGGAAATATTCTGCTTACAATCAATTATGAAAGAATGGATCCAAGCAAGGGCAGTCCCATGTAGCTAGACGGCCGAGGAGAAGCATTGAAGGAAGGTATTCTGAATGATTGTGTCAAAGGCTGCTGAGAGGATGAGAAAGGAGAGTGTGCCATTCACAGAGAATGTTGTTTGTGACTTTGATTAGGTCTGTTCTTGGTGCAATTGGAGCGGTGGAAGCAATGTTACAAAGATCAAAATAGACTTGGAGAGGATATCAACCAGACAATCTGCTTGGGGTTGAACAGCCCCTTAAGTGTGAACAATCTGGTTTAGCTCAAGATGTTGGGTGGTGAAAGTTGTGGAACAGTTGGGCACAAACAACATGTTGAAGGACCTTGGGAAAGAAAGGGATTTGGAAATGAGGTGATAGTTATCGAGAACAGATGGACCAAGGATGGGTATCCTGAGCACTTCAGCTGTGGACATGGCCAGGTACAGTGTGAATGTCATGTGATTGAACAGCCTGCTGCTTACTGTTTGGGCTGTCACATGATAACTAGCCACCAGGGTGAGATAAGAGGACAGCCAATGCTTGTTGAATTGTACTACAGCAAGAGTGGGGCGGCGCAGTGGTTAGCACCGCAGCCTCACAGCTCCTGCGACCCGGGTTTAATTCTGGGTACTGCCTGTGTGGAGTTTGCAAGTTCTCCCTGTGTCTGCGTGGGTTTCCTCCAGGTGCTCCGGTTTCCTCCCACATGCCAAAGACTTGCAGGTTGATAGGTAAATTGGCCATTATAAACTGTCACTAGTATAGGTAGGTGGTAGGGAAAATATAGGGACAGGTGGGGATGTTTGGTAGGAATATGGGATTAGTGTAGGATTAGTATAAATGGGTGGTTGATGGTCGGCACAGACTCGGTGGGCCGAAGGGCCTGTTTCAGTGCTGTATCTCTAAACTAAACTAAACTCATGGTCATAACCCATGTGATCACAGGAGGTTCAAAAAGTCCAGATGAACCTTCTAAATGTTTCTTGACAGTCAGTTTGAGAGCAGTGAGGACCCACGAACATGACAAACAATCCGAAGAAGGGTCACTGACCCGAAACGTTAACTCTGCTTCTCTTTCCACAGATGCTGCCAGACCTGCTGAGTGATTCCAGCATTTCTTGTTTTTGTTTCAGATTTCCAGCATCCGCAGTATTTTGCTTTTATTTTAATGATCTGGTCTTGGTGGTTTTGAAAGAACTCATCTCATAGTGCCAGGAATCTTTTAAATTCTATCTGAACAAGCAGACAGAGCCTCTATTTAATGCCTCATTTAAAAGCTAGTGGGCTTATTTTGGCTAAAGCGTTTAACTCGAGGTAAACTCAAGGCGTTGAATGGATACTGTACTAATAAGACATACCTGTTTGAAAGTCTGGATTTAGCATGCAATCTTGATCCTATTTGCTAATAATCTGAATTTGCCTGGAGATACTGAACCAGAAACCTGCAGATTTAGCACTCAATTGTTGATTAGATGCAATTTTCATGGAGTGATATGTGTGGGCTGCACGAAGGTGAGCTGTGGGCTTTCTGACATACAATAACAGGTTTCAGGATGGCTCAGGTACTGTTGGCTGGTGAGGGCACACAGGTTCTTAGACATGGCATGGGAGGTCCTGCTGGAGGGGCTCCAGAGGAGGAGGGATGCCCTGTGCCTGCAGAGAGGAAGGACTCCACCTCGCCCGTGTGTGCTGGTGCACTTCAGCTGTGGACATAGTCAGGTACAGTGTGAATGTCATGTGATTGAACAGCCCGCTGCTTACTGTTTGGTGTCATGCCCTCTTCACATTCCTCGTCCAGACAAAGGGGGACCCCTAGCAAGATGACCATAACTAAGGACTCCCTTTTTCCTGGTGACTCCTGCAAGGTGTCCAATACGTTTGAGTATCCAAACACTTTTATACGCTAGATGAATTCTTTGGAGAATTTCTGGTATAAATGTGTTGATGAAGTCTTGACAATATGTCCTAGAAAGTCTCCCAATCTGTTTCAGAAGCCCTCTTCAAACCTCCAGCAACAAGTGAACAATAAAAAGTGAATCCTCTGCAAAGACTTCCTTACTCCCAAAAAGCTGGTTGCTGCTAGGAGACGGTGTAAAGGACAAGCGCTATCCTCCAGTCCCGTGCAGCCTCTTTAATAAGTATTGACCGGCAATTTAAGTATTAATCAGCCCTTTTACCATCCTCGAAGTGGTCATTCCTAGCGTAAACTTTAACTCCTTTACTAAGATGGCTTTTTGCGTTCAATATGAGCTAAACTGGTATGTCAGCTCAAGACCCCATCTTGGCCACCTTGGAGGATCTAATGTGCTTTAAGACACCTCAAAAATCACCCCAGCATTTCCAACAAGACAGTACTCCTTTAATATTGAACTAGTCAAAGATGATGTGGTGTGTTCTGGAATACGTTTGCAACCCACAGCCTTCTGACTAACATGAGAGTGCTACCACTGAGCCAAGCTTACATTTCTGAATTGTCCAGTTCAACTGCAACAGTGTGAAATAACTGCGGCCGACAGCATTGTTTTTCAGAAAATGCACGGAGCTCATTATCTAACTGCAGCACAATAGAGGAAAGAACAGGCCAGTGCAACTAATTGGATAGCTGGTTCAAAGACCTGGCATGATGACTGGCCTTTTTCTATGCTGTATCATTCTATGATTGGAATGGGTGCAGACAGCATCACAATGCTGGCAGAATGGAGGTTTGTGCACAGTGAGGTGGCATCGTATCCAGTCCATTTAAGAAAGATGATGAACAGAAACTGCAGTTACTTGGGGAGAGAGGGAGGAAAGGAAAAGGGGGCACATGCAACATTACTGGGAGTAGATTGAAGTATGTCTGGAGTTTCGTGAAAGAAACAGTTTCTAATCTTTTGGGGAATATGTGCTCTGTTTGTTATTCCAAACAACAAATATGACTGGATGCTACTGTACATCAGGAAATGGTACCCATGGAATTTAGATTGATCTTCCTGATAAAATATTTCAGTCCAGCAGAGGGCAACATTGTCACAACAAATAACACTTTAAACTAGCTGCAAGTGATGCAATTTTTTCCCCTCATAACGTTTCAAATCCTTTCCTAAACTCGTACGTGCTGCGCTGTCTGTCATCCTCCTCCAGTACTTCACCCCAATGGCTAATCTGCACGTGTATGTCTAGACACTATTGACAGGCTATTAGATTATGAGCAACTGTCATAAATGAGTGATTCTGTTCTCACCCCATGTCTACCCGTGTACACTTTCCAGTAAGGTGTCACTGAATGGTAATCCAATTGTACTCAGGTTCTTTCTGGTTTGTTTGACAGTTATGCACTCTCAGCGATTGTCTTTGAGTTGCTAAAGTATATTTGCTGAGACCCACTTTAGCTGACAAGGAATCAGTATTGGTCTGTACTAGTGTCTGAAGAAAAACGAAGCTTGCATTTATGGCATCTTATTACATCTTCTGGATATCATGGCCAATTAGCTACTTTTGAAGTACAGTGACTTGTTACACATACAGATGTTGTTGGAAATATGCATAGCCAGATTCCACTAACAATTAAGAGAAAGATTTAATAAATCTTTTTTTAATGTCCACCTGAACCAGCAGATATACAAGTAGCATTTGGTGTGTTGTATCTCTGACAATGCAATGCTCCCGAAGTACCTCACTAAACTTTCAGTTTTTGCTTATGTGAATCAGGTCTGAAAATCCAATTGCAGTTGGGAGCCATTTGCTCTAAGCTCTATGGATTTAGTATGAATGTGCCATAAAGTTAATGGTAATATAGGATTGGGCTTTGCTAAACAGTGAAACTTGATTGCTTCCATCTTACTGCACTTGTTTCGGGACATCGCTGCAGGAGTTCCTCAGGACAATATCCTAGGCCCACTCATCTTCAGCTGCTTCATCAATGACCTTCCCTCCCTCATTAGGTCAGAAGTGGGGATGTTTGTAAATCAACTTATGCCTGAATGCAGCAAGACCTGGACAGCATTCTGGCTTGGGCTGATAAGTAGCAAGTAACATTCGTACCACTCAAGTGCCACGCAATGACCATCTCCAACAAGAGAGAATCTAGCCATCTTCTCTTCACATTCAACAGCATCACCATCACTTAAATTCCCTTACCATTAACATAGAATCATAGAATAGTTACACACAGGAGGCCATTCAGCCTGTTGTGTCCGTGGCAGCTCTCTCTAAGAGTAACTCTGCTAGTTCCACTCCCCCACTCTTTCCCATAGCCCTGTAAATTTTTTATCCTCTGGTGCTTATCCAATTCTGTTTTGAAAGCCCTAATTGCATCTGCCTCTACCACACTCTCAGGTTATGTATTCCTGATCCTAACCACTCGCTCATGTCACAGTAGGTTCATTTGCCAATCACCTTAAATCAGTGTCCTCTGGTTCTTGACCCTTCTACCAATGGGAGCAGTTTCTCCCTGTCCACTCTTTCTAGACCCCTCATGATTTTGAACATATCTATCAAATCTCCTCTCAACCATCTCTTCAAGAAGATCAGCCCAGCTTCTCCAATCTATCCACGTTACTAATGTCAATCTCATAAATGTTTTCTGCATCTACTTGAAAGCCATCAAATTCTTCCTAAATTGTAGTGCCTATTCGAGTTGCGGCCAAACCTGAGTTTTATAAAGGCTCTTCATAACTTTCTTGCTTTTGTACTCTGTGCCCCCATTTATAAAGCCCAGGATCCCGTATGCTTTATTAACCACTTTCTCAACCTGCCCTGCTCCCTTCAATGATTTATGTACATACACTCCCAAGTCGCTTCCAAGTTTTGTGTCATCTGCAAATTTTGAAATCGTGCCCTTCACACCCAAGTCCAGGGTCATTAATATATATGACAAAAAGTCTTGGTTGCACTGACCCCTAGGGAGCTTCACTATGTACCTTCCTGTTTTCTGTCACTCAGGCAATTTCACATCCCTGCTGCCACTTTCCCTTTTATGCCTGGGAGTTGCCATTGGCCAGAAACTTAACTGGACCAGCCACGTAAAAACTGTGGCTACAAGAGCAGGTCAGAGGTTGGGAATTCTGCAGCGAGTAACAGCAGACTCCCCAAGGCAGAAATCAGGAATATGATGCAATACTCTTCACTTGCCTGGATGAGTGCAGCTCCAACAACACTCGAGGAGCTTGACACCGTCCAGGACAAAACAGCCCATCCATCACCTTAAAAATTCTCACCTTCCACCACTGGTGCATCATGTCAGCTTGCTAATGTCAAGGGGAGATGGTTCAATTCTTGTTGGAGATGGTCATTGCCCGGCACTTGTGTGGCATGAATGTTACTTGCCACTTTTCAGCCCAAGCTAGAATGTTGTCCAGGTCTTGCTACATGCAGGCATGGACTGCTTCAGTATCTGAGGAGTTACAAATGGAACTGAACACTGTAACTATCAGTGAGCATCCCCACTTCTGACCTTCTAATGGAGGGAAGGTCATTGATGAAACAGCTGAAGATGGTTGGGCCTAAGACACTACCCTGAGGAACTCCTGCAGTGATGTCCTGGGGCAAGTGCAGCAAGATGAACACAATCAAATTTCACTGCTATCAAAACTTAATTGTTGACAGTACCTTCCAAACTTGTGACCTCTACCACCTAGAAGAACAAGGACAACAGGTGCATGGGAACACCAGCAGCTACAAGTTCCCCTCCAAATCACACACCATCCTGACTTAGAACTATATCATCATTCCTTTACTGTCGCTGGGTCAAAATCCTGGAACTCCCTTCCTAACAGCACTGTGGGCGTACCTACCCGACGTGGACTGCAGCGGTTCAAGAAGGCAGCTCACCACCACCTTCACAAGTGCAATTTGGGAGGGGCAAGAATTGACACCCACATCCCATGAATGAATAAAAAAAACTCACATCGTGTAGTTGTCACGTATCTAAAACCTTGTGACTCACACAAGCGTGTTACCAGCTAAGGCAAATGGATACAATTATTTATGATGTACATTTGGTATCCAATTGTCTCTTTAACTTATTTATACTGTCCATTTCAGTGTTCTTCTCTGATAATGTAAGATACCTATTTCCCTTTCAGTGTAAAAACTCTACTCAACCTTGCTTCTTTGTCCAAGCTACTAACTTTTAACTTGTGTGCTCTGAGTTTGAATCATTTTTTTCTTCTTTGTTTTTGGTGAACAAGCTACTTGTCAATTTTGGTCAATTCCCTTTCATGATCTGGGAAACTTCAATTTGACCATCCGGAGGTCACTTTCCAAACAAGTCCAACTTTCATATCCTTTCTTTATAACAAACTTCTAGAACGACTTTTATTCTCATGCTTTGCATCCTCCCAAATACTTCTTTGGGGCTGTAATATCCTCTTTGGTTCAGTGTCACTAGAAACTCTCATAAACTGACCCCATTTTCCCAATGATCTGGGTTTTATCCTTACTGCCCGATATCTAGTTATACAATAGTACAACATGTGGACGATATTATTGTGTGTATTGGATACTGTGATTTCATGCATTTCTTCTATCTTCATTTGGGTAGATTGTTAAGAACTCTAGTGTGATGAGGCCAATTGTAAACAAACTTGGTTTATTCTCCATGTATTACGTGAATGAACAGAATATAGTTTTCTGTGAAATTCAGTCAATACATATTATTCCTCAAAAATAACAAAGTTCGTCGCTGCATCCCTGTGTAAAAGACTAAACTCCCTTTAAAGGCTAGCAGTCCCAGAAATTAGTGGGCACAAACCTTTCAGATAGGGTGGATCCAAGCCTCAATCTAGAGCCTGTCACAGCCTTCCTCTGGCCAGAGAAAAAGTGAGCCTCCCTCCTGCCTTCCAAACTCAAAACGCTGCTGCAAACTGACTTTCTTTACAGACAGAGAGGGCCAAAAGCTGAACTTCTACCATCTTCCCCACTTCTGTCGAGACTAGCTTATCCAGCTACCAAGCAAAACTTCCACTCCAAATAAGGAACATAGGAAATAGGAGCAGGAGTAGGCCATTCGGCCCCTTGAGCCTGAGCTGCCATTCAGTTAGATCATGGCCGATCTTCTACCTCAATGCCATTTTCTCACACTATCCCCATATCCCTTGAAACCTTTAATATCTCAAAATCTATCAATCTCTGTCTTGAATATACTCAATGACTGAGCCTCCACAGCCCTCTGGGGAAGAGAATTTCAAAGATTCACCACCCTCTTAGTGAAGAAATTCCTCCTTATCTCAGTCCTAAATGGCCTGATTCTTATTCTGAGACTATAGCCTCTGGTTCTAGACCCCCACCCACAGCCAAGGGAAACAGCCTTCCTTCCTCTACCCTGTTGAGCCGGTAAGAATTTTGTATGTTTCAATGAGATCACCTCTCATTCTTCTAAACTCTAGAGAATATAGGCCCAGTCTATTTAATCGTTCCTCCATGGGACAATCCTGCCATCCCAGGGATCAGTCTGGTGAACCTTTGTTGCACTCCCTCCATGGCAAATATATCCTTGAACAGCCAACTGGCCAGAAGAACCAGGAGGCTCAATATTCGATTTCCGTCTCAGACTGTACGCTCGAGCACAGCGTAATTTGTTTTCACCTTGAAGATATGCATTTAGCAGCCTGTGTGGAGAGGCGCTGGTCTGCAGTGTCTTGCCATATAATTACTATTGACCAGTTTTTGGTCCCTGTAATCTTTTCCCTCTTCATGTTTTTTTGTGGCAGGTTCCTTTGACGTGTTTTACTCCAGATATTCAAGGGCAGTTAGGGATGGGCAACAAATGCTGGCCTTGCCAGTGACGCCCACATCCTATGAAACGAAAAAAAACTCATAGAATCGTACAGCACAGAAGGAGGCCATTCAACTCATCCTGCGCATGCTGGGTGATATTTTTGACTTCTATCTCTCAAATGTTTGTAGATGAGCCCTATGTCGTGTAGAGAGTATTTCACCCACCTGGTAGATGATCAGTTTGGAGCGTGCCCAGGGAGTGAACAGAGAACCTCTTCAGTTTATTTTGTTGGTTCCATCCTGTGTCCTTACACCTGTTTGTCTTTGGACAGTGCTAAAATAATACTATATTAAACTTTGGCGTAGGCTTTAACAACAAATTGCATTTATGTAGCATCTTTAACATACTAAGAATGTCTCAAGGTGCTTCGCAGGAGTGATTATTAAACAATGCTTCTGCGTGTAGGAGAATCCAAATCTAGGGACCACAAATACAAGACACTTACTAATAAATCCAATGGGGAAATAAGGAGACATTTCCTTACTCGAGAGAGTGGGTAGAATGTGGAACTCGTTACCTCAGGAAGTGGTTGAGGCAAATAACTTAGAGGCTTTCAGAAGGGAACTAGATGAGTACATGAGAGAAAAGGGGATAGAAATTGTGCTGAAAGGCTGAGGTGAGACGGTTGGGACAGGAGGAGGCTCATGTACTCTATTTTCTATGTAATTCTATGTAAAATTTGACACTGAGCCACATAAGGAGATAAATAGGACAGGTGACCAAAAGCTTGGTGATAGAGACAGGTTTTAAGGAGTTTCTTAAAGGAAGAGGGAGAGAGAGGCGGAGAGGTTTAGGGAAGGAATTCCAGAGCCTAGGCAGCTGCCACACAGATTTATTAAGCCATAAATGAACAAGCAGTAACACAATATATAGTTTTCAGCGGTGGGCTGGGGTGGAGTTTGTTAAGTTCTGCTAACTTGTGGCTTAGCAGAATGTAAGAATGTTGATGTGCATAATAGCCTGAGTGGCTCGATTCCGTATCTCTTGTCTGGCCTATCTGTCTTCAAACGCTGAAGGCATGCAGAGAAATTTCCTCCAGTAGGCTTCGGCATGCACCAGAAGTTTCCTCAGGTCCTCTCCTGTTCGGCCGCCCTAGCATTGGCAGAAGATTGGAGGAAACTGTGGATACACTGCATAGATGGAGATTCTTGCAACCCTCCAGGGGAACCCCTGAAGAAATTCTGGGTGATAGCATCTGACTTGAGCAGGATGGGTTGACAAATATCTTTGAATAAAAGTGCTTGGGACCAAGCAGATTTAAGTAACAATATCAAAAGAAAAGCTGTCAGACCAGGTGAATGACTGGATAATCTGTTTTTGATGGTGTTGGATTGAGGAATAAATGTTGGCTGGGAGAACATTCCTCCTTCCGAATAGCGGCACAGGATCTTTCACATCCACTTGAACAGGCAGGGTGGGATTCTCTGTTAACGGGCTCCTCCGACAGTGCAGCACTCTCCCTCAGTGATGCACTGAAGTGTCACAGCCTGGATTATGTGCTTAAGTCTCGGGGGTGGGGGCTTTAACCCACGGCCTTCTCACATTAAAGCATGAACATGACCAACTGAGCCAGAGCTGGCATCTTTGTGTGTTTCCTTGTGTTGGAAACCTAATGGAGCTTTATGGAGAGCCTGTTTACTTAGTCTCCATAAATACCTTCTCACCAGGGGAATCAGCACTCACTTGAGGCTGATTTTCCACTTGTTTACGAGGTGATCAGCCTCATTTAGATGATAGATGTTGACTTAGTGGCTTCAAGGTGGGACTGAGTCCTGTAATTACAACACTTGGGAACATGTATCCAGAGTCTGATACAATGCCTTTAATATCGTAAACAGGCTGTGCTTCACAGGAAATAAGGGGACATCAAATGGCAGCAGTAGAGTTTGAAGAGGTGAGCGAAGGAGCAAGTTTTGGGGAGTAGTGGAGCAGCAAAGAGGAAGAGGTTGAGGAAGAGTGACACAACAAGATATTTGAATGGCTCTGCCACGCACGATGAAGGCAATGGCAGGGCAGGGCAGGGAGTGTGGTAGCAGGCGGCCAGAAGCGGAAGGTAGGAGATTGTGCCGAAGGAGGTAGCTGAGGTCAGTTGTGGAGGTGAGAGGGCCATGGAGCACAGTAAGGGAGGTAGAATTTTGGGTGGGAGTTGGGGACATAGGACAGGACAGGCTGTGGGTGATGGAGGTTTGGTTAGGCTGGTTTCTCTCGCAAGGCAACAGATGAGTCATCTCATACCCTTTTGTGCAAAGCTAGGCTAGGAGAGTCAGGCCTGAGTTTAATTTTGCATTCTGGGCTCCTCTTATTCTTCTGGGTCATTTTATGTTGCCCTGCAATTGTTGGCATTGGAGAGGGGGCAGAAAGGATTTATGAGAACAGTTCCATGGATGAGAGACTTCAGTTATGTGGATAGTTTGGAGAAGCTGGGATTGTTCTCCTTCGAGAAGAAAAGGTTGGAGGAGAATTGATAGAGGTGTTCAAATTGAGAGCAGATAGGGAAAAACTGTTCTCATTGGCGGAAGGGTCGAGAGCCAGAGGACTCTGATTTAAGGTGATTAGCAAAATAAACAATGGTGACATGGAAAAAACTTTTTTACACAGCGAATGGTTGAGATCTGGAATGCATTGCCTGAGAGTGTGCTGGAGACAGATTCAATCGAGGCTTTCGAAAAGGAATTGAATAGTTATCTGAAGAGAAAGATTTTGCAGGGCTATGGCGAAAAGGCGGGCAAGTGGAACTAGGTGAGTTGCTTTTGCAGAGATCCAGTATGGACATGATGGGCCGAATGGCCTCATTCTGTGCTGTAACCATTCTATGATTCCTTAGGTACGGAGATCAGAACTGTACACAATACTCCAGATGCAGTCTCACCAAGGCTCTATACAATTGCAGCAAGACTTCCTTACTCCTGTACTCAAATCCTCTTGCAATAAAGGCCATATACCATTTGCCTTCCTATCGTTTTCTGCATCTGCATGCTAGCTTTTAGTGACTCATGAGCAAGGACATCCAGGTCCCTTTGGGCAGCAACACTTCCCAATCTCTCACCATTTAAGAAATACTTTGCATTTCTGTTTTTTCTACCAAAGTAGATAACTTCACATTTTTCCACATTATATTCCATCTGCCATGTTCTTGCCCACTCACTTAGCCTGTCCAAATCCCTTGAAGCATCTTTGCATCCTCCTTACATTCATTCCCACCTAGTTTTGCTTCATCAGCAAACTTGGAAATATTACATTTGGTCCCCACATCCAAATCATTGATATAGATTGTGAATAGCTGGGGCCCAAGCACTGATCCTTTTGGTATCCCACTAGTCACAGCCTGCCAACCTGAGAATTACCTGTTTATTCCTATTCTCTGTTTTCTGTCCATTAACCAATTCTCAATCCATGCCAGTATATTACCTCCTAATTTTGCTTACTAACCTTTGCGGGACCTTATTAAAAGCCTTCTAAAAATCTAAATACACCACATGCACTGGTTCCCCTTTATCTATTCTGCTAGTTTCCTCCTCAAAAAACTCTTAACAGGTTTGTCAAACATGATTTCCCTTTCATAAATCCATGTTGAGTCTGCCCAATCCTACCATTATTTTGTAAGTGTCCAGTTATCACGTCTTTTATAATAGATTCTAGCATTTTTCCCACTACTGTTGTCAGGCAAACAGCTCTGTAGTTCCCCGTTTAGTTGGGCATCCTGCAGTGCTCAATGAATTGAAGCCATTCTAATATTACAAATATGAATATCTCTAAGAGGGTGGTGGATGATTCCCATTACCTCCAGCTAATGTGCGAAATACAGTTTGGTTAATTATTCCATCTGGTACTTCAGTAATGGACCTATTAAACATTCCAGACAGCTTGTGTGTTCCTTGGAGTTAACTCCTCATTGTCCAAATTTTATTTGATAGCAACATCTCAATATAAATTAACTCAAAAATCAATTCCCAGAAAATTAGGCATAAATCGCTAATATTATGTGCCCAGTACTGTTCATGGTTCCCCCAGATAAGATCTGACCAACACTTTACACAGGAACAATACAATCCCCAGGTTCATATTTGTAAGATGCAAGATAGAAAATCCATGAGTGTGGCATTAGTTTTAATGAAGGATGGTTGGGTTGCATCTGTTTGATTTACTGACAACAGAAGCCTCAGTATAAGCTCTGACAAATCAAAGAGAGGAAAATACTCCCTGCTGAGGTTAGTAGAACTTGGATCAGCTCCCATTAATCAGATGCTTGAAATAAACATTCAGATTTCAGCATTGAAGCGATTCCTCAGAATGACAGTGTGAGCTGTTGTAACTAATCCAAATATTGCACAGTAGAGTTGTTCTCTCCTACTGCATGGAATGAAGAGCATGAATAACACTTTCAGGCCTGGACATGTGTGGATAACACGCAGGAGAAAAAGTGAAACAGGTAAAAGCTATTTTAAAAATACTAATAAAAAAAAAATACATTGGTGCCAATTTCAGAATAAGGCTGTATTGACTGAGCTAGTCACAAAACAGGGAATAGTTGGGCTGGATAAGATCAGTGTTACAGCTGAGCTCAATCCTCTCCTTACTGCTTCCGCCCTTCCCATCGATTTCACTGGCAGCGATCAGAAGTGGGAGCCCTCTCTGCTCTTCCTGCTGAAATAGCACTGGGTAATTGAAGTAAGTTGTACTGATTCCATTACTACCTTGGCTACCAGCACCAATGGGAATAGAAGTTGGGCCTTTGCTGATCTGTACGCCACCATTTTACATTGGGGCAGGAATTACTGGTGGAATCGTATTGTTCTTGTTAATAATTTCATTTATTTTTCCCTGACTTTGTAAATTGAGAATTCTGGATGAGGGGACCTGGCTCCTAGTGCGGGATATTACCAAAACTGCAAAGCAAAGGCAATAACAATAGCTACTTGTGTTTATACAGCACCGTTGCTTATAAACCTCCCAAGTCACTTAATGGAGGTAGAAACAGGCCAAGCAGTTGTGCGAATTATGCTAGGTACCCCTCAATTAGACCCCAACCTGTACCCACTCCCAGGGATTCATTATTCTACATGGAAACTATCGAAATACCCCCATTAATTCTCAGCCTATGAGCCACAGCCAAGGATCCATTATTCTACATGTAAACTATCTAAATTCCCTGAATAGATCCCAGCCCGTAACCACTACCAGGGATCTATTATTTTATGTATAAACCATCTGAAGCCCTCGATTAGATCACAGCCTACAACTCCATTGTTGTATATATTGTATTTTTCAGCATAAATGAATTATTTTGTTTACATTAAGATGAATCTCTACAATTTCATTTTCCCTTTGTTTTATTGAGAGGAAAGTTGGTGCATTCAGTTCCATCCTTTAGCTGAATTAATTAATTTACAAACACAGTTTTACTGACTGTCAGAATCCCATTAAATTAATTTGAGGAGCTTGTGCATGATAAGTACTTAAAGCATCGATGAGCAGGGAGCTTCATCTTTGTTGCCTGCGCTGAATTCATCCATCAAAACCTAAATCAGAGACAAGAACTGTTCAGATTATAAATTAGGCTATGAAGAGAAACTGAGCTCCACCTGGTAACAGCTCAAGTCTGTCTCCAGGCAAGCTCCCAGGGATGTGGCTAAACTGATCTTGGGATGTTAACGGCGAAGTGTCACAGACAAGCTGCAGTCGTTACAGCAGCATCACTGTCACCCAGTGCTACAGGACTCCACTAAGGCCCTCAGGAGTGAAGCAATTATTTTCTCTTTTAGTATGTGGATTTAGAAATTTGCTAACTTTAAGCTTGCTGTACTTACCGCAGCTGGACATTCCTGCAATATCTGAGCCGTTGCATTCAGTGTAGCTACCGCGATATACCTACAATATTGGTCTGTCCTCACCCTCCCCGAGTTTCTTTGATTTTTCCACCAGGTTCTCCATCTACTTAAAATTTGTCTTGAGTATCCTCTTCCTCTATGTCTTTCCCATAGACCAGGTTCCCCGTCCTCTCAGTACATCTTCAAATTCCCAGTCTTCTCAGCCTCATCCTATGTTCTCCATTGCCCTCAGCCTCCTTCAAGTTTCCCATCTCCTCAATCTCACCCAGTTCCCGAGATTCTTCAAGTTCCCCAAATCTAGAGTTCAGCACCCTATCTTTTCTGAGTTCCCATCTTCCTCTTGTGCTCTCTAATGTATTATCCATTACTCCTCCACTGTTCCCTATGAAAATAAACAGTGGGAAATATTTAAAGAAAAAAAATTCAAAATGTTCAACAAAAATACTTTCCATTAAAAAACAAAAATTAAGCAGGAAAGATCCATCCAGGGCTTCGTAGGGAAATTAGGGATAGTATTATATTAAAAGAAGAGATTTGTAATGTTGCAAAGAATGGCATGTTTTGGAGCAAAGGGTGACCAAAAAGTTGATAAAAGGAAAAAAAGAATATGAGAGTAAATTAGCTGGGGATATAAGAACACCAGATTGTAAGAGCTTTTACAAGTATGTAAAAAGGAGAGTAGCTAAAGTAAACCTTGGTCCCATGGAGACAGAGACAGGAGAAATTATCATGGGGAATAAGGAAATGGCAGAGATATTGAACAAATATTTTGTGTCTCTCTTCACTGTAGAAGCCACAAATTACATAACAGTAATAGAGGGTAACCAAGGAGCTAATAAGAGTGGGAAACTTAAGGTAATTAATATCAGCAGAGAAAAAGTATTGGTGAAACTTGAGGGACTAAAATCTGACAATCCCCAGGACCTGATGGCCTAGATCCTAGAGTTCTAAAAGAGGTAGCTGCAGAAATAGTGGATGCACTGTTTATCATTTTATAAAATTCCCTAGATTCTAGAAAGATCCCAGCAGATTGGAAGTTAGCAAATGTAACACCACTATTCAAGAAACGAGGAAGCGAAAAAACAGGTAGCTGCAGACCAGTTGGCCTGACATCAGTCGTCGGAGAAAATGCTGGAATCTCTTATAAAGGAAGTCTTAACAATGCAAGTAAAAAATCATAGTACGATCAGACAAAATCAGCTTCGCTTTAAGAAAGGGAAATCGTGTTTGACAAATTTATTAGAGTCTTTTGAAGATATAACTAGTAGGGTAGATCCAGGGGAATCAGTAGGTGTACACTTGGATTACCGAAAGGCAGTCGAGAAGGTGCCATACAAAAGGCTAATAGGCAAGATAAGAGCTCATGGAGTTGGGGATAATATATTAGCATGAATATAGAATTGGTTAATGGACAGGAAGCTGAGAGTAGCGATAAATGGGGCATTTTCAAGTTGGCAGGCTTAAATAGTAGAGTTTCACAAGGATCAGTTCTGGGCCTCAGCTATTTACAATCTATATTAATGACTTCGACGAAGAGACTGAGAGTAAAATTTGCTGACGATACAAAATTGGGTGGGAATGCAAGCCGTGAGGAGGACACAAAGAGGCTGCAAAGAAATATCAACAGGTTGTGAGTGGGCAACAAGATGACAGATGGAGTATAATGTGGGAAAGTGTGAGGTTGTTTACTTTGGTAGTAACAGCAGAAAAACAGAATATTTTTTATAAGGCATGAAACTTGTAAATGTTGATCAGAGAGACAGGTATACTTGTATAAGGAACACAGCAAGTTAGCATGTAGGAACAGCAAGCAATTACAACAACAACTACTTATATTCATATAGCACCTTTAATGTAATAAAACGTCCCAAAGTGCTTCACACGAGCGTTATAAAACAAAGTATGATACTGAGCCACAAAAGAACATATTAGGTCAGATGTTTAAAGCTTGGTCAAAGAGGTAGGTTTTAAGGAATGTCTTAAAGGAGGAAAGAGAGGCAGAGAGGTATAGGAAGGGTATTCCAGAGCTTGGGGCCAAGGCAACTGAAGGCACGGCCGCCAATTAAAATCAGGGATGCACAAGAAGCCAGGATTAGAGGAGTGCAGATATTTTTGAGGGTGGTGGAGCTGGAAGAGATTACAGAGATACGGAGGGGTGAGGCCATGGAAGGATTTGAAAACAAGGATGAGAATTGTAAAATCAAGACGTAGCTTGACCGGGAGCCAATGTAGGTCAGCGAGCACAGAGGTGATAGGGGAGCAGGACTTGGTGTAAGTTAAGACACGGGCAGCAGAGTTTTGGATGACCACATGTTTGTGGAGAGCAGAATGTGGGAGACCAGCCAGGAGTGCGTTGGAATAGTCAAGTCTAGAAGTAACGAAGGCATGAATGAGGGTTTCAGCAGCAGATGAACTGAGACAGGTGAAGTCAAGCGTGTTACCGAGGTGGAAATAGGTGTTCTTATTGATGGCCCGAATATGAGGTCGGAAGCTCATCTTGGGGTCAAATGTGACGCCGAGGTTGTGAACAGACTGGCTTAATCTCAGACTGTTGCCAGGGAGCGGATGGAGTTGGTAGCTAGGGAACGGAGTTTGGAGTGGGGACCGAAAACAATGGCTTCAGTCTTCCCAATATTTAATCAGAGGAAATTTCTGCTCATCCAGTACTGGATGTCGGATAAGCAGTCCAATAATTTAGCAACAGTGCAGGAGTCGAGAGAAATGTTGTTGAGGTGCAGCTGAGTGTCGTCAGCGTACATGTCAAAACTAATGGTGTGCTTTTGGATGATGTTGCTGAGGGGCAGCATGCCATTGGGAAATAGGAGCAGGTCAAGGATAGATCCTTAGGGGACACTGGAGGTAATGGTGCGGAAGCACAAAAAGAAACCACTGCAGTGATTCTCGCTACGACAAGATGGATGAGAATGGAACCAGGTGAGAGCAGTCCCACCCAGCTGGACGACAATGGAGAGGTGTTAGAGGAGGATGGTGTGGTCAACCGTGTTGAAGGCTGCAGACAGGTCGAGAAGGACAAGGAGTGAAAGTTTACCTTTGTGACACTCAAAGGACATCCTTTGTGACTTTGATGAGAACTGTTTCGGTACTGTGGCAGGGGTGGAAGGCAAATGGCATGTTGACCTTTATTGCAAAGGGATTGGAGATTTTGCTACAATTGTGTAGGGTTTTGGTGAGAATACAACTAGAGTGCTGTACGCAGTTTTTGGTCTCCATATTTAAGGAAGGATATATTTGCCTTGGAGGGGGTACAGCAAAGGTTTACAACATTACTTCCTGGGATATGAGAGTTGTCCTATGATGAGAAGCTGAGTAAATTGGGCCTACACTGTCTGGAGGTCAGACGAATGAGAGGCAATATCATTAAAACATGCAAGCTTCTGAAGAGGCTTGATAGTAAAGCCTGGCTACCCGACCCGAACCCAACTAGACCCGACTACTTGTGTCAGGTTCAGGTCGGGTCAGTTCTATATTCTGAGTCCAGCATTCGGGCTCGGGTCAGGTCGGGCTGGACAGTGCTGCTTCTGGGAAATCACGGGATCAGGCTTATCCATGATTCCCCACAACTCCATCTGCAGGAATAGCCTGCTACTGGAACAGATGAAGGATATTCGTGTTGGGTCAGGCACGAAAAAAAATTAAAGGACTCGGGCTCAGGTTGGGTTTGGGTTGGCTGTGGTCGGGTCGAGTCGGGGTCGGGTTTTAATTATATACCCGAGCCAGGCTTTATTTGACAGGGTAGACACTGCGAGGTTGTTTCCCATGGCTAGGGAATCTAGAACACAGAGGCACAGCCGCAGGGTAAGGGGTTGATCATTTACGACTGAGATGATGAGAAATTTCTTCACTCAGAAGGTTGTGGATGCTCCATCGTTGAGTATATTCAAGGATGAGATCGATAGATTTTTGATCTTTCAGATATGGGGAGCTGGCAGGAACGTTGAGCTGAGGTAGAAGATCTGCCATGATCATATTGAATAGCAAAGTAGGCTTGAGAGGCCGGATGGTCTACTCCTGCTCCTATTCCTTATGTTCTTATGTATTCAGCTTCGGCCCAATTTCCTTACACATTCAGCATTTCACCAAATTACATGTTCCAAACTTTTCTGAGTTCTCATTCCTTTCTTTACTATTGCCATCCCCTCCCAAGTTGTCCATCTGTTTCTAAATTGCCCATCCCCTCTACCTAAGTTCCCCATTCCCAGTCGAGTACCCATCCATTCCTTTTCTTGAGTTCCCATTCCTCCTCCTACCAAGTTCTCTTTTCCTATTTTTTTCCTTCCTGAGTTCCCACCCTTTCCTTTTCTGAAGTTCACCATACCTTCCTTCTCGTGAGTTCCCATTCCTCCTGGAAATCTGGAATTCACTTCCCCAAAAGGCCGTGGATTGAAATTTTCAAGACTCAGATCAGTAGATTTTTGTTAGTTAAGGGTCTCGAGGAACATGGAACAAAGCAGGAAAATGGAGTTGAGGTACAGATCCGACAGGATCTAATTAAGTGGTGAAGTGGACTCGAAGGGCTGAATGGCTTTCTTCTGTTCCTATACTTCTCCCAAGTTCCCTTTCCTTCTTCACAGTTCCCATTCTCCCCTGCTCTTGAGTTCCTATCCTTTTTCTCAAGTTCCCTATTTCTTATTGCCAAGTTCTCGATTTCTCCTTTCCTCCCTCCATGTGACGCTGTACTAGGCCTTCACTAGGTGGTTCTCCCAGTAGTGATGACTAATTATTACAAGAATTACCTTTAATTCCTCCCAGTTCCACACAACTATTGCAATTTCCTCCGTCAACAACACATTAAAATAATTTTTTTATAAATGTAGATTTTTCGCAACAGAGCAGACAAATAACACATGATATGGAGAGATACAGCACTGAAACAGGCCCTTGGGCCCACCGAGTCCATCAACCACCCATTCACACTAATCCCACATTCCCTCCTACATTAATCCCATATTCCCTGCCATTCTCCTACCTACATTAAGGGCAATTTACAATGACCAATTTACCTATCAACCTGCAAGTCTTTGGCAGTGGAAGGAAACCAGAGCACCTGGCAGAAACCCACGCAGTTACAGGGAGAACTTGCAAACTCCACACAGGCAGTACCCAGAACTGAACCCAGGTCACTGGAGCTGTGGTGCTAACCACTGTGCCGCCCATATATTTTGTAAATTCTGACTCTGCTGAGCTCTTTAAAACTGTGTAGGTGCTGGTCATACAGAAAACCACAATTATACATAAAAATAGAAAATCCATATGGAAATCCATGATGAATGTACTTGATGTACCTTCCAGCCATGACAGAGGTCCAATCAGCCCTACAACCAACTAAGAATTGGTTTCACATGATTTTCAAATGAGCCTGAGGAGACCTGGTTTGCCTCCCATCATACTCTTCATCTTGAGTTTATCTGATTTCTTCTCTAGGCAATATTGTAGAAAGACCCAGATAGTCTATGACCACACACAGGAAGGTGAATGATTGACTCTGCCTGATTGATCAACAGCAGTAGGTAAATGAGAACAACTTGCATTTATATAGTGCCTTTAATGTAGTAAAACTTTGCTTCACATGAGGGTCATCAAATAAAATTTCACACAGAGCCACAGAAGAAGATTTTAAGACAGGTTGTCAAAAGCTTAGTCAAGGAGCATCTTAAAGGAGGAAAGAGGAGAGAGGGAATTTCAGAGCTTCAAACCTAGGCCACTGAAGACACAGCCACTGAAGGTGGAGTGATGAATATTGGGGATGTGCAAGAGACCAGATCTGGAGGAGTGCAGCAATCTCAGAGGTTTGTAGGGCTGGAGGACATTACAAAGATAGGCAGGAGCAAGACCAGAGAGGGGTTTGAAAGTGTGGAACATTGTACTGTACAAATCATAGAATGTTTTGACATTCCAGGGAACCGACAGGGGACACCAGAAGGAAAGATAGGAAAGCACAAATTCATCAGGGTTTTATTTTTGCACACAACATTTGAGACAGGCTCCTAGATCAGAGGCTCTCTGGGATTTGGACTTTAACAATCTGCCAGAGCTGGCATACATCTCAGGATCCTTAAAGAAGGAAATTAATGCTGTTTCATCAATACTGGAGTTATACCTGAGAACTGGAGGGCGGCAAACATAGTTCCAGCGTTCATTGGCAGAAGGATTCAGACCAGAGGACATCGATTTAAGGTGATTGTTAAAAGAAGCAAAGGTGACATGAGGAAAATCCTTTTTACACAGTGAGTGGTTAGGATCTGGAATGCACTACCTGAGAGTGTGGTGGAGGCAGATTCAATCCAAGGCCTTCAAAAGAGAATTGGATAATTACCTGCAGAGAAAAACATTTGCAGGACTATGGGAAACAGGCAGGGGAGTGGGACTAAGTGAGTTGTTCTTGTAGAGAGCTGGCACAGACACAATGGGCCAAATGGCCTCCTTTTGTGCTGTAGCAATCCTATGATTCAAGAAATGAGCATAGGACATGGCTAGTAAATAGAGGCTGGTTATATTGACATTCATAATTGGGTGCTATCAGTGAATACCTGAAGAACACAAGTCTTGAAAAGTCCAGGTTTTGTGCTCAGCAATCATCATGATTTGAAGAACAGTAGGTTATGTTTTACAAATCTAGCTGGGGGGGCGGTGGGGGTGGGGGGTGTAGGTAAACAACAGTTTTATGTCCAGTGTCAGCTCAGCCAGGTCTGAACATCACACATAGATGTGGAGTGAAGCTCCCTCTTACTCTGCCCCAAACAATGTGCCTGAGTCATAAACTCAGTAGAGTGTCTTCTGCTGCACATGTGTGTCATTTTGGCCAAGATTTTCCAAGCTTAAGTGGGTGGTGTCAGGAAGCTGTCCTGCTGGCCCTTCAACTTCCACTGGTACCTAAGGATTTGCCACTGCAAGTAATAGCAAGTGATTGGTTAATGAAGGGAATATGCCATCCAATACATAATCTATCATTAATACCTCAGTGACACTGAGCATCAGAAACAGCATAGCAACAAGCATTGCAAGGACAGTGGAGGGGGCTTTAACATTTATGTGGCTGCACGAGATTACCAAAATCACTTCAACTGTCCACTGCAGCCATATTCCTACCTGTAGGAAATCCTGTAGCATAGGTAATACTATCAGGAGCCTGTCAGCTCTATGCACAAGAGCCTGAACATCCTCTGGAATCATGGCAGTGGGAAATGATAGGGCTGTAACACCACCGATCCTGCCCATTTGGAAAATCTGGGCTTTCTTCCAATACCACCCATGCTTGCAGTATCTCTGAAAGACATAATTGATTCATCACCGCTCAAATGGTGGGCTAATATGCTCTGGATATGTGTCTCACAGGATTGTAACAATTTATTCCCATAGGATACTGACAACCAACAACAACTTGCATCTAAAAAGCATCTTTAATGTAGAAAAACATCTCACTGTGCTTTCCAGAAGAGTAATTGGACAAACATGGATGCCAAAGATGATTGTTTCATTCCATCAATTGATACTGGATTGAAGTTCCTTGAGGTAAAAGGACAATGGTCTAACTGACTGCATTACCCAGCCTGCAACAAAATATGTATGCGAAAGACCATCCTTGTCTGAATAAGACTTTGGAACAGGACTCTCAAAAGCTTTGTACTTAGCCAGTTCTGAGCTTTTTTAGTTGCACCTTTTGTGTTTGACATGTGAGGCAGTGTTGAATGCAAATCCAGTCCTGGTCCTATCCAACAATTGTTTTTCTGCAGATTCATAAAACTTCCTGGATTTTGTCACGTGAAGCTTCCAGAAGACGCAAAAAACAAGCACAGGCCATTTAGTGTTCCCGTCCCATCCAGAAACTACTGCACACGAGATCAAACTATTGAAAGGACTTGGAAGCATTTGTGTTACGATGAGGTGAAAAAGGGGTCTAGGGGTTCCCTCTCAGTCTTTTCCTGGTTTGACTGTAACAGGGTTTAATTTTTAAAACACTGTGTTTTAGCTTCTCCTCAGTGAATCCTTGTTCACTGCTCTCCAATTGTAGTGGCAAAGAAATCAATCAGACAGGTTTTCTTAGACTTAAACAAGAAAGGTGTAAGTTTATTAACCTTAAAACTCTAATTCGGTTAAAAGTATTAAAAATACGTGACACGACCACGCCAGCATTCACACGCGATAAACACACACACAGATAGAGACGGAAGAGGAGAAAGAACAAAGTGGAAAAGATTGAAGCAAAATCTGGAGTTCATTTACTGTCTTTTGAGTTCGATGTAGAGTCTTTGATTGCAATTAAATTTTGCTGTTTCGTTAGGGCCCAGTGCACGCTTTCAAACTTGTTTCAATGTAGGAGCCTTCTCTCTTGAGGTTTAAGTGGCTTCAGTGGATCTGGAAATTCGTGAGAGAGAGAGAGCCAGGGAGAGACCTTCCTTCTCTTTTGTCTTCAAATTGCAGTCTCTCTCTTCAAACTGTTCTGTGAACACAATTGAAAAACCCTGGGCCAGCAGGTTAGTCATGTGACTAGCTGTTTTTTTTAACAAGCTTTCCTGCATTTTTTGGGGAATCTCCATCTTAGCAGACACCCTCAGTGGGGGCGGGGGGTGGATGGAATGCTGGCTTGTTACACATTCAGTGTCTGGTGGTCAAAATCCATTTGGGTTAATTGGATCAGGGAGCAGTTCCATGTCTCTCCGGGCAACTGTCTCTTAGAATGCAAATCTTTCCAGCCATTGCTGATCTCTTTAAACAAGTCAACTGGTCAGTCCAGCAATAGTTTAAAATTAATGCTTCATATGGCGAAATTAAAATGCCTGATTTGTGGCAGGTGGGGTCTTCATGACACCTCCACACTCAGCGGAATGAAATGTGATTTTTAGAAGAGCATTTTATTAAAATGGACTAGAGAGAAGAGTCAGTACAGGAAAACACACATGCATCTCTCTCATTCATTCTCATTCATTCAGAAATCCTAAAAGTTGTTACAGCCTGTCTTTTCTTGGTAGCAGTGCTGCTTTACACTGCCTTTTTTGGCATCCCAATAAGCATCTGATTTTTAGGGAGGGTCTTCACTTTGCACATTTCCATGACTGCCTAGGGTGTCTTTGTTCCTGTTGAGGTCTGCAGGGGGAGGGGTAGATTTAATTAGCTCTAAGTTGGAGTTCTGCTCAGGAGAGTCAGTAATGGGTGGATCCATCCTGAACTCTCTTTTAGTACTTTGATGAGTCATGCAAGGGCTTTTCACCTTCGGGGATGGTTGGTTCCCTTTTCTCCTGATTGTGGGGGATGATTCCTTGCTAATCTTCCCTTTGTTCTCTGGGACACTCCTGCTTGCAGGTATTTGTCCAGATTCTACTGCACTCCCCTGCGGCACTTCGACTAGGTGAGGCTTTACCCTCACGGTTTCTCTGCCCTCTTGCAGACTTGCTTTGTCGTTGCAGGTTTCTGTAAATGCTGTTAGCAACTCTGGTGAGGTGCTTCTTGTGTATGCGGGGTCTAACTTTTCAAACATTTCGGGGTTGGCTGACCGGAAAGTAGGGGTTTCCATTTGAGATTCCTGCTGGACTTCATTTAACCAGCCCTCTTTGTCCCTTTTTCCCTTTCCTCTCTAACCTTTCTCCAGCCCTGTGCCTGCCTGTCCCCTTTTGTTCTTGGTAGGGTCCCTTACAGTTTACCAGCCCTCTGCTGGAGGGTCCTCCAAAAGCCAATACAGGACTTACGGGTGCAGATTTCACTGTAGGATGGGTTTCCCCTCAACATGGCACATGTGGCAACTCCTACAGTACTCCACCACATCCTTGTGGAGTTATGTACGAACATACGAATTAGGAGCAAGAGTAGGCCACTCGGCCCCTCGTGCCTGCTCCGCCATTCAATAAGTTCATGGCTGAACTGATTTCTCCACATTACCACCTACCCCCGATTACCTTTCACTCCTTTGCTTATCAAGAATCTATCTACCTCTGCCTTAAATATATTCAAAGCCTCTGCTTCCACCACCTTTTGAGGAAGTTCCAAAGACTCACGACCCTCAGAGAGAAAATATGTCTCCTCATCTCTGTCTTAAATGGGCGACCCCTTATTTTTAAACAGTGACCCCTAGTTCCAGATTCTCCCACAAGGACCCCTCAGGATCTTATATGTTTCAATCAAGTGGCCTCTTACTCTTCGAAATTCCAGCCTAGCTTGTCCAATCTTTCCTCATAAGATAGTGCGCCCATTCCAGGTATCAGTCTAGTAAACCTTGTCTGAAATGCTTCCAAAGCATTTACATCCTTCCTTAAATAAGACCAATTGTACACAGTACTCCAGATGTGGTCTCGCCAGTGCCCTGTATAGCTGAAGCATAACCTCCCTGCTTTTGTAATCAATTCCCCTCGCAATATACGATAACATTCTATTAGCTTTCCTAATTACATGCTGTACCTGCATACTAACCTTTTGCGATTCATGCACTAGGACACCCAGATCCCTCTGCATCTCAAAGCTCTGCAATGTCTCACCAATTAGATAATATGCTTCTTTTTTATTCTTCTTGCCAAAATGGACAACTTCATATTTTCCCACATTATACTCCATGTGCCAGATTTTTGCCCACTCACTTACCCTATCTATATCCCTTTGTAGCCTCCTTATGTCCCCTTCACAACCTACTTTCCCACCTATCTTTGTGACATCAGCAAATTTAGCAACCATACCATTGGTTCCTTCATCTAAGTCATTTTTATAAATTGTAAAAAGTTGAGGCCCCGGCACAGATCCCTGTGGCACACCACTCAGTACATCTTGCCAACCAGAAAATGACCCATTTATGCCTACTCTCTGTTTCCTGTTAGCTAGCCAATCTTCTATCCATGCCAATATGTTACCCCCTGCACCATAAACTTTTATTTTCTGCAATAACCTTTGATGTGGTACCTTATCAAATGCCTTCTAGAAATCTAAATACAATACATCCACCAGTTCCCCTTCATCCACAGCACATGTAACTCCCTCAAAGAACTCCAACAAATTGGTTAAACATGATTTCCCTCTAACAAAACCATATTGAATCTGCCTGATTACCTTCAATTTTTCTAAGTGTCCTGCTATAACATCTTTAATAATAGCTTCGAACATTTTCCCAAAGACAGATGTTGAGCTAACTGTCCACCAGGACCCGGGGACTTGTCAGCCTGCAGCTCCAACAATTTGTTCAGTACCACCTCCCTGGAGATTGTAATTTTCTTGAGTTCCTCCCTCCCTTCCATTTCCTGATTTACGCTAATTCTGGAATGTTACTTGTATCCTCCATAGTGAAGACCGATGCAAAATACCTCTGCCAGTTCATTATTATTCATTATTAATTCCCAGACGCACTTTCTATAGGACCAACGCTCACTTTGTTACCTCTTTTCTTTAAAATATCTATAGAAACTCTTACTATCTGTCTTTATATTTCTAGCTAGCTTTCTCTCATACTCTAATTTTACCTTGCTTATCAATCCTTTAGCCAATCTTTGCTGTTTTTTATATTCTGTCCAATCTTCTAACCTGCCTCCCATCTTTGCACGATTGTAAGTTTTTTTCTTTAAGTTTGATATTATCTTTAACTGTTTTAGTTAACCACGGATGGCGGGCTCCCCCCTTGAAATTTTTCTTTCATTAGAATGTCTGCCTGAAATAAATATCCCCTTAAATATCTGCCACTGCATCTCTATTGACCTATCACAGTGGCGCAGTGGTTAGCACCGCAGCCTCACAACTCCAGGGACCCGGGTTCGATTACGGGTACTGCCTGTGTGGAGTTTGCAAGTTCTCCCTGTGTCTGCGTGGGTTATCTCCGGGTGCTCCGGTTTCCTCCCACAAGCCAAAAGACTTGCAGGTTGATAGGTAAATTGGCCATTATAAATTGCCCCTAGTATAGGTAGGTGGTAGGGAAATATAGGGACAGGTGGGGATGTTTGTTAGGAATATGGGATTAGTGTAGGATTAGTACAAATGGGTGGTTGATGTTCGGCACAGACTCGGTGGGTCGAAGGGCCTGTTTCAGTGCTGTATCTCTAATCTAATCTAATCTAAAAAGACAGGCATAACTAGGACCCATGCGGGTACCCATAGCGACACCTTTTACTTGAAGGAAATGCATGGAGTTGAAGGAGAAGTTGTTCAATGTGAGAACAAGTTCAGCCAGGCGGAGGAGGGTGTTGGTGGATGGGGACTGGTTGGGCCTCTGTTCCAGGAAGAAGCGGAGAGCCCTCAAACCATCCTGGTGGGGGATGGAGGTGTAGAGCGATTGGACGTCCATAGTGAAGAGGAGGCGGTTGGGACCAGGAAACTGGAAATTGTCAAAATGACGTAGGGCGTCAGAAGAGTCACAGATGTAGGTGGGAAGAGACTGGACCAGCGGAGAAAAGATAGAGTCTAGATAGGAAGAAATATGTTCAGTGGGGCAGGAGCAGGCTGACACAATGGGTCTGCCGGCACAGTCCCGTTTGTGGATTTTGGGAAGGAGGTAGAAGCGTGCTGTCCGGGGTTGCGGGACTATGAGGTTGGAAGCTGTAGAGGGAAGATCTCCAGAGGAGATGAGGTCAGTGACAGTCCTTTGGACGGTGGCTTGATGTTTGGTGGTGGGGTCATGGTCCAGAGGGAGGTAGGAAGAGGTGTCTGTGAGTTGGCGTTGAGCTTCTGCAAGGTAGAGGTCGGTACGCCATACAACAACTGCACCACCCTTGTCTGCAGGTTTGATGACCATGTCGGGGTTAGACCTGAGAGAACGGAGTGCCTCAAGTTCAGAGGGGGACAGGTTAGAGTGAGTGAGGGGGGCAGAGAAATTGAGACGACCAATGTCTCGCCGACAGTTTTCAATGAAGAGATCAAGAGCGGGTAAGAGGCCAGGGGGAGGGGTCCAGGTAGAGGGAGAATGCTGGAGGCGGGTGAATGGGTCTGCTGGTCGGGGGGAGGACTCCTGGTCGAAGAAGTGAGCCCGGAGGCGGAGGCGACGGATGAAGAGCTCAATGTCATGCCGAGCGCGAAATTCATTGAGGTGGGGGCGTAGGGGGATAAAACTGTGACCTTTGCTGAGTACAGAACGCTCAGCATCAGAGAGGGGGAGGTAAGAGGGTATAGTGAATACACGGCAAGGGGTCAGATCAGAAGGGGTGGGGTCAGAGGGAAGTGAAGCGGAAGGAGGATCTGGAGGGGCATTAGTCCCCATCAGCTGCTGGAGCTGGCGTTCCTTAACACCTGAAAGGAAGAAAAAAAGTTTTTTGTTAATGCGTCGGATGAGACGTAAGATGAGATGAAACTGCGGAGTAGAACAGATTTGAGATAAGGTGAGACGGTGCTGCTGGAGAGAGAGGTCCAGTGTGTGCATGTGGCGGCGCATAGCACTGAGTGTGGATCTCAGGATGCGGCGAGAGTAGCAGTCCGAGGAACGTTGTATTTCTCGGAGATACCTGTGATCCTGGGTGGTTTCAAAGCATGATGGGTGAAACTGCAGTTGGAATCCACGTCACTGAGGAAGGAGATGTGGCTGTGAAAACGAGTTTTGGTAGATACCTTATCAAACACCAGGAGGGAAATAGAAAGCAATGAAGGTGAACAAGGTAAAAGAGACAAACGAAAATCCCGTCGGAGAGAAGAGCAGAACTTCTTCAAGGTAGGCATTCCTGGAAGAGAAGTGGCAGTGAATTAAACACTAAAATATCCATTATAAGCCCACTGACTCCCACAGCTACCTCGACTACACTTCTTCACACCCTACCTCCTGTAAGGACTCCATTCCATTCTCCCAGTTTCTCCGTCTCCGAGGCATCTGCTCTGATGATGCTACCTTCCATGACGGTGCTTCTGATATGACCTCCTTTTTCCTCAACCGAGGATTTCCCCCCACTGTGGTTGACAGGGCCCTCAACCGTGTCCGACCCATTCCCCGCACCTCTACCCTCACCCCTTCCCCTCCCTCCCAGAACCGTGACAGGGTTCCCCTTGTCCTCACTTTTCATCCCACCAGCCTCCATATCCAAAGGATCATCCACCGCCATTTTCACCACCTCCAGCGTGATGCCACTACCAGTCGCATCTTCCCCTCCCTTCCCCTGTCAGCATTCCGAAGGGATCGTTCCCTCCGCGACACCCTGGTCCACTCCTCCATTACCCCCACCACCTCGTCCCCGTCCCAGGGCACCTTCCCTTGCAATCGCAGGAGGTGTAATACCTGCCCATTTACCTCCTCTCTCCTCACTATCCCAGGCCCCAAACACTCCTTTCAGGTGAAGCAGCGATTTACTTGTACTTCTTTCAATGTAGTATACTGTATTCGCTGCTCACAGTGTGGTCTCCTCTACATTGGGGAGACCAAGCGCAGACTGGGTGACCGCTTTGCGGAACATCTCCGCTCAGTCCGCAAGCAGGACCCTGAGCTTCCGGTTGCTTGCCATTTCAACACTCCCCCCTGCTCTCATGCTCACATCTCTGTCCTGGGATTGCTGCAGTGTTCCAGTGAACATCAACGCAAGCTCGAGGAACAGCATCTCATCTACCGATTAGGCACACTACAGCCTGCTGGACTGAACATTGAGTTCAATAATTTCAGAGCATGACAGCCCCCCACTTTACTTTCATTTTTAGTCATTTTTAGTTATTTTTTCTTCCTTTTTTTTTACATTCCTTTTTACATTTTTTACAATCTTTTTTTGCATTTATTTCATTTCATCTTAGTTTGTTCAGTTTGCTTACCCACTGTTTTTTTCAGGTTGTTTTTCTTCAGGTTTGCTCTTGCTGCTGTTCAATATTCAGTATATTCACACCTAATCTGTACTAATGCTTTGTTTTTCAACACACCATTAACATATTGTTTGCCTTTGCTCCGTGACCTTTTGGTCAGCTATGTGGCCTGGTCCAATCTGCACCTTCTCCTTTGTTATCTCTTGCCCAACCCCCACCTCACTTGTTTGTAATCTGTGACTTTTCTAATATTTGTCAGTTTCGAAGAAGGGTCACTGACCCGAAACGTTAACTCTGCTTCTCTTTCCACAGATGCTGCCAGACCTGCTGAGTGAACTTAACATAATTTGCTAGTTTACTTTAGCTAGCTCTGCTTTCATGCCCTCATAATTACCCTTATTTAAGTTTAAAATAGTGGTCTTGGACCCACACTTCTGTCCCTCAAACTGAATGTAAAATTCAATCATATTATGATTGCTGCTACCTAAGGCTATCTTAACTATGGGGTCATTAATTAATCCTAGCTCATTGCACAATTAGGTTTAGCGTAGCCTGCTCTCTGGCACCAGAATGTACTGTTCCAAGAAATTATCCTGAAAACAGTCGATGTACTCCTCATCTAGGCTACCTCTGCCCATCTGATTTTTCCAGCCTATATGTAGGTTAAAATCCCCAATGATTATTGCCGTATCTTTCTGACAGGCTGCCATTATTTCTTCCTTTATGCCCTGTCCTACAGTGTGGTTAATGTTAGGTGGCCTGTACACCACTCCCACAAGTTACTTCTTGCCATTATGATTTCTCATCTCTACAAAAAATGCTTCTACGTCCTGGTTTCCAGAACTTAGTTCATCCTTCTCTTTTGCACTAATACCATCAGTAATTAACAGCCACCCTTCCACCTTTTTCCTAGCTTCCTGTCCTTCCTAAATGCCATGTACCATTCAATATTCAGGTCCCAATCTATGTCATCCTGCAGTCATGTCTCTGTAATGGCTATCAGATCGTATTTATTTATTTCTATTTGCGCTCTCAGTTCATCTGTTTTGTTTCGAATGCTACATGCATTCAGATACAGAGCCTTTAGTTTTGTCCTTTTATTATTTTTGTAACCTCTAGCCTTATCTGTTGATTTACTCTTAGATTTGTACGCACTGTCCCTTCCTGTCACAGTCTGTTTATCATTTCCCATATTAATACCTTCCTCTTTTGCCTTGTCTCTGCTCCTTGATTTACCACATCTTCCCAAATTTGCTCCCTTGCCCCCACTATTCAGTTTATAACCTTCTCTACTTCCCTAGTTATGTGGCTCGCTAGAACACCGGCCCCAGCAGTGTTCAGGTGTAGACTGTCCCAACGGTACAACCACCACTTTCCCCAGTACTGGTGCCAGTGCCCCATGAACTGGAACCCATTTCTACCACACCAGTCTTTGAGCCACGCATTAATTTCTCTAATCTTATTTGCCCTGTGCCAATTTGCACGTGACTCAGGTAATAATCCAGAGATTATTACCTTTGAGATTCTGCTTAATTTAGTGCCTAATTCCTCATACTGACTATGCAGAACCTCTTTCCTTGTCCTGCCTATGTCTTTGATACCTACATGGACCACGACGACTGGATCCTCCCCCTCCCACTGTAAGTTCCTCTCCAGCCCTGAGCAGATGTCCCGAACCCTGGCACCGGGCAGGCAACACAGCCGTCTGGACTCTCGCTCTTTGCTGCAGAGAACAGTGTCAATCCCCCTAACTATACTGTCCCCTCCTACCACTACATTCCTTTTTTCTCCCTCCACTTGAATGGCTTCCTGTACCATAGTGCCATGGTCAGGTTGCTCATCCACCCTGCAGCCCCCACTCTCATCCAAAAACTGAGGGTCCTGCACTCCTGCCCTCTGGGTCCCCTTACCTGCCTCAGCTGCAGCCACACTCTCCTGTCCCTGATCACTGACCAAATCAGAAATCCTATCCTAAGGGGTGTGACCACCTAATGGTACAAAATGTCCAGGTACCTTTCCCCCTCTCTGAAGTGCCACAATGTCTGCAGCTCGGCCTCCAGTTCAATGACTCTGAGCCGAAGCTCTTTGAGCCGCAAACACTTACTGCAGACATGTTGGCCAGAATTTTACAGTGGGCGGATGGGAGCCGGACTCCGACGTAAATGTTGGTGCCGAACCCACTTCCGCCCAGCCTGGGGATCCGTCCCGTATTTTACAGATCCCCAGGTTTTAATTGGCCTGAGGCGGGGCTTCCACCCACTTGAGGGAGGAGGTCCCGCCTCAGTGAGCGGCCGGCCAGTTCTTAGTCTCAGTAGCACCACCAGGAGCAGTGGCCACTGCTGGGACTGCAGCCCAGCCGACCAAGGAGGATACCAAGGAACCTGAACTGAAGGTAAGTTTGGGTTGCCTTACCAGGAGAATCAGTCATGCTCTGGTGAGGCTAGGGTGGTCGTTTGGGGGGAGGGGGGCATCTTGGATCCCGGGGTTGGGTTGGGAGGCGGGGGCGGCCCTCAATTGGGCATCCTGTGCCCGATTGCCAGGCTCCCCCCCCCCCCCCCCCCCAGGGTGCGGAAAGGCCGGCAGCTATAGCTGGGTGGCCTTTCACGTCCCCGGCACACACACTTATCATGGGTAAAATACCCATGGAGGTGGGCAAGGGCCCATAAGTGGCCGTTAAGTGGCCACTTAAGGGTCTTGATTGGTCTCAGGCGGGCAGGCAGCTTCTCACCCCCTGCCCTACTGCCTGACCTCCGCAAACTTGGTCGGAGGCAGAATCAGGGTGGTTAGGCCTTCCGGGGTCTGCCGCTCAATTTTACGCTGCCCCCATGCCACCATCTGACCGGCTGGGGCCGCATAAAATTCCGGCCATTTTTGCCCTGGATCACACTGGCATCCAGGTGCTCCCATATGCTGCAGCCATGACACATCACCTGTCCTACCATCCTTAGTGTGTTTTAATTAACTACTTAATTATTTTATTCAATTATTTATTTTATTTTCTTTTTATTATGTATTTTATTAAGCTTACCACTAGTTCCTTTATTATTTTAAACCTTGGGATTAGAAGAGACCTTAACCACTTACCAGATACTCCCCAAACAGGTAGCTTCTTCTCCAACCAATCACCTACCTGCGTGCCTGTGATGTCACACTTGATTTTCTTTGCGGGGTTCGTTCCACGGAACTGGATAGGCCGGAGGATAGGCCGGAGGATAGGCCGGAGGATAGGCCGGAGGATAGGCCGGAGGATAGGCCAGAGGATAGGCCAGAGGATAGGCCAGAGGATAGGCCGGAGGATAGGCCAGAGGATAGGCCGGAGGATAGGCCGGAGGATAGGCCGGAGGATAGGCCGGAGGATAGGCCGGAGGATAGGCCGGAGGATAGGCCGGAGGATAGGCCGGAGGATAGGCCGGAGGATAGGCCGGAGGATAGGCCGGAGGATAGGCCGGAGGATAGGCCGGAGGATAGGCCGGAGGATAGGCCGGAGGATAGGCCGGAGGATAGGCCGGAGGATAGGCCGGAGGATAGGCCGGAGGATAGGCCGGAGGATAGGCCGGAGGAAAGGCCGGAGGAAAGGCTGGAGGAAAGGCTGGAGGAAAGGCTGGAGGAAAGGCTGGAGGAAAGGCTGGAGGATAGGCTGGAGGATAGGCTGGAGGATAGGCTGGAGGATAGGCTAGAGGATAGGCTGGAGGATAGGCTGGAGGATAGGCTGGAGGATAGGCTGGAGGATAGGCTGGAGGATAGGCTAGAGGATAGGCTAGAGGATAGGCTAGAGGATAGGCTAGAGGATAGGCTAGAGGATAGGCTAGAGGATAGGCTCAAGGAAAGGCTATAGGATAGGCTGGAGGATAGGCTAAAGGATAGGCTGGAGGATAGGCTAAAGGATAGGCTCAAGGAAAGGCTATAGGATAGGCTGGAGGATAGGCTGGAGGATAGGCTCAAGGAAAGGCTATAGGATAGGCTATAGGATAGGCTGGAGGATAGGCTGGAGGATAGGCTGGAGGATAGGCTGGAGGATAGGCTGGAGGATAGGCTGGAGGATAGGCTGGAGGATAGGCAGGAGGATAGGCTGGAGGATAGGCTAAAGGAAAGGCTATAGGATAGGCTGGAGGATAGGCTGGAGGATAGGCTCAAGGAAAGGCTATAGGATAGGCTGGAGGATAGGCTGGAGGATAGGCTGGAGGATAGGCTGGAGGATAGGCTGGAGGATAGGCTGGAGGATAGGCAGGAGGATAGGCTAAAGGATAGGCTGGAGGATAGGCAGGAGGATAGGCAGGAGGATAGGCTGGAGGATAGGCTAAAGGAAAGGCAAGCGGATAGGCTAAAGGATAGGCTAAAGGATAGGCTAAAGGATAGGCTAAAGGATAGGCCGGAGGATAGGCCGGAGGATAGGCTCAAGGATAGGCTGGAGGATAGGCTGGAGGATAGGCTAAAGGATAGGCTCAAGGAAAGGCAAGCGGATAGGCCGGAGGATAGGCTAAAGGATAGGCTAAAGGATAGGCCGGAGGATAGGCTGGAGGATAGGCTAAAGGATAGGCTAAAGGATAGGCTCGAGGATAGGCTGGAGGATAGGCTAAAGGATAGGCTAAAGGATAGGCTAAAGGATAGGCTCAAGGATAGGCTCAAGGAAAGGCTATAGGATAGGCTGGAGGATAGGCTGGAGGATAGGCTGGAGGATAGGCTGGAGGATAGGCTGGAGGATAGGCTAAAGGATAGGCTCAAGGAAAGGCTATAGGATAGGCTGGAGGATAGGCTGGAGGATAGGCTGGAGGATAGGCTGGAGGATAGGCTGGAGGATAGGCTGGAGGATAGGCTAAAGGATAGGCTCAAGGAAAGGCAAGCGGATAGGCCAGAGGATAGGCCGGAGGATAGGCTGGAGGATAGGCTGGAGGATAGGCTGGAGGATAGGCTGGAGGTTAGGCTGGAGGATAGGCTGGTGGATAGGCTGGTGGATAGGCTGGTGGATAGGCTGGAGGATAGGCTGGAGGATAGGCTGGAGGTTAGGCGAAAGGATAGGCTGGATGATAGGCTGGATGATAGGCTGGAGGTTAGGCTAAAGATTGGCTGGAGGATAGGCTGGAGGATAGGCTGGAGGATAGGCTGAAGGATAGGCTGGAGGATAGGCTGGAGGATAGGCTGGAGGATAGGCTGGAGGATAGGCTGGAGGTTAGGCTGGAGGATAGGCTAAAGGATAGGCTGGATGTTAGGCTGGAGGATAGGCTAAAGGAGAGGATGGAGGATAGACTAAAGGATTGGCTGGAGGATCGGCTAAGGATAGAGGACAGGCTGGAGGATAGGCTAAAGGATAGGCTGGAGGATAGGCCAAAGGATTGGCTGGAGGATAGGCGAAAGGATAGGCTGGAGGATAGGCTAAAGGATAGGCTGGAGGATAGGCTAAAGGATTGGCTGGAGGATCGGCTAAAGGATTGGCTGGAGGATCGGCTAAAGGATTGGCTGGAGGATCGGCTAAAGGATTGGCTGGAGGATCGGCTAAAGGATTGGCTGGAGGATCGGCTAAAGGATTGGCTGGAGGATAGGCTAAAGGATTGGCTGGAGGACAGGCTAAATGATAGGATGGAGGATAGGCTAGAGGATAGGCTGGAGGATAGGCTGGAGGTTAGGCTGGAGGTTAGGCTGGAGGTTAGGCTTGAGGATAGGCTAAGGGATAGGATGGAGGATAGGATGGAGGATAGGCTAGATAGGCTAGAGGATAGGCCGGAGGATAGGCCGGAGGATAGGCCGGAGGATAGGCCGGAGGATAGGCCGGAGGATAGGCCGGAGGATAGGCCGGAGGTTAGGCTGGAGGTTAGGCTGGAGGATAGGCTAAGGGATAGGATGGAGGATAGGCTAGAGGATAGGCTAGAGGATAGGCTAGAGGATAGGCTAGAGGATAGGCTAGAGGATAGGCTAGAGGATAGGCTGGAGGTTAGGCTGGAGGTTAGGCTGGAGGTTAGGCTGGAGGTTAGGCTGGAGGTTAGGCTGGAGGTTAGGCTGGGGGATAGGCTAGAGGATAGGCTAGAGGATAGGCTAAAGGTTAGGCTGGAGGTTAGGCTGGAGGTTAGGCTGGAGGTTAGGCTGGAGGTTAGGCTGGAGGTTAGGCTGGGGGATAGGCTAGAGGATAGGCTAAAGGATAGGCTAAAGGATAGGCTGGAGGTTAGGCTAGAGGATAGGCTAAGGGATAGGACGGAGGATAGGCTAGAGGATGGGCTAGAGGATAGGCTGGAGGATTGGCTGGAGGTTTGGCTATAGGATAGGCTAATGGATAGGATGGAGGATCGGCTAAATGATAGGATGGAGGATAGGCTAAAGGATAGGCTAAAGGATAGGCTGGAGGATAGCCTGCAGGATAGGATGGAGGATAGGCTCAAGGATAGGCTGGAGGATAGGCTAGAGGATAGGCTAGAGGATAGGCTAGAGGATAGGCTAGAGGATAGGTTAGAGGATAGGTTAGAGGATAGGCTGGAGGATAGGCTGGAGTAGGCTAAAGGATAGGCTAGAGGATAGGCTGGAGGATAGGCTGGAGGATAGGCCAGAGGATAGGCCAGAGGATAGGCCAGAGGATAGGCCAGAGGATAGGCCAGAGGATAGGCCAGAGGATAGGCTAGAGGATAGGCTAGAGGATAGGGTAGAGGATAGGATGGACAGTAGGCTAAAGGATAGGCTAGAGGATAGGCTAGAGGATAGGCTATAGGATAGGCTGGAGGATAGGCTGGAGGATAGGCTCGAGGAAAGGCTAGAGGATAGGCTGGAGGATAGGCTCAAGGAAAGGCAAGAGGATAGGCTGGAGGATAGGCTGGAAGATAGGCTGGAGGATAGGCTAAAGGATAGGCTGGAGGATAGGCTAAAGGATAGGCTGGATGTTAGGCTGGAGGATAGGCTAAAGGAGAGGATGGAGGATAGGCTGAAGGATAGGCTGAAGGATAGGCTGAAGGATAGGCTAAAGGATTGGCTGGAGGATCGGCTAAGGGATAGGCTGGAGGTTAGGCTGGAGGATAGGCTAAAGGATAGGCTGGAGGTTAGGCTGGAGGATAGGCGAAAGGATAGGCGAAAGGATAGGCTGGAGGATAGGCTGGAGGATAGGCTGGAGGATAGGCTGGAGGATAGGCTGAAGGATAGGCTGAAGGATAGGCTGAAGGATAGGCTGAAGGATAGGCTAGAGGATAGGCTAGAGGATAGGCTAGAGGATAGGCTAGAGGATAGGCTAGAGGATAGGCTGGAGGATAGGCTGGAGGATAGGCTAAGGGATAGGCTGGAGGATAGGATGGAGGATAGGCTAAAGGATAGGCTGGAGGATAGGCTAAGGGATAGGATGGAGGATAGGCTAAAGGATAGGCTGGAGGATAGGCTAAGGGATAGGATGGAGGATAGGCTAAAGGATTGGCTGGAGGATAGGCTGATAGGATGGAGGATAGGCTAAAGGATTGGCTGGAGGACAGGCTAAATGATAGGATGGAGGATAGGCTAGAGGATAGGCTAGAGGATAGGCTAGAGGATAGGCTGGAGGTTAGGCTGTAGGATAGGCTAAGGGATAGGATGGAGGATAGGCTGGAGGATAGGCTAGAGGATAGGCTAGAGGATAGGCTACAGGATAGGCTAGAGGATAGGCTGGAGGTTAGGCTAGAGGATAGGCTGGAGGATAGGCTGGAGGATAGGCTAAGGGATAGGACGGAGGATGGGCTAGAGGATGGGCTGGAGGATGGGCTGGAGGATGGGCTGGAGGATAGGCTCAAGGAAAGTCTATAGGATAGGCCAGAGGATAGGCAGGAGGATAGGCTAGAGGATAGGCTAGAGGATAGGCTAGAGGATAGGCTGGAGGATAGGCAGGAGGATAGGCAGGAGGATAGGCAGGAGGATAGGCAGGAGGATAGGCTGGAGGATAGGCTAAAGGATAGGCTGGAGGATAGGCCGGAGGATAGGCCGGAGGATAGGCCGGAGGATAGGCCGGAGGATAGGCCGGAGGATAGGCCGGAGGATAGGCCGGAGGATAGGCCGGAGGATAGGCCGAAGGATAGGCCGGAGGATAGGCCGGAGGATAGGCTAAAGGATAGGCTGGAGGATAGGCTGGAGGATAGGCCGGAGGATAGGCCGGAGGATAGGATCAAGGATAGGATCAAGGATAGGATCAAGGATAGGCTCAAGGAAAGGCAAGCGGATAGGCTGGAGGATAGGCTGGAGGATAGGCCGGATAGGCTCAAGGAAAGGCAAGCGGATAGGCTGGAGGTTAGGCTGGAGGATAGGCTGGAGGATAGGCTGGAGGTTAGGCGAAAGGATAGGCTAGAGGATAGGCTCAAGGAAAGGCAAGCGGATAGGCTGGAGGATAGGCTGGAGGATAGGCTGGAGGATAGGCTGGAGGATAGGCTGGAGGATAGGCTGGAGGATAGGCTGGAGGATAGGCTGGAGGTTAGGCTGGAGGTTAGGCTGGAGGATAGGCTGGAGGATAGGCTGGAGGATAGGCTGGAGGTTAGGCGAAAGGATAGGCTGGATGATAGGCTAAAGATTGGCTAAAGGATAGGCTGGAGGATAGGCTGGAGGATAGGCTGGAGCATAGGCTGAAGGATAGGCTGGAGGATAGGCTAAAGGATAGGCTGGATGATAGGCTGGAGGATAGGCTAAAGGAGAGGATGAAGGATAGGCTGGAGGATAGGCTAAAGGATAGGCTGGATGATAGGCTGGAGGATAGGCTAAAGGAGAGGATGGAGGATAGGCTAAAGGATAGGCTGAAGGATCGGCTAAGGATAGGCTGGAGGATAGGCTGGAGGATAGGCTGGAGGATAGGCTGGAGGATAGGCTGGAGGATAGGCTGGAGGATAGGCTGGAGGATAGGCTAAAGGATTGGCTGGAGGATAGGCGAAAGGATAGGCGAAAGGATAGGCTGGAGGATAGGCTGAAGGATAGGCGAAAGGATTGGCTGGAGGATAGGCTAAGGGATAGGATGGAGGATAGGATGGAGGATAGGATGGAGGATAGGCTAGAGGATAGGCTAGAGGATAGGCTAGAGGATAGGCTAGAGGATAGGCTAAAGGATAGGCTGGAGGTTAGGCTGGAGGATAGGCTGGAGGATAGGCTGGAGGATAGGCTAGAGGATAGGCTAGAGGATAGGCTAGAGGATAGGCTAGAGGATAGGCTAGAGGATAGGCTGGAGGTTAGGCTGGAGGTTAGGCTGGAGGATAGGCTAGAGGATAGGCTAGAGGATAGGCTAGAGGATAGGCTGGAGGATAGGCTGGAGGTTAGGCTGGAGGTTAGGCTGGAGGTTAGGCTGGAGGTTAGGCTGGAGGATAGGATGGAGGATAGGATGGAGGATAGGATGGAGGATAGGCTGGAGGATAGGCTGGAGGATAGGCTGGAGGATAGGCTGGAGGATAGGCTGGAGGATAGGCTGGAGGATAGGCTGGAGGATAGGCTGGAGGATAGGCTGGAGGTTAGGCTAGAGGTTAGGCTAGAGGATAGGCTGGAGGTTAGGCTGGAGGGTAGGCTAGAGGATAGGCTGATAGGACGGAGGATAGGCTGGAGGTTTGGCTAAAGGATAGGCTAAATGATAGGATGGAGGATCGGCTAAATGATAGGATGGAGGATAGGCTGGAGGATAGGCTGGAGGATAGGCTAAAGGATAGGCTAAAGGATAGGCTGGAGGATAGGCTGGAGGATAGGCTGGAGGATAGGATGGAGGATAAGCTCAAGGATAGGCTGGAGGATAGGCTAGAGGATAGGCTAGAGGATAGGCTAGAGGATAGGCTAGAGGATAGGTTAGAGGATAGGATCAAGGAAAGGCTAAAGGATAGGCTGGAGGATAGGCTGGAGGATAGGCTGGAGGATAGGCTGGAGGATAGGCTGGAGGATAGGCTCGAGGAAAGGCTAGAGGATAGGCTGGAGGATAGGCTCAAGGAAAGGCTGGAGGATAGGCTGGAGGATAGGCTGGAGGATAGGCTGGAGGATAGGCTAAAGGATAGGCTGGAGGTTAGGCTGGAGGATAGGCTAAAGGATAGGCTGGATGTTAGGCTGGAGGATAGGCTAAAGGAGAGGATGGAGGATAGGCTAAAGGATAGGCTGGAGGTTAGGATGGAGGATAGGCTAGGGGATAGGCTGGAGGATAGGCTAAACAATTGGCTGGAGGATAGGTTAAAGGATAGGCTGGAGGATAGGCTGGAGGATAGGCGAAAGGATAGGCTGGAGGTTAGGCTGGAGGTTAGGCTGGAGGATAGGCTAAAGGATAGGCTGAAGGATTGGCTAGAGGATAGGCTAAAGGATAGGCTAGAGGATAGGCTAGAGGATAGGCTAGAGGATAGGCTAGAGGATAGGCTGAAGGATAGGCTGAAGGATAGGCTGAAGGATAGGCTAGAGGATAGGCTAGAGGATAGGCTAGAGAATAGGCTAGAGGATAGGCTGAAGGATAGGCTGAAGGATAGGCTGGAGGATAGGCTGGAGGATAGGCTGGAGGATAGGCTAGAGGATAGGCTAGAGGATAGGCTAGAGGATAGGCTAGAGGATAGGCTAGAGGATAGGCTAGAGGATAGGCTAGAGGATAGGCTAGAGGATAGGCTGAAGGATAGGCTGAAGGATAGGCTGGAGGATAGGCTGGAGGATAGGCTGGAGGATAGGCTGGAGGATAGGCTAAGGGATAGGATGGAGGATAGGCTAGAGGATAGGCTAGAGGATAGGCTAGAGGATAGGCTAGAGGATAGGCTAGAGGATAGGCTAGAGGTTAGGCTAGAGGATAGGCTAGAGGATAGGCTGAAGGATAGGCTGGAGGATAGGCTGGAGGATAGGCTGGAGGATAGGCTGGAGGATAGGCTGGAGGATAGGCTGGAGGATAGGCTAGAGGATAGGCTGGAGGATAGGCTGAAGGATAGGCTGAAGGATAGGCTGAAGGATAGGCTGAAGGATAGGCTGAAGGATAGGCTGGAGGATAGGCTGGAGGATAGGCTGGAGGATAGGCTGGAGGATAGGCTGGAGGATAGGCTGGAGGATAGGCTGGAGGATAGGATGGAGGATAGGCTAGAGGATAGGCTAGAGGATAGGCTAGAGGATAGGCTAGAGGATAGGCTAGAGGATAGGCTGGAGGATAGGCTGGAGGATAGGCTGGAGGATAGGCTGGAGGATAGGCTGGAGGATAGGCTGGAGGATAGGCTGGAGGATAGGCTAAAGGATTGGCTGGAGGATAGGCTAAGGGATAGGATGGAGGATAGGCTAAAGGATTGGCTGGAGGATAGGCTAAGGGATAGGATGGAGGATAGGCTAAAGGATTGGCTGGAGGACAGGCTAAATGATAGGATGGAGGATAGGCTAGAGGATAGGCTAGAGGATAGGCTAAAGGTTAGGCTGGAGGTTAGGCTGGAGGTTAGGCTGGAGGATAGGCTAAGGGATAGGCTGGAGGATAGGCTGGAGGATAGGCTAGAGGATAGGCTAGAGGATAGGCTAGAGGATAGGCTAGAGGATAGGCTGGAGGTTAGGCTAAGGGATAGGCTAAGGGATAGGCTAAGGGATAGGCTAGAGGATGGGCTGGAGGATGGGCTAGAGGATGGGCTAGAGGATGGGCTAGAGGATGGGCTAGAGGATGGGCTCAAGGAAAGTCTATAGGATAGGCTAGAGGATAGGCTAGAGGATAGGCTGGAGGATAGGCTGGAGGATAGGCTGGAGGATAGGCTGGAGGATAGGCTGGAGGATAGGCTCAAGGAAAGTCTATAGGATAGGCAGGAGGATAGGCTGGAGGATAGGCTGGAGGATAGGCTGGAGGATAAGCTGAAGGATAGGCTGGAGGATAGGCTGGAGGATAGGCTGGAGGATAGGCTGGAGGATAGGCTGGAGGATAGGCTGGAGGATAGGCTGGAGGATTGGCTGGAGGATTGGCTGGAGGATTGGCTGGAGGATTGGCTGGAGGATTGGCTGGAGGATTGGCTGGAGGATTGGCTGGAGGATTGGCTGGAGGATTGGCTGGAGGATTGGCTGGAGGATTGGCTGGAGGATTGGCTGGAGGATTGGCTGGAGGATTGGCTAAGGGATAGGCTGGAGGTTAGGCTGGAGGTTAGGCTGGAGGTTAGGCTGGAGGTTAGGCTGGAGGATAGGCTGGAGGATAGGCTGGAGGATAGGCTAAAGGATAGGCCAGAGGATAGGCTAAACAATTGGCTGGAGGATAGGCCAGAGGATAGGCCAGAGGATAGGCTAAACAATTGGCTGGAGGATAGGCCAGAGGATAGGCCAGAGGATAGGCCGGAGGATAGGCCGGAGGATAGGCCGGAGGATAGGACGGAGGATCGGCCGGAGGATCGGCCGGAGGATCGGCCGGAGGATCGGCCGGAGGATAGGCCGGAGGATAGGCCGGAGGATAGGCCCGAGGAAAGGCTAGAGGATAGGCTCGAGGAAAGGCTGGAGGATAGGCTGGAGGATAGGCTGGAGGATAGGCTGGAAGATAGGCTGGAGGATAGGCTAAAGGATAGGCTGGAGGTTAGGCTGGAGGATAGGCTAAAGGATAGGCTGGAGGATAGGCTAAAGGATAGGCTGGAGGTTAGGATGGAGGATAGGCTAGGGGATAGGCTGGAGGATAGGCTAAACAATTGGCTGGAGGATAGGTTAAAGGATAGGTTAAAGGATAGGCTGGAGGATAGGCTGGAGGATAGGCTGGAGGATAGGCTGGAGGATAGGCGAAAGGATAGGCTGGAGGTTAGGCTGGAGGTTAGGCTGGAGGTTAGGCTGGAGGTTAGGCTAGAGGATAGGCTAGAGGATAGGCTAGAGGATAGGCTGGAGGATAGGCTGGAGGATAGGCTGGAGGATAGGCTGGAGGATAGGCTAGAGGATAGGCTAGAGGATAGGCTAGAGGATAGGCTGAAGGATAGGCTGGAGGATAGGCTAAGGGATAGGATGGAGGATAGGCAAAAGGATTGGCTGGAGGATAGGCTAAGGGATAGGATGGAGGATAGGCTAAAGGATTGGCTGGAGGATAGGCTGATAGGATGGAGGATTGGCTGGAGGACAGGCTAAATGATAGGATGGAGGATAGGCCGGAGGATAGGCCGGAGGATAGGCTCAAGGAAAGTCTATAGGATAGGCAGGAGGATAGGCTGGAGGATAGGCTGGAGGATAGGCTGGAGGATAGGCTGGAGGATAGGCTGGAGGATAGGCTGGAGGATAGGCAGGAGGATAGGCAGGAGGATAGGCTGGAGGATAGGCTGGAGGATAGGCTGGAGGATAGGCTGGAGGATAGGATGGAGGATAAGCTGAAGGATAGGCTAAAGGATAGGCTGGAGGATAGGCTAGAGGATAGGCTAGAGGATAGGCTGGAGGATAGGCTGGAGGATAGGCTGGAGGATAGGCTGGAGGATAGGCTGGAGGATAGGCTGGAGGATAGGCTGGAGGATAGGCTGGAGGATAGGCTGGAGGATCGGCTGGAGGATCGGCTGGAGGATCGGCTGGAGGATCGGTTGGAGGATCGGCTGGAGGTTAGGATGGAGGATAGGCTAAAGGATAGGCCAGAGGATAGGCTAAACAATTGGCTGGAGGATAGGCCAGAGGATAGGCCAGAGGATAGGCCGGAGGATAGGCCGGAGGATAGGCCGGAGGATAGGCCGGAGGATAGGCCGGAGGATAGGCCGGAGGATAGGCCAGAGGATAGGCTAGAGGATAGGCTAGAGGATAGGCTGGAGGATAGGCTGGAGGATAGGCTGGAGGATAGGCTGGAGGATAGGCTGGAGGATAGGCTGGAGGAAAGGCTAGAGGATAGGCTGGAGGAAAGGCTCAAGGAAAGGCTGGAGGATAGGCTGGAGGATAGGCTGGAGGATAGGCTGGAGGTTAGGCTGGAAGATAGGCTAAAGGATAGGCTGGAGGATAGGCTAAAGGATAGGCTGGAGGTTAGGATCAAGGATAGGATCAAGGATAGGCTAAAGGATAGGCTCAAGGAAAGGCAAGCGGATAGGCTGGAGGATAGGCTGGAGGATAGGCTGGAGGATAGGCCGGATAGGCTCAAGGAAAGGCAAGCGGATAGGCTGGAGGTTAGGCTGGAGGATAGGCTGGAGGATAGGCTGGAGGTTAGGCGAAAGGATAGGCTAGAGGATAGGCTCAAGGAAAGGCAAGCGGATAGGCTGGAGGATAGGCTGGAGGATAGGCTGGAGGATAGGCTGGAGGATAGGCTGGAGGATAGGCTGGAGGTTAGGCTGGAGGATAGGCTGGAGGATAGGCTGGAGGATAGGCTGGAGGATAGGCTGGAGGTTAGGCGAAAGGATAGGCTGGATGATAGGCTAAAGATTGGCTAAAGGATAGGCTGGAGGATAGGCTGGAGGATAGGCTGGAGCATAGGCTGAAGGATAGGCTGGAGGATAGGCTAAAGGATAGGCTGGATGATAGGCTGGAGGATAGGCTAAAGGAGAGGATGGAGGATAGGCTAAAGGATAGGCTAAAGGATAGGCTAAAGGATAGGCTAAAGGATCGGCTAAGGATAGGCTGGAGGATAGGCTGGAGGATAGGCTGGAGGATAGGCTGGAGGATAGGCTGGAGGATAGGCTGGAGAATAGGCTGGAGGATAGGCTAAAGGATTGGCTGGAGGATAGGCGAAAGGATAGGCGAAAGGATAGGCTGGAGGATAGGCTGAAGGATAGGCGAAAGGATTGGCTGGAGGATAGGCTAAGGGATAGGATGGAGGATAGGATGGAGGATAGGATGGAGGATAGGCTAGAGGATAGGCTAGAGGATAGGCTAGAGGATAGGCTAGAGGATAGGCTAAAGGATAGGCTGGAGGTTAGGCTGGAGGATAGGCTGGAGGATAGGCTGGAGGATAGGCTAGAGGATAGGCTAGAGGATAGGCTAGAGGATAGGCTAGAGGATAGGCTAGAGGATAGGCTGGAGGTTAGGCTGGAGGTTAGGCTGGAGGATAGGCTAGAGGATAGGCTAGAGGATAGGCTAGAGGATAGGCTGGAGGTTAGGCTGGAGGTTAGGCTGGAGGTTAGGCTGGAGGTTAGGCTGGAGGATAGGCTGGAGGATAGGCTGGAGGATAGGATGGAGGATAGGCTGGAGGATAGGCTGGAGGATAGGCTGGAGGATAGGCTGGAGGATAGGCTGGAGGATAGGCTGGAGGTTAGGCTAGAGGTTAGGCTGGAGGATAGGCTGGAGGATAGGCTGGAGGTTAGGCTGGAGGGTAGGCTAGAGGATAGGCTGATAGGACGGAGGATAGGCTGGAGGTTTGGCTAAAGGATAGGCTAAATGATAGGATGGAGGATCGGCTAAATGATAGGATGGAGGATAGGCTGGAGGATAGGCTAAAGGATAGGCTAAAGGATAGGCTAAAGGATAGGCTGGAGGATAGGCTGGAGGATAGCCTGCAGGATAGGATGGAGGATAAGCTCAAGGATAGGCTGGAGGATAGGCTAGAGGATAGGCTAGAGGATAGGCTAGAGGATAGGTTAGAGGATAGGATCAAGGAAAGGCTAAAGGATAGGCTGGAGGATAGGCTGGAGGATAGGCTGGAGGATAGGCTAGAGGATAGGCTAGAGGATAGGCTAGAGGATAGGCTGGAGGTTAGGCTGGAGGTTAGGCTGGAGGTTAGGCTGGAGGTTAGGCTGGAGGATAGGATGGAGGATAGGATGGAGGATAGGCTGGAGGATAGGCTGGAGGATAGGCTAAAGGATAGGCTGGAGGTTAGGCTGGAGGATAGGCTAAAGGATAGGCTGGATGTTAGGCTGGAGGATAGGCTAAAGGAGAGGATGGAGGATAGGCTAAAGGATAGGCTGGAGGATAGGCTAAAGGATAGGCTGGAGGTTAGGATGGAGGATAGGCTAGGGGATAGGCTGGAGGATAGGCTAAACAATTGGCTGGAGGATAGGTTAAAGGATAGGCTGGAGGATAGGCTGGAGGATAGGCTGGAGGATAGGCGAAAGGATAGGCTGGAGGTTAGGCTGGAGGTTAGGCTGGAGGATAGGCTAAAGGATAGGCTGAAGGATTGGCTAGAGGATAGGCTAAAGGATAGGCTAGAGGATAGGCTAGAGGATAGGCTAGAGGATAGGCTGGAGGATAGGCTAGAGGATAGGCTAGAGGATAGGCTAGAGGATAGGCTGAAGGATAGGCTGAAGGATAGGCTAGAGGATAGGCTAGAGAATAGGCTAGAGGATAGGCTGAAGGATAGGCTGGAGGATAGGCTAGAGGATAGGCTAGAGGATAGGCTAGAGGATAGGCTAGAGGATAGGCTAGAGGATAGGCTAGAGGATAGGCTAGAGGATAGGCTAGAGGATAGGCTGAAGGATAGGCTGGAGGATAGGCTGGAGGATAGGCTGGAGGATAGGCTGGAGGATAGGCTAAGGGATAGGATGGAGGATAGGCTAGAGGATAGGCTAGAGGATAGGCTAGAGGATAGGCTAGAGGATAGGCTAGAGGATAGGCTAGAGGTTAGGCTAGAGGATAGGCTAGAGGATAGGCTGAAGGATAGGCTGGAGGATAGGCTGGAGGATAGGCTGGAGGATAGGCTGGAGGATAGGCTGGAGGATAGGCTGGAGGATAGGCTAGAGGATAGGCTGGAGGATAGGCTGGAGGATAGGCTGGAGGATAGGCTGAAGGATAGGCTGAAGGATAGGCTGAAGGATAGGCTGAAGGATAGGCTGGAGGATAGGCTGGAGGATAGGCTGGAGGATAGGCTGGAGGATAGGCTAAGGGATAGGATGGAGGATAGGCTAGAGGATAGGCTAGAGGATAGGCTAGAGGATAGGCTAGAGGATAGGCTAGAGGATAGGCTAGAGGATAGGCTGGAGGATAGGCTGGAGGATAGGCTGGAGGATAGGCTGGAGGATAGGCTGGAGGATAGGCTAAAGGATTGGCTGGAGGATAGGCTAAGGGATAGGATGGAGGATAGGCTAAAGGATTGGCTGGAGGATAGGCTAAGGGATAGGATGGAGGATAGGCTAAAGGATTGGCTGGAGGATAGGCTAAGGGATAGGATGGAGGATAGGCTAAAGGATTGGCTGGAGGACAGGCTAAATGATAGGATGGAGGATAGGCTAGAGGATAGGCTAGAGGATAGGCTAAAGGTTAGGCTGGAGGTTAGGCTGGAGGTTAGGCTGGAGGTTAGGCTGGAGGATAGGCTAAGGGATAGGCTGGAGGATAGGCTGGAGGATAGGCTAGAGGATAGGCTAGAGGATAGGCTAGAGGATAGGCTAGAGGATAGGCTAGAGGATAGGCTAGAGGATAGGCTGGAGGTTAGGCTAAGGGATAGGCTAAGGGATAGGCTAAGGGATAGGCTAGAGGATGGGCTGGAGGATGGGCTAGAGGATGGGCTAGAGGATGGGCTAGAGGATGGGCTAGAGGATGGGCTCAAGGAAAGTCTATAGGATAGGCTAGAGGATAGGCTAGAGGATAGGCTGGAGGATAGGCTGGAGGATAGGCTGGAGGATAGGCTGGAGGATAGGCTGGAGGATAGGCTGGAGGATAGGCTCAAGGAAAGTCTATAGGATAGGCAGGAGGATAGGCTGGAGGATAGGCTGGAGGATAGGCTGGAGGATAAGCTGAAGGATAGGCTGGAGGATAGGCTGGAGGATAGGCTGGAGGATAGGCTGGAGGATAGGCTGGAGGATAGGCTGGAGGATTGGCTGGAGGATTGGCTGGAGGATTGGCTGGAGGATTGGCTGGAGGATTGGCTGGAGGATTGGCTGGAGGATTGGCTGGAGGATTGGCTGGAGGATTGGCTAAGGGATAGGCTGGAGGTTAGGCTGGAGGTTAGGATGGAGGATAGGCTGGAGGATAGGCTGGAGGATAGGCTAAAGGATAGGCCAGAGGATAGGCTAAACAATTGGCTGGAGGATAGGCCAGAGGATAGGCCAGAGGATAGGCTAAACAATTGGCTGGAGGATAGGCCAGAGGATAGGCCGGAGGATAGGCCGGAGGATAGGCCGGAGGATAGGCCGGAGGATAGGCCGGAGGATAGGCCGGAGGATAGGCCGGAGGATAGGCCGGAGGATAGGCCCGAGGAAAGGCTCGAGGATAGGCTCGAGGAAAGGCTGGAGGATAGGCTGGAGGATAGGCTGGAGGATAGGCTGGAGGATAGGCTGGAAGATAGGCTGGAGGATAGGCTGGAGGATAGGCTAAAGGATAGGCTGGAGGATAGGCTAAAGGATAGGCTGGAGGTTAGGATGGAGGATAGGCTAGGGGATAGGCTGGAGGATAGGCTAAACAATTGGCTGGAGGATAGGTTAAAGGATAGGCTGGAGGATAGGCTGGAGGATAGGCGAAAGGATAGGCGAAAGGATAGGCTGGAGGTTAGGCTGGAGGTTAGGCTGGAGGTTAGGCTAGAGGTTAGGCTAGAGGATAGGCTAGAGGATAGGCTAAAGGATAGGCTAGAGGATAGGCTGGAGGATAGGCTGGAGGATAGGCTGGAGGATAGGCTGGAGGATAGGCTGGAGGATAGGCTGGAGGATAGGCTGGAGGATAGGCTGGAGGATAGGCTAGAGGATAGGCTAGAGGATAGGCTAGAGGATAGGCTGAAGGATAGGCTGGAGGATAGGCTAAGGGATAGGATGGAGGATAGGCAAAAGGATTGGCTGGAGGATAGGCTAAGGGATAGGATGGAGGATAGGCTAAAGGATTGGCTGGAGGATAGGCTGATAGGATGGAGGATTGGCTGGAGGACAGGCTAAATGATAGGCCGGAGGATAGGCCGGAGGATAGGCCGGAGGATAGGCCGGAGGATAGGCTCAAGGAAAGTCTATAGGATAGGCAGGAGGATAGGCAGGAGGATAGGCTGGAGGATAGGCTGGAGGATAGGCTGGAGGATAGGCTGGAGGATAGGCTGGAGGATAGGCTGGAGGATAGGCTGGAGGATAGGCAGGAGGATAGGCTGGAGGATAGGCTGGAGGATAGGCTGGAGGATAGGCTGGAGGATAGGCTGGAGGATAGGCTGGAGGATAGGCTGGAGGATAAGCTGAAGGATAGGCTAAAGGATAGGCTGGAGGATAGGCTAGAGGATAGGCTAGAGGATAGGCTAGAGGATAGGCTGGAGGATAGGCTGGAGGATAGGCTGGAGGATAGGCTGGAGGATAGGCTGGAGGATAGGCTGGAGGATAGGCTGGAGGATAGGCTGGAGGATAGGCTGGAGGATCGGCTGGAGGATCGGCTGGAGGATCGGCTGGAGGATCGGCTGGAGGATCGGCTGGAGGATCGGCTGGAGGATCGGCTGGAGGATCGGCTGGAGGTTAGGATGGAGGATAGGCTAAAGGATAGGCCAGAGGATAGGCTAAACTATTGGCTGGAGGATAGGCCAGAGGATAGGCCGGAGGATAGGCCGGAGGATAGGCCGGAGGATAGGCCGGAGGATAGGCCGGAGGATAGGCCGGAGGATAGGCCGGAGGATAGGCCGGAGGATAGGCTAGAGGATAGGCTAGAGGATAGGCTGGAGGATAGGCTGGAGGATAGGCTGGAGGATAGGCTGGAGGATAGGCTGGAGGAAAGGCTAGAGGATAGGCTGGAGGAAAGGCTCAAGGAAAGGCTGGAGGATAGGCTGGAGGATAGGCTGGAGGATAGGCTGGAGGTTAGGCTGGAAGATAGGCTAAAGGATAGGCTGGAGGATAGGCTAAAGGATAGGCTGGAGGTTAGGATGGAGGATAGGCTAGGGGATAGGCTGGAGGATAGGCTGAAGGATAGGCTGGAGGATAGGCTGGAGGATAGGCTGGAGGATAGGCTGGAGGATAGGCTGGAAGATAGGCTGGAGGATAGGCTGGAGGATAGGCTAGAGGATAGGCTAGAGGATAGGCTAGAGGATAGGCTAGAGGATAGGCTAGAGGATAGGCTGAAGGATAGGCTGAAGGATAGGCTGAAGGATAGGCTGAAGGATAGGCTGGAGGATAGGCTAGAGGATAGGCTAGAGGATAGGCTCAAGGAAAGTCTATAGGATAGGCAGGAGGATAGGCTGGAGGATAGGCTGGAGGATAGGCTGGAGGATAGGCTGGAGGATAGGCTGGAGGATAGGCTGGAGGATAGGCTGGAGGATAGGCTGGAGGATAAGCTGAAGGATAGGCTGGAGGATAGGCTGGAGGATAGGCTGGAGGATAGGCTAGAGGATAGGCTGGAGGATAGGCTGGAGGATAGGCTGGAGGATAGGCTGGAGGATAGGCTGGAGGATAGGCTGGAGGATCGGCTGGAGGATCGGCTGGAGGATCGGCTGGAGGATCGGCTGGAGGATCGGCTGGAGGATCGGCTGGAGGATCGGCTGGAGGTTAGGATGGAGGATAGGCTGGAGGATAGGCTAAAGGATAGGCCAGAGGATAGGCTAAACAATTGGCTGGAGGATAGGCCGGAGGATAGGCCGGAGGATAGGCCGGAGGATAGGCCGGAGGATAGGCTGGAGGATAGGCTGGAGGATAGGCTGGAGGATAGGCTGGAGGATAGGCTGGAGGATAGGCTGGAGGATAGGCTGGAGGATAGGCTGGAGGATAGGCTGGAGGATAGGCTCGAGGAAAGGCTAGAGGATAGGCTGGAGGATAGGCTCGAGGAAAGGCTAGAGGAAAGGCTGGAGGATAGGCTGGAGGATAGGCTGGAGGATAGGCTGGAGGATAGGCTGGAAGATAGGCTGGAGGATAGGCTGGAGGATAGGCTGGAGGTTAGGCTGGAGGTTAGGCCGGAGGATAGGCTAAAGGATAGGCTAAAGGATAGGCTGGAGGATAGGCTAAAGGATAGGCTGGAGGTTAGGATGGAGGATAGGCTAGGGGATAGGCTGGAGGATAGGCTGAAGGATAGGCTGAAGGATAGGCTGGAGGATAGGCTGGAGGATAGGCTGGAAGATAGGCTGAAGGATAGGCTGGAGGATAGGCTGGAGGATAGGCTAGAGGATAGGCTAGAGGATAGGCTAGAGGATAGGCTAGAGGATAGGCTAGAGGATAGGCTAGAGGATAGGCTAGAGGATAGGCTGGAGGATAGGCTGGAGGATAGGCTGGAGGATAGGCTGGAGGATAGGCTGGAGGATAGGCTGGAGGATAGGCTGGAGGATAGGCTGGAGGATAGGCTGGAGGATAGGCTGAAGGATAGGCTGGAGGATAGGCTAAGGGATAGGATGGAGGATAGGATGGAGGATAGGCTGGAGGATAGGCTGGAGGATAGGCTGGAGGATAGGCTGGAGGATAGGCTGGAGGATAGGCTAAGGGATAGGATGGAGGATAGGCTAGAGGATAGGCTGGAGGATAGGCTGGAGGATAGGCTGGAGGATAGGCTGGAGGATAGGCTGGAGGATAGGCTGGAGGATAGGCCGGAGGATAGGCTGGAGGATAGGATGGAGGATAGGCTAAAGGATTGGCTGGAGGATAGGCTAAGGGATAGGATGGAGGATAGGCTAAAGGATTGGCTGGAGGATAGGCTAAGGGATAGGATGGAGGATAGGCTAAAGGATTGGCTGGAGGACAGGCTAAATGATAGGATGGAGGATAGGCTAGAGGATAGGCTGGAGGTTAGGCTGGAGGTTAGGCTGGAGGATAGGCTGGAGGATAGGCTGGAGGATAGGCTGGAGGATAGGCTAGAGGATAGGCTAGAGGATAGGCTAGAGGATAGGCTGGAGGTTAGGCTAAGGGATAGGCTAAGGGATAGGCTAAGGGATAGGCTAAGGGATAGGCTAAGGGATAGGCTAGAGGATAGGCTGGAGGATGGGCTAGAGGATGGGCTAGAGGATGGGCTAGAGGATGGGCTAGAGGATGGGCTCAAGGAAAGTCTAGAGGATAGGCTAGAGGATAGGCTGGAGGATAGGCTGGAGGATAGGCTGGAGGATAGGCTGGAGGATAGGCTGGAGGATAGGCTCAAGGAAAGTCTATAGGATAGGCAGGAGGATAGGCAGGAGGATAGGCAGGAGGATAGGCAGGAGGATAGGCAGGAGGATAGGCAGGAGGATAGGCAGGAGGATAGGCTGGAGGATAGGCTGGAGGATAGGCTGGAGGATAGGCTGAAGGAGAGGATGGAGGATAGGATGGAGGATAAGCTGAAGGATAAGCTGAAGGATAGGCTAAAGGATAGGCTGGAGGATAGGCTGGAGGATAGGCTGGAGGATAGGCTGGAGGATAGGCTGGAGGATAGGCTGGAGGATAGGCTGGAGGATAGGCTGGAGGATAGGCTGGAGGATAGGCTGGAGGATAGGCTGGAGGATAGGCTGGAGGATTGGCTGGAGGATTGGCTGGAGGATTGGCTGGAGGATTGGCTGGAGGATTGGCTGGAGGATTGGCTGGAGGATTGGCTAAGGGATAGGCTGGAGGTTAGGCTGGAGGTTAGGATGGAGGTTAGGATGGAGGATAGGCTGGAGGATAGGCTAAAGGATAGGCCAGAGGATAGGCTAAACAATTGGCTGGAGGATAGGCCAGAGGATAGGCCAGAGGATAGGCCAGAGGATAGGCTAAACAATTGGCTGGAGGATAGGCCAGAGGATAGGCCGGAGGATAGGCCGGAGGATAGGCCGGAGGATAGGCCGGAGGATAGGCCGGAGGATCGGCCGGAGGATCGGCCGGAGGATCGGCCGGAGGATCGGCCGGAGGATAGGCCGGAGGATAGGCCGGAGGATAGGCCGGAGGATAGGCCGGAGGATAGGCCGGAGGAAAGGCCGGAGGATAGGCCGGAGGATAGGCTCAAGGAAAGGCTGGAGGATAGGCTGGAGGATAGGCTGGAAGATATGCTGGAGGATAGGCTAAAGGATAGGCTAAAGGATAGGCTGGAGGTTAGGCTGGAGGATAGGCTAAAGGTTAGGCTGGAGGATAGGCTAAAGGATAGGCTGGAGGTTAGGATGGAGGATAGGCTAGGGGATAGGCTGGAGGATAGGCTAAACAATTGGCTGGAGGATAGGCTGGAGGATAGGCTGGAGGATAGGCTGGAGGATAGGCTGGAGGTTAGGCTGGAGGTTAGGCTGGAGGTTAGGCTGGAGGTTAGGCTAGAGGATAGGCTAGAGGATAGGCTGAAGGATTGGCTAGAGGATAGGCTAAAGGATAGGCTAAAGGATAGGCTAAAGGATAGGCTAGAGGATAGGCTAGAGGATAGGCTGGAGGATAGGCTGGAGGATAGGCTGGAGGATAGGCTAGAGGATAGGCTAGAGGATAGGCTGAAGGATAGGCTGAAGGATAGGCTGGAGGATAGGCTGAAGGATAGGATGGAGGATAGGCAAAAGGATTGGCTGGAGGATAGGCTAAGGGATAGGATGGAGGATAGGCTAAAGGATTGGCTGGAGGATAGGCTAAGGGATAAGATGGAGGATAGGCTAAAGGATTGGCTGGAGGATAGGCTGATAGGATGGAGGATTGGCTGGAGGACAGGCTAAATGATAGGATGGAGGATAGGCCGGAGGATAGGATGGAGGATAGGCCGGAGGATAGGCCGGAGGATAGGCCGGAGGATAGGCTCAAGGAAAGTCTATAGGATAGGCAGGAGGATAGGCAGGAGGATAGGCTGGAGGATAGGCAGGAGGATAGGCTGGAGGATAGGCTGGAGGATAGGCTGGAGGATAGGCTGGAGGGTAGGCTGGAGGATAGGCTGGAGGATAGGCTGGAGGATAGGCTGGAGGATAGGCTGGAGGATAGGCTGGAGGATAGGCTGGAGGATAGGCTGGAGGATAGGCTGGAGGATAGGCTGAAGGATAGGATGGAGGATAAGCTGAAGGATAGGCTAAAGGATAGGCTAGAGGATAGGCTGGAGGATAGGCCGGAGGATAGGCCGGAGGATAGGCCGGAGGATAGGCCGGAGGATAGGCCGGAGGATAGGCCGGAGGATAGGCCGGAGGATCGGCCGGAGGATAGGCCGGAGGATAGGCCGGAGGATAGGCCGGAGGATAGGCCGGAGGAAAGGCCGGAGGAAAGGCCGGAGGATAGGCTCGAGGAAAGGCTGGAGGATAGGCTGGAGGATAGGCTGGAGGATAGGCTGGAGGATAGGCTGGAAGATAGGCTGGAGGATAGGCTAAAGGATAGGCTGGAGGTTAGGCTGGAGGATAGGCTGGAGGATAGGCTGGAGGATAGGCTAAAGGATAGGCTGGAGGTTAGGATGGAGGATAGGCTAGGGGATAGGCTGGAGGATAGGCTAAACAATTGGCTGGAGGATAGGTTAAAGGATAGGCTGGAGGATAGGCGAAAGGTTAGGCTGGAGGTTAGGCTGGAGGTTAGGCTGGAGGTTAGGCTGGAGGTTAGGCTAGAGGATAGGCTAGAGGATAGGCTGAAGGATTGGCTAGAGGATAGGCTAAAGGATAGGCTAAAGGATAGGCTAAAGGATAGGCTGGAGGATAGGCTGGAGGATAGGCTGGAGGATAGGCTGGAGGATAGGCTGGAGGATAGGCTAGAGGATAGGCTAGAGGATAGGCTGAAGGATAGGCTGGAGGATAGGCTGAAGGATAGGATGGAGGATAGGCAAAAGGATAGGCTAAGGGATAGGATGGAGGATAGGCTAAAGGATTGGCTGGAGGATAGGCTAAGGGATAAGATGGAGGGTAGGCTAAAGGATTGGCTGGAGGATAGGCTGATAGGATGGAGGATTGGCTGGAGGACAGGCTAAATGATAGGACGGAGGATAGGATGGAGGATAGGCCGGAGGATAGGCCGGAGGATAGGCCGGAGGATAGGCCGGAGGATAGGCTGGAGGATAGGCTCAAGGAAAGTCTATAGGATAGGCAGGAGGATAGGCAGGAGGATAGGCAGGAGGATAGGCTGGAGGATAGGCTGGAGGATAGGCTGGAGGATAGGCTGGAGGATAGGCTGGAGGGTAGGCTGGAGGGTAGGCTGGAGGGTAGGCTGGAGGATAGGCTGGAGGATAGGCTGGAGGATAGGCTGGAGGATAGGCTGGAGGATAGGCTGGAGGATAGGCTGGAGGATAGGCTGGAGGATAAGCTGAAGGATAGGCTGAAGGATAGGCTAGAGGATAGGCTGGAGGATAGGCTGGAGGATAGGCTGGAGGATAGGCTGGAGGATAGGCTGGAGGATAGGCTGGAGGATAGGCTGGAGGATAGGCTGGAGGATAGGCTGGAGGATAGGCTGGAGGACTGGCTGGAGGACTGGCTGGAGGACTGGCTGGAGGATTGGCTGGAGGATTGGCTGGAGGATTGGCTGGAGGATTGGCTGGAGGATCGGCTGGAGGATCGGCTGGAGGATCGGCTGGAGGATCGGCTGGAGGATCGGCTGGAGGTTAGGATGGAGGATAGGCTGGAGGATAGGCTGGAGGATAGGCTAAAGGATAGGCCAAACAATTGGCCGGAGGATAGGCCGGAGGATAGGCCGGAGGATAGGCCGGAGGATAGGCCGGATGATAGGCCGGAGGATAGGCCGGAGGATAGGCCGGAGGATAGGCCGGAGGATAGGCCGGAGGATAGGCCGGAGGATAGGCCGGAGGATAGGCCGGAGGATAGGCCGGAGGATAGGCTGGAGGATAGGCTGGAGGATAGGCTGGAGGATAGGCTGGAGGAAAGGCTAGAGGATAGGCTGGAGGATAGGCTGGAGGAAAGGCTGGAGGAAAGGCTGGAGGATAGGCTGGAGGATAGGCTGGAGGATAGGCTGGAAGATAGGCTGGAGGATAGGCTGGAGGTTAGGCTGGAGGATAGGCTAAAGGATAGGCTGGAGGATAGGCTAAAGGATAGGCTGGAGGTTAGGATGGAGGATAGGCTAGGGGATAGGCTGGAGGATAGGCTAAACGATTGGCTGGAGGATAGGTTAAAGGATAGGCTGGAGGATAGGCGAAAGGATAGGCGATAGGATAGGCTGGAGGTTAGGCTGGAGGTTAGGCTGGAGGTTAGGCTGGAGGATAGGCTAAAGGATAGGCTGAAGGATAGGCTGAAGGATAGGCTGAAGGATTGGCTAGAGGATAGGCTAAAGGATAGGCTAAAGGATAGGCTAGAGGATAGGCTAAAGGATAGGCTGGAGGATAGGCTGGAGGATAGGCTGGAGGATAGGCTGGAGGATAGGCTGGAGGATAGGCTGGAGGATAGGCTAGAGGATAGGCTAGAGGATAGGCTGGAGGATAGGCTAAGGGATAGGATGGAGGATAGGCTAAAGGATTGGCTGGAGGATAGGCTAAGGGATAGGATGGAGGATAGGCTAAAGGATTGGCTGGAGGATAGGCTAAGGGATAGGATGGAGGATAGGCTAAAGGATTGGCTGGAGGATAGGCTGATAGGATGGAGGATTGGCTGGAGGACAGGCTAAATGATAGGATGGAGGATAGGCCGGAGGATAGGCCGGAGGATAGGCCGGAGGATAGGCCGGAGGATAGGCCGGAGGATAGGCCGGAGGATAGGCCGGAGGATAGGCCGAAGGATAGGCCGGATAGGCTGGAGGATAGGCTGGAGGATAGGCTGGAGGATAGGCTGGAGGATAGGCTGGAGGATAGGCTGGAGGATAGGCTGGAGGATAGGCCGGAGGTTAGACCGGAGGTTAGACCGGAGGTTAGACCAGAGGTTAGGCCTGAGGTTAGGCCGGAGGATAGGCCGGAGGATAGGCCGGAGGATAGGCCAGAGGATAGGCCAGAGGATAGGCCAGAGGATAGGCCCGAGGATAGGCTCGAGGATAGGCTCGAGGATAGGCTCGAGGAAAGGCTCGAGGATAGGCTCGAGGATAGGCTAGAGGATAGGCTAAAGGATAGGCTAAAGGATAGGCTGGAGGATAGGCTGGAGGATAGGCTAGAGAATCGGCTCAAGGAAAGGCTATAGGATAGGCTGAAGGATAGGCTAGAGGATAGGCTGGAGGATAGGCTGGAGGATAGGCTCTAGGATAGGCTAAAGGATAGGCCAGAGGATAGGCCAGAGGATAGGCCCGAGGATAGGCCCGAGGATAGGCTAGAGGATAGGCTCTAGGAAAGGCTAGAGGATAGGCTAAAGGATAGGCTCGAGGAAAGGCTGGAGGATAGGCTAGAGGATAGGCTCAAGGAAAGTCTAAAGGATAGGCAGGAGGATAGGCAGGAGGATAGGCAGGAGGATAGGCAGGAGGATAGGCAGGAGGATAGGCTAGAGGGTAGGCTGGAGGATCGGCTAGAGGATAGGCTGGAGGATAGGCTAGAGGGTAGGCTGGAGGATAGGCTAAAGGATAGGCTGGAGGATCGGCTGGAGGATAGGCTGGAGGATAGGCTAAAGGGTAGGCTAAAGGATAGGTTAGATTATAGACTAGAGGATAGAATAGAGGCTAGCCTCTCCCTGCTCTTTTTGAAAAGAAGCCTCTCCCAGCTCTCCCCACTCTTTTTGGAGTGATGTTTCTCCCCGCTCTCTGCGCTCTTTTTGGAGTGAAGCCCCTGCTCCACATTCTTTTTGAAGACCTCATGGGCATCTCCTACAGTACTCCACCACATCTTTGTGGAGTTTTGGCCAGTTAAACTGCTGTCTTCTGCGGGCTTTGGGTTTTCATATACCGGCATGTACAGCCACTGTAATCTCATGGGCCATTCTTAATATTTCTATCCAACACCTCTGCGGCACCACTAACTGGTGAACTACTGTCCACTCCTTGCTCTCAGGTCTGCGAGGAGCACTCCATTTTCTCATTCTTTAAATCGTAGCATTCAGGGACTCCCTCTGCTTCAATTTCAGACTTGGCAGCCTGTGCTAATTCTCTCAGTACTGCGTTGGCTCGCTGAGCCTCAGCTACAGAAGATTCATTTAATTCATTCCCTGGGTCTTCTAACTTCCCAAAGAAAGTCTCAGACAGACAGACCTGGTCATCTGCCTGCAGTGCCAATTTCTTCTCCTCTGGGGGAGCTGGTTTGATCATGGCCTGATCCACTACACATTCAGGGAAACTGCAGGGGTCCGTCTCCTGCCACTGCCCTGTTTCTCTGACCTCCTTCGGTCTTTCTTTCACTACTGGGGAAGCTACCACCTTTGCCACCACCAGATCATTGCATAGAAACAGGTCAACCCCATCCACAGGCAAACTAGGGGCAATCCCACTGGTCCCAAAAATAGGTAACACTCCAAATGCACCCGACAAAGAACAACAAAGAACAAAGAACAGTACAGCACAGGAACAGGCCATTCGGCCCTCCAAGCCTGCGCCGATCTTGATGCCTGCCGAAACTAACACCTTCTGCACTTCCGGGGCACATATCCCTCTATTCCCTTCCTATTCATATATTTGTCAAGATGTCTCTTAAACGTCGCTATCGTATCTGCTTCCACCACCTCCCCTGGCAGCAAGTTCCAGGCACTCACCACCCACTGTGTAAAAAAACTTGCCTCGCACATCCCCTCTAAACTTTGCCCCTCGCACCTTAAACCTATGTCCCCTAGTAACTGACTCGTCCACCCTGGGAAAAAGCTTCTGACTAGCCAATCTGTCCATGCCGCTCATAACTTTGTAAACCTCTATCATGTCGCCCCTCCACCTCCGTCGTTCCAGTGAAAACAATCCGAGTTTTTCCAACCTCTCCTCATAGCTAATGCCCTCCAGACCAGGCAACATCCTGGTAAACCTCCTCTGTACCCTCTCCAAAGCCGCCACGTCCTTCTGGTAGTGTGGCGACCAGAATTGCACGCAATATTCTACGTGTGGCCTAACTAAAGTTCTGTACAGCTGCAACATGACTTGCCAATTTTTATATTCTATGCCCCGACTGATGAAGGCAAGCATGCCGTATGCCTTCTTGACTACCTTATCCACCTGCCTTGCCACTTTCAGTGACCTGTGGACCTGTACGCCCAGATCTCTCTGCCTGACAATACTCGTAAGGGTTCTGCCATTTACTGTATATCTCCCGCCTGCATTAGACCTTCCAAAATGCATTACCTCACATTTGTCCGGATTAAACTCCATCTGCCATTTCTCCGCCCAAGTCTCCAACCGGTCTATATCCTGCTGTATTCTCTGACAATCCTCATCATTATCTGCAACTCCACCAACCTTTGTGTCGTCCGCAAACTTACTCATCAGACCAGCTACATTTTCCTCCAAATCATTTATATATATACTACAAACAGCAAAGGTCCCAGCACTGATCCCTGCGGAACACCACTAGTCACATCCCTCCATTCAGAAAAACACCCATCCACTGTTACCCTCTGTCTTCTGTGACTGAGCCAGTTCTGTATCCATCTTGCCAGCTCACCTCTGATCCCGTGTGACTTCACCTTTTGCACCAGTCTGCCATGCGGGACCTTGTCAAAGGCTTTACTAAAGTCCATATAGACAACATCCACCGCCCTTCCCTCATCAATCATCTTCATCACTTCCTCAAAAAACTCAATCAAATTAATAAGACACGACCTCCCCTTCACAAAACCATGCTGTCTCTCGCTAATAAGTTCGTTTGTTTCCAAATGGGAGTAAATCCTGTCCCGAATAATCCTCTCTAATAGTTTCCCTACCACTGACGTAAGGCTCACCAGCCTATAATTTCCTGGATTATCCTTGCCACCCTTCTTAAACAAAGGAACAACATTGGCTATTCTCCAGTCCTCTGGGACCTCACCTGTAGCCAATGAGGATGCAAAGATTTCTGTCAAGGCGCCAGCAATTTTTTCCCTTGCCTCCCTCAGTATTCTCGGGTAAATATACAGGTGTACACTGCTGTCCAATACCATTCACTACCATTCTGCTGTTCACTGCACTCTCTGGGGGAAAGGTCAGGCCTTTTCCCAGTAAAAGGGATCTGGTGGCCCCGTATCCCTGAGGATTACTATGGGCTTGCTTGCCCCACTCGAGAGGTATGGGGTTACTCTCCTTTCAGACACAAAATCCTGATAACCTTCAGGAATCCTATTAAATTTTCCTGCACCTGCAGCCGTATGCTTCCTGGGTCTTACTGCTGCTGCAGTTAAAGCCACAACTTGTTCTGCTGTGCTTTCCATCAGGGTCATTTCTCCTTCACTGGGCGGGTGTGCCCTGATTAACCCTACAGGCTTTCCCCATAGTTTCCAACAGTCAGCTCTTAGATGACCTGCTTTATTACAATGGCAGCACAGAGGTCTCCGGGTTTCAGTACTACTTACAGCACCTTCCTTTTTGGCTGGAGGAGGGCCCCCTGTGTTCTGCTGCTTTTCTTTCTCTCACCGGACTGCTTGGGCTCCTATCACCTTCCCACCCTTTGTCCTTTTCAGATTTGTGGAGGTGACTAGGAAAGGTTTTTCCCTGGGGAACCGACTTATAGATGAGAGCAAACTCATCAGCCAGAACTAGGGCTTGCCGGGCTCTATGAACTTTTTGCTCCTCTACATGTGTCTTTATGGAGAGTGGGAGAGAGTTTTTAAATTCCTCGAGCAAAATTATCTCTCTGAGATTTTCATAGCTGGGCTGCACTTTAACAGCCCTCAGCCACTGGTCAAAAGCCAGCTGCTTACTTCTCTCAAACTCCAGGTAAGTTTGGTCAACTTGCTTCTTGAGGGTTCTAAACTTTTGGTGATAGGCTTCCGGTACTAGCTCATATGCCCCTAGGATAGCATTTGATGAACTCTCATCAGGGAACAGGGAATAAACCTCATGGGCTTTTCCTGTTAACTTGCTTTGTAACAGCAGAGTCCAAGTCTCAGATGGCCACTTTAACTGCCTTGCAGGTTCTTCAAAAGATACAAAAAATGCTTCCACATCTCCGTCATTGCATTTTGGCATCAGTTGAGTAAATTTTAACAATTCCGTACCCAGCACTGAATTACGATCCTCCATATTGGCCATGCTTTCACTGGGGTTACTCGGTCACCCCCAGTTAACTCAAGCTGCCTCAGCTCTCTCTGCATTCTTTTTTTTTTTTAGTGAGATACAGCACTGAAACAGGCCCTTCAGCCCACCGAGTCTGTGCCGACCAACAACCACCCATTGAAACTAATCCTACATTAATCCCATATTCCCTACCACATCCCCACCATTCTACTACCTACCTACACTAGGGGCAAATTACAATGGCCAATTTACCTATCAACCTGCAAGTCTTTGGCCGTGGGAGGAAACCGTAGCACCCGGCGGAAACCCACGCGGTCACAGGGAGAACTTGCAAACTCCGCACAGGCAGTACCCAGAACTGAACCCAGGTCGCTGGAGCTGTGAGGCTGCGATGCTAACCACTGCGCCACTGTGCCTTCTGGAAGACTCTCTCTTTCTCTCTCTTCTCTCTTTTTCTTCATGTTACTTCTGGAAGGTTCGTTCCTTCTCTCTCTCCTCTCTCTCTCTTTCTCTTTCCTCATATTCAAGTTTCCTCTGTTCCAATTGTATTTTTGCTAGCAATACCCTGTCGGAGTCTATTTCTAACCCTGTCTCTGCTTCTTCAGGTTCGAGGGGAAAATGTTTGGCCTCTTAGTCTTAGGAGTTCAGACCTTCTAGCCTTGGCATGGACTGTGATCCCACACTGCTCAGCCATTTTTCTCATCTCATCCATAGACAGTGCTTTTAACTTATCCCAAGTTACTTCACCCTGGCTTGCGGAGCTACTGGCTTCAGTCCCAGATATGTTAGTAATCACACACAACCACAAGAAAACCTGTATTGAAATCTTTTCTCTTTTTGATTCCGATCAATTTGACTTCCCACTTCCAATTTCTCATTTGTCTGTGGGTCGAATCCTGGATGAGCCCCCAAATTTCTGTTATGACCAGGTGAGAAGGGGGGTCTAGGGCTTCCCTCTCAGCTTTTTCCTGCTTTGACTGTAACAGGGTTTAATTTTTAAAACACTGTGTTTTAGCTTCCTCTCAGTGAATCCTTGTTCACTGCTCTCCAATTGTAGTGGTAAAGAAATCAATCAGACAGATTTTCTTAGACGTAAACAAGAAAGGTGTAAGTTTATTAATCTTAAAACTCTAATTCGGTTAAAACTACTACGAATACGCGACGTGACCTTGCTAGCATGCACACACAATAAACAGACACGCAGATAGAGACGGAAGAGGAGAAAGAACAAAGGGGAAAAGTTTGAAGCAAAATCTGGAGTTCATTTACTGTCTTTTGAGTTCGACGTAGAGTCTTTGATTGCAGTTAAATCTTGCTGTTTCGTTGGGGCCCAGTGCACGCTTTCAAACTTGTTTCGATGTAGGAGTCTTCTCTCTTGAAGTTTAAGTGGCTTCAATGGATCTGGAAATTCGTGAGAGAGAGAGAGAGAGAGAACCAGGGAGAGACCTTCCTTCCCCTTTGTCTTCAAATTGCAGTCTCTCTCTTCAAACTGTTCTGTGAACACAATTGAAAAGCCCTGGGCCAGCAGGTTAGTAATGTGACTAGTTGTTTATTAACAAACTCTCCTGTGTTTTTTGGGGACTCTCCATCTTAGCAGACACCCTCAGTAGAGGTGGGGGGGTGGCAGTGGATGGAATGCTGGCTTGTTACACATTCAATGTCTGGTGATCAAAATCCATTTGGGTTAATTGGATCAGGGAGCAGTTCCATGTCTCTCCGGGCAACTGTCTCTTAGAATGCAAATCTTTCCAGCCATTGTTGATCTCTTTAAACAAGTCAACTGGTCAGTCCAGCAACAGTTTAAAATTAATGCTTCATATGACAAAATTAACATGCCTGATTTGTGGCAGGTGGGGTCTTCATGACAATTGGTGACACCAAGACTGTCTATATGCTTCCTGCCTCCAGGTTGGCCTGGATCTAATACCAAGGGCCAATGGCAAGTCTATATGATTCAGACAGGTACAACACAGCTTAATTAGATGTCTTAAACAGAATTGGACTTGGACTTATATAGAAATCAATCTTGAATTTCAAAAATTATTGATTAATCCTGGCTTTGTTTCCATATTACAAGCTGCTGCAAATCAGCTCACCTATGAAGTTAAAATGATAGTTTACACCCATTTAATGGTGAAAAGATATGCTAATATAAATGTGGATTGTTTCTGTTTATTTAATCAATTCTTTACCTCCAATAAAGTCTTGCCTTGTGGGATCTGCTCACTGCTTGGGCGACATCACCAATCTGGAGTGCCTCAGATGTCCTTGAGGAGTCCCATTTATTATTAGGGAGGTCACTATGTTCGACTGGTGTGGGATCTGATCCTTTGTTGGGTGTGCTGCGTGCTGCATACAATGATCTATGCACACATTCCCAAAATCAAGCCATTGAGGGAGCAGTTTTTTCTGGGTCAGATTACTGCACAGGAAAATGACAGCACAACACAGAATAGTTTAGCAGAGCACCCAGCTTTCTTTGATAACATTATGTTGCATGTTACTCAAAAATAACTGTATGGGTGAGAGTGACTTCCTTCCGTTGGACAGGCCAGAACACAATATCATATTGTGAAAGGCAAAGAACAGTGAATGGAGTCAGGTTTTTCAACAACTGTGTCTCTAAACTAAGTGTTTTGCACGAGGCTCAAAGCTCCACAAAGAACTGTAAACGTGTGAAGAAATTCTGCTGCAGTGACATAATAGATAATCCTCCACTGCAGTAAGTGTTACTATTCCCAATATACAGATTGGAGACATTCCCTTAACAATCAGTATCTGACAATATCTCAGTGAAGTAACAGGTTTGATGCAGCCACGGCATCAAAGATGGAGCTTTATTAGGGGAGCTGAACTGCTGTAGGAAATAATGTTGGTTTATGAACTTCGAGTTAGAGCCCTCTGGAGACTGAATCCTCAGAAGAAAGCAATAGATCAGTGTTGTCCAGTGCATTAGCCATTAGTCACATATGGCTACTTGCGATTCCAGATGTGGCTGATTAGTAAATAAAAATGAATAACAGCTCCGGCTGGTGGACATGTGATCTCAACACTCATATTATTAGGGCATACTTGAACCTTTTTGTGAATTTTTGGGTTCTGTGGTAAAATATAAGGCAGAATGTGCAGGTGATTTTTGATCCTTGTGAGTGCTTTATCCCTTGGTTACTGAATGATAGTAGAAGGTAGTTAAGTAGATTTACATGTGAAGTACATTTATCTGTATTATTGCATTTAGCTAAAACAGTGTAGCTGTAGCCACACCTACAGCAAGTCAGCATTTTCTATTGAACAACACTGGAATAGATAAAGGATAGCATGTTTGTTTGTCTAGAAAAATTGATTAATTATTTGCAGGTAAAGTCTTTTGGGGTAGAAATTCTGCTTGATTGGGCGAATTATATCTGGATGGAATTGGCCGAACCAGCAGAAAAGATCGGGGAATTTAAAATGTAAGTGAGTTATACCCATGACTACTTATGTTTAGGTTTTCCACGATTTTGTATGCCAGTTCAAGATTTGGTTTACCTGAATCCATTTGCAACTCCTCAGATGATGAAGCAATCCACACACAGCAAGACCAGGACAACATTCAGGCTTGGGCTAATGAGTGGCAAGTCACATTCGCGCCACACAAGTGTCAGGCAATGACCATCTCCAACAAGAGAGAGTCTAACCGTATCCCCTTGATATTCAACGGCATTACCATTATTGAATCCACCACCATCAACATTTTGGGGATTACCATTGACAAGAAACTTAACTGTACCAGCTACATAAATACTGTGGCTACAAGAGGCTGAGAATTTTTAAAATTCGTTTTTGGAATGCGAGCGTTGCTGGCTAGGCCAGCATTTATTGCCCATCCCTAATTGCCCTTGAGAGATGGTGGTGGTGCACTGGCTTCTTGAACTGCTGCAGTCCATGTATTGTAGGTACGCCAACAGTGCTGTTAGGGAGGGAGTTCCAGGATTTTGACCCAGCGACAGTGAAGGAACGGCAATATAGTACCAAGTCAGGATGGTGTGTGGCTTAGCGGGGAATTTGCAGGTGGTGGTGTTCCCATGCATCTGCTGCCCTCATTCTTCTAGATGGTAGAGGTCACAGGTTTGGAAGGTGCTGTTGAAGGAGCCTTGGCGAGTTGTTGCAGTGCGTTTTGTCAAAGGTACGCTCTGCTGTCACTGTGTGCCAGTGGTGGAAGGAATGAATGGTTAAGGTGGTGGATGGGGTGCCGATCAAGCAGGTTGCTTTGTCTTGGATGATGTTGAGCTTCTTGAGTATTGTTGGAGCTGCACTAATTCTGCAGCAAGTGACTCACCTCCTGACTCCCCAAAGACTTTCCACCATCTACAAGTCAGGAGTGTGATGGAATACTCTCCACTTGCCTGGATGAGTGCAGCTCCAACAACACTCAAGAATTTTTACACCATCCAGGACAAAGCAGTCACTTGATTGGCATCCCATCCATCACCTTAAACATACGCTTCCTCCCTCACTGGTGCACAGTAGCAGCAGTGTGTACCATCTACCAGGTGCACTGCAGCAAAATGCCAAGGCATCTTCAACAGCACCTTCCAAACTCTTGACTTCAAACACCTAAAAGAGTAAAGACAGCAAATGCATGGGAACACCACCACCTTCAAGTTCCCCTCCAAGCCACATGCCATCCTGACGTGGAACTATATCGCTGTTTCTTCACTGTCACTGGGTCAGAATCCTGGAACTCCCTCCCTAATAACACTGTGTGTGCACTTACATCATACGGACTGCAGCAGTTTAAAAAGGTTCACCACTTTCAGCAGTTCACCACTTTCTCAAGGGGAATTAGGGATGAGGAATATATGCTGGCCACACCCCATAAGCGCGTAACAAAAACAAATCAGGCCCCACCCCCAAAACGAGCTGTGTCCCCAGTTGAAATTTTGAGATTCTGCTGATTTTATTGATTCACGAAGGCTCCTCAAATGGCACTCATTTTTCTTAGGCAAACAGGCACATTTTAAAAGTGTTATCATGTCTAAAAATATTTAATTTACTAAACGAACTGATAATTGTAGACCAATTAAACTATTAAATGGGTCAGTATAACTTTTTAAAAATTAATTTCAGTTACCCACAGATGGAGGACTGGACAACATTTTTAAAATGCTATTTTTTACTGATAAACTCATTTCAAACTGTATTATTGGCAATCTCCACCAAGTTGTCACTCTTTAATACACCAAGGAATACTTTTTAATGAAAGACAAAAGAAAAGAAACATTAAGCTGTTGGATTGTGCAGGTTCATGGAAGATTTTATCTTTGTAATCATGCAGAAACTTGAACATAACCTAGCCAACACAATTCCAAGTACATTTTGGTTGCAATTTCCCAATTTTGTCCAAAGGATAAACTCTACTCCCTTGATTCTTATATTGGCAGCATCATCCTTTCCCCACAGAAAATTTCCAAGTTCCCCTTGTATTATGTGGATCTATACACTGCACAGGCTAAGGCAGATTTAGGTTTATGCTCACAGCATAACCAGTTGTTTCTGTTCAGGAAGCAGGCCCATAGCACAAGAAAGCTCTAAGAGAGTTGAAGACAAGGGAAATCAAGTAACAGTGTTTAGGTGAAACCACACTTCAATTTAAAAAGCATGTAGGAAGGGAAGACGAAGGGTCACATAATTAGAGATCCTGGGAAGAGATGAGTTATAGTAAGAAATGGCAATGAATCTTGGATTTCAATGCAGTTATGGAGAAATACACATTCTGTACATTATGGGAAACAGCAGCGCCTGTATACATTATAGTGGGAGCAGATCCACTGTATTTTATAATGAATAGCAGTCAATTGTTATATTTTCAAAATTAATTCCAAGAAAGCAAAATCAATGCAATACAGCGAGGGATCAACAGCAGTAGAGAATCAAACTAGTCAGCAGATTCTGCTGTTTGACATCCTGGTAACAGCATAACTCAGTTTCAGAAGAGATGAAAGTAGAACTTGAGTGCGTCAGGGTTCTAGATCGAGCATTTAACAATCTCATGCCACATTCTTGTATTTATTAGTTTAAAACAGGTTAACACCCATGTAAAAATAACGCAGACAGGGCTGCATTAAATGGTCCTACATGAGCTTTGCTGGTCAGACATTCTATCCTAAAAATTAGAGTAACCTTGGCAAGAAAAGCAACTGAAAGATTGACTGCAATTTGGAAGGATAGAGCCATATCTTTCAGAACAAAGAAAGCACCACTGGATGTTAGGTTTTGACAACTTGTTCTCCAAGGGTATAATGCATGGGCATTGAAAACGGACAGAAAAATGAACTTTGGAGTGCAAGCATAAAGAAAAATCCTCAATGTTCCATGGATCACAAAGTACTGAATGAGTACTTGAAGGGTTAATGAACAGTTTCTTTTTCGGTCTTCTGCAAGTTTCACTCGTGCAGAAACACATCACCATGTTTAAGACCAAACGACCAAATCACCCAGGTAGAATTTCTGTTTGTGTGCTCTGTCCCCTTCAAAACACAACACAGTTACCTGAGTTCAGATACATCTTTATGGGACCATAAGTCAAGGCTTTGGAACCCCAAGTGTCTGTTGGAGTTTCACCAACTAAACCATGTACCCTACCACTACGAAGCACTGGTAAGGTTGTCCAGTCAGGACCACACTGTCCGTTCGGATCATCCGTAGTCAAATAGGAAGAATCCTCTCTCCCAGTGACATGTCTGCCTCCCATGTTCTATTTGTCACCCTGGCTGGTTGGTCAATCATCAAGTTCTCAGGGATTCTGCAGATCTGTTTTACATAGAGGGTTAACTTATTTCCAAACTTTTAATGCCAAGAATGTCAAGTTAGAACCATGTCAAACATGGCTCAAACCTCACCATCTCCTGCCGTTTTTAAACTCCCAGCCATTTTGCCGCTCCCCCATGCTAACTGAAAACTAATTTTCTCAACTGCAGATTCAAACTCTTATCAGGATAAATTTTATGAATATGCACGCCACAAATGCATGTCAGAAAAAATTGTAGGCTACTTTCTACCCAACAGTTGTAATTTAAATGTTAAAAATTGTGAGTGTATGCAGGCAAGTTCCCAATCTGTGCTCCCATTGGGTGCGGCCCACGTCGGAAGTGCATGTTTGGAAAATTTAGGCTTTAGTGCTGATTCAGCTCAGTTGGGAGCACAATCACATCTAAGTTTGAAGCTTATAGGTTCAAGCACCACTCCAGGATTTCAGCATATAATCAAGACTGACACATGAGTCCAGCACTGAGGAACTAATACCATAAGGAAAAACTATTCCTAAATGCATTCTATGAAATAATATAACTATATGTTCACTATAATGTAGCCAGCTGTGTCAGCCTTAGCTTACTGGTAACACTCTTGCCTCTTGCCTCTTAAATTAAAAGGTTACACGTTCAAGTCACACTCCAACTCTAACACCCCAATGTAGTACTGAGTGAGTGTTGCACTGCCAGAGGTGGCATCTTTTGAATCAGATGATAAACCAAGGCCATGTCTGTATTCCCAGGTGGATGTAAAAGATCCCATGGAACTATTTGAAGAAGAACAGGGATGTTTTCAGGAGGACCCTGGCCAATATTTATCTCTCAACCAACCGCACTAAAACAACTTATCTGATCATTATCACATTTGTCATGCTAGGCCCCACATGCCCTGAATGAGGCACATTAATTTTGTCATTAATATTGATTTTAAACTGTTACTGGAGTAAGGGGAGGACTTGTTGAACAGATCGTCTGTCGCTGGAAGGGACGTTTGCATATTGACAGACGGTGTTTGCAAGGACAAAGCAGCCATTCCCTGACATTCAACCCACAATGGACTTTTGATCACCAGACGTTGATCTGGGGAGCTCGCATTCCAGGTTGACTGCTAAGATGGCTGAATACACAAACGGACATGGTCAAACCAGCTAGTCACATGACTAACCTGCTGGGCAACCTGAGTTTTTTGAATTTGTATGAACAGTTTGGGCAGAAAGCAGAATGCTCCTGAACTGAAATGATCTCTCCTGGCTGGCTCGCCACAGCCTCTCCTGTCTGCCTGCTCTCATCTCTTTCTCACAAGCCTCTGAGTCTACTGAAGTCATATGAACCCCAAGAGAGAAAAGTCTCCTACAGTGAACAAGGTTTAAGAAGAATGCTGGGCCCCAATGAAACGCAAGATCTACCTACAATCAAGGACTCTACAGTGAGCTTGAATAACCATAACAACAACTCTTCAGATATTGCCTCAAATTTTTCCACTTTATTTTTCTTCTGCTCTTTTCGGTCTCTATTTGCATGTGTGTATCGCGTATGCATGCTAGTGTGGGGCGTGGCATGTATCCGTAGGCGTTACCCGAATTAGAGTTTAAGTTCAAGTTTAATAAATTTCAACTTTTCTTCTTTAAGCCTAAGAAAGCCTGTTTGTGCTGGTTTCTTTGCCTTATTCTTGGAAAGTGGTGAACAAGCCTTCACCAAGGGGCAGTTAAAAACACGGTGTATTTAAAATTAAACCCTGTTAAGGTAAGACCAGGGTGAAGGCTGAAAGGGAACCCTAGACCTCTCTCACCTGGTCGTAACACATCGCTGTTAGTGGGAACTGCAAATTAGCTGCTGTGTTTCCTCTACATTACAACAGGGACTACATTTCAAAAGTACTTCATTGGCTGTAAAGTGTCTTGGCACTGTTGTGTGATTGCCTTGAAGAATAATGTCGCTTTAAGATCTTAGTGTGCTAATGAGCCAAGTACCCAGATGCAGTCATGTGACTACGAGTCTGAGTCACTCTAACTGTAACACTCTATCTATGACTATGACTTAGAGACAGATCCTGTAAATAGTTAGCTCTGTACTGTGTATAATAGTTTAGCTGTAAATAAATCTGTTTGAGATCTTCAACCAACTGAACTCTACACATCTCATTTATGTTGCATCAAATAACATAAAAGGAACTAATTACTGGAACATCTTTAGGTCATAAATATTGTTATATAATTCCAAGTCTTTATGACAGACTGTGCATAATAAATATGCTAGTTTCTATTCTTTACTGTTGTAAGAATATTTTAAGAGTGACTGATGCACAAAGTGAGGGAAGGAGTCCCTTACCAATCTCTTTTTATTAAATATTCTTAATATTCTCCTCATTTCTCACCTCCTCTCCCACAGGCACTAACTTATTTTGGGACACGGGTCCAAAGGCCTTGCTGATAATTTGCATCCACCTCAACAAGTTTCCTTTCTATGTGTGACCAGCCTGGATTCAGGGCTATGGAGCAAGGATGTCATTGCTGAATGTGACCTACAGAAATATAAATCAAATTGCCAGCAGAATTACAACCAAGACACAAAAAAAGGGGGGAAAAAGCTCCTGCTTCATTAAAACACAATGTCAATATTACAAATTGCTGTGGTGAGGCTGTCTAATGAGGTGCCAGGAGTTACAGATTGTTGCAGTCTGCCTTGCAGTTATTAAAAGACTCAATTTCCATAAATGTAATGAAAAATTCTGAACAGCCTGTTTTGAAATTGGCTGTCATTATACTAATAAAAAAAAACCTGATAGCACGCCAGGCTGTACAGATGCAGTTGGAGTTGGCTGATGGACTGTTCAAACCATGTTCATATCAAGTCATTTGTGTGTGAGAGTTTATTCATATGTTTATTTAATACAGAACTATTTCAGACTGAACTGCTTCTGTCTCTCTCTGGGCTAGAAACCATTTAGATTGTGTGTTCTGTGTTTTGTACTTCCCCCAACTTTAAAAAGCCTCGATTGTGAATTTTTTTCTCTTGAAGAGGCCCTTTTTAATATTGATATTGTGGCCTGAATAACTATGTTCATACCAGCGTAGGGCACAGTTAATAGAATCGACTTTTATTATTCAATATGTCTCATTTACATAATTTAATCAGTTTGAAAGACTATATAACAGTGTCCAGAAATAGATCAGACAAACTGCTCAAACACTATCTTTTTATTAATCGGCCACAGGCTAATTCCAATTTCCATCCGTGTGACTCAGAACTGACACTTGAGCCTGGTAGTGAATGTGGCTGCTACTTATTAAACAAATGCTTACCGCATCCATGTGTCAATCCTCTGTCTCCTATGTTTCTGGGCAAGGTGCAGGGGCACTGATGTATTTATTTTGAATAAGGTGCTGTATGTCCAGCAGCTACTATCACCAGCCGCAATATCTGGGCTTTTAAATATTACAAGACTACAAATCTATTTGTAAATCAGCAGATTGGCATGGGGATGGTTGCTAGGTTGAAGGCCTTGAAACCTTGTTACCAACAAGGCTCTGTTTCTGTTTGAGATAGTGATACCAACTCTCCAGGATTGTCCTGGAGTGGCGGCACGTGCAGAAAATGGCGGCTGCCCTGCCAGGACCCGCACTGCTGCGATTCTGTGGCGGGCGGCCACTTAGCATATTCACAGCGGCCACCTCCCCCACCAACCCCCCCCCCCAATCACATGACAGGGGTGACATTGGTGTTGCCGTTCACAGCATCACCTGATGCAGGAGCAGGTGCTGCCGCCATTTTTAAAAAGCTGCCGCCCCTGCAGGCAGTTCAACAAATTGCAGGGTTGACCCCTTCCCCACTCGGTGGCGCCAGCTTTCCCTGGACGGGAAAATGAAGGTGCGTGAATGCCACATGTGGCGCTAAAGATCGGTAACTGTAGGTAAGCTCGTTCTGGGTTACATTTAAATTAATGCAAATATCTCATTAGCATATGGAAAGCAGGGTCCTGTCACAGAGTGGTGGAGGAGCTGCCATGGAGCTTCCCCGCCACCAGGAAGATCAGGCCCGGCAATCCAGGTGTTGGTTTCCGTGGCAGCCACTGCCGCTCTGATTCTCTGCCCCCCACACCTCCCACCCCCTGCTACGGAACCCGTCATTGGGCTGGGAACAAAATCCAGCCTCAGGAATTGAAGATTAATCTCCAGAACACTGCTACAAACAACCCAGCATAAGAATCAGCGAGACATTAAACAAAATTGTGTTCCTTTCATTTTCATTGTATACTTTTGTTTATTAGTTGTAAAAATATTGGAGTTGTGGCAGGAAAAGGCTGTTTCACCAATAGTCAAGAGTAGTCCAATTGTGTCACAAAGATTCTGTCCCCTTTCCAATTGGTGTGGGAAGGCAGTGTGCCTGGAGGATGGGGGAATGTATGGGTGGCGTGGTTTGAGGTGAGGTGATCATGAGATGAATCCTCCAGGAATACATCCAACCAGAGTTGGCGACTTTAATTTGAGAGTAATTTCCTGTTCCAATACCTTGGGCGTGAAATTCAGATCCACAGCACTATGGAAGTGGAACACCCTCCTGGGGGTTTGCATTGCACTGCCCGCGTGGCGTACCATGTTGAGAAGGGAGCTCATGTGGGCACTAGCCCTACTGGCTGGTGAGACATCCAGCTTCCATTGGATGAATTCGCTTGTCACTCACCAAAGATCAGGTGTTCAGCAACAAGAGGGGCCCAGCACTGGTGTTATTTAAAGGGCCAGGCACCCTTCTTGCAGGTAAGGTAATTTTGAATAGTTTCTGCTATTGCAATCTCTCTGGAAGTAATCTGGAGTGTTTTGGGAAGTGTTCTGGTAGTTTGCTGGATTTGGTAGGGAGTGTTGCTGCATCCTCACAGGGAGGGCAGACGGTTTGGAAACCTGTCACACAAAGGCTGCAACAGATATGCGAGCCAATGTTGCAGTGCCTCTGGGTCTGCAACACGTTCTCCTGTATGCTGCCCCATCAAAGTCCTCATCTGACTCTCCTGTAGCGAAATTTGTCTGCGACCTCGCCCTCCACTGAGCAAGCAAATGAACCATTCTTACCCCCTGGCCTGGCTGTAGCCCACTCAAATAAAAACAAGAAATGCTGAAACCACTCAGCAGGTCTGGCAGCATCTGTGGAAAGAGAAGCAGAGTTAACGTTTCGGGTCAGTGACCCTTCTTCGGAACCCAACTCATACCTGGTGACTCACAACATGCTGATCCCAGCTCTATTACTAGCCTCTAAGGTAAGTGCAGTGCCAGTATCTGAGCTGGTGACTATGAGTGTCGGAATCACATGATGGGGCCTCTTCATCGGTGCTGTGCTTGTTGCTGTCTCTCCTCCTCCTGGGGGAGCTGTGTTTGGGCATGTGGCAGTTCTTGTGTGTCTGAAAGTAGAAAATCAGAAGGGGAAGGTTGGGGTGGGGGTAGGGGGTTGGGGTGGAGAGCAAGAGGTCCAGGGTCACACCATCAGCAGCTTGCTTATCCTGCCAGATAACAGAATGAGGGTGCGCTGGCAGTTGGAAGGGGAATAGGGCAGGAACATATCATCATCCTCAATGTTCTCAGCAAGGCCGGAAGCCACAGGCCCCCTCAGCCTATGATGCAGAGAGCCATCTCCTCACTAGGACTCAGCAGATGCAGAGATCCTTATCCCCTGCTGATTCTGCTCTGCTCCCTTCTATTCTGTGCCACCTTGTCCTGCAAGAGAGAGGGCAGAATGTCAGTGATTGTGTTGCACTGTGTTCGGTTAATGGCTTGGAGAGATACTAGCTTCAGTTGCAGATGTGTTAGTATTCAAGCACACACAACCACAAGAAAACCTGTATTGAAATCTTGCTCCTTTTGATTGGGAACAATTTGGCTTCCCACTTCCAATTTCTTTCATTTGTCTGTGGGTAAAATCTAGGATGGTAACCCCCAAATTTCTGTTACGACCAGGTGAGAAAGGGGTCTAGGGTTCCCTCTCAGCCTTCACCTGTTCTAACTGTAACAGGGTTTAATTTTAAACACACCGTGTTTTTAGCTCCCCCTTGGTGAATCCTTGTCCATTAACTTCCAATTATAAGGCAAAGAAACTGGCCAAACAGGTTTTCTTAGGTTTAAAGAAAAAAGGTTGAACTTTATTAAACTTAAACTCTAAGTCGGTTAACGCCTACGGATACGTGACCTGCCCATGCTAGCATGCATACGTGATACACACATGCAGATCGAGACAGAAAAGAGTACAAGAAATAAAGAGGAAAAGTTTGAGGTAATATCTGAAGACGGTTTTGATTACTGTTCTTTGAGCTCGCTGTAGTGTCCTTGATTGTAGGATTGCTTGTTGTTGGGGCCCAGTATTCTTCTTAAATCTTGTTCGATGTACGAGAGTTTTCTCTCTTGAAGTTCATGTGTCCTCAGTGGGTCCAGAGGCTTATGGGAAAGAGATGGGAGCAGACAGGAGAGGTCTTCTCACTCTAGAAGCAAACAGTTCAGAAACTCTGTGGCTAGTTCAAAAAACCCTGGGCCAGCCAGTTAGTCATGTGACCAGCTGGCTTAACCAGTCCTGGCTTTTGTGGATTGTAACACCTTAGCAGTCTCTGGAATGCTCTTTCTTACACCTTCAATGTCTGATGATCAAAATTCATTGTGGGTTGAATATGTCAGGGAATGTTACTCTTGTCTCCACAGGCACTGTCTGTTAGTATGCAAATGTTTTTCAGCTAGGTGTCTGGCCGCCCTTGTAATGGGCCTTCTCCTCTTCCCAGCAAGTTTAAAATCAACGTTCATATGACAAAATTAATATGCCCCATTCTTGGCAGGTGGGGTCTGCATGACAGAGTAAATAACTATATGCTTTTTTCCCAAATTTTTTGTAGGAGGGCAGTTCCACTTTATGTTTGGCTCCTCAACACCTAACAAGTCATAGATTTGAATAGGTCAAAATAATCTGGTTTGCTTCAAAGTTTCGTTATTGGAATAAGTTTAAATTCACACACAAGGAGCAATAAGGAAAGTCTGGGAGAATGGAGACAACTAAAAGAAGAGACATTTTCAAATAGATTAACAGTTCTAAGAATGCATCAACAATAAAAGCTCATTCCAAAACAGAGCATAATCAATCTCAGATTCATCCAGAAAAGATAGCCATACTGAGCATGCTCATTATACTACATCACATGGGGTCTGCAGCTGCCTTGACTTGGTAACCACTCTGCAGGATTTGCAGGTTGCTGAAGGTGGAGCTGCTGACTTAAAGCCACTCGAGTTATTGATTGCATTAGTTTGAAAGCTTTAGTTGTGACCAAACCTTTATTTATTCTGATAATGATTATAATTAGACTTTGATTTTTGTTTAGTTAACAGTTTCCAATGATCTGTAGTTATGCTTCTGCTTTGTAACTATCACTCTTCCTCTGTCTAACCGCCAGAGAAACAGCACCAGCTGATTAAGTTTACGTGATCTATTTACTTCCAAATATAACACATCCTATACCTATCATTTTGTGAATTATGGCCACTTAATGCATCCTATAAATTTTAAATAATCAATTCCTCTTTATAGTGGTCAGGAATCTGCAATAAAGATGGCGCTAATCAGGTATTTGACATTCAGCTAAGACTAATTGATCTTAGAAATGCTACACAGGGGTCATTTCCTCCCAGACCAGCACGTTTATTTATTTGACCCCACCTTCCCATTCACCCCTCCCCCCTCATTCGCCCCCACCCCCCCTTGCCATTTTCTGGCCCTTCCTCTTTATGGTACAAAGGTGCTAAGGGCCACTGGCATAAGAGGAACTGTCCTCATACAAAAACATTGGAAAAAATAGATTGAAAGAGTAAGTGATTTGCTATGACCTGATTGTTTGGAGGAACAGAAAGGATCTTTCAACTAAGAGAAAACCATTTGACCCTTTGAGTTTGTTCCGTGTGATGGATCAACACTGCAGGTACCTCCCATCTGCTGGTAACCCTTCACTTTACTCAAGTTTATTGTGCCTAGCCCTATATTTAAGTTTGTACCTCTCTGCACTGTTTTGCAAGAGAAGTGTGTTAGTTTCCTTTTTGAAGAAGCCCAAAGGGAGACAATGTTGAATTGTTGGCTGCTCATTTCTCACCTGAAGATGGCTGACAGTTGATAGTTCGAAGGAGACGTTGCAGAACCGATGGACCAAATGACCTCCTTCTGTGCTGTACTATTCTAACATTATATGATAATCAGGGGGAGGAGCCAGCTACCTTCTGATGAAAGATCACCAAGCTGAAGCATTAACTCTGTTTCTCTCTCCACAGATGTTGCCAGACTTGCTCAGTATTCCCAGCATTTCCTGTGAATGAGATACGTCAACTGCTGCAGCTCAAAGCAAGGCATGGACAACCCTGCTTATGGCTGCTAAGCTTTGAATTTGTCTGCAAAAGGTTCCTTTTAGGCTACATCAGGTGACGTAAGCAACATATATATTGTATCAACTTATAGGACCTCAATAACAATTTCCAGGTTTAAATGGGGAGTGTGCACTGCGCAAGTTCTTCATTCGATGGCTAAGCTTGCTGTCCTTGTTTAACTATCATATAAAAAAAAGAAACTGGCATTGTGATGGGTAATGGTAAGTATATATGATTATCAGGAGTTCACTACCGCCAGCTGTTGGCATGGGCATGAAGGAGGAAATGGACTCCTTTTGTGCAGTAAATTCTGTGGCTGTAACATTATGTAGCTTGGCAGCACTAACTGCTCATAATTTGGAACAACTTGCTACTAAATTGACAAACTCAATTAGAGCATAAATGTCGGCCTGATGTAGGAAATGGAAATGTGGTGCCAGACTGTGCTGGCAATGTTGGATTCAGAGTAGAGGCAGCTTGACTGCATATTTGATCCATATTATACCTGCATGTCAGCTTCATGTAGACACTCAGTGAGAAAATGTTCCATTCCCCACACTAACATCTCTTACCTTTATGAGTTGAAAAATTAACTCCTGTCAAAAAAGTAGCAAAATATTAAAAGTAATTTAGCAACAGAAATAAAATGATCTCTGGGTACAAAAGAAATCATTGGGAAGTGTAGCCTGGGATCACTGCTCTGGCTATGGGAAGACCAGGGCTGAACGCATTCATAAATTAGACTGATTCCACAATTGGGCACTGCCAGTGAGGAACAGTGTTTACAGGGACTGCTGATTGGGGAATCACAGGTCCCCAGCCCCTGATTGTGCATTCATTAACTTTAATTCATGGAAGGTTAGATGTTGTGAGTCTGTGCTCTCTTCCAAACACTGGCTCCACCTCAGGATCGCCCGTTCAGGAAATTGGCCCCAGTATTCTTCTGTCCCCTATTTTAAAAGATCTATCAACTCATTCAGTCACTATTGTCAATAACACACTTAAGTGAGAATAAGCGAACCTTATTACATGTAATGACCTGATTTTACAGCATGGAAACAGGCCATTTGGCCCAACTGGTCCATGCCAGTGTTTATGCTCAGTACGAGCCTCCTCCCACCCTTCATTATCAAATTAGCATGGGGATGAGGAAATGGCAGAGACATTGAATGAATATTTTGTGTCCGTCTTCACAGTCAAGGACACAAGTTACGCACCAGAAATAGAGGGTAACCTAGGAGCTAATAAGCGTGAGGAAATCAAAGTAATTAATATCAGCAGAGAAAAAGTGCCGAAGAAACTCCAGGGACTAAAATTCGACAAATCCCCAGGACTGATAGCCTACACCCTAGGGTTCTAAAAGACATAACTGCAAAGATACTGGATGCGCTAGCTATGATTTTCCAAAATTCCCTAGATTCTAGAATGGTCCCAGCAGATCGGAAGTTAGCAAATGTAACACCGCTATTCAAGAAAGGAGGGAGAGTGAAAACGGGGAACTACCGGCCAGTTAGCCTGCCATCAGTTGTCAGGAAAATGCAGGAATCTATTATCAAGGAAGTCTTAACAATGCTATTAGAAAAGCATAGTATGATTAGAACAAGTCAACATGGTTTTATGAAAAGGAAATCCTGTTTGACAAATTTATTAGAATTTTTTGAGGATGTAACTAGCAGGGTATACTTGGATTTCCAACAGACATTCGATAAGGTGCCACACAAAAGGTTAATACACAAGATAAGGGCTCATGGAGTTGGGGTGATATACTAGTATGGATTGATTAATGGACAGGAAGCAGAGAATAGGGATAAATGGGGCATTTTCAAGTTGGCAAGCTGTATCTGATGGAGTTCCGCAATGATCAGGGGCCTCAGCTATTTACAATCTATATGAATGACTTAGATGAAGAGACAGAGAGTCATGTATCTAAGTTTGCTGATATTACAAAGCTAGGTAGGAATTCAAGCTGTGAGGGCACAAAGAGACTGCAAAGAGATATAGACAGGCAACAAGGTGGCAGATGGAGTATAATGTGGGGAAGTGCGAAGTTATTTACTTTGGTCTTAAGAATAGAAAAACAGAATATTATTAAAAGGCGTGAAACCTGTAAATGTTGATGTTCAGAAAGACTTAGGTGTACTCGTACAAGGAAGACAAAATGTTAGCACGAAGGTACAGCAAGCAATTAGGAAGGCAAATGGCATGTTGGCCTTTATTGCAAGGGGATTAGAAACATAGAAAAATAGGAGCAAGAGTAGGCCATTCAGCCCTTCGGGTCTGCTCCACCATTTAAAAAAGATCATGGCTGATCATCTAATTCAGTACCCTGTTCCCGCTTTCTCCCCATATCCCTTGATCCCTTTGGCATTAAGACATATATCAATCTCCTTCTTGATGACATTTAATGACATGGCCTCCAATGCCTTCTGCAGTAGAGAATTCCACAGGTTCGCCTCATCTTGGTTCTAAATGACATACCCCGTATCCTGAGACTGTGACCCCTGGTTCTGGACTTCCCAGCCATCGGGAACATTCTCCCTGTATCTAGCCTGTCTAGTCCTGTTAGAATTTTATAGGTTTCTATGAGATCTACTCTCATTCTTCTAAACTCTAGTGAATATGGGCCTAGTCAACCCAATCGCTCCTCATATGTCAATCCTGCCATCCCAGGAATCAGCCTATTAAATCTTCTTTGCACTCCCTCCCTGGCAAGAACATCCTTCCTCAGAAAAGGAGACCAATACTGCACACAATACTCCAGATATGGTCTCACCAAGGCCCTGTATAACTGCAGTAAGACATCCTTACTCCTGGACTCAAATTCTCTTGCAATGAAGGCCAACATATCATTCGCCTTCCTAATTGCTTGCTCCACCTGAATGCTTGCTTTCAGTGACTGGTGTACAAGGACACCCAGGTCTCGTTGCACCTCCCCCGTTCTTAATCTATCACCATTCAGATAATAATCTGCCTTTCTGTTTTTACAACCAAAGTGGATAACCCACAGAGTAGGCATAAATGGGTCATTTTCTGGTTGGCAAGATGTAACGTGTGGTGTGCCACAGAGATCTGTGCTGGGGCCTCAACTTTTTACAATTTATATAAATGACTTAGATGAAGGGACCAAAGGTATCGTTGCTAAATTTGCTGATGACACAAAGATTGGTAGGAAAATAACTTGTGAAGAGGACATAAGGGATAAAGATAGGTTAAGTGAGTGGGCCTAGACCTGGCAAATTGAGTATAATGTGGGAAAGTATGAAATTGTCCACTTTGGCAGGAAGAATAAAAAAGAAGCATATTATCTAAATGGTGAGAGATTGCAGAGCTCTGAGATGCAGAGGGATCTGGGTGCCCTAGTGCATGAATCGCAAAGGGTTAGTATGCAGGTACAGCATGTAATTAGAAAAGCTAATAGAATGTTATCGTTTATCGCGGGGGGAATTGAATGCAAAAGTAGGCAGGTTATGCTTCAGCTATACAGGGCATTGGTGAGACCACATCTGGAGTACTGTGTACAGTACTAGTCTCCTTATTTAAGGAAGGATGTAAATGTATTGGAGGCAGTACAGAGAAGGTTTACTAGACTAATATCTGGAATGGGTGGGCCGTCTTATGAGGAAAGGGTGGACAGGCTAGGCTTGTATTTGCTGGAATTTAGAAGCGTAACAGGTTACTTGATTGAAACATATAAGATCCTGAGGGGTCTTAACAGGGTGGATGTGGAAAGGATGTTTCCTCTTGTGGGAGAATCTAGAACTAGGGGTCACTATTGAAAAATAAGGGGTCGCCCATTTGAGACAGAGATGAGGAGAAATTTTTTCTCTCAGAGGGTTGTGAGTCTTTGGAATTCTCTTCCTCAAAAGGCGGTGGAAGCAGAGTCTTTGAATATTTTTAAGGCAGAGGTAAATAGATTCTTGAAAAGCAAGGGGGTGGAAGATTATTGGAAGTAGATGGAAATGTGGAGTAATCAGTTCAGCCATGAACTTATTGAATGGCAGAGCAGGTTTAAGGGGCCGAGTGTCCTACTCCTGCTCCTAATTCGTATGTTCTCATGTAATTTTGGTCTCCATATCTAAGGAAGGATATACTTGCATTGGAGGCGGTACAGCAAAGATTCACTAGATTGGTCCCTGGGATGAGGGGGTTGTCCTATGAAGAAAGGCTGAGTAAATTGGGTCTATATTCTCTGGAGTTTAGAAGAATGAGAGGTGATCTCATTGAAACATTCAAGATTATGAAGGGACTTGGTAGGATAGATTCTGACAGGTTGTTTCCCCTGGCTGGGAATCTCAAACAAGAGGGCACACTTTCAGGATAAAGGGCTGATCATTTAGGACTGAATGAGGCGAAATTTCTTCACTCATAGGGTTGTGAATCTTTGGAATGCTATACCCCAGAGGATTGTGGATGCTCCAACATTGAATATATTTAAATCTGAGATAAACAGATTTTTGGTCTGTCAGGGAATCAAGGGATATGGGGAATGGGCGGGAAAGTGAAGTTGAGGCTGAGGATCAGTTATGATCGTATTGAAAGGCGGAGCAGATTCGACAGTATACACTTGTTCCTATTTCTTATGCTTCTGTTCTCTTCATCTAACCCTTTCAGCACTCTTGTACTTATCCAGCTTCCCCTTAAATACATCTATACTCTTCACCTCAACTACTCTTTGTGATAGTGAATTCCGCAGTCTAACCATTCCTCAGGTTAAGAAGTTTCTCCTGAATTCCCTACTGGACTTATTGGTGACTATGGTTATATTTATGGCCCCTAATTTTGGTTTAGCCCACAACCAGAAACATCTCTATGTCTACACTATCAAATCCTTTCATAATCTTCAAAACTTCTTTCAGGTCAGCCCCCAGTTTTCTCCTTTCTAGAGAAAAGAGTCCCAGTTCAGTCTTTCCTGATGGGTATAACCTCTCAGTTCTGCTATGATTCTTGTGAACTTGTTTTCACTTTCTCCAATGCCTCTATGTCTTTTGTAATATGAAGATCAGAACTGTGCACAGTGCTCCAAGTTTGGTCTAATCACAGTTTAACATAACATTTCTGCTTTTCAATTCAATCCCTCTAGAAATAATGCCTAAGTGCCCCATCCTACTCTCTCACCAACTTTCCCAACCAGCGTACCTGCTGGGGGCTCATCTTGTTAATCTCCTTACTGCCTAACTCACCTCTCCCAGAGCTGACCTTGTGGACTCTCTCTGTGAATCAGCTCTTACTACCCCTCTCCAAATCTCCCTCCAAAATATCTGTTCACTTGCGAACAAAGCCCTTGCCTTCCATGAGATCAATGTGGATGACTGCACCAACATCATGGCCTTGATAGAAACCAGGTTGTGCGGCAATGAGACTTTCTCTCTAAATGAAGCCTCTCCACCTGACTATACGTTCCACCACTTGCCTCTCCTGGACATTCCGTCTGGCTTTGATCACCGAGTCATTACATTGTTTGTCCTCCTACTCCCCTCTAGCACTTAGTGCTTTCAATATCTCACCTTGGGAAATGGCTGTTCCCGATGTCAGCAACTGTCAGCTGTGAAACTGAATTGTGATCTTTTTTAAAAGCCGGTCTGACAAAGGGAAATTTCTCATCTCCACTCACGGACCCCTGGTGAGGATGACGAACAGCCTGGGTACAGTTTACACCTGTGAGCCAGATGGAAAAGTTTGGCAGGCCGGATCCTGGCCCACGGGCCCTATATTGGACAACCCTGGCCTAGATGATCCCCTATGCTTACTTCTCTTAGCTGCTCTGGTTCATTTCCCATTACTAGATCCTGCATTAATTCCTCTCTTGTTGGGTTTCATAAGCACTGCATAAGAATGGAGTCCAAAACACACTGTAAAAACTTTTTTCCATTTTCCCCATTAACTATCTCCCCTTGAAAGTTTATGTGGGGGCAGTTGAAAACTCCCATTATTATTCTATGGGGTCATTTTGGCCAAAGGGTGAAAAGAAGTGCTAAATGTGTACAGTGCTAATAAGACTGGAACATAAGAACATAAGAAATAAGAGCAAGAATAAGCCTTTCTGCCATTTGAGCTTGTTCTGCCATTCAATAAAGTCATGGCTGATCTTCCACCTCAATTCCACCTTCCCTTAATTTCTTACTATCCAAAATCTGTCAATCTTTTCTTGAATACACTCAATGAGTAAGTATCCACTGCCCTCTGGGGTACAGAATTCCTAAGGTTCACAGCCCTCTGAATGAAAACATTTCTCATCTCAGTGCTAAATACCCCTTATCCTGAGACTGTGACCCTGCATTCCTGGCACCACAGCCAGAGGAAACATCCTCCCAGCATTTACACCATAAAGCCCTTAAGAATTTTATATGCCTCAATGAGATAATCTCTCATTTTTCTAAACTCTAGGAAATTTGGGCAAGTCTACACATTCTCGCCTCTTAGGACAATTCCAAAACCCAGGAATCAGTCTGGTGAACCTCTGTTGCACTCCCTCGAAGGCAAGTATATCCTTCCTTAGGTAAGGAGACAAAAACTGTTTATAGTACTCCAGGTGTGTTCTCACCAAGGTTTTGTATAATTGTAAGACCTCTTTACTCATATACTCCAATCATTTTGTAGTAAGGGCTAATACATTCTTTGTTTTCCTAATTGCTTGCTCCATTTACACATTAAATTTCTGTGATTCATGTACAATAATACCCAGGTCCCTCGGAATATCAGCATTTCCCAATCTCTCACCATTTAAAAAATATTCTGCTTCCCTATTTTTACTACCGAAGTGGATAACTTCTCATTTCTCCACATTAAATTCCATCTGCTGCACTCTTGCCCACTTACTTAATCTGTCTATCTTCCTTTGCAGTCTCTTTGCATCCTCCTCATTTCCCATTTAACTTTATACCTTCAACAAACTTAGATACATTTCACTTGGTCCCCTCATCTAAGTTATTGATATAGATTGTAAATAACTGATACCCAAGTACTGATCCTTGCGGTACCCCACTACTTACAACCTACCAAACTGAAAATGACATGTTTATTCCTACTCTCTGTTTTCTATTTGTCATGCCAACGAGCTATGTTGAATGATTTTTTTTAATCCACTGGCTGGAGACCTGAATTTATTTATTTTTTAAAAGAAATTACAAAGCAACAGATAAAAGGTGACTTTGTTAGCAGATTAAGATGGCCAACTTATTTGCAACACTGTATCCTACAGTGCAAGGCCTGTGAGGTGGAGACAAATGTCTGCTCATCCCAGCAAGAACCAAGACCTGGGAAGTTTAGGGGAATTGCCTAATCCCATTAGCAAGGCATCAAGACTATCACTTGAACAATGGGACCCTGGTTGTGAGAAAGGAATCCCCAGACATGGGATGTTTTAGCTTCAAGAAGAAATACACTGCTAACTACCATCTTGAATCACTGGGTGACTGTTATGTGACAAGCCCCCCATCTGTGTGTTTTTAAGCTGGTATTTCTCTGCAGCAGGCTGACAAGCATCTGGACTCTGACAAGTGAGACCCAAGTGGGGTCTCTCCTCACTCTCTCTCTCTCTCCAATCCACCTTGCAAGCTTCAAACCCTACCTGCTGGCCATAACCACCTAGGCATATCACTGCTGCAGACAGAGATCCCTTGAAAGGAAATCATCCCATCGCTGTCTCCAGAAGAATCAGCAAATCAGCTGTCCACATCTTCGAACCGGAAGCCTCAGGACCACCAAATTCAGCCTGAAGCCAGCCAAGTCACCAACCTCCACAGACCTCTGGACTCTAATTCCACCAATCTATCCTTCCCCACTCTGTAAACTATTTGTGTGTGTGGGTCAACTTCAAGTGTGTGCATGTGTGTGAAAGTTGGAGCATAGTTTATTATTTTTCTTAGATTGGTTTAAGTACACTGAAGCTAACTTCTTTCTTTGTTAAACTCAAGAAAATCTGTTTAATTCGTTCTTTTTATGATCATAGCACATAAATAATGAAATGCTCACTGAATTAGCAAGTACATTCACTTTAAAAAGAATTAAACCTGTTGTGGTCAAACAAGGAGAGGGAAAAGAGGGAAGCCCTTCGAACCCTCCTCACTTGACTGTAACATGTCCTTTAACCAATCCTCAATCCATGTTATCAAATTTCCTCCAAACTCATGAGCCCTAATTTTGTGCAATCTCTTGTGTGGCATCTTATCAAATGCTTTTGAAAATCCAAATGCACTACATACACTGGTTTCCCCTTACCTACCCTGCTAGTTATAACCCCAAAAAACTCTGAACAGTTTTGTCAAGCACAATTTCCCTTTCATAAATCAATGTTGACTCTGCACAATCATATTATGACATTCTAAGTGCCCTGTTACCACGTCCCTAATAATAGGATCTAGCATTTTACCTACTACTGATGTTAGGCTAACTTCCCTATTTTCTCTCTCTCTCCATTCTTGAATAGCGGGGTTACATTTGCTACCTTCCAAACTGTGGGGACCATTCTAAAATCTCGGTAATTCTGGAAGAACAAAACCAATGCATCCACTATTTGTATAGCCACCTCTTTTAAAACCCTAGGATGATGGCTGTGAGGTCCAGGGGATTTGCCAACTTTTAGTCACAGTTTGAAAGTTTGGATTTAGCACACAATTTTGGTCCTAATTGAACTTACTTGGGGTGCTAAGAAATAACCTTGCCGGTGCAGCACTCAAATGCTGATTATACATAACTTTCATAGAGCAGAATATGTGGGTTCCTCACATTTGCTTCTATTGAAGGTGTGGAATGTGCTGGCTGGCATGCAACAGCAGGTTTCAAGAGGCTCAGAGACCGAGGGAGGGGGTGCACTGTTCTCAAACGTGGGGCTGGAGGAGGGATATCCTTTACCCACAGGAGGGAAGGAGTCCACCTCACCTTCCTCTCCCTCTCTGCTGCAGCAGTTGGTGTTGCACTGCCTGACGTTAGGTCCTCCTCCCATTCCTCCTGCAGACCAAGGTGGACTCCTAGCAAGATGCCCATGACCAAGCACCTCCCTTCTCCTGGTACAGTAGCACAGCACTTACTCGTTAAGGTGCAATCCTCAGCGAACTTGTAGAATAAATGTTGCTCAAGTGTTACTGAAGTTTTTTTTTGTTCATTCATGAGATGTGAGCGTCACTGGCAAGGTCAGATTTGTTGCCTATCCCTTGAGAAGGCAGTGGTGAGCCACCTTCATGAACTGCTGCAGTCCATGGGAATGACTGAGTGGCTTACTAGGACATTTCAGAGGGCAGTTAAGAATCAACCACATTGCTGTGGATCTGGAGTCACACATAGGCCAGGCCAGGTAAGGATGGCAGATTTCCTTCCCTAAAAAGGATTAGTGAAACAAACGGGTTTTTTTTAATGACCATACCAGCTTTTTATTCCAGATTAATTAATTAAATTTCACCAGCTGCTGTAGTGGAATTTGAACTCAAATCTGAAGCATTATTCCAGGTCTCTGGATTACTAGTCCAGTAGCAGTACCACTACACTACTGTTCACCTAAGTCTTGACAAAGTGTCGCAGATAGTTTCCTACATGTTTCAGAGGTCCTCCTCACAGTTCCAGCAGCAAGTGAGCATTGAAAAGTGAGTATCCCTTTAAGTAATGCGTGAAATCACCAACAACGCCATGTTTACTCTCAAGTGGCTGGTTACTTTTAGAATAGGTGCTAGGCCAAGCACTAGGCATGCCGTGCAGCCTCCTTAATGAGCACTAGCAAACAATTTAAGTGGGAATCACTTGCTTAACAGTTCTCCAGGTGGCTGTTGCTAGTGTTGACCTCAACTCCTTTACCAAGATGTTGTCTTATGTTAAATGCAGGCTAAACTGGCATTTCAGTTCAGGACCCCAACTTGGCTAAGTTGGAGGATCATTAACGCCTGACAGCACTGCTGAAAACCACCTCTGCTGACTTTTACTCATTTCATAGATTTGCTTACATATTTTTTCTTCCTCGTCTCTTCCACCATTAGGTGGTCTGTATAATAAACCTATTAACGTGATCAATCCTTTCTTATCCTTTGTCTCAATTCATATCGTTTTTGTTTCTATCTTAACATTAGTTATGTTCCTTTTTTCTACTGCCATTGTGTTTATCTCTAACTAGTACAGGTACCACCCCCACCTCCCCCCCTTCCTTTCTAAATATGCTATATCCTGCAATATTTAACTGCAAATCCTGTCCTTATTGCAGCCATGTTTCAGTTTTCCCTACTCCCTCTGGCTCCTCGCTACAAATCATTTCTTCCAGATGCTTATTTTGTTTTGGTTGCTGTGCACATTGCTGTACAGGCAATTTAATTTGTTTTTATGAATTTATCCTCAGCTATTTCACAGTCATTTTATACTGTTAGTATACGAAAACCAGGTTGTCAGCAAGCGTCGTGGTTGCACTCTCGCCTCTCAGTCAGAAGTTCTCGCCTCACTCCAAAGATTCAGCACAAAATCTAGGCTGAGTGAGTGCTGCTTTGCCAGTAGTACCGTCACTTTGAATGCAATATTAAAGCCAAGCCTCATTAGGTGAACTTAAGAGATCCCATGGCATTATTTTGAAGAGAGTAAGGGGTTCTCAAAGTATTCTGGTCAATATTTATCCATCAACCAACATCACCTCACCAGCCTCTGTATTCAATGGATCATTCTCTGCCATTTCTGCCACCTCCAGTGTGATGCCACCACCAAACACATCTTCCCCTCTGCTTTCAGCATTCCGAAGGGACCGTTCCCTCTGCGACACCCTGGTCCACTCTTCAGTCATCCCCAACACCTCCCTACTTTTCTATAGTACCTTTCCATGCAAGTGCAGGAGATGCCATACCTGCCTTTTTACCCCCTCCCTTCTCACCATCCAGGGCCCCAAACACTCCTTCCAAGTGAAACAACGATTTACCTCTACTGCCTTCAATATAGCATACTCTATTCACTCCTCACAATGTGGTCTCCTTTACACTGGGGAGACTAAACACAGACAGGGTGATCGCTTTGCAGAACACCTCTGTTCAGTCTGCAAGTGTGACGCCGAGCTTCCTGTCGCTTGTCATTTCAATTCTCCACCTTGCTCCCACTCTGAGCTTTCTGCCCTTGGCCTGCTACAGTGTTCCAGTGATGCTCAATGCAAACTCGAGGAACAGCACCTCATCTTTCAACTGGACATTTTATAGCCTTCCAGATTCAACATTGATTTCAATAATTTTAGATCATAACCTCTGCCCCCATTTTTTCTTTTCTCTTTTTTTTTGATGGTTCATTCCCCTCCTCTGCCCCACCCCTTTGTTTCTTTCTTAATCCTTTTACTTTGTGTTTAGACGGCTGCATTCCTGCCATTTACACCTCATCCAGACACATCTTTTGTTTCTTTACTTGTCCCATTACCACTCCCTTTGGCTTTGTACCATGAAACCTTTTGTCATTTAATCTCTCCTACCCACCACCCTATCACCTTCTCTTTTGTTCCTCTTCCCCACCCCACCTTTCATCTACTCAAACCTGTTACATATATAACTTTTGCGAGTTCTGATAAAAGGTCACACAGACATGAAACATTAACTCTGTTTTTCTCTCCACAGATGCTGCCTGACCTGCTGAGTACTTCCAGCAGTTTCTGTTTTTGTTTCACAAAAACTGATTATCTGGCCATTATCATATCACTGGTGGTGGGACATTGCTGGGAACACATTGGGCTGGATTTTAAGGAGCCCTCGATGTCGGGATCTGTGGTGGGGAGGGGCCTGAAGATGGCCCTGGATGAGGCCCACCACGAACCTTGATGCTGACAGGGACTGGCCTGATCCTCCCGCCAGCAGCGAGTCACCGTGGCGGCCTCCCTCCGTACCCCACCCCCACGCCGCTTGGCGACGGGAGCACAACCACCATATGCAAATAAAATAAATTAATAGATTTGCATGTACTTACAATTAATCTTAATATCCGCTGCAATCTTCAGCCCGGCGGCCGGTAGTCCTATGCTTCGGATCCCTGTCCGGGGAAACAAGGCACAACACTGTTGGGGAGTGGGAGGAAGTAAGTGTCTCAGTGAGGGGGGGTGGGGATGGGGTCGGGGTCAAATTAATGTCATGGGTGTAGGGGTTGGTGGGAAGGGTTGAAGTTTAAAGTTTGTGCAGTTGGGGGGTGGGGGAGGTCAGATGGTAAAGGTAAGGGGGGGAAGGCAAATAATTAATTGAATTGTTATTGGGGGGTGGGAGAGGGGCAAAAGAGATCTATTTATTTAATTTCAGTAAATCTTTCATAAATATTTAAATATGCAGGTAGGGTTAACAGCCCTTTAAAAATGGCGTCAGCACCTGTGCACAGGTAGCTGACGCCATTGCCGGGGACAGACAGCCCACCCCATCCATGTGATCGGGGTGGAAGGTGGGCAGCCTGCCCTGGCTATTTAAATGAGCTGCTGCGCTCGGATTAGCAGTGGCTCTTTGGCGGGTTGGCTGCCATTTTTTGTCACCCACCGCCAGGCTTATAAAATTCAGTTCATTGGCTGCCACATTTCCTATACTACAACAGCAACTACACTTCAAAAACAGTACTGAATTGGCTGTACAAGACTTTGGGATGCCTTGCGGCGCTATATAAATGCATGTCTTTCCTTCTTTAAAATGACACACCGAATCAGAGCCTTTTCTCATACTATGTACTGTGACGTTGTTGAGGATAATTGATTTTTTTGTATGATTTGATTTTCTTACATACAGTCAGTAAGGGCCAGTGAAATTGAATAATCTCTCCTAAAGCATCTGTGTTGAATTATAATTCAAACCAAATCATTTGCACAGTCCACTAACCCCAGCTATTGTACCATTTGAAATATCAGTATTGATTGGTTTAGTTCAATAAGGTAGTACACACAGCATCCTGTAGATTGAAAAGCAGGAGCACTGACATTAAAGTACATTTGTGCAATCAATACCAATCAACACTCAAGGGGATGTATCTGAGAAGTGAACCAGTTATTAAGGCCGTTTGCTGATATATTGGTGCATGTTTTTGTAAATCACTGCTTCTTGACTTAGCTTATCTTCTGTTCTACTCTTTAGATCCTCGATAGTGTCCTATACTTTGCTGGGCCTTGGTCACTTACCAAGATTTCTCAAATCATCTCTTTCTCAAAGTGAAAGAGCTTGGAAGGAAAGAAAGAACTTTCATTTATTTAGTGTCTTCCACGTCCTCAGGGCGTCCCACATCTGACAAATTATTTCTGAAGTGTAATCACTGTTTAGTCGGCAAAACCAGCAGCCAATTTGCAGACAGCAAGCTCCTACAAACACCAATGAGTTATTGACCTGTTAATGTCTTATTCTGTTAGTGGTTGAGGGAGCAGTGTGGGCCAGAACACGGGGGGAGCACCCCTCCTCATCTTTGAATAGAGGCATAAGATCTTTTACACCCCCTCACCCCCCACCCGAAGAAGGAACCTTGGTTTCACACCTTATCTAATAAACAGAAGGAAGCACTGTGAGATACCTGTATTGGGGAATATTTTACTGCTTTTTGTCTGCAAGGTTGAACAGTTATGGCTCAAGTATGCTGCAGGTAAGCTAGAGAGTAAAGCTCCCTCTCCTCTGCCTGCTATAAAGGGGTAGCAGTTTGTCTTGGGTTGTATGACATCAGCTGCCTGCTGTAGATCCCATTGACTTCAATGGAACTGATTATCGGGCGGGCAGTATTCAGGCAGCCAATGTATTTCTACCTCAAAGTCACAATGCTATGCCATATTATACCAAACTAACACTACACACAAACTTGGTCAACTGTTTTAAAACATGTCTATAGCTCTTGTAGCTTGGCAGCTTTTAGAAGTCTCGGGTGGTTTATTACAGAGTTCTATGAACACCCTTCCAACTTAGATGTGAAGAGAGAAATTTCTAATGTCACAAGGTTATTTTTCCTTTTGAGTTCCAACCAGTTGCTTGCAGCAACCAGCCAATCAAACTATTAACAGTTGTAAAACAACAAGATAATAGCCTCCAATTGTTGCCATCCTCATACATAATAGCTCCGTTGTTTTGGAACTAAATTACATTTACTGTCTGCCAACATGCTGCATTTGTTAGCATTTTAAACACACTGCCTCAGGCATCGAATAGAATTCTTTCATCGCCTGTTTCCTACAAACTGAGCATCCTTGTCTTCCATTTTCTATCCAACAAAGAGAGAGGTATCAATTTTAACTCTAGCTATTTTAAATAATATCACTAAAGACAAAAATAATCCCAATTATTGTTAGTCTAGTCTATGTACTTAGTCTCACGATTGCAAACTCACTTGGATTGGATAAATGTTTTATTAAGATCGCCCCATTAACAGAGAAGAAAGCTCTATGAAATATTCTCTCTTAGATATTCTTCCTTAATCTCGTAAACTAAAATTAGACCCATTGTTGATTGAAAGGATCGTAATTACTCTGTTAGGCATAAAACATATAAGTGTACAAAAAACCTCTTAAATATGCTACAGCAATGATTTCAAAGGAGATAAATTAGAAAACAGGAGACAGGATGTAGAAAGGCTATTAAAGCTCCTGGGGAAAAATTGGAAAAGGCTGGAAAATGGGCTCAGGGATCATGATGTGTGATTAACTCGCGCCTGTTCCTACCGATGCAGGCATCACGTAAACTTTTTGCTGCCTGCTTATGTAAATGATGGTGACATGGAACCCAGCATTAAGCATGCTGCTGTTTGGCTGCATGCCTCAGCAAGGGGCCCAGGTTTGTGTGAAGCTAGCACCACTTAAAGCTAGCCTGCACTACTTAAAGCCAGCCTGCATCTCTTAAAGGCAAGGTGCATTCTGGCTGCAGCACGTGCTGGAACTAGTTGCAGGAGACTTAATGAGCAGAAAGAGGAGTGGAAATGTTCCTATGTTCCTAACAGTCCAATGAGCGTGCACCGAGGTTCTCCGATGTAACTCTGGAGGACAGGTGAGATGTCCTCTTCCCTCAGGAGGTCAGAAGGCCCTCTAGACAGATACTATGATTGAAATGGGAGCAGATAGCCATCACGGTCAATGCCAGCAGTCTAGCTCCGAGGACCTGGATGTGGTGATGCAAAAAGTTCAATGATCTCATACAAGTGGTCAAGGTCAGTGAATGCATCTTCAATGTCATATCCTTATAACTGAACCACTAGCCTCACACACTGCTCCATTCACCAAACCCCTTTCACTCACCTACCAACAATCTCTATCAGACAGGAGTCTTACCTAACATTCATAGCTTCACCTCCTCACACACTTAGCACTACTGCAAGCCTCACACTCACATTTCACAGTTTGCACACACACTGCCAGCTACTCAACTATGATAGACACATCACCCAAACACACTGCACCACACTCACTGATGCACTTCCCTCTCTCTTGCAGGACAAGGTGGCCCATAATTGGAGGCAGCAGGAGCTAACTGGTCAGGGACCAACACAGCTGAATGTCCTCACCCCAATGGAAGAGGAGGTGCTCGCCATCATTGGAATGGCCATGACTGAGGACATGGCCAGTAATGGGCTGAAACCATAGAGGATATGTTCCTACCTAATCCACCTTCTCATGTCTCACTTCCCCCTCATCCCACACTCTCTTCTGATTTACGAGTTGCTGATGGTGTGAGCATACATCTCTTGCTTTCCCTCACTTCCCTCACCCCCAACTCTACCCTTGCGCTGTTATCCTTTCAGATACCTACGAATTGCAACCTGGTTAAGAACTGATGCGGGAGGCTGAGGTCCAAGAGGAACAAGTGACTGATGAAGAAGAAACACCATCACTTGATCTCACACCCGCAGCCACCAGCTCAGTTACTACCATTGTTCACACTTGAGAGGGGAGCATAGAGGCGGGATTTACACTTGGTGAGTCACCGGACACTTGTGGCCTGCAGCCAGGGCAGGGGAAAGAGTAGTCCAGGTGCTGGATCCCCAGAGAGCGAGGTCGCACATGCGTTCTGCTGCAGAGAACTCAGATGAGGACATCGAGGGGGGTGGGGTACAGTAAAGGGTTACACACAGGAATGCTTGGTGCATTGGTAGGCCTGCTCGAAAGCTTGATGTCACTGTTACGGAGCATGGAGGAGTCCAGCTCCAACTTGGCTCAGGACTTTGCCCAGAGCTTGGAGTCCATCCTTTCCAGTGTGGAAGTGATGGCCAGCTGCATGAGAACACTTGCAGAAACATGATGCAGCCTCTTGTGGCCAATATCTCAGCTTCCATTGCAGCACAAGCAGAAGCCACCCAATGTTTGTATGCTGCAATGGAAGCTCAGACTAAGGTCATGAAATATCAAAAGCAAAATAATGCGGATGATGGAAATCTGAAATAAAAATGGAAAATGTTGGAAATATTCAGTGGGTCTGGCAGCATCTGTGGAGAGAGAAACAGAGTTAACGTTTCAGTTCTGTGACCTTTCATCAGCTGCCAGAACTGTGGAGTATTTCGGGCATTTTCTGTTTTTATTTCAAGTAATCTCAGTTTGTTGCCATGCCAGCTCAGGCTGCTGCCTTCATGGCTGTGGATACCAGTGCTCCAAGTGACTTTCGGGATCACCCAGCAGTCCAGCATCTGTGCTCTCGCAGATTACTGCGATTGCAGAGGTGCTACCCCGGGGGAGTGGCAGTGGCTCCATGGAGCACAAACCTGCTGTCCTCTCTCGGGATGACAGTGTTTGTGCTCCCACCCCTGCCACTTTGCCACTGCCCCTGCTGTTGCCTGCCAACCAGGCAGCCCAGAATGCTGCCACCCATGCCAAGATGGTGCAGTCTGAAGCTAAGCATTCTGGGTCTAGAACTGCTCAAGGGCTTCCTGTACGGCATCTGCAGTCTCCCCACTTGAAAGTCAGCAGCCTTCCAACAGCTATGCTGCAGTCACTGGAGTAGTGCTGCATAGGAGCTCTAGGCCAAGCAAAAACACCTGCAACACGGGCATTAAGGGAATGTGCAAGGGTGATTAATTAAGTATTATTTGGAATATTGGATGTTTTGTTGCATAAAGTGGGAGACTGAGGAGGAGAAAACAAGGATAGAAATGAAAGACAGGAAACAAAAAGACAAAAGTAGAAGGTATAGAAATCAAGAGCAAGAAACAAATAGGGCCATAGTGCGAAATAATGCTAAGATCACTAACAATGTTAAAAAGACAAGCCTAAAGGTATTGTGTCTCAATGCGTGGTGTATTCACAGTAAGGTAGGCAAAGTAACCGCGCAAATAGATGTAAATGGATACGATATAGTTGCGATTATGGAGACATGGCTGCAGGGTGACCAAGGATGGGAACTGAACATCCAAGGGTATTCAATATTTAGGAAGGACAGGCAAAAAAGGAAAGGAGGTGGAGTAGCATTGTCAGTAAAAGAGGAAATCAATACAATAGTGAGGAAGGATATTAGCTCAGAGAATCCTGATGTGGAATCTGTATGGGTGGAGTTAAGGAACACCAAGGGGCAGAAAACATTGGTGGGTGTTGTATATAGATCCCCAAACAGCAGTGGTGATGTAGAGGATGGCATTAAACAGGAAATTAGAGACGCATGCAATAAGGGTGCAAATGTAATTATGGGTGAGTTTAATCTACATATAGATTGGGCAAACTAAATTAGCAATAATACTGTAGCGGAGGAATTCCTGGAATGATATGTGATGGTTGTGCGGGGTCCCTTGGGGAAGAGTGACCATAACCTGATAGAATTCTTCATTAAGATGAAAAGTGAGAGAGTTGATTCAGAGACTAGGGTGAGCGAGTTGGCTATGATAGATTGGGGAATATTACTTAAAGGGTTGACAGTGGATAGGCAATGGCTAGCATTTAAAGAGTGCATGGATGAATTACAACAATTGTTCATTCTTGTCTGGCGCAAAAATAAAACAGGAAGGAAACAAAAGAAATTGGGGATAGTATTAGATCCAAAGAGGAGAAATATAAAATGGCCAGAACAAGCAGCAAAGCTGAGGATTGGGAGCAGTTTAGAATTCAGCAAAGGAGGACAAAGGGATTGATTAAGAAGGGAAAAATAGAGCACAAGAGTAAGCTTGCAGAGAACATATAAACTGACTATAAAAGATATGTATAGATAAGTGAAGAGAAAAAGATTAGTGAAGACAAATGTGGGTCCCTTACAGTCAGAAACGGGGGAATTTATAATGGGAAACAAAGAAATGGCAGACCAATTAAATACATACTTTGGTTCTGTCTTCACAAAGGAGGACACAAATTACCTCCCAGAAGTGTTGGGGAACATAGGGTCTAGTGAGAAGGAGGAACTGTATGAAATCAATATTAGTAGAGAAATGGTGTTCGGGAAATTGATGGGATTGAAGGCCGATAAATCCCCAGGGTCTGATAATCTACATCCCAGAGTACTTAAGGAAGTGACCCTAGAAATAGTAGATGCATTGCTGGTCATTTTTCACAATTCTATAGATTCTGGAACAGTTCCAATGGATTGGAGGGTAGCTAATGTAACCCCACTATTTAAAAAAGGAGGTAGAGAGAAAACGGGGAATTATAGACCAGTTAGCCTGACATCAGTAGTGGTAAAAATGCTAGAGTCCATTATAAAAGATGTAATAGCAGAGCACTTGGAAAACAATAACAGAATCATGGATTTACGAAAGGGAAATCATGCTTGACAAATCTACTGGAATTTTTTGAGGATGTAACTAGTAGAATAGATAAGGGAGAACCAGTGGATGTGGTGTATTTGGACTTTCAGAAGGCTTTTGATAAGGTCCCACATAAGAGATTAGTGTGAAAAATTAAAGTTCATGGGATTGGGGATATGGTACTGACATGGATAGAGAACTGATTGGCAGACAGGAAACCAAGAGTAGGTATAAACGGGACTTTTTCCGAGTGGCAGGCAGTGACTAGTGAGGTACCACAGGGATTAGTGGTAGGACCCCAGCTATTCACAATATCTATTAATTATATAGATGAGTGAATTAAATGTAATATATCCAAGTTTGCAGATGACACAAAGCTGGGTGGGAGTGTGAGCTGTGAGGAGGATGCAAAGAAGCTCCAGTGTGATTTGGACATGTTGAGTGAGTGGGCAAATACATGGCAGATGCAGTATAATGTGGAGAAATGTGAAGTTATCCACTTTGGTGGCAAAAACAGAAAGGCAAATTATTATCTGAACGGTGCTAGATTGGGAAAGTGAGAGGTCCAGCGAGACCTGGGTGTCCTTGTGCATCAGTTGCTGAAAGTAAGCATGCAGGTGCAGCAGGCAGTTAAGAAGGAAAATGGTATGTTGGCCTTCATAGCGAGAGGATTCGAGTACAGGAGCAAGGATGTCTCGCTGCAATTATACAAGGCCTTGGTGAGACCACATTTGCAGTATTGTGTGCAGTTTTGGTCTCCTTATCTGAGGAAGGATGTTCTTGCTATGGAAGGAGTGCAGCGAAGGTTCACCAGACTGATTCCTGGGATGGCAGGACTGATGTATGAAGAGATTGGGTCGATCAGGCTTGTATTCGCTAGAGTTTAGAAAAATGAGAGGGGATCTCCTAGAAACTTACAAAATTCTAACAGGACTGGACAGGGAGGATGTCCCCAATGGTGGGGGAGTTCAGGACTAGGGGTCACAATCTAAGGATAAGGGGTAAGCCATTTAGAACTGAGATGAGGAGAGGTTTCTTCATCCAGAGAGTGGTAAACCTGTGGAATTCTCTACCACGGAAAGAAGTTGAGGCCAAATCATTAAATATATTCAAGAACGAGTTAGATATAGTTCTTAGGGCTAATGGGATCAAGGTATATGGGGAGAAAGAGGGAACAAAGAACAAAGAATAGGACAGCACAGGAACGAGCCATTCGGCCCTCCAAGCCTGCGCCGATCTTGGTGCCTGCCTAAACTAAAACCTTCTGCACCTCTGGGGACCGTATCCCTCTATTCCCATCCTATTCATAGGAACAGGGTACTGAGTTTGGATGATCAGCCATGATCGTATTGAATGGCGGAGCAGGCTCGAAGGGCCGAATGGCCTACTCCTGCTCCTATTTTTCTATGTTTCTATGTACACACTGCTCCTGACTGAGGTGGAGATAAGAGAAATGTTCCTGGACAATTTGAGGTGGATAAGGCCTCCTGCTGAGAGCCCTCTTTCCCCCTCCCTCTGTGAGCAGCTTGTCCTATTCTGTGCTGCCTCTGCTCCATCTCCCTCTCATGCTCCAGGCCAAGGGGGAAGGTGACTATAGCACCCATGACTGACAGCAAGTGGTCTGACCAGAATCCTTGCAATCAGAACCAGGCCTTCTCCATGTGTAGTACCACTTCCACCACTCGATTTCTCCAATTTTAACCAACTCTGCAAACCAGCAGGCATTTCTACAAACTCAAACAGAGCCTGAAGGGTCACAGACCTGAAACGTTAACTCTGTTTCTCTCTACATGGAAGGTGCCGGACCTGCTGAGTATTTTCAGCACTTTCTGTTCTCATTTCTTTTTTACATGTTTCTTTTCCCCAGTCACAGGAGTAATGTATAACCAGGAGAAAAAAAAAGATTTTCTTTTTGAAACAAACTACCTCTTAACAAACAGGAGATACATACCTGGTTTCATTTACATCTGCTGAAGCCAGTCAAGGCTGTATGCAGAAACCTCTAATCATACAACTCTATACAAGCTGCCCTGACCTCGTCGTCCTCTGCTTTTTAATCTGAAAAAAGAAAAATATGTAACTTTTTGAGTTTCAAGAGACCAATCAAATCATTACTTCCTCAAAATTTACCACAACACTCCTACCTTCTCAGAAAGTCTCTTCCCCTTCATCTCCCTTCCCCTCGCTACAGAAACACACTCCCCTTCCCAGTCACAAGCACTATCACCTTTCACTATCCCCCCATTGTGCAGTTCATATTGGTACTCTTTCCACCCCCCTCCCCCCGCCCCCACCGACTCCTCCCAGATCACTGATACACTTTCCCCTCCATTCCTTCTAACACCTTCCCTTCAGAGTCATTTCCTTCCACACAGTGCACAGAGGCACTTTCATCCCTCGTCCTCTCAGTTCACTCCTTTCTCTCTCCTCCATCTCTATAACACCCTGACACTTCTCCCTCCACCACCCCACTCCCAGTCTGTGTCTCTAGCTCATGTTAGTATCCATTTCCCTTTCCTCCTGACCCCATCTTCTCTCAGATGCTGACTGACCTGCTGAGTGTTTTCCCTGAAGATTTCTGAGCAACTGCTTAGTCTTGCTGGAGCGAGTACAGAGCAATCTGAGCAATTTATTTTTGTAATAATAGCCCAAGGCCATGTGAAGAATCCAATCTGAGGGCCAGTCAGCTAACACACCACAGACAGAGAGGAGCTATAAACAGGGCTGTGATGTCTGCACATCATGCTGATTTTAAAATGCTTCTTTAATAACTTTTCTTGTGTTTGCATTTGATGGAGCTTTCACAGGAGGCAGTGTGTAACAAATAAATCAGGCTGCATGATGCCATTAAAGCCAAAAATCCTTTCTCCCATTCTCCCACTAGTTTGCTGCATGATAAGCTGTGGAAAAGAAGCTTATGTATGCAGCAAGTTAAGATGAAATATGTTTCTTCACATAATGCTTACTCTGAACAGGAGCTTCCAATGCAGGTTTTATAAATGAAAGTTCTGAGGGAGCTAAGAGCCAATCAATAGGGTAGGTTTTGTGAATCTCTGTCTAGGTGGATCTCAATTTGTCTTTAATGACACCCTTAGGGAAAGAAAGCGTTGCATTTATACAGTCAATTTCACAACCTCAGGGTGTCCCAAAGCACTTTACAACCAAATATTGTTGAAGTGTCGTCACTATTGTAACACCACATCTGAAAGATAGCATCTCTGACAGTGAGGCATTCCCTCAGTACTGCACTGAAGTGTCAGCCCAGATTATGTGCTCATGTCTCTGGTGTGGGCATATGGGCCCACTACCTTCTAACTCAGAGTCAAGAATACTACCAACTGAGCAATAATGTTTATTACAATACAGTCGCGATCGGTATCTACAGCTTTTTGTATTTCCGTGGGCCATTTTCTGAGCCTATGACAACAGTGGAAACCAAATCCCTGACCTTACATATTGAAAACTTGAGTGACCTCTGAGATTTCTAGATGTCTGCGGCCAGCAGGCAGGGAACCACCAGCAGTGGGACCTCAGAAAATCACCCATGAAGTTCCCACTCTGACCCCTCTAACCCTACAGTTTCCACTTTGTCCTCCAGTAGGACATATCAGAAATTCAGACACATGCACCCCATGATTTTCCGACTGTTTGTTTTATTGACTGATAAATTTGGAGGAGGATGCATCTGAATTCCTGATTCATGCTCCAGGTAGGAGAATCTCAGTGTCAGGAAGATGAGATCCTGAAACAACTCCTATATTCTCTCCTTCCTACTCTTATTTGAATGGCCAATCACCAGTTTCTGTAATTCTGACAAACACAATCAATTCAGGTCTGTTTTTCAATTCTATTGTCAAAGGACAATCCAGCTTCTTATTCAAATCACATTGTTTAGCTCAAACCTCATTTGCAATGACTTTTGTGGTTCCAATTCACAATGCAGCTTTTCTAAATTCACATATGTGCACTCCGTCCTCATCTCAAAACCAATTCGCAACATAGGTGAGTGTCAAAAGTTGACCTTGAAAGTGTCATCTGTGGTAACATCAGTTAGTAACAGTCGCACTTCTGGGATAAAAGATTGAGAGTTTATGACCCACTCCAGAGACAGCAGCTCAAAATAAAAGCAAAATACTGCAGATGCTGGAAATCTGAAATAAAAACAAGAAATGCTGGAAATACTCAGCAGGTCTGGTAGCATCTGTGGCGAGAGAAACAAAGTTTCAGGTCATGACCCTTCATCAGCACTGACAAATATTAGAAATGTAAAAGATTTTAGGCAAGTAAAGTGGGGGGTGGGGGGGTGGGGCAAGATATAACAAAAGAGAAGGTGTTGATAGGACAAGGTCACAGAGAATAACTGACCAGAAGGTCATGGAACAAAATCAAATGGTATGTTAATGGTGTGGTGAAAGACAAAGCATTAATATAGAGAGGGTGTGAATTGACTGCAAAGCACAAAGCACTCCAAGCACAAACATTAAATAAAAAGAAACAGTGGGTAAGCACAGTAGAAACAAACTAAACACACTAAAAAACCTAAAATAAAATAACCAAATAAAAAATAGAAAATAACTCAACATAAAAAAGGGGGGGTGGTCCGTCATGCTCTGAAATTATTGAATTCAATGTTCAGTCCGGCAGGCTGTAGTGTGCCTAATCGGTAAATGAGATGCTGTTCCCCGAGCTTGCGTTGATGTTCGCTGGAACACTGCAGCAATCCCAGCACAAGTTGTGCACATGAGAGCAGGGCGGAGTGTTGAAATGGCGAGCAACCGGAAGTTCAGGGTCCTGCTTACGGACTGAGTGGAGGTGTTCCGCAAAGCGATCACCCAGTCTGCGTTTGGTCTACCCAATGTAGAGGAGACCACATTGTGATCAACGAATACGGTATACTAAATTGAAAGAAGTACAAGTAAATCGCTGCTTCACCTGAAAGGAGTGTTTGAGCCCTTGGATAGTGAGGAGAGAGGAGGTAAATGGGCAGGTATTACACCTCCTGCAATTGCAGGGGAAGGTGCCATGGGAAGGGGACGAGGTGGTGGGGGTAATGGAGGAGTGAACGAGGGTGTCGCGGAGGGAACGATCCCTTCGGAATGCTGACAGGGGAAGGGAGGGGAAGATCGTTTGGTAGTGGCATCATGGTGGATGTGGCGGAAGTGGCGGAGGATGATCCTTTGGATCTGGAGGCTGGTGGGGTGGAAAGTGAGGACAAAGGGAACCCTGTCGCGGTTCTGGGAGGGAGGGGAAGGGGTGAGGGTAAAGGTGTGGGAAATGGGCAGAACAGCAGCTCAAAATTCAGGCTACCACTCTCGTGCAGTACTGAGGTGAATCTAGACAGTTGGAAGTGCTGGATTTTGGGTGAGATTTTAAACTGAGTCTCCATCTGCCCTCTCAGGTGGACTATTCAAAGAAGAGCACGGGAGATTTCTGTGGTGTCCTGGCCAATATTTGTCCCTTAATCAACATCACTATAACAGATTATCTGGTTCTTATCGCATTGCTATTTGTGAGAGCTTGCTATGCCCAAATTGGCTGTTGCGTTTCCTACATTATAACAGTGGCGACATTTTAAAAGTACCTTATTGGTTGTAAAGTGCTTTGGAACCTCCTGAGGTCATGGAAGGTGCTATATATTATATTATAGAGGACTGGCTAATTAACAGGAAACAGAGGGTTGGGAGAATTGGTTCATTTTCAGGATGGCAAACTGTAACTAGTGAAGTGCCACAGGGATCAGTGCTGGGGCCTTAACTATTTACAATCTCTATTAATGACTTGGATGAAGGGACTGACTGCATTGTAGCCATATTTGCTGACATATGTAGAAAGGTAGGACAGAAAGTTGTGAGGAGGACACAAAGATTCTGCAAAGCAATATAGATAGGTTAAGTGAGTGGACAAAAATTTGGCAGATGGAGTATAATGTGGAAAAATGTGAGGTTGTCCACTTTGGCAGGAAGAAGGCAAATGGAACGTTGGCTCTTATTGCAGGGTGGAATGGAATATAAATGTAGGGAAGTCTTGCTACAACTGTACAGAGCATTCGTGAGACTGCATCTACAGTACTCTGTACAGTTTTGGTCATCTTATTTAAGGAGGGATATACTTGCATTGGAAGCACTTCAGAGAAGGTTCACTAAGCTGACTCCTGGAATGAAGGGGTTGTCTTATGAGGAAAGGTTGAGCAGGTTGGGCCTTTATTCACTGGAGTTTAGAAGAATGAGAGGTGATCTTATTGAAACATATAAGATCCTGAGGGGGCCTGACAGGGTAGATGCAGAGAGGATGCTTCCCCCTGTGGGGGAATCTAGAACTAGGGGGCACAGTTTCAAATTAAGAGGTCTCCAATTTAAGATGAAGATGAGGAGGAATTTCTTCTCTCAGAGGCTTGTTAGTGTTTGGAATTCTCTTCCCCAGAGAGCAGTGGAGGCTGTGGGGGCAGAGGGCATGTAGCAAAGTGGAGTTAAGGCCACAATCAGATCAGCCATGATCTTATTGAATGGCGGAGCAGGCTCGAGGGGCCGAATGGCCTACTCCTGCTCCTACTTCTTATGTTCTTATGTTCTTATATAAATGCATGTCCATTCATTCATGAGTTCAACATTTTTAGCCTTGGCCTGTCATGCACCAATGCCCCATTCCAACGACCAATCTGATAATGAATCCAGTCGTGTAGCTGTCAAAATCTAGATTCTGGTTGAGAATGGGAGTTAGAACCTCATGATTTGACTGCATTGAACTTAATCCAAAGGTTGCATTGAATTATAAATAAAGATTACAATTTGAATTGGAACAGTGCACAGTTACTTACCCTGGATAGTGAAAGAAAGAAATGGATTGAAAAATAGGCGGGGATTAAGAGGAGTCTGAAGCTAAATCATAGCTCCTCATTGCAATTGGAAATGGCAGAGACTGCAAGAATAAAAATATCCGTTTGAGAAGGGAAACCAGCTGCAATATGAACTTAGACAATAAATACCTGTGGCAAATGAGATTTCAATGCAAGAATGAGCTTTAATGAAAAATAAAATTGGAGCTGTGTTTGTGTTGAGGAATGGAAAATGATGTTAAGTATAAATGGGGAATAGAGAGATCACATTGAATTGAATTGTGGTTTGAATCAGAACAGTGCACAGGCAATAGATTTGGAGCAATGGATTGATTGCTTGGGTCAAGTTAAGAAAAATCATGGGTTCAGTCCACTGTGATGATTGGAATTTGAAATGAAAATTGGAAAAAGACTCAAAATACATGTTTGAAATGGGAAAAAAAAGACAATTGAAATGTGGATGTGGGCACTAAGACATTTTGCAATTGAGTGTTCAATTGAACAATGTGATCTGAATGTGTATCAAAGTAAGATTTTGATCTTGGTTATGGAGTCAATGGTAAAATGGCATTGAGCTTTGAGTAGAATGCAGAAATGCAGAGAGAAATGTAAAGATGGTGTTGATTTGGAAATGACCACTACGGCTTGAAATGAGCAGTTTTGATTCAACTTCAAATGAATCACTGCCATTGTTTCTGGTACATTTTTGCGCTCCAATGTTGATGGGGCACTGACAAAGACAAGAGTGGAGGAAAAATGAATCTGAAAGTTTGGCCGACAGGTAGAAGAGCAGATTGAAATTGAGTCAATTTGAAAAGGAATTGGGAAAATAATATGAGGGCACATCTTTGAAATGGAAAAAGTAGTTCGAATGTTAATTTGGACCATTAAAGCAATTGGCAGTGAAGTTGGGTTCAGCAATGTGATGTGATTGAGGAAGTTAGATTTGGCATGGGCCACCTCCAAGGGGAATGGATTGGTTCTAGAATCTAAGATGGTTTATTTCATTGCATCCTAAATATGGAGGGAAAACCTAAAGATCACACTAAATTGGGAATTGTAGAAGCACAGTGTCAGAGACCCACTTTAATAGAGAATTGGATTGAATGCTTGGTTGAATTAAACACATTTTTGCTGTTAAATTATAGCTGTAAATTTCCAGTTCTGATAGTAATGGTGTTACCGAGTCATTCTTGGCGATGGACATTGAAGTCCATCACCCAACGTACAATCTGTGCCCTTGCTACCCTCAGTGCTTCTTCCAAGTGGTGTTCACCATGGAGAAGTACTGATTCATCAGTTTAGGGAATGCAGTAGGTGGTAGTGAGCAGGAGATTTCCATGTCCATGTTTGATCTGATGCCATGAGACTTCCTGGTTTCCGTTAATTGCATATTTCAAAAGCAAAAAGCAGTTTGAATGCAACTTTGGACTATTAAAATCATTGCTAATGAGTTTTGAATTGAACAGTATGATTTTAACAACAGATCAAGATCTGAGTTTGATTTGGATGTGGAATGGTTGTTAAATTGCAAAGAATATAAGATGAGAGTGCAGGGAGTAGAGATCAGATTGAATTGTGAACAAAGAAGAAGAACTTGCAAGTGTAATCACTGTTGTTATGTAGGAAACCCAGCAGCCAACTTGTATACAGCAAGCTCCCACAAACAGCAATGAGAGAATCACCAGATCGTGTTTTTAAATGATGTTGGTTGAGGGATATATATTTGTCATGAGACTGGGAAAAACCTCTCAATTTCGTCTTTGAATAGTGACATTGGATCTTTTACACCTATCTGAGAGGACAAATGGGTTTAACATTTTGTTCAAAAGTTAGTACCTCTGACAGTGCTGCACTCCCTCAGTACTGTGCTGAAATGCCAGCATAGATGATGCACACAAGGCTCTGGAGTGGGGCTTGAATCCACAACCTTCTGACTCAGAGGTGAGAGTGCTAACACTGAAGAAAACACTACCTGATGTCTGTGATTTAAATTTGAACAGTGCATGTCAAATGCTGATTCATGTGAAATGCGGGAATAGCTGGAAGAATGATTTAAACTTGAATCAAAATCACTGGATGTAATGTGGACAAATGAAGGCTCTATTCTCTGTGTGGTCATGCAGTTGCTAAATTTGTCCAATATATGGCATGTCCCCTGGGCTCACCAGTTTACATTGAGTTACATTGGGCTAAATTTTATCCTGGAGGCAGGTGTAGAAAATACACGGGCCGCGCACCACCAATATGCCGCGATTGGCTGGACGGTCCATTAGGCGGGACTTCCCGCCTCAAGGAGGTGGAAGTCCTGCCAAAGACCAATTAAAGGCCTGGGGAATGAAAAATCCCAGTCTGGCTCCCCAAGCTTGGCGGAGGCGGGCTCGCCACCTACTGTTTGGCCGGTGGACGGGGTCTCCCGCCCAGCATAAAACTCCGGCCAATGAAAGGGATCGATAGGGTAGACAGAGAGATGTTTCCACTTGTGAGGGGAACCAAAATTAGAGGACATAAATATAATAATAAATCCAGATAGGGAATCCAGGGAAAACTTCTTTACACAGGGAATGGTGGGAATGTGGAACTCGCTGCCACAGGAGTAGTTGAAGCAAATAGAATAGATGCATTTAAGGAGAAGCTAGATAAGCACGTAAGGGAGAATGGAATAGAAGAATATGTTGATAAGATTAGATGAAGGGGGTGAAAGGAGGCTCGTGTGGAGTATAAAAGCCAGCATAGACAGTACTTTCCAAACCCACGACCTCCACCACCTAGAAGAACAAAGGTAGCAGACGTATGAGAACACTACCACCTGCAACATCCCCTCCAAGCCACACACCATTTACGGCCTTTAATTTAGGTTCCCCCCCCACCCCCCCCCACCCCCCCAGCCCACAAGTGGAAACGTCTCTATGTCTACCCTATCAATCCCTTTCATTATCTTAAAGACCTTAATCAGATCACCCCCCAGCCTTCTCTTTTATAGAGATAAAAGTCCCATCATGTTTAGTCTTTCCTAACAGTTATAACCTCTCAGTACTAGTATTATCCTGACAAATCTTTTTTGCACTTTCTTCAATTCCTCAATACCATTTTTTATGATATGGAGACTAGAACTGTACACAGTACTTCAAGTGTGATCTAATCAAGATTCTAAACATGACTTCCCTGCCATCCAATTATGTCTCTCTAGAAATGAACCCCAGTGCTTGGTTGCTTTTTTATTGCCTTATTAACCTGTGCCACTACTTATAGTGATTTATGTATCTGTACCTCTGGATCCCTTTGCTCTTCTACCCCATTTAGACTTTTATTATCCAAGCAGTATGTGTCTTCCTTATTCTTCTTACTCATCCTTGTCTATATTGAAATGTATTTGCCAATTACATGCCCATTCTGCAAGTTTATTCATGTCTTTCATTTTTTCGCAATCTTTCTCAGTATTAACTATATCCCCCAATTTGGTGTCATCTGCAAATTTAGAAATTGTGCTTCCAGTTCTCAGCTCCAAATCATTAAAACAAGTTTTGACTTTTTTTTTTGGTTTTTCAGTAGATTTGTTGGGAATTTAGAATAGTGGGAATGGAGGTTAAGGCAGTTGTATGTTCCTCCTGCAGAATGTGGGAGGTAAGGGTCGCCAAGAGTGTCCCTGCTGACTGCATCTGCGGGAAGTGCACCCAACTCCAGCTCCTCGAGAACCGCGTTAGGGAACTGGAGCTGGAGCTGGATGAACTTAGGATCATTCGGGAGGTGGAGGAGGTTATTGAGAGGAGTTATGGGGAGGTAGTCACACCTCAGGTAAAAGAAGTAGGTAGATGGGTTACCGTCAGGGGAAGGAGAGGGAACCAGCAGGCAGTGCAGGGATCCCCTGTGGCCGTTTCCCTCAACAACAGGTATACCGTTTTGGATACTGTTGCGGGGGACGACTTACTAGGGGTAAGCAATGGGGTACAGGTCTCTGGCACAGAGTCTGTCCCTGTTGCTCAGAAGGGAAGGGGGAAGAGGAGCAGAGCATTAGTCATTGGGACTCCATAGTTAGGGGAACAGATAGGAGGTTCTGTGGGAACGAGAGAGACTCACGGTTGGTGTGTTGCCTCCCAGGTGCCAGGGTTTGTGATGTCTCGGATCGTGTTTTTGGGATCCTTAAGGGGGAGGGGGAGCAGCCCCAAGTCGTGGTCCACATAGGCACCAACGACATAGGTAGGAAGAGAGATGGGGATTTAAGGCAGAAATTCAGGGAGCTAGGGTGGAAGCTTAGAGCGAGAACAAACAGAGTTGTTATCTCTGGGTTGTTGCCCGTGCCACGGGCTAGCGAAGCGAGGAATAGGGAGAGAGAAGAGTTGAACATGTGGCTGCAGGGATGGTGTAGGAGGGAGGGTTTTGGTTTCCTGGATAATTGGGGCTCTTTCTGGGGTAGGTGGGACCTCTACAAACAGGATGGTCTTCACTTGAACCAGAGGGGTACCAATATCCTGGGGGGGAGATTTGCTAGTGCTCTTCGGGGGGGTTTAAACTAATTCAGCAGGGGAATGGGAACCTAAATTGTAGTTCCAGTGTACAGGATGTTGAGAGTAGTGAGGTCAGGGATAAGGTTACAAGGACGCAAGAGGGCACTGGCAAGCAAGAACTTGGTTTAAAGTGTGTCTACTTCAACGCCAGGAGCATCCGGAATAAGGTGGGTGAGCTTGCAGCATGGGTTGGTACCTGGGATCTCGATGTTGTGGCCATTTCGGAGACATGGGTAGAGCAGGGGCAGGAATGGATGTTGCAGGTTCCGGGATTTAGATGTTTCAGTAAGAGCAGAGAAGATGGTAAAAGAGGGGGGTGGGGGGGGGTGTGTGGCATTGTTAATCAAGGAGAGTATTACAGCGGCAGAAAGGACGTTTGAGGACTTGTCTACTGAGGTAGTATGGGCCGAGTTTAGAAACAGGAGAGGAGAGGTCACCCTGTTGGGAGTTTTCTATAGACCTCTGAATAGTTCCAGAGATGTAGAGGAAAGGATAGCGAAGATGATTCTCGACAGGAGCGAGAGTAACAGGGTAGTTGTTATGGGGGACTTTAACTTTCCAAATATCGACTGGAAATACTATAGTTCGAGTACTTTAGATGGGTCAGTTTTTGTCCAGTGTGTGCAGGAGGGTTTTCTGACACAGTATGTAGACAGGCCAACCAGGGGCGATGCCACATTGGATTTGGTACTGGTTAATAAACCCGGCCAGGTGTTAGATTTAGATGTAGGTGAGCACTTTGGTGATAGTGATCACAATTCGGTTAGGTTTACCTTAGCGATGGGCAGGGACAGGTATATACCGCAGGGCAAGAATTATAGCTGGGGGAAAGGAAATTATGATGCGATTAGGCAAGATTTAGGAAGCGTAGGATGGGGAAGGAAACTGCAGGGGATGGGCACAATCGAAATGTGGAGCTTATTCAAGGAGCAGCTACTGCGTGTCCTTGATAAGTATGTACCTGTCAGGCAGGGAGGAAGTTGTCGAGCGAGGGAGCCGTGGTTTACTAAAGAAGTTGAAGCGCTTGTCAAGAGGAAGAAGAAGGCTTATGTTAGGATGAGACGTGAAGGCTCAGTTAGGGCGCTTGAGAGTTACAATCTAGCCAGGAAGGATCTAAAGGGAGAGCAAGGAGAGGACACGAGAAGTCATTGGCGGATAGGATCAAGGAAAACCCTAAGGGTTTCTATAGGTATGTCAGGAATAAAAGAATGACTAGAGTTAGATTAGGGCCAATCAAGGATAGTAGTGGGAAGTTGTGTGTGGAATCAGAGGAGATAGGGGAAGCGTTAAATGAATATTTTTCGTCAGTATTTACAGTAGAGAAAGAAAATGTTGTCGAGGAGAATACTGAGATTCAGACTACTAGGCTAGATGGGATTGAGGTTCACAAGGAGGAGGTGTTAGCAATTTTGGAAAGTGTGAAAATAGATAAGTCCCCTGGGCCAGATGGGATTTATCTTAGGATTCTCTGGGAAGCCAGGGAGGAGATTGCAGAGCCTTTGTCCTTGATCTTTATGTCGTCATTGTCGACAGGAATAGTGCCGGAAGACTGGAGGATAGCAAATGTTGTCCCCTTGTTCAAGAAGGGGAGTAGAGACAGCCCTGGTAATTATAGACCTGTGAGCCTTACTTCGGTTGTGGGTAAAATGTTGGAAAAGGTTATAAGAGACAGGATTTATAATCATCTTGAAAAGAAGAAGTTCATTAGCGATAGTCGGCACGGTTTTGTGAAGGGTAGGTCGTGCCTCACAAACCTTATTGAGTTTTTCGAGAAGGTGACCAAACAGGTGGATGAGGGTAAAGCAGTGGATGTGGTGTATATGGATTTCAGTAAGGCGTTTGATAAAGTTCCCCACGGTAGGCTATTGCAGAAAATACGGAAGTATGGGGTTGAAGGTGATTTAGTGCTTTGGATCAGAAATTGGCTCGCTGAAAGAAGGCAGAGGGTGGTGGTTGATGGCAAATGTTCATCCTGGAGTTTAGTTACTAGTGGTGTACCGCAAGGATCTGTTTTGGGGCCACTGCTGTTTGTCATTTTTATAAATGACCTGGATGAGGGTGTAGAAGGGTGGGTTAGTAAATTTGCGGATGACACGAAGGTCGGTGGAGTTGTGGATAGTGCCGAAGGATGTTGTAGGGTACAGAGGGACATAGATAGGCTGCAGAGCTGGGCTGAGAGATGGCAAATGGAGTTTAATGTGGAAAAGTGTGAGGTGATTCACTTTGGAAGGAGTAACAGGAATGCAGAGTACTGGGCTAATGGGAAGATTCTTGGTAGTGTAGATGAGCAGAGAGATCTTGGTGTCCAGGTACATAAATCCCTGAAAGTTGCTACCCAGGTTAATAGGGCTGTTAAGAAGGCATATGGTGTGTTAGCTTTTATTAGTAGGGGGATCGAGTTTCGGAGCCACGAGGTCATGCTGCAGCTGTACAAAACTCTGGTGAGGCTGCACCTGGAGTATTGCGTGCAGTTCTGGTCACCGCATTATAGGAAGGATGTGGAAGCTTTGGAAAGGGTGCAGAGGAGATTTACTAGGATGTTGTCTGGTATGGAGGGAAGGTCTTACGAGGAAAGGCTGAGGGACTTGAGGTTGTTTTCGTTGGAGAAAAGGAGGAGGAGAGGTGACTTAATAGAGACATATAAGATAATCAGAGGGTTAGATAGGGTGGATAGTGAGAGTCTTTTTCCTCGGATGGTGATGGCAAACACGAGGGGACATAGCTTTAAGTTGAGGGGTGATAGATATAGGACAGATGTTAGAGGTAGTTTCTTTACTCAGAGTAGTAGGGGCGTGGAACGCCCTGCCTGCAACAGTAGTAGACTCGCCAACTTTAAGGGCATTTAAGTGGTCATTGGATAGACATATGGATGAAAATGGAATAGTGTAGGTCAGATGGTTTCACAGGTCGGCGCAACATCGAGGGCTGAAGGGCCTGTACTGCGCTGTAATGTTCTAATGTTCTAATGTAAATTGTGAACAGCAGTCCCAGAGCCGATCCCTGTGGAATGCTACTTCCATCTTTTACTTCTTAACCTGTGCTCTCTGTTTTCTGTTTTGTAGCCAGCCTGTTATCCATTCTGCTACCTGTCCCATGACTCCACATGCTCCGGTCTTAGTCATGAGTCTACCTTACCAAAGACCTTTTGAAAATCCATTACCGTTCCCTCATTCCTGACAGCACATGCCATTTGTCAGCCATGCTAGAAACCAGGCCAAAAAATTCTTAACCATCCAAGGTAAATCTTCTTGGAAAAAGAAACATATGCCTGGTACATTCATCAGGCAATATGTGTTCTAATTTTCCTTGTTGTATTAAACTCAGTTTGGTATATATTGAATTAGTACAATTCAGAAAAGAGTGAAGCCTTGTTGTATTATGCAACAGGTAAATGATTTAGTTTCATGTTCAAATACAGAGCATTATTCTGTGAATATCTAAAAATGGACCTGTTACAAGTCTTGGATCTGTTTTAGATATTCCCTGGGGAATGGTGATGGTGTAAAGTAAGTGGATCGAGTGTCCTACATTCTGGAGTGTAAGTAGTGCCTAATATCTTTTTCAGTTGAACATTTTTATTTTTATTGTGTTTTTTTCCTTTATTCTAACGGAAGACCTAATTAATGTACAACCATTGGCTCCTAAATGTTTCCCTACCTTCAGGTCAAATATCTGTTCCAGTATATTAATCAGAACTAAGTCCAATATTGTATCTTTCCGCCATTTAACTTGTAATGCTCTGTTTTAGAAAAGATTGCTCAATACATTTTAACCACCTTTGTTGGCATTCTGCCAGGCTGCCTCTGGATACTTATGTCCCCTCATTATATTACAGTCCCATTATTCTGCAAACTCCTTTGATTGTCTAACATCTCTTCCCTGTATTTCTATTGGCCTATTTGCTGATCATCATTTTCAGAATTGCTGCAAGACCTTTTTCTATTTCGCAATGCAATCCAGAGAAATGCCAGAATATCCCTCCTTTTACTGCTGCAATTATTAGTTAGCAATGCCATTCTCTTACTTTTACATGTTCACAATTACTTCTGTAAAGCTTAAAGTCAGGAATGTTACAGTCCTGAAGCTATTCTTGAGTTAAAGCTGTGATGTTACCTCCCACAGTAATCAATGCTTCTGTTTTGTATAAGAGCACTTCAACCCCGATCTGTTGTTTTTCCTCTCGCTTCTATTTTTCCTTATTTAATTCCTCAAATATGCTTCTCCATGATCTCTCATCTGCTCTAAGGTCATTTTCTGCATCTCACCCACTGTGTTCAATACCTATACCAGTAGGGCATGTAGAGATGTTGAAAGTTATAAACAAGGGCTGTGGTTTGAATAAGAGCAGTGCACAGAGATTCCCTTCAACAGTGAAAAGGAGAAATGGACTGCAAGCTGTAACTGAGTTCGGATGCACAGTACAGTCTGAACATAAATTACAGCAGATAATATCCAGTTGAAATGACGATGGAAAAAAAAAATGGGAATGCATATTTGAAAAGGGTGACAATCTGTATTTGGACCATAATTTATTTGAAGAATGCGATTTCAATGTTGGGGTATGTGTTGTGTTTGAGTTGGTGAGTGTACTGATTAGAACTTCAGGCAGTAAAATGGGATTGAGGTTTAAATGTGAATGAAATACATGGAGATTATGTTGAATTCTGTACCAAAAGTGCTAGAAATACACAGTAGGTCTGGCAGCATCTGTGGAGAGAGAAACAGAGTTAATGTTTCAGATCAATGACCTTTCATCAGAATTGACCTGAAACATTAACTCTGTTTCTCCACAGATGCTGCCAGACCTGTTATATATTTCCAGCACTTTCTGTTTTTATTTCAGAATTCTAGCATCTGCAGTATTTTGATTTTATTATTATAAATTCTGTAAATTGATTGAGGAGTTATTGCTTGGCAGTACAATGGAACGAGGCTCTGAAACCATTGTTCAGCACTTCTGCCTCACAATTGAGCCATCTCTCCTAAATTCCCTCCATCCCCTCACCCTGCACAGATGGGCCTCTTGCATTTGTACCAGCTGCAGACTGTCTTCCTCCTCACCTTTGACTTCTGCCATGATATTTCCAGCAGGACCAGTTTACCATCAGACATGGGTGAACTTACCCGACAGAAAGCTCCATCTCCTTCCTGGAGCTATTTGTTCTTGTGCCCATTCTGTGTCCAGGGTGAAAGAGTTTGCCATGTACGCCTGCAATGCCAGAGGCTGCACCCCCTCTTTCATTATCAGAAGAGGTTGCTCTTCAATTTTTGATCACTCTTCTTCCCAATGTTATTTATCTTTGGTCACTGAGTGCAAGATGAACAGATTTCATTAAAATTACACAGCAGAGAAACAGGCCATTTGGCCCAACTACTTTGTGACACCATTTATGCTCCACAAAAGCCTCCTCCCACATCTCTTCATTGTAGAACATCTACCCCTGGGCCTGAAAAAATCCACTGTGGACTGGCCCAAGGTGCCCAAGATCATTGGGGTAAGAGTTTCCTTTGGCTACTTGCCTACTTTTAGATCTTTGGGAAGTGAATGTGTGACCATGGGGACCTCCCATGGGCTGTCCACCGGTTCTCCGTGATATTTCTGCGACTAGTGTACACTGTGGATATCGATTGCTTCCTGTGTCCAAATGACATTATACAATTAAACTCTCCCTGGGATTCTCCACCTCAGTTAAAGAAAGACTTGCATTTATATAGCGCCTTCTATAACTTCAGGATGTCTCAAAGCGCTTTACAGCCAATTAAGTACTTTGTTGAAGTGTTGTCACTATTGTAATGCAGGAAACACAGCAGCCAATCTACACACAACAAGGTCGCACAAACAACAATGAGATGCATGACCAGATCATTTTCTTTTAGGTGTTGGCTGAGGGATAAATATCAGCCAGGCAACTGGGAGAATTCCCCTGCTCTTCTTCAAGTGATGGGATCATTTACGCTCACCTGAGAGGGCAGACATGGTCTTGGCTTAATGTATCATCCAAAAGGCCCCACCTCTGAGTGCAGCACTCCCTCAGTACTGCATTGTGAGTGTCAGTCTAGATTATGTGGACAGGTTCCAGGGGCTGGACTTGAGCCTATGACTTTCTGACTCAGAGGCAAGAGTGCTACCACTGATCTATGGCTGAAACCTAAATTGTCTTTGGGTGGTGGAATGGACAGGGCTACAATTACACAGAGACCAGAAAGCCTCCAATAGCCCATCCTACATGGCCATCCTTCGCGAGTGAACCTAGCAGGTGATCTTCAGCGGGCTGTTGAACTGTGGAGGGGATCACGACCAAACATGTCCATCCATAGAATTTCCAGCTGGTGTCATTGGATGCCCATAAGGATGTATGTTTTTCTTTGAAAAACATTCCAAGTGGACAGCACGGATGGCTGAGATTTGTTTGCTGCCTGTGTACCTAGCTGTTGTGAATGGTTTTGATTGTATGTTTTACTGCTTTCACTTTCAGTGCCATCCATTATTAAATTATCTCTCGCCAACCTCACTTGCCAGGTTCTGACTGTTTTTTGTGGCCTAATTTCATGCATTACTTCTCTGCTGGAGCACCGTGTGATGGCTCAGAGTGTAACAATAAGTTTAATCTTACAAAAACTACATACAAGAAAGGCACCATTGAAGGGGATGATCTGACTGTCACAGCTTCTCAATCCTTTACCAACTCATCTGTTTTCCATGGAGAACAACACAATTTAACAATTTCCTTCACATTTTACTGTTCCAGTGAATTCTTTAAATGTTACATTATCCTGGATGATATAATTGCTCTTCGATAAAAACTGTTCAACTGTAGAGTTTGCGACGTTAGCTTTGGTACTTCGGGAAATTTTATTTTATAGGGAAATGCACAGTAAAGACCTGCGGGCTTTGAAAGCTAACATCGATCTAAGTAAGCAATTACTGCAGAGTCATTAGTCTGCTTCATTTTTAGGACACATTATTACTGCTCTACTGCTCAGGGCCTCTGCTGCCCTCTCATTTCCTTTACTTTAAATAGTATCCAAGCCTGCGTTTTATTTGGCGCTCATTTTATTCAGATATATCTTTGTTCTTGTCAAAGGTGTGGTACCCGGTGATTGAAGTGACAGTATCATTCATTGCTGTTGCCTGTGACTGATAGTCTTGTGTCTTGGTGCTGTGCAAAGTAAATCTCCCTGTGTTCTGCCACAATGATGGGTTACAAAGAACAAAGAACAGTACAGCACAGGAACAGGCCATTCGGCCCTCCAAGCCTGCGCCGATCTTGATGCCTGCCTAAACTAAAACCTTCTGCACTTCCGGGGCCCATATCCCTTTATTCCCTTCCTATTCATGTATTTGTCAAGATGTCTCTTAAATGTCGCTATCGTATCTGCTTCCACCACCTCCCCTGGCAGAAAGTTCCAGGCACTCACCACCCTCTGTGTAAAAAACTTGCCTCACACATCCCCTCTAAACTTTGCCCCTCTCACCTTAAACCTATGTCCCCTAGTAACTGACTCTTGCACGCTGGGAAAAAGCTTCTGACTATCCACTCTGTCCATGCCACTCATAACTTTGTAAACCTCTATCATGTCGCCCCTCCACCTCCGTCGTTCCAGTGAAAACAATCCGAGTTTTTCCAACCTCTCCTCATAGCTAATGCCCTCCAGACCAGGCAACATCCTGGTAAACCTCCTCTGTACCCTCTCCAAAGCCTCCACATCCTTCTGGTAGTGTGGCGACCAGAATTGCACGCAATATTTTAAGTGTGGCCTAACTAAGGTTCTGTACAGCTGCAACATGACTTGCCAATTTTTATACTCTCTGCCCCGACTGAGGAAGGCAAGCATGCTGTATGCCTTCTTGACTACCTTATCCACCTGCGTTGCCACTTTCAGTGACCTGTGGACCTGTACGCCCAGATCTCTCTGCCTGTCAATACTCGTAAGGGTTCTGCCATTTACTGTATACCTCCCACCTGCATTAGATCTTCCAAAATGCAATACCTCACATTTGTCCGGATTAAACTCCATCTGCCATTTCTCCGCCCAAGTCTCCAACCGATCTATATCCTGCTGTATCCTCTGACAATCACTATCCGCAACTCCACCAACCTTTGTGTCGTCCGCAAACTTACTAATCAGAACAGCTACATTTTCCTCCAAATCATTTATATATACTACAAACAGCAAAGGTCCCAGCACAGATCCCTGCGGGACACCACTAGTCACATCCCTCCATTCAGAAAAGCACCCATCCACTGACACCCTCTGTCTTTTATGACGGAGCCAGTTCTGTATCCATCTTGCCAGCTCACCTCTGATTCCGTGTGACTTCACCTTTTGTACTAGTCTGCCATGAGGGACCTTGTCAAAGTCTTTACTGAAGTCCATATAGATAACATCCACTGCCCTTCCTTCATCAATCATCTTTGTCACTTCCTCAAAAAACTCAATCAAATTAGTAAGACACGACCTCCCCTTCACAAAACCATGCTGTCTCTCACGAATAAGTTCGTTTGTTTCCAAATGGGAGTAAATCCTGTCCCGAAGAATCCTCTCTAATAGTTTCCCTACCACTGACGTAAGGCTCACCGGCCTATAATTTCCTGGATTATCCTTGCCACCCTTCTTAAACAAAGGAACAACATTGGCTATTCTCCAGTCCTCTGGGACCTCACCTGTAGCCAATGAGGATGCAAAGATTTCTGTCAAGGCCCCAGCAATTTCCTCCCTTGCCTCCCTCAGTATTCTGGGGTAGATCCCATCAGGCCCTGGGGACTTATCTACCTTAATGCTTTGCAAGACACCCAACACCTCCTCCTTTTTGATAATGAGATATTTGAGACTATCTGCACTCCGTTCCCTAGGCTCATCATCCACCAAGTCCTTCTCTTTGGTGAATACTGATGCAAAGTACTCATTTAGCACCTCACCCATTTCCTCTGGCTCCACACATAGATTTCCATCTCTGTCCTTGAGTGGGCCAACCCTTTCCCTGGTTACCCTCTTGCTCTTTGTATATGTATAAAAAGCCTTGGGATTTTCCTTAATCCTGTTTGCCAATGACTTTTCATGACCCCTTTTAGCCCTCCTAACTCCTTGCTTAAGTTCCTTCCTACTGTCTTTATATTCCTCAAATGCTTTGTCTGTTCCTAGCCTTCCAGCCCTTACAAATGCTTCCTTTTTCTTTTTGACTAGGCTCACAATATCCCGTGTTAACCAAGCTTCCCGAAACTTGCCAAACTTGTCTTTCTTCCTCACAGGAACATGCTGGTCCTGGATTCTAATCAGCTGACGTTTGAAAGACTCCCACATGTCAGATGTTGATTTACCCTCAAACAGCCGCCCCCAATCTAAATTCTTCAGTTCCTGCCTAATATTGTTATAATTAGCCTTCCCCCAATTTAGCACCTTCACCCGAGGACTACTCTTATGCTTATCCACAAGTACCTTAAAACTTATGGAATTATGGTCACTGCTCCTGAAATGCTCCCCCACTGAAACTTCGACCACCTGGCCGGGCTCATTCCCCAATAACAGGTCCAGAATGGCCCCATCCCTAGTTGGACTATCTACATACTGTTTCAAGAAGCCCTCCTGGATGCTCCTCACAAATTCTGCCCCATCCAAGCCCCTGGCACTAAGTGAGTCCCAGTCAATATAGGGGAAGTTAAAATCACCCACCACAAACCTGTTACCTTTCCATCTTTCCAAAATCTATCTACATATCTGCTCCTCTACCTCCCGCTGGCTGTTGGGAGGCCTGTAGTAAACCCCCAACATCGTGACTGCACCCTTCCTATTCCTGAGCTCCACCCATATTGCCTCGCTGCATGACCCCTCTGAGGTGTCCTCCCGCAGTACAGCTGTGATATTCTCCTTAACCAGTAATGCAACTCCCCCACCCCTTTTACATCCCCCTCTATCCCGCCTGAAGCTTCTAAAGCCTGGAACATTTAGCTGCCAATCCTGCCCTTCCCTCAACCAAGTCTCTGTAATAGCAACACCATCATATTTCCAAGTACTAATCCAAGCTGTAAGTTCATCTGCCTTACCTGTTACACTTCTCGCATTGAAACAAATGCACTTCAGACCACCAGTCCCGCTGTGCTCAGCAACATCTCCCTGCCTGCTCTTCCTCTTAGTCCTACTGGCCTTATTTACTAGTACCCCCTCATTTATTTCACTAGCTGTCCTACTGCTCTGGTTCCCACCCCCCTTTACAAGCTCCAGTTCTGTGCAATCCCAGCGCACGGCTTATGTCACAAAATTGTAGATCGCTAATCCCTGATTTTTATGCCTGTTTATTTGGGAAACCATGAGCAGTCTCACAATGAACACGCCCGAGTATTTGGAATTTTGACCCTAGTAGGCCTTAAGTCAGCTTCAAAAGACGACCTCACCCTCATAGTTGTCAGTACAGGGCAAGGGCTATGGAAACAGAGGGAGAGACTGGGGAGACCAAAGCACTCCTTGTGGGGCCTGGGGGAATGGGGACACTCCTGCTCCTCATGTCCCACAAGGATTTTTTACTGAAGCAATTTTTCAAAACTTACTTTGGCCTCTTCTGGCCAGTTGGTGCCTCCTGCCATGATTGGCTGGCGGATTACACACCATGTGGGCCTCCCCCTGATGTTAACATCGCGTCGCAGCACTGAGGATACCATTAGGCTGTAACTTTTGAATTTAAAGTAGGACATCACTTGCCTGTATAGTGGGAGATAAAATGATGCCAGGTGGGAACGGTGTGCCCTGAAGCCAGAAATTGCACTCAGCCTAATCGTAACCCCCTCCTCTACCACATTCTCACTGGCAATTAAATTTGAGGCCACTGCGTCACTCATCATTTTGTTGCTTAATTTTGAAGGCAGAATTTTCACAGGATTGTTGGTGCATTGTGGGAATAACATAAATAACAACATTTACAGGTTTGACTCACCTCCCATTCCCACCCACTCTGGAGGAAGATGCTGATCAGAGATCGACAGGCAAAGAATGAGCGATTCCTGGCCTGGCATCGAGCCCCTTTACTGCTTACTCCACAAATGCCAGGGGAAGCTGCTGGCACATATATGCCCCTGGGAAACAGATGTGCTCATGTGTAACTGAACACCAAACAGACCAACGTCTGTATGTAAGCATCATAAATGGAGCACTGGGAAGGAGCGATGCAGCCCCTTCCAAAAATCACCATAATAAAAAACAATTACCATTTAGCAAAGTAGATGTAAATTCCAATCGGAATTGTCATATATTGCCTTTCTTCAGCCATTTTTTACACTAACTTTGTACACGTAAAAAAACGCTTTTAAAGCTTGGTTTGTTGTTTTTCTTGAGCAGGCCCACCTTACCTTCCCAATCCCACAGATCCTGAGGCCAATTTTAGCACCACTACTGCTGCCTGAGATCAGTTAACAGCACAGGTTGAACATCGAGCCTCAGGCCTTCCTCAGACTGCACCAGACTGTGGATCTCCCAATGAGCTATTTTGGAAGCCATTACTCTTCCGTGCTACAGGATTAATGTTTACCAGTAATGGCCTTCAAAATACTGAACCAGTTATTGAGAATTGGATTCTACCAACTCCAGGGCACTGTCTGTTGGCCTTTCACTGACAGCTGGGAGTTTTCCAGCTCAGTTTCAGAAAACCTTGCAAGTCAATACTCTAATGGGGAAGTGGCCCTGGCTGGGTGTGTAATACAAAGGTTACCAGTTCTCTGTATTGGTAAATTAAACTCCAGCAGCCTCCGTGCACACAATTGGGTTCCTTAAAGTTGGATTCTTGCCGACTCGCTCCTAAATTTGCTAGGATTAGGTAGGTGGAAAGTGTCATTAGAAAAGACTCCCCCCCCCCCCCCCACCCAGTTCCCTCACTAAATAAACTCTTAAACTCCCAGTTCCCTTTCTGATGGCCCTCCATCCATTGAAACACACCTCTGTAGTTACAATTTACCTTTCTCTACCTTCAACATTCTTGTACTCATCAAATCACTCTCTGTCTCTCACCCCTGTAGTTCCTCAGTATAGTCCCCATCTTTGTTCCCTTAAGTCTGAGAGCCCCAAGATGAGCGCACCTGCTATTGAAAGTGCAGTACAAGTCAGTGTGAGACCTGCTGAGTGTTACACTGACAGTGGGTCTGTGACAGCCGGAGAATGGCACCAAGAGGCTGGCAGTAAAGGATTAGAAGTCTGTCTGTCGGGCAATGAGAGCCTGGGAGTAGGAGAGTCAGGGCCTGGGATTGAGACTGAATCTGTATGGAGAGGTTGGCTGAGGTTCAGAAGCAGGGTAACCATTTTGATTCCTGACACCAAATTATGGTTTACAGCATTCTCCATTTACTGCATTAGAGCAAGACCATATATGCACACTGAGCGGAATTTTCTGGACATAGTCCCTGCCGGAACGCTGGGACCATTTGCAGATTTGACTAATTGGCGGGCTTTGCTATGGCTCTTTCATTGAGCCATGACATTACCATCCTGCTTCTAGGTTCCATGAGCAATCAGGGAAGGGAAGTGCAGGATGATGTGCCCATTCAGTCAAAGGAAGGATTGTTAATTAAAGGGGCCACAGCATGGTTTACAAAGACTCACCAGGATTTGGATTTTTGAGACTGCAACAACCACAGGAATGGAGAGGAGACCTGGAAAGGCTGCCCCGGGTCTCTCATTCTTACCTGGAGGTCCTGATGTGGAATCTGAGAGACTGCAGTGCGGTGATCTTTCGCAAGGATGGGAGGATGAGGTCAGCCTCTCAAACCAAGCAGGCTTGGGTGGAAGTGATCAAGGAATTAAGCAGCAGGAATGTGGCCCCTCCAGCCTGAAGCGAGTGCACAAAGAGGATCCTGGACCTTTAGGAGGGCATGACAGGTGAGTGGAATAATAATTTCAGGAGCCAAGTCCCACACTGACTTTCCAAGCATTCTCCTTCACAGCATTCCTCAGGCCAACACACTTTCAACTGCAATCATTCCCCTCTCTGCAGCAACTTCACATCACATTCTCATTTGAGCAGCCAACACTCACACTTAGCCCCAGCCTACTGCCCTCTCACACTCATGCCCTATAGTCACCCTCCACCAATAGTGTCCTTCTCTCCAAACAAGCCATTGTAAACACTCACACCTCTCTGCTTTCTCGCCTTGCAGAAGAAGTGAGCACACAGCATGGAGGTGGGCAGAACCCGGGGAGATGTGTTTGGGGGCGGAGCGAGAAGTGATGGGGTTGCCCTCCAGTGATAGGCACCTCATCGGCCGCTGGCAATGCATGCCTACCTACTCCACTGGGAAGCAGCCTCCTAACTGGGGAGTCTTGCCTTCTTCCAGCTGGATCCCATCCCCTCTGCCCTGTGGAGGGGCATATGGCTGAGGAAAAGGCAGCTGGTTCTGCTGCTGGTGTTGGTGTTCTGTTTCCTCTTGACTCTCATCAGAGGTGGAAGGTGAAGCTGCATAAGCTGTTCCCATGCTGTGCTGAAGGCTGGCAGAGGGGAAGTGCAGCTGAAGGTGAGTGAAGTGCCTTACAAGAAGTTGTCAATTATTTGTCTGAGAGAAGAAGTGCTTTGAACAGCAGCCTCTCACCTGGCCATGGCTGGAGCTCTTCATTTTCAGTGATCACATCTTTCCCAGCTTGTCAGTTTCACTGAAGAAGCACTTCCCACTGTGTACTCACCTTGATGAACCTGGCAAGTCGCTGACAGGTTGGAAAACAGGTGCCCTGGCTGGGAAATCCAGAATTGTGGGTTAATTGGCTTTTTAAGTGTCTCACTTGGTTTCTCAACAGATCCAAGGGAATTCCCCACTCTCTTTCAATCCCATCCTGGTGAAAGCCAGAAAAGGGTGGAATGATGTCAAGATCCCGACCCAATGTCACTTTTAGGGGATTTTGCTCCCCGCTCACACAGAAATGCTCCTTCCCTTGCCTGGGAAAATTACCCCCAATATCTTTAAACAGTAGATATACAGAGAAATAAAACCATACTACCATGTGTTCTCTTTTCCTGAGAAGAGACCTTAATTGTTGTTCCTTTCCAGTTCTGCTCTTTCGAATAATGTTAAAGAAAATGCTTAAGATCTTATAATATTCTTCCCAGGAAACACTGCTATTGTTAATTGATTATGGAATGACAAGTGTTATTGTGACAAGACTCCTAGAAAGGATATTCCTGCCAAAACAACAGATGCCACTTGTTTTTTATTCTGGTGACCACGGTGTTTTGCCTTATCTCAAAACTATACTGGCTAACTATTTCACGAAACATGAATCTTACATCCTATGTTCAACCAACAATGAAGTCTATGGTGTCAGCTAAAATGGTACCCTGACACATAACACCCTAAAACATTCTGGGAATGGACAATATTCATTATTTAATTATTTCCAGCCACAGCACAAATCTATAAGCTATAAGTAGAAGAAACTAAAAAACTTTAATCATATGAAGTTAAACCTAATCCTGATCCTATGTATGGACGTATACATAACAGAAATAACAGGCACACAGTGAATGGATGCTCCAGGCATATGGAATTAGAGAAAAAGTTACAAATTAAAGTATAATGGTTTATAAGGGAGTAGAAGTTAAGGGACTTTCTCAGAGCGGTTGAAAGTGGGTAATGGTGTCACATTTGGTTCTGTTCCAAGGCTGTTTCCGTTTACTGTGTATTTTCAATGATTTGGATAACGGGAAAATGGGAATGAAGACCAACCTTGCAGACAATACTAAAGTAGGAGGCATTTTAAATAATTCTGAGGACCAATAGAAGTTGCAAGGAGATAGTGGAATGGGCAAAATTGTGGCAGTGGAATTCAATATCAACAAGTGTGAGATGATCATTATGCTTAAAGATATATACATTGTTGGGGAAAGACTGGGTGTTGGGGAAAGTGGAGGGTGTTGGGACTTCAGGTTTAACAGAAATTAAACCCAGCACCACAAGTGGATCAGGCCATAAAAAAGCTAATGAAATACTGGGTTTTATGAGAAAGGGCACTGAACCTAAAGTTACAATGTAATGGTGAATTTATATGAAATCTTAGTAAGACTACAGTTAAAGAAAATGACACGCATTTATAAGATGCCATTCACAACATCCAGAAACATTTTACAACCAATGAAGTAAGTTTTGAAGTGCAGTCACTGTTGAAATTTAAGAAATTTGGCAGTCAATTTGTGCACAGCAAGCTCCTACAAACAACGGTGAAATGAGTTACCAGATAATGGGTTGAAATTTAGGGCCCTGCTGGAGTCAGGAACGGAGGTTGAGTGGGGCCCGAAAATACTGGTGCTGGGCAGCATGTCGGTTTGAAGACACCATTCCCGGCGTTGGCAATGTTCAACAGGGTGGGGGCAAGGCGGGACAGCGATCCCATCCACCTCCTAATTAAGACCAATTAAAGTTATTAAAAAGCTCAATATGAGCTTGTTAAAAGGGGATGCTGACTTTTTCACAGGTCGTACGGGTTTCACGCACTGTCTGTGGCTGACTAGCTGAAGGGAGGCGGGTACAGAGTAGGGAGCCATTCATGGCTGCCCCAGGTCACCAGGACAAAGGGGAGTTTGGCATTTGGTAAGGAGGTAACCTTGACGTGCAGGTGGCAGGGAAAGTGGGCGGGCAGGGTTTGGGCATTGATTGGAGCCATCACCCACCTGGCACGCAGGGGCAGAAGAGCAGGGACAAGGCTGCCAATCACAATAAGGTGGCCACCTGTCCAAAAGGAAGGCTGCAGCTGGCAATGGGGCACGACTGTCAGATTTTGGACCCAGTGGTGATGAGGGGCTACACCCTCCATAGGTAGGGTGGAACCTCAAACAGCAGGAGGGCACGGGAGAGGAAAGAGGGGCAGGAAGGAAACGGAGGCCATATCCTCAATACATAATCTATCGCCAAAGATGGAGCTACCTGGAGATGACCGAAAACCAATGCTACAGGAGACTGAGACTCTTCAGGCAGATAGTCACAAACATCTGTGACCTCGTCACCAAACACCTCGCACCTCGCAGCACTGGTCGCCATGCCCTGCCAGTAGCTGTCAAAGTCACTATGGCCTTGAACTTCTTTGCTTCTGGCTCCTTCCAAGGATTAGCTGTGGACATCAGTGGCATCTCATAAACAGTAGCACACCACTGCATCTCGCAGGTCACTGATGCCCTCTTTGCCAGAGATGGACAGTACATTTGTTTTATGGTAGACGTGGGCTCATAGGCATAGACAGTAGTGGGGGGGGGGGGGGTGGTTTCAGCACCATCGCTGGATTTCCCCATGTGCAGGAAATCATCAGTTGCACCCATGTGTTGTGAGATCACTTTAACAATGTAAGTACTCCACACAGCATCATAGGAAGTGATGTCATTCAGCATGTGATCAGTTGGAGTTGAGCAAGGTACCTAGTGCCACATGTAACACAGAGCTCTCTTGTAAATGTGTTACTCTACAATTAAAGAACTCACAGTTTATATAACGATTCAACCTAAGATTGTTTGGTACCTTATTGCTGCATCGAGGTATTGAGTGACCAGCAAATGAGATTCATCAACCGGAACAGCTTCCACTCCTTCAAAGTCAAACTGGTCTGTGACCACAACAATAGCTTCCTCCATGTATGTGTTCACTTTCCTGGCAGATGCCATGACAAAATAAGGAGATGGCAGTTGAATTGAACAGGTATTTTGCATCGGTCTTCACTATAGAAGATACAAGTAACATCCCAGAAATAGCTGTAAATCAGGAAATGGATGGGAGGGAGGAATTGAAGAAAATTACAATCTCCAGGGAAGTGGTACTGAGCAAATTGTTGGAGCTGCGGGCTGACAAGTCCACAGGTCCTGATGGACTTCATGCTAGGGTCTTAAAAGAATTGGCTAGTGAGATAGTTGATTCATTGGTTTTAAATTTCCAAAATTTCCTAGATTCGGGAAGGTTCCATTAGATTGGAAAATAACAAATGTAACTCCTTTATTCAAAAAGGGAGGGAGACGGAAAGCAGGAAACTATAGGCCAGTAAGCTTACCATCTGTCTTAGGGAAAATGAAGCTTTTATTGAAAACTTTATAGTAGGGCACTTAGAAAAATTCAAGGTAATCAGGCAGAGTCAACATGGTTTTGTGAAAGGGAAATCATGTTTAAACAATTTATTGGAGCTCTTTGAAGAAGTAACATGTGCTGTGGCCACATCAAAAGTTATTGCAGAAAATAAAAGCTCATGGTGTAGGGGGTAACATATTGGTAGGTAGAAGATTGGCCAGCTAACAGGAAACAAAGAGTAGACATAAACGGGTCATTTTCTGGTTGGCAAGATGTAAGGAGCGATGTGCCACAGGGATCAGTGCTGGGGCCTTAACTTTTTTACAATTTATATAAATGACTTGGATGAATGGACTGAAGGTATGGTTGCTAAATTTGCTGATGACATAAAGATAGGTAGGAAAGTAAGTTGTGAAGAGAACATAAGGGGGCTACAAAGGGACATAGATTAAGTGAGTGGGCAAAGAACTGGCAAATGGAGTATAATGTGGGAAAGTGGGAAATTGTCCATTCTGACAGGAAGAACAAAAAAGCATATTATTTAAATGGTGAGAGATTGCAGAGCTCTGAAATGCAGAGAAATCTGGGTGTCCTAGTGCTTGAATCGCAAATGGTTCATATGCAGGTTCAGCACGTAATTAGGACAGCGAATAGAATGTTATCGTTTATTGTGAGGGGAAATGAATTCAAACGTAGGGTGGTTATGCTTCAGTTATACAGGGCATTGGTGAGACCACATATGGTGTACTGTGTACAGTATTGGTCTCCTTATTTAAGGAAGGAATTAAATGCATTGGGAGCAGTTCAGAGAAGGTTTACTCGACTAATATTTGGAATGGGTGGGTTGTCTTATGAAGAAAGGTTGGACAGGCTAGACGTGTATCTGCTGGCGTTTAGGAGAGTAAGACGTGACTTGATTGAAACATACAAGATCCTGAGGGGTCTTGACAGGGTGGATGTGGAAAGGATGTTTTCCCTTGTGGGAGGTCACTGTTTAAAAATAAGGGATCTCCTATTTAAGACAGAGATGAGGAGAATTTTTTTTCTCAGAGGGTCATGAGTCTTTGGAACTCTCTTCCTCAAAAGGCAGTGGAAGCAGAGTCTTTAAATATTTTTAAGGCAGAGGTAGATAGATACTTGATAAGCAAGGGGGTGGAAGGTTATTGGGGGGGTAGGTGGAAGTGTGGAGTCATGGTTAGCCATGATCTCATTGAATAGGTGGAGTAGGTTCAAGGGGCCGAATGGCCTACTCCTGCTTATAATTCATATATATTCCAGCAGTCCAGATTGTCTCAGATCCACTCCAACCCCAAAATCCGTGGATGGATCCTAGGGGACAAAAGATATCCCTTGAAAAGATGGCTACTCACTCCTCTGCGAGAGCCGAATACCGAGGCACAGAGGTGATACACGAAATGCTACCTGCTCAGCAGGTCAATCATTGAGCAGGCTATCAGGCTTCTGATGATGTGATTCTGATGCCAGGACTGGTCGGGTGGTGCCCTCCAATACCCTCCTGCAAGGATCCCAGTCATTGTGGTGGTTTACTGTGTTCTCTATAAAATGGACCTTGAGGATGGTGAAGTCCTGGAAGGATCAGGGCAGGAGCAGGAGGTGAGAGAGTAGGAGGAAGTAGAAGCAGAGGAAGTAGAAGCAGAGGGAGATTATGCTGAACAGCGAGGTGCCCGGGCTGCACAAAGAGATGAGCTGTATGGCTCAGGCGTGAAAATGCCATGAATGTCTGAGATCTCCTGACTGAGGAACATTGCGACTGAACCACTCTGACCCAGTTTGAGGGGCAAGGCATGGAAGGGAGTCTGAGATACCTGCACTAACATAGCCTGGAATATCTAATCACTTACTGCCAATGAAGGAAGTACATCGGCCCAGATGCTCTGCCTTCACCCTAGGGGATCCTGTTATCTCTTTCACCACCTCATACCACTTTTTCTGTCATGGCAGTAAGAAAATGACTGCCACATGTGTGCCTTAAAGTGTCATCATTTATACAGTGCAAAGAGAAAAACAGTAGACAGAGAAAGTAAGAGCACTATTTGGTGCTCCGTGCGACGCGGTGGCCTCTGCACTTGGCCTTTCCTACCCTGTGCTCCCCTTGGAGGAGGTGGAGATAGCCTGCTCACTTGTCTTGACTTGCAGCTGAGATGCATGTGGCAGTCGTCCTCGTTGTGGAGCTGCCATTGGGGACATCTCCAGAGGCTGCTGCACCTGCATCATTGCAGGGGCAGCTTCTGTCTCTTGTCCCTGCTGCACAGATGCTCCCTCAGTCAGAGGGGCTAAGGAGGCAGAGAATGATGAGGGCACTCCGTGAGGGGTGGCATTCTTGTCCTACTTGATGACACCCTTTGCACTTGCTGGGCGCTTTGCATGCCTGCCGGAGGGCACCAGCTGGGGTGGAGCTGGCAACCCCTCCAAAGACCTCTGCGCCACCAGCACCACTGACCAGTCCACACTACCCAGCATCTCGTGCATCCTGTGGATATCATTGTGCAGTTCCTGCAGGCACTCAGTGATGCCATTGGCCACGTTCTCTGTGGAGGAGGTCATGCACTAATGGCCATGAGCCATTGTGGCTAAAATGAGCTGGATGGACACCTCCATCCTCTGCCCAAGACCCCTGTACTGTCTTGGGGAACTCTGACGTGTGGGAGCATATCTGCTGTTTCTGTTCAAGGTACAGCTTCCTTTCCAGTGATTTGCAAGACCCTGCACCTGTGCCCAGCTGAGCTGGGCTGTGTCTGTCTTTTCTCCTCTCCTCTGAGGGGAACTGACAACACCTCCCTCTGCCTCTGGCACCTCCCCCTGTGATCATCACCTTGTGCCACCTGATCTATGCATGCGCAAGGACCCACCGAGGTGAGAGTATTTGTGCTGGTCGACAGTGCATATGTGAGGTGTGATGGTGCTTCTTATCTCCTTGTTGTTCTGTGCTTGCGATGGGAGGGGGAGAAGCTGTTGTGGGTGGTCATCTGCACTGTGGGAGCCACAAGAAGAAATGATAGTTGAGAGTAGAAACTGCTGCAATGTTGAGGCTAGCCAATGTATGGCACGTTATTGGATGGGGTAGAGTGCACTGCACCCGCTCAGTGACTACTTTGACCTCTGTAATTACCAGCTGTGCCATGAGCTCGTTTTGCCAGGCCCAGCTGCTGCCTCTTCCACTATGCTGGCTAGTCCCATCATTGTCTGCTCCTTTGGGTGATGCAGTAGAAGAATGGCACCCCTCTTCCCATCTGATCCCTCTCCTGGATATTCTGTTCCCGATTCTCCTGCAAGGACAAAAGTGAACGAGATAAGGCACTGTTGTCCTTTGTGTCCAGTGTCATCAACCCCTATCCATTAGGAGCTGCATGTCTCAATGGTGACAGGACCTCAGCAGCACTATGGCTGTGAGCCATACTGAGGAGTCAATAAGTGGTCATATTTAGGAGCACTTGAGGCTTCTCAGGCAGTGTGTCTGCTGGAGGGTGCAAGCTTTGAGACCTGTCTAGAGGGTTGGTGGTTGCACTCACCTTGCTGGAATGTATGAGGTAGTTGAAAGTTTTGCAGCACTGGATCCAGGTGCTTCTCATTTCACTTCTGCCACTGATGGATGCAGCTCTTTAGTTTCAGCTGATGGCCTCCTCCAGGAAAAGGACCTCTCTCCTCTCCCTGACAGCCTCCAACATTGCATCCAGGTCGCAATCGATGAAGCGAGGGCCTGTCCTGGGTGCCAGGCCTCAGGCATCCTGTGACATTTTGCTTCCCTCTGGTGCTGTGGAAGGCTTTGGCACAATCAGCAGATTTTTTCCTGAGGACAACCAGCAAGGAGTCTCAATCAGTCCCCCACTTCATCTGACCTTCCACCGTTCCTGCCCCCAAGGACTCCAACTGGACAGGGAAACCATCTCCATTTCAATTAAAGACTCAACCACGTGAAAATCATGACTTTATTCAGTTTTCTACCAGAGGCAGGTTCAAGCCCCGAAAACAATCCCGACGCCTGCTTCCTATCTCAATGGAGAAAATTCAACACAATAAGTTTCTTTTAATGATATTGGCTGAGGGATAAATATTGACTAAAAAGAAAATCAGAGCGCATTCCCCTGCTCTGCAATGGATGCTATGGTATTTTTACAACCACATGAGTGGGTCTCTGATTAATATTTCATCTAAAAGATGATACCTCCAACAATGCAGCACTCCAGAATCAATTTAGATTTTGTGCTGAAGACTCTGGAGCAAACTATGAACCCACAAGCTTCTGATGTAGAAGCAAGAATGCTACCAACCGAGCCACAGCTGACACATTTGGAGCACTGAGTACAATTTGCAATCCACAATACTGACAGATATTAACACAATAGAGAGAAGATAGCACAGATTCACCAAGGTATTGCCTGGTATGAGGAAACACAAATATGAAGAGAAGCCTGAAAAATTGGTGGTGTTTTCATTTGAATGGAGAAGGTTATGGAGTGATTTGATAGAAGTATTTAAAATAATGAAGGGATGGGACAGAGTGGATAGAAACAGAGGACTGTATTTTGTGGCAAGGCCTGAGATCCCACTGCTGGGACCAGAAACGAGAGCCACTGCCATTTGGTTATGGGGTGGACTGGGGATTGGTATCCTCTGGTGGCTGCCAATTAACAACCGGCAGGCGGAGGAGGCGTCCAGTAAGACACCAGTGGCGGCCTGAGATCTTGATGCTGGAAGTGATGGTCATTCAAATTGTGCTATGGCAGGTGTTGTATCTCTTCTCTGCAGCAGTACTCAGGCTCCTTACAAGTATCAGCAGCCACGTCTCCATTGGGTAGTCCTTGTCACCCAGTGTCCATCCTTGAAGGTGGGCTGAGGGGGTGTCTCAAAACGTTTGGCACCTGGGTCTGCCTTAGTGTGTAGACGTCATGGCTGCTTCTTGGAAACTGTGCACACTTGCAAGAAGTTTAGTTTAGAGATACAGCACTGAAACAGGCCCTTCGGCCCACCGTGTCTGTGCTGACCATCAACCACCCATTTATACTAATCCTACACTAATCCCATATCCCTACCACCTACCTATACTAGTGGCAATTTATAATGGCCAATTTACCTACCAACCTGCAAGTCTTTTGGCTTGTGGGAGGAAACCGGAGCACCCGGAGAAAACCCACGCAGACACAGGGAGAACTTGCAAACTCCACACAAGCAGTACCCAGAATTGAACCCGGGTCGCTGGAGCTGTGAACCTGCAGTGCTAACCACTGCGCCACTGTGCCGCCAAGTGTTTGCACTTGTCGCAGACCAGTTATAATTTGAGCAAGTGGAAGCTGTTCTTGTTGATGAAGGATACTGCCTGGTCTGTGGGAGCTTTGATAGCCACACGAGTGCAGTCGATGACACCCTGCACCTGGGGGAATCCAGTGACGGCCCTGAGCCCTATGGCCCTCTCAGCCTGACTGTCTGTCTGCATTGGTGTGAAAGTGCATGTATTGACTGGCCCTCTTGAACATGGCATCGGTGATCACCTTGATGCAGCAATGAGTGGCAGACTGGGAGATTCCACATATATCTCCAGTGGATCCCTGGAATGATTCCTGAGGCATAGAAATTCAGCACCATGGTGCCCTTCAGCACCACTGGCATTGGGTAGCCACCAATTCCCATGGGGCTCAACTCGTCCTCCGTCATGGCACACAGCTCTGTGATGGCCACCCTAGAGACATGAAGTCTTCAGCGACATGCTATTCTGACTTCTGAAGGTAGCTGAGCCGCAGACTGAAGACTCTCTTTAGTGCGTAACCTCTTCTCCTCACTGGAGGCTGTTTGCGAGCCCCTCTGTACTCTTCTCCTCCATCCCCACCATTCCTCCCCACCCGAGGCCGGCACTCCTGCTGCCCCACTGCCTGTGGCTGCAGCTCTCTCTCTCTCTCTCTGATGCTCCTCCTCACGGGAGGAACCAAAACCTGAGTGAATGAGGCCCATGGCAGGTAGATGCACTCAGTCTCCAGAGCCTCTTACCCACTCCCTTGCTTTATGCACACAAGTGCCAGCTCCAAGTTGGCATTCTGGTGGTTTGCTCCCATAGTTCTGGCAACTTTTCCACTTCCCCTGATTGACAGTGCCAATGGCTGTGCTGTTCCACCCTCCCTGCCAAGCCACGCTAGGATTCACAATGGCTGCTGTCAGGAGCCAGAACTGGCCTCCCGCTCGCTCACTGCCTCCTTATACCTGGCGAGGCTCTGAAGCCCTATTGTTCCCCTGCACTCCCAGAATAATCAGAAAATCTTGGTAAAATTGAAGTTAATTGCCTGTTTAACAGGCCAAATTACCTTACTGCTGTGCGTGAGCACAAGGTCCTCCCGCCATGCCAGCTGCCCTTCAGAATATCCGATTGCGGCGTGAAGGCGTTGGGCTTCTGACCCGATGCCTTCCATCCAGATATTCTGACCCCTCCCGCCTCCCAGCCCGACCCCCAATGGGCTGGGAAAATTCAGCCCAGACTGTTTCCAATAGTTGAGGGTCTAGAATTGGGCACAAAAATGCAATAAACTTACTGTAAAGTAAAAGGATTCATGATATTGAAGGAGTACCACAGTTGGTATTTAAGGACATTAATAACCACTGATACCAAGGAGTGTGGATACTGGGCAAGAACTGAGGGTAATTTTAACCTCACTGTCTGAGATGAATCCCACAGGATCAGGTGGAACACTGATTTCACACCCCGTCCAATGGGACAATTTTAACCTAGCAGGAAACTGGCAGGATTGGGTACAATGCTGGTTTTACACCTGCCCAATTTTACTCAATGAGTAACATCGCACGGGGTGCAAAATCAGTGTTCCCTCGATCCCGTGAATTTCCCAGCTGGTGAATTAAGCTCCCTGTGTTTCTACCATTATCATAAAATGAATCAGTGCATGGAGGAAGAGGCCATTCAGTCCATCACGCCTGTGCCTTTCGATGCAGATCTCTTGTTATTTGAATGAAGACGCTAGCAGGTGCATTTTAAATCAGTAAATATCTCCATTAAAGTAAAGCAAATGTATTAAATGTTCATCGCTGAGATCATCAGTCGTAATTTTCTAGGCTGTTGTCATTGAGAGCTGCCAGCAGGTGTCACTGAGACTGACGTTGAGAGATTGATAAGCATTGGTTCAAACCATACAAACTATTTGCCTTTTTAACAGAGAAGCATTCCAGTTCCCTTCAACGGTACAAAAATGCTTCACCTTGCTGACTGTTTCAGAAGTAATTTGAAGTTGAAGTGTTGAAATGATTAGAAGGTCATTTCCCTAATCTGTGTTCATGAAAAACAAAATCCAATTTAGCTGGAGTCAAACTTTCAGGAGGGCCCAGTGATGAGAATATTAAATCAATCGAGAAATTACATTCCTTGGATAAAGCATAAAAGAAATGACAAATGGATACGAGCAGATTTAATTTATTCAATTAAAGAGTGACATTCTGCGAATGGTCCAGTTAATTAATTGGTGTTGGAGCCGCATAATTAGTGAGCAACACCCACCAACAGCAATTTAATCTGAGCTTTAATTTAAGTAAAATTATTCAAAGAAAGCTAGAAGAAATAGACCGGAAATAAAAGGATGTTAAATGTAACTGGGATTTATATTAATTGCTTCATTTTTAAACTTGGCCCCAATGTTGAAGCTCCATTATTTTAAATAAAAAACATTCACCCAGATAAACTCCTTCCCTAAAATAGGACTGGGTCACACCCCCTGGTGTTTCTTGGAGTTTATTCATTTAGTAGATGAATCATGAGGAACAGAAAGGTCCTACATCCAATCCCCAGCCTGTGCTGAAGCTGTTCTCTCACCAGCCTCTGCATTGAACAGATTGTCCTCTGCCATTTCCACCATCTCCAGTGTAATGCCATCACTAAACACATCTTCCCCTCCCCTCCCTTTTCAGCATTCCCAAGGGACCGTTTCCTCTGTGACATCCTGGTCCACTCCTCAGTTACCCCCAACTCTCCCCCCACCCCCCTTGGTCTATGGGACCTTTTCATGCAAGTGTTGGAAATGCAACACTCGCCCTTTACCTCCTCCCTTCTCATCATCCAAGGCCCCAAACACTCCTTCCAAGTGAAACAGTAATTTACTTGTACTTCTTTCAATTACTATCGTTACTACCGAGGCAGGAGGAGTGCACTGTTTATTCTAGTCCCACTTCTCTACAGGACACAACACATTATTTTAAATTTTCCCACTTACTGATATGGTCAATCATATACTCTATTTTTCCTAGAATTGAACACACTAACCAAGTTTCTTTAATGAACAACAAAATTATCAGTTTATTATAAAACAAATCTTAACTAGTAATGAAGTACAGCATAAACACACAGATTGAAATTTTAAAGTCCCCTTTCACACTCACTTTCACACTCACTTTCAGACTCGCACACAAATACACCAGTTAACCAGAAAAAAAGGGATTTTTATTTTTAAATTCAGAGACAGACAAAAAAAAACACTTGGGCTGAATATTTGCTCATTTTTGAAGAAAACAGCAGTTGAGATATAATGTTACAAAACTGGCATACAGTCTAACTTCCGAGTACACATAGCCAGGTCACTGGGATTTTTTAGAACAGTTCTTTTCAGGCGGTGTTGTGAAGTGATGTAGCAGGCTTTTCTTCAAAGACAGGAGTTGAGATGAATTAACACAGTGGACTTCTCAGGGTCTTTTAGAGAGGTGCTGGAAAGCGAGCTGTGTTGTGGTCTTCTCTCTTTCCTTGACACTGCTTCAGCAGACTTGACTTTATCTCATTCCAGAAGGTAAAACACTCTGACACTACAACCAAAAGCTTATGAGTTTGCTGCCCACTCAGGTGTGCACTGCTACTCCCAGGCTTGTCCTATCATGGGGCATGCGACTGACCTCTCTGCCCACATCTTACCCTGTTACCAGGGTTTCTGGTTTATTTTTTAACTTGAGTCATGTGACAACATGTTGCCAAACCAGTTCTTCAGTGTCTCCTTGATGATGCTCTTGAACAAAAAACTGGTCCAACATTTGTTCAGTTTGACTATGAATTCCTCAAAAAATATTTTAACAAAAAAAACAATCACTTCCATGACAGTATACTGTATTAACTGCTCACTATGTGGTCTCCTCTACACTGGGAGACCAAACGCAGGCAGAGTGACAGTTTTGCGAAACACCTCCATTCAGTCCGTAAGCGTGACCCTGAGCTTCCTGTCGCTTGCCATTTCAATTGTACACCTTGCTTCCACTCTGACTTTTCTGTCCTTGGCCTGCTGCAGTGTTCCAATGAAGCTCAACGTAAGCTTGAGGAACAGCATCTCATCTTTCAACTGGGCACTTTACAACCTTCTGCACTCAACAGTGAATTGAATAATTTTAGATCATAACCTCTGCCTCCATTTTGTTTCATTTTTTTGCTGGTTTAGTTTTTTCTCTTATTTCTTTCTTAGTTCCTTTACTTTGCATTCAGATGGCTGCTATCCTGCCTTTCACGCCTCATCCAAACACATCTTTTGTTTCTTTACTTGTCCCATTACTTGTCTCTTTGGCTTTGTACTGTTACAATCAAAGCAGGAGGCATGCACTGTTAATTCAGTCCCACTTCTCCACAGGTCACAGCATATTAATAAATGTTCCTATCTACTGAAGAACCGCCAATTGCATACTCTATTTGTCCCCAAGAATAAAGCACACCAATCAGATTTCTTTAATCAACAACAAGCTTAACTATTTATTAATAAACTAAGTCTTAATCAATAATGAGATAAATCTATATACGAAAAGCTCCTTACTTCATGAGCCCTCACGCACACATACATACATTCAGAAAGAAACTGGTTAACCAGGGAAAAAGGACTTTGGTTTTACAGTTGTTTCATAGGAACAGAAGGAATAATAAAAATAATTCCGTTTGTCACGTTCTGGTAGGAAATTCTTTGGTTTGGTGAGGTGTCCCAGAGTCGAATAGTCAGATGCCACTCTAAGTTTCTCCAGGCGAGGTTGATGAACAGTCTATGATGGCTAGGTGTTCAAGGCAATTAAACTGCAGCAGGCTTCACATAGGTCTTTCAGCAGGGGTGTAGCAATAGGTCTGCTTGAGTCTTAAAGCAGCAGCCTAGCAGTAGAAGCCTTCTTCAGATTTCAGGATTTCTTAAAGGAGGCAACAGGAACCACACTTGATGCAGGGATTCTTCAGAGACAGGAGGCAATAGGAATCTGCTACCTCTGACATATAGGGGTTTCTTCTCAAGAGATGCAGGCTTCCTTTACAAAGGGAGGGGACTTCCTCTCTGGTTTCCAGGCAGGTCAAAACCAAATTTCAAATGCCTGTTCTTTATCCAACTCACTTTTTTTAAAGGGTCCAAGTGAAAGCAAAACCTTCCTGAGTTGATCACATGACCAGACATAGAGTCTCCCCTGTCATTCAAAGTGTTGCTTTGAGGAGGTCAAAACCCCTTGCTGGTTATCTTAAAATTGCTTGCTTTCCTGTTCTTGTATACAAAGTCAACAGCCAAAAATTTCAGCTTTTGCAGGTGTCAATGTCCACTGAAAAAAATCCTTTTTTTAAAACAGAGTTCTAAGTTTTTAGTACAAAAATAAAACCCTTGTAACAGTACCATCATACCTTTTCTCATTTAATCTCTCCTGTCCACCACCCTATCACAGACCTTTACTTCTGTTCTTCTTCCCACCCTCTCCCCTTTCACTTGCTCAAAACCTTTCACATTTCTAACTTTACCCAGTTCCGATGAAAAGTCACAACTTGAAACATGAACTCTGTTTCTCTCTCCACACATGCTGCCTGACCTGTTGAGTGTTTCTAGCATTTTCCGTTTTTGTTTCAGATTTCCAGCTTCCGCAGAGTTTTGCTTTTGCACACGCATTGGATAATGATCAGGAATGTTGGCTGATTTCCACCCCAAAGTGGAGGAGACTGACCTGGCTGAGGTTAGTCAGTATTGCATAGACCAGGAACCTAAATAGGATGATAATTATAACATAGTTGCTAATAAATTCAACAAGGAATTCAGGAGAAACTTCTATACTCAGAGAATAATGAGAAGCTGGAAGTCGCTACCACATGGAGTGGCTGAGACGAATAGTATAGCTGCATGTAAGGCAAAGTTAGATAAGCTTAGGAGGGAAAAAGGAATTGAAGGCTATATTGATAGGGTTGGATGGAGTAAGGAAGAGGAGACTTGTGTTGAGCATAAACACTGGCATAGACTTGTTGGGCTGAATGGTCTGTTTCTGTGCTGTAAATACTCTGTAATTTTGTGTAATTCTATGAATCAAGCCCAAGCCCTTCAAGCCTGAAGAAGAGTAGAGAAGACAAGATAGTGGTGGTGCAACCAAGATTTCAGGAGGAAACCAAGTGTGAGGAAAGCCATATGGTCCACAATTTATAGGTCTTGGGCAAGAAGGAGATTGAGGTGAATGTGCAGGATCATATCAACTCGTTTGATTTTCTCACTGATTTTCTCACCTAAAATATGAATCCAGAGGGACAGATTAAAGCAATTACTATCAGTTAATATATAGAAAATATGTGACTCCAGACCCACTGCAATGTGGTTAACTCTTACATGCCCTCTGACATGGCCTAGCAAGCCACTCAGTTGTACCTAACCGCTACGAAGTCAATAAAAAGGAATGAAACCGGACGGACCACCTGGCATCGACCTAGGCATCGGAAACGACAACGGTAAACCCAGCCCTGTTGACTCTGCAAAGTCCTCCTTACTAACATCTGGGGGCTTGTGCCAAAGTTGGGAGAGCTGTCCCACAGACTAGTCAAGCAACAGCCTGACATAGTCATACTCACGGAATCATAACTTACAATGTCCCAGACACTGCCATCACCATCCCCGGGTATGTCCTATCCCACCAGAGGTGGCGGGACAGTGGTATACAGTCGGGAGGGAGTTGCCCTGGGAGTCCTCAACATCGACTCCGGACCCCATGAAGTCTCATGGCATCAGGTCAAACATGGACAAGGTAACCTCCTACTGATTACCACCTACCGCCCTCCTCAGCTCATAACTCAGTACTCCTCCATGTTGAACACCACTTGGAGGAAGGACTGAGGGTGGCAAGGGCACAAAATGTACTCTGGGTGGGGGACTTTAATGTCCATCACCAAGAGTGGCTCTGTAGCACCACTAGTGACCGAGCTGGCCGAGTCCTAAAGGACATAGCTGCTAGACTGGGTCTGTGGCAGGTGGTGGGGGAACCAACACGAGGGAAAAACGTACTTGACCTCGTCCTCACCAATCTGCCTGCTGCAGATGCTTCTGTCCATGACAGTATTGGTAGGACCACCGCACAGTCCTTGTGGAGACTAAGTCCTGCCTTCACATTGAGGATACCGTCCATCGTGTTGTGTGGCACTATCACCGTGCTAAATGGGATAGATTTTGAACAGATCTAATAATGCAAAACTGGGCATCCATGAGGCGCTGTGGGCCATCAGCAGCAGCAGAACTGTACTCGACCACAATCTGTAACCTCATGGCCCGGCATATCCCCACTCTACCATTACCATCAAGCCAGGAGACCAACCCTGGTTCAATGAAGAGTGCAGGAGAGCATGCCAGGAGCAGCACCAGGCATACCTCAAAATGAGGTGTCAACCTGGTGAAGCTACAACCCAGGACTATCTGCGTGCCAAACTGCGTAAGCAGCATGCGACAGACAGAGCTAAGCGATCCCATAACCAACGGATCAGATCTAAGCTCTGCAGTCCTGCCACTTCCAGCCGTGAATGGTGGTGGACAATTAAACAACTAACTGGGGGAGGTGACTCCACAAATATCCCCATCCTCAATGATGGGGGAGCCCAGCACATCAGTGCAAAAGATAAGGCTGAAGCATTTGCAACAATCTTCAGCCAGAAGTGCCAAGTTGATGATCCATTTCAGCTTCCTCCTGAAGTCCCCAGCATCACAGATGCCAGACTTCATCCAATTTGCTTCACTCCGCGTGATGTCAAGAAACGACTGAAGGCACTGGATACTGCAAAGGCTATGGGCCCTGACAATATTCCGGCAATAGTACTGAAGACCTGTGCTCCAGAACTTGCCGCGCCCCTAGCCAAGCTGTTCCGGTACAGCTACAACACTGGCATTTACCCTGCAATGTGGAAAATTGCCCAGGTATGTCCTGTACACAAAAAGCAGGACAAGTCCAACCCGGCCAATTACCGCCCCATCAGCCTACTCTCAATCATCAGTAAAGTGATGGAAGGTGTCATCAACAGTGCCATCAAGCAACAATTTCTTAGCAATAACCTGCTCAGTGACGCTCAGTTTGGATTCCACCAGGGCCACTCAGCTCCTGACCTCATTACAGCCTTGGTTCAAACATGGACAAAAGAGCTGAACTCAAGAGGTGAGGTGAGAGTGACTGCCCTTGATATCAAGGCAGCATTTGATCGAGCCCTAGCAAAACTAAGGTCAATGGGAATCAGGGGAAAAACCCTCCGCTAGCTGGAGTCATACCTGGCGCAAAGGAAGATGGTTGTGGTTGTTGGAGGTCAATCATCTGAGCTCCAGGACATCACTGCAGGAGTTCCTCAGCGTAGTGTCCCAGGCCCAACCATCTTCAGCTCCTTCATCAATGACCTTCCTTCAATCATAAGGTCAGAAGTGGGGATGTTCGCTGATGATTGCACAATATTCAGCACCATTGGTGACTCCTCAGATACTGAAGCAGTCTGTGTAGAAATGCAGCAAGACCTGGACCAGGCTGAGGTTGATAAGTGGCAAGTAACATTCGCACCACACAAGTGCCAGGCAATGACCATCTCCAACAAGAGAGATTCTAACCATCTCCCCTTGACATTCAACAGCATTACCATCGTTGAATCCCCCACTATCAACATACTAGGGGCTACCATTGACCAGAAACTGAACTGGAGTAGCCATATAAATACCGTGGCTACAAGAGCAGGTCAGAGGCTAGGAATCCTGAGGTGAGTAACTCACCTCCTGACTCCCCAAAGCCTGTCCACCATCTACAAGACACAAGTCAGGAGTGTGATGGAATACTCTCCACTTGCCTGGATGGGTACAGCTCCAACAACACTCAAGAAGCTCGACACCATCCAGGACAAAGCAGCCCGCTTGACTGGCACCCCATCTACAAACATTCACTCCCTCTACCACCGACGCACAGTGGCAGCAGTGTGTACCATCTACAAGATGCACTGCAGCAATGCACCAAGGCTCCTTAGACAGCACCTTCCAAACCCGCGACCTCTACCAACTAGAAAGACAAGGGCAGCAAATACATGGGAACACCAGCATCTGCAAGTTCCCCTCCAAGTCACACACCATCCTGACTTGGAACTATATCACTGTTCCTTCACTGTCGCTGGGTCAAAATTCTGGAACTCCCTTCCTAACAGCACTGTGGGTATACCTACCCCAAATGGACTGCAGCGGTTCAAGAAGGCAGCTCACCACCACCTTCTCAAAGGCAATTAGGGATGGGCAATAAATGCTAATGAACAAAAAAAAGTTAACGACGGATGGTGGCTCCTCCCTTTAGAATATTTCTTTATAGTAGGAATATCATGGATGAGCTGGACATACAGCCAACCAAATCGGAACTCAGTGATGCCATTGATTCCCTAGCCAGCGGAAAAGCCCCTGGGAAGGACAGCATTACCCCTGAAATAATCAAGAGTGCCAAGCCTGCTATACTCTCAGCACTACATGAACTGCTATGCCTGTGCTGGGACGAGGGAGCAGTACCCCAGGACATGCGCGATGCCAACATCATCACCCTCTATAAAAACAAAGGTGACCGCGGTGACTGCAACAACTACCGTGGAATCTCCCTGCTCAGCATAGTGGGGAAAGTCTTTGCTCGAGTCGCTCTGAACAGGCTCCAGAAGCTGGCCGAGCGCGTCTACCCTGAGGCACAGTGTGGCTTTCGTGCAGAGAGATCGACTATTGACATGCTGTTCTCCCTTCGTCAGATACAGGAGAAATGCCGTGAACAACAGATGCCCCTCTACATTGCTTTCATTGATCTCACCAAAGCCTTTGACCTCGTCAGCAGACGTGGTCTCTTCAGACTACTAGAAAAGATCGGATGTCCACCAAAGCTACTAAGTATCATCACCTCATTCCATGACAATATGAAAGGCACAATTCAACATGGTGGCTCCTCATCAGAGCCCTTTCCTATCCTGAGTGGCCTGAAACAGGGCTGTGTTCTCGCACCCACACTTTTTGGGATTTTCTTCTCCCTGCTGCTTTCACATGCGTTCAAATCCTCTGAAGAAGGAATTTTCCTCCACACAAGATCAGGGGGCAGATTGTTCAACCTTGCCCGTCTAAGAGCGAAGTCCAAAGTACGGAAAGTCCTCATCAGAGAACTCCTCTTTGCTGACGATGCTGCTTTAACATCTCACACTGAAGAATGCCTGCAGAGTCTCATCGACAGGTTTGCGTCTGCCTGCAATGAATTTGGCCTAACCATCAGCCTCAAGAAAACGAACATCATGGGGCAGGATGTCAGAAATGCTCCATCCATCAATATTGGCGACCACGCTCTGGAAGTGGTTCAAGAGTTCACCTACCTAGGCTCAACTATCACCAGTAACCTGTCTCTAGATGCAGAAATCAACAAGCGCATGGGTAAGGCTTCCACTGCTATGTCCAGACTGGCCAAGAGAGTGTGGGAAAATGGCGCACTGACACGGAACACAAAAGTCCGAGTGTATCAGGCCTGTGTCCTCAGTACCTTGCTCTACGGCAGCGAGGCCTGGACAACGTATGCCAGCCAAGAGCGACGTCTCAATTCATTCCATCTTCGCTGCCTTCGGAGAATACTTGGCATCAGGTGGCAGGACTATATCTCCAACACAGAAGTCCTTGAAGCGGCCAACACCCCCAGCTTATACACACTACTGAGTCAGCGGCGCTTGAGATGGCTTGGCCATGTGAGCCGCATGGAAGATGGCAGGATCCCCAAAGACACATTGTACAGCGAGCTCGCCACTGGTATCAGACCCACCGGCCGTCCATGTCTCCGTTATAAAGACGTCTGCAAACGCGACATGAAATCGTGTGACATTGATCACAAGTCGTGGGAGTCAGTTGCCAGCATTCGCCAGAGCTGGCGGGCAGCCATAAAGACAGGGCTAAATTATGGCGAGTCGAAGAGACTTAGTAGTTGGCAGGAAAAAAGACAGAGGCGCAAGGGGAGAGCCAACTGTGCAACAGCCCCAACAAACAAATTTCTCTGCAGCACCTGTGGAAGAGCCTGTCACTCCAGAATTGGCCTTTATAGCCACTCCAGGCGCTGCTTCACAAACCACTGACCACCTCCAGGCGCGTATCCATTGTCTCTCGAGATAAGGAGGCCCAAAGAAGAAAAAAAAAAAGTAGGAATATACATATTCTGAGTATTCTGAAGTATCCTCTTAAATGTCTGCAACTGCTTCTCTATTGATCTATCTCCTAGCTTAGTAACCCAGTTCACTTCAGCTAACTCAGCTTTCATACCCGCATGATTGCCCTTACTTAAATTTAAAATACTAGTCTTAGACCCACTCTTCTTTCATTCAAACTGGATCTAAAATTCAATCATATTGTGGTCACTGCTACCTAGAGGTGCCTTTTCTCTGAGATCATTAATTAATCCTGTCACATTACAGAATAACCAAGTCTATTATAACCTGCTCTCTGGTCGGTTCCAGAACATGCTGCTCTAAGAAACTATCTCGAAGCATTCTATGAACCCCTCATCCAGGCTACTATTGCCTATCTGATTTTCCCAGTTTATATGTAGATTAAAATCACCCATGACTATTGCCATCCCTTTATCACAAGCACACAATATTTCTTCTTGTATACTTCATTCTACATTGTGATTATTGTTAGGGGGCCTGTGGACCACTCCCACTAGTGACTTCTTCCCCTACCATTCCTCATCTCCACCCAAACTGATTCTACATCCTGATCTCTTGAACCAAGGCCATCTCTAACTATTGCACCAATGCCATCCTTGATTAACAATGTTACCCCTCCACCTTTACCTAGCTCCCTATTCTTCTGAATGTCATATACCTCTCAATATTCAGGACACAATCCTTGTCATCCTGCAGCCACGTCTCCGTAATAGCTATCAGATCATATTTATTTACTTCAATGAGCGCTATCAGTTCATCTACTTAGTTATGAATGCTACATGCATTCAGATACAGTGCCTTTAGTTTTGTCTTTTTGTTATCTTTGCAACATCTGGTCTTGACTGTTGGTGTGTTCTTAAGTTTTTTCTCTCTGCCCTTTCCTGCCATTCTTTGACCTTCATTTCCCATATTACTATTCTGCTCATCTGCCTTGACTCTCCCCCTTGATTTGCTACATCTACCCAAGCTTGACCCCACTCCCCCCTCTCTACTTGCCTAGTTATACGGTTTGCTAGAACACTGGTCCCAGCATGGTTCAGGTGCAGATCATCCCAATGGTATAGCCCCAACTTTCCCCAGTACTGGTGCCAGTGCCTGAAGAACTGAAACCCACTTCTCCCACACCAGTCTTTGAGCCACATATTCATTTCACTAATCTTATGGGCCCTCTGCCAATTAGCACATGGCTCAGGTAATAATCCAGAGATTATTACCCTTGAGATTTTGCTCTTCAATTTGGTGCCTAGCTCCACATACTGACTAAGCAGAACCTCTGTCCTAGTTCTACCTATGTCGTTGGTACCTACATGGACCACAACAGCTGGATCCTTCCCCTCCTACTCCAAGTTTCTGTTCAGCCCTGAGCAGATGTCCCGACCCCTGGCAACACAACCTTCTGGACTCACGCTCACGGCTGCACAGAACAGTGTCAAATGCACTGTCAATATAAAAATCTTTAGTGCAGGATACCAGGAATTGATAAGCACAAAGACAGTGACTAAAGGAGGATTTGTGTAACTTGGCCAACAAACTTACCACAAATCATTGCAATCATGAAGATGTTAACACAGTTTCCTTAGAAATTCAGTTTAAATTATGTTACATCTTTTTTTTATGTGTCTATGAAAATAATGAATCTTTATTAGTCTCCCTTTCCTGGAATACATTTGTCAAATGCAATACCCATGTTCCAGTGACTGCCAGAATGTATATAATTGATGGCTCATGCACGACCTTTAATATGTTGTAACGCATTTCTCTAGTCCCAGAGTAATCTTAGAACTCTGTTTTCAACTCTCCTCCCCTCCCCTCCTGTCCAGCCATCAACATTTTGGCTATGACATTGAAATCCTTGAGATTAAAATTTAAGATCAATAATAATGGGCTGTCCTGCAAATTTAAGTTTGTTTAATTAAAGGTCATAGGGCTTTCTTCACACAAAGGTCATGCAAATCTGGAACTCTGTCCCCCTGAAAACTGCTGAGGCTAGGCAAATTGAAATTTTCAAATCTTAAGTTGATAGATATTTTTGGGCAAGGGTATTAATAGTTATGGAACCATTGTGGGTAGATGGAGCTAAGACACAGCTCAGCCATGATCGAATTGAATAGCCTTGAGCGTCTGAATGTTCCTCTGATCTCATGAGCTGGAGAAACATTTAACTGCACAAGGTTGATTTTTATGTGTAATCTATATCGGGGGGTGGGCGGTGGTCAGTAGATTGTTGTGGTTCCATCAACCAGTTATTTCTGTGATTGGTCTGATCAATATTTGTGATCATGCCTCATTTACATTGAGCTGCCAGTGCTACTTATAGGCAGCTTAGCTGTTTGACTGCTTGGTCAGATTTCCTACTCTCCCAATTACAATGGGCCTGCTTCAGCACCTGAAAGGGGAGGGATGCAGGATTGAAATGGGAGAAGCAGGGAAATTTTTGTAGTAGCCATAGCTGCAAGGAGATAAAATAATGGAAGCCTTTATGACTCAAAGCACACAAGAGTCGACAGAAAACATGTGCCTGACTTTGTTCCAGCTTTCTTTAATTGCACCCTAGACTCTGATTGGCATCCTTCCATCTGCAAGAGATGATGAGAATGCAGCCTCAGAACTTTGGTGAGGTCAGATGAGATCATCTGCTGCACTTCTTTTGATGGCTGAACAAGCCGATTCTGGAAAGGCAAAGTCTGCCACAGTGCCACACAGACGTTGTCCCTTGCCAGTGGTGTGGGATAATCTATGCCAACACCTTGTTTGCAGGGCTGGCATCTGCTTTGAAGCTTCTGAAGCCACATGTCATTGTGGTGAATTCCTGCCCACAGCTGGTGTTGCCATTTGCATTGATCATCAGCTAGAGTTTCCTGCTGTCGTGATTGATGTTGAGGGTTTTCATGTCTCGTGACAGCATCCTTGAATCGGAGCTTTGGGTGCATGTTGGTCTCTTGGCATGGGTTACCTCCCCATATAGCATATCATTGCGGATGTGGCCATTTTCCATCCTGTGCGCATGCCCAAGCCAGCAAAGCTGCCTTTGCTTGATTAACGCTAGCATGCTTGGCAGGTTTGTCCTAGAAAGGACTGCTGCATTGGTGACTTTGCATTTCCACGTGATGCCAAGGATGCATTGTGGACACCAGAGATGGAAGTTATTGAGCCTTTTTTCTTGGAAGATGTAAGTTGTCCAGGCTTTGCTGCCATACAGCAATGTGCTGAGGATACAGGCCTTGTAGATAAGCATCTTGGTCCTGCGGGTCAGCTTGTTGTTTTTCCATAAAATAAAAGCAAAATACTGCGGATGCTGGAAATCTGAAACAAAAACAAGAAATGCTGGAATCACTCAGCAGGTCTGGCAGCATCTGTGGAAAGAGAAGCAGAGTTAACATTTCGGGTCAGTGACCCTTCTTCGGAACGTTCCGAAGAAGGGTCACTGACCCGAAACGTTAACTCTGCTTCTCTTTCCACAGATGCTGCCAGACCTGCTGAGTGATTCCAGCATTTCTTGTTTTTGTTGTTTTTCCATGACTGTTTTGTTAGTTGACCAAAGTTGGTGGCTGCCTTTCCTATGTGTGTGCTGAGCTCCTCATCAAGAGACAGGTTATCTGTCACAGTAGATTCAAGGTATCAGAATTTATTGACTTCTTCTAGTAGTGTGGTATAGGTCAGGAGGGCAGAGAAAAAGATACAAAACAGAGTAGGGTCTAATAGTCAGCAGTGGAGCCGTAGAACAGAATGGTGCTGTGCATCTTATCATGTGAGACTACGCAGCTTGGGAGGGCAGTTGATTTTCTCTTGTATTTGGTAGAGGCCATCCTGCTCATGGTGTCAAATGCTTTTGTGAAATACACAAAAGTAAGGTAGAATGGTGTTTGTTGCTCTCTGCACTTCTTTTGAAGCTGACATAGGGCAAAGATCATGTGTACTATGGATCTGCCTGCTCGGAAGCCACATTGTGCCTCCGGGTATATTCTATTGGCTAGTTGATGGAGTTCTCATTAGAATGACTCTGGTAAAAGCCTTCTCCGTGATGCTGAAGAGTGAGATGCCCTGGTAGTTGTTGTAATCCCCACAATCACCTTTGTTCTAGTATAGCATGATGATGTTTGTGTCATGCCTGTCCTGTGGGACAGAGCCTTCTTCCCAGCAGAGGAGGAAGAGTTTGTGGAGGTATGGCAGCAAGTGGGGCTTTCCATACTTGAGTAGCTCAGCTGGTATTCCTTCCTTTACAGGTGATTTCCCTGCTGCTGGGGAGTCAATGGCCTTTTCAAGCACATCTAATGAGGGTTCTGCATGAAGCTCATACATGACAGGTCGCTGCAGAGAATCATCAAGCACAGGCAGAGAGATATCCATCTCAAGTGAGTATAGCTTGGAGTAGTGCTGTATTTACTTGCTCCTGTCAGTGATTACTTCCCACCAGCGATTTCAAAGGAGCAACTTTGGTGATGGTGGGGCCGAGTGGTCTTTTGATACCATCATACATAGCGCGAAGGTTATCATTGTCACTCACACTTTGTATTTCTTTGCATTGTTACAATCGAGGCGGGAGGAGTGCACTCTTTATTCTAGTTCCACTTCTCCGCAGGTCACAACATATATTTAACTTTTTTTCCCACTTACCGATACGGTCAATCATAGACTCTATTTTTATCCCAGAATAAAACACACCAATCAGGTTTCTTTAATAAACAACAAAATTATCAATTTATTATAAATCAAGTCTTAACCAGTAATGAAGCAAAACATAAACACACGGATTGAAATACAAAAGTTCTCTTTTTACCTCACACACACACACACACACACAAACCAATCTGCCGGTTAACCGAAAAAATAAAGAGATTCACCCTTTAGAGCTCTAGTACAAAAAAGAACAAAAACAGAATACATTGGCCAAAATACTTGCTAATTCTTGAAGAAAAAAAGAGAAGATATGAAAAGATGTCAGATGTTCTTTTTGGTTTGGTGTCCCAAATATGTATAGATGGCTGTCACTGGGATCTTCCTAGAACAGTTCCTGTCAGGCGACATTGAAGATCAGTTTGGGCAGGCTTTCCAGGGAATGTGCAGTAATGGGGGTTTCAGGCAGTTTCTTACACTTGCTTCTCAGCTTCTCAAGAGATGGAAAACTGACAGGCTTTTTCAAAGAGCTGGAACAGACTGAGCTGGGGTCTTGCTCCCTTGGCAAGTTTTCTCCAACTGTCTTTTGAGACTATTATCCATATCCCAACTAACTGTCCAAAGTCAAACCAAAAACAATGTCACAAGAATCAAGCCTCTATGACCTCTATAGATCTTGACCTGCCACTTCTTTGTAAACATCTTTCCCCAAGTCAAAAACAACCCCTGCTGGGTAATTATTTGAAGACAGGTGCCTTCCAGTAACTATTTACAATCCAGACCTCTCAGAGACCCTTGTAAAGAAATCCATGGACCCCTTTTGAGTTTTAAAACACAAATCTTCAAAATTTAACTAAAAAAAAAGGAAGCATTCGTAACAGCATAGCCTGATCCAACACATGTTGACACAGTACCTTGCTGTCTTCTGCACAACTGCCTTGGCTACTGTCTTAGGCTGTACTACAAGGGATCTTGGAGGAACCTTGGCCCCCAGAGATGTGAAATACAGGCCCATCAGTGTGTGGCGTCCATCAACCATGTCCCAGCTATGGGTCAAATAGTGCCCACTGCCTTGTGGGTCTAGCTCAGGAGAGTCAAAGACACTGGAGTGAAGTTCTATAGGTGGCTGGTGATTCTTTTAAGCAAGCACCCTCTGGCAGCTCCTGCAACGGAGTGGGCTCCAGACATAGGGCTCCCGCACTTCCTCTGGATTCAGTCTATAAAGTTGAGAGGGAGATGCAGATGCTGGGCAAGTCTGTGTCTCCAAATCCTGTCCAGGCTATGCAGCCAAAAAAATATTGGAGAGGAAACTTTATCCTTACTCTTACCATTGAGGGGACCAACACATGAGGTAGCAGTTTACAGGTTATGAGCCCAGCGCGATTGGCATAAGGGAAAGGCGCCACAGGTTGCCTCCGACAGTGGGAAAGATCAGCAAATTCTATTGGTCAGTCACCACCTCCTTCAAGCAGGGCAGCCCCCAGCCACTAAGGTACACTTTGTCTGATTCAACTCTTGCGTTGAAGTCCCCCACGAGCAATAACTTTTCTCCATGTGGCAGTTGCTCCAGAATATCATTTAGAGTGTCATAGAAGTGAATGTTTGTCTTCAGCATTGGCATGCAAAGTTGCTGTATAGACACAGATGATGGTGACAAAACCTCCATCTGATTGTAGCCTAGGCCCTAAGCTCTGGAATTCCCCTGTAAACCTGTCCACCTCTCTACCCTGCTTTCCTCCTTTAAAACACTCCTTAAAACCTATTTATTTGACCAAACTTTTGGTCATGCATCCTAATATCTACTTATTTAGATAGGTGTAATATTTTGTTTTATAATCCCTGTGTGAAGTGCCTTGTGACATATTATTACATTAAATGTGTTATATAAATACAAGTTGTTATTGTTGAAGTTGTTGCTATGAATCCTTTGAAGTATGGCTGAAAGTGACCCCCTCCTGACTTGCATCGCCCTTTGCGAGATAAAAATAGTATTGGGGTTCTAAATGTGTCCTTTGATCCTCTGTTCTACCATATTTACCAGTGGCAGGGAAGGCGGCAAACGGCCAGCTCCCCCAGGCCAATTGAGGCCCTTAAGTGGTCAATTAATTGCCACTTGAGGGCCTCCTTCCACCAACGATGGTATCTTACCAGTGGCAGACGGGCACTTCAGCACCTGAGGAAGCTGTCCAGCAATACCTGGCAGCCTGCTTGCAGGCCTGGGGTGTAGGGGGTGCAGAGGGAGCCTCCTGATTGGGCACCCTGTGTCCCCTGGAGGGCCCCCCAGCAGCATGGGCCACCCCCGCTGAAACTACAGCCCCTTCCCTGCTCTCTGACCCACCCCATCCCTTCGCCGGGCGTAGCTGATTGTCCCCAGAGAGGCCTGATGTCCACTTACCTGTTCCCAGGCCAGTGTCCATTGCAGCTCCTCTCATTGGGCGCAGTCCCAACAGCGGCCACTGTTCCCAGTGGCCCTGCTGCAACTGAACAGCAGCTCTTGGAGGTGGGACTTCCTATCTCAGAGGGGTGGAAGTCCTGCCAGAGGCCAATTAAGGGCCTGGGCCAAGCAAAATAGCAGCATGACTTCCAGGCCTGGCGGAGGCAGTTTCACCTCTGACTTTTCAACAGGCGGGTGGGACAACTGCCTCAATGTTAAATTCTGGCCAGAGTTAACATTTCAGGTTGATGTCTCTGCCTTATGCTTTTGATGGTGTGCTGATACTTCAATCCCTAAACCCCTGTGCTCGCTGACCTACATTGGCTCCTGGTCCGGTAATACCTCAATTTTAATTCTTCAACCTTGTTTTCAAATCGCTCCATGGTCTGGCCCCTGCCTACCTCTGTAACCTCTCCAGCCCTACAACCATCCGAGGTCTCTGCATTCCTCCAATTATGGCCTCTTGAGCATACCCAATTTTAATTGCTCCATCATCAGTGGCCATGCCTTTAACTGCCTGGGCCCGAAGCTCTGGAATTCCCTCCCTGCACCTCTCCACCTCTCCACCTATCTTTCTTCTTTAAGACACTCCTTAAAATCTACTTCTTTGGCCAAGCTTCTGCTCATCTGTCCAAATATGCCCTAATGTCGCTCGGTCTCAAATTTTGTTTGATAACGCTCCTGTGAAGTGCCTTGCGATGTATTACTACATTAAAGGTGCTATATAAATCCAAGTTGTTATTGAAAACTAATAGCAGACTGATTTTCACAAGAGAACAGCTCCAATTTTTTCTGCTGCAAGTAAACTCTGGATATCAGTCAGCAGCTCACAAGCCTTTAATAAGTTTTTTTCCCTGCTGTTATTAAATCTCGGCACATTATGTGCAGAAAGAAATCAAACATACAGGAAAGTAGGAGACTTTGAGTAAATTTAGTAATAACATAATATCTGCATTAATTTCCAGTGTACTTCTTTATCATAATACTTTCTACCAAGAGCTAGGTTAACATAGGATATGTGTTTCAACCTCTATGTGTGTGTTTATATTTTATATTTATCACTCTGATATATATATATATATATATATATATTACACTCTGTAGTCTATAACACATTCTTGAGTATATTTTCCTCATTTAGAAATAAACTTTAAAGTTCATTCATTTCTGGTCATGAGTGACACCTGCCAATCAAGGTTTTCCTCATCAGATTTTATGTGAGTCTGAGCATTTTGCTTAGCAGAAGTCAATCCATCAGCACCTAGCTACCCTGATGGGCAGTTCCTTGTTTCTAAGGCAACTGATATCCAAGGGTCCTAGAAGGAGATTAGCAGGATGCGACTGACTTGAAGATAGCTACCAAGATGATGCAATTGGAACTGCCAACACCGCAGGCTGTAATATGGGTTGAAAGCGCACATTTGAATGTCACAGTTTAATGAATTACAGCTCAGTTATCAAAAGAATTAACCTTGTCTTCACACAGATATAATTGAGCAAAGATGTCCTGAGGAAGATGGCATTTTTTTAAAAAAGGGCTCTCATGCTTTAGTTGGCAGTACTGGAAAGCTAAAGTGACATTACGCAAGTCTTTATGAACTGACCCTTTCATTGATTCCAATGTGCCTTTGCCAAAAATAGACTGCATTTAACTTGAGGGCCATCAGCACAAACTCTAGCACACTGTAAACCCTGATATCCTTCAATATCAATCACACGGTCAATTTTTGTATCATCTGCAAACTTCTTCATGGCCCCTATGTTTGGGTCTAAATCATTAATATGAGCTACAAAAAGCAAGGGATCGAGAACTGAACCCTGTGAGAACACTGATCAACTATTACCCTTTGCTTCCTGCGACTGAGCCAATTTTGGATCCAATTTACGACTCTCCCTAGGATCCCAAGGGCATTTACTTTTTTGACCAGCCTGCCATGAGGGACCTTGTCAAAAGCTTTGTTAAAATCTACTGCACTGTCCTCATCAATACTACTTGTCACCTCAAAAATTCAATCAAGTTAGTCAGACATGACCTTCCCTTAACAAATTCATGCTGACTTTCCTTGATTAATCTATTCCTTTCTAAATGAAGGTTTATACTGTCCCTCAGAATTGATTCTAATAATTTGTCCACAACTGAAGTTAAACTAACTTGCTATAATTACTTGAATCATTCCTTCCTCCCTTTTGAAACAACAGTACAACACTGTCAGTCCTCCTATCCGCTGGCACCACTCCTGTAGCCAGGGAGTATTGAAATATGATGGTCAGAGCCTCCACAATTTCCTCGCTTGCTTTTTTTAAAGTGTTGTGATATTGCTTTAACTGCTTGAATACTAGTTAGCATACTGCTGAATATGTAAATAGTTTAGTATACATCATCACAGGAAGTGATGCAAGTTAGCATGTGATACAGTAGTTGGAGCAGTGTTAATCAACAGGTAGCACGTGTATCTCAGAGCTCTCCTATAATTCTCTTATTCTGTAATAAGGAACCCTTCATTCAACTTACCAATCATCCTCATAGTGTTGGGAACCTAATAACACAACACTGACAACCTGGGATATATTTTATCTGGGCTGGCGAATTATCTACTTTCAAAGATGTCAACCCCTTTAATACTTCCTCTCTTACAATGTTTATCTTATCCAATATTTCACACTCTTCTTCCTTAACAACTATGCCATTATCGGTCCCCTCTTTTGTGAAGACAGCTGCAAAGTATTCGGTAAGAACCTTACCCACATCCTCCACCTCCACACACCGGTTACCTTTTTAGTCCCTAATAGGTCCTACTCTTTCCTTAGTTATCCTTTTGCTCTTTATGTACTTATAAAACATCTGTGGATTTTATCCTTTATTTTACTTGCTTAATTTCCCTCTTAATTTGACCCCTATATTTTCTGTACTCTTTCAGGCTATCTGGAGTATTAAGCTCTCAGTGTCTGACAGAAGCTTCCATTTTTTTGCATTATTTTACACTCTATGCACCTTGTCATCCAGGGGGTTCTAGATTTGGCTGTCCCACCCTTTTTCTTTGTAGGAACATATTGACCCTGAACCCCTTGAATCTCCTCCTTGAATTCCTCCCATTGCTTTGACATTGATTTACCTTCAAGTAACTGCTTCCAGTTTACTTTTGTTAAATCACTTCTCAGCCTAGTGAAATTGGCATTCACCCAACTTAGAACCTTTACTCTTATTTTGTCTTTGTCCATAACTGTGCTAAATCTAATTGAATTATGATCACTACTACAAAAGTGCTCTCCCAATGATACTCCTTCCACCTGTACAGTTTCTTCCTCTAAGACTAAATCCAGAATTCCCCCACCTCGCCCTTCCTTGTTGGGCTTGCCACGTGCTGGTGAGTAAAGTTCTCTTGAATGCAATTCAGAAATTCTGTGCCCTCTGTACCTTTTACACTGACTATATTCTGGTTCATATTAAGGTGATTGAAATCCCCCACTATTACTGCCATATCAGTATTGCATTTGTCAGAATTTGCCAACCGATTTGCTTTTCTATCTCCCATAGACTATTCGGAGGTCTATAGTACACTCCCAACACTGTTCCTTAGTTCTACCCATATAGCTTCATTAGTCCTATGTCTAATCTCTGCCTTTTCTTTATGTATGGCTAAAGATTATTGCCAGGTGTCCAAATGCTTATGTATGAGCATAGACAATGCACTGCACTTTGGCCAGCTGCTAAAAGCTAATTTTTCCCCTGTTACTGGTGGCCACCTATCTAATGAAGCAATGTACCAAAGAGTGGATCAGTCCTGTGATGGCCCTGTTTAGGGGCATGTTCATCGTACAGAAATTGAGAGCTGCGGTAATCGTGGAGGTGCTGAATAAGATCTGTCATGAAAGCTTGTCCAGAAGTTGCTGCACAGGACAGCCACTGCTTCTCGGTCGGGGGCAGCCACTGCTTCTTGGTCATGTACAGCCCATGTTAATGACTTTCCATAGGTGCTCGCAACAAGTAACATGCCCATCTGGAGCAGTCATCAACTTTACAGAGCATAGCATGTTCTGTGGTGTGTATCACACCATGTGGTAATATCCCACACTCCATAGTGTGTGCCATACCCAGTGGTGTATAGTCACACACTATGCATTATCCCACACTCTGTGCTGTTTATCACTCACTCTGTGGATAATATCACACTGTGTGGTGTGTATAATACTATATGGTTTATATCACACACCCTGTGGTGTATATCACACAGTGGGCTGGATTTTGTGCTGGAGCCAGGGCTCCTAGCACCTGGCCAAAAATGTGGGGTGAATCCCGCCTCAGTCTTTTTTCCCCCCCTCCCCGAAGTGATCCTCTAGTCTCTTAACTTCAAATTTTCACGAGCTGGGATCCCTGTCCCTTTAAAGACGGGGATCCTGCCTCCATGAGCTGCCACCAATCAGAGGGCCAGCAGCTCAGCAGTGGTCGCTGCCGGTACTGCAGAGGCCTCAGACCCAGGCCCAGTGTGGGAACCTTGAACCTCTGGTTAGTGAAGTGGGGTCGCCAGAGCCAGTCTGGAAGGTCCCAGTGAGGGGGACTGGGGTTGACCATGCAGTCCGGGTGTCCTGGCAGGGTAAAGTGGTTCCCGGTGAGGGTCCTCTGTGGGCCACAAATTGCCACGAAGCAAAGACTCCTCCAAGTCTCCAGAGAGTGTGCCTTGTTTTACAAGGCGTCCTCCCTGCGTTGCAGAGTCCCCTCCGGCTGCTCGTATGCTCCCAGCGGCGGCGGGAAATGATCCTTAATTGGCCATTAATAGGCCTCTTAAGGGCCTCAATTGGCCTCTGGGCAGAAAGGCCATCGTCGGCCTATCCTGCCCTCGGAAGATCACTAGGCAACAGGGAGGCGACGGGCCCTCTGCCACCACCCCCCCCCCCACCCCCCCACCACCCATCGTGATACTCCATGCACTCCGCCTCTGACCCCGCCTCAGGAGGCTACACAAAATCCCGGCCACTATGTGGTGTATGCTACACCCTGTGGTGTTACACCCTGGGTATTACATTTCATGCCGTAATAACTGTACAATTCTTTGTTGTATTCCTACTCTTTCGACTGTAGGCTGGCATTATTTCAGTGAGCAAGCCATCTTTGTAGAGTATATGTTGGTATTACTTTATGTCAGTGAATGTGTGCTGTTCATACCGAATCGGTTGGCATTATGTCAGTGAGTAAATCCTGTTTGTAAAGGAGAGGTTTGCATTTATCCCAATGAGTGTATCTCTGAGTGTATATCTGAAAACGCCAGCTGGGTAATACTATTAATGGATTTCCTAGACAAACACACACATTACTTAATAATCACCAAGTACACCCTAGCACTGGAAACAATTAATGTATCACCAGTTATTAAACAATGACCTATTGTAATCGGAAAGGCCTGTGCAAACATCAAAGGTGGCCGTCAATACTTTTGTGTCTGAGTCATAGAGCTTGTTGTACTTTGTTCGAGGCAAGTATCTCTGGAGGACTTTAGTATGTTACAGCACAGAAGGGTGCCATTTAGCTCATCATGCCCTCCTAGACTCTGAAAGAGCCTTTCTATTTAGTCCCATTCCTTTGCCTTTTCCTCATACCTTTATTTCATTCCTTTTTCAAATATTTATCCAATTCCTTTTAAAAAGATATTATGGATTGAGCTTCCATCACTGTTCCTGGTTGGCATTCCTTGTCCTAACACCAGTCCATGTAAAAATAAAAATTCCCCAACCCTTGCCCTTTGTTTGTTTGGTGATGATCTTTGACTTAGAACATCCAGTTGCTATCTCACTAACTATTGGAAATAGTTTTTCCCTATTTATTTTATTAATAGCTCTCATAATTTTGAACAACTGTGTTAGATTTCCTCTTACTCTTTTCTATTGTAGTGAAAAAGCCGTGTTTTTCTATGACTAAAGCTTTGGTATAATCCTACTAAATCTCTTCTGTATCCTCTATATCCCTTGACATGCTTCCTCTGTAAGGTGCCCATAACTGTATAAACTGTAGCCTAACCAATGATTTCCATAGATTTAGCATTACCTCTTTAGTTTGCACTGTACCCTGCTCTTTGGAAAGCCATGAATCCTTATGCATTTTAACAAATTGAACTGTCGGTTCTTCAAAAGCATTTAGGGGATAAGGATTGTTTGATGTCAGTTATGATTCTGGTCTTAAAGAGGAGTGCTTATATAATTCTGAGAAAGACTAACCATCAGGGTTTGGGCGCCCACTCCCCTTCTGAAAAATATCTGACCATCATTTTGGAGAATTTGAGAGGAAAGCTGTGCGGAGGGGATCAGCTGGTTAGATGATCTATTTAACCCTTTCCTGAACTGTTTCAAAGCTGCTGCATTATTGGAACGGACTTCAATACCTGTTTCCTTCTGTACATGATTCTATTTGTGAATAAACCTGCTTGGTGGTTTTCATAAATTCACATTCGCCGGGACCGTCTGGAGTGGGGTTCAAACCTTGCACCTTCTGACAGAGGCAGGAATGCTACCTCTAAGGCAAAGGCCTCCCTTTGGTAGTATAGTTCCCTTTGAAACCTTCTGGCATGACTGATACTAATTGTCTTCTGAAGTGATGAAGGCATGTAGTGCAAACCCCATGTGTAATCTAGAGAATAAAACTAGTCCATTTGCCCAAAACATGCTATCCCAGCTTACTTTGGACACAAGATCTTGCTTTAGGACATAAGAAACTTGAACAAGCCTATAGGAATTGGTATTAGTGTTGGGTATAAGAAAAAATATCTGAAGAAATCCAAATAGTAACAGTTGACATGATGTCAAAGTGATTGTTTCCTGTCTGGGGACAGTTGGCCGCCAACTTCTCAGAGTGAGCAAGCTGTGTGGGTGAGTAGATGGCTTTTAATTAAGGACCATGAAAATGTACGTCAATACAAAATTGGAAGTTTATTTATATTCTCACTTCAGATAGTGCCTATTGTTAGATCATTTATTCCCTCCACCAAAATATCCACAAGTATTTCCTATGCTTTCTAGGTTATTTAAAGAATAATGAATCACTGAATCTCCTGTAGTGTTGCTCATTATAAACCCTTCAAGCCGCACTTTAAGGTTAGAGCTCAGAATCTAGACTTAACTCTGCAGTGTTGCACTGAAAGTATACTGCAATGTTAGAGGTGCTGATGTTTCATCTTAAGCCAAGCTAAGATTGGTATTAACAACATCAACAGCTTGCATTTATATAGCACCTTTGGTGGAGCAAAACATCTCAAGGCACTTAACAAGAGTGTTATTAATAAAAATATTGACACCGAGCCAGAGAAGGAGATACTAGGATAGATGACCCAAAAGCTTGGTCAAAGAGGCAAGTCTTAAGAAGCATCTTAAAGGGGGCGAGAAAGGTAGAGAGGGGTGAGGTTGAGGGAAAGAATTGCAGAGCTTAGGACCAAAGCAGGAGAAAGCATGACCACCAATGTTGAGGCAATTAAAATCAAGGATGTGCCAGAGGCCCGAATTGGAGGACTGCAGTGATCTCAACAACAACTTGCATTTATAGTGTCCCTTTAATGTAATAAAACCTCCCAAGGCGCATTACAGAAGCATTATGGAACAAAAATTGACAACGAACTACATAAGGAGATATTAGGCCAATTAACGTAAAGCTTGGTCAAAGAGGTACATCTGAAGGAACATCTTAGAGGAGGAAAGAGAGGAAGAGAGGTGAAGAGATATAGCAAGGGAATTCCAGAGCTTAGGGCCTAGGCAGCTGAAGACACAACCACTGATGGTGGAGTGATTAAAATTGAGGATACTCAAGAGGCCAGATTTGGCAGAGCACAGAGATCTAGGGGTGCTGTAAGGCTGAAGGAGATTATAGAAATAGGGAGGTGCAAGACCATGGAGGGATTTGAAAATGATGAGAATTTAAAAATCGAGGAATTGCTTTACCAGGAGCCAATGTAGATCAGCAAGAACAGGCGAGATGGATGAGTAGGACTTGATGTGAATTAGAACATTGGCAGCAGAATTTTGGATGACCTCAAGTTCGTGAAGGGTAGAATGTGGGAGACCAGCCAGGAGTATGTTGGAATAGTCAAGACTAGAGGTAACAAAGGCATAGATGAATGTTTCAGATAAGCTGAAGCAAGATTGAAGTCAGGCAATGTTATGGAGGTGGAAATAGGTGGTCTTAGTGATGGCGCAGATATGTGGTCAGAAACTCATCTCTGGATCAAATATGACACCAAGGTTGTGAACAGTCTGGTTCAGCCTCAGACTGCTACTAGGGAGAGGGATGGAGTCGATGGCTAGGGAACAGAGTTTGTGATGGGGTCTGAAGACAATGACTTCTGATTTCTCAATATTTAATTGGAGGAAATTTCTGCTTATCCAATACTGGATGTTGGACAAGCAGTGTGACTATTTAGAAACAGAAGAAAAGTTAAGAGAGGTAGAACTAGCTACTGTCAGCATACGATGTGGAAACTGATGCCATCATTTTGGATGATGTCACTGAAGGGCAGCATTTAGATGAGAAAAAGTAGGATGCCAAGGAGAGATCCTTGGTGGACATCAGAGGTAATGGAGTGGGAGTAGGAAGAGAAGTCATTGCAGATGAATCTCTGGCTATGACAGGATAGATAAAAATGAAACCAGGAAATTTTGCAGTCCCACCCACCTGGACAATGGTGGAGAGGTGTGGAGTAGAATTTTGTAGTCAACCGTGTCAAAGAGTGCAGACAGTTCGAGGAGGACGAAGAGGGATATTTCATGTTTGGCATAGTCACATAGGATGCCACTTGTCTTGAAGGTTTGTAGGATTTGAGGAGGTTACATAGATAGGAGGGGCTGAGGCCATGGAGGGATTTGAAATCAAGGATGATATTAAAGATTCCATGTCACTATTTCAAGGAAGAACAGGAAGTTATCCCAGTGAACTCACCATTTTTGCTTACTCAACTAACAGTATGAGAAACAAATGAACTGATCATTCATGTCATTGCTGCTTGGAGGATCTTGTATACAAAATGGCTGTTGTGTTTACGTATGTAACAGGATGAATCAATTTTTGTTTTGTCTTACTGGTGATGCTGACCAGGATGCTTTAACTGCACATCCATATTTACTTTGAGAAGGTGGTGGTGAGCCTTCTCCTTGACTCATTGCCGTCCTGTGTTGGTGGTGCTCACATAGCTCTGTTAGGTATAGAATTCTAGTACTCAGCAATGATGAAGGAATGGTAACACATGTCCTAGTCAGGATGGCGTGTGGGTTGGAGGTGATGGATGTTCCCACAGCATTGTTGCTCTTGTCCTTCTCAGTGTTAGCAGTTGCTGGGAAGGGAGATGCTGTGGAAAGTTGTTTCAGTGCATGCAGTAGCTCATGGATACTGCAGCTACAGAGTGCTGCTGGTGCAGGGGCTGGAAACTGAGTCCAGTGAAAGTGTAATTTTTTAAGTGCTTTGGGACGTTTCTGAGACATGTGACAAGATGCTATATAAATGCAAGTTCTTTTGGAGCTGTATTTAACAAGGCCTTTCTTTTAAGGTCAGAGTGTAATTGCTGTAAATAAGGTCAATTAAAGGTTAATTGCTTTTGCTGAGGGAATTCTGCCTGTAGATTGGCAGTGGCTTGTAAATTCCTTCCTTCTCACTATGGCAAGCGAGGAAGTGAACAAATGCAAAATACTGCAGATGCTGGAAATCTGAAGCAAAAACAGAAAATGTTGGAAATACACAGCAGGTCAGGCAGAATCTGTGGAGAGAGAAACAAAATTAAAGTTTCAGGTCGTCGACCTTTCATCAGAACTCGAAAATGTTACTGATGTAACAGGTTTTAAGCAAGTACAGAGGCAGGGAAAGGGGATAATGGGAGGAAAGAACAAAAGGAAAGGCCTGCAATAGGGTGGAAAGCAGAAGAGATTAAGTGAACAGCAGAGTTATTACCAGCACTAGCTGGCAATGAAACAACATTTTAGCAGTTAAAAAAACATGCAAGTTCCAAAAGACATTTAGGAGTCAAAACGTTTAATCATCAACATTTAATTTCAGTGACATGTGCCAGTGGTTGTCCAAAAAATCGTGACAGAGGTTATAATCTGAAATTGTTGAACTTGATGTTGAGTCTGGAAGGTTGCCTAATCGAAAATTGAGGTGTTGTTCCTCGAGTTTACATTGAGCTTCATTAGCACAGTGTAGGAGACCGAGGTCAGAGCATGAGTTAGACAGAGAATTAAAATGGCAAATGACTGAAAGCCCAGGGTCATATTTGCCAACTGAAAAGAGGTGTTCAGCAAAGCACTCATCCAGTCTGCATTTAGTCTCCCCAATGTAGAGGAGACCGTATTGCGAGCAGCGAATACACCATACTAAATTGAAAGAACAGGAAGTAAATGACTGTTTCACGTGGAAGGAGTGTTTGGGGCCCTGGATGGCGAGAAGGGAGGAGGTAAAGGGACAGGTATTGCATCATCTGCCTTTGCATAGGAAGGTGTTGTGGGAAGGGTGGTGCTGTTGGGAATGATTGAGGAGTGGACCAGGGTGTCATGGAGGGAATGATCCCTTCAGAATGCTGAAAGGGAAGGGGAGGGGAAGATGTGTTCGGTGGTGGCATCATGCTGGAGCTGGGGAAAATGGTGGAGGATGATCTGTTGATTATGGAGGCTGGTGGGGTGGTAGATGAGGACAAGGGGAACCCTATCCTGATTCTGGGAGGGAGAGGAAGGGGTGAGGGTAGAGGTGTGGGAAATGGAACAGACACAGTCAATAGGCCTGTTCCACAGTAACGGAAATCTTAGGTTGGTGAAAAAGACATATCGGAAGCACTAGTGTGGAAGCTGGCATCATCAGAATGGATGCGATGGAGATGGAGAAACTGGGAGAATGGAATAGTGTCCTTACAGGAAGTGGAGTGTGAGGAAGTGTAGTCTAGGTAGCTGTGGGATTCAATCGGCTTATACGCAAGAGGTTCCCTTCCTATTCCCCTTACGATAGTTCTTGGACTTTAGCAATTACAAAAACAAAAACTGCACACAACACAGGGTTTTGGTTTAACCATAAATTTGTTGTTTTATTGAACCCAATAAAATCCCTCTATGGTTAGTTGAAACAGAAATAAAAAAAACTGTCCCCAGTTCAAAACCTCCTGCAGTAACTTAAAATTGACACCCCCAATTCCCAGCTGAACCCTTCAGCAATTTGATCACTGTTTCCAGTTACCCAAAACAAAGTCACCATGACTTGGCCCAAACTTACAAATTACAGGCAAAAACACTACGCTTTTGTCCCAAACTCTCAGACCAAGATCAGTACGATTTGGCTGAAATAGTTAGAATCCCTGAAACGGCCGGTCGGTCTGGTGTTGATTGTAGGTCCTGAGTTAAGGTGACCAATCTTGACCTTTCTTCCGACTGCAGCCCCCACAGTACAAACTCTTTCAAGATTTGACTGAAAAACTCACAATCACCCACACGGCTGGTCATTACCGATGTTGATTGTCGGCCTGGATCTAGAGATGACCAGTCCTCATCCTTCTTCACATGACTACAGCACAATCACTCTGATGTGCTTTCTTTTTGTAATAAAATGACTCAGAGCATCTCAAACATATTTCCTGTTGTTCATGCTCTTCAGTGTCCAGCAGGTAAACACCTTTTAGTTTATTCCATGCATAGTCCCAACGAATGTGATCATCTCATACTGGGTGCAACAATACAGTCCTTCCATGGAAGAAATAACCCAGAAAAAACTAATAGCTCTCATATCGTTTAAACAATCCTCCTGCTGTTTTGAGGCAATACAGTGAAAGCACCTGGCTCCAAGGTTGATGAAGATGTGAATGTCCCACCTCTGTCCTCTACTGGAATCAATCATAGTTACAATGGCCAGATTCCAGTACCATCGTCTCTGATGCTGGCCTTATTATCATATCGATGGCATGTCCCTTGTACCATTGTGCAGGGTAATCAGTCCCTTAAATGCGGTGTCCAGAACTGGATGCAATACTCCAGCTGAGGTTGAACTAGCGTCTTATACAAGTTCAACATAACTTCCTTGCTCTGTACTCTATGCCCCTAGTAATAAAGCCCAGGATACTGTATGCTTTATTAACCACTCTCTCAACCTGCCCTGCCACCTTCAATGACTTATGCACATATACACCCAGGTCCCTCTGCTCCTGCCCCTTTAGAATTGTACCCTTTATTATATATTTTCTCTCCATGTTCTTCCTACCAAAATGAATCACTTCACATTTCTCTGCATTGAACTTTATCTGCCACCTGTCTGCCCATTCCATCAACTTGTCTATGTCTGTTTGGAGTTCTACACTATCCTCCTCACAGTTCACAATGCTTCCAAGTTTTGTATCATCTGCAAACTTTGAATTTGTGCCCTGTACACCAAGGTCTAGGTCATTAATATATATCATGAAAAGCAAGGGTCCCAACGCTGACCCCTGGGGAACTCAACTACAAACCTTCCTCCAGCCTGAAAAACATCCATTAACCACTACTCATTGTTTCCTGTCATTCGGCCAATTCCATATTCATGTTACTACCAACCCTTTTATTCCATGAGCTATAAGTTTGCTCACAAGTCTGTTGTGTGGCACTATATCAAATGCCTTTTGAAAGTCCATATACACCACATCAACAGCATTGCCCTCATCAACCATCTCTGTTACCTCCTCAAAAAACTCCAGCAAATTAGTTAAACATGATTTTCCCTTAAGAAATCCATGCTAGCTTTCCTTAATTAATCTATATTTGTCCATGTGACTATTCATTTTGTCCTGAATTATTTTTTTTAGAAGTTTCCCCACTACCAAAGTTAAACTGACTGGCCTGTAGTCGCTGGACTTATCTTTACACCCTTTTTTAAGCAAGAGTGTAACGTTTGCAATTTTCCAGTCCTCTGGCACCACCCCCGAGTCCAAGGAACACTAAAAAATTATGGCCAGTGCCTCCATAATTTCCACCCTTACTTCCCTCAGTATCCTTGGATACATTTCATCTGGGCCTGGTGCCTTATCCACTTTAAGTACAGGGTATTAAGTACAGAGTTATTACAGGGTAAATCTGGCAGCAGCTTCTGGTGTCCATACAGTTAAATGCAGAAATCCAAAAGTTGCTGTCAGAGATACCCTGCTGCTCCATAGGGTGTGCGGTACAGTCTTCACTGATAGACCTAACACTAAAATCACTGTAATGACACGTACGTAGAGTAATGACCCATTGGCCTCGCACTAAAAATGCAAGGAAAAGTTAGGACTAGTACATTTAGGGGTAAATAAGTTTCTAACTGTGTAATAAGTGATAATTACTGCTGAACAGCATCTCTGGCCTTGAAAAATTAATTTTACAAGTGTGGAGTCTCATTCTCTCAGAAGAAGATTAATGTTGCAGATTTAAAAAAAAATTAAAATAACGTTTTAATTTCTCTGTTTTCTCTTTTACTTTACTCTCTTAATCTCATTTCTATGTCACAATTGTTATGACCAGGTGAGGAAGGTGTCTAGGGCTCCCCTCTCAACCTTTTTCTGGTTTGGCCGTACCAGGGTTTAACTTTTACAACACTGTTTTTAGTTTCCCCTCACTGAGTCCTTGCTCACTGATCTCTAATTGTAAATGCAAAGAAATCAACCAAACAGGTTTTCTCAGATTTAAACAGGAAAGGTGTAAGTTTATTAACCTTGAAACTCTAACTCAGTTAAAACTATTAAGAATACGCGACGTGATCACGGTAGTATTCACACGTGATAAACACACATGCAAATAGATACAGAGGAGGAGAAAGAATTAAAGGGGGTAAGGTTTAAAGTAGTAGATGGAAATTTATTTACTGGTTTTGGGTTGCATGTAGGTAAGTCTTGCAGTTCTCATTGGGGCCCAGTGCACACTTTCAAACTTGTTTCGCTGGTCTTCTGTCTCGAGGCTTAAGTTACTTCCGTGGGTCCCTGGAACTTTGTGTGTGAGAGAGGGGGAGATCTTCTTCCTTGAAGTTTAATTGCAGTCTCTCCCAAAAACTGTTCTGTGTCAGGCACAATTTAAAAAGCCCCAGGTTGGCCAGCAAGTTAGTCATGTGACTAGCTTTTTTCTTGAGACAGCCTTGCCTGTGAGGTTTGTGGATCCTCATAGCTTACCAGACACACTCAGTGGAGGGGTGGAATGCTGGCTCTTACACATTCATTGACCCTCAATGTCTTTTGATCATCACTATTGACAAAACCCATCTGGCTAATTGGATCAGGGAGTGTTCCGATTGTCTCTCCATGCTTCTGTCCTTTAGAATACAAATGTGCAGCCATGTTTTCAGCCACTGTTCTGTGGTCTTTTTAAACAAGTTATTTCAATGTCCATTAAATAATAATGTTCCATATGATGAAATTACTATATCTCATTTTGGCAGGTGTGGTATCCATCACACAATCTTTATTTCACTTACTCTACAATGATTTAAATGTAATTTTTTTTTGTGTTTTATTATCTAGTTTGTGGTCTGCTTTTATTAGTCAGGATTCTTCAGTCTGATTGGTTGAAGAGCCTCCCTATTCTTGACCTGTTCACTGTAGAAAGCGTCACACTAGTTCAGACACGGGATTGGTAGAAATCTCCACCAACAAGCTCACAACAATGTCTCTGGGCAACTGTATGGAGGTGAACTGTGAAAGCCGTTCCTTCGCCACTGAGAGGAAAATCCAGGCCATTGCTTGGGTTGGACCTGAGAGAAGGGAATGCTGAAAGTTTAGACAGAAGTAGATTAGAGTGATTGAGGAAAGTAGAAAAGTTATCAAATTTGACAGAAAATGTGATTTAGCTTTCTTTCTGTTTGTATAACTTTTCAAGATACTATATGTTGTTTGGATGGTTATCTGTTCATTTGTAGGTTCTTGCTATTTTAAGAATATGGCATTTTAGCCAATTATATAGAGGTTTAACACAAATTTTGCAAGTGTGAGACTTTCAAACTAGACTTTCATATCTGTATGAGTGAATCTCATGGCACTATCTGGTGAATCAGATGATGTGCTGTTGTATAAGAATTTCAGCATTAAACCATGTGAAATAAAATGTAGGCTTACACCCTTTTAAAGCTAGATGCTGCAATTGGTTTCCATTTTTGAGATGAATGGAGGGCTCACTTCTAGGTCAGGTTCCAGATTAGAATGCTGGGTTTGTTTGATTGACAGGTCAATTAAGAAGCAGGTGATAGGGCAGAGCCCTGTTGGAGAGAGGGGGCGGAAGTTTGCAGCATTTTAATATCACTTTGCATCTGTGAGAGACAGCGAGAGAGCTGAGTGCAGGAGATGGAAGTATAAACTAACCTAATTCTAAGAATCATCATTTAAGAAGTTTAATAATTTCTACATTTACGTGAAAGCTTGGAGATATTTAGATCTAACATATTTGGTTTTCTGCAGCTCTTGAGAAAGTGGAATTCAGCACTGGGAACCAATCACAAGGGAAGGATAATTTAACCAGGTGTTGTAGAATAAATGTGCCTGTGATTGAGTGACTCCAAAGTGTTGCACGAAAATGTTAGAGGAATGTGTGAATGCACATGCTGTACATGGGATGTTTAATATGTTATAGACAGATACATCAATTATTCAGTCATTTTCACAGAAAAAACATCCATCATAATGATTCCTTTAATAATTTTTTATTCTTCCTAATTTTCTTTCCTCTCCCAAAGGTACCATTCTTGCTGGACTATAGTGCTGTGAATACTGGCAGTTGTCCAGCAGCTCACAAAACCAAATCCCACAGACAGCATCACACCTGAACTGAATCTTGACCTCACCTAATGTTTCATACACGCACACACATTGTGCACACCTTACAGTAGACGAACACACACAGTGTGCACACATACACACACTTTCCAGTACAAATCTTTCTCTAGCCTATGTACAAAAACTGGCTGATTTTTCTGTCCTTTACTCGGGACATTGTAGTAGCCTCATAAAAGCTATCCTGATTGAGAGAAGTTAACTTGGAAGAGAGTGCTGATTAAACTCCCTTTGCAATTTTTAAAGTTTAGAATATATCCTCCAGTGACCTGGTCTTTCTTTCTCTCGGCTCAGTTTCCTTGGCTGCTCTTTGTGATAACCCTTTCAGTTTGGTGGATGAGTTTTTGGGGGCAATTTTAACCTAACTTGCCGAGTGGGAATTGCAGTTGGTGCGAATCATGCTCAGCACATCATGGAGGTGAAAGCCCGTATCCTGGCAGCAGCCATGATGCCTTCATTCTGTGTCAGTCCACTGCTCCCTTAGTATTTGAGCCACCCACGTCAAAACAGAGGGTGGCTGCTGGGTGACTAGGGCTTTTTGATACCCACCTGGCTTATGACTCTGGTGTGTAATCCAACCACATATGGGTAGCATGTATATAACAGCAGCCATGCTGCCCCACAAAACGTCATCGAACAGACTATTGGCATGTTCAAGCTCCATTGCCTGGACTGTTCTGGTGGAGCCCTGCAGTTTTCGCCAGAGCTGATGTCACAATTCGTCATGGTCTGCTATAGCTGCATAACCTCGCCACCTTGAGGGCACAGCCCTTGCTAATGAGTATACGGCGAGCGGCTGAATAGGAGGAGGAAGTGGAAGAGGAGGAGAAGGAGGCAACAAACACATCTGCTTTCTAGCTGGGCTGAATGTGTTTGCCTCATCCGACCACGGCTTCAGTGAACACAACCTGAATTCCCCATTCTACAACAGTCCCACACCTTACCTTCCCTCTGTCACTGACCATCACAGCATCTTCTTGGCCACAATGCTGAAGTAAAAGCCACCACTAAACAAACATTACAAACCAACTTCATTAAACAACTCATCCACTATTTTAAGGGTTGTCAACTAATTGTTCCTGATGCCCCCATCCTGTGTTATAAAAAGATCCACAGGCCCCCTGTAACACAACACATGTATTCTTTTGGTGTCAAAATTAGTTATACAATTAAACATATTTATTTTTGTTTTACCTACTGGTGCTGGGCAACAATTCAGTCAAGACATAGAGATTGAACATCTGGATATGCAGTCGAAAGACTCCCTCTGCTCCATTTGCCAGATCCGTGATCAAGTTATGAGGAAGATTTCAGGCACAAAAGGGAAGTTGTTTCACAGTAGGAAAACTCTGGGTAAAGGAAAACTGGTCGAGTAACGCAGAGGGTGAATCAGTCTCAATGTATGGATATTTCTGCGAATGGGGCTGTGTTTATCACTTGTTGTAGGTGGTGCTGAATGAGCCTGGTAAATGGTACTGGATTTAAACATAGAGAACAGTAATGTGGCTGACACCTTGCCATCGGCCCCACCCACTATGCTAAATGTTGTTGAGCCATCTTAGGGCTAAAGGGGGAACTCTGAGGCTTGGGAGGACAGCACTGGAGCCATTACCTGGAAACTGAACCAGTGAGAACCATCGAACCATCCCAGTGCTATGCTGGGTAAAAGCGCCAATGGGACACTGAGATCTGTAATCTTTGGTTCTACCAAAATGAACCTAAACTCTCTGCAATAAAAACAGAAAGTGATAGAAATACTCAGCAGGTCTGGCAACATCTGTGGAGAAAGAAACAGTTAATGTTTCAGGTCTGTGACCTTTCATCAGAACTGGCAAAGGTTAGAAATGTAATGGGCTTTGAGCAAGCGAAAGGGTGGAGGGGGAAGGAGAACAAAAGGGAAGGTGGGTGATGGGGCAGAGGACAGGGGAAATTTAATGACAGAGATGTCTGGCATGCGCAGTATTTTGCTTTTACTAAACTATCTGCAGTCCAGTCAACAGAATCGGTCTGACAGGGATAGAGTTTGGAATTCATATCTGGACTCTGTATTTGGTTCTTGACAGTGATGTACTGGAACCATTGATCTCTCAGTTTCCCCTCCCCCATTCTGTTCCAGCACTGCAGTGTCCAGCTCTAAATGAGTCCACTTGTGTCCTTAATTGTCACAGTTCCTAGAATGATCTGAGGAGTTTGGGTTCTTGTTTTACTCTCATTTACTATGTTCCCTTTGTTTTCAATGGAGTGGTCCAAAGTATCAGAGTACATTTAAAAGGACCCTCTGGGATTGGAGGTTCTTGTTCTGTTCTTCTTTCTATTTCAGAGATTGAATAGTTGAGTGAAAGAGATTTCCATCACCCCGTGACTGTAAATCCCAATGTTCTGTTGTGAATGTTTTGCAGTTGGGACAGAAAGTATCAGCTGTGACATTGAGAAACAATATAAATGGATGAACCTGAATGACAGTTTAACCATATCCAACCATATAGGCTGCCAACTGAAAGGGAATAGTTCAAGGATTGCTTCTCTACCCCTGTGTAGTTCAGGGCACCTCTGTTAAAGTAAATAAACCAGTGCGCAACTGCTCAATGTAAGATCTTTATAGTGCCACTGGGTGTCAGCACCATTCTGGATCTGATCACATATTAAGCACCATCTTCAGTTCTCTTACTCAGTGCTACCCCTGTGGTTGCAGCATAGTTGATGGACTGCTGTTGACTTTCAGTGGGAGAGACTGCAGATGTCCTTGCAGGATGACCTCAGGCAACGGGCTCTAGAAGGCCTGGCTTTGGACCTTGGCATGGGCAGCAGATGTCTGGGCTGCCTGGCTGACAGGCAACAGCAAAGGCAGTGGCAGAGTGGCAATGGTAGGAGGACAAATACTGTCATTCTGAGAAAGGACAGCAAGTTTGTACTCCACAGAGCCACTGCCATTCTCCAGGGCAGTGCCTCAGCATTCCAAGTAATCTGTTGAAGGACAGATTGCTGAACTGCTAAGACACCCTGCAATCCCCTTTGAGCACTGATATCTGTAGCCATGATGGCAGAAGTCTGAGATTGCATGGCAAAACTCAGATATTGGGTGGCTTCTGAATGTGCTACAATAGAATCCAAGACATCGACCATCAGACTCTGCATCATGGTTGTGGCTACAAGTGCTCTTATGGAGTTGGCCGCCACTTCCATGCTAGAGGAGATGAGCTCCAAGATCTGTGCCAGGTTGGAGCTGGACTCCTCCATGTTCCTTGACAGTAACTACTGGCTTTCTGGCAGGCTTGTCCAATGCACCAAGCATTTCTGTGTGCATGGCCATCAACCTTTTTCAATGGGCTACCCCATCAAAATTATCGTCTGAGTCCTCAGCAGCAGAATCTGTGTACAACCTCATCCTTTCCTCCTAACCTGGCTGCAGGCCACTCATGCCTGGTGACTCACTATGTGTCTCGATGCTTTCCTCTCAGGAGCATGCAGTACTAGTATTGTGCAGTGTCAGTATCTGAGCTGATGGCTGCGATTGTGAGATTGAGTGATGGTGTTTTATCATTGTCTTCTGCTCCTCTTGGACTTCAAGCTCATGGGCCACTTCCTGGCCAGGTGTCAGTTGTTGGGATATCTGAAAAGAGAAAGGCACAGGGATAGGGTTATGGTGAGGGGAGGGGAAAGGTAAGAGGTGCATACTTACATCATCTACAACTTGTAAATCAGAAGAGATTGTGGGTTGCAGGGAATAAGAAGGTGGATTAAGTAGGAAAATACTGTCATCTTCTGTCGTTGCAGCCCTGCCACTGGTCATGGCCTCAGTCGTGGTTGCACCAATAATATTGAGCACTGTCTCCTCCATGGGGGTTATGGTGCAGCTTTGCTTGCCCCCTGCCAGTTTGCACCTTGTCCTGCAAGAGAGAGGGAAGTGAGTCAGTGAAAGTGGTGCTATGTGCTTGGGTGATGTGTTTGTCATGTGCAGAGCCACTTAGCACATTTAGCACTGGTCTGCACTCTATAATCATTTAAATTAGCAGGCAGCATGACATTTGCGTGCTGTCTGCCTCAAAAGAAACAGATGTGGATTAATTGTGCATCACGATTCCTGGGCCCATTTTTGGGCCTTCTCCAATTCTACCACCACCCCCCCACCCCCCCGACAATTCGAAGTGTGATGTCTATAATGTGATGGACTAGTGCTAGAGCAAGACCACTTTATGGATGCTGGTGGATCTCACATGCTGCTGTTTGCAGTAAGTTAAATGATCTCATAATTATATATATAAATGTAATTTGATAATATGTGAGCATAGTTTTACTAGAATGTAAATGGAAATAACATTTGACTCATATTAAGAATATTTTTCAAACACTGAAATTGATATAAATGCAGTCTATTATATACATATATTGAAATTTATTACAACATAAGTAAAACTAAATTAAATATATAAATTGTGTGGTGGAAAAAGAAAATTAATTGAAGAAACCGTAACAAAGATAAAATACTGTGAAAACAGGAAAATATAAATAAAAATGGAACTTTGGAACATGGACTAAGTTGTGTTTAGAATAGTAAGTGGACAAGGAGGGGTAAAGAAAAAGATTTTGTTCTGTTTGATTTAGTTTAATCTTAGCTGACGTTCCTCGCTGCACCTAGTTACATGTTCTAGGAATATAAAGTTGGAGACATCTGTTACAATCAGGTGAGGAGGGGTCAAAAGGCTCCCCTCTTTTCCCTGTCCTTGTTTGACCACAACAGGCTTATTTCTTTATTAAAGTGACTTGCCAATTCAGTGAGTGTTTAGCTATTTACGTGCTATGATTATAAAAAGAACCAATCAGACAAGTTTTCTTGAGTTTAACAAAGAAAGAGGTTAGCATTTTTGCACTTAAACTGATCTAGGTAAAATAATAAACTAGGCTCCAACTTTCTCACACACACATACACACACACATATACACACACACACACATGCGCGAAGTTCACACACACACAAATGGGTTACAGAGTGGGGAAGGATAGATTGGTCGAATTAGAGTCCAGAGAATTAAAAGGGGTATACAGTATGTAGAAGTTGGTAACTTTGCTGGCTTCAGGCTGAATTCGGTGGTCCTGAGGATTCCGGTTTGAAGATGTGGACGGCTGATTTGGTGCTTCTCCTGGAGACAGTGATGCAGATGATTTCCATTCAGGGAGTCTCTGTCTGCAGTAGTGATAGGCCTAGGTGGTTACGGCCAGCAGACAGGCTTCAAAGCTTGCAAGGTGGATTGGAGAGAGAGAGAGCGGAGGGACCCCACTTGGGTCTTCTCTTGTCTGCCTCTAGCTACTTGTCCTGTTGCTGCAGACAAAATATCAGATTAAGCATCCAGATGATGGACCTGTCACACGACCATCACCCAGTGATTAAACATGGTGGTTACCAGTGTGTATTCCCTCTTCCAACTTAATCAGTCCATATCTAGGAATTCCCTTCTCACAACCATGGTCCCATTGTTTAAGTGATTAAGTTTGAGTGGTTTGTCTCCACCAGTTTAATGTCCTTATTGATGGATTAATGTCTTGCTAATGGGAACAGGATAAGTAGTTCACTCAGATTCCCCAGATCATTGTTCTTGAGGGGACTGGTCAGACAATTCGTCTCCACCTTGATGCATTGGAATGGCATAGTGATGCAAATTAGGGTGGCCACCTTAGCTTCTAGTAGAGATACCTTTTACCTGTTTCTTTTTCTTTTAAATTTTAATTCAGATTTCTAGTCATTGGATTAAAAAAACTTCATTTGACATAACATGTTTTTGTGATACATGTCACGATCGAGGTGGGAGGAGTGCACTGCTAATTCAGTCCCACATCTCCACAGGTCACAACATATTATTTAAATTTTCCCACTTATCGATATGATTAATCATATACTCTATTTTTCCTAGAATAGCACGAACTGACCAGGTTTCTTTACTGAACAAAATTATCAGTTTATTATAAAACTAGCCTTAACTAGTAATGAAGTAAAACGTAAATACGCAGATCAAATTTTTGTAAAGTCCCAATATCCAATTTTAAAGTCTCTTTTTTTAACCTTAGCATCTCACACGCATGCACACACTCATATATGCATACCAGTAAACTGAAAAAGTAAAAGGGCAATTTTTTTAGTATTAGTGCTCTGTTAGAGCTAAAATAAGCACCTGTGCAGATCACTTGACCATCCCTGAAGAAAACAGCAGATGCAACATGCAGCACCAAAACTGGCACACAGTCCAACCACTGAGCACATGCAGACAGGCCACCGAAATCCCCCTAGAACAGTTCTCTTCAGGCAGCGCAGAGAAGCAACTCTAGCAGGCCCTCCTTAGAGAGAGGAAATGAAACAAATCGACACAGTGGACTTCACAGGGTCTTTTATGGAATTGCTGGAAAGCGAGCTGGGTTGTAATCTTCTGTTCTTCCTTGGAATTCTCTCCATCTGCAGCAGATTTGACTTTTTCTCCTTCCAGAAGGTAAAACCACACTGACACTGACACACAACCAGGAAGCTGTCAGTTTTCTGCCCTCCCAGATGTGCAGTGCTGCTGCTGGGCTTGTCCAATCAAAGGAGCGTTTGCTACTTTTCTGCCTCTGTTACCAGGGTTTCTGCTCCATCTCCAACCCGAGTTATGTGACAACCAGCAACACTGTTGCTAAATTAGTTCTTTCAGTGCCATCTTGATTAAAGACATTTATTCAGTTTAACTATGAATTTCTTTAAAAAATATTTTTAACTAAAAACAGAATCACTTTCATAACACACATCAAAAATTGCATTGAAATGTAAGATGCCTGAATTATGACACAGGCACTGTGACATGACAGGAAATGCAGGCTGCCAAACTATATTTAATATATTAAATGTATAAAGATACTAGATTAAACACAAAGTTATTCTGCCAATTTTTATCATCTGCTTTTGATGTGGGAAAAAAACTAAAGATTATACTTCCTACTGTTGTGAAAATGATGTCAATTACAGATGATCCTTAATTACTTCATTGCTTCAGTCATTTCATGTTCTTGAAAAACAGTCCAATCCCAAGAAATGTTTAATATTATTTGTACTCGGAGGGGTCTGTGAAGTGAGTCTAATCTATGGTTCATTTCAATGGAGATTGCTTATTTGTATCAAACATCTCCAGGCTCAACATTGTTCTAGTGAAGAGCATGCTAATGTGAAGCAGTTGTGTTACATATGGACGTTACAATTACAGGGCAAATGCAGTTTAAATCTGATCTGGCAGTGGAATTTGGGCTTGAGCACATGATTCAAAGAAGAAAGACTTGCATTTATATAGCACCCTTCATGGCTTCAGGATGCCTCAAAGAGCTTTATCATTAGATAATCCATTTTTGCGATGTTAATTGAGGGATTGGTCAGGACACCAGGGAGAACTCCCCTGCTCTTCTATAACAAGTGCCGTGGGCTCTTTTACATCCACCTGAGAAGGCAGGCAGGGCCTCAGTTTAACATCTCACCTGAAAATCAGCACCTTTGACAGTGCAGCACCTCCTCAATACTGCACTGAAGTGTTCACCAGGATTATGTGCTCAAGTATCTGGAGGGAGGCTTGATCCCATGACATCCTGACTCAGGTGAGTATGCTGCCACTGAGCCACAGCTCACACCAACACTAGACGTTTTATGTAAATGCAGGTTTAGTTTAAGATGATGAATTTATTTTCTGATTATCCAGTGTATTTAACTCCATTCAAATAATGCAGAGGGTTAGAAAAGGGCCATAGAGGTGGTAGTAAGGTGAAATTAAACCAGAGTTTGCCAGATATTGTCACACCTGTACAAAGACGAAAATCATTTCCATTAAACGAATGAGCTGAAACTGGTTTTGATTTTGATTTATTTGATTTAGAGATACAGCGCTGAAACAGGCCCTTCGGCCCACCGAGTCTGTGCCGACCATTAACCACCCATTTATACTAATCCTACACTAATCCCATATTCCTACCACATCCTCACCTGTCCCTATATTCCCCTACCACCTACCTATACTAGGGGCAATTTATAATGGCCAATTTACCTATCAATCTGCAAGTCTTTTGGCTGTGGGAGGAAACCGGAGCACCCGGAGGAAACCCACGCAGACACAGGGAGAACTTGCAAACTCCACACAGGCAGTACCCAGAATTGAACCCGGGTCCCTGGAGCTGTGAGGCTGCGGTGCTAACCACTGTGCCACTGTGTGGTCTATAACATGGAATAAATATGCGGCTGCCGCTTACAGAGAGGTGGAGCAGAAACCTGATATGGTTCCTGCCAATGGACAAGGTTAAATGCTTCATTAAGAAACATCCTAGGCACTATTTCCAGCATTCTCTGTTTTTATTATCCTAGGGACATGTTTATGGTCATGCTGAGGTGCCATGGCCAATGACACAGCCAGCTGCAGACAATGTAGCTCCCCTCAAATCGGGAACAATTCTTGCATAACGTAATGCTTTGAAACTTGGCCTGCAACAGGCAGTCAGAATGGAACTGAGCCCAAAATTTGAGTCCAGAGAGAATTTTGAAGTCATATTCAAATGTCACATGGTCAAACCTCCAGGAATATGTCCAACCAGAATTGACAAGTCGAGTATTGATTCAATCAGTTAGGACAGACTAAAAACTTTGTGTGAGTGTGAGTGTGTGCGTCTGAGTGTGAAAGAGAGAGAGAGAGTGTGAGTGTGCATGTGTGTGCGTATGAGAGAGTGTGCGCGTGAGACAGTGTGCATGAGAGAGGATGTGTGAGAGAGAGTGTGCATGAGAGGGTGTATGAATGTGTGCTTTTGAGAGTGTGTGAGAGCATGTTAATTTATGGGTATTTATGGGCCCCCCTGAGGCTGGGTCGGAGGCGGGGGGAGGGCACAGAGCATCGCGATGGGTAGCGGGGGGTGGCGGTGTGGAGGACCTGTTGCCTCCCTATCACCCAGGGATCTTCCCGGGGTTGGGTTAGGCTGATGACGACGTTCCCACCCACAGGCTAATTGAGACCGTTAAGTGGCCTCTTAACAGCCTCTTCCGGCCGCTGCTGGTGCTGCTCCTAGCATGCTCTCCTGCACTCCTCACTGTGTGAGGGGGATGAATTTTGGGTAAGAACAGATGTGGGCTCACCTTTGACCCTTCCCATGATCCAACACCACCCCTCCCCCGCTCCCACCCCCATCCACGGCCCCCACCACCATCCAGGTTTACACATGAGATGTACCCAGTTTGGGGAGGTACTGGCGATAGCAGGTGTCTGTGACACTACCCCAGTCATACCTCCAGGAGAGGGAAAGAAAAAACGTGGAGGAAAAAAAGCAGAAGAGAAGCATTCTTATTTCAGCTAACAGTTGATTCCAAGTGCGAATTATGCTTTGTGAGAACAAGTTGCATATCTCAACATCAACTGCAGACCCATGTAGATAGATGTTTAACTACGTCACTTTATTTAATGAACAGTCTCTGGGTTTAAGGATAGTCCCAGTCAACATAACCTTTATTATTGATTTTATAGAGAAGCTTTTGACTTTAAAATATTGAAAGCAATTTTTTCACCAGCTCAGTCCAATTTAAAATATGAAGCCATATTCCATTACATACTGTCTGACTTTCACTGCCTCCCACTGCATGTCAGATCAATCAATCATCCAGATCCCCTAGCACTGACTCCAAGCCTCACAGCTGCCTAATTATCTCTCCTACATTTAATGCATAATATTACAGGCAAATGTGTGACAAAAGCGTCATAATTTAGCGTGAGAAACAGATTCATGCTGAAGGCAGAAGTCATAGACTAATGAAAAAGTTTTAATGGAATAGATTTTTGATTAAGAGGAACGCAAGCAAATGGGAACTTACTGTAATATGTAAGTGTTTCTCTTATTCCTTTTCAGACGAAAATATAAAATTCATACATTTTCCAAGTGTCATTCCTGGATCTGCTGCATGTTGAAATGCCTCACTGTTTGGAACATTGCATGAATTTGTACCAGTTTAGTGAGAGTGATAATGAGCATGTAAGATACTCTGTTTGTAGAAGTAAAACAAAAGCAGTCTTTTACATTGAGCTAGCAACAGGCACAGTTTGAGAATTCATGGGGGCCAGGACAGCTGATTTGCAATTTTATTGTCCTCTCATGGCCCGAGTTAGTGACTGGACTAGTACATTAAATGTGAAGGAAAACTGGGTAAAAATGCAGGAATGTACTTGTTGCTGGTATCAAGGTCTATATCTAGAGCTGCAGAAGAAAGACCTCCCCACCCACTCCACTCTGGTAATACCTGGCCTTCACTTGGTGAATTCTGGTCTATATCGCCAATGGGGTGAAACACTGGAGCAACTGACTGGATCGGTTTGCAACACTGATTTTGCACCCTGTCCAATTTTACTCTGTATTGAAGTCAATGAAGGTGGGGTGTAGAACTGGTGTCCCACCCAGTTGTGTGGGTTTCCTGTTTGGTGAGTTTAAAATGGCCTCATCTCTGTCTTAAATGAATGACCCCTTATTTTTAAACAGTGACCCCTAGTTCTAGATTCTCCCACAAGAGGAAACATCCTTTCCACATCCACCCTGTCAAGTCCCCTCAGGATCTTATATGTTTCATTTAAGTCACCTCTTCCTCTTCTAAACTTCAGTGGATACAAGTCTAGCCTGTCCAACTTTTCCTCATAAGACAACCCACCCATTCCGGGTATTAGTCTAGTAAACCTTCTCTGAAATGCTTCCAATACATTAACATCCTTCCTTAAGTAAGACCAATACTGTGCACAGTACTCCAGATGTGGTCTCACCAATGCCCTGTATAACTGAGGCATAATCTCCCTACTTTTGTATTCAATTCCACTCGCAATAAACAATAACATTCTATTAGCTTTGCTAATTACTTGCTGTACCTGCACTAGGACACCCAAATCTCTCTCTATCTCAGAGCTCTGCAATATCTCATTATTTAGATAATATGCTTCGTTTTTATTCTTCCTGCCAAAATGGACAATTTCACATTTTCCCACATTATACTCCATTTGCCAGGTCTTTGCCCACACATTTAACCTATCTATATCCCTTTGAAGCCCCCTTATCTCCTCTTCACAACTTACTTTCCTACCTATCTTTGTGTCTTCAACAAATTTAGCAACCATACCTTCGGTCTCTTCATCCAAGTCATTTGTATATATTGTAAAATGTTGAGGCCCCAGCACATATCCCTGTGGCACACCACTCATTACATCTTGCCAACCAGAAAATGACCCATTTATGCCTACTCTCTGTTTCCAATTAGCTAGCCAATCTTCTATCCATGCCAATATGTTACCCCCTACACCATGAGCTTTTATTTTCCACAATAACCTTTGATGTAGCACCTTATCAATTGCCTTCTGGAAATCTAAGTACAATACATCCAATGGTTCCCCTTTATCCACAGCACATGTTACTTCTTCAAAGAACTCCACTAAATTGGTTAAACATGATTTCCCTTTCACAAAACCATGTTGACTCTGCCTGATTTACTGTGAATTTTTCTACGTGCCTTGCTATAAAGTCTTTAATAATAGCTTTGAACATTTTCCCGAAGACAGATGTTAAGCTAACTGGCCTGTAGTTTCCTGCTTTCTGTCTCCCTCCCTTTTTGAATAAAAGAATTACATTGGCTATTTTCCAATCTAATGGATCTTTCCCCGAATCTAGGGAATTTTGGAAAATTAAAACTAACGCATCAACTATCTCACTAGCCAATTCTTTTAAGATCCTAGGAGGAAGTTCATCAGGACCCGAGGACTTGTCAGCCCGCAGCTCCAACAATTTGTTCAGTACCACTTCCCCGGTGATTGTAATTTTCTTGAGTTCCTCACTCCCATCCACTTCCTGATTTACTGCTAATTCTGGGATGTTACTTGCATCCTCTATACTGAAGACCAATGCAAAATACCTTTTAGTTCATCTTCCATCTCCTTATTTTCCATTATTAATTCCCCAGATTCACTTTCTATAGGACCAATGCTCACTTTGTTAAACCCTTTTTTTCAAATATCTATAGAAACTCTCACTCTCTGTTTTTATATTTCTAGTTAGCTTTCTCTCGTACTTTTATTTTTTCCCTCCTCATTAATCTTTTAGTCATTCTCTTTTTTTTATTCTGTCCAATCTTCTGATCTGCCACCCGTTTTTGTGCAATTATATGCTTTTTCTTTAAGTTTGATACTATCGTTAACTTTTTTAGTTAACCGCGGATGGTGGGTCCTCCCCTTGGAATTTTTCTTTCTCGTTAGAATATATCTATTCTGTGTATTCTGAAATATCTCCAGTAAATTGGTTAAACTGATGTGGCCAATTATATACTTTGGGCTGCATTTTAACGAACACTTGACGTTGGGTTCCATGGTGGGGGGCCTGAGGATGGCTCCGGATGATGCAAGGCCTGGCCCGATCTTCCCGGTGGCAGAAAGACTCCGTGGCGGTTCCCCCCCACCCCCCACCCCAGCTGGGCAATGTGGCCACAATTTAAAAATGCAAATTAATAAAATTAACCAATTTAAATACACTTATCTGAGATATTGCGGGCCCACCGTGATCTTCGGTGTGGCGGCTGGCACTCCCACACCTTCAGATTCCCATCTAGGGAAACAAGACGCCACACTGGTGGGGCTGGGGGGGGGGTGGTGGGGGGGTGGCACGTGGTGGAAGGGGTAGGTTTGTCAGTGCGGGAAGGGGAGATGGGGTCAAATACACGTAATGGGTGTAGCGGATGGTGGGAGTGGTTGAATCTTAAACTTTGTGCAGTTGCGGGGGGGAAGCTCAGATGTAAAAGGTAAGTGCTCTGCAGGGTGGGGAGGAAGGGCAAATAGTTACTGTGATTGTTATTGGGGGGTGGGAAAGGGGCATAAGAAATTTACAACAGCTACAACACTGGCATCTACCCTGCAATGTGGAAAATTGCCCAGGTATGTCCTGTACACAAAAAGCAGGACAAATCCAACCCGGCCAATTACCGCCCCATTAGCCTACTCTCAATCATCAGTAAAGTGATGGAAGGTGTCATCAACAGTGCCATCAAGCGGCACTTACTTAGCAACAACCTGCTCAGTGATGCTCAGTTTGGATTCCGCCAGGGCCACTCAGCTCCTGACCTCATTACAGCCTTGGTTCAAACATGGACAAAAGAGCTGAACTCAAGAGTAAGGTGAGAGTGACTGCCCTTGACATCAAGGCAGCATTTGACCGAGTATGGCATCAAGGAGCCCTCACAAAACTGAGGTCAATGGGAATCAGGGGGAAAACCCTTCACTGGCTGGAGTCATACCTAGCGCAAAGGAAGATGGTTGTGGTTGTTGGAGGTCAATCATCTGAGCTCCAGAACACTACTGCAGGAGTTCCTCAGGGTAGTATCCTAGGCCCAACCATCTTCAGCTGCTTCATCAATGACCTTCCTTCCATCATAAGGTCAGAAGTGGGGATGTTCGCTGATGATTGCACAATGTTCAGTATCATTCATGACTCCTCAGATACTGAAGCAGCCCATGCCCATATGCAGCAAGACCTGAAAATCCAGGCTTGGGCTGATTAGTGGCAAGTAACATTTGTGCCACGCAAGTGCCAGGCAATGACCATCTCAAACAAGAGAGAATCTAACCATCTCCCCTTGACATTCAATGGCATTACCATTGTTAAATCCTCCACTATCAACATCCAGGGGATTACCATTGACCAGACGCTGAACTAGACCAGCCACATAAATGCTGTGGCTATAAGAGCAGGTCAGAGGCTGGGAATTCTGCTGTGAGTAACTCGCCTCCTGACTCCCCAGTGCCTGCCCACCATCTACAAGGCACAAGTCAGGAGTGAGATGGAATACTCTCCACTTGCCTGGATGGGTGCAGCTCCAACAACACTCAAGAAGCTCGACAATATCCAGGGAAAAGTGGGCCGCTTGATTGGAACCCCATCTACAAATCATTCACTCCCTCCACCGTTGACGCACAGTGGCAGCAGTGTGTACCATCTACAAGATGCACTGCAGCAACTCACCAAGTCTCCTTTGACAGCACCTTCCAAACCTGCGACCTCTACCACCTAGAAGGACAAGGGCAGCAGATGCATGGGAACACTACTATCTGCAAGTTCTCCTCCAAATCACACACCATCCTGACTTGAAACTATATCGCCGTTCCTTCACTGTCACTGGGTCAAAATCCTGGAACTCCCTAACAGCACTGTGGGTGTGCCTACATCCCATGGACTGCAGTGGTTCAAGAAGGCAGCTCACCACCACCTTCTCAAGGGCAATTAGGGATGGACAATAAATGCTGGCATAGCCAGCGACGCCCACATCCCCCTACCAAATAAAAAAAAATCAAGGTTGAACCTAGGTCAGGCTGTGCTGTTGCAAATCCAAAACTAATTGCTTTTATTATTTGCCATTTTACTTTGATAACTGGGCACAAAAATAACGAGTTGAAGTTGTGTTAGTGATATGACTCTGTGCTGCGCAGTCCTTAGTATCTCTAGTGAGCTAAGACGTGAACTGCTTTCAACCAAAGCAGCTCTTTACTTCTGCTGCTGGCAGAACATTTTCTTAATTAATGCTATTTGAGTTGGTTTGATGTAGAACAATTTGAGGTGAGTTAAGTCTGAAATCATACATTAAACTCTAGACGTTCAGTGATAATTTCTGATTTTTCAGATAATCATTCTTGCATTAATGGGAACTCCTAATGCCAAGATTTAGACTTCCTATCATTTTGGAAACAGGATATCAACTTAAAAAGGCATGAATTAGTAACACTACTATTGTACATATTATAATGTAGCAAAGTGCAGCTAACAGCTGATTAACTTTAACTCTTGCTGAGAAGCAAGGATATTGTACAGCTTCTGAAGTTTAATATTTATAGTTGCGTCATAATTCAATTTTATTGAAATAAACTATAGGCGAGTCATGGTTTGGTGAATGGTGACAGATTAACTTGTTAAAAAATGGTGCAATGTGTTTGTAAGTTTACAAAGCACATCCGTTTTGTTGCTGTTGTGATATTTTAGTCAAATGGTAAAGATTGTATTATCTCTCTCCGTGGCCACTCTTTCAAGTGGACCGAGACTGTTCACAACCTCAATGTCCTATTTGATCCTGGGCTGAGTTTCTGTTTCTGTAACCTCTTCCTCACCTAGACTGCAAACTTCCAACTCTGTAACATCACCCATCTCCTTTCCTGCTACAGCCCAACTCCTATCCATGCTTTTGGTACCTCCAGATTTAATTATTCCTGTCCATCTTTCATACTAGAAAAACTTTAGCTCATCTACAACTCTGCTGCCTGCATCCTAACTCGCACCAAGTCCTGCTCGTGAATTACCTATGTTCACTGACCCACATTGGCTCCTGGTCCACTAATGCCTTAATTTTTCCAGCACCTATAAAATTCTCATCTATCTGTTCAAATCCTGTGATGAGTTCGCCCCCTCCTTGTCTCTGCAATGCCTCTAAAAACTCTGCATTCCTCCAACTCTGGGCTCTTGTGCATTCCACATTCCCTTTACCCCATTATTGGCAGCTGAGCCTTTAGTAGTCCAAGCTCTAGAATTCCCTTCCCAAACCTCGTCACCTCTCTCTCCTCCTTAAAATCTACTTCTGTAACCAAACTTTTAGTCACCTGGCCTGGTATCTCATTCTTTATCAACAGCTTTTTGTCTGATTAAACTCTGGTGTAGCACCTTTGAACGTTTTCTTATGTTTAAGATTCTATATAAATGTAAATTGTTGTTTAATTGGCAGGTTCTATGTTCCTAATGTGATAGAATGGTAAAAGATGTATTGTGGTTTCTAGTATCTCTCAGATACTGCGACCACCCACATAAATAAATGGATGGATAATTGGGTGGGTGAGGGGGCAGAATTGGCGGGAGGATGTTGGATGGGTGAAGGGCTGTGGAACAGTTGTAAGACCCTTCCCCAGTCCAATATTCCAATATAAAATGCTAGCCATGGAGTGTGAAATTGGAAAATTACCCCACAAAAAAGTCAACAATACAAGTCAAAAGGAATCATCGGAGAAGGAGACAGAATGTCCTCCTGTGTCTGAAGCACAGATGCAACAAAATGAAACACAGAAAACGAGAATTAGTAAGGTGAAATCAAATGTAGATCCATAAAATATCAAAGCTCAAACAAGCAAACTCCTTCAGTTTGGAAAAAAGAAAATCTTGCATTTATATAGCACTTTTTGCAACCACCGGATGTCTCAAAGCACTTTACAGCAAATTAAGTACTTTTTGAAGTGTAGTCACTGTTGTAATGTAGGAAACGAGACAGCCAATTTGCACACAGCTAGCTCCTACAAACAACCATATGATAGTGACCAGATACTCTGTATTTTTATTTCGTTGATTGAGTGATAAATATTGGTCACTGCACCGGGGATAAATATCCTGCTCTTCTTCAAAATAGTGCCTTGGGATCTTTTACATCCAACTGAGAAGACAGATGGGACCTCAGTTTAATGTCTCATCTGAAAGAGAGCACCTCCAAAAGTGCAGCACTCCCTCATCACTATATTGGAGCATCAGCCTTAATTTTCGTGCTCAAGACCTGGAGTGGGACTTGAAGCTGGAACTTTATGACTCAGAGAAGACAGTGCTACCAACTGAACCACAGCTGACATTCCTAGACCTGAGAAGAACCTGATAAATCTTGGATGTAAGGAGGATGAATCAAACACCTATCCCAAAGAAGGTGACAACTGTCAATTGTCATGCCACAGCTGAGCTTGGAACCAAACAATCAGGAAGAACCGTTTATCAGTGAGATTGTGAATGTAAAGAAGCAGCTCTGAAAAAAGTAAGCTATGGGTTCAAAAGTGGGGAAAGAAGGTATACATGGGCGCAGAAAGTAGATCTGAAATAGGAAGGAAAGTAAGATGTTAATTCAACAAAGGGAAATAGTTTGTGTTCTCAGAAAGACTGAGGCTGCATAATAGTAGATAATGGCAGTAGACACAGCAACGTGTTCATATCATGTTTCTATGCTGCTATTTTGTGAGAGGTGTCAATCTATCTAAAATAAACCAGTGGTAAATTAGTGGACAGAGGAATACATTCTGCATGTTGACTGTAATCTCCAGCCTTCAGTAGCCACAACTTCAATTGAAAAAGACATGCATTTATATCGCTCTTCACCACATCTCTGAGAAACATCTCAATGGGCTTCACACAAATTCCTTTTGAAGGGTAATCACAGTTGTTATGCAGACAAACACATAATTGGAGATAAAGCAAGTAACCTTCAAAGAAGTTGTTAGGACTCTCCCCTGGAAGGGGAAGCAATGAGCCCTTTGATAGAACAGGACTATGATGCTAACCCTTCTGACACCACTCTCCTCCCGTTTTATATATTTCCCTTATGCACTGGTGTTCTGATCCCCGTGGAGACCACCAACAAATGAAAAGAATCAAATTCACTGATTGACCCCAATTTAGGAAACCAAATCAAATGGATAGGATTTCGGTTTATTAAATTTTACCTTAACACTCAAACCAAAACCAACATAAATTAAACATGATGCAACAGACAGATCGTGGTCAATATATATATTACAAATCACACCTTAACTGTCAGATACAACAGAGATGGGTCTCATGGTTTCACTGGGTGGTCCACCCAGCATATATGGCATCAAATTACAGTCACACAGATCTTCACAACTCTGAAATTCCTCAGGTAGGTTTGCAGCTTCTTTCTTCAAGGTTCTTCTTCTGACAGCAGTTCTCTCTCAATCCAACTCCATTGGTGTGGTATTCACCACAAGGCACTCTTCTCCAGAACCTCTTCATCTCTGCTCATGACAGTCTTGATGGTGTGGATTTACCTTTATCTGAGGCCTTCAGTGACAACCTGTGCACTGTATGGCTGGGTCTTAGTCGGTTAATTTAGGTAACAGAAACAGCTCCTGGATACAGTCTTCACTTTCTTCTGCTTGCTGGCGCTCCACTCTTATATGACCTGCCTGGTCTTCCCAATCTAGGGAGGACTCTGTCTCCTTTTATCTGGTTCTAATCAGTGTCAGTTTCCCCAGAAACCTTGTTGTCTTTCCAGCTTCTGTTTCAGTTTTGGTTTCCGTTTCTGTTTCAATTCTAGTTTCTGTTTCAATTCTACTTTCCCTCTCAGTTAGGGTCTAAAAAACAATGCTTTGTAACCACAGATTCCATCACAGTGGGATAAATAGAAACTGGTAGAATACTGTTCCAAACCAAACTCACTGAGACAGCAAGCTGCTTGCAGAGTTGCTGAGGATAGAGTACAGTTCCTCAAACACAGATTCAGCAATGAGAATACTATGCCTGGAAATAGCTGCCAATTGTAACTTTGTACACCAGAGGTGTGGGATCAAGAGTGGCATGGAGGGAGGGAGGGAGGGGGCGGGGGTGTTGCGCGCAGCAATGCTAGGAATATGCTACAGCTCTAACAATCATTGTGCCCCCAGAAGTGAATGTAAGTGCTGACTCGCTCAGACTGGGCGATACAGTTGTTAATATTTATAGGGTAAGTATTTCATTCCCTATGCCTGGTGAAAATTGTGTAGGGATCATTCCTGCTAGCTCACCACCCGTGTTTTCACTCATGATTTAGGCCAACCTGAAGTGCTAAATTCCAAATAGCAACTATCTTCATTTCAATATTATGATGAAATATAAATTCGGGTAAACACAGTTTTTTGTGCTCAGATCACTCCAACAAAATGGCCATTGAGCGTAAAAGAGTAAAAATGCCATTAAGAAATTAGCCACAGTAACAACAAAGGGGTAAGGAAAACTGATCCATCAGGTTCTAATTCCAGATGTTGTCCAAGGAGTATCACAGCTCTTCATTTCTTAAAGGGTCAGTCCACATTTGGAAAATAAACTTGGCCAATCCCCCTGGCATTGACCTAGGCATCGGAAACGACAACGGTAAACCCAGCCCTGTCGACTCTGCAAAGTCCTCCTTACTAACATCTGGGGGCTTGTGCCAAAGTTGGGAGAGCTGTCCCACAGACTATTCAAGCAACAGCCTGCAGTGACTGGACTTAATTAGCACAGGCGCAATATGGAAGCGACTTCTGTGACTGATGCTAACCCCCATGAAATGCACCATGCACAGTGTTACAGTCAAGTGAGGAGGAGTCGAAGGGCTTCCCTCTTTTCCCTCTACTGGTTAGACCACAACAGGTTTAATTCTTTCTTAAAGTGGATGTACTGGCCAATTCAGTAGGTGTTTGATTACTTACTTGCTATGATCACAACAAGAACCAATTGAACAGGTTTTCTTGAGTTAACAAAGAAAAAGGTTAACTTTATTGTACCTAAACTGAATAAAATAATAAACAACATGCCAGCTTTCACTCTCACACACACACTAGAGCTTTACACACACACAAATAGGTTACAGCATAGGAAAGGTAGATTGGTTGAGGTAGAGTCCATAAAAAACAAGGTATACAGTCTGTGAAATTTGGTGATGCGGCTGGCTTCTAGCTGAATTCAGTGATCCTGAGCCTTTTAGTTTGAAGAGGTAGATGACTGGTTCGGTGAGTCTCTTGGAGATAGTGATGCAGATAATTTCCACCAGTGGGGTTTGTGATTGTAGCTGGAGTATGCAAAGGTGGATTTGAAAGCTTTCAAGCTGGAATGAAGAGAAAGAGAAAGAGGGAGCCCCACTTGGGGTCTGTGCATGTCAGAGTCCAAAAGCTTCTCTGCTGCAGAGAAGAAAAAACAGCTGAAAAACCACAGATGGGGAGGGACTTGTCACATGACAGTCCCTCAGTCGTTCAAACATAGCAGTTAGCAGTATTCCTCTGCTTGATGAGAAAACAGGCAGTTCCTTTAAACTTCCTGGATCTTCTCTCAGTCCTCTGCCGATGTGAATTTATTTGGCATTTGGGAGCCTTGAGAGTCCCTGTTGTACTCAATAAATGTATGATCTAGATAGAAATATAGTGAACACTGAGAATTTATTCAGCATCTGTGCACTTGGTGTTGTGTACATGGTCCCTCAGTGCTGAGTAATCATTAACATATCAGAATGACAGAAAGAAGGGCATTTCTTTTCTGACAGCATTTATTCATCAAAAGAGCATGAAACAATAAGATGGCAAGAGATGGTATTTGAGGAACTGTGTGGAGACTAATTCCCGCCTTCACATTGAGGATACCGTCCGTCGTGTTGTGTGGCACTATCACTGTGCTAAATGGGATAGATTTCGAACAGATCTAGCAATGCAAAACTGGGCATCCATGAGGCGCTGTGGGCCATCAGCAGCAGCAGAATTGTACTCAACCACAATCTGTAACCTCATGGCCTGGCATATCCCCCACTCTACCATTACCATCAAGCCAGGAGACCAACCCTGGTTCAATGAAGAGTGCAGGAGGGCATGCCAGGAGCAGCACCAGGCATACCTCAAAATGAGGTGTCAACCTGGTGAAGCTACAACACAGGACTATCTGCGTGCCAAACTGCATAAGCAGCATGCGACAGACAGAGCTAAGCGATCCCATAACCAACGGATCAGATCGAAGCTCTGCAGTCCTGCCCCATCCAGCTGTGAATGGTGGTGGACTATTAAACAACTAACTGGAGGAGGTGGCTCCACAAATATCCCCATCTTCAATGATGGGGGAGCCCAGCACATCAGTGCAAAAGATGAGGCTGAAGCATTTGCAACACTCTTCAGCCTGAAGTGCCGAGTTGATGATCCATCTCTGCCTCCTCCTGAAGTTCCCAGCATCACAGATGCCAGACTTCAGCCAATTTGATTCACTCCGCGTGATATCAAGAAACGACTGAAGGCACTGGATATTGCAAAGGCTATGGGTCCTGACAATATTCCGGTAGTAGTACTGAAGACCTGTGCTACAGAACTTTCTGCGCCTCTAGCCAAGCTGTTCCAGTACAGTTACAAGACTGGCATCTACCCTGCAATGTGGAAAATTGCCCATGTATGTCCTGTACACAAAAAGCAGGACAAGTCCAACCCGGCCAATTACCGCCCCATCAGCCTACTCTCAATCATCAGTAAAGTGATGGAAGGTGTCAACAGTGCCATCAAGCGGCACTTGCATAGCAATAACCTGCTCAGTGACGCTCAGTTTGGGTACCGCCAGAGCCACTCAGCTCCTGACCTCATTACAGCCTTGGTTCAAACATGGACAAAAGAGCTGAACTCAAGAGGTGAGGTGAGAGTGACTGCCCTTGATATCAAGGCAGCATTTGATCGAGTATGGCATCAAGGAGCCCTAGCAAAACTGAAGTCAATGGGAATCGGGGGAAAACCCTCCGCTGGCTGGAGTCATACCTAGCGCAAAGGAAGATGGTTGTGGTTGTTGGAGGTCAATCATCTGAGCTCCAGGACATCACTGCAGGATCCTGGGCCCAACCATCTTCAGCTGCTTCATCAATGACCTTCCTTCAATCATAAGGTCAGAAGTGGGGATGTTCGCTGATGATTGCACAATGTTCAGCACCATTCATGACTCCTCAGATACTGAAGCAGTCCGTGTAGAAATGCAGCAGGACCTGGACAATATCCAGGCTTGGGCTGATAAGTGGCAAGTAACATTCATGCCACACAAGTGCCAGGCAATGGCCATCTCCAACAAGGGAGAATCTAACCATCTCCCCTTGACAGTCAACAGCAATACCATCGCTGAATCCCCCACTATCAACATCCTAGGGACTACCATTGACCAGAAACTGAACTGGAGTAGCCATATAAATACCATGGCTACAAGAGCAGGTCAGAGGCTAGGAATCCTGAGGCGAGTAACTCACCTCCTGACTCCCCAAAGCCTGTCCACCATCTACAAGGCACAAGTCAGGAGTGTGAAGGAATACTCTCCACTTGCCTGCATGGGTGCAGCTCCAACAACACTCAAGAAGCTCGACACCATCCAGGACAAAGCAGCCCGCTTGATTGGCACCCCATCTACAAACATTCACTCCCTCTACCACCGATGCACAATGGCAGCACTGTGTACCATCTACAAGATGCACTGCAGCAATGCACCAAGGCTCCTTAGACAGCACCTTCCAAACCCGCGACCTCTATCAACTAGAAGGACAAGGGCAGCAGGTGCTTGGGAATGTCACCACCTGCAAGTTCCCCTCCAAGTCACACACCATCCTGACTTGGAACTATATCGCCGTTCCTTCACTGTCGCTGGGTCAAAATCCTGGAACTCCCTTCCTAACAGCACTGTGGGTATACCTACCCCAAATGGACTGCACCGGTTCAAGAAGGCAGCTCACCACCATCTTCTCAAGGGCAATTAGGGATGGGCAATAAATGCTGGCCTGTCCAGCGTTGCCCACATCCCATGAATGAATAAAAAAAAAAGATGATGGACACGTAGCAAGCAATCCATTTAGTTGGGGTGTCTTCTCTTGGTGCACCTTTGCTGATGGCTGTGAAGGCCAATTCTTGAGAGGCGTGTTCTGCCACAAGTGCGCAGGTGAAGCTGCCAAGTGGCACTGAGTTGTTGTTTTTGACATTGGAGCCTGTTGCCAAGCTGCTGTAGCAACTAGTAATTGTGGTAGTTCACACCAATCCACAGGGTGTTTCGCCATTTCCCTCTTTCGCCAGCTAGTGACTCCCAGGTGCGATAGTCAACATTTAGGGCTTTCATGTCATGCTTGCAAGCATCATTGAAACAGAGCTTTGGTGCCCCACTGCTAGTCTGTCCCTGTACTGAAGATCCTTGGGTATGTAACCGTCTTCCATCCTGCGGACGTGTCTGATCCACCAAATCCACCTGTTTGATTAGTGCCAACACACTTGAGAGCTCTGCCTTTGAGAGTATTGCTGCATTTGTGATTTTGTCCTGCCAGAATATACCCATTATGCACCACAGACAGCAAAGATGGAAAGTATTGAGCTTCTTTTCCTGGTAGCTGTACGTCGTCCATGTTTCACAGCCATACAGCAACGTGCTGAGAACACAGGCCTTTTTCTGATTTGTGAGCTGTGGAAAAGATCTGGAAAATTTTAGATCTAGATCTAGATCTTTGAAACTTGGCTTCAAATTTCTGGACTTAACATCAAGAATATGCTTTTGCTCTGTACTATTAGATTAGATTAGAGATACAGCACTGAAACAGGCCCTTCGGCCCACCGAGTCTGTGCCGAACATCAACCACCCATTTAGACTAATCCTACACTAATCCCATATTCCCACCAAACATCCCCACTTGTCCCTATATTTCCCTACCACCTACCTATACTAGTGACAATTTATAATGGCCAATTTACCTATCAACCTGCAAGTCTTTTGGCTATACTAGTTATAACGTAAGACCCAACTTTGTCTCTGAATTAAAAGCAAAATAGAGTGGATGCTGGAAATCTGAAGTAAAAACAGAAAGTGCTGGAAATAATCAGCAGGTCTGGCAGCATCTGTGGAGAGAGAAGCAGAGTTAATGTTTCAGGTCTGTGACCTTTCAAGAGAACTTGAATTCAGATGAATGGAGTTCTGATGAAAGGTCACTGACCGGAAACGTTAACTCTGCCTCTCTCTTCACAGATGCTCCCAGACCTGCTGAGTATTTCCAGCACTTTCTGTTTTTATTTGTCTCTGAAATGCTGCTCTGTTATATTTAAAGTAACTTTCATCAATTTGCTGGCTTTCGCCCACCACTGCTGTGATTGAGAGACTTCAGTTTCCTGCTGAGCCTTTGACTGGCCACTGGTTATACTGGTTTTCCCACTTCAGCCTGTTCCTGGCCAGAAAATCACTCGCCTGCGCTGGGTTCACTCCTTAGCGACCTACAGTCATCTCAGATTGACCACCTGAGGGCCTAATAGCTGGAGGGTTCGGGGGATGGAGGTGGCAACCTAGAGGTGTGAAGCAGCGACCTGTAGCTTCTCTCTTTGCACACCTAGAGGACAAGATCACACCTATTCTTGTGCTGATCTTGGGCTCTGCCGGTTGGTGCCTTCAACGTTAGCAACAACATTAAGAGCTAATGGCTAAGGGTGTAAACCTGACCTGTTGGTAAGTAGGATGGAAATGATATGACACAGTCCCCTGACACTATTAGCCAGAGAATAGGTTTGTTGCAAGAGGGAAGGATGCAGCACAATTTGTTTAAAATTAGTTCTTGGGATGTGAGCGTCGTTGGCAAGGCCAGCATTTATTGCCCATCACTAATCACCCTTGAAAAGATGGTGATGAGCTGCCTTCTTGAACTGCTGCAGTCCATGTAGATACACCCGCAGTGCTGTTAGGGAGGGAGTTCCAGGATTCTGACCCAGTGACAGTGAAGTAATGGTGATATAGTTCGAAGTTAGGATGGTGTCTGACTTGGAGGGGAACTTGCAGGTGGTGACATTCCCAAGCACCTGCTGCCCTTGTCCTTCTAGAGGTGGTAGAGGTCGCAGGTTTGGAAGGTGCCATCGAGGAGGCTTGGCATATATATTGTATACCTGGTACAGTACCTTGCTGACTGAAGTTCGAAAGCAGAGTGATTTTTTTCATATTATGGGTTTATCTACATATCAGGATAGTTAGTGAACAGTTTCTCAGTTATACCTTTACATGTTGGCCCTCTCTGGCCTGTTGTGATACTTTGGAAATATTCCTGTGATCTCTTTGATGCCTCACTATGGGAAAGTTACTGGATAAGTTCAGGTCAGGAAGACTTTTCAATGAAGCTATTCCAACAAACTGTTGCGGAAACCTGCCTCCTCCGTGGATGTCTATATATACACATCAGGATAAGGTCAATGAGTCATAGCCACATAGAATAATGTACAGTAATCCTCAGTTTACCTTTGCAGATTTAATGAGTTAAGTGGTATAGGTAGTGGATAATGTGGGTAAATGTCCACAGGAATTCTCCTGCTGGTTATCTATAACTTAGGTGTAAGATCAGCAGAAAGCCAGGAAAGCTATGATCTTGGACATAGGTTTTTAATAGGGCAGCATTGTACTGTCGTCTCCTCTTTTGCATAATTGCATAATTCAAACTACTGGTTAATTTGATTTTTTTTTCAAGCTAAAACAACTTTGAATCAACAACAATGGTGTATGATGGGGTTTGTACAGAAATCTCCTTTAATTCCATAGGTGGCACTGAGTGTTCTCTAACCTCCCCTGCCCACAAGCTGACCTAGTTTCCTAATGATTATTCTATAGTACAAACTGGTCTTAACACTAGGTAGGATGTGTTAGCTAATCCATTAAACATCTTATGTAAGAGCCAGTGACATTTCAGCTCATCCAGCGTTAGAATTAGGGCCTGTGTTGCCCTTTAGGAAATAGTGAAGAAACAAGAAAGACATAGCCAGGAACAATGGCCAAATCATACAGAAAGTGATAAAATCTCTAGGAGTGAGTGGCAGCATTCATCAGTTCGGAGTTCAGTCTAGAATGCAAGAGTAAATTATAGACTTACTGATCACAGCCAGAGATGCTTTTGATTCTTTAGCTATTTGTCTAGGATTGACAGGTACATTGCTCAAGAACAGGGCTCCATAATCCGTGACGTTCCTCCGTCCCTATTGTAGGAGGCAGACTATAGATGGAAGTAGAACAGAGTTGGCAGGGGACTAGGATACCTGCATATCCTGAGCCATATGGAGGAGAAGGCTCTTCGCACCATGGGGCTGGCAGCAACAGAGCCCGTGGCCTCCAGTGTTGCTGAGACCATCCAGGGTGACCATATATTACACTGTTATGCCCCTTCTCAACTCCCTCCTCATACTCATCCTGCTATCTGGCACAATGACCACGTTTCAGATGGTGAGAGAGTAGTTAGCAAAGCATATGGGATCTTGGGCTTCATAAGTAGAGGTATTGAGTATAATAGCAGGGAAGTTATGCTGAACCTTTATAAAGCTCTGGTTAGGCCACAACTAGAGTATTGCGTTTAGTTTGGTCTTCACACTTTAGGAAGGATGTGAAGGTCCTTGAGAAGGGGCAAAGGAGATTTACCAGAATGGTTCCAGGGATGGGGGATTTTAGCTACTGGGTTAGGTTGAGGAAGCTGGGGTTGTTCTCCTTGGAGCAATAGAGATTGAGGGAAGATCCGATAGAGGTGTACAAGATTATGACAGGTTTAGATAAGGTCGACAAAGAAAAGCTGTTCCCATTAGCTGATGATACAAGGACTAGAAAACACAGATTTAAGGTTTTTATCAAGAGATACAGACGGGACGTGAGGAAGAACTTTATTACACAGCAGGCGGTAATGACATGGAACTCGCTACCTGCGAGGGTGGTGGAAGTGGAGATGATCAATGGTTTCAAAAGGAAATTGGATGGGCACGAGGGGAATAAACTTGCAGGGCTATAGGGATGGAGCAGAGGTATGGGACTGACTGGATTACTCTACAGAAAGCCGGCATGGACTTGATGGGCTGAATGGCCTCCTTCTGTGCCATTATGAACACTGCCTGCACTGTCCTTGCTCGTGTGTGACAATCCAGGTTGTGTTGTAGGAGGTGGCACAGTCCAGTGACCACCTCCTTGTTGAACCTGAGTCACATCGTGCATTGCTCCTGAGTTCGGAGCTTAGGGCCTTCCGTGGAGAACCCTCCTCCTCCTCCTCCCTCTGCAGAACTACCCCTCCCTGCAGCCTCTGATGGTCATGTTGAATAATGAACAGCCCGAGCCAAAAACACAAACATGAAAAAAAAAATGGGCAGGCACATGGTAAAAAAAAATTGATGACATGATGGCACCACTCCTGCTGCTTTCGGTGCATGTATGCCATGCCTACACTAGTGTCCTTCCCAGCATGGGTCACTGTGCAGGCCCAGCCAGAAATGTGGGTGGTCCCATTGTCTTGCTTCAATGCTACAGAGCCCAATTTCCTCCCCTTAATGTAGCTTGTGTTTCAGCTGTGGTTCAGATGGTAGGACACTTGCCTTTGAGCCTCAAGAGTCTAGGTTTAAGACCCACTTTAGGACTTGAGCTCAAAAATTAAGGCTGACATTCCAGTACAGTACTAAGGGCTTGCTGCACTGTCAGAGGTGCTGCCTTTCAAATGAGACATTAAACCAAGGCCCCATCTACATGTTCTGGTGGATGTGAATGATCCCATGGCACTATTTTGAAGAGCAGGGGAGTTATCCCCGGTGTCTTGGCCAATATTTATCCCTCAATCAACATCACAAAATCAGATTATCTGGTCATTATCAGATTGCTGTTTGTGGAAGTTTGCTGTGTGCAAAATTGGCTGGCCCATTTCCTACATTACAACAGTGACTACACCTCATAAGTACTTCATTGGCTATAAAGTGCTTTGAGACATCTGGTGATCATGAAAAGCTCTATATAAATGCAAGTCTTTCTTTCTATTGTAATAAAAACAGAAAGTGCTGGAAATACTCAGGTCTGTCAGCATCTGTGGAGAGAGAAGCAGAGTTAATGTTTCAGGCCAGCGACCTTTCACTTCTTCACACCCTGCCTCCTGTAAAGGCTCCATTCCATTCTCCCAGTTTGTCCTTCTCCGACGCATCTGCTCTGATGATGCAACCTTCCACAACAGTGCTTCTGATATGTCTTCCTTTTTCCTCAGGCGAGGATTTCCCCCCACTATGCTTGACATGGCCTTCAACCATGTCCAGCCCATTTCCCGCACTTCTGCCCTCACCCCTTCCCTTCCCTCCCAGAACCGCGACAGGGTTCCCTTTGCACCCCATCAGCCTCCATATCCAAAGGATCATCCTCTGCCATTTCCGCCACCTTCAGCGTGATGTCACTACCAAACACATCTTTCCCTCCCCCCGTCAGCATTCCAAAGGGATCATTCCCTCCGCGATACCCTGGTCCACTCCTCCATTACCCCCGACACCTCATCCCCTTCCCACGGCACCTTCCCATGCAATCACAGGAGGTGTACTACCTGCCTTTTTACCTCCTCTCTCATCACTATCCAAGGCCCCAAGCACACCTTTCAGGTGAAGCAGCGATTTACTTGTACTTCTTTCAATGTTGTATACTGTATTCGCTGCTCACAATGTGGTCTCCTCTACACTGGGGAGACCAAATGCAGACTGGGTGACCGCTTTGCGGAACACCTCTGCTCAGTCCAAAGACATGACCCTGAGCATCCGGTTGCTGGCCATTTCAATACCCTCCTCTACTCTCATGCTCACATCTCTGTCCTAAGCTTGCTGCAGTGTTCCAGTGAACATCAACGCAAGCTCGAGGAACAGCACCTCATTTATTGATTATGCACGCTACAGCCTACCGGACTGAACATTGAGTTCAATAATTTTGGAGCATGACTGGCCCCTTTTTATGTTTATTTTTATTTTATTTTATTTTGTTTCATCATTTTTGTTACCATGTGCCTACCCATTGTGTTTTCCATGTTTGTGCTTTTGGCTAAGGCTGTTCATTATTTCATTTAACACTCTTTCTGCACTAATGCTTTGTCTTTCAACGCACCATTAGCACACTCTGTTTGCCTTTGCCCCATGACCTCCTTGTCAGTCAATCTCTCCGGCCCTCTATCCTATCAACACCTTCCCTTTTGTTCTCTTTTCCCCCACCCCCACTTTATTTGCTTAAAACCTATTACATTTCTAACCTTTGCCAGTTCTGATGAAGGGTCACTGACCTGAAACGTTAACTCTGTTTCTCTCTCCACAAAAGCTGCCAGACCTGCTGAGTATTTCCAGCACATTCTGTTTTTATTTCAGATTTCCAGCAGCCACAGTATTTTGCTTTTATTTCTTTCTATGGTGCCTAGCAAATTTGTATTTTAAAAGACTGTTGATTATAGGAGGAAGGGCACACTGAGAAGTATGGAGTTCCAAAGTTCTGAATTTGTAGGAAAGAATGAGTTAAAGAGGCCGTGCAATGAACATTCAGAGATTACTCAGGATAATACTTTCATAGATAAATCTTTAAAAGTGAGTGGACAGGTTAAAAAAAAAAGCCATTAAGAAGTCAAATGGGAGAGGGATTGAACGCAAAAACAGAGGTCACAGTTATTGTAGGAAGCAATGATTGGATGCAGTCTGCAATGCAATGTTGAATTTTAGGCTTCCTATATAGGGAGGATACGGTGGTCCCATGAAGAACAATGCAGTTTACCAGGATTAAACCATGCACATGAGGTCCGAGATGTAACAAAAAGATACAGCAACTGGACATGCATTCTCTTGAATTGAGAAGATTGGGGTTGGGGGGGGCGGTGTGCAGATTTTATAACAGCGTTTAGAATGATAATAAATATACCAACCATCTGCACGAGTCAGGGCTTGTCCAGTGAACTCCCTCCAGGGCTGGCTGCTGCTCCTAAACTTTTCCCTGCTCATGATTCTATTGTTATTGATGGCACACATGCTGTGAATGGGAATTCTTGTGTTCACAGTTTACAGCACCATCAATCAAGAGTGCCAGGAGGTCATAATTTAGGAGTGGCAATTGGGAAAAGCGGGGTGTAATGATCTGGGGGTGGGTGGAGGAGGGCGGTGGTTTAGTGGCAGGTGATGTGAGGACTAGAGTTTTGGGAGGAGAGGAGAGAGAGAGAGGCCAAAAGCAATACATGTGTTGAGAGATCAGAGCAAGGGACGAGAAGCCAGGAGCAGCCTCCTCACAATTGGCTGAGGGGGAATGAGAGGTAGAGCGAGGAGCAGCTGAGAGAGACTGGATGATACTGTGATCAATGAGACAGAGTGTGAATCCCTATTATGAAGATGGGAAATTAATTAAAACTTTTTGCTCCTTGTAATAGATCATCTGCTGCCGAAAATTGAAATAATATAAAAGAAATTCCTGAATGGCAATAGATCCCATACCAAGGTAGTAGATTGTTAGCTCGGTCATCCACATTGCTGCGGGTATGGAGTCACCTATAGACCAGACCAGGTAAGGACAGCAGATTTCCTTCTCCAATGGGTTTTTCCAACAATCCAGTAGTTTCATGGTTACTGTTACCAGCTTTTTAATTTATTGAATTGAATTTCCCCAGCTGCCATAATGGGGTTTGAATTTATGTCTCATAATCATTAGCCACAGACTCAGAATTACAAGTCCAGTAACATAACCACTATGCTATCACAACCTCCAAATTGGAAACTGCAATAGTGAGAGAGGCGGAAAGGTCTGACTTTTGCTGCACTCAACAAGCGAGTTATGAGGCTCTAGGTCATGGTGTAAGTACATGTGGCCTGTAAGGTTAAGATTGGTGCGAGTTAGTTCAGTGACTGCTAGCATTTAAAATGTGACTTGCACTGAATCAGGGTATGCTCACAAATAGTCTATGGTTTTTATGATACAAGGAGTAATTGCAAATTGATTGAATCTCATTATGTAAACTGCATCCAATTCATTCATGTATTTCATGTATAATAAAGTTTGCTGGTTCATAATTGTATTTCCCCTCATTAGATGCTTTTTAGTGTATCTTCTGAAAATCTGATCTAACAAAATTAGAGACTTAGTTTGCTCCAGTCTAGATACATCAGCTCATGTCAGAACCCCCAAAGTCACATGGCATCTCCCTTCACCCTGGGAGCAGGCTGCGAGATGCATCAAACTGAAAGTCAGATAACGTTCTTGATTCCCTTCTTTCCAGTTTTCTTCCCTCTTGGTTTGTCAGTTCAGTAGGCTCCAGCAGCTCTTTCGTACCTCAGTCAAATCACCATCCTTTGTGTATGATTTATAAAAAATTCTTTCATGGGATGTGCGCATCACTGGCAAAAGCCAGCATTTGTTGCCCATCCCTAATTGTCCTTGACAAATGAGCAGCTTGTTAGGCCATTTCGGAGGGCAGTTAAGAGTCAGCCACATTGCTGTGAGTCTGGAGTCACATGTAGGTCAGACCAAGTAAGGACAGCAGATTTTCTTCCCTAAAGGACATTAGTGAACCAGATGGGTTTTTATGACAATCGATGATAGTTTCATGGCACCATTACTGCGACTAGCTTTTAATTCCAGTTTTTTTTTACTAATTGAATTTAAATTCCACCGACTGCCATGGTGGGATTTGAACCCATGGCCCCAGGACATTAGCCTGGGCCTCTGAATTACTAGTTTAGTGACATTATCACTCTGCTACTGCCTTCCCTATGGGAAGCCTCAACAGTGAAAGCTGACAAAATAGTCAACTGTTTGGGGGTACCACACAAGTGCATTTCCCAGCAGGAGTTACAGGAATGGCTGATTGATCCTCTCTCTAGCCTGGGGTCCATACCTAATTCCAGTGCTAGTACTGACCAAGAATCAAATCAGAGTCTGTTTAAAAGAAAGACTTGCATTTATATAGTGTCTTCCACCACCTCAGGTGAAAATGCTTTAACAGTCAATGATGTACTTTTGAAGTGCAGTCACTGTTGTAAAGTAGGAAGCGTGACAACCAATGTGTGCACAGCAAGCTCCCACAAGCAGCAACGTGATAATAGCTAGATCATCTGTTTTTAGTGATGGTGGCTGAGGGATAAATACTGGCAAGGACACCAGGAAACCACTCTGCTCTTCTTCAAAATCGTGCTGTGGAATCTTTTACATCCATCCAAGAGGGCAGATGTGTCCTTGGTTTAAGGTTTCATTCAAAAGATGGCACCTCTAACAGTACAATACGCCCGCAGTCAGTTAGTACTATTAACTGGGCCAAGCTACTGCTAGATTATTAGTGGGGTTTGTGTTTTCAGTTCCAATCATCAGGTGTCAAGTTGGCCTGTGTATTGTTACAGTGTGTATTACATCACAGAGATCAGGGTATTAGTATTTAGAGATCTTATAGGCATAAACCTACTTGATATTGCTGTAGGGTACAACACTACAGTTCAGCAGAAGTGTGGTAGGACCCCGAGTGGAGAGAATCATCAATTTGTAGATGATGATCAAAATATGGCAGAGCTTTTTAATAAGTACTATGCATGGGTCTTTACTGGAGAAGCATGTTGGAGAGGTGGTGAATCCTGAAGTGGAGGAGACCAATATTACAAGGGATGAAAGAAACATTCTGGGAAGGTTAGTTAGGCTGAAGGAAGGCAAACAGCCAGGGCCAGGGACATATTGTATGCCTCTGAGGGAGATGAGGAATGTTAATTACCAAGGCCCTAGAAATTATATTTAAGGACTTGCCAGAGGACTGGAGTTTGTCCATTTTTAAAAAGAGGGACAGGGTTAGTTGGCATAATTACACACTCTCTATCTTAATATCTGTGGCAGAGAAAATTTGACACTCTTTAATTATGGATGAAAGTACTTGTACTTAGATAAAGAAAAAATAGTTAGAAAAAGCCAGAATGGACTTCAAGAGGAACAATCTTGCTTGACAAATCTTGTTGATGTTTGGGTATGTCACAAACATGGTACATGGTGGAAATGTAGTGTATGCAATGTTTGTAGACTTTGGGAATGTCTTTGTCAAGGTATCACATGGGAGGTTCACAGAGATGATTAAGGGGTATGGAATAAGGAGGCGGGTAGAAAACTAGATTAAAAATTGGTTAAAAGGGAGAAAACAGAGTGCAGGAGTTAAAGGCTGTTTCTCAGGGTGTATTGTTCAGGAAGTGGTGGTTGGGAATTGCTAAGTGTGACGTTTTTAAAAGTTAAATGTTGTAGGAGGGAGCGACACTGAACGAGGAATGGAGTACCTCCATTTGAAGTCTTGAGAAAGAGTGAGTTAGGTAGGAGGGTATAGAATCATAGAAAGTTTAAGGCACAGAAAGAGGCCACTTGGTCCATCGTGTCTGTGCCGGCGGAAAAGTGATCCACCTATTCTAATCCCACCTTCCAGCATTTGGTTCGTAGCCCTGCGGATTACAGCACTTGAGGTGCATATGCAGACTCCTTTTGAATGAGTTGAGGGTTTCTGCCTCAACTAACCTTTCAGGCAGTGAGTTCCAGACCATCATCACTCTCTGGGTGAAAAACCTTTTCCTCATCTCCCCTCAAATTTTACTACCAAACACTAAATCTGTGCCCTCTAGTCACAGATCTCACGGCTAAGTTGAATAGGCCCTTTACCTCCACCATATCCAGGCCGCTCAAAATTTTGTACATTTCAATCAGATCTCCCCTCAGCCTTCTCTGTTCCAAGGAGAACAACCCCAGCCTATCCAATCTTTCCTCAAAGCTGCATTTTTCCAGTCCTGGCAACATTCTCGTAAATCTTCTCAGTACCCTCTAGTACAATTACATCCTTTCTGTAATGAAGTGACCAGAACTGCACACAGTACTTAAGTTGTGGCCTAACCAATGAGTTATACAGTTCCAGCATAACCTCCCTGCTCCTATATTCTATACCTCAGCTAATAAAGGAAGGGATTCAATATGCCTTCTTAACCACCTTATCGACCTGTTCTGCTACCTTCGGGGATCTGTGGACATTCAGTCCAAGGTCCCTCACTTCCTCTATACTTCTCAGTATTTTCCCATAAATGGTGTATTCCTTTGCCTTGTTTGACCTCCCCAAATGCATCACCTCACACTTGTCCAGGATGAATTCCATTTGCCACTTTTCTGCCCATCTGACCAGACCATCAATATCTTCCCACAGTCTACAGCTATCCTCCTTGCTATCTACCGCACGGCCAATCTTTGTGTCGTCTGCAAACTTCTTGATCATGCCCCCTACATTTACGTCCAAATTGCTAATATATACCACAAAAAACAGGGGACCCAGTACAGAGCCCTGTAGAACATCACTGGAAACAGCCCTCCAGTCATAAAAACACCCGTCAACATTTGCACTTTGTTTCCTGCCACTGAGCCAATTTTGTATCCACCTTGCTGCATTTCCCTGGATCCCATGGAATTTAATTTTTTTAACCAGTCTGCCATGTGGGACCTTGTCAAAAGCCTTGCTCAAATCCATGTAGATCACATCAACTGCACTACCCTCATCTATCTTCCTTGTTACTACTTCAAAAAATTTGATCAAGTTGGTTAGACAAGATCGTCCCATAACAAATCCATGCTGACTATCCTTGATTAACCTGTGCCTTTCTAAGTGACAGTTAATCCTGTCAGAATAGATTCCAATAATTTGCCCAATACTGAGGTTAGACTGACTGGCCTATAATTATTCGCTCTATCTTTTACTCCCTTTTTAAACAGGGGTATAATGTTAACAGTTCTCCAATCCTCCGGCACCACATCTAGTGAGGAATGGAAAATGATGGTCAGACCTTCCACTATTTTTCCTCTCTTTGCTTCTTTTAACAGCTTGGGATACATTTCATCTGGCCCTGGTGATTTATCAACTTTCAAGGATGCTAATCCCATAAATACTTCCTGTCTCCCTATGTTTATCACATCCAATACTTCACACCCCTCTTCCTTAACTACAGTATCTACATCATCCCCCTCTTTTGTGAAGACAGACACAAAGTATTCATTAAGAACAATGCCAACATCTTCCACCCCTACACATAGGTTGCCTTTTTGGTCTTTTATGGGCCCTACTCTCTCCTTAGTTATCCTCTTACTCTTAATATATTGATAAAACATCTTTCGGTTCACTTTGATTTTGCTTGCCAATATTCTTTCATGCCCTCTCTTTGCTTTCCTAAATTCCTTTTTGATTTCACCCCTCCACTTTCTGTACTCCTCTCGGCTTTCTGTATTATTGAGTTCTTCATGTCAGGCATAAGCTTTCCTTTTCCTTACCCTGTAAGTTCCTTGACATCCATGGGACTCTAGATTTGGCCGTCTCACCCTTTTTCTTTGTAGGATCAGGTTTACTCTGAACCCCTTGAATCTCCCCTTTGAATGCCTCCCACTGCTCTGACAGTGATTTACCTTCAAGTAGCTGTTTCCAGTCCACTTTTGTTAAATCACTCCTCAGTTTAGTAAAATTGGCCTTGCCCCAATTGAGAACTTGAACTCCTGTTCTATCTCTGTCCTTTTCCATAATTATGTTAAAACTGATTTATGATTACTACCACCAAAATGCTCTCCCACTGCCACGCCTTTCACCTGCCCAGTTTCATTTCCCAAAACTAAGTCTAAAACTGCACCCTCACTTGTTGGACTTGCTACATACTGGCCAAAATGTTCTCTTGAATGCATCTCAAGAATTCTGCTCCCTCAATTCCTTTCACTCTAAAACTATCCCAGTTAATATTGGGGTAGTTAAAATCCCCCAATACTGCCCTATTGTTCTTGCACTTCTCAGAGATTTGCCGACATATCTGCTCTTCTATCTCCTTCTGACTGGGGGTCTGTAATACACTCCCAGCAGTGCGATTGCCTCTTTTTTGTTCCTTAGCTCAATCCATATGGCCTCATTTGATGAACCTTCCAACATATCATCCCTCCTCACAGCTGTAATAGTTTCTTTGACCAAAATTGCCATTCCCCCATCTTTCTTACCCCCCTCCCTATTGCGTCTGAAAACTCTGTAACCAGGAATGTTGAGCTGCCATTCCTGTCCCTCCTTAAGCCATGTTTCTGTAATGGCTATGATATCATACTGCCGGTGTCTATCTGTGCCCTCAGCCCATCTGCTTTATTTGCTATACTCCTTGCATTGAAATAGATACCCTTGAGCACTGCCAAACTCTTTTGTTTTTAAATTTTCTAACCTTTGTTTCCTCTGTCTTCCAGACTCATCCATTAATTTTCTGCTTTCCACTTTCATTTCTGATTTTGTCTCAACTGAGTCGACCCTAAGGTCCCCATCACCCTGCAAAACTAGTTTACACCCTCCCCAACAGCAAAACATCCCACAAGGAACTCAGTCCCGGCTCTGTACAGGTCTGATCTCCCCCAGAACCATGTCCCAGGAATCTAAAGCCCTCCCTCCTGCACTATCCTTCCAGCCACCCATTCATCTGTCTTATCCTTCAATTTCTATACTCACTTGTGCGTGGCACTGGGAGTAATCCGGAGATGACTTCTTTTGAGGTCCTGCTTGCTAATTTCTTACCTAGATCCCTAAATTGTGACTACAGGACCACATCCCTCTTTCTACCTATGTTGTCGGTTCTGATGTGGACCACAACTGCTGGCTGTTCACACTCCCCCTTCAGGATGTTCTTCAACCGCTCAGTGACATCCTTGATCCTGGCACCAGGGAGGCAACACACCATCCTGGATTCACGTCTAAACCTGGTACTGGAGAGAAAAGGTGGTGAAGGTACTGGAGAGAAAAGGTGGTGCAGGTACTGCGAGTGACAGTAACAGAATGGAAAATTAAGGCCAAGGAGAACAAAATGTTTGTTCTTTAAAGCGGAACGGAGAAGAATTATAGAGACTGAATATCAAAGAGGAGGTAAGAAATATGCAGAGACAGGGTCAGTCAAGGATATTAAGAAATTAGAAAATGAGTTGGCTGAGGAGTTGGCACACCCCATTAGAGGGAGAATAACGGAAGAGACAGTCCAGAGGGAGAGCAGTACTGAGCAGCAGCTGAAAGACGGCCAAGGATATGTTGCTGCTGCCAGGAATAATTACTGCCTACAACAATCAAACTGCATGTCAAGATGAAAAAGTCTAACTATACAGTTCCCAGGATAACTTGGGAGTAACTTAGCCTTTTGCTAAGTGAGACAGTCAGGCTTTGAAAATGTTAAGAGTTTATACTGAGCTAAAGAGTAAAGTGTGATGTATTTTGTTTATAATAAAATGTGCCTGTGCATTGGAGCTGGTGCTAGAATAACTGACAGGACTTATTCCCCTTTTTTCCTCACCTACACCCCTGAGGTTCTGCATGTTACCATGGTAAAGGTTTCATTGGCCTCGACAGCCCTCAAGCACACCACTTGAGTGACCATGTGACTGATGGATGAGCCGGGCTGAATGGCCTACTCCTATTCCTATGTAGCAAACTCCTTTAGGCTATTCTAGGAACTGAGTGTGCCTGAAAACTGAAAGATGGTTGTGCACCATGAAGAGAGTCTATAGGAATAAACCGGGTTGGAAATAGCTTGTACTTGTATTGTTGAACAATACTTCCACAGGGGTTCCTCCAATCTCCTGCTGTAACTGTGATGGATGATGAGCATAAAACCCAGTATTGATGTAAATAGAGGAATGTTCCTCTGAATGCAACAATACTCGATTGCACCTTTGTGAAGTTGAGGGTGAAAGGAGAGAAATAGCTAAATTATTCTGCTCTTCCAGGACATAACACATATGCTAGGTTTTGTCTACCAACACGGATTGTCCAGTCTCCATCCTGATGATCTCAGAACTGTTGAACTGGGAACATGTGGCTGAGATAAACTCCTTCTATACTTTGAAGTCTAAAAGTGGGGTACAGGAAATGAAAAGGTGTCTTCCATAGGTACACGAAGCTTTGCAAGTTAGAGATACTTTCCTGAATTCCACCTGGCCAATTGTCAAGATCTTCACTTTAAATTGATTGATTTCAGGTTAAAGCAAGCAGTCAATATTAAGTGGTCTCCATTTACTTTTCAGTCATAAAGTATCTGCATAGCAATAATGCCTTGAAAGTGACATTCTGTATACCAGACAGTGATGTGTATCATCTCTGACATATAGACAAGCCAGCGAAACAATAGACAGCTCGGAGATTCTCTTGTACCCAACGTGGCCCTCATCCTGATGACCACCTTCGTGTGTGGCTGCATCAAGCTGTGTGTAGATCTCCAGTACGCAAACTCCAAGTGTCACTACGTGCTGAGGTTCTATCTGTCCCCGGTGTTGTGAAGGATGGGTCTGGTCACATTGCCACGGAACGCTCCATGCAGTTGGGCCGTGCCGTACCACCTATCCTTCGTGGAGCAGTTTCTGTCCATCAGGCAGTGGTCTGCACGGAATGTCCTCAAGGCCCTACGGGAAAAGGAGATGGTGGATCCTGTCGGATGGTTCCCCGAGCAGACTGTCAAAGTCATTTGGCGGAATGCCTCATCACCAGAACTTTCAAACAAGCACCAAGACGTAGCTTGGCTGGTGGTGAGAAGGGCCCTCCCCGTCAGATCCTTCATGCACACCCGAAGTCTCGCCCCCTCCGCACAATGCCCCCGCGGTGGCTGTGGTGGGGAAGAGATGGTCGCCCACCTCCTCCTGGAATTTGTCTTCGCAAAGCAGGTGTGGAAAGAGGTGCAGTAGTTTTTGTCGAGGTTCATTCCAAGCAGCTCTGTAACACAGGAGTCTGTGCTCTACGGGCTGTTCCCAGGGACGCACACCGAGACAAACATCAACTGCTGCTGGAGGACTATCAATTCGGTGAAAGACGCCCTTTGGTCTGCCCGAAACTTGCTGGTCTTCCAGCGCAAAGAGTTGTCCACTACCGAATGTTGCAGACTGGCACATTCCAAGGTCCAGGACTACGTGCTGAGGGACGCACTAAAACTTGGGGCAGCCGCAGCAAAGGCTCAATGGGGAAAGACCACAGTGTAAGGTCCCCCCACCAAGCTGAACTGAGGGGCTGGATCCATGGGAAACCCCTCGAACTGTATCGTTAATATTTTCATTTGCTGTAAATGTAAAACTGTAATTGGCATGGCAAATGTGAAATGGAAGGGTTGTGAAGAAACTCATGATAGTATTGAAGGAAACTGATCTCCCTTGCAATGTTTGTACTTTTTGGTGCTGTTTGGAAACTGTTTGGCAATGTAATTTTTACAGATTTTTATGAATAAAGTATATTTTGGAAATTAAAAAAAAAATTCTCTCTCAGTATTTGTTAGTCGAATTTAAAGTTACCAACCACTTCTCATAAATAGATAGCTCTGTGTGAACTCTCTTATGATTTGGAATCTGACAGAGCATATTCTGACAACCCATCATTATGTGGAACAAGGGGTTGGTAGCCTAACATGTTGCACTATTAGGCTGTCAAACTTTGTTAAATATTACATAGATTATTAATTTATTAATCATATGCATTATTACTTTGATCGACATGAACAATTTTAATACGGAGCGTCAGAGGTGTTGCTAAGATTGGTTTGCCTACAGAATGCAATCAGATATTTGATCAAATCTAGGCCTCGTTCAACCTTCCACAAAATTTTAGTAACATAACCTTGTGTATCTTAAAAACCTTCATCACCTAGGCTTCTAAAAGAGGTAGCTGCAGAGATAGTGGATGCACTGGTTATGATTTTCCAAAATTCCCTTGATTCTAGAATGGTCCCAAGGAATTGGAAGTTAGCAAATGTGATACGCTATTCAAGAAAGGAGGGAGAGAAAAAACGGAACTACAGGCCAGTTAACCTAACATCAATCATTGGGAAAATGCTGAAATCTATTATTAAGGGAGTCTTAACAATGCACTTAGAAAATCATAGTATGATCAGACATAACCAACATGATTTTACGAAAGGGAAATCGTATTTGACAAATTTATTACAGTTTTTTGAGGATGTAACTAGTAGGGTAGATGAAGAGGAACCAGTAGATATAGTGTACTTGCATTTCCAAAAGGCATTTGATAAGGTGCCACACAAAAAGTTAATACACAAGATAAGGGCTCATGGAGTTGCAATAATAAATTAGCATAGATGGAGGATTGGTTAATGGACAGGAAGCAGAGAATAGGGAATAACGGGGCATTTTCAAGTTGGAAGCTGTGACTAGTGGAGTGCCACATGGATCAGTGCTGGGACCTCGGCTATTTACAATATTAATGGCCTAGATGAAGAGACTGAGAGTAATGCATTCAAATTTGCTGATAGCACATAGCTCGGTGGGAATGCAAGCTGTGAGGAGGACACAGAGAGGTTGCAAAGAGATATAGACAGGTTAAGTGATTGGGCAACAAGATGGCAGATGGATTATAATATGGGGAAGTGTGAGGTTATTCACTTTGGTAGTAAGAATGGAAAAGCAAATTTTTTTAAAAGGTGTGAAACTTGTAAATATTGATGTTCAGAGAGACTTGGGTGTACTCATACAAGGAACATAAAACATTAGCATGCAGGTACAGCAAGCAATTAGGAAGGCAAATGACATGTTGGCCTTTATTGCAAAGGGACTGGAGCACAAGAATAAGGAAGTCTTGCGACAGTTGTACAGGGCTTTGGTGAGACCATACCTGGAGTACTGTGTGCAGTTTTGGACTCCATATTTAAGGAAAGATATACTTGCCTTGGAGGCAGTACAGCAAAGGTTCTCTTGATTGGTTCCTGGATGAGAGGATTGTCCTATGATGAGAGGCTGAGTAAATTTGGCCTATACTCTCTGGCGTTCAGAAGAATGAGAGGCGATCTCATTGAAATATACAAGATTCTGAAGGGGCTTGACAGGGTGGACACTGAGAAGTTGTTTCCCCTAGCTGGGGAATCTAGAACACAGGGTCACAGCCTCAGGTTATGGGGGAAACCATTCAGGACTGAGATGACGAGAAATGTCTTCGTTGTGGATGCTCTGTCGTTGCGTCTAAGGTTGAGATCGACAGATCTTCTAACTCTCAGGGAATCAAGGGATATGTGGAGCAGGCAGAAAAGTGGAGTTGAGGCAGAAGATCAATCATGATCATATTGAATGGCAGAGCAGGCTCAAGGGGCCGTATGGTCTACTCCTATTTCCTATTTCTTATGTTCTTATTACAACACCATATGGCAAAACCTGTAACCCTGTAGTGACAGCCTTGAGACACGCATGAAGGAAGCATGAGTCTGAAAATTAGGCCTATAGTGTTGTAGACCTTATCATGACCACAATCATGACTCAACTGAGGGAGCATGGAATACTGACTATACCTTTATATGCATCCAGGTCCTTGTCATAAATGTGATAGTACGACCTTTCAAAAACAAGCATGTGCATATATCACAAGCATAAAATGGGGGATGCTGTATAACCTACACAAAGTTAACCTTTGTCAATGAAGCTATGCCCAATAATCCACTTGAACCGCAATCCAATGTCACGTAAGCACAAGTAACCTTGCCAAGATGCTCGGTAAAATGGAGAATACTGTTGCAATTATTAGTGGGTCAATGCTTAATAAGGTCATCCGACATTTTTCTGTCCATTTCTCTGTAGTCTGGGTCTTAACATGGGACAGGTGCTGAGAAAAGCCAAACTATCTTACTGGTTTCCTCCTCCTGCATTTGTGGCTTTTCTATTTAAAACCAAAAGGCACAGAATGAATAAATGGACCTTATTATTACAGTATATCATATTGTTTGGTGCAGTTCAATCGCTACATAAAGGGTCACCACTATGAATGTATGTACTTGCCAGTGCATAATGCCATCTTCAGCATCACATACTCTGTATGGCCCTCATGCCTGTTATCCCCATGATTGTCTCCTTGTTCCGTACTAAGGAGTTATCGTTGAATGCATACAGTCACCACATGTAGTCACTTTGTTTCATCCTGTTTCTGAAAAGAAAGAAAGATCAGGCATTGCTTGAGATGAAATATTGCAGACAGAATCAAAGGCTGCAAAGCAGGTGCTAGTTTATTAGAGATAAATGTGAAATAACTTGCTGGAAGAATAGAATGAGTACTTTCATGGTCAGGTCTATCTTTGTGTACTGAATAATCTTCCTATGCAACAACTCTGCATGCTTTATCAACTGTTGTAACATTTCTGCAACACAGCTCACTATCTCTCTCCTGTCCCCTACTTAGATTCAACTACTGGTTACATTCAGGTTGGCAACACTCATCTGCAAAACTATTAAGGCCAGCATGGCTGTCACATAACCTCTTTGGATAGACATTATCAATATCAGGTAATTGGCTGTCATACCCATATATGGTACTGTCAGGTAACTGACGATCATACCCATGTATAGCATTATAAAGTAATTCAGAATCCTGACCAGTTATAGTGCTATATAAGTGATTCTTATTATTTAGTCAGTCTCCTTTTCATCGGCACATCCTTCCAAGTATGGTGAGCTGTTGACATCATAGAGACCTCCTGCATGATTGCCTCCCACATCTCCCAGAAGCACTGTTTGGTTGCAAGTTTCTCTTCAGAACTTTCCACGGCCTTTGCCAAACCCCGAATGCCAACAATGATGATTTGCATGTGAAACAGCCTTTTTATTGCCTGACTCCCTCCAGCAGGGCTCAAACCCCTGCAGTCTGTGGCTGGATTGAGATATATTGTTGCACTTGCATTTTTTTGAAAGAAAGGCAGGGTGACTATGCAGCATTATGGCAAATCTCCTTAACGTGCTGCACAGTTGTTACATCTCCCAGAAAAGATTTTCCTCCTTAGTGCTGGGGAATAAAGCAGGGCTGCAGCACACTTTGGGGATTTGGGCAGGAAGGATCCCACATTCATAACTCAGCCCATATAATTTTCCATCCAATTTAAATGAACGCACAGAAATTGTGTGGACTGCTTTATGGTACGGTCTTTCATGGCGAATTTGTGCTCCAGCAATGTTTTATGCCCAACTTCTAAGGGGAAAAATCTGGCCCTTATCTCGGGCAGTAAATGAGTGTCCCTGCAAGTGAGCTTTGGAAGGTAAGACAGATGAACTATTTGATGCACAATCATTTGTGTTAAGAGACAAATTATATGAGATCGGGGTTTAGAGGCTGCAGTGAATTAATGTCCCATTAAGCATGAACTGATGCAACATCAGAAAGCCAATATTCGTGTAATTGTCTGGAGCTCCCTCGCAGGTCCCAACAATCTGACACTAATGGCTGATGACATCTTGAGTTGCTGGAAGCAAGCCGTCCTTTTGAGCGTGTGCGAGACGTCACTTTGATGGCCGTATCTCCGGGGCACACAGGTTGACAGCAACAAGGAAGTTTTAGATTACAGCTATAAATGGCTTCCTCCAGTAGTATTAATGTCCTTGTGAGACCTGGGGCAGGGGCGGTGGGGGATCCTTTCTTACACAGGGACTAACTGCGGTAATAATCCATACTTCATGGCTCCATAAGGCAAAGAGCATCACATTTATCAAATCCATCCCAGGTGTTACATCTACGCGAATATAGTTCACAATAATTATGCAACAAGATTTCATAATTTGTTTCATTTTGGAACTTTGTTTTGGATATTCGCACATATTTGATTCATCAGTATGTATATTTGTATCTATGCCTGTGGAACAGTATCTTTGTTATGAAGTTTTCTTCTTGCCGGTGTCCTCCTAATCAGTACTTGACTCAGGCTCCTAACTTAGAGATCGGTCATTACTAATTTCCAAGCTGCGTGAGAAGCCACACAATCGTGTTTTGGGGGATATTATGTGAATTTGTCCCCTTGCTTTTCAATGGACAGGATAGCCAGTGTTTAAAATACTTGCAGTCAACTCTCTGGGATGATTTTGTGGAATTTCCATTGTTCTGTGACAAAGCCAGTCTGTCCAGCATGAATCCACATGGTTGGCTGCAATGCAGATAGCCTTTGTAACTAATAGATTTATTAAGGACACCTGACTGATAGGGGGAGATGAAGAGAGAATTTTTATATGCAGTGAGTTGGTACAATTTACAATGCACTGTTTGAAATAGGAACTTTAAAAAGGTATGGGATACATATTAGAAAAGGAAACATTTGCAGCACCACGGGATGAGAACAGGGAAGTGAGAATGATTGGATAGCTTTGTAAAAGAGCTGGTGCAGCACAATGTGCTGTAGATTCCATGGAGGGTTTCTGCCATATTGGTACCAACAATGAGAATTGGGTGAATGCAGACTGGGAATTCAGAGTGAATTTTCACCATGTCCCTCTTGCACATGTGCTGCACTGTGATTTCTTCACATGTTGTCGGCTTGTACTATTCACCTTATATTATTCACTCTTGCGTTATTCTCTCCCGTTATTCACTCTAACTACATGTCCAGCTGGCTTGTCTGTGGTGCTGATGTGAACCTCCATACAGTTCCTAGGACATTTTCTGCATTAAAGACACAGTATAAATGCAAGCTATTGTTTGACTTTCGGCAAGCCTCAAGTGTTTCTTGTAAGCCTTGTTGACATGGTACGGTGAATATCACAAAAGTTAAGACACCAGACAGGTTGTCACAAAGAGACAGCAATGAGTACATGTCTTCTCCAGGGACCCCTGACGGGGCTCTGATAAAAATAGGAATTTGTGCCTTAAAAGGAGTAACTCAGTAAAAGAAATGGCATCAGTCCACTGTCCCTCTGGGGTGACTTTCGGTAGTTTGTTGTTCCCTGTGGAGAGTAAATCCACATTCAATGTAAATAGCTTTCATCACTGTGATATCGATTATCAGTATGTTGGCAGATTCCCTCTGGGGAGCAAAGTCATGAAGCTATTCTTTGCAAATGTTCTTATGATGCTGTTATACAAAGGACATCTTTCCTTGTGGTGCATCTTGATCTGAGTTCTGAATTTGTGAGACTATAATCTATGCGGGTGTCAGCCTTTTGTATCGCGTGCCAATAAAGAAAGAACTTGCATTTTCACAGTGCCCTTCATGCCCTTGGGTCCAAGTATTTCAATCAAAGCGTTTTAAGTGTACACTTTTGAAGTGTAGTCACTGTCTAATGTAAGGAAATACCAAAAATGCTATTAGGGAGGCAAAATCCTGAGTAAAGAGTTAGTTTAGATGTCAGGGAGTAATTCTTTTGGCAGAGAGTCATCACCCTTCAGACAGACTGCCAGAGATGCAGGAGGGGGGAGTAAGGGTGAAGATGGCGATGGATTCACTGCAGACTTTGAAAGGGAGTTTGACAAATTGCAGAGTAAAGAGAACATTTCCAGTTATAGTAGGTAATCTGTTAGCTGGCTGAGATGATGATGAGTAATGGGTCTCTGAAAGCCTTGGTGACTGGGGACAAATTTCCCAGAGCTGCTTCTAAGTTAGTTGCAGGTACTTTTTCTCTCTCTCATTATGCCTATTGCAAAATTGTGTGGTTGTAGGATAACAAACAGTGTATGCTGTTGCACCATATCTCAATGAGGTGGATTTGATGGACTTAATGCTCTTTTCCTGTCCTCTTATTTTCCATATGTGTATACATTCCAAGATCTGTGATCTAACTGCTGGAATCATATGGCCATTTTACACTGTCAACTGTAGCCTCTGAGTCAGTAGGTTGTGGGTTCAAGTCCCACTGTACAGATTTACTGACAACCATTCATCAACTACTGCACAGGTCTGGGTTATGCACTCCTCCCAGGACCTTGCTATGTGTGTTTGACTGTTCCTTACAAGAAGAAAACACATCAAACTTTCTGCCTTGTTTTATCATATATAGCACTACCTTTACTGCACAGTAATGACTGTGATGTCACTGAAGGTCAGTGAATGCTGAAGTTGCCAATTCTAGATGCATTTCTGAAGGTTTCTCCACATGACATCAGACCTCCCCGCTCCCACTTTCCCACCATCGATCACTTGACACATTCACCTCGCAGTGCACTGGCTTCCCATACATGGAGAGCGAACAGAATCTTTGTTATCCAATTGGATGATTCTTGACCGTTGGCCAAGTAGATTTTTGCCCCATCTTCAATATTTTTATGTCACAAATGAAAATTTAAAAATGCAATTTTTAAACATTTCCCAATTTAATGTTGGGTTTCTCATGTTACTTCTTTTGACTGGTACTTGGTGGGGGCTAATAGATGTCTTCATAGGTTATCTTTCCCATGCAAAACATTTCATCAAGTATGCATTGCAAAAAATTGGACTTTTATTCTTTTGAATAAAGACACCAGGGAGATTATGTATGGTGTTATAATCTAATGAAAGCTGATGTGTTTGTCCTTGCTTCTGTTTAATTTAACTTCTTCATAAATTTGATTTGTATGTTTTTAGCCTGCTGTATTATTCATTCTGAACTTATCGGGAACATAAGTGAAAATCCTGGGCACACCATCACCTGTCCTACATAAGGTTATTTTTTGGTTTGTGGCGAGTTTCGCTGTAGAAGTGATTCTTTCCACTGGAATAAGAAAGGTATCTGGACAGCCCCAAATATTAGTTCAAGCATTACCACATGTCATGTTTGTTGTAGGTTCATAAATATGCTTCATGATTGCTGTAAAAACTTGACCATCAGTAAATCACCCATTTAATAGATGAAACAGAAATTCCAAGGCTGTAATAAATGTTTTTAAACATGAGCCACGGTGGAGCACAGATTTTGTGTTTAACTCCCTCCTGTGCTACCTATCCCAGTGATCTCATGTATGCGGAACGCTGCCTATATTCAACTGCACGTATTCATTAGATCACTTGAACAGAACTTCCTGTGCTGGAGAGTCCTACAGAAAAATATCTACCTTCAGAAATCTTAAAACAAAACCTAGGGTTCCAGATGTGACAGATGGGGCGGCACAGTGGCGCAGTGGTTAGCACCGCAGCCTCACAGCTCCAGGGACCCGGGTTCGATTCCGGGTACTGCCTGTGTGGAGTTTGCAAGTTCTCCCTGTGTCTGTGTGGGTTTTCTCCGGGTGCTCCGGTTTCCTCCTACAAGCCAAAAGACTTGCAGGTTGATAGGTAAATTGGTTGATAGGTAAATTGGCCATTATAAATTGTCACTAGTATAGGTAGGTGGTAGGGAAATATAGGAACAGGTGGGGATGTTTGGTAGGAATATGGGATTAGTGTAGGATTAGTATAAATGGGTGGCTGACGTTCGGCACAGACTCGGTGGGCCGAAGGGCCTGTTTCAGTGCTGTATATCTAATCTAAAGAACTCTAGTAAATATAGACTTATCTCCCTTACTCTGCCTTTTACAATTATGAGGTAATTCAGTGTACAGTACTTCCCCTTTTCAATTCTGTTCTGTATCTGCTTAGTGGTGAGTAGGAATGGAGATTCTACACTCATTAGCTTGAGTCTATGGTTTAGTTTCTGCACATGGAAATCAGCAAAGGATGGAACAGGAGTTCACAAACAGTAAAATCCTTTAACAAGGAACCCATCTGATCTGAATCTTAGTCTCATCTATCAGTATTTATCCTTGGTTAATAAATGTCATATACATTGACTGGGATGTTGTGGGTCTGGTTGAACCTGTACTTCCTGTAGGTGGCAGTGCATTTCAAGAGATCGCTTCTTCCAAAGGCATGGCCACCACATTATTCTCTGTGGTCAATACTGAGGCAACATAATTATTCAACATTTCTCCCACTTTGCTGTCATTACCTTTGAGCTTATCTTGTGCTTCCTCTACTGGCCCTATCTCTATCCAGATTTTTCTTTTGTTATTTATGTATCTGCTTCACATTATCTTTCAAGACAAGGAGGCCAAAGAAGAAAAAGAATTGGTAATAAAAACAAGAAATGCTGGAACCACTCAGCAGGTCTGGCAGCATCTGTGGAAAGAGAAGCAGAGCTTCTCGAGTTTCACCATTTTTAGCAGTTTGTATTTCTCCTGAGCGCTATTGATCAACTTGTAAAGATTTCCCACTGCTGTTCTATGTCTTTGTCAAATTTGCTTTCAGTTGACTCTTTCTGTGATTGCCCTTGGTATTTCCTGTCTGTTGACACCAATTTAAGGTGATTGGCAAAAGATCCAATGGCGACATGAGGAAAAACTATTTTACGCAGCAAGTGGTTAGGATCTGGAATGCGCTGCCCGAGAGTGCGGTGGAGGCAGATTCAATCTTGGCTTTTAAAAGGGAATTGGATAAGAAGCCGAAGGAAAAAATTTGCAGGGCTATGGGGAAAGGACAGGGGCACGAGAAGCTGAGTTGCTCTTGCAGCCAGATGGCATGGACACAACAGGCTGAATGACCTCCTTTGGTGCTGTAACCACACTATGATTTTATGTCGTCATATTCTGGCTCTTCCTGAGATTTGCCAGACTGTGCGGTAGTCTCCCACTCTGTCCTGTCCTACATTGCAGCTGTACTTTGCTCTAGGCCTCAAACTCTCTCTGGAAGTGGGCTTGTTGCTGGCTGGACAGCTCTTGGTCTGTTCTCCAACTCGAAGCCTGTGATTGCTGGATTTCTACCGGCCGATTCCCTGACTCTCTGAGTCTGGAGCTCTGGAGCTTTTCCACAGCCTCTTCTTGAGCTCTGCAGTTTTGGCGCTTTTTTCAGGTCAGCCCTTTTCAAATAATTGCTTCAAGCTCTTGTTCTGCGTACAGCATGGTAAGAACCACAGTTGCTCTTGATCTCAGCGCTGATCACCATATTGTATGTTTGTTTGGTTCACAGCCACCTTAGTCTAGCTCAGAGTGATTCTTAGTCTAGAGTAATTAGAACATTAACTTTTGTTACATTATACCTATGTACAGCTTCACACCAGCCTTTGTGACTCCTCCAAAGTCACGTTGCATTTATCTTCAAATCTCTCTCACATGTGATCTCTTACATCATCATGGTAGGAGGTGTTCTTTACACACTCTCAACATTAACCCTTTCAGACCCTTATACGACCGATATAAAATCCTGCCAATTATAGGAGGAAAGATCGAGGGAGGTAAGGAGTTCTACAGATTTACAATACAGAGAATAAGGAGTAGGAGTCCAGCTTGCAATACAATGAGGATGCAGGGAGGTAGAAGGGCATGTAGGGTGGGGTATTCAATGTTTAGGATGAAGATGGGAGAGTCTGGAGGGGAACTGGTAACAGTAGCAATGATTACATAGAGAGATGAGGAAGTTTGTGACACAGAGGTGGGGGCTGCTGGGGTACAGCTTTTTAAAAATTCTTTCATGGGATGTGGGCATTTGTTGCCCATCCCTAATTGTCCTTGAGCTGCTGTAAGTGGATTGTGCAAGCAGTCATAAAAGTCCCGTGCCCAAAAAAAAATCAGTAAAAACCCCAATTATTGAGTTGTACTGACCAAGTAAGTGATGTTTACTGTTCACTGATTCTTCCACATGTAGATTATTGATCATTGGTCCATAGTAAAGTGATGCCTAAATCTGAAAAAAAAAACTGTCTAGTTCTGGAGTTTTCCATTGTGTCTGTGAAGGGTGATGACTGAGGGGTCTAAAGCCACTCTGAACCAGGCAATACAACTTCAAGAGACTGCTGGACTATTCTTGCATTATTTGGAAGGTATTCTTCTTTACCAAGTTGTAAAGAACAGTATGCAGCAGCAGAGGGCAGGAGAGAGCAGTAGGCTGCAGCATGGGGAAGCAGGAGAGCTTCAGAGGGCAGCAGCGAGCATCAGAGGATCGTCGAAGGCAATATAAAACAGGATTAAGGTGCAGACAGCAGTATGGAGTAACAGAGGATAGTAGAAGGCAATATAAAACAGGATTAAGGTGCAGACAGCAGTATGGAGTAACAGAGGATAGTAGAAGGCAATATAAAATAGCAGACAGAAGTACAGAGGAACAGAAAAAAGGAGAAAGGGATAGACCGAGCAATTACAGGCCAATCAGCCAAACCTCACTGGTGGGCAGATTATTGGAAAAAATTCTGAGGGACAGTATAAATTAAGACCTGGCTACCCGACCCAAACCTGACTAGACCTGACTACATGTGTCGGGTTCGGGTGGGTCGAAATTCCGAGTCCAGCATTTGGCTCGGGTCGGGTCGGGCTGGACACTGCTTCCGGGAAGTCACAGGATCAGGCTTACCCATGAATTTCCCACAATTCCAGCTGCAGGAATAGCCTGCTGCTGGAATAGATGAAGGAGATTCAGGTCGGGTCAGGCGCAAAAAAAATTAAAGGCCTGGGCTCGGGTTGGCTATGGTTGGGTTGGGCCGGATCGGGTTTTAATTTTATACCTGAGCCAGGCTTTAGTATAAATTGTCATTTAGAAAAGTATGGATTAAACAAATCAGCAGGGATTTGTTAAGGGAAGTTTGTGTCTGACTAACTAGATTGAACTTTCTGAAGATGTAACAAGGAAGGTTGATGAGGCTAGTGTGTTTGATGTAGTCTACATGGATTTTTGCAAGTCTTTTGACAAGGTCCCATGTGGCAGACTGGTCAGAAAAGTAAAAGCCCATGGGATCCAAGGGAAAGTGGCAAGTTGGATCCAAAATTAGCTCAGTGGCAGGAAGCAAAAGGTTATGGTCGATGGGTGTTTTGTGACTGGAAGTTTGTTTCCAGTGGGGTTCTGCAGGACTCAGTGCTAGGTACTTGGCTTTTTGAAGTATATATCAATAATTTAGACTCAAATATATGGGGCATAATTTAAAATTTTGTGGATGATACAAAAATTGGCCGTGTGGTTGATAGTGAGGAAGAAAGCTCTAAACTGCAGGAAGATATCAATGTACTGGTCAGGTAGGCAGTAAAGTGGCAAATGGACTTCAGTCTGGAGAAGTGTGAGGTAGTGCATTTGGGGAGGGCAAACAATGCAAGGGAATACACAATAAATGGTAGGATACTGAGAAGTGCAGAGGAGCAGATGGACCTTGGAGTGCATGTCCACAGATCCTTGAAGGTGGCAGGGCAGGTAGATACATAGTTAAGAAGGCTTTCCTTTATTAGCCAAGGCATTGAATATAAGAGCAGGGAAATTATGATGGAACTGTATAAAACACTAGTTAGGCCACAGCTAGAGTATTGCATACAGTTCTGGTCACCACATTTTCAGGAAGGATTTGATCGCAGTAGAGGAGCTTCATGAGGATGTTGTCAGGACATGAAATATTTAGCTGTGAGGAAAGATTGGATAGTCTGGGATTGTTTTCTATGTAACAGGGGAGGCTGAGGGGAAACTTAATTGAAGTTTATATAATTATGAGGGCCTAATAGAGTGGATAGGAAGGACCTATTTCCGTTAGCAGAGAGGTCAATAACCATTGATATAAACTAATTGGTAGAAGGATTAGCAGGGAGTTGAAGAGAAATGTTTTCAGCCAGAGTGTGGTGGGGATCTGAAACTCACTGTCTGAAAGGGTGGTAGAAGAAGAAACCCTCCTCACATTGAAAAAAATACTTGGGTATGCACTCGAAGTGTGGCAATCTACAGGGCTACAGAGCAAGAGCTGGAAAGTGGGATTAGGCTGGATAGCTCTTTTTTGGCTGGCACAGGCACGATGGGCTGAATGGCCTCCTTCCATGCCATAAATTTCAATGTTTCTATATATATATATAGAGAGAATAATTGATCTCACATTCACCCGCTAAAACATCAGTGTGACAATAACTCAGGGTCTCTGTCTGTTACAATGATCCTGTCTCAACTCATCAGAGTTATTTTAATGAAGTTTATGTATTGGCCTGGATTTTGTATTCAGCAGTGAACAAACAACCCCCAAGAGCTGCTGCCCAATCAGAGGGCCAGCAGCTCATCACCCTCAACAGTGCCACTGGGAGTGATGCCCACTGCAGGGACTACACCCAGAAGAAAGGACATCATGGGAGCAGGCCATCCTTCCAACCCGGGACGTGGAGTCGGGGGGCACTGGGGTTAGTCAGGCAGGCCCGAGCAAGGGGGGTGGTTGGGGGGGCAGGGGTTGGTGAGGACAGGGAAGGGGTTGCTTCAGGGGCGGCCATTGCCACCATGGGGCCTGAATAGGAGGTTCCCTCCTCCCCGCTGAGCCTGCCAGGAGGCCACCAGCGTTCACCAGGTGGTCTCCCTACACAGCGGAGGGCCCATCTGTTGCTGGTAAAATGCCAGTGGTGGTCGGAAGAGGCCCTGAATTGGCCACTTAATTGGATCAATTGGCCTCTGGGCAGGAGGGCCATCCTCCACCATCCCAGCCACTGGTAAAATGGTACGGTGGCTGGAGGACAACGGGCACTCCACATCTTCCCGTACCATTTTACAGCACCGCCCGCCTTCCAGCCCGTCCTCAGAGGGCTGGTAAAATCCTACCCGCAGAGACTAAACCAGGATGTATAAGTTAGAATATTTAATTAAATCATGTAAAGAGAGTAAAATAAAGGGAAGGAAGAATGATGGGATTAAGAGAGAGAGATAAACGAGACAGAAAGAAATAGTAAAAAATAAAAATTTTAAATCTCCAACGATAAATAAAATCAGATGGAATGTAATTCCACACTTTTAAAAGTAAACGGTCAGTGGCAGAGAGGGCGTTTGGCAGTAATTGAGACTTATCATGCTTTTAAAATTCACTTACACCTGAATACACCAGTCTTAACATTTTCTGATGTGTTTAGTGGGTAACTATTAGATAAGTACCAAAACTTAACGACTTTCATGTATTTTAATGTTGAATCCCTCAACGAGGTACTAGTATAGCAAAGTGTCTGAAGGAGAAGGGCAACACGGGCAGCAACCTCCTGATATCCATGTTTAACTACACATGAGCGGACACCAGAAGTTGCTGTCCGATTTACTCCTGAATAATGGTAAGCACCGTTAGGCTCCCTGTTATTCCAACTGTGAAATCCAAGCCTTTGATTTGGGGGTGTTCAGTGTAGTCAGACCTCCTTAGCACCTCCCAGCACTCTCAAGGACTGTATTCTATTGAGAGTGCCATATATTTAGCTCAGAAATTAACTTTCAGTAATCACTGAAAGCACAGAAGGAGGCTATTTGGACCATTGTGTCTGTGCCAGTTCTTTGAAAGGGCTAGACAATTTGTTCCACTCCCCTGCTCTTTCCCCATTGGACTGCTGTAGCTGATAAAAGTGAGTGAACCTTTAGTGTGTTCCAGTGACATTCGTCTACCCACTGTTTCAGTGATGTGCTTACCAATTTGCTGTAAACCTGAATGATTGAAGGGATGGCAGGATTGGATGATGAGGAGCAATTACATAAACTGGGCATGTTATCACTGAAAAAGAGAAGATTGAGAGGTGACATGATTGCTGTTTTTAGGATTCTAAAGGACTAGTACCCACTCTAAAATAGCATATGGGGAGCATCAAAAGAAAGCATTATGCCCACAGATGATTTCTGGGCTTTCAACTGCAAATTTTTGCCTTCTGTTGTTGTTACGACTGGTTGAACTCTGGGAACCCCATTTAATCAGCTATTGTTCTAATCGCACTTAGCTTTGTGGTTATATACCCTTATTAAGACCAGACCTTTACAATGGACCATAGGCATCTAACAAATCATTTATGTTTACGCTGCCTCTTTCCTTTTGCTACTTCTTGAATATTTAAGTCGAAGCACTTGATATTGATGACATTACCAAGGGAATTGTGAGCAGCTGCAGTATGTTGACAAACCTAAACTGTTAAGGAACTAAATCACTTCAAAGCATTGGAAGGATTTGGAATGCACTGCCTCTGAAGGCCATAGATCCAGAATCAATTGGATGTTTAAAAAGAAGATACATTCTTACTTGGGATGTAAGTGTATTAAGGGGTATAGAAAAAGAGTGGGATATTGGGATTACAAAGAACTGCGAAACTAACAAAATGGCAGCCTAGACTTGATGCACTTAATGGATGAATCCTGTTGCTACATTTCTATAAATTTAAACAGTGCTGTCTTTCTTCTTCTTTGGCCTCCTTGTCTCAAGAGACAATGGGTAAGCGCCTGGAGGTGGTCAGTGGTTTGTGAAGCAGCGCCTGGAGTGGCTATAAAGACCAATTCTAGAGTGACAGACTCTTTCACAGGTGCTGCAGATAAAATTGGTTGTCGGGGCTGTTACACAGTTGGCTCTCTCCTTGCGCTTCTGTCTTTTTTCCTACCAACTGCTAAGTCTCTTCAACTCGCCAACTTTAGCCCCGCCTTTATGGCTGCCCGTCAGCTCCGGAGATCACTGGCAACTGACTCCCACGACTTATGATCAATGTCACAGGACTTTATGTCGCGTTTGCAGATGTCTTTAAAGTGGAGACATGGACGGCCGATGGGTCTGATAACAGTGACGAGCTCGCTGTGTTCTTGGGGACACAGTGTCCCCAATGTGTCTTTGGGGATCCTGCCATCTTCCATGCACTCACATGGCCAAGCCATCTCAAGCGCCGCTGACTCAGTAGTGTGTATAAGCTGGGGATGTTGACCGCCTCGAGGACTTCTGTGTTGGAGATACGGTCCTGCCACCTGATGCCAAGGATTCTCCGGAGGCAGCGAAGATGGAATGTATTGAGACGTCGCTCTTGGCTGACATATGCTGTCCAGGCCTCACTGCCATAGAGCAAGGTACTGAGGACACAGGCTTGATACACTCGGACTTTTGTGTTCCGTGTCAGTGCGCCATTTTCCCACACTCTCTTGGCCAGTCTGGACATAGCAGTGGAAGCCTTTCCCATATGCGTGTTGATTTCTGCATCTAGAGACAGGTTACTGGTGATAGTTGAGCCTAGGTAGTTAAAGAGTGCTGTCTTTAGGGTAAAGCAAATAGGAAATGTTTTCTTTCCTTGGGATGAAACATTTGTTACAAGTGTTATCTGTCATTTTATTCCCAGTGAGAGCATACATGTATCATGCAGCAATTGATTTCAATGGAAATGATCTCACTCTGTTTTATGTTTCTGTTTAATGGATATTACAGTGATTGAAAGGATGCAGATGCGGACAATGAGAATGATTGAGGCGATGGAGGGTTTTGATTTATGACGAGTGATTCGGTAAATTGGGCATGTTCCCACTGGTAAAGAGAAGGTTGGCAAGTGGTGTGATTTCTATTTTTAGGATTGTAAAAGGCTAGATAATGTATGCCGTGACAAATGGTTTCATCTTGCCCAAAACAGTAGAGCTAGAGGACATAGCCCACGATTTACAGCTAATATGCGGAACATTACTTAACTCTGTGTAAGTGAATGGGTTTTGAATGGGTTAAAATTGAGCCCATTATTTCAGTAAGTGAATGGTAAAAGTGTCAGCCTAGATTATGTGCTCCAGTCTCTGGAGTAGGGCTCTCAGAGACGAGAGGGCTAATCACAAGCCGTGGCTTTGTAGCATCATGACTTATTGCTCCAGAGATGTATGACTGAAGCTATTTTCAGCTATGATGCCTACGTTGCTCTTTTGTCAATTTGCAATATTTTACATTTTTAGTACTGTTCCATTTGTTGTTTGTCTGCTCAATTGCATAACTGATCTAAAACCTTCTGCAAATTGCTTGCTGCCCCTACTTCTCTCCCACAGTTCTTGTCATCTGAAAATTTAACAAGCTTACAATGGAATTCTGCTTCCAAGTCATGCTTGTAGTTAAGATACCCAAAAAGATATTGACAGTTGGTATTGGATTAGGTGAAATTGCACACTTTTATTATATTGTTCTCTGTACTTGCCCTTCCTATCTCACCATAAAATTGCTGTCAGCTACATTTAACTGCTATGGGATTTGTCAGCTTGGCTAATTTGTTGGGCCTGTTGCTTCTGAGTTGGAAAGTTGTCATTTCAAGTCAAACTTGAGACCATAATCTAGCCTGAGGCTTCAGTGCAGTTCTGAGAGAGTGCTGTTTTGTTGGATGTTCCTTGTGGTGCCTAAAATGGCGACTGCCAAAAGCCTTTATTTATACAGCTATGATGGCCATGAAACCATTGTCGATTGTTGTAAAAACCCATCTGGTTCACGAATGTCCTTTCGGGAAGGAAATCTGCTGTCCTTACCTGGTCTGGCCTGCATGTGACTCTAGACCCACAAGAATGTGGTTGACTCTTACATGCCCTCTGAAATGACCCAGCAAGCCACTCAGTTGTATCTAACCGCTACAAAGTCAATAAAGAATGAAACCGGACGGACCACCCGACATCGACCTAGGCAACGGAAACGACAACGGCAAAACCTGTCGACCCTGCAAAGTCCTCCTTACTAACCAGTTCTGATGAAGGATCACTGACCTGAAATGTTAACTCTGCTTCTCTCTCCACAGATGCTGCCAGACCTGCTGAGTATTTCCAGCATTTCTTGTTTTTCTTTCCTCCTTACTAACATCTGGGGGCTTGTGCCAAAGTTGGGAGAGCTGTCCCACAGGGACAGAATCATACTTTACAGACAATGTCCCAGACACTACCATCACAATCCCTGGGTATGATCTATCCCACTGGCAGGACAGACCCAGCAGAGGTGATGGCACAGTGGTATACAGGCAGGAGGGAGTCGCCCTGGGAGTCCTCAACATTGACTCTGGACCCCATGAAGTCTCATGGCATCAGGTCAAACATGGGCAAGGAAACCTCCTGCCTGTTACCACCTAACACCCTCCCTCAGCTGATGAATCACTCCTCCTCCATGTTGAACACCACTTGGAGGAAGCACTGAGGGTGGCAAGGGTGCAGAATGTACTCTGGGTGGGGGATTTCAATGTCCATCGCCAAGAGTGGCTTGGTAGCACCACGACTGACTGAGTGGCCAAGTCATAAAGAACATAGCTGCTAAGACTGGGTCTGCGGCAGGTGGTGAGGGAACCAACAAGAGGGAAAAACATACTTGACCTCGTCCTCACCAATCTGCCTGCCGCAGATGCATCTGTCCGTGAGAGTATTGGTAGGAGTGACCACCGTACAGTCCTTGTGAAGACGAAATCCTGCCTTCACATTGAGGATACTCTCCATCGTGTTGTGTGGCACTACCACCGTGCTAAATGGGATAGATTTCGAACAGATCTAGCAATGCAAAACTAGGCATCCTTGAGGTGCTGTGGGCCATCAGCAGCAGCAGGATTGTACTCAACCACAATCTGTAACCTCATGGCCCGGTATATTCCCCAGTCTACCATTACCATCAAGCCAGGAGACCAACCCTGGTTCAATAAAGAGTGCAGGAGGGCATGCCAGGAGCAGCACCAGGCATACTTCAAAATGAGGTGTCAAGCCAGGACTATCTGCGTGCCAAACTGCGTAAGCAGCATGCAATAGACTGAGTTAAGCGATCCCATAACTAAGGATCAGATCTAAGCTCTGCAGTCCTGCCACATCCAGTCATGAATGGTGGTGGACAATTAAACAACTAACTGGAGGAGGTGGCTCCACAAACATCCCCATCCTCAATGGGGGAGCCCAGCACATCAGTGCAAAAGACAAGGCTGAAGCATGTGCAACAATCTTCAGCCAAAAGTGCCGAGTTGATGATCCACCTCGGTCTCCTCCTGAAGTCCCCAGCATCACAGTTACCAGACTTCAGCCAATTCGATTCACTCCGCGTGATATCAAGAAACGACTGAAGGCACGGGATACTGCAAAGGCTATGGGCCCTGACAATATTCCGACAATAGTACTGAAGACCTGTGCTCCAGAACTTGCCGCACCCCAAGCCGAGCTGTTCCAGTACAGCTACAACACTGGCATCTACCCGACAATGTGGAAAATTGCCCAGGCATATCCTGTACACAAAAAGCAGAACACGTCCAACCCGGCCAATTACCACCCCAATCATCAGTAAAGTGATGGAAGGTGTTGTCGACAGTGCTATCAAGTGGCACTTGCTGAGCAATAATCTGCTCAGTGACGCTCAGTTTGGATTCCGCCAGAGCCACTCAGCTCCTGACCTCATTACAGCCTTGGTTCAAACATGGACAAAAGAACTGAACTCAAGAGGTGAGGTGAGAGTGACTGCCTTTGACATCAAGGCAGCATTTGACCGAGTATAGCATCAAGGAGCCCTAGCAAAACTGATGTCAATGGAAATCATGGGGAAAACTCTGCGCTGGTTTGTGTCATACTTAGCGCAAAGGAAGATGGCTTTGGTTGTGGAGGTCAATCATCTCAGCTCCAGGACATCACTGCAGGAGTTCCTCAAGGTAGTGTCGTAGGCCCAACCATCTTCAGCTGCTTCATCAATGACCTTCCTTCAATCATACTATCAGAAGTGGGGATGTTTGCTGATGATTGCACAATGTTCAGCACCATTCGCGACTCCTCAGATACTGAAGCAGTCCGTGTAGAAATGCAGCAAGACCTGGATAATATCCAGGCTTGGGCTGATAAGTGGCAAGTAACATTCACGTCACACAAGTGCCAGGCAATGACCATCTCCAACAAGAGAGAACCTAACCATCTCCCCTTGACATTCAATGGCATTACCATCACTGAATCCCCCACTATCAATATCCTGGGGGTCACCATTGACCAGAAACTGTACTGGAGTAGCCATATAAATACCGTGGCTACAAGAGCAGGTCAGAAGCTAGGAATCCTGCGGCGAGTAACTCACCTCCTGACTCCTCAAAGCCTGTCCACCATCGACAAGGCACAAGTCAGGAATGTGATGGAATACTCTCCATATGCCTTGATGGGTGCAGCTCCAACAACACTCTAGAAGATCGATACCATCCAGGACAAAGCAGCCCGCTTGATTGGCACCCAATTCACAAACATTCACTCCTTCCACCACCAACGCACAGTGGCAGCAGTGTGTACAATCTACAAGATGCACTGCAGCAACACACCAAGGCTCCTTAGGCAGCACCTTCCAAACTCGCGACTTCCACCACCTAGAAGGACAAGGGCAGCAAATGGTTGGGAACACCACCACCTGCAAGTTCCCCTCCAAGTCACACACCATCCTGACTTGGAACTATATTGTTGTTCCTTCACTGCCACTGGGTCAAAATCCTGGAACTCCCTTCCTAACAGCACTGTGGGTGTGCCTACCCCACATGGACTGTAGCAGTTCAAGAAGGCAGCTCACCACCACCTTCTCAAGGGCAATTAGGGATGGACAATAAATCGTGGCCTAGCCAGCGACACCCATATCCCATGAATGAATTTTTAAAAATCATGACATCAGAGGTCACATGTGTATGTTAAGCAAATCAACAGAGGCTCAGTCTGATGACCGAGGTAAAGCTGTCTTATTAGCCTTTTTTAATCAAATTGAGGAATCGTCTTTCCACCTTGGAATCCTCCAAATCCACCTCGTCCTCTTTTATTTCTTCCAAAGTCTTGAGCACCTCACTGCCTTTCACCCTTTGGGCTAGCAAAGTCAAGTGCCATTTTGCAACCCATCAATTTCTCCGTCTTTCATCGTTTCCTTAGCTGATTTTGCATCTTCTTCTGATGGGAAATCTACAAAGCCAAAACCTTTTGCTCTTCCAGATTCTCTGTTGCAATTGCAGCACTCTCAGCTCCTTCAAAGGCTTCTTTTAAAGTTTCTTCAGTGTGTCATCAGAAAGGCCATGAACAAACATTGTCTTCCTGGGACCATCATCACTTCTCTGTCTTTGATTGCTGAAATCCAACCTCACAGTTCTCCCTTCAATTTCTGTGTTGCTGTGACTCTCAGGAGCTTCTTTAGCATCCTCAATAGATTCAGAATTAATAAATGCAAATCCTTTTGGTCTGCCATTCTTTTCTGATATTTTGATCAATGATGTTGTTTCAAAAATACTCTGAAAGGGTTTTTCTGTTGCAAAATATGCCAAGTTATTTCCAATGAGTGTATCAGAATCTGGTTGTGTTTGTCTACACTTGTCTACTTTTAACATACTCTTATCGCCAGTGAAATCAATAATAATGGCCCCGCCCTCAACCTCAGTGCCTTGTTTCTGTTCCAATGTTGTATCTTCAGCTGCTTCATTTTCAAATTGAATATATACAATGCCCCAAGTCGCTGAATCATCACGAGAAGCAGGAATTCTAACATCAATAACATCCTCAAAAATCTCTGACGCCATCCTGAGTTATCTTGAGAGGGAGATTTTTGACAAACAATATCCTGCAGTCTTTCTCTTTTGATATTTGCATTGCTTTCCTAGCTGTGTGCTTTGCCAAGTTTGACTGCAACTCCCAGCACTTTGTTTCCATTGAATTCCAATGCCTTTCCTAGTTGTTCTTTGGTTTCAAAGTCTATGTAACCGAATTTCCTGCTAGATCCAATTCGGACATCTGTGACTGAAACTTTCTTTTTGGAGAAGACGTCATTCAGGACTTTCTCTAATTCCTCAGAATTCTTTTCAGAGTTCAAATTTTCAACAAATTGTGAAAAGGTTGCATCATTTTCAGTCTTATGTTTCTGCTCCTGTTTCTTTCTCTTTCCAGATTTCTTTGGCACAACTCTCTCAACTTCTTCCTTTGCTTTTTTAGTCACAGCAGCTGCACACTTGGGAATAGATTTTTCTTCTGGTACATGGAGTGTTAACCAGTCGAAGCTTTTGACTTGTTTCAGCTGAGATGAGGGGAGTTTGCTCAGTGTCCACCATCTGGAAGTGAAGTTCTTCTTTCTTCCCGTTTCATTGGACTCTCAGCTTAGTTTGACCTTTTGCAGTGAGCATCGTTCCATCATACAGCCTCAACTTTACCTTTGATGGTTTCATATTCGAGTCACCACCTTGAGCAATTTCACACAATTCTGTGTTGCTCATAATGTCGCACGTAGAACAAGTGTCTATTTGACAGCTCACATCAGCTTGATGCTCTCCTCCTGCAGTTATCATTCCAATAGTCACAAACCACTTTCTACCTCGAGACTTGAGTTGCCAACATGTTCTAGAGTGTAGAGTGATTCATCAGAATCATCGTCTGACATCTCTCCATCAATCATCTTTACAGGCTTGCTTTTCTTCTTTCTAGCAGAACACTTGTGTGAAAAGTGGTTCAGCTTCTTGCAGTTAGAGCACTGCTTTCCCCATGCTGGACATGCTTCCTTTGCCTTCTTGTGGTGCCCTCCACAGTATCTACATCCAGAACTCTGCCCTCGATCCTTCTGAAAGTGCCCTTCCGTTTCATCATTGACTTGTGCTTCTAAGACTTGGACTGCCTCTCTTCCTGAGTTCTAGTGTTAAACACACAGCATTCATAAATGACATTAGGAGAGGGTTTAAAGTGGGTCTTCAAGGCCTCCAAAATCTTCCAAGTCTTGCTTTTCTTTTCCTAAGCGAGATCTAGGACTGGAATTAGTGTTCCTGCTGTGGTTTCTGACAGCAGACCCGAACTGTGTGCTGTTGACACTTGTCACGTGTAAGGCCGGCCCACTGCAATCATATGTCGGACGGCCAATTATAATAATGGAGATGCGGGACCCATCCAATTACGTGACAGGGGCAGGCTTCATGGCACCAAATATGGCATCAGATGACTCCGGAGCTGGTGCTGTCAGCCCTGCTTTCATATTGCCTTAGAGTCATTTGCTGTTTACTGCTGAAACTGATGTTGAACATTCCACCCCCCGACACGGAAACTGCCGGATGGCAGAGGCAAGACACCGGTTGGCCCCGTGGTTTAGTGATGCCACCCTGGAGATTCTCCTCCAGGCTGCAAAGGAAAGGCAGGAGGTGCTCTTCCCCAGCAATAGCAAGAAGAGATCCTCCCACCTGACTGAGCAAACTTGGGTGGAGATCGCAGAGGAGGGCAGCAGCAGTGGGGCTCACCCCTCCCCGAGCATGGGTCCAGGGCAGGAAGAGAGTCAATGATCTCCTTCGTGCCAAGGTGAGTGCTCCACACCTCTCCCTTTTTGGGATTGCATGTGGCTAAGCGGGAGTCAGCACGACACGGGGAGGGAAGCACCACAGAGGCACTGACAAAGGGGGTTAGGCATCACCACATCCTGGCAGATGCATGTTTGCGTCTCTACCATAGGCCAATATCTGATGAAGCTTACCCCCATTACCCCCGCTGAGAGCTGAGGTGGGGAGGAACCATATAGGAAACCACAACAAGGGACAGGGGCTGCCACTAGCACAACTGTCCTAGGTATGACTATCTCCCTCTTTCCACTTGCAAGACAAGGTGGGCCCTTAACGAAAGGGAAACCTCATGGACTGGTGGAGGAATTGCAGACATACGGCCTCTCACCATATGAGAATGAAGCACTGGGGTTAGAGGGGACCCAGGGCGGCTTCTAAATAAAGGATGGTGAGACTGGAGTCACCATGCAAGAGAGTGAGGATTCTCTTCAGTCGACATCCAACACACTTCTGGAGATCCACATCACGCATGGATATCATGACGAGATCTGCACAGCCTAACCCACACATTTTTGTGTTCTCTCATGCAGGTCAGTGGCCCCTGGAGACTCCACCAGAAAGGGGACAGCCGTCAACATCTGAGGAGGAGCAGTTAGAGGATGCACCCATCACATGACTCTCAAGCACATATCACCAGCGCAGATACTTTCACCTCGGTGGGTCTACGTTCAGCTTTACAATCAGGATCACAAGCTGGCCAGGTTCCTGCTGAACCTCAGGCTGATGATGAGCTTCTGGTGTCAACTGCACAGGGCATGCTGGAGTTGCAGAGAGAGGTAAGGCAATATATGGTGGCGACACCAGAGACCATGTGCAGCCATGAGCAGATGATGGAGGAATCCATCCATGCCATGACTGCTGCCATGTATCAGGCGTTTGAGTGCATGGCTTCCTCCATCAAGAGGTTGGCAACCCTGATGGAGAGCCAGATCCCACAGATGCATGCAGACCTGCACCATCACCTTGGCCATGAGCTGACGCAGCAGTGGCAAAGCGAAAGAAGGATGAGGCGCCTGGAGTCTTTTCCAGCTCCTTGTCCTTCTCTGGTCAGCAGGGAGGTTCAAGTAAACCTTGGAAGAGAGGAGGAGAGGCTCCCCTCAGGGCACTCTGAGTGTGGACAGTGGCTGCTCAGTCCCTCCGCCAGTGAGCCCAGCTCCAGTAGCCGCAATGCCTGAGGAGAGTCCTGCACCTGAGGACAGTCGCCAATGTCATCACAGGCCAAGGGGCAGCCTGATCAGCAGCCACGGGGATCACACTTCATAGAAGCACATGTAAATGTATAAAGAAAACCATCTGGACACACCTGGGATTTCACGGATGTTTTACATTTGCTATTTGTTTTGTCTTATGAAGTATTTTTCGTCATTGAAGTGAACATTCATTGTGGAAAATGCTAATTCTTTCATGCCTTAATTGTGAGATGTGGACTTCACCCTACTCCCTTATTGGGCTGCCAGTGTAGGCACAGTCCTACTTTGGTAAATCTGTCACCTGGGCCAGAGCGTGTGGTTCAGCAGGGCACTAGTCAAGGAACCCAAATAGAAAGGAGGCAACAGATTGCATGCATTGAGATGAGTTTTTATTGACTTTACACTGAGAGGCCATCATGGTGGCTGGAAGTGGGTAAATATGAGATTGTCGCTTTCCTCCCTGGCCGTTTGCTCACTCTGCCTGGCCTCCAGTGCAAGGGGTTCAAGATCCAATGCTGCCATCTCATTTGCTTCCTCCACATCCTCCTTGTTGGTTGGGGAGTGGCAATCAATCATGTTCTCTTCAGGCAAGGCCTCCCCCCTCTGTTGTGCTAGATTGTACAGAGCACAGTAGACCACCACGCTATGAGAGATCTTTGCTGGGGAATACTGCAGGGCTCCAACTGGATCAATCAAGGCAACGGAATCTCATCTTCAGCAGACCAATGGCCTGCTGGATGGTCGCTCAGGTGGAGCTGTGACAGGTGTTGTACCTCTCCTCTGCTGTAGTGCGAGGGCTCCTCATAGGCATGAGTTGCCATGTCTTCAATGGGTAGCCCTTGTCCCCAAGAATCCATCCCTGAAGGCAAGCGGGTGACCTGAAAGGATGTGGCACCTGGGACTGTCGAAGTATGTAGGCGTCACGGCTGCTTCCCGGGAAGTGGGCACACACCTGCAGGAAACACTTTCGGTGGTCACAGACCAGTTGAGCATTGATGGAATGGACGCCCTTCCTGTTGATGAAGGCAGCTGGCTGGTCCGTTGAAGCCTTGATGACCACATGTAGGTAATCTATCACACCTTGGACCCGGGAGAATCCAGCGATGGCCCCGAATCTGATGGCCCTCTCGGCCTGACTGTCATGGTTGATCTGAAACTGCACATAGTTGCCGGCCCTCTTGAACAGTGCATTGGTCACCTCCTTGATGCAGCAAAGGGCTGCTGCCTGGGAGAACCCACACATATCCCCTTTGGATCCCTGGAAAGATCTAGGAACGTAAAAGTTAAGTGCCACAGTGATCTTCAGGGCCACTGTCATAAGGTGATGACTGAATACCATGGGTCTCAACATTTCTGGAGCATGACGCACAATTTGGTGACAGCCTCCCTGGACAGCCGCAGTCTTCACTGACACTGCAGCTCGGACATTTGGGGGTAGCTGATTCGAGTCCGGTACACTCTCTGGTGCTGGTGGGCCCTCCTTGGCATGCCCGGCTGCTATTGCTCTCATCGTGGAGCTTTACGGGCAGGCGCAGCTGCCTCCAGGCACTCCCTCCATCACAGGTGCTGCATCATGCCATGGGTGGGGGGGTCCAACAATACAGGATGGATGAGACCATGCCAAGTGATCAGTAGCCCTCCAGAAAGCTATCCCTGCAGACATGATGCCTTGGCATCTTTGCCTTTGTTGCATCTCTTGGCTTACGCCCTTAATTCTCTCCCATGCTGATAGCCAACCTTCTCGCCCAATAGTAGAGCCACCCATGCAGATGACCCAGCACAATGACCACCCGAGACCAAGTCCATGTGTGCTGACCACCCGAGACCAAACCCATCTATGCAGAGCAACCATTCACAGTGCGTAGCATTGCAGACTGACAATTGCCTCCACTCCCCCCTCTTACTCTATCCCACGCTGGTCATGGCTGGCTTTCCGTTGCGGCACTGAGGCCTTGCCTAGGTGCTGCCACTTTTCAATTGCTAGAAATCCAAAAGTACGTGAGGGCTGCCCGTGGTCTACTTAATCCCAAGCTCCCCATTGAATTGCGATCGATTGCATGCAAATGTATTAAAGCTAACTGTTCGCCAATTTAAATGCCAGTCCGGTTGTGTCGAGGTGGCAACACCACCTTGGTGCTTTCCTGCTGCTGACTAAATCCAGAACTAACGTCACGATGTCAGATTTCCAGGTGGATGCATCCAACACTATTCTCTGGCCCCTTCACCCCTCCATTCCTGCTCCAAATGGGCTCACTAAATTCAGCCCTTAGGGTGCAATACAGCTTATAACACTCCTTCCCTATCATTGATACCAGAGTTCGGGTTTCTTGTCCAACTCTGTGGCAGTCTCATAATTCTGCCACTGAGACTGGACGAATTGCCAATCCCTCTCAAATCTCCCGTCATGTCCATAGGAAAAGGTACTAGAAAATTCAAAGCCATAATGACATACCCAGCTGTCCTGAGCAAAGTTGCAGACAGGTGTTTTTTTTTTAAATCTGAAACTTTCCCTGCTGAAACCCCCTGGGGCCTAGTTATTTGCTGATGTTTTGCTCATCTGCTGGCTTTATTATCACTATCATAATCCTCTCAAATTCCGGCTACTCACTTCTGGCACCATTTTCCATATGGTGCCTAAAATGGCCTCTGCCAAAAGCCTTTATTTACATACCATGACCTCAGAAGTCACATGTGTACGGCAAGCCAAAGCATCCAAAAGTATTTATTCAAAGATTGGATGTTCTGCCTTTCCGAAGAGGTGTTAAAACTGAAGCCCAGCCTACCTGACCAGCAGGATGTAAAAGATCCAATGGAATAATTTTTGATAAAAGCAGGGAGTCCCCGGCTAATATTCCTACTTTAATCAACACCATTGAAAATAGAGCAACCAGCCAGTCTCATTTCATTTGACATCAGTGTGTGCCTACATAAGAACAGTGACTGTACATCAAAAAAGAATCTATTGGTTGGAACTCATTTTGGATTGTCCTGACAAAATGTTAAAGTGATACGCAAATATGATTTCTCTCTATCCGTAGTAAATCGGAGTAAATTCACTGATTTTCCCCCTCTCAGTGGGGAGCTGCACTCAATGGGAGTATAGATTGGAGAATTTGAACAAAGAACAGTACAACACAGTAACAGGCCATTCAGCCCTCCAAGCTTGCGCCGATCTTGATGCCTGCCTAAACTAAAACCTTCTGCACTTCTGGGGTCCGTATCCCTCTATTCCCATCCTATTCATGTATTTGTCAAGATGCCTCTTAAACGTCTCTATGGTACCAGCTTCCACCACCTCCCCCGGCAACAAGTTCCAGGCACTCACCACTCTCTGTGTAAAGAACTTGCCTCGCACATCCCCTCTAAACTTTGCCCCTCTCACCTTAAACCTATGTCCCATAGTAACTGACTCTTCCACCCTGGGAAAAAGCTTCTGACTATCTAATCTGTGCTGTGTTATAGTCCTATCTCTAACTCGTAATTCATTTGAACATGGCTTTTTACTGGAATCATGTCTGTGCTGAATTTTCCAAATTATTTTAGCTGCCTTATCTTCCAATTATCCTGAAAATTTCCACCTGCCACCTTTATCTTCTGTGGTTCAGATCAGCTTTGGGTGTCCCATTGTAGAAGGACATTGAGTCATAGAGAGCATTCGGTGTGCATTTACCAGGACAATACCAGGGATGAGAAACTGCAGCTATGTGGTACTTGAGATAAAGGGACCATTTTTGCAGGAGCAGAGAAGGCTCGGAAAAGGTTCATTACAATTTTTTTAAACCATGAAGGATTTTGACAGAGTTACTACCCCTCCCCCTTGCATCCCCTCTCCCACCGGCACCATCCTACACCTGTGTAGGGGCCCCAACAACCCCACTGCCTTGTGGGCGTCTCGGGAGAGACCAAGGCTAAGGGAGTAAACCCTAACAGAAAATCCGGAGCGGAACCCCGTAGGCGGTCATGTGTCACCTTTGGCATGTTTCCGGCAGTTCCTGCAGCCATACTGGTGCCAAACGTCGTGTCCTGCACTCCTTTGGACCCCACCAGAAAGGCCGAGAGGGGGGTTTTGACGACTGGGCAACTCTCAACCTCCATAAATTTGCCCAGGCATGCGCCATGGAGAGGTCACTCCACTGACCACCTCCAGGCGCGTATCCATTGTCTCTCGAGATAAGGAGGCCCAAAAGAAAAGAAAGAAGAAATAGGAAAGTTAATGCTGACAGGACATTAATTTAAATCATCACTGAATGAGGAGAGAGGATAGGAGAATTGTTTTAACTTGAGGATTATTAGAGCATGGGACACTTTGCTATAGGGAATAGTCTTCCAGAGACCATTGGATCTTTTAAGGGTATTGCATAAATGCAAGCAGAGAAAGATACAGGGCTCTGGGGAGAAAGCAAGATAATGGGATTAGTTTTGAATTGTTCGAGCAAAAAGCTGGATCTGACATGATGGGCTGAATGGTTCTGTTTGTTAGAATTCACTTCCATCTTCTGCAATTAGCCTTGTTTCTGTAATTCCAATTACATCAATATTTTCTTTTGCTACATGTGTGCCTCATTGCAGCATGTTTTTGCCAGTGCTTCAGGTCAAAGCACTTCATTTACTTTTATACTTTATCTTGTTTACTTTGCCTAAATGTATTTTCTTCTTCACCTTGATCTCTTTCTAGTTCAGTTTACTCACAGTTAAAAGTCTAATTTTGTCCCTCTCCCTTCTCAATTAAAAAACTATATACACTGTATTATATCGGTACTGGTCTTGTTCCCATCCCAGTCAGATGCAGCCTGTTAACTAAGCACAGTGAGCTCCCGACATGAATTGGGCCTGCTGAGATTGCCGACTGTGTGTGATAGGTAATAGCAGACAACTGGGCTCTTAAAGGCTACAGCTGTTGCTTAAAGTGGGCCACGTGAATCATTGCTGTGAATAACATGGCTGGAGTAAGGAGCAGACCTGTTCCATTTTCTGATGTTTCTTTGGACATCCTCTGCAAAACGTAGCCCTTCTGTCTCAACAAGTAATAGCTTCAGGCCTGAGCAGTAGTCATCTAACCTGTGCCTTACAAGACCCTGTCACTTATTCCACTTACAGCAAAAACCATAACTTCTTGGGTGGGCTTTAAGCAGGCACTGTGAGCTGGGCTCACCAGGTGAAGCAGAGAGTTGAAGTGGTGGTTAGGGGCAGAGGAGGAGCAGGGAATCTTCTGGACAGAACCATTTCCTGTCAAATTGCCACTGCAGAGCCCTGAGGTTCCAATCTCGCAGGGCCTGATTTTAAAAGCAGGATACTACCTGAGCAATAGCATTTTGCAGACAATAGCGAGTGTGTCAAACATTCTGTAAAGGTTTCAACAGCAACAACTTACATTTATATAGCACCTTTAACATAGTAAAATGTAGCAGGGCGCTTCACGGGAGCATATTCAGACAAAAGAAAGATGTTGGGTGACCAAAGGCTTGATTGAAGAGGTAGGTTTAAGGAGCACCTTAAAAGAAGAGCACTTAGGGCCTAGACAATTGAAGGCAAGGCAACCTCTGGAGGGAAGTACCATATCGGAGTTGTGCAAGAAGCCAGAATTGGAGGAATGCAGAGTTCCAGGGCTGATGGAGAAGGTTATAGATAAAGGGAAGGGCAAGGCCATGGCGGGATTAGACACAAAGGTGAACATTTTAGTTTCTCTACGTTTCACGGCTGACGTGGAAATGTGCAATTGGGCATGAACACTGAACTGGAATCCACCAGACAGTGCATGCCAACTCGGGAACTGTCAGTGACAGCAGTCCTTTGCACACTGAAAATATCTCATGAATGCTCACACTGTGCAATGGACACTTGGGACTCTATTTTGGAAGAAATTCTCTTCATCTGCTTTAATACGCTGGAGGATTGGATGGGGAGACTCAATACATAGGCTTCAATGACTCTTCCATGCAATTCACTGGACAGGCCGAGGGAATGCCGGCAGCAAGACCACAGCAGCAGTGGCCATCCATGAGACTGTTGTTTCTCAAGGGCAGTGGAATGGCGGAGCCTTCCAGCCATCCTACTCTCATAACAGTAGATTTGCCAGAAAGAGAGCAGGACCAGGCAGCCCTGCACAGTGGATGTGGCACAAGCAGTTGCAAGACCATCTCATGATTCAGTACAAGGAAGTCGATGGTTACCTGAACTCCAGATAAAGGTCAAGGGAGAGATATCCTTCTGTTGGTAATTCATTGTCTCTGAAGTGGATTGCTCTCACAAACAAAGCAATGGTCCTCATTTTACCAGGACGGTTATTGTTTCATATATGAAGAGGACATAAGGAGGTTGCAGACTGATATAGACAGGTTGAGTGAGTGGGCAAAAATCTTGCAGATGGTGTATAATGCGGGAAGATGTGAAGTTGTTCACTTTGGCAGGAAGAATAAAAAAGCAGAGTATTACTTAAACGGGGAATGACTGCAGAATTTGAGGTGCAGAGGGATCTAAGTGTTCTGGTGCAGGAGTCACAAAAAGTTAGTATGCAGGTACAGCAGGTAATAAAGAAGGCTAATGGAATGCTATCCTTTATTATGAGTGGAAATTAAAATAAAAGTAAGGGTGTTATGCTTCAGTTATACGGGGCATTGGTGAGACCGCATCTTGAATACTGTGTGGAGTTTTGGTCTCCTTATTTAAGGAAGGATGTAAATGCTTTGGAGGCAGTTCAGAGGAGGTTTACTAGATTGATAGCTGGAATGAGCAGGTTGTTTTGTGAGGAAAGTTTGGACAGACTGGGCTTGTTTTCACTGGCGTTTAGAAGAGTGAGGAGAGACTTGATTGAATTTTATAAGATCCTGAACGGTCTTGACAAGGTGGATATGGAAAGGATGTTTCCTCTTGTGGGTGAGTCCAGAACTAGGGGGCACTGTTTTAAAATTAGGGGACACCCTTTTATGACGGAGATGAGGAGAATTTTTTTCTCTCACAGGGTTGTGCGACTTTGGAACTCTCTGCTTCAGAAGGTGGTGGAGGCGGGGTCATTGAATATTTTTAAGGCGGAGGTAGATAGATTCTTGCTTGTCAAGGGAATCAAAGGTTATTGGGAGCAGATGGGAGTCTGGAATTTGAAATATAAACAGATCAACCATGATCTTATTGAATAGTCGAATGGCCCACTACTGCTCGTAATTCGTATGCCCGTATGTCTGTATTTCTGGCTGAAGATCAGCAGGCAATTTAAGCTTCTCGTACTTATCAGGAGTCACCCACTAAGTCACATGACTGAGTTATTCTGTACAAGCACAACACCCTCATTTGAAGAGCCAAGCGCCAGCAGGATCAGGCTTCACAGCCAAAAAGCCCATGATATCCTGTTGGCTCCCGCTGTTTAGATTCAGTTGTGAACGAATGGTACCTTGAGCAAGATGATGGGGGCCTTCAGGTGTCGAAGAGACTGGCTACCACCAATGGTCAGCGCATTAAGAATACTTGCCACTTGAAGATGGGGCTAATGCTATTGAGAAGATCTCACCGCCCACAGTCACCTTGGATGTGGTTGCTGTTGGCAACAGTATAAGCTGCTCCAAGTTCTTCCCATAATTGCTCACCCTTTCTTGCTGGAATGACAATGTTTTTAATGTTAATTCAATCCCCCTTTTCAGCAGAATGCACTCAGAACCAAAACAATATTCGCAAGTTGGAAGAGGAAGAAATCTCATAAATTAGGCAGTTTAATAGGAAAATAACAGTGACAGAATAAGCTCTTAAAGTAAGTGGATAGCAATGCTTTACCAGAATAAAGATTTGTGGAGATTTGCACTAAAACATTTACTGAACCATAGCATACTTGCCAGCTTTGATATTTCATTTACTTCCAGAGAAGGATCGAAACAGAATGGAAAGGAGAAACAATCCAAGTCGAACAATTTTGGAGAAAAAAGTATGAGAAAATAAAATCAAAAAACATGATAACTAGATTTAAAAAGGAGCACAATCAAATTAGTTGCCCTCTAATGGCTGGTGTTATTTGCGGGTGAAGATTTAGCACATTTGTATGACATTTCTCCATCCACTATTTTAACATGAGCAGTAAGATAAATGGGCTAATGCCTGTGCTCAAATGATAGACAGAGGAATGGCTTGTGCTAATAGCTTAAGTAGCAGTATGGCCAACAGCAATATGTAGGCAAATATTATCTTGTGGTGCAGTTTATGACATGCATTAACTCACTGATGATGTAATCATGTAGCATTGATGTTATCAATCATGTGTGTGAGATTATTTTGTATTACTTCCCCACCCCACCCCCCACCCCCCTAGGCCAATTTTCTCCCCTCTTTCCTGAAGGCACCAACTCAATATAGAGTATTGTCATTCTTTAGGTGAGTATGAGCAGGATTTCATGTGTTAAAGTAATTGGCATTAATGCCTCTGGAGAACATTAAGTCAGCCAGAGGGCAGATTATGTACACCTGAAATTATCTAATAAATCCTTACCTCCCACCTCAGGCACTTTAGCAGAATTCAGCTTTTCTGATTTCTGTATCCACATTTTTAGAAATATAGATGCCCATTTTTGGGGATGTTAGAGTGCAAATATGGGATCAGATAAGTATTGCCACTGGATTACCAAGGAGCTGAATGCAGCATGAGACTCTAGGAATTAAATACCAAGCCACCACTGGAGAATGTCACTGTCACTGTCAGTCACAAGTCCTGCTGTAACTGGGCTGTCAGAATGTTAAGGCAGCTATTTGGTCACAGAGGAAATTGGATGTATCAATGTTGATAGAGTACAGGAACACAACATCACTACAAACATTAAACATTAAACAAGCAACACAGCACGGCAACACCCAAATATCAAATGCCCAAACCACAAAATTGTCCTTTGTATCAGTGGCAGTGGCAGCAGAGTGGGTCTGAACTGTATTGAATTAATCTGGTTTAACCTCCTTGGTATCTTCTTTCAGTATCAGTTGCAGGCCCAATGATGATGCCATTTTAAAACTAAACAGTTCATTTATCTTTGTGTTACTGCTGACAGTGTTAATGATTCACTCTCATCAGGTGTTGTCCCTCTCTCTTTTGTTATGATCAGGTGAAAAGGGGTCGCAAGACTCCCCTCTTGCCCTTCCTCTTGTTTGACCGGAATAGGTTTTATTCCTTTTTAAAATAGTGGTTGCGCTTACCACCTCAGTGAGTTTTTTACGTTTTACCTTTGTTGTGATCACAAAGAACTGATCGGATGCATTTTCTTGAGTTTAAACAAGAAAGGGGTGAGTTTATTGTACTTAAAAAAACTAAACCCAATCTAGAAGAAATAATAAAATTATGCTACACTTTCACTCACGCATGCACATGGGAATCATACACACAAATAGTGTACAGAGTGATTAGACTCCAGAACAGAAATAGGGGCGGCACAGTGGCGCAATGGTTAGCACCGCAGCATCACAGCTCCAGCGACCTGGGTTCAATTCTGGGTACTGCCTGTGTGGAGTTTGCAAGTTCTCCCTGTGTCTGCATGGGTTTCTTCTGGGTGCTCCGGTTTCCTCCCACATGCCAAAGACTTGCAGGTTGATAGGTTAATTGGCCATTATAAATTGCCCCTAGTATAGGTAGGTGGTAGGGAAATATAGGGACAGGTGAGGATGTGGTAGGAATATGGGATTAGTGTAGGATTAGTATAAATGGGTGGTTGATGGTCGGCACAGACTCGGTGGGCCGAAGGGCCTGTTTCAGTGCTGTATCTCTAAAACTAAAAAAAACTAAAAGTAAAAACTAATACACAGTCTGTGGGGTTGGATGTTTCCGTTGTCTTCCGGTTGAAGTGGTGATTTTGAAGTCTTTGGCTGGTAGCAGTGCACTTTGTGGCTGGCCCACTGTCATGCAGGCCCCCACTTGCCAAGAATGAGGCACATTGGTTTTGTTGTATGAACATTGATTTTGAATTGTTGCTGGAGTGAGGAAATTACTTGTTGAACAGATCAGCCATTGCTGGAAAAAATATTTGCATACTAACAGACGATGCTTGTGTACACAAAGGACCATTCCCTGACATGTTCAACCTACAATGGATGTTGATCACCGGACAGTGAGGCGGTGGGGAAGCGCATTCCAGGGCCTGCTGGGGTGGTGCAATCCACAGGGACCAGGACTGGTTGGACCAGCTGGTCACATGACTAACTGGCTGTTCCAGCGTTTTTTGAACTAGCCACAGAGAGTTTGAGGAGAAAGACTGTTTGCTCCTAGACTGAGAAGATCTCTGCTGTCTGCCCCTATCTCTTTCTCACAGCCTCTGAATCCACTGAAGACACATGAACCCCAAGAGAGAAAAGTCTCCTACAGTGAACAAGGTTTAAAAAGAATACTAGGCCCCAACGAAAAGCAAGATCTACCTGCAATCAAGGACTCTACAGTGAGCTCGAAGAACCGTAACAAAAGCTCTTCGGATATTGCCTCAAACTTTTCCACTTTATTTTTCTTTTGCTCTTTTCTGTCTCAATTTGCATGTGTGTATCACGTATGCATGTTAACGTGGATGTGTCGTGTATTTGTAGGCGTCAACCGAATTAGAGTTTAAGGTTCATAAATATCAACCTTTCTTCTTTAAACCTAAGAAAACCTGTTTGTGCTGGTTTCTTTGCCTTATAATTGGAAAGCGGTGAACAAGGATTCACCAAGGGGGAGCTAAAAACAATGTGTTTAAAAATAAAACCCTGTTACAGTAAGACCAGGTGAAGGCTGAGAGGGACCCCTAGACTCATTTCTCACCTGGTTGTAATGGTCACATAGCTCAGAATTTTCTTGGAGCCAGAATTGTAGATGGCTTTCTTTCCCTGGGGTCCCTGTCTGTAGTAATCTGTAGGCTTGTATGGTCCAGAGGTACAGACGGTATTTAAACTTGTGACGTTATCTGGAGAGAGAAGAGAGAGACAATCCCACTGGGGTTCTGCCTGGTTAGCACATGAAGCCTGTCTGCTTCAAGGTCTCAGTAGCTTGTCTGCTGTGTGTAACAGAACTCCCAGTTTTACACAGCCTGGGGAGAGTGTCACATGGTTCTCTTAATCTCCTTCTCGATCTGTCTGCCGCCTTTGACACGGTTGATCACACCATCCTCCTCCAATGCCTCTCCATTGTCATCCATCTGGATGGGACTGCTCTCACTTGATTCCATTCTTATCTAATCATAACCGGAGAATTACTTGCAATAGCTTCTCTTCCCACTCCCGCACCATTACCTCTGGTGTCCCCCAAGGATCTAACCTTGGCCCCCTTTTTCTCATGCTGCCCCTGCATGACGACCCCCAGCTCCACCCCACCACCACCTCTCTTGCGTCCTGCACTGTTGCTAAACTATTAGACTGCTTATGCAATATCCAGTACTGGATGAGCAAAAATGACTTCTAATTAAATATTGGGAAGACTGAAGCCATTGTTTTTGGTCCCTGCTCCAAACTCCATTCCCTATTTACCAACTCCCTCCAACTCCCTGACAACAGTCTGAGATTAAGCCAGTCTGTTCGCAACCTCGGTGTCACATTTGGCCCCGAGATGAGCTTCCAACCTCATATATTTGTGCCATCACCAAGACCGTCTATTTTCATCTCCATAACATCTTCTGACTTTGCCCCTGTCCCAGCTCTTCTGTTGCTGAAACCCTCATTCATGACTTTGTTGCCTCTAAGCGACTATTCCAATGTACTCCTGGCTGGTCTCCCACATTCTACCCTCCGTAAACTTGAGGTCATCCAAGTCACTGCTGCTTGTGTCTTTACTCGCACCAAGTCCCATTCACCTATCATCCCTGTGCTCGCTGACCGACATTGGCTCCCAGTCAAACAACGTCTTGATTTTAAAATTCTCATCCTTGTTTTCAAATCCCTCCAAGGCCTCACTCCTCCCTATCTCTGTAATCTCCTCCAACCCCACAATCCTCTGCGATATCTGCCCTCCTCTAATTCTGCCTGATTTTAATTGCTCCACAATCGGTGACCGTGCCTTCAGTTGCTTAGGCCCTAAGACCTGCAATTCCCTCCCTTGACAAAACCGCCTCTCTACCTCTTTCCTCCTTTAAGACACTCCTTTAAACTTACCTGTTTGACCAGCGTTTGGTCATCTGACCTAATATGTCCTTATGTGGCTCAATGTCATGTTTTATAATGCTCTTGTGAAGTGCCTTGAGATGTTTTATTATGTTAAAGGTGCTATATAAATCTCAGCTGGTGTTGTTGACGAGGGGCTGGTAGCTATGCTTCCTATTCACTTCTAAGCTGCCATGTCATCTATTTCTCACTTGCAAAGAAACAAAAAAAAGCTATAGGCAAGTTTACTTGAACTGTTTTCTGACCTTTTCTGTCCTAATCCACAGTGATGTATTCCACAGGCAAGATATTTCAGGAAAATAGGAATTTATAGTAGGAGTTGTTGACTATTTATAGCAATCAATCTTAATCAATTAGCCTGCAACTGCCCTTAACATTACATGAGGAAAACCCTAGTGCTGGAGATACACTAGAAGGTGCTGTTCAAAGAATCACAATATTGGATAAAACAAAAACAAAATACTGCAGATGCTGGAAATCTGAAATAAAAACAGAAAATGCTGGAAATACAGCAGGTCTGGCAGTACCTGTGGAGACAGAAACAGAATTAGTGGGGGGAATTTTATGCTCTCCCCCGTGGTGGGTTTGGAGGCGGGGAGAGCATACAATTGGGTGGGTTGGTGGTGTGGTGGGGGTTCCCGCCACTATCCCGCCTTTGCCAAAGTTTAGTCCAGGGCGGGAAAGCCTGTGAATGGCTTTCCCGCCTCCCTGCCAATTGAAGCCCTTAACTGGGCAATTAATCCTCAATTAAGGGCCTCATCCTGCTGCCATGGCCACAATTAGCTGTGCAGCGGGCGGCCCTGTCGCCGCATGGGAACTACGGCATGAAAAACAGTGCGGGCTGCTGCTTCCTGACTCTGAGCTGGGGGGAGGGGGAGGGGATGCGTGGGTCACTCATTAAAAGATACTTAGTGCCTGAATGAGGGACCTGGCATTGGGAAGTTGGGGGGCCCATTGTGAGCCACCCCCTGCCCTTGGTAACGACACCCTACACCTCCCTCCCACACGACCACCACCCTGTGAGACCTCTCCCACCCTGACCTACCTGTGGCCTGCATCCAGCGCTGCTCCTGGGCCTCTGGTAGGTGCTCCTCTGACAGCAGCCTCAACCTCTGCGATGATGCTGTTCAATGGAAGAGCTGCCAACCTCTGATTGGCTGACAGCTCTGCAAGGGCGAAACTTTCAGCGATGGGTCCTTGATCCTGTGGAAAGCCCACCGCTGTCCACTTAAGTGCCTGATTGGGATTAGATTCAGCAGGCCTTCCAGAGAAGATTTGACGTGGGGTTCTCGGCATCGCTTTTTTCAGAGGGCAAGACCCCCATTGCAGTCATAAAATCCCAGTGTTTCAGATCTGTGACTTTTCATCAGTTCTGATAAAATGTCTCAGACATGAAATGTTAACTCTGTTTCACTCTCTGCAGATGCTTCCTGACCCAATACAAGATTACTGTTTCTTCATCTTGTTGACCCTTTCTAACCACAAGATGCGTCACGACTGAAATGTTGAGGGCTGTTTCTTTAAAAAAAATCAGAATATGCCCCCATTGTGTACTTCAACTGCTAGACTATATGAAGGCCCTGAATAGTTATGCTTTACCATTAACCTTGCTAAATCCTTTCTTTTTTAATTCTTCAAAGGTTCAGCATGACTAGATCTAATGCCTTTCTCTACCATGGAACATTAATCCCCATTGCAGCATCTTACAAACTCTTAGATAAAAGAAACCAACTCATAAACTTTTCATGATTCATTGTTTACTTGATATAAAAATGGAAGACTTCAGAGGCTCTGCTAAACTTCACAGTATACTTGGAGAATTCTGTTCATGCCTGGTTTTCATATCACATTAAAAATGTAGATAGAGTGGGGAGTGTGTTCAGAAGAGCGGCAAGACTGATCCCAAGTGTAAAGGAAATGGGTCATGAGGAATAATTGCAGAAGTGTAAACTCTACAGCCTAGCAAGAAGGAAATCCCATGTGTGATTCCCAAGCTGTGTTGACCTACCTGAACTCAGCCTTGGCAGCAATGGAGGCATGATACCCTTGGCCACAGAGGTAAAAAGTTTCTGTTGATTATTTTAGGAATTGGTACTTCCCTGTACGAGGCAGGGGATAGTGAAAGAAATGTGTCAACTGCATATGTAGGATGGCCTCTGAAAGATAACATGGAAGATGGCCATTTGTGTTTTTAAACCTCTTGCTGTTTCAACAAAAGCTTAAATTTACTTCAAACAGATTTCAAATGTTGTTTGTGAATTTTAACGGAGTTTCTGTTTGAGTGAGAAACTGTCAATAGGGCTTTAAAGATATTGTTATCTGTTAGTCATGTTACAATCGCCTGATTCATGGCTTGTATTAATTTTCTAGAGGTCACTTTTAATTTGGGAATTGAATTTTTTAAAAATGCAAGACAAGTGAAAAAACCTGCTTTGAGAAGCTAGCAAACAAACCTAGAGTGGTTACAAATCAAAGGGTGGTCCATGTTTATTTGGTAAGGTCATAATAGGAAGTGTGAAGACCCTAAACAACGGGAATGTCTCTGAACTTCTTGATGGAGATGGTGTATCTGCAGCTGCCTCAATCAGGGATTTCAATTATTCATATAATTTTCCAGAACAGAGAGAACATTTGGAATTGGAAATAATTAGTTTAAATTGCTATCTGGGACATCCCCTATGTACCACAGTGCTATGGATTTAGATGAAGCGGGGTGGGAGGGGGGTGGGGGGGGGGTGGTGCCTGCTGATATTTTGATCTGTGTGCTTGCTAACAAAGAAAGCAGTTGGCTTTTGGAAAGTTGTTGGCTTCACACAAGTAGTTGGTTTTTTGGAAAAGTAGTTGGCTTTTGGGAAAGCGATTGGCTTCAGACAAGCTGTTGGTCACAGGGAAAACAGTTGGCCTTTGGAAAGCTGTTGGCTTTGAAAGCAGCTGGACTCAGCAGCAAAGAGGCCATTGGAACCAGGGGTGTTTCTGTTTTGAGCAAGGCCCTTGCTCAAGCTGAAAATTTCAGCTTCGGGAGATCTGATACCTCAGAAGACAGCTGAGAAATTAAGGAAATTGAAGTGAATTCTTAAGAACTGTGGTACACTTTGGATTTGTCCCAGGAGAAGTGAACAGATCACCAAGATCCTGTGATATATTGGGGAAATCTTGGGGTGGAAGTAACAGTCAAACAGGAGTGTTCTGTTGAGATAGAGTTTAAAGCATATGACTTCATGTTCTGTTAAGATTTTAAGTTTAAAATATAAATGTTTCTAAATTTTCGTGTTAAGTTAGTAGCGCTTTGCTTTGTTTAATTCTTGCACAGTAAGGTTTTTTGTTTAAAACGTGAAATCTTGTGGTGTAATTCTTTCAGTGATAACTGAGAATTCAACTTTCTCATTTTAAAAGTTAACAGTCCCTAATGGAATTGTAACAGTCACGAAATAGTTTATTTTGTTATGTTCACACAATAATATTTTTTGAGTGTCTTTTAGAAATTCTTTTCTTTTAAAGAGGAGTCTTAGTTTTAACTTTCAACTTCCCTCTTTCAGCTGTGGCTCAGGTTAGTAGCATTCTCACCTCTGAGTCAGAAGGTTGAAGGTTCTAAGTCCCACTCCAGGACTTGAGTATAAACATCAAGGCTGACACTCCAATGCAATACTGAGGGAGTGCTCTATCTTGGATAAAATGTTAAACAGCCTGTCCTGTCGGGTGCATGCAAACAATCTCATGGCACCATTTTGAAGAAGAGCAGGGGAGTTATCCCTGGTGTCCTGGGTAATATTTATCCCTCAATCAACATCGCAAAAACAGATTACCTGGCTATTATAAGAGTGTTGTTTGTGGGAGCTTGCTGTGCACAAATTGGTTGCCGATTTCCTACAATACAAAAATGACTACATGTCAAAAAGCACTTCATTGATTTTCAAGTGCTCTGAGGTTGCAAAAGGTATTATATAAATGCAAGTCTTTCTTTTGCCCACCTGTCCTAATACCTATTTATGTGACTCAGTGCCAAATTTTGTTCTATAGTACTCCTGTGAAGTACCTTGGGCTGCTTTATTACGTTAAAGCCCCTATGTAAATGCAAGTTGCTGTTGTTTAGATAAAAGAGCACCCCCAACAGTGGAGTTGAGGTGTTAGCCCCAAATAGATCTCATTCCAGGGCCTTTGTTGTTGTTCTATAGGCAAATGCAGCAGCCATTTTGCACATAGTAAGATTCCAAAAATAGTTATAATATGCCTTGCGGTGCTCAAATGGCTTGATTTTAAAATTCACATTCTCGTGTTCTAATTCTTGTCCTTCATTACCTCCCCCACTCTATATATGTAACCTCCTCCGAGAACTCTGCATTCCTCCAACCCTAGTCTCTGCATGCCCGACCTCTTCACCCGTGCCTTCGTCAGTCTAGAATTCTATTCCCAAACCTCTCCACTTCTCTACTCTTTTCTTCTTTAAGACACTCCTTAAAACCTACCTCTTTGACCAAGCTTTTGGTCACCTGGCTTAATGTCTTTTTTGGCTCAGTGTCAATTATTATTTTGTCTGATTACTCCAGTGAAGTGCCTTTGAACACTTTACTACTTAAAGGTGCTATAAAAATGCAAGTAGTCATTGCACTGCCTGGTTTAGATGTGGGGCATACAAATACAGATTTCAGTTGAATCCTCATTCTGTGCTGAGTTCTCTGAGTGGGGTCTCAGTCCCCCCTGTACTAAGGAGATAAAAGATCAGCTTTCTTGATCATTGACCACTTGCAGGGGACCTCATAAATGTGGATGTGTGGCGAGGACAGGATTGGGCCATGCTGTTAAGCTCCTCCTCACATGACCAAATAGCTTGCCAACTCTCTGTCTGGCCTCAAGGGTCAGGTGCTAGGAGTTGCGAGTGCCCATGGACCTGAAGCTCTGTGTGAGTCAAGCTAAATAAAGAAGTTAGCAAGGAAAAATATCAACAAAGACCACTCTGTCCCAATGTATATCTAACGACACAAGCTCTTTATTCCTCCATTATTTTGCTGCTGGTGGCCTGTCCTGTCATACTTGAGCATAGAGATAAATATTAATTGGTGCCTCTTTATTAATGATGTTTTTTATTCTCATGTTTGATAACAGCACTTCTGTAATTGCTTCTTTGATATGTCAGGAAGGAGTGAGGCATATATATATATATGTATAGGAACTTGGCACAAACCTACTTCAGGTTCCTTTGGTTTTCCAACCAATCTAGATCATTGGGACCAGAGCCAAATATGGTCCTTCTGGGTTTCTATAAAGGACAGTCCCAGTCCATTTATGTTCTGAGAGATACTGAATTACTAGTGTTATCAACATGTGCAGTTTTCTGACTGGCAGTTAAAACTCACAGGAGATTGACATCAGGTATTCATACCCATCTGAGATTATCTCCAAGTAACAAAAACAGTACTGAGCTTTCAGATCCTTCCGACCTTCCCTGCTTATTTATTTTGCACAAGTATCAGTCTGGCTGAGTTGGTTCTGAGTTAGAAGGTTTTGCACGTAATCAAAACAGAAAATGCTGGAAATACTGGCAGTCTCTGTGGACAAAGAAACAGAGTTTATGTTACAGATCGATGACCTTTCGTCAGCACTGGGAAAAGTTAGAGATGTAACAAGTTTTAAGCAAGTACAGGGGCGGGGAAAATGTGGGGTGGGGGGTTGTTGGGAGGTGTAAAAACAAAAGGGAAGGTCTGTGATAAGGTGGAAGGCAGGAGAAATTAAGGGAGAAAATTTGGATTCGGCCAGTATTTGGGTGCAGGGATCGGGATGCGCAATTAACCCGCGCCTGGTTGCAATGCAGGCATCTCGCAAACTTTGTGCATCCTCATATGCCTTATCCTTGCAAATGCACCACTAGCCTCACACACTGCTCCATTCACTACCCCCACTTCAATCACCACCCGCCTCACCCTCACACACTCAGTATTGCTGCAAGCCTCACACCCACATCTCCCAGCTTGCGCACACTTCCAGCTATTCAACTTTTACAGGCACATCATCTAAGCACATTGCACTACACTCACTGATCCACTTCCCTTTCCTTGCAGACCAAGGTGGCCCATAATCAGAGGCAGCAGAACCTAACTGGTTGGGGCAGCACAGTGGCGCAGTGGTTAGCACCGCAGCCTCACAGCTCCAGGGACCCGGGTTCGATTCCGGGTACTGCCTGTGTGGAGTTTGCAAGTTCTCCCTGTGTCTGCGTGGGTTTTCTCCGGGTGCTCCGGTTTCCTCCCACAAGCCAAAAGACTTGCAGGTTGATAGGTAAATTGTCCATTATAAATTGTCACTAGTATAGGTAGGTGGTAGGGAAATATAGGGACAGGATGTTTGGTAGGAATATGGGATTAGTGTAGGATTAGTATAAATGGGTGGTTGATGTTCGGCACAGACCCGGTGTGCCGAAGGGCCTGTTTCAGTGCTGTATCTCTAATCTAATCTAATCTAACTGGCAGGGCACAGGCACAGTTTCATGTCCTCACGCCCATGGAGGAGACAGTGCTGACAATCATTGCTGCAATCATGACTGAGGCTGTGGTCTGTAGTAGGGCTGAAACCATAGAAGATGACAGTATGTACCTACCTAATCCACCTGTTCACATCCTACTTCCCCCTCATCCCGCAATCACTTCTGATTTACAAGCTGCAGATGGTGTAAGCATACACCTCTTATTTTTCCCCTCCCCTCACCCCCACTCTACCCTTGTGCCTTTCTCTTTTCAGATACCTAAGAACTGACACCTCAACAAAAACTGATGTGGGAGCCTGAAGTCGAAGAGGACCAAGAGACTGATGAAGAAGAAACACTGCCAGTCGTTCTCATGTTTGCAGCCACCAGTTCACTGCACATACTTTAGAGGATAGCATAGAGGCAGAATCTGCATGAGGTGAGTCACTGGGCACAACTGGGCTACAACCAGGGCAGGGGAGAAGGATGGTGAATGAGGCAGCTCCTTAGAAGGTGAGGTTGCACACAAGCTGTACTGTAGAGGACTCAGATGAGGAACTTGAAGGGGCAGTGTACAGATAAAGGCCAATGGGCATGCTCACCAAGACACTTGATGTTTTGACAAGCCTGACAGAAAGCCAGATGTCACTGACAAACTGTCATGGAACATGCAGGAGTCCAGCTCCAACTTGGCACATGGCTTCATGCAGAGCTTGGAGCCCCTCCTATCCAGCATAGAAGTGGTGGCCAGCTCCATGAGAACACCACCAACCATGATGCAGCATCTGATGGCCAATGTCTCAGCTTCCATGGTAGCACAAGCAGAAGCCACCCAGCATCTGAGTGCTGCACTGGAAGCTTGGACTAAGATATGAAATCTCTGCTTGGTGCTATGCAGGCTCAGACTGCTGCCATCATGGCTGCTGATACCAGCGCTCAAAGGGTCATAAAGGCTTTTGCACCAGTCCAGCTATCTGTGCTCCAGCAGATTACTGGGATTGCTGAGGTGCTGCCTGGGGGAATGACAATAGCTCTGTGGAGAATAAACCTGCTGTTCTCTCTCAGGATGACAGCATTCGTGCTCCCACCACTGCCACTACACCAGTGCCCCTACTGTTTTCTGTCAGCCAGCCGGCCCAGACTGATGCTGCCCATGCCAAAGTGATGCAGTCCAAAGCCAGGTCTTTGAGGCCCAGACATGCTTGAGGCCATCCTGCAAAGACATCTGCAGTCTCCCCGCTGAAAGTCAGCAGCCTCCCACCAGCCATGCTACACCCACTGGGGTAGTACTGGGGTAGCACTGTGTAGGAACAGTGTGCCAGTAAAGGACAGGCACAAGACAGGCATCAAGGGAATGTACAGGGTGATTAGTTGACTTATGTGTGGAATACTGGATAGCTTGTTGGATACATTTGATTTAGAACGTTTTTTTGTGGTGGCCTTTATTTCAACGTTGTGGCCAAGAGGATGATAAGGTTTGGGACTGTTTACAATTTGGAGTTGTGTTCGCTGGAACCATAGTCAAATAATTACGGATAGCCCGACCGGAAAGGGAATGCGCTGGTTGCGTCCTCCTTTTCTCCTCCTCCTCATCCTGAGCTACTCGCTGTATTCCCAGTGGCCAGGGCTGTGCCCTCATTATGATTAGGTTGTCGGGGATGCAGCAGACCACCATGAATCGGGACACATACTCAGGCAAATACTGCAGGTCTCCTCCAGAGTGGTCCAGGCAGCAGAACAGTTGCTGCAGCACTGCATAGTCTGCTTGATGATGTTTTGCATGGCAGCATGGCTGTCATTGTACACATGCTGGCCACATGTGGTTGGGTTGTGGAGTGGAGACGTGAGGCTGATATAAAGTGGATAGCCATTGTCGCCCAGCGGCCACCCCCTGGTTTGATGTGGTGGCTCAAATACTGAGGGAACAGCGGACTGGCACAGAATGAAAGCATCATCACTGCTTTCAGGTTAGTGGGCATACACTGGCATGCTATGCTGAGCGTGGTTGCTCACCAACTGCACATTCAGATGTGGTGGTACATCTCACCATTTAGATGCAGTGCCCACAGGCTACATGTGTGCAGTTGATGACATGTTGCACCACGGGGAAGCCCTTTATCCTGGTAAAGCCATGTGCGTGCTCCACCTGCTTCTCGCTGCTAAGAGAAAACACAACAAAGTTCCCTCTCCCTGCAGATGACTTTGCAGGATGGCCTTGAGCATCTCTGGGCCTAGAAGACCTGGCTTTGGATTGCATCACTTTGGCTTGGGCAGCATCAGTTTGGGCGGGCTGGCTGGCTGACAAGAAACAATAGGGGCACTGGTGGAGTGGCAGTGATGGGAGCACAAACGCTGTCATCCTGAGAGAGAACAGCAGGTTTGTTCTCCACAGAGCCACTGTCATTCCTGCAGGCGGCACGTCAACAATCCCAGCAATCTGCTGGAGCACAGATAGCTGGACTGGTGTTAGAGCCTATATGACCCTTTGAGCACTGGTATCAGTAAAGAGCATCTGTCACCTCTCTGATGCAGCAGTGGATTGCAAACTGAGAGATATTACAAATCTTACCTGGAAGGAACCCGACGTGAATAAATTCATGGCCACGGTCACCTTCACAGCCACTGACAGCACCATCCTTGCCTTTTCTGAGGCTGAAGGTCTGCCAAAGGTGGCAGAGTGAGCCCCTCTTTTTTTAAAGGCCATTCAACACCCATGCTGCTCATGGCTTAGGTGGAGGTAGGAGAAATGCTTCCAGAAGACCCTAGGTGGACAAAGCCTCCTGCTGAGAACCCTCCTGCCTCTCCTCCTCCTCCCTCTGCGAGCAGCTTGTCCTGTTTTTTACTGCTCCAGCTCCTTCTCATGCTGCAGCTCTAGTGGGATTGCAACAATCGCACCTATAACTGGGAGCAAGTGGCCTGACCAGAACCCTTGCAGTCACAACCAAGGCCTTCTCCACATGCAGCACCATTTCCTGCAGACTTCATCAACTTTAACCAACTCTTCAAACTACCAAGCACTCTCACAAACAGAGCCAGTAGAGATTAATCAGCAACTAAACTGCACATGATTGATGATACTGATGTGGAAGAGACCACAATTTGAGTGGTAAATACAGTATACTAACTTTAAAGAAGTACAAGAATATCACTGTTTCACCTGGAAGGAGAGTTTTGCAGCCTGGACAGTGAGAAAGGAGCAGGTAAAAGGGCAGGTGCGGCATCTCCTGCACTTGCATGGAAAAGAGCTGTGGGATGGGGAGGGGTATTGGGGGTGATGAGGAGTGGACCAGGCTGAGGGAGCAGTCCCTTTGGATGCTGAAAGCGGAGGGGTGGAGACTCTGTGTTTGGTGATGACATCACAATGGAGGTGGAGGAAATTGCATAGGATGATCTGTTGAATACCGAAGCTGGCGGGATGGAAGGTGAGGACAAAAGGAACCTTATCCTGATTCTGGAAAGGAGGGGAAGGGGTAGGAGCAGAAGTGTAGAAAATAAAACAGACATGGCCAAGGGCCTAGTCAACCACAGTGGCGGAAAATCTTCTGTTAAGGGAAAAGGAAGACATTTTGGAAGCATTGATATGGAAAGTGGCATTGTCAGATCAGATGTGACAGAGACCGAGAAACTGGGGAAATGGAACAGAGTCCTTGCAGGAAACAGGGTGGGAGGAAGTGGGCTTAGAATGGATATTGGATGATAGCCTATTTCCAGAAATGGAAACAGAGAAGTCAAGAAGGGAAAGAAAGAGTTGGAGATGGATCACGTGAAGGCGAGCAGAGGGCGAAAATTGGAAGCATAGTTGATTAAATCGTTCAGTTTGGTGTGAAAGCTGGAAACAGCACCAATACAATCATCAATGTAATGGAAAAAAAATGAGAGACAAGACCTGAGTAGGACTGGAACAAAGAGTGTTCCACATATCCCACAAAAAGGCAGGCTTGGCTAGGACCCTTACGGGTTCCTGTAGTGACACCTTTTGTTTAGAAGAAATGAGTGGAGTTGAAGGAGAACTTGTTCAATGTGACAACAAGTTCAGCCAAGACGGAGGAGGGTGGTGATGGATGGGGACTGGTTTGGCCTCTGTTCAGGGAAGAAGCGGAGAGCTCTCAGATTGTCCTGGTGGGTTGGAGGTACAGAAGGATTGGACGTCCATGGTGAAAAGGAGACAGTTAGGACCAGGAAATTGGAAACTGTTAAAGTGGCAGGGGATGTCGAAAGAGCCATGGATGTAGATGCATAGAGACTGGGCAAAGGGAAAAAAAGCGTTTTTTGCATGTATTCTAGTCATTGTCCCAGGGGCAATATCTTGGACAAGTTGTTGAAATGAGACCTCATCTGCCTGCTCAAATAAACATTAAAGAATGTATGACACTACTTGAAGAATAAGGAGTCCTCCCAGCATGATTTTTGAGAGCCTTTCTCAATTGACACACCAAAATTAAATTGACTAATGATTTATCTTGAGGCGCTTTATAGGTAGTTGCTGTGCGCAAGATTTGTTTGCATCACAAGAGCCTCAGTCAATGTATGTGCAGTTTCTGAGAAGCATGAAAAGGCACTGTACAAATGGAAAATCCCATGAATATGCTTCAAACAATCATCAGATCACTCTCTGGAGTATGTGTGTAAATGGCTTTGACTCCAAACTAAGAGCTGCTCGGCTCCATCCTGGGGATCAAATGTTATTGATGTAAGGTCAATTTAGCAATACCCTGGCAATCAGGCGCAACTAGCTTCATGGTTCCAGCTGGCCTACCCAAGGCAACAGATGATGTATCAATTCTCAGCTCCAGAGAGGATGGAATGTAATGAGTTATTTAGGCAGTCAAATAGGTCATGCTTTTCGGGGAAAGCCACAAACACATGGGTCAATTAGCTGGATGTTATTGACCAGTGTAGCTAACTTTGTCTCTTCACTGCTGGGAAGAACAAATTTGTAGAAGATGATGGGGTGTCTTTCTGTTCATCACTTTGACAAAATGACGATATCCCAGGGACAAATGGCAATCAAATCAATAATGTCTGATCCCTTAAATGGAGCGAGCAGCTCTTAGTTTGGATTCAAAGCCATTTACACATGTGCTTCAAGCAATGATTTATTACTGGTTTACAGCAATTTCAAAGGAGGTGAAAAGGTTTATTTATATCATCGAGTCTCTCAGAAACATCCAAAGCACTCTACGTAAAATGATTTGTACTGATGCAGATACAATCAACAATGAATTTCAAGATTCTGATGAGAGACTATATAATTCAGAGTGCTGGCCAGAACAGAAAGATCTGTCAATCATTTCCTCTGCTGTATTTCACTCATGGCCTAAATGAAAAGTAGGAATAATGTAGTCGGGGGTAGACTCCCTTCTAGCTAAGAGTTCATTCAAGCCCAGGGGCTGAATGAAGTCTTTAATTAACTAAGTGATGTGTGCGAAGACAGCATTTGTGGTATTGATCTTCCTTTTTCTTTGCATTTGTAAACTGGCCAAAACATTGGCTTTGAGAGTGAAGTTAGGTCGTTCAGAATTCTTAGTGCTTCTTCAACAGAGAATGGTAACTGTCCACATTAGGAATCCCAGGGAGTCTTACTAAACTGTAAAACAATGGGTTGATGCAAGTGTTGAAATGATGGCAATGGGAAAATCTAGACTAATATGTTGGCTGGTAAGTTGCAGTTTCACTAGCTCACCCTCTGTTATACCTCAATTGGAAGGCTATCTGGCTGTGATGTGCTTTGTATATAATATATTTAGAAATAAGTACAGTAGTTCCTGACTTGGAGGCCAAGGAGGAAATTCTCCTCCATGATTCCATCGGAAATTGGGAGGATTGTAGCAGAAATGGTGGAGAATTGGGGTAGTGAGGCCAGCTGCTACTCTACTGTCCCAGATGGGATTTCCCTTCCACCTGGCATCACATGGACGATCCCTGATCACTCCTCACTCACCCACCGCTGATCACTCCTCACTCACCCACCGCTGATCATTCCTCACCCACCCACTGGCTGCCCTCTCCTCACCCACCCACTGCTGCCCACTCTTACCCCACACACTGGCTGCCCAGTCTTCACCCACCCACAGCTGATCACTCCTCTCCCCCCACTGCTGTCCACTCCTTCCTGGCTGGCCACTCCTTGCCTGCCTCTGTAAATGGCGACTGGGGAAGCAGTCTCAGACTCGGCACCAGATTCTCCTTCTTCCTGTCTGTGTTACTGCTTCCCAGGATCTCCATGAGGATGGTGGCAGAAGGCCCTGGGAAGCAACAGCAATAGTTTTCTGTGGCCCTAGTGGAGGGAGAGGACATTGAAGCAGCCACCTCTCCCTGTATTCTGTCCACAGCTCCTACTTATTGAAGACCCTGGTCTTGGCCGAGGCTTACAGTGAAACAACTATTCCAATCTTCAGGGTGCTTCATTGCTTTAGCACCACTCCTGAATCTTCTGCTTCCTTAGTCTGTTGGGCTCCCTCTTGGGAAACCCACCATATATACATGACAAACCCCAACTGAGGAAAACGGGTAAATACGGAGGAGCGGGTGGGAGTTTTACTCTGTCGGAACTTCACCCTGACAAGGAGAATGCTCTTTGTCTCCAGGTCTCTAGACTTAGTTGATACTCACATTAGGACTTTCTTCAGAGAGTTAGTTTCATCAATAATTATCTAATGGGCTGTGGATTGAAAGAAAAAAACTATTTTGGGAAGGGAGGTTCCTCCTGCTGGATTGGGAGGAAGTGTATGGATCATTTTTCTCTATTCGCTGCTCCTTTTAATGCTGACATGGAAAACACTCCCCTCTTAAATGCTTCCAGAGTTTTGTTTCCACTGCACTATTCAGACATTCATTCCCTGTGTTGCTCACTCTTACTGTGAAGAAGCACTTGCTGATATCCACCCTAAGTTTCATAAGTTTGAACCTCTGTCTCTTGTCCTGCTGTCATGGTTCACTTTCTGTACAATTTGCTGTCTTCTGCCCCTTTATAAGGTCACCCCTTCATTGCATAGTTAAAGGCTGAACAACTCATTTTTCCAGCCCTGTCTCTCGAGTGTCACGGTGACACAGTACCCAAGGTGTGGTTTGAACCCTAAGAGTTGGTCAAACCCTATCAGTGTACCATAAGGAATTTAACTGGTACTTTAGCCCTGATTTTTTGAGAGACTGCAATGGGCAGCAAATCACATGAGCTGTTCAATGTGCGCAAGGCTCTGTCAGCTGGGCAGGTGTTTGCAATATTTACTTCATATATATATGTATATATATGTATGTGTGCTTATGTATACGCAATGTATGTGCATGTTAATATAACATGGGTTTCCAGAATCTCACAGGCTGACTGCATGTTCGATATTGGGGAAGATAAAAACCTTTCACATATTACGGCAACCTAGTAAAGGCTGGCTTACTTTCACTGTAGAATTTTAGTTGAACTATGTCCTTCTTCTTAATTGCCACGACTGAGATTTCTTCCTCCTGCAGTGATGCAGTATTAATACACCTTGCCCGGATCAATATAAAGTCAAATCAGAAGCAAATAAATGAAGACATCACAAAGCATGTCAACCAGTGCTAAATGATTGTAGTTTCAGATGGATGTGTTCAGCTACGAGTATTGAAAACAAAACATACACTTTCGCCGAGTCTGCAGGCGTAATATGAAAGATTTTTTGAAGAAAGTTAAAGAAAATGTCAGGTACTTCTTCAATGAGTTGGTCAATACTTTGAGAATATCACATCAGTTTAGGTTTACACTTTCTACTACAAAGACTCCTTTGATCATTCTTGGACCAATTCCAGTTGGACAATGTGCCTCTGGCATTAGTAAGGAGCCATTCTGCTTCAGTGCAGAAATCTACAAGTAGCATGAAAACACCAGAAAAATAGGGCTTATTTAAACAGAGTCAAAGACACAATAAATTATAATTAGCTATGCAAACTAAATTATACTATTTAAGCCATTCCCCAGGCTATTATTATTTTAGAGCTTTACAATACTGGCTACAACAATCTGCTTTTAAATTCTAATGTGTTTATCTTTCTATTTAGAAACAAGGTTTTCTGAAGCTACAAAGAGTCTCAGTGGGGGAAGGGAACATGCAGATACAACACAATCCATTAATTATGTGATGTCTGTATGCAAATTGCATGTCTCAGAGCATTCAGATTGATATTAAAGGGATTGGAAATTTGGGCAGTTTCTGAATCCTGCTTGATGCAGGCTATTATCGTTGTGCCTTTAATGTCCCAAATACTGTTGCTTTTAGAATATTTGAAAACGTCTTCCCCCAGCTTGGTATGTGCAGCTAGAGAAGGGAATGTGGAAATAAAAGTACATAAGCGTGGAGTAAAGGATACAAACCACCAAAATTAACCCTTCCGTCAGTGTATTGCTGATCCAAAGAAGATGGCAGATGTAAAACAGCATATTGGGCTGAAGAGCTGCTCTGAGATGCACTGCATTCTGCCATCATTAACCGCTGTAAAAGCTTTATTTATGATTTAACACCCATTTTCTTAGCGCCCTGCCAGCAGGGACCAGCCATGGAGGTGGACACATTCACACCAAGTAGCACTTGAGAAAATTGGCAAGCAACATCATAATGGCTTACTATCATCCTCAGAAGTTTTTTTTTATTTTTGGTCAAATGTCTGACATATACAGAAAGCTATTACTATGTTTAAAAATCTTCAAATCAAATTACAGAGACATCCACACGGGTAGAAATACTGTTTATCCAGTGCAGAGTACAATGCTCTCTCTGTGTAAGGACCATTCCTACTTACCTAAATTCAGAAGTTTTAGGCACGGGTTGGCAAGAGCTAAGACTCAGGGGTCACCGAGTGTGGGCATGAAAACTTCAAGAATTTAACCAATTAACACCCTCGAGCTTATCATCAAAGACCATGGGGAAGCTTGCACTGCTTGCTCAGCCAGGATTACTGTATTCATTAGGGCATCAGTTTGCAGCATTAGCCAGTGCCTAATGGGAAGAATCTCATCTCCCAATGATTCATCTTCAGATTCCAATGTTCAGCCAGGTTGGTCAATTTTCAGAAGACCTGCCTAATTCAGCCATTCGATTAGCAAATCTGCTACAAAGAGTTGACATCGTTCCAAACTTTCACTGTCAGGTTTCTCATTTTTGATTCTGTGATTCAAGCCCAAACAGACCCAGCTTATCACCCTGTCAAGAAGGATAGTCACTAGTTGGTCATTGGAATTCTCAGAAGACTGAACTAGTTGTAGATGCCATCCTATTGGTCTTGGCGCCTCCTTGCCACAAAAAAATCATGCAGAACCAAATGCTGATAGGGTAAAATGAAGTCGTATGGGAGGAGGCTTATGTGGGGGAGAAACACTGGCACAGACCAGTTGGGCCGACCGCCTGTTTCAATGCTGTAAATTCTATGTAAATTTACACAATTGCCTGCTCCATTGTAATGCTTTCACTTATAGAACAGGGATGTGCTTAGAACAAGAAAGAAATGTTTGTCATGTTTTGAGGTTGTCTACAGTTTTATTGTATCTATATGGCTTCAACCATACTCACTATTATTGACTACAATTCCCTGGATTCACTCTGGAATCAGAGGACTCCTCCGCCTAGTTATTATCCATTTTAGCTATGCACCTAGAAAAGGATTCCTCTTTCCAAACCATCCCCAGCACAGAATCTGAGGGGGGAGTTTTAACCTAAATAAATGGGTGGGTCTGAGTCAGGTGGAAGGTTAAAAATCAGATTCCTGACCCAAACCCACCTCCAACCTGCCCACTTTTGGCTTTACCAGAGACAGGAAGTTAGGTGGGCAACCAACCAAGGAGCTGGATTAACATTTTAAATAATATAAGGAGCTGGGAGCCTCATTGTTATTCAGCATTGTTATTCAGCAAAAACAGGAAGGCAGATTATTATCTGAACGGCTATAAACTGAGAGAAGGGAATATGCAGCGAGACCTGGGTGTTCTCGTACACCAGTCGCTGAAGGTAAGCATGTAGGTGCAACAGGCGGTAAAAAAGGCAAATGGTATATTGGCCTTCATAGCGAGAGGATTCGAGTAAAGTAGCAGAGATGGCTTGCTGCAATTATACAGGGCCTTGGTGAGGCCATACCTGGAATATTGTGTGCAGTTTTGGTCTCCTTATCTGAGGAAGGATGTTCTTGCTATAGAGGGAGTGCAGCGAAGGTTTACCAGACCGATTCCTGGGATGGTGGGACTGATGTATGAGGAGAGACTGAGTCGGTTAGGATTATATTCGCTGGCGTTCAGAAGAGTGAGGGGGGATCTCATAGAAACCTATAAAGTTCTAACAGGACTTGACAGGGTAGATGCAGGAAGGATGTTCCCGATGGTAGGGAGAGTCCAGAACCAGGGGTCGTAGTCTAAGGATACAGGGTAAACCATTCAGGACTGAGATGAGGAGAAATTTCTTCACCCAGAGAGTGGTGAGCCTGTGGAATTCACTACCATAGAAAGCAGTTGAGGCCCAAACATTGTATGTTTTCAAAAAGAAGTTAGATATAGCTCTTGGGTCTAAAGGGATCAAAGGGTACGGGGCTACTGGGCTACTGAGTTGGATGATCAGCCATGATCATAATGAATGGTGGAGCAGGCTCGAAGGGCCAAATGGTCTACTCCTGCTCCTATTTTCTATGTTTCTATTTAACTATGAATGGATGGCCTTCCCGAGCCTCGGGAAGTCAAGCAGCTATACCCAGCTGAGGGCTGCTGGATCCAAGAGATTAGTGACCTTACACCTATCTCCTGGATCCAGTATGCCTGCCTGAGCAACCCCTGTGATTGAGCACCCACCCCTGACCTTCCCCACGAGATCTCTGATTGCCCCCCGCCACCCCCATCACAATGCCTCCGATACCCCCTCTGAGGCCTCAGGTCCTCCTTTCAGGCTTCTGATCTCCCCCCACCATGCCTTTTATATCCCCCCCATCCCTGGTCACCTCCATCCTTCAGGCCTCTGAGGCCTCCAGTGCCCCAAACCTAAGGCCTCCAGCCCTTCCTTTCAGGCCTCCGATGCCCTCCCTCCCACCAGACCTCCAACTCCACCGCCACCCCCCCCTCCCCACCGCCCCCACTACCTATTTAAAACTTCACACCAGTCAGGGGAACCCACGACCTCCGTCTTCCCCTTTGTCCTTCTGACCCCCTTCCTTCCAGTAAAAATCCAGGCTTAAATGTTCATTAATCAACTCCAGGGTTATTGCATTCACTACAACAGCCCCTCTTTATGTGAAGTACCTCTGACATTGTTCTAAATTTGCCTTACACTAGCCCTTGCCCTAGTGCCATAGTTTAGTTTGAAGTAATGCTCTGGATTTGCCTTTTCTATATTGTTTACAAACTAGTGTACCTCTTTGAGACCACCCCTCAGTCACTTCTTTTCAAGACTGAAGAACCCAAGTTTCTTCAGCTTTCCCCCATTACTAAAACTCGTACCTGCCTCACCTTCAAGGCTTGAATGTCTCCCTTGTGTCTCAGTGACTAAAACACGACAGTACTGAAGATGCATGCTGACTAGGGCATTGTACTATTTTAGCATGGCATCTTCTGCCTTGTACTTCACTCATTTGGCTATTTAATGCAGTATTCAATTTGTCTTGTTGATTGCACCTCCATAGTGACTAAATATGTTAGGTACCCGGGGGTAAGAATTCATATAGGCTCAGCAAAAGCCATTGCCCTCTTGAGACAAAGCAACTTGATACCTGCTGCAGATAGGCCAGGGCATAATTTAAATTTGGAGGACAAGTTTTAAAACAAAAATCGAGGCATCATGGTCAAAAGCTCGAGTACATAGTGCTGGCTGTAGATATTGAAGATTCATACAGAATTTGTGTATGACTTCACCAAACAGAGGAATCTTCACACGTTTACAATGTTTCTACACAGAGCAACTGGAGGAAGACTTGCTGCCCCCCCCACACTGACCAATCACCACCCTCCCCCACACTGACCAATCACCCCCCCCATACTGACCAATCCCTCCCCCCCTCACTGACCAATCCCTTCCCCCTCACTGACCAATCCCCCCCCCCTCACTGACCAATCCCTTCCCCCTCACTGACCAATCCCTCCCCTGCTCACTGACCAATCCCTTCCCCCACACTGACCAATCACCCCCCCCATACTGACCAATCCCTTCCCCCTCACTGACCAATTCCCTCCCCCCCTCACTGACCAATCCCTTCCCCCTCACTGACCAATCCCTCCCCCCCTCACTGACCAATCCCCTCCCCCCACACTGACCAATCCCTCCCCCCACCCCTCACTGACCACCACCACCCCCCCCCCCCCCCGCCTGCTGCCGGTACCTCATTCAACTTAAGGCTTAGCATTATTCAGTCGTACACCACAGTTTCTTCTCTATAGCTGGGATTGACCTCCATAGAGCAGAAAAGGTTAAGTGAAGATATAATGGAGGTGTTCAAAACTGTGAAGGGTAAATAGACTAAAGAGGGAGAAACTGTTCCCTTTGGTAGGAGAGTTAGTAACCAGGAGATGCAGTTTTAATGTGATAGACAGAGATGAGGAGAATTTTTTTTACACAGCGAATTGTTATGATCAGAGATGCACTGCTTGAAAGGGTGGAGGAAAGATTCAATAGTAATTTATAAAAGGGAATTGGATAAATACTTGTAAAGGAAAAAGTAGCAGGGCTGTGAGGTAAGAGCAGGGGAATGTATCTAACTGTATCGCTCTTTCAATGAGCTGGCATAGGCATGAATAACCTCCCCCTGTGCTGTATGGTCCTTGTACTTACCTGTATTGCTTCATCTACCATTGGTCCACCTAAATATACACTTAAATTCCTCTTGTATGTCCTCTACAACATTTTCAGATTAAATTACCTTCCTCCAATCCAGTGCACCTCCCTCCCCTACTCCTTTCCCCTCACACGCACAGGTTGTATTGTTTGCAAACTGGGAATTTCAAATTATTCACAAATAGACAAAATTTAACATTGATTTTAAACTTTATCTTAACTACATGTTACAAATAAACAAAAATCAATAGTAGCCGTGATTTGCATTCCTTGCACGGCTGCAGGTTTTGAAGGCAATTTCTTATTCAATAGACTAGTTTGGGACAATTAGACACGTAGGCCAAAGACAATAGAGACAGATGGAATGCGGGCACTTTACAGTGAATCATTTCAGGCCTCTCTGAAAGTATCTGGTTCAAAGGGTGGATGTAGTACATTTCATCTTAGTTTGTTCAGTTTGCTTACCCACTGTTTTTTTTTCAGGTTTGCACTTGCTGCTGTTCAATAATCAGTGTATTAATACCTAATCTGTACTAATGCTTTGTCTTTCAACACACCATTAACATATTGTTTGCCTTTGCTCCGTGACCTTTGGGTCAGCTATGTGGCCTGGTCCAATCTAGACCTCCTTTGTTATCTCTTGCCCCACCCCCACCTCACTTGCTTATAACCTGTGACTTTTCTAATATTTGTCAGTTCCGAAGAAGGGTCACTGACCCGAAACGTTAACTCTGCTTCTCTTTTCACAGATGCTGCCAGACCTGCTGAGTGTTTCCAGCATTTCTTGTTTTTATTTCAGATTTCCAGCATCCGCAGTATTTTGCTTTTATATTGTTGTAGTAAATACAACACTAACCCTCTCGTCATTTACAGAGCTGTTCACATTCACCACCCAGAAACAATGGAGCTGGGAGTATGTTACTATGGACAGAATCGTGAGTTGGATAGAGATTCATAGATGATGAGAAATGAGAATGGCAATGATCTTTGAACTCACTAATGCTGCCGCTGTAATTAACTAATTAAAAAAAAAATGTCATCATTATTGTATCAAATTAATTAATTCGTTAAATACAATACACATTCTGGTACCTTACTCGTGCACATATATACGGAGATAATGTTATATATAGAGAAAGTATATGAGGCAAATAAATATCAGGATAGCTGATCCCACTCCATCACCAGAGCTACCTAGTCCATCTTTAGATACCATCGCCTCCATTAGTAAAATGGCTTGTTGTGATTTCATGTATCAGGTTCTTCATTATCAGAGATCATGTCCCACCTTTAGATATTGACTGTTCCATCAGCAAAACAGTCTGGCCCATATTCAGAATTTCATCCATCCAGTACAAAATGACCGTTTGCCTCTTCACTACTAACTCAGTCATCATCAGAACATAGAATTACATTGAATATACAGCCCTGAAATAGGCCTTTTTATTGATTCATTCATGGGATGTGGGTGTCCGTGGCAAGGCCTGCATTTATTGCGCATCCCTAATTGCCCTTGAGAAGCTGGTGGTGAGCCATCTTCTTGAACCGCTGCAGTCCATGTGATGTAGGTACACCCACAGTGCTGTTCGGAAGGCAGTTCTAGGATGTTGAACCAGCAACGATGAAAAAAAAGGTGATATATTTCCAAGTCAGGATGGTGTGTGACTTGGAGGGGAACTCGCATTCAGCAAAATTTGTTTGTGCTGCCGTTGAAATTCAACACAAATCTTCTCCCATTCTTCTATGTCATCTCAGCCTTTCAGCATATCTTTCTATTCCCTTTTCTCTCATGTACTTGTTTAGTTTCCTTTTGAAAGGACCTGAGCTATTTGCCTCAACCACTTCCTGTGGTAACAAGTTCCACATTCTAACCACTCTCTGAGTAAAGAAATTTCTCTTTCTATCCCTGTTGGATTTATTAGTGACTATCCTGTAATTATGGCCCCAATTTTTGGGTTATCCTACAAGTGGAAACATTCCACATCTTCTCTGTCCAACTCATTCATAATTTTAAAGGTCTCCAAGAGGTCTCCTCTAAGTCTTCCCTTTCGTCAAGAAAAAATTCCCAACTAGTTCAATCTTTTCAGCTAGCTGTAATTTCTCAGTTCTGGTACAATCCTGCTCAAGCATATAGGCTGCATGATCAGTGCATATTACTTTTTGGTTCCACCTTCTTCATTGGACCCACTCTCCTGTGCAGAGGTATGTACACAGCCTCTCTCAGCTTACAACACACAACCTGATGTTATAGATATAAATCAGAGTCAGAGGTGCACACCAGGATCTGTAGGAGTTGTTAATGTTTTCCTGCGGTGTGCTGCAGGAGGTGCCTGAACCACACAGCATCTGGAACCAAGAAAAATTACTCCCATACCAGTATGTGAATTGAATACACAATCAGCATCAATATTCTCAAATAAGAGAGCTCTTCATAATTCATTAATGAGTTATGAGGTGCAGGAATAATATGACTGTATTATTGTTCTAATGAGCAGGTTCAATTTATCTCAGAGAGTGATAAATTGGGCTTGTTAGCACCCGTTTATCGGACGCTGCTTGTGCCTGTAGAGTTCCAAAACGGTGTCAGACGCCACATTGGTGAGGCCTTACTGCATGTGCGGTGAATGTCCACCAGAGGTACGCAGAACAGGCAGATCATGACATCAATCAGCATGTAACATTTATTTGACATCAGCTGTGCCATTTTGGAGCTCGATGGTCCAGTCAATGTCTTCTCTTAACCTCGCACAGCTGATGTGTTCAGCAGCGGAAAGGACCCCCACCAGTGCTATCTAAAAGGATCATCAACTACTTACTGGTTAGTTGCTGGTGGATTTCTTCTGGCTGTTGCTACAATTCTACATGTGATTGGTGCTTTGTATCGTTGTTTCAAGTTGCAAAAGTCTACAGAGAGTAATGTTATAGTTGCTGAAGGATTTTTTTTGCTGCTTTCAAGGCTTCTGCATAAACTGGTTGCTCCCAGTCATAGGTGCACCAGTAGCCATTCCCCTTGGAATACAGCATGACTTGAAGAATGAACAGAGGCAACACAGAGCAGGACAAGCTGCTGGAAGAGGAAGGAGGAGAAGGGCTCTCAACTGGAGGCCATATTCAAGGAGCAATTCTCCTACCCAAACCTCAGTGCAGAAAAATGTGTGAGACGTCTGCACTTCAGTAAGGACATCCTCACTGAAATCTGCCACCTGCTGCAGCCACAACTTCACCCTCAGATCAGGGCAAGAACGGCATTGCCAGTGGCTCTGAAGGTGACTGTGGCAATGAAATTTTAGACGGCTGTCTCCTTCCAGGCTGGATCTGGAGATATTTGCAAGATCTCACAGTTTGCCATCCACTGTTGCGTAGGGGAGGTCACTGAGGCTTTCTGTTCAATAAGAGCTGTGAACTCTGCCCTGGACTGGAACTGAAAGGGATTCCACTCCTTCAATGTCCAGCTGATGTGTGACCATAGGCAGTGAATCATGTAGGTCAATGTCCAGTCATGCAGCAGTCATGATCCCTTCATTTTGTGGCAATCCCCTGCGCCATCTGCATTTCAGTCACCTAAATATTCTCTGCCGTCCTTACTGGTCTGGCCTACATGTGACTGCAGACCCAGAGCAATGTGGTTGACACTTAAGTGCCCTCTGAAATGGTCTAGCAAGCCACGCAGTTGTCAAGGGCAATTAGGGATGGGTAACAAATGCTGGCCTTGCCAAAGGTGGCCGCATCCTGTGAAAGAATTAAAAACAAACCTATGGCAAACCAAAGGGTGGGTACTGGATAACCAGGGCTATCTGTTGACAACATGGCTCATGACTCCGGTATGCAACCCATGCACACCTGAGTAGCAGGCATACAGCGAAAGCCATGCTGCCGCATGAAATGTGATAGAGCAGACCATTGGCGTGCTGAAACGATGCTTCTACTAGCTGGACTGCTCTGGAGGAGCCCTGCAGAACTCAGCAGAGTGGGTGTTAAGATTCGTGGTGGTCTGTTGCATGTAGCACAATCTCACCATCATGAGGGGATAGCCCTTACCACCAGCTATACAGTGAGCAGCTGAGGAGCAGGAGCATGAAGAGGAAGTGGAAGGGAGGAGGCAGCCTATTTAGTTCCTTTCTGTCCAGGTGGATTGTGAAGAACTATTTTGAGTGTGATACCAGTAACCGTAATGCCAACTCCTCCTTCATCAACAGTCCCACACCTTACCTTCCCTCGGTCACTGACCATCACAGCCTCCACTTGACCACAATGCAAACAAAGCTAACACAAAGTAAATATTCCAAATCAAATTATAATTGAAACCATGCCATATTACATACAAATATAAACCAATCACCCTTGTGCATTGCCTTAGTGCCTTTGTCTGTCCTAGTGTTCCAATCCAGGGATTACTCAGTGGCTGTAGCATAGCTGTTGGAAGGCTGCTGACTTTCAATGGCGGAGACTACAGACAGTCATGAAGGATGACCTCAAGCAGCTCTGGGTCTAGAAGGCTCAGCTACAGACTACAGCACCTCAATATGAGTGGCAGCAGTCTGGTGTGGCTAGCTGACAGGCAACAGGCATGGCGCTGGCCGAGTGTCAGTGGTGGGAGGATGAATGCTGTCATGCTGAGAGAGGACAGCAGGTTCATTTCCCATTGGGTGGCACCCTAACAATCCTAGTAATGTGTTGGAAGACAGATTGCCAGACTGCTATGACAACCTGCAAGCCCCGTTACACATTTTAATCCATGGCCTTGATGACAGGAGTCTGAGCTTGCTTAGCAGCAAGCAGCCTTTGCTTGACAGCATTCTAAGATTCCAATGCAGCACACAGACGTGGGTGGCTGCTGCGTGTGCTGCAAAAGAAGCTGAGATATTGTGGATCAGACACCGCATCATGGGGCTAGAATTTGTGGAGGAGGCAGGGCTCCCGGCACAGGGCCGAAAAGGTGGAGGGAGCCCAGCCTCAGCCTTTTCGTGCACCCACCCCAAGTGATCCTCTGGTGTTTTGAAAACTTAATGCCCGGCATCGGGATCCCTGTACCTTTAAAGACGGGGATCCTGCCTCCAAGAGCTGCTGGCCAATCACAGGGTTGGCAGCTCAGCAGTGTCAGCAGTGCCACCGCTAATGGTAGCCACTGCCGGTATTGCAGAGGCCTTTGACCCAGGCCCACCGCTGGAGCCCTAGACCTCAGATAACTGAGGTGGGGCCGCTGGGGCCAGTCCGGAAGGCCCCAGCGAGGGGGGCAGGTGGGAGAGTGGGTGTGGTCTGGGGACGGGGGTAATGGAGTTGTATGTTTTGCTGTTGGGAGTCCCCTGTGGACCACAGATTGCCCACATAGGAGGGAATCCCCCCGCGCACCCCAAAGCCCACGGGGAGGCGCTTCATTTTACATGGCGTCTTCCCTATGTGGTGGAGATACCGCCCCCCTACCGTTGGTTAGATTCCCAGCAGCAATGGGATGAGGCCTTTAAGTGACCGTTAATAGGCCATTTAAGGGCCTCAATTGGCCTCTGGACAGGATGGTGGCAAAATCGCTTGGCAATAGGGCGGCGACGAGCCCTCTGCCTCTCATCGCGATTCTATGGACTACCCCCGCCTCCAGCCCTGCCTCGGGGGAATCCCATAAATTGCAGCCCATGGTTGGGTATACAAGTGTGTTGCATGCTGGAAAGAATGGCTCCATGCCAAGTTGGTGCTGTATTCCTCTATGCTTCTTGACATTGACATTGCTTTCAGGCAGGCTTCCCAATGCTCCAGATATTTCACTGTGCATAGCCATCAGAGTTCTTCTGTTAGGCTGCCCCAGAAAAGTCCTTATCTAAGTCCTCTGTAGCAGAAACTGTGTGAGACTTTACCCTTTGGTGAGATTGCACCTGTGCTTTCCTTGCCACCTATGTGCAGTATCAGTATCTGAGCTGGTAGCTGTGAATGTGAAATGAAGTGACAGTGCTGTGTCTTCATCAACACTCTCTTCTTGGTGTTCATTCACTACCTGGGCAGGTTGTACTTCTTGGCTGTCGGAAAGGAAAAAAGCACAAGGCTAAGGTCGTGGTGCGGGGAGGAGGGGAAAGTAAGAAGTGCATGCTTACACTATCGGAAGCTTGTAAATCGGAAGAGATTGTGGGATGAGGGGGAAGTGGGATGTGAGAAAGAGGATTAGGTATGAGGATAACATCAGCTTCAATAGTTTCAGCCCTGTCGCTGGACACGGTCTCAGCAATGGCCATCCAATAGTGGCCAGCACTGTCTCCTCCATGGAGGTTAGGACATGCAGGCGTGCCTGTTCCCCTTCAGTTAGCTCTTACGGCCTCTGGTTGTGTGCCACATTCTCCTGCAAGAGAGAGGGAAGTGAGTCAGTGAGTGTCATGCAATCTGTTTGGATAGAATGGCTGTCATGGTTGAATAGCTTGTAGTATGTGCCCGTTGTGAGATGTGGGTGTGAGGCTTTCATCTGTGCTAAGTGTGTGAAGGTGAGGTAAAGCATATGAATTGGGTAGGGGACCTGATTGATTGGGATTATTGGTAGCTGAGTGATGGGGGTGTGGTAAATTGAGCCGTGTCTGAGGCTAACGGTGCAATTGATAGAATGTGACTTTTGAAGGTGAATTCACTGACCTTAGCCACTCGTGAGGTCATTGAACTTCTTGCGGCACTGCATCCAGGTCTTTGAGGTTTCGCTCCTGACATTGACTGCCACAGCTATCTACCATTTGAATGTGTGTCTGGAGGGCCTCCTGTGGATACAGGACATTTCTCATTGTTTCCACCTCCCCCACCAAGGCCTCTGGTTCAGTGTCTGAAAACCTTGGCGCCTGCTCTCTCCCATATTGTGCTATTCTTCACTGTTTCCCAGGTCAGATTCAGCTCCTGCACGACAGCCAACACCTGCTCCAGCTACAGTGCATCTTCTCTTTAGTGCTGGAGGCTAGCTTTAAGTGGCACTAGCAAATTACAATTTTGGTGATGCATGTAGCCAATGAACAATGGGTTTAGTGTTGGCTGTGTGCAGCAATCATTCAAATTAGCAAGTAGCAGAAGTTGGCCTGCTGCCTGCATTACATTGGATGGGCATGTTTTAATCTTGCATCATAATCTTTGTGCCCATTTTCAGGGGCTACCCAATTTAGCCCCCAAAATCTTTACTTTTCATTTGCTTCTGAAATCCCTTCTTATATTTCCTCTATTCCCTCTCTTTTCCTCCCTTTTTTCCACATCTATGCTCAATTAAAAGGCAGACATGACCCACTCCCAGTGGATATCATTGAATTTTGTCAAGCGTGTGACTTGTTTGGCTGAATGGGAGATATGCCTGAGTGGCAGGGCCCCAGATGTACTTTGTTATCAAACTCTTCCGTTTTAATGAATTTGGCCTAATTCTTACATTGGGATCAGTTGATTTTTTTTTAATCAGAGTCCATAATGATAATATGGTCGTTTGGAATTGTTCAAGTTCAATTATCTATTAAAAGAGGCAGCCTCCTTATACACTACATATCAGAGGCCCAGAGAATGCCCTGTAAAGGTAGAAGAATAATCTTAAAATTTAGAGTTCGGCCATTTAGGTGTGAAATCAGGAAACGCTTTTTCACACAAAGTATAGTGGAAACCTGGAACTCGCTCTGCAAGAGGCTGTGGATGTTGGAACAATTGAAAATTTCTGGACAGATATCAATAGATTTTTACAGAGAAATAGGGCTGAATTTTCAGGGCCCCCCTGAAGGCAGGAATGGAGGAGGGGAGCCCCTAAAATACCAGCGCCAGCTGGCGTGTCAGTTGCAGGATACCGTTCCCGGCATTGGCAATGTTCAACAGGATAGGAGGAAGGCGGGACAGGAATTCCGCTCTCCTCCCAATTAAAGTGGTTTAAAAACTTTAAGAGCTTGTCAAGGTTGAATGTTGAAATTTTTAAAGGGGCAGACGGATCAGCAGCTCCTTCAGAAACAGATCAGCTGAAGGAAGGTGGGTAAAGAGTGCAGAGCCAGTTATGGCTGCTATAAGGCATCATCCTGACCCCATAAGAGGCTCAGCAGGGCAAAGGGGGACTCAGCACTTGACGGGTGGGGGGGGGGTGGGGGGGGGGGGGGGGTGGGGGGGAGGTTCCCTTGGCACTGCTTGGATGGCAGGGAAAGAAGGCACTCTATGCCCAGACCTTGGTTGACGAGGGATATTGAGGGTTTGGTCAGGACAAAGAAGGAGGCATATGTCAGGTATAGGCAGCTGGCATCCAGCGAGTCCCTCGAGGAGTATAGGGGATGTAGGACTACACTTAAGAAGGAAATTAGGAGGGCGAAAAGGGGCCGTGAGATTTCCCTGGCAGATAAGATAAAGGAGAATCCTAAAAGATTCCATAAGTATAGGAAGAGTAAAAGGATACCTAGGGAGAGAGTAAGTCCCCTTAAGGATCAGTGTGGTAACCTATGTGTGGAGCCATGGGAAATGGACGAGGTCTTAAATGAATACTTCTCGTCTGTATTTACCGTGGAGAAGGTCATGGAAGCTAGTGAGTTCAAGGGAGGGAGCAGTGATATCCTGGAGCATATCAACATTACAAAGGAGGAGGTGTTGGAGGTTTTGAAGCGCACTAAGGTGGATAAATCCCCAGGGCCTGGCCAGGTGTATCCTAGGATGCTATGGGAAGCAAGGGAGGAGATTGCTGGGGCCCTGGCAAAGATTTTTGTATCATCGTTAGCCACGGGTGAGGCACCGGAAGACTGGAGGATAGCTAATGTTGTGCCTTTATTTAAGAAGGGCAGCAGGGATAAGCCAGGGAACTATAGGCCGGTGAGCCTTACATCAGTGGTGGGAAAGTTATTGGAAGGGGGGTGGAGGGTTTGTGTAAAGTGAAGTTGGAGGCTGGGGAGGCACTTCCTGACCCAGGCCAATCAAGGCCCTTAACTGGCCAATTAACTGCCACTTAAGGGCCTCCGCCCATCGCCATGTGGATTTTACAGTGGTGGATGGCTGAGGGCTCAGAAAACCTGCCTGATGGAACTAGGCGGCCATCTTGTGGGCTAGAGGGTCCCTCCTGATCGGGTACCCTGTACCCCATGGAGGGCCACCCCTGGAGCCCCAACCGCCCCAATGCACAACACACCCCCTGCCCCCCCAGTCAACTTCCCTTGCCTTGCCGGGGCCTGACCGATTGTCCCCGGCAAGACCCTAAAAACGTATCTTTTTTCCAGGGCCGTCCTTCATCTTCAAGCTGAAGCTGGGTGTAGTCCCAGCAGCAGTCACCGCTGCTGGTGGCACTGCAGGGACGAAGAGCTGGCAGCCCGCTAATTGGCCAACAGCTCCATTAGGCAGGACTTACTGCCTCAAGGAGGCACCCTCAACCTGGTTGAAGACCAATTAAGTGCCTGGGGAGTGTAAAATCAGGTCTGGCTCCCCACGCCTGGCGAAGGCGGGGTCGCCACCAACTTTTCGGTCGATGGACGGGGCCCCCTTGCCCAATGAAAAGTTCTGGCCTCTGTTTTTCTCTCTCCATTGATGCTGTTGAGTATTTCCAGCACTTTCCGTTTTCTCTCAGCCCCTTTTTTTAGAATGACCCTAATTATCTCTTGTCTTATCTAATTACATTGTCCACTTCAATGGGCTCTCTTGGTAAATTACAACACAATTCTATCACACTTTGGATGACAAGATTGCTCTTGGCTTCCCTCTTACTCCTAATGGATTGAAGTCACAGCACCTAAACCACTGCACTGCGGCACGCTTGCAAACAGTAGTTGTGAAAGTTTGCTGAACAACTCTCTGTGATGTCTCATTGAAGGACAATTCAAACAACTTTCAGTTAATGTGGGATTGGGATCTGTGTCACTTAATAAAAATTTCTATGTTATTGGGTAATAAGTGTGTGTTATCAAAATACAGAAGAATGACTTGTGTTTCATTTATCACATTTATTTTGTCTGTACATTTTTAGATATCCTGTTAAATTTATGCACTTATCTCTGTGGGGGAGCATGATGAGTTCTTCAGACCAGGTGGAAACCAATGGAGGCATTTAGCATTGATTCGATACTCTTCAAACCTCCATCCAGAGAGCACATCAGTCAGCTTCAAGCGACACTTCTTCACAGTTATCTTTTTCCGGAATCACCAATTTTCCTTGCAATTTAAAAAAAAAATCCACCTCATTTTAAAATATAGAAAATGAAAAGAATTCTTAACTGAATTTATTATATGTTACTGGGATCTCTGCAGATTATCCTGTGTTACTGGCATCTGTACAGCTGGTCCTTGTGTTGCTGGGATCATTGCAGATTGTCTTGTCCACTTCAATGGGCTCTCTTGGCAAATTGATTTTAGAAGTTTTATTTTGATTTTGGTGTTGATTAATAGACTATGTTTTCCACCTTATGTTAACACCAAACATTCCTAGGTCAGTTTTAACATGAGTTAGCTGCAGATAAAATTATTCTTTTCCTTCATTACAGATGTGCCTTACTCTTGAAATCAGAAGAGTACCCCTTCTGGACTGATGCAATATTCTCAGTTATCCCGGTTGCTTGAGTGAAACTCCAGTTAATGCTAAATTAAAGCCATTTGAGTCAAACTGCTTTCTGAGGTTCCTCTATCACTCAGTTACAAACTGTACTGCCTAATGAGAAACTGAGTCATATGGTCTGGGAAGATCCCATGTTCATTCTCCAGGCTATGTTGAGCTCGGCTGGAGTGATCGTGGGAAAGCTGCATTTGGGCTGCAAATGTTAAAGGGTATAAGGATAAACACAACAACTACAGGCTAGTCAATTTAATCTCGATAGTGGGAAAGCTTTTAGAAATGAAAATCCGGGACAAAATTAACAGTCACTTGGACAAGTGCAGATTAATTAAGGAAAACCGACACAGATTTGTTTAAGATTTGTTATATATTAATGACCTAGCCTTGGGTGTACAGGGAACAATTTCAAAAGTTGCAGACCTCCATCGGTAGACATCTGAAGGAGGCGGCTAGAAAGGTTAGGAGCTGTCACCAGGAAACAGGAAAGCATTTTGTAGGAAGCTTCTGGCCACACCAGTTTTATAGGGTGCCCACTGATCTGAGTGGCCACTGATTAGCAGGAGGGAGGACCTGATGGTTTCAGTTAGATCCTGCAGTCCCTGAGAGATATTGGCACTGCATTACCTCTCTTTTGTACTTTGGTTTCCAAAGCATTCAGGTGTAAGGTCAAAACATCCATATTGGTTCCATGGATAGGTCTTTCAGAGGGCATGGATGCAAATGGTCTTGGTGCAACATCCGTGCCAAATTTCTCCTTCAGTGTGTTGAATCGTTCCTGCATACTTGCACTGAAGATGTTATTGGACTTCACCATGACCCCTGCCATCTGTCTCAGGTCTTCTGACATGATGCTGAATGCTTCAATGCTAGTACAATGCTCACCCAGCATCCTGTTTTTAGAGCAGGACTCCAGAGATTGGGAGCCAGGGACTAACTTCTGCAGAGCCTCTGTTCCCCCCTGTCAGATTCCAGTTTAATCTCTGAATCCACTGGCAATAAATGAAGGATTACCATAAATGTGACAAGACTGCAAGAAAAGGTTAGGGAGAGCAGGTAGTTTACATTGGCTGCTTTGGTGATGTTAAATTTCGGGCACTGAAAAGTAGCCCACGGGGCCAAGGAGGTGGTACTCATTGCCATAACTACTTCCCGCCATAAAATGCATACCACATGGCTCCTTCTCTGATACCAAACAAACCATCCACCCATCTTTCTCCATAACTCTGTTCTGACCACCTTTGGGTGAAGTTTCATGAAATTTGCCATTCGTTTCTTCAATCCAGGTTGCGTGCTTCCTCGAGCTATGCCGTCACCCCTTTAAGTAGCAGCAGGTTTTATGAATAATGCGTATCAAGAATGTGTTAATTATCAATAAAGAAGAAAACAATAAAATTATAGTCTGAATACTGTTATACATCATAACACAGTTCCTAAATCTTGGGTCCTAAAGCTTGCCCTGGTCACTCATTCTATCCTCCAACCCAAATGGATCATGTGGCTCCAATTCCCCAGGCCTCCAAAAGGTTTGGTTTATTTTTGTGCCTTGTATTTGGATGGATGTTGCATTTACTTTACACAGCCCGAAGTGCTCGACACTGTCACAAATCATTTCTTAAACAGATTCTGCCGCTTTGCTGAGCAAAGCAGCCCTTTTCTGGTGCTTAATGGTAGATATCACAGTCAATCTGTAATTCAGAACAGTCGTGTAGCTCAGCAACCGTCACAGGGCATCTCCCTTGTCTTAACAGCCCTGCAAAACTGTAGGAGTGGCACCAGTAGTACGAAATATAGTTAATAGAATGAGTCCGATCTCCGGGCCATTGACAATTTACAGGGGCCCAATATTTGAACTGTTTGTAATTTACAGTAATAAAATGAGACTCAATATTGAGATTGTTGATAATTTTCCATCCAGTTACACTGTGGTTTTGATAATCAGTTCTGCTTTAACAGTTTTACTGCCATGAGAATAGTATAACACATCCATAAATATTTATTGCTGGTAAGTTGATATACCATTTCACTTAATTATGAGGGAGGCAATCCCATTAACTTTATTTTGGTCATCTCTGATATTTTAACCCTTACACTGCCAGCAGCTTCAGAGAATTGATCACCATGAGGAAGATCATGTTGAACCAAAACAACTTACACAAGGGCAATGTATAGTAGGACATGACATAAACATTGGTTAATGTCGAGCGTATGGGTACCCCACTGGATGTCAACCCAGTATTTAGAGACCATGTTCTAATCTCCGCTCACCAAGACCTTCTGAAGTGGGCCTCAGTCCTGCACCTTCTGACTCAGAGGTGGGAATGTTGTCACTCAGTCAACGACTTACTCCAAATTACTACATGATGAGCAAAGCAAAGTATTTACACTGGGTCTACCCATTAATGCTTATAATTTCTGTTGATGTATGTAATTCCTGTTTAAGTTTGTTCCACTGATAGGTCTAGAGGCCTCCCTGTCACTGTGGATGGATGCATCGGTTTATGGTGCAATACCCATGCCAGAATATGCTGAGTTGGATCCTTCTTGGATATTGGCCCCAAGGATGGTATTGGCTTGTGATGATCTCTGCCATCTGTCTCTGGTCCTCTGAGATGGTGCTCAGTGCCTTCATGTGTGCAGAGTACTCAACCAGCATCATTTTCTAGAGCAGAACCCCAGAGATGGAGAGCCAGGGGCTGACTTCTACAGAGCCTCTGTACCCCACCATTACTTTCCAATTTAATCTCTGAATCCACTGGCAATGAACTAAGGATTGTGGTACATAAGACAAGCCTGCAAGAAAGGGTTAAAGAGAACAGGTAGTTTACCTTGGCTGCTCTGGTGAGGTTGTTAAACTTCTTTCTGCACTGAAAAGTAGTCCATGGGGCCAAGGAGGTGGCAATCATTGCCATAGCTATTTCCCTGCATAAAATACTGTGGGAATGAGGGTTCACACTCCGTGTGTACCTTGATGTCCTAGGCTGTTTGTGGGATCAGCAACTGATGAATTAAAACAGCTTCTTGCTGAAGATAGGATGCATTGTGAAGCAGATCTAAAGCAAGGGTATCTCTGCAGATCAGAAGGCTTACCTGTGTGCCTAATGGTCGGAAGATGTTGATCTGGTCACTGTGTTTATTGTAATAAAATGATTGGAAGAGCTTACGTGGGCCATATAATCATGGTAATGAAATGATTGGAAGAGATTGCGAGGACCTAAGTGCATCTTGTCGTCGTCATCTGGTTATTCAGATGCCACTTTAAAGTATATTTGATGTACTGGTAAAATGCATGGAATAGAGGTCAACGGTAGAATTCGTATAAGAACATAAGAAATAGGAGCATGAGTAGGCCATTTGGCCCCTCGAGTCTGCTCCACCATTCAATAACATTGTGGCTGATCTGATTGTGGCCTTAACTCCACTTGCCTGCTTGCCCCCCCATAATTCTTGACACCCTTGTAGATCAAAAATCTGTAACTCAGTCTTGAATATATTCAATGACCCAGCCTTTCCTGCTCTCTGGGGTAGAGAATTCCAAAGATTAATGACCCTCAGAGAGAAGGGATTCCTCCTCATCTCTATCTTAAATTGGAGAGCCCTCATTTTGAAACTGTGCCCCCTAGTTCTAGATTCCCCCATGAAGGGAAGCATCCTCTCAGCATCTACCCTGTCAAGCCCCCTCAGAATCTTATACATTTCAATAAACTCCAGTGAGTATAGGCCCCACCTGCTCAATCTTTCCTCATAAGACAACACCTTCATCCCAGAATCAGCCTAGTGAACCTTCTCTGAACTGCCTCCAATGCAAGTATATCTCTCCTTAAGTAAGGAGACCAAAACAGTTTGCAATACTCTAGGTGTGATCTCATGAATGCCCTGTACAGTTGTAGCAAGACTTCTCTACTTTTATACTCCATCCCCCTTGCAGTAAACACCAACATTCCATTTGCCTTCCTAATTACTCGCGTACCTGCATGCTAACCTTTTGTGATTCATGAATGAGGACACCCAGATTGCTATGTACCACAGCATTCTGCAGTCTCTCTCCATTTAAGTAATAATCTGTTTTTCTATTCTTCCCACCAAAGTGGATAACCTCACATTTTCCCACATTATGCTCCATCTGCCAAAATTTTTGCCCACTCACTTAACCTATCTATATCCCTTTGCAAACTCTGTGTATCCTCCTCACAACTTGCTTTCCTACTGTACATTGTACTCATGTGGGATCGTGAAGTGTCATGTCTCATTAAAGACCTGATTCTACAGTTGTTACAACTGATGCATATGCACCCTGCTATTTGAAGTAACAAAATCAATTCGAACAAGAAAACAGCCCCAGCGTATTGGTGAGCCTGACATGATATTTTCAAAGTTCGTTTAGATGGAGTTGATGTGAGCAAATGTTTCCCATACGTCAGTTTAAAAGGTAAGTATTCTCTTAGGGGTAGCGACTTAAAGGGATCTCCGGTTAGCAATGGGAGAATTGGGGAATTTTGGACAAAGTCCTGTGATTTCTTAATAAATGGATTGAATCTAAAGGGGGGGGGGGGGGGGGCTTATGAGATAGGGCTGGAAACAATGACAGGAGGATGGAGAGAGTCACAGCAGTCCATATGGAGAGTGTCCACTTAAAGTGCAAGGCGTTAGTGTTCAAAAGTGAAAAGATGAACGTGTTACAGAGTCGAATTCAGAAATTAGGAAAAGAGGCTGATGTCAGAGATAAAGAAGTTGCAGAATTTATAGGAATGTACAGAGCAGCTAGGGGCAACCAGGAAAGAGGTAGAGAACAGACAATTTCAGACATTTTGAACAGACAGGACTATTCTGACGCTGGATCAGCATCTTGCAGAGAACTGGCCAAGTATAGTAGTTAGAGGGGCTCCTATTACCCCACGTCCTGTGAAGAGGATGGAAGGACAGCAGGTGGATGATATTAGCTGGCACAGTGGAGACAGAAATTGATGAATTCTGGTGATGTTCGGGGGATCCCCTAGCCCCAAAAGCTGATATGGGGGTTTTTGGGACAAGGAGTGTGGTCCCCATTCCTTTCCACACTCCCTTTATCTTTTCTGATTTCGAAGCCCCGAACCCGCATGGTTTGAGCGGTGACATTAGGTATGGAGGAGAAGTTGTTAGTGGCTTCTTCGGGTCCTCAGTCACTGGTTACCTTGGAACAGCACACACTTGACTTTCCAGTAATGTGGAGAGCAGGAGAAGCACAATTGGATGGGAAAAGTAAGAGTCTGACCATGAATCTTTCATTTCCTATCGAGGTTGTGAAGGTCACACTAGCTTGAATGTTTTTAGGGATTCCTGGTATGAGAGTGAAGGTGTAAAGTTATAGGACATGACAGGAACAAAAGGGATTGTGCAGCAATATGTGGAGTTGCAGCATACACATGTAAAAAATTCCATAAAAACCTGGGTTGAACATAGGACATGTAAAAGAAAATGTCAAGAAAAGGTTTAGACAAAGGGGTGAAGTTAAAGCCCACAAACTGCTGTGTGAAAGGAATAGGCAGCTTGTCCTGTTGTTAAGGATAAGGTGACTAGATATTGTTTTCAGTTCCTAAGCGTGTGGAGTGCAGGAAAGCTTCCGGACCTGTGAATGAAAGACTGATTTAAAAGAGTCTGTGATATGTTTGTTTTCAGTGTATCATTTACTGTTTAACCCATTGTGTCTACTGCCATGTGCTGTTTTAAGTTTGTTGATTGTTTGTCCTATGTATGAGTATACCTGTGTTTTTGAGAGACTTGAGTCATGTTTTTGGTTTTGGTTTTGCACTGATTTACAATTTTGAACTGTGTTTCTCCGGCTCAAGGCCTGGGTATATAACAGTGTTTGACAATTTGAGATCGGAGCCAATTACAAGGATCAATATTTTTATGAATGGAGATGTGGATGTGATTGTTGAATGCATTCATTTCAAATTAAGATTGTACATCCAGGATTGGAGAAAATTTTGGATTATATTTTAAGTTAAGGATGCTGGTGTGGATGTTTGGGAGCTCATAAGCTGTGGGAAGTTCTGGTTTCTTTAATTCTTCATGTGTTGGAATGCTGGAGCTTTTATTTCACTATGAAAACTAACCTTTTGCTCAGGTTTATTCAGTGTTCTTTACTCTAATTTGGAAAGCCACCTGAAGAAAGCAAAAGGGTGAAGCATTTACTTTTTTTTTTGCAAAGCGTGTATAAGTGTTGCAGTGTCACTGGCTGTGGCTTCAGCCACTTTTTCATGATGTATTGTGTTTGGTTAATAACATATTTGTCTGAATTAAATTGGAATTACTGAGGTTGATTAACCTATTGAATTAGAAAAAGCCAACTTTCATTGTGGCCACAGTGAAATTCTGGATGTTGCAAATTGTGTGAAAGTCTCTAGTTCTGGACATGAGATTGTTTTGAATTTTTGAATTTCTGAACAAATCAGTGATTTGAGGTGACCCTGATTATTTAATTACCTTGATGGTTCTGGAATGTATGAACAGAAGGAAAAGGTCAGGCTGCTGCTGATGTGTGTATGATAACAGTTTGAGGACTTAATAGAGTTGTGTTGTAATACAGAACTGTTTTACAGAGTGTTTAAAATGTTTAACTTTACTTGACAGCTGCAAGAAACTGTGTGACACAAGCTGACATTGTCTGGGTTTGTCTTCTTTTGAGCCGTAGGGAAGTTAGCTCATTCCACAAGCAGCCGTGTGTTTCTATGCTTCCTAATATATTAACTCAGTTTTACTGCTGAGAATAGTACAGCACTTCCATAAATGTGTATTTCTGGGGAACTGAAATACTAATTCACTTAATTATGAGGGAATAGATGCCTTTAGCTTTATTAGGATGTTTCCTGATATTTATACCCTTATACACTGCCAGCCAAAGTATTAACTGTAACAAGGAAGATCATGGTCAATCATAATCTAATCTAATCTAATCATAACGTGTCACAAGGAGAATGCATAGCAGGACGTGACATAAACACTGATTGAAATCAAGCCTAAGGTGGCAACACCATACTTAAAGACCATATTTTAACCTCCACTCCGCAGAACTGACTGGAGTGGAGCTAAAACCATGTCCCTTCTGACTCAGAGGTGGCAATGCTGTCAGTAAGCCACTCCTAATTACTATATAGTGTGAAAATTATTTACCCTCGATATTATTGCGTATAATGCCTGCTGACATGTATAATATTTGTTTATGCTTGGTTGCTTCCAGGAACAATACTAGGAATCCTTTTTTGTATTCATTTCATGGGATGTGGGCATCACTGGCTGGGCCAGCATTTATTGCCCATCCCTAATTGCTCTTGAGAAGGTGGTGATGAGCCACCTTCTTGAACCGCTGCAGTCCATGTGGGGTGGGTGCACCCACAGCGCTGTTAGGACGTAAGTTCCAGGATTTTGACGCAGTGACGGTGAAGGAATGGCGATATGGTTCCAAATCAGAATGGTGTGTGTCTTGGAAGAGAACTTGGTGGTGTTCTGATGTGTCTTCTGCCCTTCTTCTTCTAGGTGGTGGAGGTTATGGGTTTGGAAGGTGCTATCAAAGGAGGCTTGGCGAGTTACTGCAGTGCATCTTGTAGATGGTACACATGGTCCACTGGTGGTGGAGGGAGTGAATGTTTAAGATGGTGGATGGGGTGCCGATCAAGTGGGCTGCTTCATCCTGGATGGTGTCGAGCTTCTTGAGTGTTGTTGGAACAGCCCTCATCCAGGAAAGTGGGGAGTATTCCATCACAATCCTGACTTGTGTCTTGTAGATGGTGGACAGGCTTTGGGGTGTCAGGAGGTGAGTTACTCACCACAGAATTCCCAGCGTCTGACCAGCTCTTGCAGCCACAGTATTTATATGACCCAGTTAAGTTTCCGGTGAATGGTGGGGGATTCAGTGATGGTTCTGCTGTTGAATGTCAAGGGTGATGGTTAGATTCACTCTGTTTGTAGATGGTCATTGCCTGGCACTTGTGTGGCATGAATATTGCTTGTCAAAAGTTAGCTGTCATTATGTTAACACAAAATTATGAGATATTAATTCGGACTGTGTTTTCACATAAACCTCAAACCAAATTTTAGCCTTGATTTGCCAATCTCTGTCAAGTGGCCACACACCTAGTATGGGAATGGAAGAAATATCATACAATTCAGTAGGGAGTGCTATCCTGAGACAGTGAATGGACAGTACCATATAAAAACAATTTAGTAAATGCACACTATAGCAAAAAGACTATCCAGTGGACACACAGTATATTGAAAATACACTGAGCAAACTTTGTGGCGAATGCTCACTACAGTTAATATATACTACAGTGACCAAGCAACGCAGTGAATAGCAGTGGCGGTGAGACCAGAATGAATCTCATGTTCAGGATAACTGAGCATTAAGCTGGATCAGAGATGCCATCATAATACCAGTGGTATAATAGGATGTTGAATGCAACTTCCATCCCCCACACCCACACTGTATGTGGTAAACACCAGATAAAGTGCAAATGTCTTTAAGATGTGATTGAAGAGCAAAGTGACAACATGATTGGCAGGTTGCCAAATTGAGGAGAAGCCTGTTTACACGTGAGACCTGACCCTTAGCTTCATTCTTCAATCACCCAGCCCACCCTCAATTTGGTTTGACAGGACACTCACACAGCCCATTATTGCTTCATTTCAATCACTTAAGATATCTGTTGACACTATGCCCTACTCCATTGGATTTTATTTGTATAGACATGTGTATTAGGTACAGCAGCGTGAGGAGAATGGCTGGTGGTCCCTCTTGACGTAAACCTTAGATAATAGGTATGGAATAGAAAACAAAATTCTTCAAAGTAACAGTCCAGAAGTGGCGTTTGCCTTACTGGGGCTTACCCCTGTAAATATGACCGACTTAATCTGGTGTCAAATTCACACATGTACAATTGTGAAATGGCGTGCGCAATGGATAAGTTATAAATAGATGACCAAATATTCAGGGATCAACTATTACCATTGTGTAGCTATCCTTTCACCAGATCAGCATGAGGTCCTGTACAATTGCAATCCTAATACCTCTCCTGTCCTTTTCCTTTAATATGGTCGCCCAGTTTTTTTGGCCTCGGCTTCCAAGAATATAAAATAGACTGCGAAGCATCTACCTTTACCCTCTCTTCTTTAATTTCTCCTCTCTACCTCTCTTTTGTCCTTTAAGATGCAAATTAAATTCAACCTCTTTGAACCAGCTTTTGGCCACCTGTCCTAATATCACCTTATGCTTTTGATGTCAGATTTTGTTTGATAATGCTCCTGTGAAGCTCTTTGGGATGTTTTACTACATTTAAGGTGCTATATAAATACTTGTTGTTGTTTTTGTAGGATGCATTGAAATCTTGTTTGCCTGTTTTCACTGCACTTTCACTGTGAGGTTTGACAGGACAGGGCAAAGAAATACAAATTTCTGTTTTGCACGTTTTGATCAAGGGATGCATTTTACATTACCACCGCAAATGGTAGCCCGCACTTTGTGGGCCTCTACCGCAGGCATTTTCCAGCACCCCCCACCCCCGGCCATGAACCCTGATGTCGGGGGGGCGGGTGGAGGGGTGGGGGCAGGGGGCTGTAAAATTCAGCCCGAAGTGCATTCTGGTTAGCTGTGGCAGGGTTCAGTATGATGCAACGTTCTCGCCATTTTGATCCACTCATGCACCTTGGTACCAACCTTAGAAGATCTGCCATCTTTCCCACTAGCTTGATGTTTCAGTCTCTGATGTTGTTTATGTGGCCCTCTGAGGGCAGGTTTAATGAAAACTAGAGATAAAAGCCAGGTTTTAATGGAATTGTTACAATAATAAGGGAAATGTGGCTGGGGAATCATGAGCCAGCTCAATAGTTTTGGGTGATTGGTAGGGTATGGGTGTGACAGAATTCCTTGCAGGAACTGCTCAACGGGTCTCCCTCCTGCTGGATTTAGGAGTGGATTCTTTTTTTCAGGAACTGGGGCGCAGTCTGTGCCATGTTCCAATGATGTCAATCAGTGATCATAGTTATATAGTTTTGAAAATTGAGTCTGAGGGGCAGCAGGCTACAAAGACAGGAGGATTAGGAGTGGGAACCTTGGTCAATTTTCGCCTAACCTAGTGGCACTGAGGTCAATCGAATTGCTCCTAATGCTGACATGGCTGAGATCAGCCAACTCGACAAAACCGAGGCCTTTCTGGTCTGTGCCATTGGGGTCAATTTTGACTATTCATAGAATCATACAATGGTTACAGCACAGAAGGAGGCCATTCAGCCCATCGTGTCCCTGCGGCTCTCTGCAAGAGCAATTCACCTAGTTCCACTCCCCTGCCTTTTTCCTGTAGCCCACAAATGTTTTCTCTTCAGATAATTAACTCTCTTGAAGGCTTTGATTGAATCTGCCTCCACCACACTCTCAGGCAGTGCATTCCAGATCCTAACCACTTGCTGTGTAAGTAAGGCTGGGATTTTTCAGGTGCCACTGAAGCGGGGTTGGGAGTGGGGTAGGGGAGCACAAGGAGAATTGTGACGGCTGGCAGGGGGTGGGGGCAGCAGGGCAGAGGGCCCATCGCCTCCCCCGTCGCCTAGCAATCTTCCCAGAGGCAGGATAGGCTGACAACGGCCTTCCCACCCAGAGGCCAATTGAGTCCTTTAAATGGCCTAGTAAGGGCCAATTACGAGCCTCTTCCTGCCACCACTGGGACCTTACCAGTGACAGGGGGACTTTCCGCTGTTAAACGAGGTGCCCTCCCTGTGGGCTTTGTGGGGGTCTCCCCATCTTGGGCAATTTGTGGTGCATGGAGGACCGCAACTGGGAATGACTTTACTTTCCACGACCCCCTTCCATCTCGACTGAATGACCACACCCCACCTCCCCCCGCCGCCCCCCCCCCCACCTTGCTGGGGCCTTCCGGACTGGCCCCGGCGAACCCGCCTCACCTACCTCTGTTCTGGGGTTCAGCTGCTTGGCCTGGGTCTCATGCCTTTGCAGTACCGGCAGTGGCCACCACTCCCAGTGGCGCTGCTGATACTGCTAAGCTGCCCACCCTCTGATTGGCCGGCAGCTCTTAGAGGCGGGATCCCTGTCCCTTTAAAGTCTGTAAAGGGATGGGAATCCCGCCTCAGAAAACTTTGAATGGAAAAGATTGGAGGACTGTGCCGTCGGTGGGGTGGGGGGGGGTGGGGGTGGCACGAAAAGGCAAAGGCAGGATCGCCCTGCTTTTCTGACCTGTGCTGGGAGCCCGCCTCCAGCACTAAACCCAGCATTAAGTTTTTCTCATGTTGCTGTTGCTTCTTCTGCCATTCATTTAAATCAGTGCCCTCTGGTTCTCAACCCTTCCACCAATGGGAACAGTTGCTCCCTATCTACTCTGTCTAGACTCCTCATGGACAGGCTTTGGGGAGTCAGGAAATGGGTTACTCGCTGCAGAATTCCCAGCCTCTGATGTGCTCTTGTAGCCACGGTATTTTTGAGGCTGCTGCAGTTCAGTTCCTGGTCACTAATAACCCTCAAGATGTTGTTTATAGGATAAATGATCAAATTGGCTTTGTTTATCGTCTTTATACCAATTAGTCGATCAAGTTTTACTTTATAGTTCATTCATTTAGATTCAATTATGAATCAAGCAGTGTATTCGCCCCATGTGACTCCTCGTCGTGTGACAACACTTTACTATATTTTTTCTCCCATTTGGTTCAGATTCACAGATCACAGCCTAATCTGCTCCCAGTCTGCTTCACACTGCTCCACTCCACTCCCGGCCTACTTCACACTGCTCCGCTCTACTCCCAGTCTGCTTCACACTGCTCCACTCGACTCCCGGTCTGCTTCACACTGCTCCACTCGACTCCCGGCCTACTTCACACTGCTCCGCACCACTCCCGGTCTGCTTCACACTGCTCCGCACCACTCCCGGTCTGCTTCACACTGCTCCACTCGACTCCCGGCCTACTTCACACTGCTCCGCTCCACTCCCGGCCTACTTCACACTGCTCCGCTCCACTCCCGGCCTACTTCACACTGCTCCACTCGACTCCCGGCCTACTTCACACTGCTCCGCTCCACTCCCGGCCTACTTCACACTGCTCCGCTCCACTCCCGGCCTACTTCACACAGCTCCGCTCGACTCCCGGTCTGCTTCACACTGCTCCACTCGACTCCCGGTCTGCTTCACACTGCTGCGTTCCACCTCCGGTCTGCTTCACACTGCTCCGCTCCACTCCCGGTCTGCTTCACACTGCTCCACTCGACTCCCGGCCTACTTCACACTGCTCTGCACCACTCCCGGTCTGCTTCACACTGCTCCGCTCCACTCCCGGCCTACTTCACACAGCTCCGCTCGACTCCCGGTCTGCTTCACACTGCTCCACTCGACTCCCGGTCTGCTTCACACTGCTGCGTTCCACCTCCGGTCTGCTTCACACTGCTCCGCTCCACTCCCGGTCTGCTTCACACAGCTCCGCTCGACTCCCGGTCTGCTTCACACTGCTCCACTCGACTCCCGGTCTGCTTCACACTGCTCCGCTCCACTCCCGGTCTACTTCACACTGCTCCGCTCCACTTCCGGTCCGCTCGACTCCCGGTCTGCTTCACACTGCTCCACTCAACTCCCGGTCTGCTTCACACTGCTCCGCTCCACTCCCGGTCTGTTTCACACTGCTCCGCTCCACTCCCGGTCTGTTTCACACTGCTCCGCTCCACTCCCGGTCTGTTTCACACTGCTCCGCTCCACTCCCGGTCTGCTTCATTCATCACAGGACTCCAATTTCCAAATTAAAAGTGCATATCACCTGAATTATGTAGGCTCTGACACTGATCAAAATGCAGCAGCTCATAATGCCAATGTTAATGGGACCTAAGGCTGTCAACAACATTTTGAGATCGTTACTGCCCTGTTAACGATAGGCGAAGTCTCTCAAAATTGACCCCACTATGTCTAGGCCCCGCAATGTGCATTCTAATATCTAGTGCTGCCTCAGAGCAGGCTAAACATGAAAGCAGTTCACTCATCATTGTAAAACAACAAATTTACTGAAGCAACATGTCACATGATCTACAGGAGATTAAAAATATTACGTTGATGCTGAAAGATACAGCTCTCACAGATAGCTACCTCACAGCTCCAACAAGATACAGCCACCTGAGGCACCACAGTACCTACATCTGTAGAGAGAAGATGCAGCTGTCACTCTGGATGCCAATGGGCCCTCACCAAGCATGGAGGAAAGCTAACTGGTCGGCTTGAGCTTTACATCAAAGGAGAGAAAATTGCCAAGAACGTCCAGCCTTAGATGGATTATATGCCGATGTTGGGTGGGTTCCTCCAGTGTTCTACTTGAGTTGTCCATCCCCAATATGATAATGACCCTGTCCCTGAGCTATGGGAGGACGTGTTGTAGAGGTTGACCAATCAGTGGAATTTCTAGGCAAGCATTTAGTTCTACTTTATTCAACATTCTTAAGATGCAAGTAATTTTAGTTCCTCCCTCCCCAAAGCCACTTATTCTCAGTCACTTATATTAATTCTTTTACCACCACAATTGGTTTGGATGAAGGTAATTATTTGTTTATTTCTCCCTTCCCAAAACCTTTATTTTCCATTAATTACATGTTTATAATGCTGGCTTGAATGGCGCATAAACTCTGCATGTACTGGTCGAGCTGAAAGGCCTGTTTCTGTGCTCTATATTCGATGTAATAAATTTTTAAAAAAAGGCTCCTTACATTCCCTCGTGTTTTGTAAGTCCTGCTATTTTGATCTGGCACAGTCAGGGCCTGTTCACATTAACCCCAAGCCTCGGCAGGGCTGGTCTCACTGCATGTTCAAATGAAGCTCCCAACCCTGCCCCCACTTCATCTGAATGGACTCAAGCTTGTTTGCCATTGGTTGAGCCAGCAGCTATTAAAGGGCCGTTGGTTACCCTGGAAGAGGAAATTAGATGCAGTTGTTCCTCTGGAGGGAATGACAGATTTGGCAGCAGCTGGGGTGGAAATTTCAGACTTCAATGGCAACCTATAGAATATTACAACTCAGAAGGAGGCCCTTTTGTTCCATCATGTCCATGCCAGCTCTTTGAACGAGCAATCCAAATTGTCCCACTGGCCTGCTCTTCCTCCACAGCCCTGAAAATCTTTCCTTTTCCCTCTTGGAAGTTACTATTGAATCTGCTTCCACCGCCCTTTCAGGCAGAGCCTTCCAGATCATCATAACCTGCTGCATTAAAACAAATTCTCCTCAAATGCCCTCCAAATGGATAATACAATGGAGAACCAGGCTGAATATAGAAGGTTCAGAGGGTAAGTGAAGAGGCAGATAAAAGAAGCAAAGAGGGAATATGAGAAGAGACTGGCAGCTAACATAAAAGGGAATCCCAAAAGGCATATAAATAGTAAAATGGTGGTAAAAGGATGAGTGGGGCCGATTAGGGACCAAAAAGAGGATTTACACATGGCGGCAGGGAGAATAGCTGAGGTGCTAAATGAATACTTTGCATCTGTATTTACTAAAGAAGAAGATACTACCCCAGCCATGGTGAAAGAGGAGGTAATTAATACACTAGTGGGATTTAAAATTGACAAGCAGCAGATATTAGATAGGCTGTCTATATACTTAAAGTTAATAAAGCACCAGGACTGGATGAGATGCATCCAAGAATACTGAGGGAAGTGAGAGTGGAAATTGCAGAAGCACTAGCCATAATGTTTTAGTCTTCCTTAGACTCAGGGGTGGGGCCAGAGGACTGGAGAATTGCAAATGTTGCACCCTTGTTCAAAAAAGGCTGTAAAGATAAGCCCATCAACTACAGGCCAGTCAGTTTAACTTCAGTGGTGGGGAAACTTCTAGAAACAATAATTCAGGACAAAATTAATAGGCACAATGACAAATGTGCATTAATGAAGGAAAGCCAGCATGGATTTGTCAAGGGAAAATTGTGTTCAACTAACTTGCTGGACTTTTTTGAAGAGGTAACTGTGAGGGTTGATGAGGGCAATGCTGTTGATGTGATGTCCATGGACTTCCAGAAGGCATTTAATACAGTGCCACACAACAGACTTGTGAGCAAAATTATAGCTCATGGGATAAAAGGTACAGTAGCAACATGGATATGGAATTGGCTGAGTGACAGGAAACAGAGAGTAGTGGTTAATGTATGTTTTTTGGGCTGGAGGAAGGTTTGTATCGGAGTTCCTCAGGGGTCAGTGTTGGGACCCTTGCTCTTCCTGATATATATTAATGACCCAGACCAGGGTTGTCCAACATATGACCTGCCAATCCTTCATAACTTGTGAACAGAAAGGGATGAGATTGATGTTGTTCCAGTCGTGTCCCCCAGTTGTTAGTAGTAAATGAACGGAGAGTTGATGCAGTGCAGCCTGTACCTGAGCAGTCACTAGTCTTTGCTTCCAGCAGCGAGTGGCAGTAGTGGGCGGTGAGGATGGAGGGAAGGGTGAGGGCAGAATGACGGCTCATGCAATTGGTGTTGAAGGACAACAGTCAAAAGTGTGAACAGTTTGCCTGTGCGCAGACCTTCATCGAATAGGAGCGCAGCGGGGGGGGGGGGAAGCGGGACATGCTGAAAAGACTGTCATCAGTCGGGGGATGGGGTGAGCACAGAGACAGTGGGGGGGAGGTGAACACACAGTGGGGGGGAGGGGAGGTGAGCACAGAGGCAGTGGGGGGGGGAGGTGAGCACAGAGAGAGTGTGGGGGGGGGGGGGACGTGCGCACAGAGACAGTGTGGGGGAGGTGAGCACAGAGAGAGTGTGGGGGGTGGGGACGTGAGCACAGAGACAGTGGGGGGGAGGTGAGCGCAGAGAGAGTGTGGTGGGGGGTGGGGGGGAGGTGAGCACAGAGACAGTGTGGAGGGGGAGAGGTGAGCACAGACACTGTGGGGGAGGGGGAGCTCGCAGAGACAGTGGGGGGTAGGTGAGCACAGAGACAGTGGGGGAGGGGGAGCTCGCAGAGACAGTGGGGGGAAGGTGAGCACAGACAGTGTGGGGAGGAAGTGAGCACAGAGACAGTAGGGGAGGGGGATCTCGCAGAGACAGTGGGGGGAAGGTGAGCACAGAGACAGTGGGGGGGAAGGTGAGCACAGAGACAGTGGAGGGAAGGTGAGCACAGAGACAGTGGGGGGGAGGTGAGCACAGAGACAGTGGGGGGGAAGGTGAGCACAGAGACAGTGGAGGGAAGGTGAGCACAGAGACAGTGGGGGGGAGGTGAGCACAGAGACAGTGGGGGAGGGGGAGCTCACAGAGACAGTGGAGGAAGGTGAGCACAGAGACAGTGGGGGGGAAGGTGAGCACAGAGACAGTGGGGGGAAGGTGAGCACAGAGACAGTGGGGAGCAGGTGAGCACAGAGACAGTGGGGGAGGGGGAGCTCGCAGAGACAGTGGGGGGAAGGTGAGCACAGAGACAGTGGGGGGAAGGTGAGCACAGAGACAGTGTGGGGGGGAGCTGAGCACAGAGACAGTGGGAGGGAGGTGAGCACAGAGACAGTGGGAGGGAGGTGAGCACAGAGACAGTGGCGGGGAGGTGAGCACAGAGACAGTGGGGGGAAGGTGAGCACAGAGACAGTGGGGAGGAGGTGAGCACAGAGACAGTGGGGGGAAGGTGAGCACAGAGACAGTGGGGGAGGGGGAGCTCACAGAGACAGTGGGGGGGGAGGTGAGCACAGAGACAGTAGGTGGGGGAGGTGAGCACAGAGACAGTTGCGGGGGGAGGTGAGCACAGACAGTGGGGGGGGGAGGTGAGCACAGAGACGGTGGGGGAGGGGGAGCTCGCAGAGACAGTGGGGGGGGGAGGTGAGCACAGAGACAGTGGGGGGGGGGAGGTAAGCACAGAGACGGTGGGGGAGCTCGCAGAGATAGTGGGAAAGAAGGTGAGCACAGTGTGGAGGGGGGAGGTGAGCACAGAGACAGTGGGAGGGAGGTGAGCACACAGACAGTGGGGGGGAGGTGAGCAGAGAGACAGTGGGGGAGCAGGAGCTTGCAGAGACAGTGTGGGGGGGAGGTGAGCACAGAGACAGTGGGGGAGGGGGAGCTCGCAGAGAAAGTGTGGAGGGGGAGGTGAGCACAGAGACAGTGGGGGGGGGGGGGAGGTGAGCACCGAGACAGTGGGGGGGAGGTGAGCACAGAGACAGTGGGGGGGTGGGGGGGGTAGGTGAGCACAGAGACATTGGCGGGGAGGTGAGCACAGAGACATTGGGGGGGAGGTGAGCACAGAGACAGTGGGGGGAAGGTGAGCACAGAGACAGTGGGAGGAAGGTGAGCACAGAGACAGTGGGGGGGGGGAGGTGAGCACAGAGACAGTGGGGGGGAGGTGAGCACAGAGACAGTGTGGGGGAGGTGAGCACAGAGACAGTGGGAGGAAGGTGAGCACAGAGACAGTTGGGGGGGGGGAGGTGAGCACAGAGACAGTGGGGGGGAGGTGAGCACAGTGACATTGGGAGGGGAGGTGAGCACAGAGACAGTGGGAGGGAGGTGAGCACAGAGACAGTGGCGGGGAGGTGAGCACAGAGACAGTGGGAGGGAGGTGAGCACAGTGACAGTGGGAGGGAGGTGAGCACAGAGACAGTGGGGGGAAGGTGAGCACAGAGACAGTGTGGGGGGGGAGGTGAGCACAGTGACAGTGGGGGGAAGGTGAGCACAGAGACAGTGTGGGGGGGGAGGTGAGCACAGTGACATTGGGAGGGGAGGTGAGCACAGAGACAGTGGGAGGGAGGTGAGCACAGTGACAGTGGGAGAGAGGTGAGCACAGAGACAGTGGCGGGGCGGTGAGCACAGAGACAGTGGGAGGGAGGTGAGCACAGAGACAGTGGAGTTGAGGTGAGCACAGAGACAGTGGAGTGAAGGTGAGCACAGAGACAGTGGAGTGGAGGTGAGCACAGAGACAGTGGGAGGGAGGTAAGCACAGAGACAGTGCGGGGGAGGTGAGCACAGAGACAGTGGAGTGGAGGTGAGCACAGAGACAGTGTGGGGGAGGTGAGCACTAGACATTGGAGTGGAGGTGAGCACAGAGACTGTGGGAGGGAGGTGAGCACAGAGACAGTGGCCGGCAGGTGAGCACCGAGACAGTGGAGTGGAGGTGAGCACAGAGACAGTGGGAGGGAGGTGCGCACAGAGACAGTGGGAGGGAGGTGAGCACAGAGACAGTGGGGGGAGGTGAGCACAGAGACAGTGGGGGGAAGGTGAGCACAGAGACAGTGGGGGGGGGGAGGTGAGCACAGAGACAGTGGCGGGGAGGTGAACACAGAGACAGTGGGAGGGAGGTGAGCACAGAGACAGTGGGAGGGAGGTGAACACAGAGACAGTGGGAGGGAGGTGAGCACAGAGACAGTGGCGGGGAGGTGAGCACAGAGACAGTGGGAGGGAGGTGAGCACAGAGACAGTGGCGGGGAGGTGAGCACAGAGACAGTGGGAGGGAGGTGAACACAGAGACAGTGGGAGGGAGGTGAGCACAGAGACAGTGGCGGGGAGGTGAACACAGAGACAGTGGGAGGGAGGTGAGCACAGAGACAGTGGGAGGGAGGTGAACACAGAGACAGTGGGAGGGAGGTGAGCACAGAGACAGTGGCGGGGAGGTGAGCACAGAGACAGTGGGAGGGAGGTGAGCACAGTGACAGTGGGAGGGAGGTGAGCACAGAGACAGTGGGAGGGAGGTGAGCACAGAGACAGTGGGAGGGAGGTGAGCACAGTGACAGTGGGAGGGGGGTGAGCACAGAGACAGTGGGAGGGAGGTGAGCACAGAGACAGTGGGGGGGGGGAGGTGAGCACAGAGACAGTGCGGGGGGGAGGTGAGCATAAAGACAGTGGGAAGGAGGTGAGCACAGAGACAGTGGGAGGGAGGTGAGCACAGAGACCGTGGGGGGGGGGGGAGAAGTGAGCACAGATACAGTGCGGGGGGGAGGTGAGCACAAAGACAGTGGGGGAGGGAGGTGGTCACAGAGACAGTGGGGGGGAGGTGAGCACAGAGACAGTGGAGTTGAGGTGAGCACAGAGACAGTGGAGTGAAGGTGAGCACAGAGACAGTGGAGTGGAGGTGAGCACAGAGACAGTGCGGGGGAGGTGAGCACAGAGACAGTGGAGTGGAGGTGAGCACAGAGACTGTGGGAGGGAGGTGGGCACAGAGACAGTGGCCGGCAGGTGAGCACCGAGACAGTGGAGTGGAGGTGAGCACAGAGACAGTGGGAGGGAGGTGCGCACAGAGACAGTGGGAGGGAGGTGAGCACAGAGACAGTGGGGGGAGGTGAGCACAGAGACAGTGGGGGGAAGGTGAGCACAGAGACAGTGGGGGGGGGGGGAGGTGAGCACAGAGACAGTGGGAGGGAGGTGAACACAGAGACAGTGGGAGGGAGGTGAGCACAGAGACAGTGGCGGGGAGGTGAACACAGAGACAGTGGGAGGGAGGTGAGCACAGAGACAGTGGGAGGGAGGTGAACACAGAGACAGTGGGAGGGAGGTGAGCACAGAGACAGTGGCGGGGAGGTGAGCACAGAGACAGTGGGAGGGAGGTGAGCACAGTGACAGTGGGAGGGAGGTGAGCACAGAGACAGTGGGAGGGAGGTGAGCACAGAGACAGTGGGAGGGAGGTGAGCACAGTGACAGTGGGAGGGGGGTGAGCACAGAGACAGTGGGAGGGAGGTGAGCACAGAGACAGTGGGGGGGGGAGGTGAGCACAGAGACAGTGCGGGGGGGAGGTGAGCATAAAGACAGTGGGAAGGAGGTGAGCACAGAGACAGTGGGAGGGAGGTGAGCACAGAGACCGTGGGGGGGGGGAGAAGTGAGCACAGAGACAGTGCGGGGGGGAGGTGAGCACAAAGACAGTGGGGGGGGGAGGTGAGCACAGAGACAGTGGGAGGGGAGGTGAGCACAGAGACAGTGGGAAGGAGGTGAGCACAGACAGTGGGGGGAAGGTGAGCACAGAGACAGTGGGGGAGGGGGAGCTCACAGAGACAATGTGGGGGGGAGGTGAGAACAGAGACAGTGGTGGGGGGGAGGTGAGCACAGAGACAGTGGGGGGGAGGTGAGCACAGAGACAGTGGGGGGAAGGTGAGCACAGAGACAGTGGCCGGGGGGGGGGGGGGGGAGGAGAGCACAGTGACAGTGGGGGGGGGGAGGTGAGCACAGAGACAGTGGGAGGGGAGGTAAGCACAGAGACAGTGGGAGGGAGGTGAGCACTGAGACAGTGGGAGGGAGGTGAGCACAGAGACAGTGGTGGGGGGGGGAGGTGAGCACAGAGACAGTGGGGGGGGGGATGTGCGCACAGAGACAGTGGGAGTGAAGGTGAGCACAGAGACAGTGGGAGGAGTGAGCACAGAGACAGTGGGGGGGAGGTGAACACAGAGACAGTGGGAGGGAGGTAAGCACAGAGACAGTGGGAGGGAGGTGAACACAGAGACAGTGGGAGGGAGGTGAGCACAGAGACAGTGGGAGGGAGGTGAACACAGAGACAGTGGGAGGGAGGTGAGCACAGAGACAGTGGCGGGGAGGTGAGCACAGTGACAGTGGGAGAGAGGTGAGCACAGAGACAGTGGGAGGGAGGTGAGCACAGAGACAGTGGGAGGGAGGTGAGCACAGAGACAGTGGGAGGGAGGTGAACACAGAGACAGTGGGAGGGAGGTGAGCACAGAGACTGTGGCGGGGAGGTGAGCACAGAGACAGTGGGAGGGAGGTGAGCACAGTGACAGTGGGAGGGAGGTAAGCACAGAGACAGTGGGAGGGAGATGAGCACAGAACAGTGGGAGGGAGGTGAGCACAGTGACAGTGGGAGGGAGGTGAGCACAGAGACAGTGGGAGGGAGGTGAGCACAGAGACAGTGGGAGGGAGGTGAGCACAGTGACAGTGGGAGGGAGGTGAGCACAGAGACAGTGGGAGGGAGGTGAGCACAGAGACAGTGGGAGGGAGTTGAGCACAGAGACAGTGGGAGGGAGTTGAGCACAGTGACAGTGGGAGGGGGGTGAGCACTGAGACAGTGGGAGGGAGGTGAGCACAGAGACAGTGGGGGGGGGGAGGTGAGCACAGAGACAGTGCGGGGGGGAGGTGAGCACAAAAACAGTGGGAAGGAGGTGAGCACAGAGACAGTGGGAGGGAGGTGAGCACAGAGACAGTGGGGGAGGGGGAGCTCGCAGAGACAATGTGGGGGGGAGGTGAGAACAGAGACAGTGGGGGGGGGAGGTGAGCACAGAGACAGTGGGGGGGAGGTGAGCACAGAGACAGTGGCGGCGGGGGGGAGGTGAGCACAGAGACAGTGGGAGGGGAGGTGAGCACAGAGACAGTGGGAGGGAGGTGAGCACAGAGACAGTGGGAAGGAGGTGAGCACAGTGACAGTGCAGTGGAGGTGAGCACAGAGACAGTGGGAGGGAGGTGAGCACAGACAGTGGGGGGAAGGTGAGCACAGAGACAGTGGGGGAGGGGGAGCTCGCAGAGACAATGTGGGGGGGAGGTGAGAACAGAGACAGTGGGGGGGGGAGGTGAGCACAGAGACAGTGGGGGGGAGGTGAGCACAGAGACAGTGGCGGCGGGGGGGAGGTGAGCACAGTGACAGTGGGGGGGGTGGAGGTGAGCACAGAGACAGTGGGGGGGGAGGTGAGCACAGAGACAGTGGGAGGGGAGGTAAGCACAGAGACAGTGGGAGGGAGGTGAGCACAGTGACAGTGGGGGGGAGGTGAGCACAGAGACAGTGTGGGGGGAGGTGAGCACAGAAACAGTGGGGGGGAGGTGAGCACAGAGACAGTGTGGGGGGAGGTGAGCACAGAAACAGTGGGGGGGTGAGCACAGAGACAGTGGGGGGAGGTGAGCACAGAGACAGTGGGGGAGGGGGAGCAGGCAGAGACAATGGTGGGGGAGGAGATGAGCTTGCAGAGACAGTGGCGGAATGGGCGAGCACAGAGACAGAGGCGGATGGGGCAAGCACAGAGACAGTGGTGGGGGGGCGTGAGCACACAGAGACAATGAGAGGTTGAGCACAGAGATGGTGGGGGGAGGTGAGCACAGAGACAGTGGAGTGGAGGTGAGCACAGAGACAGTGTGGGGGGGGAGGTGAGCACAGAGATAGTGGCGGGGCGGGGGAGGTGAGCACAGTGACAGTGGGGGGGGGGTGGAGGTGAGCACAGAGACAGTGGGGGGGGAGGTGAGCACAGAGACAGTGGGAGGGGAGGTAAGCACAGAGATAGTGGGAGGGAGGTGAGCACAGAGACAGTGGGGGGGGGATGTGCGCACAGAGACAGTGGGAGTGAAGGTGAGCACAGAGACAGTGGGAGGAGTGAGCACAGAGACAGTGGGGGGGAGGTGAGCACAGAGACAGTGGGAGTGAAGGTGAGCACAGAGACAGTGGGAGGAGTGAGCACAGAGACAGTGGGAGGGAGGTGAGCACAGAGACAGTGGTGGCGGCGGGGGGGGGAGGTGAGCACAGAGACAGTGGGGGGGGGATGTGCGCACAGAGACAGTGGGAGTGAAGGTGAGCACAGAGACAGTGGGAGGAGTGAGCACAGAGACAGTGGGGGGGGAGGTGAGCACAGAGACAGTGGGAGGGAGGTGAGCACTGAGCACAGAAACAGTGGGGGGAGGTGAGCACAGAGACAGTGGGGGAAGGTGAGCACAGTGACAGTGGGGGAGTGGGAGCTCGCAGAGACAGTGTGGGCGGGAGGTGAGCACAGAGACAGTGGAGTGGAGGTGAGCTCAGAGGGAGTGGGAGGGAGGTGAGCACAGAGACAGTGGCGGGGGGAGGTGAGCACAGAGACAGTGGAGTGGAGGTGAGCACAGAGACAGTGGAGTAGAGGTGAGCTCAGAGAGAGTGGGACGGAGGTGAGCACAGAGACAGTGGGAGGGGGGAGGTGAGCACAGAGACAGTGGAGTGGAGGTGAGCACAGACACAGTGGAGGGGGGGGGAGGTGAGTCCAGAGACAGTGGGAGGGGAGGTGAGCACAGAGACAGTGGATGGGAGATGAGCACAGAGACAGTTGGGGGGGAGGTGAGCACAGAGACAGTGGGCGGGGAGGTGAGCACAGAAACAGTGGGGGGGAGGTGAGCACAGAGACAGTGGGGGCGAGGTGAGCACAGAGACAGTGGTGGGGGAGGTGAGCACAGAAACAGTGCGGGGGAGGTGAGCACAGAGACAGTGTGGGGGGAGGTGAGCACAGAAACAGTGGGGGGGAGGTGAGCACAGAGACAGTGTGGGGGGAGGTGAGCACAGAAACAGTGGGGGGGAGGTGAGCACAGAGACAGTGGGGGGAGGTGAGCACAGAGACAGTGGGGGAGGGGGAGCAGGCAGAGACAATGGTGGGGGAGGAGATGAGCTCGCAGAGACAGTGGCGGAATGGGCGAGCACAGAGACAGAGGCGGATGGGGCAAGCACAGAGACAGTGGTGGGGGGGCGTGAGCACACAGAGACAATGAGAGGTTGAGCACAGAGATAGTGGGGGGAGGTGAGCACAGAGACAGTGGAGTGCAGGTGAGCACAGAGACAGTGTGGGGGGGGAGGTGAGCACAGAGATAGTGGCGGGGCGGGGGAGGTGAGCACAGTGACAGTGGGGGGGGGGTGGAGGTGAGCACAGAGACAGTGGGGGGGGAGGTGAGCACAGAGACAGTGAGAGGGGAGGTAAGCACAGATAGTGGGAGGGAGGTGAGCACAGAGACAGTGGTGGCGGGGGGGGGGTGTGAGCACAGAGACAGTGGGAGTGAAGGTGAGCACAGAGACAGTGGGAGGAGTGAGCACAGAGACAGTGGGGGGGAGGTGAGCACAGAGACAGTGGGAGGGAGGTGAGCACTGAGCACAGAAACAGTGGGGGGAGGTGAGCACAGAGACAGTGGGGGAAGGTGAGCACAGTGACAGTGGGGGAGTGGGAGCTCGCAGAGACAGTGTGGGCGGGAGGTGAGCACAGAGACAGTGGAGTGGAGGTGAGCTCAGAGGGAGTGGGAGGGAGGTGAGCACAGAGACAGTGGGGGGGGAGGTGAGCACAGAGACAGTGGAGTGGAGGTGAGCACAGAGACAGTGGAGTAGAGGTGAGCTCAGAGAGAGTGGGACGGAGGTGAGCACAGAGACAGTGGGGGGGGGGAGGTGAGCACAGAGACAGTGGAGTGGAGGTGAGCACAGACACAGTGGAGTGGAGGTGAGCACAGAGACAGTTGCGGGGGAGGTGAGCACAGAGACAGTGGGCGGGGAGGTGAGCACAGAAACAGTGGGGGGGAGGTGAGCACAGAGACAGTGGGGGGGGAGGTGAGCACAGTGACAGTGGGGGGTAAGGTGAACACAGTGACAGTGGGGGGGAGGTGAGCACAGAGACAGTGTGGGGGGAGGTGAGCACAGAAACAGTGGGGGGGAGGTGAGCACAGAGACAGTGTGGGGGGAGGTGAGCACAGAAACAGTGGGGGGGAGGTGAGCACAGAGACAGTGGGGGGAGGTGAGCACAGAGACAGTGGGGGAGGGGGAGCAGGCAGAGACAATGGTGGGGGAGGAGATGAGCTCGCAGAGACAGTGGCGGAATGGCCGAGCACAGAGACAGAGGCGGATGGGGCAAGCACAGAGACAGTGGGGGGGGGGGGGGGCGTGAGCACACAGAGACAATGAGAGGTTGAGCACAGAGATAGTGGGGGGAGGTGAGCACAGAGACAGTGGAGTGGAGGTGAGCACAGAGACAGTGTGGGGGGGGAGGTGAGCACAGAGATAGTGGGGGTGAGGTGAGAACAGAGAAAGTGGAGTGGAGTGAGCACAGAGACAGTGGGGGGGGGAGGTGAGCACAGAGACATGTGGGGGAGGGAGATGAGCACAGAGACGGTGGGGGAGGGGGAGCTCGCAGAGACAGTGGCGGGGGGAGGTGAGCACAGAGACAGTGGGGGAGGGGGAGCTTGCAGAGACAGTGTGGGGGGGAGGTGAGCACAGACAGTGGGGGGAAGGTGAGCACAGAGACAGTGGGGGAGGGGGAGCTCGCAGAGACAATGTGGGGGGGAGGTGAGCACAGAGACAGTGGGAGGGAGGTGAGCACAGAGAAAGTGGAGTGGAGGTGAGCACAGAGAAAGTGGAGTGGAGGTGAGCACAGAGAAAGTGGAGTGGAGGTGAGCACAGAGACAGTGGAGTGGAGGTGAGCACAGAGACAGTGGAGTGGAGGTGAGCACAGAGACAGTGGGAGGGAGGTGAGCACAGAGACAGTGGGGGAAAGGTGAGCACAGAGACAGTGCGCGGGAGGTGTGCACAGAGACAGTGGAGTGGAGGTGAGCACAGAGACAGTGTGGGGGAGGTGAGCACTAGACATTGGAGTGGAGGTGAGCACAGAGACTGTGGGAGGGAGGTGAGCTCAGAGGCAGTGGCGGGCAGGTGAGCACAGAGACAGTGGGAGGGAGGTGAGCACAGAGACAGTGGGAGGGAGGTGAGCACAGAGACAGTGGGAGGGAGGTGAGCACAGAGACAGTGGGGGGAGGTGAGCACAGAGACAGTGGGAGGGAGGTGAGCACAGAGACAGTGGCGGGCAGGTGAGCACAGAGACAGTGGAGTGGAGGTGAGCACAGAGACAGTGGGAGGGAGGTGAGCACAGAGACAGTGGGAGGGAGGTGAGCACAGAGACAGTGGGGGGAAGTGAGCACAGAGACAGTGGGAGGGAGGTGAGCACAGAGACAGTGGGAGGGAGGTGAGCACAGAGACAGTGGGGGGAGGTGAGCACAGAGACAGTGGGGGGAAGGTGAGCACAGTGACAGTGGGGGAGTGGGAGCTCGCAGAGACAGTGTGGGGGGAGGTGAGCACAGAGACAGTGGGGGGGAGGTGAGCACAGAGACAGTGGGGGGAAGGTGAGCACAGTGACAGTGGGGGAGTGGGAGCTCGCAGAGACAGTGTGGGGGGAGGTGAGCACAGAGACAGTGGGGGGAGGTGAGCACAGAGATAGTGGGGGGGAGGTGAGCACAGAAACAGTGGAGTGGAGGTGAGCACAGAGACAGTGGGGGAGGGAGGTGAGCACAGAGACGGTGGGGGAGGGGGAGCTCGCAGAGACAGTGGCGGGGGGAGGTGAGCACAGAGACAGTGGGGGAGGGGGAGCTCGCAGAGACAGTGGCGGGGGGAGGTGAGCACAGAGACAGTGGGGGAGGGGGAGCTTGCAGAGACAGTGGCGGGGGGAGGTGAGCACAGAGACAGTGGGAGGGAGGTGAGCACAGAGACAGTGGGGGGAGGTGAGCACAGAGACAGTGGGGGGAAGGTGAGCACAGTGACAGTGGGGGAGTGGGAGCTCGCAGAGACAGTGTGGGGGGAGGTGAGCACAGAGACAGTGGGGGGGAGGTGAGCACAGAGACAGTGGGGGGGAGGTGAGCACAGACACAGTGGGGGGAAGGTGAGCACAGTGACATTGGGGGAGTGGGATGTCGCAGAGACAGTGTGGGGGGAGGTGAGCACAGAGATAGTGGGGGAGAGGTGAGCACAGAAACAGTGGAGTGGAGGTGAGCACAGAGACAGTGGGGGAGGGAGGTGGGCACAGAGACGGTGGGGGAGGGGGAGCTCGCAGAGACAGTGGCGGGGGGAGGTGAGCACAGAGACAGTGGGGGAGGGGGAGCTTGCAGAGACAGTGGCGGGGGGAGGTGAGCACAGAGACGGTGGGGGATGGCGTGAGCACAGAGACAGTGGGGGAGAGGGGTGCACAGAGACAGTGGGGGGGGAGGAGGTGAGCACAGAGACAGTGGGAGGGGTGGTGAGCAAAGAGACAGTGGGGGGGAGGTGAGCACAGAAACAGTGGGGGGGGAGGTGAGCACAGAGACAGTGGAGTGGAGGTGAGCACAGAGACAGTGGGAGGGAGGTGAGCACAGAGACAGTGGGAGGGAGGTGAGCACAGAGACAGTGGGGGGAGGTGAGCACAGAGACAGTGGGGGGAAGGTGAGCACAGTGACAGTGGGGGAATGGGAGCTTGCAGAGACAGTGTGGGGGGAGGTGAGCACAGAGACAGTGGGGGGGAGGTGAGCACAGAGACAGTGGGGGGGAGGTGAGCACAGAGACAGTGGGAGGGAGGTGAGCACTGAGCACAGAAACAGTGGGGGGAGGTGAGCACAGAGACAGTGGGGGAAGGTGAGCACAGTGACAGTGGGGGAGTGGGAGCTCGCAGAGACAGTGTGGGCGGGAGGTGAGCACAGAGACAGTGGAGTGGAGGTGAGCTCAGAGGGAGTGGGAGGGAGGTGAGCACAGAGACAGTGGGGGGGGAGGTGAGCACAGAGACAGTGGAGTGGAGGTGAGCACAGAGACAGTGGAGTAGAGGTGAGCTCAGAGAGAGTGGGACGGAGGTGAGCACAGAGACAGTGGGGGGGGGGAGGTGAGCACAGAGACAGTGGAGTGGAGGTGAGCACAGACACAGTGGAGTGGAGGTGAGCACAGAGACAGTTGCGGGGGAGGTGAGCACAGAGACAGTGGGCGGGGAGGTGAGCACAGAAACAGTGGGGGGGAGGTGAGCACAGAGACAGTGGGGGGGGAGGTGAGCACAGTGACAGTGGGGGGTAAGGTGAACACAGTGACAGTGGGGGGGAGGTGAGCACAGAGACAGTGTGGGGGGAGGTGAGCACAGAAACAGTGGGGGGGAGGTGAGCACAGAGACAGTGTGGGGGGAGGTGAGCACAGAAACAGTGGGGGGGAGGTGAGCACAGAGACAGTGGGGGGAGGTGAGCACAGAGACAGTGGGGGAGGGGGAGCAGGCAGAGACAATGGTGGGGGAGGAGATGAGCTCGCAGAGACAGTGGCGGAATGGCCGAGCACAGAGACAGAGGCGGATGGGGCAAGCACAGAGACAGTGGGGGGGGGGGGGGGCGTGAGCACACAGAGACAATGAGAGGTTGAGCACAGAGATAGTGGGGGGAGGTGAGCACAGAGACAGTGGAGTGGAGGTGAGCACAGAGACAGTGTGGGGGGGGAGGTGAGCACAGAGATAGTGGGGGTGAGGTGAGAACAGAGAAAGTGGAGTGGAGTGAGCACAGAGACAGTGGGGGGGGGGAGGTGAGCACAGAGACATGTGGGGGAGGGAGATGAGCACAGAGACGGTGGGGGAGGGGGAGCTCGCAGAGACAGTGGCGGGGGGAGGTGAGCACAGAGACAGTGGGGGAGGGGGAGCTTGCAGAGACAGTGTGGGGGGGAGGTGAGCACAGACAGTGGGGGGAAGGTGAGCACAGAGACAGTGGGGGAGGGGGAGCTCGCAGAGACAATGTGGGGGGGAGGTGAGCACAGAGACAGTGGGAGGGAGGTGAGCACAGAGAAAGTGGAGTGGAGGTGAGCACAGAGAAAGTGGAGTGGAGGTGAGCACAGAGAAAGTGGAGTGGAGGTGAGCACAGAGACAGTGGAGTGGAGGTGAGCACAGAGACAGTGGAGTGGAGGTGAGCACAGAGACAGTGGGAGGGAGGTGAGCACAGAGACAGTGGGGGAAAGGTGAGCACAGAGACAGTGCGCGGGAGGTGTGCACAGAGACAGTGGAGTGGAGGTGAGCACAGAGACAGTGTGGGGGAGGTGAGCACTAGACATTGGAGTGGAGGTGAGCACAGAGACTGTGGGAGGGAGGTGAGCTCAGAGGCAGTGGCGGGCAGGTGAGCACAGAGACAGTGGGAGGGAGGTGAGCACAGAGACAGTGGGAGGGAGGTGAGCACAGAGACAGTGGGAGGGAGGTGAGCACAGAGACAGTGGGGGGAGGTGAGCACAGAGACAGTGGGAGGGAGGTGAGCACAGAGACAGTGGCGGGCAGGTGAGCACAGAGACAGTGGAGTGGAGGTGAGCACAGAGACAGTGGGAGGGAGGTGAGCACAGAGACAGTGGGAGGGAGGTGAGCACAGAGACAGTGGGGGGAAGTGAGCACAGAGACAGTGGGAGGGAGGTGAGCACAGAGACAGTGGGAGGGAGGTGAGCACAGAGACAGTGGGGGGAGGTGAGCACAGAGACAGTGGGGGGAAGGTGAGCACAGTGACAGTGGGGGAGTGGGAGCTCGCAGAGACAGTGTGGGGGGAGGTGAGCACAGAGACAGTGGGGGGGAGGTGAGCACAGAGACAGTGGGGGGAAGGTGAGCACAGTGACAGTGGGGGAGTGGGAGCTCGCAGAGACAGTGTGGGGGGAGGTGAGCACAGAGACAGTGGGGGGAGGTGAGCACAGAGATAGTGGGGGGGAGGTGAGCACAGAAACAGTGGAGTGGAGGTGAGCACAGAGACAGTGGGGGAGGGAGGTGAGCACAGAGACGGTGGGGGAGGGGGAGCTCGCAGAGACAGTGGCGGGGGGAGGTGAGCACAGAGACAGTGGGGGAGGGGGAGCTCGCAGAGACAGTGGCGGGGGGAGGTGAGCACAGAGACAGTGGGGGAGGGGGAGCTTGCAGAGACAGTGGCGGGGGGAGGTGAGCACAGAGACAGTGGGAGGGAGGTGAGCACAGAGCCAGTGGGGGGAGGTGAGCACAGAGACAGTGGGGGGAAGGTGAGCACAGTGACAGTGGGGGAGTGGGAGCTCGCAGAGACAGTGTGGGGGGAGGTGAGCACAGAGACAGTGGGGGGGAGGTGAGCACAGAGACAGTGGGGGGGAGGTGAGCACAGACACAGTGGGGGGAAGGTGAGCACAGTGACATTGGGGGAGTGGGATGTCGCAGAGACAGTGTGGGGGGAGGTGAGCACAGAGATAGTGGGGGAGAGGTGAGCACAGAAACAGTGGAGTGGAGGTGAGCACAGAGACAGTGGGGGAGGGAGGTGGGCACAGAGACGGTGGGGGAGGGGGAGCTCGCAGAGACAGTGGCGGGGGGAGGTGAGCACAGAGACAGTGGGGGAGGGGGAGCTTGCAGAGACAGTGGCGGGGGGAGGTGAGCACAGAGACGGTGGGGGATGGCGTGAGCACAGAGACAGTGGGGGAGAGGGGTGCACAGAGACAGTGGGGGGGGAGGAGGTGAGCACAGAGACAGTGGGAGGGGTGGTGAGCAAAGAGACAGTGGGGGGGAGGTGAGCACAGAAACAGTGGGGGGGGAGGTGAGCACAGAGACAGTGGAGTGGAGGTGAGCACAGAGACAGTGGGAGGGAGGTGAGCACAGAGACAGTGGGAGGGAGGTGAGCACAGAGACAGTGGGAGGGAGGTGAGCACAGAGACAGTGGGGGGAGGTGAGCACAGAGACAGTGGGGGGAAGGTGAGCACAGTGACAGTGGGGGAATGGGAGCTTGCAGAGACAGTGTGGGGGGAGGTGAGCACAGAGACAGTGGGGGGGAGGTGAGCACAGAGACAGTGGGGGGGAGGTGAGCACAGACACAGTGGGGGGAAGGTGAGCACAGTGACAGTGGGGGAGGGGGAGCTTGCAGAGACAGTGGCGGGGGGAGGTGAGCACAGAGACAGTGGGGGAGGGGGAGCTTGCAGAGACAGTGGCGGGGGGAGGTGAGCACAGAGACGGTGGGGGATGGCGTGAGCACAGAGACAGTGGGGGAGAGGGGTGCACAGAGACAGTGGGGGGGGGGAGGAGGTGAGCACAGAGACAGTGGGAGGGGTGGTGAGCAAAGAGACAGTGGGGGGGAGGTGAGCACAGAAACAGTGGGGGGGGAGGTGAGCACAGAGACAGTGGAGTGGAGGTGAGCACAGAGACAGTGGGAGGGAGGTGAGCACAGAGACAGTGGGAGGGAGGTGAGCACAGAGACAGTGGGGGGAGGTGAGCACAGAGACAGTGGGGGGAGGTGAGCACAGAGACAGTGGGAGGGAGGTGAGCACAGAGACAGTGGGAGGGAGGTGAGCACAGAGACAGTGGGGGGAGGTGAGCACAGAGACAGTGGGGGGAAGGTGAGCACAGTGACAGTGGGGGAATGGGAGCTTGCAGAGACAGTGTGGGGGGAGGTGAGCACAGAGACAGTGGGGGGGAGGTGAGCACAGACACAGTGGGGGGAAGGTGAGCACAGTGACAGTGGGGGAGTGGGAGCTCGCAGAGACAGTGGGGGGGAGGTGAGCACAGAGACAGTGGGAGGGAGGTGAGCACTGAGCACAGAAACAGTGGGGGGAGGTGAGCACAGAGACAGTGGGGGAAGGTGAGCACAGTGACAGTGGGGGAGTGGGAGCTCGCAGAGACAGTGTGGGCGGGAGGTGAGCACAGAGACAGTGGAGTGGAGGTGAGCTCAGAGGGAGTGGGAGGGAGGTGAGCACAGAGACAGTGGGGGGGGAGGTGAGCACAGAGACAGTGGAGTGGAGGTGAGCACAGAGACAGTGGAGTAGAGGTGAGCTCAGAGAGAGTGGGACGGAGGTGAGCACAGAGACAGTGGGGGGGGGGAGGTGAGCACAGAGACAGTGGAGTGGAGGTGAGCACAGACACAGTGGAGTGGAGGTGAGCACAGAGACAGTTGCGGGGGAGGTGAGCACAGAGACAGTGGGCGGGGAGGTGAGCACAGAAACAGTGGGGGGGAGGTGAGCACAGAGACAGTGGGGGGGGAGGTGAGCACAGTGACAGTGGGGGGTAAGGTGAACACAGTGACAGTGGGGGGGAGGTGAGCACAGAGACAGTGTGGGGGGAGGTGAGCACAGAAACAGTGGGGGGGAGGTGAGCACAGAGACAGTGTGGGGGGAGGTGAGCACAGAAACAGTGGGGGGGAGGTGAGCACAGAGACAGTGGGGGGAGGTGAGCACAGAGACAGTGGGGGAGGGGGAGCAGGCAGAGACAATGGTGGGGGAGGAGATGAGCTCGCAGAGACAGTGGCGGAATGGCCGAGCACAGAGACAGAGGCGGATGGGGCAAGCACAGAGACAGTGGGGGGGGGGGGGGGCGTGAGCACACAGAGACAATGAGAGGTTGAGCACAGAGATAGTGGGGGGAGGTGAGCACAGAGACAGTGGAGTGGAGGTGAGCACAGAGACAGTGTGGGGGGGGAGGTGAGCACAGAGATAGTGGGGGTGAGGTGAGAACAGAGAAAGTGGAGTGGAGTGAGCACAGAGACAGTGGGGGGGGGAGGTGAGCACAGAGACATGTGGGGGAGGGAGATGAGCACAGAGACGGTGGGGGAGGGGGAGCTCGCAGAGACAGTGGCGGGGGGAGGTGAGCACAGAGACAGTGGGGGAGGGGGAGCTTGCAGAGACAGTGTGGGGGGGAGGTGAGCACAGACAGTGGGGGGAAGGTGAGCACAGAGACAGTGGGGGAGGGGGAGCTCGCAGAGACAATGTGGGGGGGAGGTGAGCACAGAGACAGTGGGAGGGAGGTGAGCACAGAGAAAGTGGAGTGGAGGTGAGCACAGAGAAAGTGGAGTGGAGGTGAGCACAGAGAAAGTGGAGTGGAGGTGAGCACAGAGACAGTGGAGTGGAGGTGAGCACAGAGACAGTGGAGTGGAGGTGAGCACAGAGACAGTGGGAGGGAGGTGAGCACAGAGACAGTGGGGGAAAGGTGAGCACAGAGACAGTGCGCGGGAGGTGTGCACAGAGACAGTGGAGTGGAGGTGAGCACAGAGACAGTGTGGGGGAGGTGAGCACTAGACATTGGAGTGGAGGTGAGCACAGAGACTGTGGGAGGGAGGTGAGCTCAGAGGCAGTGGCGGGCAGGTGAGCACAGAGACAGTGGGAGGGAGGTGAGCACAGAGACAGTGGGAGGGAGGTGAGCACAGAGACAGTGGGAGGGAGGTGAGCACAGAGACAGTGGGGGGAGGTGAGCACAGAGACAGTGGGAGGGAGGTGAGCACAGAGACAGTGGCGGGCAGGTGAGCACAGAGACAGTGGAGTGGAGGTGAGCACAGAGACAGTGGGAGGGAGGTGAGCACAGAGACAGTGGGAGGGAGGTGAGCACAGAGACAGTGGGGGGAAGTGAGCACAGAGACAGTGGGAGGGAGGTGAGCACAGAGACAGTGGGAGGGAGGTGAGCACAGAGACAGTGGGGGGAGGTGAGCACAGAGACAGTGGGGGGAAGGTGAGCACAGTGACAGTGGGGGAGTGGGAGCTCGCAGAGACAGTGTGGGGGGAGGTGAGCACAGAGACAGTGGGGGGGAGGTGAGCACAGAGACAGTGGGGGGAAGGTGAGCACAGTGACAGTGGGGGAGTGGGAGCTCGCAGAGACAGTGTGGGGGGAGGTGAGCACAGAGACAGTGGGGGGAGGTGAGCACAGAGATAGTGGGGGGGAGGTGAGCACAGAAACAGTGGAGTGGAGGTGAGCACAGAGACAGTGGGGGAGGGAGGTGAGCACAGAGACGGTGGGGGAGGGGGAGCTCGCAGAGACAGTGGCGGGGGGAGGTGAGCACAGAGACAGTGGGGGAGGGGGAGCTCGCAGAGACAGTGGCGGGGGGAGGTGAGCACAGAGACAGTGGGGGAGGGGGAGCTTGCAGAGACAGTGGCGGGGGGAGGTGAGCACAGAGACAGTGGGAGGGAGGTGAGCACAGAGACAGTGGGGGGAGGTGAGCACAGAGACAGTGGGGGGAAGGTGAGCACAGTGACAGTGGGGGAGTGGGAGCTCGCAGAGACAGTGTGGGGGGAGGTGAGCACAGAGACAGTGGGGGGGAGGTGAGCACAGAGACAGTGGGGGGGAGGTGAGCACAGACACAGTGGGGGGAAGGTGAGCACAGTGACATTGGGGGAGTGGGATGTCGCAGAGACAGTGTGGGGGGAGGTGAGCACAGAGATAGTGGGGGAGAGGTGAGCACAGAAACAGTGGAGTGGAGGTGAGCACAGAGACAGTGGGGGAGGGAGGTGGGCACAGAGACGGTGGGGGAGGGGGAGCTCGCAGAGACAGTGGCGGGGGGAGGTGAGCACAGAGACAGTGGGGGAGGGGGAGCTTGCAGAGACAGTGGCGGGGGGAGGTGAGCACAGAGACGGTGGGGGATGGCGTGAGCACAGAGACAGTGGGGGAGAGGGGTGCACAGAGACAGTGGGGGGGGAGGAGGTGAGCACAGAGACAGTGGGAGGGGTGGTGAGCAAAGAGACAGTGGGGGGGAGGTGAGCACAGAAACAGTGGGGGGGGGAGGTGAGCACAGAGACAGTGGAGTGGAGGTGAGCACAGAGACAGTGGGAGGGAGGTGAGCACAGAGACAGTGGGAGGGAGGTGAGCACAGAGACAGTGGGAGGGAGGTGAGCACAGAGACAGTGGGGGGAGGTGAGCACAGAGACAGTGGGGGGAAGGTGAGCACAGTGACAGTGGGGGAATGGGAGCTTGCAGAGACAGTGTGGGGGGAGGTGAGCACAGAGACAGTGGGGGGGAGGTGAGCACAGAGACAGTGGGGGGGAGGTGAGCACAGACACAGTGGGGGGAAGGTGAGCACAGTGACAGTGGGGGAGGGGGAGCTTGCAGAGACAGTGGCGGGGGGAGGTGAGCACAGAGACAGTGGGGGAGGGGGAGCTTGCAGAGACAGTGGCGGGGGGAGGTGAGCACAGAGACGGTGGGGGATGGCGTGAGCACAGAGACAGTGGGGGAGAGGGGTGCACAGAGACAGTGGGGGGGGGGAGGAGGTGAGCACAGAGACAGTGGGAGGGGTGGTGAGCAAAGAGACAGTGGGGGGGAGGTGAGCACAGAAACAGTGGGGGGGGAGGTGAGCACAGAGACAGTGGAGTGGAGGTGAGCACAGAGACAGTGGGAGGGAGGTGAGCACAGAGACAGTGGGAGGGAGGTGAGCACAGAGACAGTGGGGGGAGGTGAGCACAGAGACAGTGGGGGGAGGTGAGCACAGAGACAGTGGGAGGGAGGTGAGCACAGAGACAGTGGGAGGGAGGTGAGCACAGAGACAGTGGGGGGAGGTGAGCACAGAGACAGTGGGGGGAAGGTGAGCACAGTGACAGTGGGGGAATGGGAGCTTGCAGAGACAGTGTGGGGGGAGGTGAGCACAGAGACAGTGGGGGGGAGGTGAGCACAGACACAGTGGGGGGAAGGTGAGCACAGTGACAGTGGGGGAGTGGGAGCTCGCAGAGACAGTGTGGGGGGAGGTGAGCACAGAGACAGTGGGAGGGAGGTGAGCACAGAGATAGTGGGGGGGAGGTGAGCACAGAAACAGTGGAGTGGTGGTGAGCACAGAGACAGTGGGGGAGGGAGGTGAGCACAGAGACGGTGGGGGAGGGGGAGCTCGCAGAGACAGTGGGGGGGGGGAGGTGAGCACAGAGACAGTGGGGGAGGGGGAGCTTGCAGAGACAGTGGCGGGGGGAGGTGAGCACAGAGACAGTGGGAGGGAGGTGAGCACAGAGACAGTGGGGGGAGGTGAGCACAGAGACAGTGGGGGGAAGGTGAGCACAGTGACAGTGGGGGAGTGGGAGCTCGCAGAGACAGTGTGGGGGGAGGTGAGCACAGAGACAGTGGGGGGGAGGTGAGCACAGAGACAGTGGGGGGGAGGTGAGCACAAACACAGTGGGGGGAAGGTGAGCACAGTGACAGTGGGGGAGTGGGAGCTCGCAGAGACAGTGTGGGGGGAGGTGAGCACAGAGATAGTGGGGGAGGGAGGTGAGCACAGAGACGGTGGGGGAGGGGGAGCTCGCAGAGACAGTGGTGGGGGGAGGTGAGCACAGAGACAGTGGGGGAGGGGGAGCTTGCAGAGACAGTGGCGGGGGGAGGTGAGCACAGAGACGGTGGGGGATGGCGTGAGCAGAGAGACAGTGGGGGGGAGGTGTGCACAGAGACAGTGGGGGGGGGGGAGGTGAGCACAGAGACAGTGGGAGGGGTGATGAGCACAGAGACAGTGGGGGGGGAGGTGAGCACAGAGACAGTTGGGGGGGAGGTGAGCACAGAGACGGTGTGGGGGGAGGTGAGCACAGAAACAGTGGGGGGGGAGGTGAGCACAGAGACAGTGGGGGGGAGGTGAGCACAGAGACAGTGGGGGGATGGTGAACACAGTGACAGTGGGGGAGGGGGAGCAGGCAGAGACAATGGTGGGGCAGGAGATGAGCTCGCAGAGACAGTGGCGGATGGGGCGAGCACAGAGACAGTGGGGGATGGCGTGAGCACACAGAGACAATGAGGGTTTGAGCACAGAGATAGTGCGGGGGAGGTGAGCACAGAGACAGTGGACTGGAGGTGAGCACAGAAACAGTGTGTGGGGGAGGTGAGCACAGAGACAGTGGGGGGGAGGTGAGCACAGAGACAGTGGGGGGATGGTGAACACAGTGACAGTGGGGGAGGGGGAGCAGGCAGAGACAATGGTGGAGTAGGAGATGAGCTCGCAGAGACGGATGGGGCAAGCACAGAGACAGTGGCGGATGGGGCGAGCACAGAGACAGTGGCGGATGGGGCGAGCACAGAGACAGTGGGGGATGGCGTGAGCACACAGAGACAATGAGGGGTTGAGCACAGAGATAGTGGGGGGGAGGTGAGCACAGAGACAGTGGAGTGGCGGTGAGCACAGAGACAGTGTGTGGGGGAGGTGAGCACAGAGACAGTGGAGTGGAGTGAGCACAGAGACAGTGAGGGGGGGGAGGTGAGCACAGAGACAGTGGGGTAGGAGGTGAGCACAGAGACGGTGGGGGAGGGGGAGCCCGCAGAGACAGTAGCGGGGGGAGGTGAGCACAGAGACAGTGGGGGAGGGGGAGCTTGCAGAGACAGTGTGGGAGGGAGGTGAGCACAGACAGTGTGGGAGGGAGGTGAGCACAGACAGTGGGGGGAAGGTGAGCACAGAGACAGTGGGGGAGGGGGAGCTCGCAGAGACAATGTGGCGGGGAGGTGAGCACAGAGAAAGTGGGAGTGAGGTGAGCACAGAGAAAGTGGAGTGGAGGTGAGCACAGAGACAGTGGGAGGGAGGTGAGCAAAGAGACAGTGGAGTTGATGTGAGCACAGAGACAGTGGAGTGGAGGTGAGCACAGTGACAATGGGGGAGTGGGAGCACGCAGAGACAGTGGGGGATGGCGTGAGCACACAGAGACAATGAGGGGTTGAGCACAGAGACAGTGGGGGGGAGGTGAGCACAGAGACAGTGGGGGGATGGTGAACACAGTGACAGTGGGGGAGGGGGAGCAGGCAGAGACAATGGTGGAGTAGGAGATGAGCTCGCAGAGACGGATGGGGCAAGCACAGAGACAGTGGCGGATGGGGCGAGCACAGAGACAGTGGGGGATGGCGTGAGCACACAGAGACAATGAGGGGTTGAGCACAGAGATAGTGGGGGGGAGGTGAGCACAGAGACAGTGGAGTGGAGGTGAGCACAGAGACAGTGTGTGGGGGAGGTGAGCACAGAGACAGTGGAGTGGAGTGAGCACAGAGACAGTGAGGGGGGGGAGGTGAGCACAGAGACAGTGGGGGAGGGAGGTGAGCACAGAGACGGTGGGGGAGGGGGAGCCCGCAGAGACAGTGGCGGGGGGAGGTGAGCACAGAGACAGTGGGGGAGGGGGAGCTTGCAGAGACAGTGTGGGAGGGAGGTGAGCACAGACAGTGTGGGAGGGAGGTGAGCACAGACAGTGGGGGGAAGGTGAGCACAGAGACAGTGGGGGAGGGGTAGCTCGCAGAGACAATGTGGCGGGGAGGTGAGCACAGAGACAGTGGGAGTGAGGTGAGCACAGAGAAAGTGGAGTGGAGGTGAGCACAGAGACAGTGGGAGGGAGGTGAGCACAGAGACAGTGGGGGGAGGTGAGCACAGAGACAGTGGGAGGGAGGTGAGCACAGAGACAGTGGGAGGGAGGTGAGCACAGAGACAGTGGGGGGAGGTGAGCACAGAGACAGTGGGGGGAAGGTGAGCACAGTGACAGTGGGGGAGTGGGAGCTCGCAGAGACAGTGTGGGGGGAGGTGAGCACAGAGACAGTGGGGGGGAGGTGAGCACAGACACAGTGGGGGGAAGGTGAGCACAGTGACAGTGGGGGAGTGGGAGCTCGCAGAGACAGTGTGGGGGGAGGTGAGCACAGAGACAGTGGGGGGAGGTGAGCACAGAGATAGTGGGGGGGAGGTGAGCACAGAAACAGTGGAGTGGAGGTGAGCACAGAGACAGTGGGGGAGGGAGGTGAGCACAGAGACGGTGGGGGAGGGGGAGCTCGCAGAGACAGTGGCGGGGGGAGGTGAGCACAGAGACAGTGGGGGAGGGGGAGCTTGCAGAGACAGTGGCGGGGGGAGGTGAGCACAGAGACAGTGGGAGGGAGGTGAGCACAGAGACAGTGGGGGGAGGTGAGCACAGAGACAGTGGGGGGAAGGTGAGCACAGTGACAGTGGGGGAGTGGGAGCTCGCAGAGACAGTGTGGGGGGAGGTGAGCACAGAGACAGTGGGGGGGAGGTGAGCACAGAGACAGTGGGGGGGAGGTGAGCACAGACACAGTGGGGGGAAGGTGAGCACAGTGACATTGGGGGAGTGGGATGTCGCAGAGACAGTGTGGGGGGTGGTGAGCACAGAGATAGTGGGGGGGAGGTGAGCACAGAAACAGTGGAGTGGAGGTGAGCACAGAGACAGTGGGGGAGGGAGGTGGGCACAGAGACGGTGGGGGAGGGGGAGCTCGCAGAGACAGTGGCGGGGGGAGGTGAGCACAGAGACAGTGGGGGAGGGGGAGCTTGCAGAGACAGTGGCGGGGGGAGGTGAGCACAGAGACGGTGGGGGATGGCGTGAGCACAGAGACAGTGGGGGAGAGGGGTGCACAGAGACAGTGGGGTGGGGGAGGAGGTGAGCACAGAGACAGTGGGAGGGGTGGTGAGCAAAGAGACAGTGGGGGGGAGGTGAGCACAGAAACAGTGTGGGGGGAGGTGAGCACAGAGACAGTGGAGTGGAGGTGAGCACAGAGACAGTGGCGGGGGGAGGTGAGCACAGAGACGGTGGGGGATGGCGTGAGCACAGAGACAGTGGGGGAGAGGGGTGCACAGAGACAGTGGGGTGGGGGAGGAGGTGAGCACAGAGACAGTGGGAGGGGTGGTGAGCAAAGAGACAGTGGGGGGGAGGTGAGCACAGAAACAGTGTGGGGGGAGGTGAGCACAGAGACAGTGGAGTGGAGGTGAGCACAGAGACAGTGGGAGGGAGGTGAGCACAGAGACAGTGGGAGGGAGGTGAGCACAGAGACAGTGGGGGGAGGTGAGCACAGAGACAGTGGGGGGAGGTGAACACAGAGACAGTGGGAGGGAGGTGAGCACAGAGACAGTGGGAGGGAGGTGAGCACAGAGACAGTGGGGGGAGGTGAGCACAGAGACAGTGGGGGGAAGGTGAGCACAGTGACAGTGGGGGAATGGGAGCTTGCAGAGACAGTGTGGGGGGAGGTGAGCACAGAGACAGTGGGGGGGAGGTGAGCACAGAGACAGTGGGGGGGAGGTGAGCACAGAGACAGTGGGGGAGGGGGAGCTTGCAGAGACAGTGGCGGGGGGAGGTGAGCACAGAGACAGTGGGAGGGAGGTGAGCACAGAGACAGTGGGGGGAGGTGAGCACAGAGACAGTGGGGGGAAGGTGAGCACAGTGACAGTGGGGGAGGGGGAGCTCGCAGAGACAGTGGCGGGGGGAGGTGAGCACAGAGACAGTGGGGGAGGGGGAGCTTGCAGAGACAGTGGCGGGGGGAGGTGAGCACAGAGACAGTGGGAGGGAGGTGAGCACAGAGACAGTGGGGGGAGGTGAGCACAGAGACAGTGGGGGGAAGGTGAGCACAGTGACAGTGGGGGAGTGGGAGCTCGCAGAGACAGTGTGGGGGGAGGTGAGCACAGAGACAGTGGGGGGGAGGTGAGCACAGAGACAGTGGGGGGGAGGTGAGCACAGACACAGTGGGGGGAAGGTGAGCACAGTGACATTGGGGGAGTGGGATGTCGCAGAGACAGTGTGGGGGGTGGTGAGCACAGAGATAGTGGGGGGGAGGTGAGCACAGAAACAGTGGAGTGGAGGTGAGCACAGAGACAGTGGGGGAGGGAGGTGGGCACAGAGACGGTGGGGGAGGGGGAGCTCGCAGAGACAGTGGCGGGGGGAGGTGAGCACAGAGACAGTGGGGGAGGGGGAGCTTGCAGAGACAGTGGCGGGGGGAGGTGAGCACAGAGACGGTGGGGGATGGCGTGAGCACAGAGACAGTGGGGGAGAGGGGTGCACAGAGACAGTGGGGGGGGGGAGGAGGTGAGCACAGAGACAGTGGGAGGGGTGGTGAGCAAAGAGACAGTGGGGGGGAGGTGAGCACAGAAACAGTGGGGGGGGAGGTGAGCACAGAGACAGTGGAGTGGAGGTGAGCACAGAGACAGTGGGAGGGAGGTGAGCACAGAGACAGTGGGAGGGAGGTGAGCACAGAGACAGTGGGGGGAGGTGAGCACAGAGACAGTGGGGGGAGGTGAACACAGAGACAGTGGGAGGGAGGTGAGCACAGAGACAGTGGGAGGGAGGTGAGCACAGAGACAGTGGGGGGAGGTGAGCACAGAGACAGTGGGGGGAAGGTGAGCACAGTGACAGTGGGGGAATGGGAGCTTGCAGAGACAGTGTGGGGGGAGGTGAGCACAGAGACAGTGGGGGGGAGGTGAGCACAGAGACAGTGGGGGGGAGGTGAGCACAGACACAGTGGGGGGAAGGTGAGCACAGAGACAGTGGGGGAGTGGGAGCTCGCAGAGACAGTGTGGGGGGAGGTGAGCACAGAGATAGTGGGGGGGAGGTGAGCACAGAAACAGTGGAGTGGTGGTGAGCACAGAGACAGTGGGGGAGGGAGGTGAGCACAGAGACGGTGGGGGAGGGGGAGCTCGCAGAGACAGTGAGGGGGGGGAGGTGAGCACAGAGACAGTGGGGGAGGGGGAGCTTGCAGAGACAGTGGCGGGGGGAGGTGAGCACAGAGACAGTGGGAGGGAGGTGAGCACAGAGACAGTGGGGGGAGGTGAGCACAGAGACAGTGGGGGGAAGGTGAGCACAGTGACAGTGGGGGAGTGGGAGCTCGCAGAGACAGTGTGGGGGGAGGTGAGCACAGAGACAGTGGGGGGGAGGTGAGCACAGAGACAGTGGGGGGGAGGTGAGCACAAACACAGTGGGGGGAAGGTGAGCACAGTGACAGTGGGGGAGTGGGAGCTCGCAGAGACAGTGTGGGGGGAGGTGAGCACAGAGATAGTGGGGGAGGGAGGTGAGCACAGAGACGGTGGGGGAGGGGGAGCTCGCAGAGACAGTGGCGGGGGGAGGTGAGCACAGAGACAGTGGGGGAGGGGGAGCTTGCAGAGACAGTGGCGGGGGGAGGTGAGCACAGAGACGGTGGGGGATGGCGTGAGCAGAGAGACAGTGGGGGGGAGGTGTGCACAGAGACAGTGGGGGGGGAGGTGAGCACAGAGACAGTTGGGGGGGAGGTGAGCACAGAGACGGTGTGGGGGGAGGTGAGCACAGAAACAGTGGGGGGGGAGGTGAGCACAGAGACAGTAGGGGGGAGGTGAGCACAGAGACAGTGGGGGGATGGTGAACACAGTGACAGTGGGGGAGGGGGAGCAGGCAGAGACAATGGTGGGGCAGGAGATGAGCTCGCAGAGACAGTGGCGGATGGGGCGAGCACAGAGACAGTGGGGGATGGCGTGAGCACACAGAGACAATGAGGGGTTGAGCACAGAGATAGTGCGGGGGAGGTGAGCACAGAGACAGTGGAGTGGAGGTGAGCACAGAGACAGTGTGTGGGGGAGGTGAGCACAGAGACAGTGGGGGGGAGGTGAGCACAGAGACAGTGGGGGGATGGTGAACACAGTGACAGTGGGGGTGGGGGAGCAGGCAGAGACAATGGTGGAGTAGGAGATGAGCTCGCAGAGACGGATGGGGCAAGCACAGAGACAGTGGCGGATGGGGCGAGCACAGAGACAGTGGCGGATGGGGCGAGCACAGAGACAGTGGGGGATGGCGTGAGCACACAGAGACAATGAGGGGTTGAGCACAGAGATAGTGGGGGGGAGGTGAGCACAGAGACAGTGGAGTGGAGGTGAGCACAGAGACAGTGTGTGGGGGAGGTGAGCACAGAGACAGTGGAGTGGAGTGAGCACAGAGCCAGTGAGGGGGGGGAGGTGAGCACAGAGACAGTGGGGTAGGAGGTGAGCACAGAGACGGTGGGGGAGGGGGAGCCCGCAGAGACAGTAGCGGGGGGAGGTGAGCACAGAGACAGTGGGGGAGGGGGAGCTTGCAGAGACAGTGTGGGAGGGAGGTGTGCACAGACAGTGTGGGAGGGAGGTGAGCACAGACAGTGGGGGGAAGGTGAGCACAGAGACAGTGGGGGAGGGGGAGCTCGCAGAGACAATGTGGCGGGGAGGTGAGCACAGAGAAAGTGGGAGTGAGGTGAGCACAGAGAAAGTGGAGTGGAGGTGAGCACAGAGACAGTGGGAGGGAGGTGAGCAAAGAGACAGTGGAGTTGATGTGAGCACAGAGACAGTGGAGTGGAGGTGAGCACAGTGACAATGAGGGAGTGGGAGCACGCAGAGACAGTGGGGGATGGCGTGAGCACACAGAGACAATGAGGGGTTGAGCACAGAGACAGTGGGGGGGAGGTGAGCACAGAGACAGTGGGGGGATGGTGAACACAGTGACAGTGGGGGAGGGGGAGCAGGCAGAGACAATGGTGGAGTAGGAGATGAGCTCGCAGAGACGGATGGGGCAAGCACAGAGACAGTGGCGGATGGGGCGAGCACAGAGACAGTGGCGGATGGGGCGAGCACAGAGACAGTGGGGGATGGCGTGAGCACACAGAGACAATGAGGGGTTGAGCACAGAGATAGTGGGGGGGAGGTGAGCACAGAGACAGTGGAGTGGAGGTGAGCACAGAGACAGTGTGTGGGGGAGGTGAGCACAGAGACAGTGGAGTGGAGTGAGCACAGAGACAGTGAGGGGGGGGAGGTGAGCACAGAGACAGTGGGGGAGGGAGGTGAGCACAGAGACGGTGGGGGAGGGGGAGCCCGCAGAGACAGTGGCGGGGGGAGGTGAGCACAGAGAGAGTGGGGGAGGGGGAGCTTGCAGAGACAGTGTGGGAGGGAGGTGAGCACAGACAGTGTGGGAGGGAGGTGAGCACAGACAGTGGGGGGAAGGTGAGCACAGCGACAGTGGGGGAGGGGGAGCTCGCAGAGACAATGTGGCGGGGAGGTGAGCACAGAGACAGTGGGAGTGAGGTGAGCACAGAGAAAGTGGAGTGGAGGTGAGCACAGAGACAGTGGGAGGGAGGTGAGCAAAGAGACAGTGGAGTTGATGTGAGCACAGAGACAGTGGAGTGGAGGTGAGCACAGTGACAATGGGGGAGTGGGAGCTCGCAGAGACAGTGGGGGATGGCGTGAGCACACAGAGACAATGAGGGGTTGAGCACAGAGATAGTGGCGGGGAGGTGAGCACAGAGACAGTGTGGGGGGGAGGTGAGCACAGAGACAGTGGGGGAGGGAGGTGAGCACAGAGACGGTGGGGGAGGGGGAGCTCGCAGAGACAGTGGCGGGGAGAGGTGAGCACAGAGACAGTGGGGGAGGGGCAGCTTGCAGAGACAGTGTGGGGGGGAGGTGAGCACAGAGACGGTGGGGGAGGGGGAGCTCGCAGAGACAGTGGTGGGGGGAGGTGAGCACAGAGACAGTGGGGGAGGGGGAGCTTGCAGAGACAGTGGCGGGGGGAGGTGAGCACAGAGACGGTGGGGGAGGGGGAGCTCGCAGAGACAGTGGCGGGGAGAGGTGAGCACAGAGACAGTGGGGGAGGGGGAGCTTGCAGAGACAGTGGCGGGGGGAGGTGAGCACAGAGACGGTGGGGGATGGCGTGAGCACAGAGACAGTGGTGGATGGCGTGAGCACACAGAGACAATGAGGGGGTGAGCACAGAGATAGTGGGCGGGGAGGTGAGCACAGAGACAGTGGACTGGAGGTGAGCACAGAAACAGTGTGTGGGGGAGGTGAGCACAGAGACAGTGGGGGGGAGGTGAGCACAGAG